>NC_064641.1:503349297-504599297 GCF_023864345.2 Schistocerca serialis cubense
GTACTAAACCACATGGGGTTACCAGACCCACTGTTGAAAGGCATAATTAGTGGGACGATGGTGATAACACATACAAATAGTAACCGATTTTGGACACCAATCACAAAGCACGTTGCTAGTCCTAATGGTAACATAAGGCCCTAATGAAATGTAATTGACCTGAACGAGGCAAGAGTAATAGTTGGTACTAATCCATGGGACCACTGGAGGAGGGTATAAAGAAAACTGGTTTCGCATCTAGTGGATGAAGTGGTGCGAATAAATTCACGTCCACAATGTTGAAAGGGCTTTGTTCAAAGCTGAGTAGTTAACCATTTTTACGACTGTAGTATGGAAGTGCAAATGTTTTCCAGAGGACCCACTGCAATCACTATTGATGATTAAGATGCCAGATACTATACCACCTGGAATACATTTACCAAATAAAAAACATGCCTCAACGCAGGATCGAGGCATCGACATCCTACATGCTAACCCAAAACTCTATTCACTGCACCAACTGTACAGCATGACTAATGTGTGCTGACAGAGGTAGTTACCATACATGTGGTTACATTGTCACTCTTTAACATCCTTTTTCTGCCGGATGTACTCGTCAGACAAAATTTTGTGAGATACGTTTTTTTATCACTGGCAAGTGAGGTGTCACACTGCGAAGTCCAAGTGAGCAAATTTTGCTTCACCCTGTATAGTTATGTTTTGTAATAGATTTGTGCTTTAGAATTTGTTACACATATGCCATTAGACTAAGTGAATAGATTCTTATGCAATTTTGAAATGGGACAATGTTCATAATTTGTACTGTAAAAATTAGGATTATCATCTTAGTCTATCTGTGTGTATTACCATGTTAGTTCATTTTTTCATTTCATTTAACTCAATTTATTAATATTTCATATGTGAACACTTCTTAACCTCATTTGACGTAAATCCTACATAATTGCTTTTGGAATATAAATAGGCAGTGCAAATGCTGTGCGATGTGAAGAAGGTATCAAACAGCATATGTAGTACACAAAACAATGTCTCAGAATTTGATGTGTACGCTAGACAGGAAGTTACCTATTTGATGGAGTGTGTGATGAGAACTCTGAGGAGGAAACTGAAAGATGTGGACAGATTCACTCCCCACACTGCTGCATTGCTGTACCCTGCTGGACCAGTCAACTTACAAGAGATCATAGGTGCTGGGCATTGTACTCAAGCATCTGTCAACTACATCAGTGTTGTGACATATTTGTAAATTGTTAGCCAAGACTGCCAAAGACAGTGTTATTCTACATAAATGCATGTTTTTTCAAGTAGGGGGTTTGACTTCCAAATACAATATATAACTTTAAATCTATATGTATTTTTTAGTCTGTCAATTGTAAATCAATCTTCTCTGTCTCTTTGTATGTCGGTTATTTTATAGGGACAATTAGCAAATAGTTTGGAAGACATTTACTAGTATAGAAAATATAACAAGCTGTATACATGTCTGCTTTCATAAACTGATTTTGTTTCTCAAGCTACTGGATTATGTCATCATTCAAAGCTAATTGTGACTGTTTACCTGTATTTATCCTGAATACTGCAATATTGTATTTCATTGGAACTCATGCTTAATTCTGTTTTGGGTACCCCTAGTCATCATAACTGTATGTGTGTACTCAAGCAGACCATACAATCATTGATTGAAGCTAAATGCTTCTTACAATTACTCTTTGCATATAATTGAACTTATTGATATGATGAGCTTTATTCATTTTGTTGTGTTGAAACATTTTTTGCTGGTTTGTACCCAGTGTGGTTTGGATTCATGGGTCAGTCAATATGTCGTAAACTTAGGCCCTAATATTTTTAATTACTTTGTCCTTTCATGAGTCAACATATCCTTAAATACTCCCGGTTATGTGACTGATTGATTTTGCACTATATTGCTATTCATGGTTGAGTATATTCTTCTAGTCTGTACCCATCTTGGTGAGTTTTTTTGAGTCGGCGTATACTTAGGCTCCGAATTTTTTTTCTGCTCTTTTGAAGATTCTGAAGGTGCGATTTTATGGATCTAAACTTACAATCTGTAATTCTACTAACCTGCATTGTCTCTGTATTTATTTCTATAGTTTAGTGTTGCAATGTTGTAGTTTCGACTTTGTGTCAATTGTCTTGTGACTGTGTGTTCCAGATTTGAGAATCTGAATGCCATGTCCTGACATATGTAAAGATTATGACTTGTATAATAGATATTTTTCTTGTTTTCTGTAATATATATCAGATCCTCCTATACATCTGTATTCTATCTTTTGGCATCATTTTGTACACCATTTGGCAAATCTTATAGTCTGTCGCAAAATATTGTAAGAACATTGTTTCCAAATTTTGTCAGGAGGATATTGTAAAGGGACACCCTCCTCTAACATTATCTTTATTCAACAGAAGTAATCAATATGAAAAATATTTTCAGTCTTGTATAGGTTAATAGTATCTCAGCTATTTTCCTAAATGAATTTAATATGATTTTGTACACTATGTAATATATTTCAGGCTAAAATGTACAAAAATAAATTAATGTACTTTTTGTTGTTACAACTGATACATACTAGCTCTATATTTACAGTTAAAATTACTCTTCTTCTAGAAACATTTCAAATTACGAAATATCTGGCACACTTAAAATTCCTATTATTAATTACGCAATCTGACACTAGTTATTAAATGTATTGCTGAATTCATTTATAAAATAATAACATAAATTTGTGGATATTCATTTGTCAAGAAAATTTGTAAACTCTTTGGAATATTGCTAGTACTGCAGAATGGGGTTAGTAGTTTGTTTCGTTTTGTTTTGTTTTGCCTTAGGGCGCAAAAAACAAATGGGGTCATAGGTGCCCAAGTCAAAACTATAGAAGACGAACACAGAGAGGAGTTAACCGACTACACTTCAGTCCCAATAGACAGAATAGAAGACAGCTAAAAACTGGCACATGGAAAAAGAGCAGAGAAAATATCATACAGAAATGAAGGTCCAAAACTAAAAATTAAATGGCCTTCACCTTCGCCATATTGCTTCGGTGGATAAGAAGTAAAATGTGGTCAACAGCCCACTAAATGGCTGATAAATCAGACGGCAAACCCACACTGGAACATAAATTGTTAAAATTTCAGCAGGAAGCGCCAGACAGTTAAAATTTGGGTGCAATGTGTACAAAGTGGTGGGGTAATGCCACTTAGCGAATGACCATGGCTAAAAAGCCAGTGACCAATACACAGCCGAGTTAAAATAATTTCCTGGTGGGAGAGCCGAGAGGTGGTCATCCAAGGCACTGGGAGAGGCTTAATAAGCCGAAGCTTATTCCCGTGAAGGGAGGACCATTGGTGATGCCAAAGGGACACCACCCCTCCTGACAGAAGGCAATGCAGAGATCATGGCTGGGGACATAGGCACTCGCAGGCTGAGGTACGAGGACTGCAGCCTTGGCAGCAGCCTCGTTTCCTGGCAGACCAGCATGACCAAGGACCCCAGAAACATGACAGTGGCTCCACAAAGAGTGAGCAAGTGATAGTTTTCCTAGACCTGTTGCACTAAGGGATGAGCAGCATGCAGCACAACAGACTTTGGAGAGCACTGAGTGAGTCTGAGCAGAGGACACAATTGGAAAAGCTGTGTCGCTGGATGTACTCTTTGGCCTGACACAAGGCAAAGAGCTTGGCTGTAAACACTGATGAGTGTGCCGGAAACCAATATCAAAAGACATACGTGCCAATGATGAAAGCACACCCAACCCCACGATCAGTCCGAGAGCCATCAGTGTAGACAAAGGTACTATCGCAAAGTTCCATGTCAAGGTCATGAAACTGGAGGTGACACACCGAGGCTGCTGTAGTATCCTTATGAAGTGAATGAAATCCAAGATTAACATGGTTCACTTCACGAAGCCAAGGTGGTGTGGGGTTCACACCCACTGGGAGCGCTGCAGGTAGTGTGAAGTTAAGCCGCTCTAGCAAGAGGCAAAAGCGGACTCCAGGAGGTAACAGACGAGGGACAAGCCCCATACTGATGATCAATGGAATTATCAAAGGAGAAGGCATAGGATGGGTGGCCATGCATGGCAGACAAACGGCATGCATAACTCATGACGGTAGGACAGTGGTAGTTCAGCAGCGTCAGCATACAAACTCTCAACTGGGCTGGTGTAAAAGGTGCCTATGGCTGAATGGATGCCATGATGGTCGATGGTGTTGAGACTGTATAAGAGGCATGGGCATGCAGATGCACGAACAAAGCACCCTTAGTAGAATTTCGAACAGACAAGGAACCAGAATAAATGGAGGAGGGTGGATCGATCAGCACCCCAGGAAGTACCATTGAGGACACGTAGAAAATTGAGGGACTGCATACAGCAGGCTGCCAGGTAAGACACATGGGAAGACCAAGACTGCTTCCTATCAAGCCCAATAATTTCATTGTTTCAACAAACGGAAGGGCAACAGGCTCAAGTTGTAGAGATGGTAGGAGAAACCATTTGCACTGCCAGAAATTAATACAGACGGTTTTGTCAGGGGAAAAGCCAAAGCCATTGTTGATGCTCCATGAGTAAAGACGATCAAGACAGCACTGAAGATGCTACTCCATGAGACAGGTATGTGGAGAACTGCAATAGATGGAAAAATCGTCTACAAAAAGAGAGCCGGAGATGCCCGGCAGGAGACAGGCCATTATAGGGTTAATGGCGATAGCAAAGATGGTGACACTCAGGACGGAACCCTGAGGCACACCATTTTCCTGGATAAAGGTGTCTGACAAGGCAGAACCCACACACACCTTGAAAACTCAGTCTTGTAAATATGCCCGAATAAAACAGGGCTGGTGCCCACGGAAGGCCCACATGTAAAGAGTATGGAGGATACAAGTTCTCCAGCAGGTGACGTAGGCCTTCTCCTAATTGAAAATCACGGCCACAGTCTGGGATTTCTGCAGAAAACCGTTCATGACATGGGTGGACGAAGTAATGAGATGGTCAACTGCAAAACATTGTGCTCAAAATCTGCATTGTACATCCGTTAGTAAATGCTGAGACTTAAGCCACCACACCAGCCAGGCATGAATCATACATTCCACTACCTTGCAAATGCAGTTGGCAAGAGAGATGGGGCAGTAGCTAGAAGAAAGGTTTTTGTCCTTACCGGGCTTAGGTATGGGTATGATGGTGGTTTCATGCCAGCATCCAGGAAATATGCCCCCTGCCCAGATGCAGTTGTACGAGTTAAGCATAAAGTGCTTGCCCACAAGAGAAAAGTGCTGCAACATTTGAATGTGGATGGTGTCTGGCCCTGGGATGGAGGATCAGGATGAACTGAGAGCATGATTTAGCTCCCTCATAGTAAAGGCGGCATTGTAGCATTCATTATTTGGAGAAGAGAAGGGTATTACCTGAGCCTCCTCTGCTCACTTCCGATGGAGGAAGAAAGGGTGATAGTGGGAAGAGCTTGAAACTTCGGCAAAATGGCAGCCCAAGGTGTTGGACATGGCAATATGGTCCATGATGACATTGTCAGCGACTTCCAGGCCGGAAATTGGGGATTGTATCTTGGTTCCAGAGAGCTGTCAGAGGTTGGCACACATGACAGAGGAAGGTGTGGAACTGTTAAAAGAACTAGTTAATGAAATCCAGCTAGCTCTTCTGCTATCATGAAGAATGTGAAGACACTTTGCATGCATCTGTTTATAATGAATGCAGTTGGCCAACATAGGGTGGTGGTTAGAAATGCAGAGAGCATGTCTACGTGCGCAAATTTCATCGCGGCATACCTCAAGTCCACCAAGGGACCGGGACACGATGTGGTGGAGAGGAAGTGCGGGGGATGGAGTGTTCTGCAGCAGTAAGGATAATAATGTTTGTGAGATATTAAACCTGGCCATCACTACTGGGAAATCTCGTTCTTTGAAGGTCAGCAGGGAGGAGTAAAGCAGCCAGTCAGCCCTAGGAAGCTGCCATTTAGGCATGCGGGTGAGGTGTGGGTCAGCAAACGGATAGCACAAGGGAAATGGTCGCTCGAGAAGGTGTCAGAAAGAAAGGACCACTCATGACGGTGGGTAAGCTAGACAGTAGAGAAGGAAGGGTCCAAATGAGAATAGGTGTGCGAGGATTCAGAAAGAAAGTAGGTGCTCCAGTGTTAAGGCAGAAGAGGTTAAGTCGGTTAAGAATGTCAGCCAAGAGGGCACCTACCTGACATGTCATGGGAGAACCCCAAAGGGTATGATGTGCATTAAAGTCACCAAGTAGCAAAAATGGGGGAGGTAGTTGCCCAATAAGTTGAAGGAAGTCTGCTCTGGTGACAGCACACGATGGAGGGACATATACAGGGTGGTCCATTGATCGTGACCGGGCCAAATATCTCATGAAATAAGCATCAAACGAAAAAACTACGAACAACGAAACTTGTCTAGCTTGAAGAGGGAAACCAGACGGCACTATGGCTGGCCAAATAGGAACCCCCATTTTTTATTACACATTTGTGTAGTATGTAAAGAAATATGGATGTTTTAGTTGGACCACTTTTTTCGTTTTGTGATCGATGGCACTGTAATAGTCACAGACATATGGCTCACAATTTTAGACAAACAGTTGGTAACAGGTAGGTTTTTTAAATTAAAATACAGAACGTAGATACGTCTGAACATTTTATTTCGGTTGTTCCAATGTGATACATGTACCTTTCTGAACTTATCATTTCTGAGAACGCATGCTGTTACAGCGTGATTACCTGTAAATACCACATTAATGCAATAAATGCTCAAAATGATGTCTGTCAACCTCAATGCATTTGGCAACATTTGTAATGACATTCCTCTCAACCGCGAGTAGTTCACCTTCCGTAATGTTCGCACATGCATTGACAATGTGCTGACGCATGTTGTCAGGCATTGTCAGTGGATCACGATAGCAAATATCCTTCAACTTTCACCACAGAAAGAAATCCGGGGACGTCAGATCCGGTGAACATGCGGGCCATGGTATGGTGCTTTGATGACCAATCCACCTGTCATGACATATGCTATTCAATACCGCTTCAACCGCACGTGAGCTATGTGGCGGACATACATCATGTTGGAAGTACATCACCATTCTGTCATACAGTGAAACATCATGTAGTAACATTGGTAGAACATTACATAGGAAATCAGCATACACTGCACCATTTAGATTGCCATCGATAAAATGGGGGCCAATTATCGTTCCTCCCACAATGCCGCATGATACATTAACCCACCAAGGTTGCTGATGTTCCACTTGTCGCAGCCATCGTGGATTACCCGTTGCCCAATAGTGCATATTATGCCGGTTTACCTTACAGCTGTTGGTGAATGATGCTTTGTTGCTAAATAGAACGTGTGCAAAAAATCTGTTGTCCCGTAATTTCTCTTGTGCTCAGTGGCAGAACTGTACACAATGTTCAAAGTCATCGCCATGCAATTCTTGGTGCACAGAAATATGGTACAGGTGTAATCGATGTTGATGTAGCATTCTCAGCACCGACATTTTTGAGATTCCCGATTCTCGCGCAATTTGTCTGCTACTGATGTGTGAATTAGCCGCGACAGCAGCTAAACCACCTACTTTGCCATCATCATTTGTTGCAGGTCGTGGTTGACATTTCACATGTGGCTGAACACTTCCTGAGTCCTTAAATAGCGTAACCATCCGACGAACGGTCCAGACACTTGGATGATGTCATCCAGTATACCGAGCAGCATACTAACACACACCCGTTGGGCATTTTGATCACAATAGCCATAAACCAACATTATATCGACATCTTCTGCAATTGGTGAATGGTCCATTTTAACACGGGTAATGTATCACGAAGCAAATACCGTCAGCACTGGTGGAATGTTACGTGATACCATGTACTTATATGTTTGTGACTTTTACAACGCCATTTATCACAAAGCGAAAAAAGTAGTCCAACTAAAACATTCATATTTCTTTACGTACTACACGAATATGTAATAAAAATGGGGGTTCCTATTTAAAACACAGTTGATATCCATTTGACCTATGGCAGCACCATCTAGCTGGCCAACCATAGCGCCATCTGGTTTCCCCCTTCACGCTAGACGAGTTTCATTCTTTGTAGTTTTTTCGTTTGATGCTTATTTCATGAGATATTTGGCCAGGTCACTATCAATGGACAACCCTGTATAATGCAGAGGGAAAAAGTCATGTGGGGAAGGAAAAGGCAAACTGCCACAGCTTGAAGATTGGCAGTCAGCGAGATGGGTTCACTATGAATGCCATCCCATATGAGCAGCATGACACCCCCCCATGAGAGGGAATGTTGACCTCGGTGGGGAAAGTCAACACGAATCAGTAAGAAATGTGAAAGCTCAAAGCGGTTATGAGTGCGCAACTTCATTTCCTGAAGGCAGAATGCAAGGGGATGCTGCACCGCTAAAAGCAGCCATAAATCCTCTTTGTGGGACTGAAGGTTGCCAACGTTCCATTGGAGGAGAGACATGAGGTGGAAGAGACTTAGGGGTGTGACCTCGGCGGCTGCCAAGTGACAGCTGGGGAAGAGGCGCTACTACAGGACACAGAAGCAGGAGGATCCTGCTCCATGGGCTCCACAGAAGCATCAGCTTGCTTGTGCAGTCAGTGTGTGGAGTCAAACACTGAAAAACGGTTGTTGGTGCGCACTGGTGACACGGAGGCTGGCTGGGCTAAGGTATGTGCTGATACCATTGAAGAGGATCTTCGAATGGGTGAAGGAGAAGACCGTTTACCTTTGGAGGACTTCTTCGAGCCTTTCCCGTTAGGTGAAGACTCGGGTGTTGTTTGGTTGGAGGGATGGAGGAAATCTTCATGCGAGTACTCCTTCTGTCCTTTCCGGACTACTAGCTGTGTAGCTGGTGGTTTGGCCCCTGGAGGCGAGAGTTTGAAGGCTTGTTGCACAGCTGGATGGGGGGATGGGGGGATGGGGGATGGCGATGCTACATTGACACTGGGCGACTTCATGACCTCAGAACTGAATTGGAAGTCACGTGTCTCCATGGCTGTGTCCTCCATGGAGTGAGGGATAACAAGAACAGAACCATAGCTACCAGACAGGAGAGCACAGGGTTTGCAATTAGCCAGTAACTTGCGAGCAACTGGATAAGGTACCTTTTCCTTGACCTGGATCTCTTGAACAGCTCACTCATCAAGATACACAGGACACTACCAAAAAGCAGCGGTATGGACACCATTGCAATTTATGCAGTGAGGAGAAGGAGGTGGACAATTGCCCTCGTGCACATCCCTACCACAAGTGACACATTTGGCTGGGTGTCGACAAGACGTTCTAGTGTGGTTAAAATGATGACACTGGTAGCATCGCATCGGGTTCGGAATGTATGGCCCGACATCGATAATTTCATAGCCTGCTTTGAGCATGAACTGAAGCACCTCTCTATCAAAGGTGAGAGAGTGCAGATGGGCACTAAGGAGGAATCTATCTTTTTCATTACACGATGAATGGCAATGACACCCTGATCTGAGAGGTAAGATTGTATTTCGGCCTTGCTTAGACTGCTGAGCAGACTGGTGTAAATTACACCAAGGGAAGAATTCAAATTTCTGTGGGCCTTGACATGAACAGGGTAACTGTGGAGAAGCAAGGCAGCAAGCAGTTGTTGTGCTTGAGAATCAGAAGTGGTCTCCAAAAGCAAAATGCCATTCTGTACATGATAGCATGATTTCCTCGGCCAGCAATTGCATCTACACCTTTCTGAGACAAGTCCATTGACCATCTTCAATATGTGAGACCACGAGGAACTGTGGTGCAGTGGGAAGGATCTTTGAATCGTTAGCCTTGTTGCGTTTATGTTTTGCAGAAGTTGAGTGGGAAGATGATTGACCCATCGCGAGGAAATCCCCCCATGATTGCCAGCATCTCCGATGGCGTGCTCCTTCCAACTGGGGGCCCCCTTCACAATGCAGTGCACCCGCCTTGCCTTAGTGGATTGTTCAAACCTCAGGTCACACCTCCCGAACACCTGACGAAGGGAAGGTCACAGCTCAGGCAATCACCCCTCCCTGAGCCTGGCATGTAGCAGAGGGTACGTGCAAACCCTACCTGTTGACCCAGAGCTGGGAATTACACGTTACCCAGTCACATGTTACGCATCAGACATATGGGCCAGCCTTCAGGAGTGCACAGGGAGGAAGAAGAAAAGAGAGTACCCTCTAACGCCAAGGTAGAGGAACGAGAGGAGAAGGGAAACAAAGAAAGGAAAAGGGAGCACAGAACAAAGGTGAGACTGTTTGCACAACAGTGACAGAATGCAGAACATTCCCAAGAATACCCCAGACAAGTTTCCCAAGGGATGAGAAAAAGAACAGCAAGAGGACAGACATGCAGCACAGAAGGGGAAAAATGCTGCAAAGGCCGGGGTCCCATGGCAGCCAAGCACAAACCCACCAAAGAGTGGCGAGCCCCCTGGGGGGAGTGGGGAAGGGGTTGTAGTGGGCATGCCTCAGATGTAATGGGATGTGTTTTTAATTTTGGCAATAACAATGTAATTTTTGATTTAAAAGTGGAGATTGTAAAGACAGTGTGATTTAGAAAAATGTGATATAATAAAAATTACAGAAACAGAAATTATGGAGCAGGTTTATTTCAGAATTATCATGTCATTTAGAAACTACAATGTCAAAAATTTTAGCCACAAGCATCAAGCCGTAGACGTGAAGAACTGGAGCCAACTATGAGAAAATGAAGATGAGCAAAATGTTTGTTTGTAAATCTTACTTCTCTTGAAGAATATTAAAAGAGTCAATTATTTTGATGAGTGACAAAGAACAAATGATGTGAGGGAGGGCAAGATTACATGTCTCTGACAGAATTTCATCATCGGCAAATCTCAAAATTTTTATTTCTTCTCCCAGAACTTTAATTCCTACTCCAAATTTTTCTATTGTCTTCTTTACTACTTGCTTCATGTAAAGATTGAGTAACATTGGAGACGGGCTACAAAGCTGTCTCACTCCCTTCTCAATCACTGCTTGCCTTTCATGCTCCTTGACTCTTAAGTGCTGTCTGGTTTCTGTACAAGTTGATAACGAATTTTTCGCTCACTGTATTTTACTCCTACTAACATAAGAATTTCAAAGAGGGTACTGAATTCAATATTGCCAAAGGCTTTCTCTCAGTCTACAAAGGCTATAAATTTGGTACATCTCTCCTTAATCTATCTTCTAAGGTAACTCATAAAGTCAGTATTGCCTCGCATGTTCCTCTATTTCTGTGGCATCCAAACTGATCTTCCCCGAGATCATCTTCTACCAGTTGTTCCATTCTACTGTAAAGAATTCAAGTTAGTATTTTGTAATCATGACTTATTAAACCGGTAATATTCATTCCTGTCTGTACCTGGTTTCTTTGGGATTGGAATTATGATATTCTTCTTGAAGTCTGATGGTGTTTTGCCTGACTCAACATCTAGCTCACCAGATGGAAGAGTTTTGTCATGGCTGACTCTCCCAAGGCTATCAGTAGTTCTAATGGAATCTCATCTGTTCCTGGGGCATTGCTTCAACTTAGGACGTTCAGTGATTTGACTAATTCTTCTCATAGTATCATATTTTCCACCTCATCTTCATCTACATCATCTTCTATTTCTATACTATTTCTTGCAAGTACATCTCTCTTGTATAGACTGTCTATATACTGTCTTCACATCTCAGCTTTCCCTTCTTTGCTTAGGAATGGTTTTCCATCTGAGCTCTTGATATTCACACAAATAGTTCTCTTTTCTCCGAATGCCTCTTTAATTTCCCTGTAGGTGGTATCTATGTTTCCCCGAATGATATATGCTTCTAAATTCTTACATTTGTCCTTTAGCCATTCTTGCTTAGTGATTTTTGACTTTCTATCAATCTCATTTTTTAGATGTTTGCATTGCCTTTCACTTGTTTCATTAACTGCATTTTTATACCTTCTCCTTTCATCAATCAAATTCAATATCTCTTGCATTATCCAAGGATTTCTACTAGGTCTAATCTTTTTGCCAATTTGATCCTCTGCTTCCTTCACTATTTCATCTCTCAGAATTACTACTACTGTATTCTTTCACCTGCTCTTGTCAATCGTTTCCTTACGCTCCCTCTGAAACTCTCGACAACCTCTTGTTCGTTCAGTTCGTCCAGGTCCCATCTCCTTAATTTCCTACCTTTTGGCAATTTCTATAGTTTTAATCTACCATTCATAACCCATAATTTGTGGTCAGAGTCCACATCTGTCCCTGGAAATGCCACATCTCTTCAACATGTAGTCTTCTTTCACGATTCTTAAACCAGGTGTTAGGGGTGATTATATTATGCTCTGTGCAAAGTTCTACCAGGTGACTTCCTCTTTCATTCATTTCCCACACTCCACATTCACCTATTATTTTTCCTTCTCTTCCTTTTCCTATTATTGAATTCCAGTCCCCTGTGACTATTAAATTTTTGTTTCCCTTAACTATTTGATTTTTTTTTTATCTCATCATACATTTCTTCAATCTCTTTGTCTATGGAGCTAGTTGACACATAAACTTCTACTACTGTGGTGGATGTGGGCTTTGTGTCTATCCTGGTTACAATAATGCTTCTACTATGTTGCTTATTGTAGCTTATCTGCATTCCTATTTCCTTATTTATTATTAAACCTACACCAGCATTGCTCCTATTTGGTTTTTTATTTATAACTCTGAATTCACCTAACCGGAAGCTCTGTTCCTCCTGCCACAGAACTTCACTAATTCCTGCTATATCCAATATTAACCTACATCTCCCTTTTTAAATTTTCTAACCCACCATAAAATACCACCCTTAAATGTGTGAAAGGAGGGAAGCATTTTAATTACCACTGCCGCTCAGTGAGGAAAAATTATACAGTTTCTCTAGTTCTGTCTACAGTTGGACAATTTAACAGTGAATTCTCAACCATACCATCAGAGCAACTTCATAGTTTGGGCCTCCACCATTCACAAGTACGAAGATGAGTGAAAAACAGAAAATTTCGATCACAGTTAATGAAATTTCACATAACAACTTTGCTGCTCTATATGATGAGATACTCAACTTTGATATCATCGGGGGGGTTGTTGCTTCAGAAAGTCCCAGAATTCGGTGTTGCTGTATATCAATTTGCTTGTCTTATATTGTGACTGATTATCATGTGCAGTGGTGGAATATACATTGATAGTGAATATAGTTCTGCATACTGCATCCTACTGAAACAAAAATGTTGACTTTTACATGCCAGCAGAAAGTTAAAATGATTCTGAAATATCTGTAAATGTCTTTATGATGTTGCTGCCAATGTGTCAATAACAAGTAATTTTCATATCTGTGTTGCTTGAGGCTTTTCTGACAGACAAATTAAAAGAATTTACTAAATAGATGAAATTTTAGATATCAAGTAGTATCTGGAAAAAAATGTGTAAAGAAAACTCATTTTAAAGTGACACGTTCCACATCATTATGAAAGGTCATATTCATGATCTCTGGAACACATATTAATGTATGTACAACTAGTTGTAGACACAGTCCTGAAGTGAGATGTAAGATGTTAGCCATCATATACAACCACTTGCTCTACGAAAGATCTATACCAAAAGAAGATGACGTAAGATAGCTTAATGCCTGATGATCACAGACGACACAAGAAAGCTTAATGCTTTTTATCACAGAAGACCTTGATGTTTTCTCTATAAGCATAACAGCTGAACTTTTTAAAGACCAAAACTACTGCTAGAGTTTCCAGATGGTATCACAGTAGGCTCACTCACATTCTGACAATGTGTGGTCAGCAAAACTTGTCGCACTAGCCTTTTACTTGCCATCCTCTTCATTAACTTCAAATAAAAACCCTCCCAAACCAGAGGATGAGAGTTCAGTAATGACATAAAAATCTTTTGCCGTATCTGGATGATGCAAAATATCAATGTTAACTACTGATTTGACACAAATCATCCAAAAAATGAACATAACCCAAAAAAAAAAAAAAAAAAAATGCCTTAAGCTGTTTTTCAGTGCTTCGATAAAGAAAACTCTTTATGCCACTGCCTTTTTCTGGGTCTACTGTTATCTTGTAGGAGAAATTATGTGACACAGAACTCCAAATTTGTCCTTTACAAATTTTGACTTCTGAAAAATTGTGTAATGTTCTTTCCAACATATCTACATTTTATTTCCAAATACTGGTGGCTATTAACAGGTCATCAATGTATAAAGTAACTTTAGCTAGTAGTTCAGGCTCTAAGACAATATCCAAGGCAATAATGAATACACCTGAACTCATATTTAACCCAAATAGTAATACATAAAATTAACTGCTTCCCCCAAAGATGGAAGCAGTATATTTTCTAGATTCCTGGAATAGGCTTACCTGCTAGAATGTACATCTCAAATTGACACTGAGAAGGTACTTAACTCCATGAAATTTCTACAAATGTTCATCTAAATTCTCAGGACTGGTTGTTACAAGAATAATAATCTTGTTGACGGCTCTTACATCTAAAACTACGCAAACATTTCCACCAGACTTTGCCACAGCTAGAAAAGGCTGCAATGCACAGATTATGAGTGTCTCACAAACAATGTTAATGCCCTGAGCAAACAAACCAGTGTGCTACTCTCTTGTTGGAATGCTAGAGGACACTTTTGTAGAAGGTCAATAAGTCACTTCTCCGTGAACTCCTCACTAACGAGTGGCACTTTACAGCCATGGTCTAATATTTGTTGATTCCATTAGAAGTTCAGAGGCAAACAGCAATGGCAACTGAACATAGGTGCTCCTGATTGCCAGTTGCCATCGCTGCTCCTTTTCATATCAGATCAGATGACAGGACAGAAGTTTATGATGTATACAGGATCTGATTTATGTATTTACCCATGGACCACGTCGCATAAGTGCTGGCAGTCAATTTCGTTTTAGCTCTCTGCAATGAACAACTCAACCATAACAACCTACAGCACGCAACATGCAGAATTGGATTTGGGGTTACACTGCACTTTGGAACTTCACTGTAGTGGGCATGACTGAACTCATCATCTGAGCTAACTTCCTAGTACATTACCACCTGCTGCCAATCAACAACAACGCACATCTCGTTGATAGCATCAGCAGCTTAGCTACTGCCAGATTTTGATGCAGAACCGCCAAGGCAGAATTCAATAATGTGCTGAAGGAAGGCATCATCCACTCTTCTAGTAATTCACAGTTGTCACCTCTAAACTTCCCAAAAACTGTGGCACATAGCGCCCATGCAGAGATTAAAAACACCCTTAATGCTAGAACAGTGTCAGATCATTATCCTGACCACAGCTGAGATATTATAATTATGCTTTATATTGCATAGTATATATAGTGTGCTAAACTGTAATAAGGCCTACACACAAATTCCCGTGGCACCTCAGAATATATCAAAGCTATAACTGCACCATTTGGCCCCTCTGAGAGTCTTTTCATGACATTTGGCTTACATAATGCTGTGCAAACTTAGCAGAGATTTATAGACTCCAAACTGTAAGGTCTGTAGTTTTGCTTCATGTACCTTGATGGCAACCTTGCCTTATCAGCCATGGCAGAGCAAAAACACTTGGCTGAAATCTTTAAGTGCCTGGACCAATATGAGGTTGTATCAGATACTGCCAACTATGTTTCTGGCCAACCTGAGATTAATTTGTTAGGCCATCTGATCTCAGTAGCAGGGTCATTACCACTTCCTGGAAAGGTAGAGGCAATACTGACGATTTGACTGTCAGAAACCAAGAAAGAACTATGCCACTTTCTAGGAATATTAAATTCTTATCAGTATCCTCTACCCTATTCAGCTAAGCTTCAAGAACCATCAACCGTAGCACTGTCTGGTCTGAAAATCAAAGGAAAAAGCCAATCCAATGGATGAACACAGCTCCACATCTGAAACAGTTAAACAAAAAACTTGAAGGAAGACAACTTCTCAGTCTAGATCGCATTTGCAAAAAGATTATTTATGATGGTCAGTTTTGGTAAAATAGAGTTACCATCATCTGATCTGGGAATAGCACACAAAGTGTAAAGCATATAGAATTATGAAAAATAGCATACATCATCATAAATACAATACATAGCAAGAATTGTTATTGTACATACCTCAGTAAAGGTGCATTGACATGCCAAACTTAATTATTTACTATATGTTTTGCCAAGTGCATCCATACCACATTACATTCACAGAGACTGGTGCAAGAGCACCACTATGTGGCAAAAGTTACTGGAGAATATGTTGTCGTTTAGTGCTACCAAAGGTACTTGTGTAATCATGTCATTATCAATTGCATATATAAATATGTAATTTTAATGAAAGTGTGGTAACTAGTACAGAATTAAATTTCTTGTGGCAGGGAAAAGCTTAAATATTTTTGAGAAACAGAAAGAGCATATATAACATTATAGGGGTAAAACAATGAGCTGAGAAAGACAACATGTCATTTAGACTGCGACCTAAGTCATATTTCAAAATTCTATCTGTGTATAACATCAGATACAAGTCAAAATAATTGCACAGCAACATTTATTGACAACATGTTTGCACAGCAAAAACCTAGTAGATGACACATATCCTCTGCATCTTTTCATCTCCCAGGGTACACATTTCTTAGGGCAGACAGATCAAAAAAGCGAGGTGGCGGGGTCGGCGCGTATATACGAACAGATCTCAAAGCGAAAGTCTTATGTACGTCAAATCCTGCTGAAGAAAAAGAGGCTGAATTCATGTTCATTGAAATAAACATACAAAGTCGGAAATTCTTGACTGGCGTCGTGTACAAGCCGCCAAAAATAAGCTCAATGAGTTCCTTCCAGTCGGAATTACATTCACTTCAGTGTCAACACGAACATGTCATCGTAATGGGTGACTTGAACATAGACCTGCTAAGAGACACTCCCTCCGCAATAAACCTAAGAAGACTGTTTAGTTGCAATAGCATGAACATTCTTCCATTACAACCTACACACCATACGGCGCACAGTCATACTCTTATAGACGTAATCGCAATGAAACAGACTGACAAAGTAAGAGATGTTGGTCAAACATCGGCCCCTGGCCTCTCAGCACATGATGTAATATTCCTGCCCTACTCTGTGCAGCCCCCAAGGATCAAATCGCGTTACATAACTTGTAGGAACATGAAACGTATTGACCTTGATGCTCTAACAGCCGACTGCTCAGAAATCTCATGGCATCAAATAATCAGAAAACCCACAATCGACGGCAAAATTAATGAACTTGGTGATAAGCTCACTGCCCTCTATGACAAACATGCACCTGTGCACACAATCCGTGTAAGAAAATCTCCTGCTCCATGGCTGACAGCTGAATTACGTCAAATGATGACTAATAGGGATGCTGCCCACAGGCGTTTCAAGGCAGATCCGAAACCCGAGCGTTTCGAAGAATATAGAAAGCTACGGAACAGAGTGAAACAATGCATTCGCAATGCTAAAATCAGGCACGCTCGCTCCCTTGTATGCAGCGATCTGACGCCCACGACTCTATGGAAGAATCTCCGTAGCTTGGGGGTCGGAAAGGCAAAATCAGAAACTACTTTTCATGTGTCTGCTAACGAATTAAATGAATTCTTCTCTGCACCTCTGAATACCAGCACAGCTGATAATTACCTTCCACAAGAATCCCCAAACAGGATAACTAACAACGATACCTTCCATCTAAAACATGTAACAACAAATACGGCAAGAAAAGCAATAATGAGAATCTCTTCTGATGCAATAGGCAACGACAGTATCGGTATAACCATGATTAAGAATGTTGCCGATATCTTAGTACCTGTCTTAACTGACATATTTAATTTTTCCCTCGTGAACGGAATATATCCCACTGCATGGAAAAGAAGCCTAATTCGACCCATCCCTAAGATCGAAAACCCGCAACTGCCTAGTGATTACCGACCAATTAGCATACTGCCTGCTGTTTCCAAAGCGCTTGAGTATATTGTTCATGACCAAATCACTGAACACTTGCATGAATTCAGCCTATATGACAAATTTCAATCCGGTTTCCGTAAACATCACAGCACAAACACTGCTCTAATTAAAGTAACTGATGACCTGAAATATGCCATCGACAATCGAAAGGCAACAATATTGACGCTACTGGGCTTCAGCAAAGCTTTTGACACTGTTAACTTTGACATATTGCTCAGAAAAATGCAACAGCTTAATTTCTCTGATAGTGCAATGAGATGGTTTGAAAGCTACTTAAAAGACAGACAGCAATGTGTTGTCTGCGTAAATGAAAAATCTTCCTGGAAACATGTTTCCTCGGGAGTGCCACAAGGATCAGTCTTAGGACCACTTTTGTTTTCTTTATATGTCAACGATATTTCGTCGGTTCTGTCCTCCTGTAAATATCATTTCTATGCCGACGACCTCCAGCTCTACCTAAGCGTCAGACCTGAAGATGTAAACACTGCAATCGCTCAGATGAATGATGATCTGTCTTCAGTAGTGAGATGGGCGAAAAACCTGGGGCTTAAACTAAATGCAAAAAAGACGCAAGTAATCTTAATAGCCCATCAGAAATTAATAAGTTCAGATTTCCGCGAACGGCTACCTCCTATTCTGCTCGACGGTACTCCAATACCATACCAGAAAACAGTGAAGAACTTGGGTGTAACTTTGGATGAGCATCTCAACTGGGCGGAGAATACAGTCGCAGTGTGCCGAAAGACGTCTGCTTGTCTCTATGCTCTCAAAAAGTTTCGGAACATATTTCCACAGGACTTGAAACGCCAGCTCGTGCAAGCACTCGTTCTACCAAACCTCCACTATTGTGATGTGATTCAACAAGGCATGAGTAGTGAAAACAAAAGACGGCTAGAGCTAACCATGAATGCCTGTGTGCGTTACACCTGCAACATTCGCCGATATGATCATGTTAGTGCTTCATACTCCGAGCTAGGGTGGCTGCGGCCGGACAAATTGCGTGACTACCACGCTCTATGTCTACTCCACCGACTCCTCATCGCGCAAGCACCCCAGTACCTTGCTTCAGAGATTAAAAACCTGTCATGTCATCATAATCGAAACACGAGGTCACTCTTATTTGGTATCCTAACTGTGCCCACTCACAAAACAAAAACTTTTGCAAACTCCTTCTCAGTTGCCGCTGTCCGCCTCTGGAACAAACTGCCCCTTACCTTGCGCAAAATTCGATCTCCTGCTGCTTTTAAGAAGAAGTTGAAGCATTTCCTACTATCATCCTCACAAAGTTTCTCCACAAAATTAATGTACAAGGACAATCCCCTCATCTGTCAAATAGCAAAGCTAGCGTCTCCTATCTTGCTCCTGAGATGCCTTCCTCTTCATCGTTCTCTATTAGCCACGCAATCTTCTTTTCCTTTATATTTCCTTAATTATGTTTCATCATGTCTCTATTCTTCTCCTCCCTTCACCATGAGTCTCCCTCAAACTCCCTGCTGCCGGCACTCCTATCTAAAATCTGTCTCTTCAATAAAGTCTAATTATAACAGTACTTGTGACCTAAGAATATAAACTCTATATGTATGTATTTTTCCAGGTGTACCTTTCAAATTGTTTATTTCACTTTTTGTACTATATTTAGTTTAACATGCCTACTAAAACATATGAATGTAAAATAAGTAGAATGCCTGGTTAGATGTAAGAGAGGGCCTGATGGCCCTAATCTTGCCAGGTTAAATAAATCAATAAATAAATAAATAAATAAATAAAGATTGTGCAGTATGGCACCCTATATGTAGCTCATTATGTAGTGACGAGGAGGAAATCCTTCATTAAATAAATTCAACATCGTTGACTTTGGTACACACTTGTAGCAGTGAATGCATTACAGGCAGGCATCTGTGCAAAAAGCCTATTAGATATACACCATGATATACCGCCCAAGGTCTAAGTACGATTTTGGTCTTTCAAAAATGTTACAAAGGGAGTACATTAAAATCTCAAAACCAAGGTAATAATATGGCAGTAATGACAAAGAAAATTCACTGATACAGTGAACTATTTAGATAAAATATGAATATAGTCATAAATATGACACATAATTATGCAATATAATGCCTTTGGATATGAGCACGGACAAAACATATGTGTAGACACCTAAAGCTCACAGGATAATGATTAGTCCAGGCATAATCTAGCTAAGACAGGTGAAAAAAGGTGATATTCAGCCTAAGATAACATGAAATGTCAAGTATACAACTTGATCCATAGCTCATTGTCTACAGATGGTGTTACTCGATGTTACCATTAGGTCTCAGCAAAATGATTAGTCCATGCATAGTCTAGCTTAAAACAGGTGAAACAAGGTGACATTCAGATCTAAACTAGCAAGGAATGTCATGTATTCAATGTGATTCATAACTCATGGTCTACATGTGGGGACAATTGAAAACAAAAAAATGGGTAAAATGGCTAAATAGGCTACAGCATTTAACTACATATTTTTAAAGATATAATCTTTGAATGCTAATGAAAGGAGCTCAAGTCAAAGAAATTGCAGTCACAGTAAATCTTGAAATATTTTAAAGAAGTTGTTATCTGTAAAGACTAACTGCTCATTAAGAACATTATTGTTGTATCACTTTTTATGACTATATATTTGCAAATTTTCCGGAATGTCAAACTACTTCTCTTTAGGCGCATTGCGAAGAATTTTCATATTGTGGTTGATGCTGCTAACATTGTGCTTTGATACTCGTAGATGATAGCTGAATGCTGTGTTATCATGCTTCCCAGTATGGTCTCTCTACATACCAAAAAAAGATTTGAACTATATAGAATCCTTCACACTGATCATTTTCTAGCTGATACACACCAGACTCTTTATATTTGTCACTATTTTCTCTGATATTAAGCCTTAATTTAAATATTAAAATAGTGACGGTTTGAAAAGCTATTCAAATAATAAATTTATGGAACTGCTGTTTGATTTTGTCAGACATTGTTCCTTATTTATCCTATTTTTGAGAACACTTCTGCTATTGCTGTGTTTCAATATGTTCTTCAATTTTTTTATATAACTTAACAACTAATTGGCTATTTTATATACTGTTTAAGGCAATCTGCTTCATAGTATGTAAACAATGACTACACAATCCGGTTCTATTGGTAATTTGAGGATTCAATGGACCATGGAGTTAAAAAAAAATGCATATTTATATCACAGTGGGTGACAGGATCTGCCTTTCTAATGTAATCTGTATACGTTGGTTTATGGAAAATGCTGAACTTATGCTTGCCATTTACTTCTTTAATTGTGCGGTCTAGGTAATTAATGCTTTCTTCTCTTCCTGTTTCTGATTCTTATGCATCCTGTTTAAATCTATTAGGTGATCTAGCACCATACCAAAGACAATGATGCTGAATTTACTTAATAAAGGATTGCCTCTTTGTCACCTACATAATGAGCTACATATGGGGCTCCATGCTGTGCAGTCTCATTGTCGACTACATTTCTGCTGTGCAAGAATATTGTTCATAAATGTTGCTGTGCGTGAATCTGATATTGCACGCAGACAGGATTTTGAAATACGACTTAAGTTGCAGTCTTAACTACATGTCTTTTCCAACTTGCTGTTTTCTTGCTATATGGTTACACATGCTCTTTCTGTTTCTAATAAACACCTTAGCCTTTACCTTCTACACATTTTTTAAAAATTGTATACCAGTTACCACATCTTTATTAAAATTATATGTTTGTATTTGCAATTGACGAAAACAGGAATACAGGAATGAACTCCAGTGGCACTAAATGTCAACATTTTCTCTAGTAACTTTGATCACATGTAAATTCAGCAGTGATGTACTCTGTGACTTGTAATATGGGGCTGATACATTTCACAAAACATGTTGTAAATACTGGTTTTAACTTTGACATGCCACTGTATCTTACATCAGTTATCCATCTAATTAACCGAAGGAGTACATTTATAGCTCTAGTTGGGCACTTTATTAACATTTACAGAAATATGTGTGATAATAATTCACTCTATGTATTGTATTTAGGACACTATACATTAATTTTCATAATTTCATATGCTTTCTACTCTATGTACAATATTTACTGATCAGAGGTTGATAACCCTGTTTTACCAAAACCAGTCAACATAAATAAACGTTTTACAAATGTGAACTTGGCTGAGAATAGTCTTCCTCCATGTTGGATATTTGCAGATAGTCCCTTATCATTCAGTATGAGCAAGTCAGCTAAACAAAGTATGACAAATGCGGCACTCCATGCACACCCTGCATTATAAGTACCTCTCATGCTGGTGGTTGATGGAGGCCAAACAGCAATTCTCTTTGCTGATGACAGCAATTATATAGTCACCGAGAAAACAAGAGACCTCCTTGCAGAGAAAGCAAATTAAACACTCAAGGAAGTTTACAATTGGTCAATAAGCAATAAAGTAACACTGAACATAAAGAAAACTAATGCCATGAATTTCAGTTTGAAGAGGGAAAATGACAATGTTAAATTAAATGTAGATGGCACCTCTATAGACTGTGTAACAAATGCTAAATTTATATTGATTGATTTCTATATTGATTCTCAGTTGACGTGATGTGAACACATGAAGGTACTCACAAACAGAAAGTCATCAGCATGTTATGCCCTTAGAATCCCATCAACGGTGTGTAATATGCAGTGTCTTTCAGTTACATACTATTCATATGTACAGTCAATTCTTACCTATGGGATTTTTTTGGGGGGGGGGGGGGGGAGGGGGGGGGGGGGAACAAATGCACAAAATATGAACACAATTTTCAAACTCCAGTAAAGAGAAATAAGAATCTTAAGCAAAAATTGTAGTCGAGCTCATTGTAAAGATCTGTTCAAAACTCTGTGGATTTTAACTGCTCCACGTGAATACATTTAGCAGTCAATCATACACACCAAAAATAACATTGGTAATTACCGCACAAACAGTTCTGTCCACGACCATGCAACAAGAGCTAGACTCAACTTCCATTTACCAAGATGAAATAAACATAAAACTCAAAACAGCATTTTCTACCAAGGAATAACTGTAAAATAAATTACCAAAAGAGATTAAAGAAATTGCAAAAATACTCTTATTTAAAAAGGTAGCTAAAAAGTACCCGTTATGCAATACATTTTATACATTGAAGGATTACCTAAATAAAACAGAGTAGGGGTTTGATAAAAAAATGTAATACAAATAAATAATAATAATAAGGGATGCTGACTCAAGTTCTGGGTAGGAAATAGGAAGTTGTGGTACAGAAAATGGCCCAGAGATCACCAGGTGTGTGTGTGTGTGTGTGTGTGTGTGTGTGTGTGTGTGTGTGTGTGTGTGTGTGTGTGTGTGTGTGTGTGTGTGTGTGTGTAGCGAGTGAAGTGTTATGAAACAATGTGTGTATAGTGTGTGCAGTGACTCATAGTGAGATATGAGTGAACAGTGTGGCATTACATTATTTAATAAGTTATTTGTAAAAAAAGTATTGTATACAAGGAGTAAATCTAATGATTGTCTCTAACTAGAAGCTTGTAAATGTATGTATACACAAATTAGCTTATTTTAAATTGGTCCAAACTTGTAAGTACTTTGACATGTTCTATATCCTTGTAAAAAGAGATCTACAGATGAATAAAGCTGCTGCTGCTAATACTGACAACAAAGTTAAGATATGATGTACATAACAAGTTAAGAAAAAAGGTCATGTCATAGTGTCACCATTGTAATGTATAACCCAAAGCTAACAGAATGAATGAAAAAAAAAATTCTGAGTATTAATAATTAAAGATGAGTGATATACCACATTGATGACAGCAGGAGTATGACAAGAACACTATGGAGCTGTAAACTTTTTAGACTAATGGTTAAAATGAACTCCCTGCTGTGTCAAACAAAAACTATTACCTGAAATTTCATGTTCTGGTGAAAGTCAGGCACCGAAGTCACTGTCGGAGAGCAGAGAAGCTAGATGATGCAGGACCATGAAAACATTAAATTGCAAAACAAGAAATGATTTGCCTGACAATAGCAATGATAACTAGACCTAGTAAAAAGAAAATTAGACTGCAGGTTTGACTTGTGAAGGAAATAAACACACATTCAATAGCGCGCTGATGGCATGTGATTATCATGTCGCCAAATCATCAACTTCCAAAGGCTTACTCAGATGGAACATATAAAACAAACTTCAAATAATATTAGTGGAAGGAATTGAACACTTTTTCAATAAAAGAAAACATGGTAAAGTTTGCTTTATGCTTATTATTAAAATCAAATTACGGTTAATAAGATGTGCAGGATAAATCAGGCTGGTGACCTGGAGACAAAAAAGAGAGCAAGAAGTAGTCTTAACTCATTTAGTTGTTTTTACAAAACATAAGACGAACAAAAATCAAACATAGATGTGCTTAATTTAAAAGACAAAGTTCTGTTATAAACTCAAATAATCTGACTCCTGTCTTTACGAATACGGTGATTCATTACTTCTGTTCAGAATACACTAGCTCCAAACTTAGCATTCAAATATAAGTGCTGGCTTGATGTAAGATCCATGCCTAAACACTGGAAAGTTTCACAGGTCACACCAATACCCAAGAAAGGAAATAGTAGTAATCTGCTGAATTATTGACCCATATCATTAACTTCATTTTGCAGTGGAACTGTGGAACATGTAATGTCTTCAAATATTATGAATTATCTCAACGAAAACCATCTACTGACAAATAGTCTGCACAGATTCAAAAAATATCACTCCTATGAAGTGCAACTAGCTCTTTATTTACTCTACGTAGTGAATGCTATTGACAGGGATCTGAAATTGGTCCCATATTTCTAGATTTCCAGAGGGCTTATGACACTGTTCCTTACAAGGGAATTCTAATCACACTGCATGCCTACCAAATATCACCTCTGTACTGCAACTGGATACATGACTTCCTGTCAGAAAGGTCCCAGTTCATAGTAACTGACAAAGTCATTGAGTAAAACAGAAGTGATATCTTGTGTTTCCCAAGGAAGTGCTACAGGCCCTTTGCTGTTCCTAACTTACATAAGTTATTTAGGAGACAATATGAGTGGCCCTCTTATATTGTCTGCAGATGATGCTGTCATTTACGATCTTGTAAAGTCATCAGTCCATAGGAGCAAAACCAATTGCAGAATGATTTAGACAAAATTTCTGTATGGTCGGAAACATGGCAATTTACTTTAAACGATGAAAAGTGTGAAGTCATCCATGTGAGTACAAAAAGGAATCCTAAATGATAAACTAGACAAATCTAAAGGCTGTGAATTCAAGTAAATACTTAGAGATTACAATTATAGACAACTTAAATTGGAAAAATCACATAAATAATATTGTGGGGAAAACTAATCACAGACCTTTTTTTATTGGCAAGGAGATACTGCAGGTCAACTGAAGACAACTTGACTGTCATCTTCTGGAGTACAGCTGCACAGTGGGGGATTCACATAAGATAGAATTGATGGAGTGCATTAAAAAAGTTCAAAGAAGGGCAACTAATTTTTTATTGTCACAAAATATGGGACAGAGCATCATGGATATGATATACCAACTGGGGTGGAAATGATTAAAACAAAGGTTTTTTTTTTTTTTTTTTTTTGTTGTGGCAGAAACTTTTCATGAAATTTCAGTTGCAAGCTTTCTCCTCTGACTGTGAAAACAATTTTTTAAGGCGACATACAGAAAAATTTAAGTGTCTGTTTTTCCTGCACACTGAGAGTGGCAAGGTAGAGAAATAGCCATGCCATGAACTTAGTTGTGAATTGGAGAATAGTCACAGGAAAGTTATTTTTAGGGAAGAAGCAGTGGAGTATGTAATATCCCACTTTCTGTTCTTCATTGCAGTATAAACATTGTTTCACTTACGCACTTGAAAAAACACACTTTTTTAGCAGTAGACACTGCTTCTATAGTACATATCTATTCTTGACAGAAAGGTAGACATTACTAAATATTTAAAACAAAATGCTGTAGGTGTGTAAGAATGTTATAGTACTCACCTGTCTATTGATTCCACACTTAAGACTCAATTCTTCATTGTCTGGTTGTGACAAATGGGCACAGGATCAGATAAGTCATGGTAAAGAAGCTTTCCTTCAATTACAAAATGTACTGATAATTTGCCTTATCTGATTCTTATGACCATTCCAGCATTTCACACAAAAAGTTCTTAACATTTTATTATGCATGTATATAATATGTATGCTAGTTATAAATGTTTGCTCCGTACATACTGCACCTTTCAAAAACTATTACAGGAAACATAAAGTGATCCGCACTGTAAAGTATGAATGTATGATAACACACACATGCAAATCAAGGTCTAATAAAAAAAGATGAAACTCTGTGGTTTGGGATTTTACAACAAGATTTGACAGATGACTGTTTTCTCCTTCAGCCCTCTTTTGTTCTGCAATGTCCCTCCACTTACACAAACAGCTGGCATTGTTTCCTGCTACTCACTAATCTACTACAATCATCTTGAAACCTTCTGATCATGAGATGAGATATTCTCTTTGCCCCCAGTGTCACCATTTCCACAATATTGTTGTCAGTTAGTTTATCATCTTCTTCATTTGCTATCCATTGTAAAACATCATCTGCATCGACATCCTCACAGCCTAGTGCATTGTTGAGCAATGAAACAGTGTTATCATTTCCATCTTTGGTTTCACACACGGATTCAAAGCTAAAATGTCTACCTTCATGGTCCAAAAAAATTTTCCAAGCCCTTACAAGTGATATGCTCAATGTTGTCCCACACTTCAACCAACCACCTCATGATGTCTAGCAAGTCAGTCCTCTTCAAAATAGTTATGCAGTCTTCATTATTATCAATTACTAATGACAACAAACTGAGAAGGTGGATGCAACACTTCTTTGGAATTTCAAGGATGCCCTGGTCCATTGACTGACAAAGAACAGTCACATTTCACAGTAAAACTAATGTGTTGACGTCTCCATCTGTGAGTTTCTTACTGGCAGGATGTGAGGGTGTGTAATCAGATGCAGCAGAACTTTCCTCAGTAAACTGTTGTCTTTCAAATATTTCTCTACAGCTGGTCTGAATTCCTTTTGAAACCAGGTTTTAAGAATTTGTGATTTCAACGACACTTTCTTTTGAAGAAAGTAATGTAGGGCAGTGATTCCCGGGTTTTCAGGTTTTTAAAAGCTCTCGATTTCTGTCATTTCCCTACTAATGAAAGCCAAAGTTTGTGGTTGCCAACTGCATTACTGCAAGCCAATATGGTCACTTGTTCCTTACTTTTCTTGTATCCAGCTGCAGCAGCTTCCTTTTCTGGAGCAAGCATTTTTAGGCAGCATCTGGTGATTTAAATCACTCTCATCAGAGTTGTACAACAGTTCGCTATAAATTCCCTCCTCATCAATTAACTTTGAAAGATAATCTTTAAACAATGTCACAGCCTTCTTGTCAATGAATAAAGCCTCTCCACTAATGGTGGTAATCAGGGGAATAGCGAATCATTTGTTTCACTGCTACAATCATCCAACACTGCTAGTAAATTCTGAATCTTGTATTTGCCATTGAGATTGCAATGTTTTTTCCTGCAATGTCAGCCTAGTAACTTTCAAACCTTTTTCTCTTAAATGTCCATGCCACAAAAATCAACCTTTCTCAACCTGTTCAGTTTTAAGTATTGTGTTCCTTACTTTTATTCCACTTGCTTTAGCTTTGAGAGCACACCACTTCTCAATTCCTCATCGACTTTTCGTCTGGTCTCTGACACTGCTTCCTCCTACCCCTAACTCCAAAGTAATAGTTTTGACTGCTACTTCAGAATCCAGTCACATTACAGCATGTAGTTTCTAATTCATAGACACTACAAGCATTTTTGTTTATCATCCACATCTGATTTTTAACTAAAATACAGATGACTGTACAATGCAACAATTTAATAATGCACATGCACGTCTGTTATGCAGCTGAAGAAACAAAGAACACAGGGTTCAGGGTTGGCAACAGATTTATCTCTACATGTGTTCATTGTTGTTTGTGAGCACTAGATGTCACCTCTATGAAAAAATATTTTGCTAACGTTTAATGAACACACACAATTTTGATCTGTTACGATGTCTTATGATAAAACAGTGCTCCTGTGTGAGAAACAATTAATAATTTTGAAAGGTATAAAAGTTCATAGATTTCTTAACATTAACTTCAACCAAATGTTCTCATCTTTGAACCTAGCAAAACATTATCTTTGTGTAGTTCTGCCAGGCAGTTCTCTGCACGCCTCACTTGTGTGAAGAGGTAAATAAATGAACTCCTGATTATAAGGTGTTGTTTGGTGTATCTCACCCAAGCATCCACCTCACTGGTGACCCCGAGTTGTAACGTATTCAGTTTTCACCGTTTTACTCTGTCCGCGGCCTCAGCGTCGGTTATTTTCGCGTGTATTACATCAACACAACATTCGAACAATGGCTTCGGCCCAACTCATAACGCACAACGCCGGATTTTGTGATCTACATGCATCGTGTTGTGGGCGATGTACACCTGCCAGGACTGCAACACAACGCCTCTCACTCCTCGATTATGCTGATTTCACCGGAAGTTTTCGTGCCTGCAACAATAAGTGAGGTTAGGAGTGTGCATGACTTCAGCTATCAGACGCCTTTGTTCCCGCCACATGTGCCCTTCCTCATCGACGGTGCAGTTACCTCTTACGGATCTCCGTGCAGAGTGGGATCAATGCCGATTTCTGCAAATGCTTCGTTGGATAACCTGCCACCACCAGGACAATGGTTTCCCACACCGCAATCCGTGCAGTACCATGCGGATTCCTGCCACATAGCCAGAACTGCTTTGTTCACAGGTCAACCTCCTCAGCATCTGACCACGCCTGCACCTGCCTCGGTTCAGTATCAGCGCATGCCTTCCTGCTTCAATACCTCAGCCTGCAATAGGAACAATTGCTTGTTATCTGTGTTGACCTCCATCTCTGTCCTACTGCTACGCCTGTGTTTTGTGCCACGACATTCACCTTTTCCGTACACCGTGACTATGAACAGTGAACATTCACACATTTCGCCCAACGTTCGACATCATTTTCCTCACTGTGCTTTAGGACAGCCTGCACCTCCGCAGCCTCCCTGCAACACAAGTGGCTCCGACTCTCATCGCACGTCAAGTTTTCCACAGACTGACACACATTTTCAAACTTTGAACTTTTTCTCACCTGTCGCCCCCGTGCCGGCTCCAGTCAAACTTCCACAACCGCAATTGACACATTACGGTGTCTCACCCACGTCGGCCTTCCACGTCACGACGGATTGCGCCCAACCACAACAAGTCACCTTCATGCTGCCACCTGACTAGCTGTCATCACCACATACCCTGGAGACACACTCTCCTGGAATACTGCAGTAACAACAGCTCGTTTCAGGCAGTGCCCCAACGAATTCAACTTACCCTGTTTTTCCGAACGTTCTTCAATGTTTACCGACACTGCCACTGTTCAATCCCAACAGGGCAACAATCTGGTTCAAATTGTGGACGAAGTATTCAACCATTTCAAACTCGATGAATCAACCAGATTTCTGTGCCGTATCACCCACCTGCATGATCAGTAGGACTTGATTGCTGACCTAGTCGACGCCCCGGACTCAGCTACCTGGTACAGTCTAGCCAAAAAGTCAGTTCTACATCGGCTTGCATGCTCAACTGAGACAGCAATACGGCAAGTGCTCCATGTCGAGCAACTAGGCAACGACAACCCTTCACAACTTTGGAGATGGCTACGGGCCCTGGTCATTGACGATCTACTCTCTGACACAGCTCTCCTCACCATCTGGACAGATAAACTACCTCCCCACATCCGCTTTGCTCTGGCCCGAACCTGTTGAGCAATGAATGACAACTTCTGACAAACTACATGAAGCATCACTGCTCTATTTCGCCAGGCACTGCCTACCTGGCAAGTCTCAGGTTCAGGCTCCCTGTCCCGCGGCCGGACGCGGTCAGGGCCGCACTGCACCGACCGTTCCGCTCACTCCGGGACGCAATATACAAACAGCTGGGATGTCACCGGCTCCACCCCCGGTCACGCCCCCTCCTGCAACCGAACCGGCTGCAGCCTCCGAACCTCTGCCACCGCCTCTGGCAATGAACTATCTGCAGGAAATGCAGCCGCACTACCCATACTGTTACTTCAACACACGGTTTGGTGAGGCGGCACGGAACTGCAGACCACCCTGCTGCTTCCCAAACACAGATCGCAGATAGGTCTGGGTGCTGCCTCCTGCGCACAACATGACAGGCAACTCCCAGTGCTCCATTCTGTCCGGGAACAATCGGATAATTATGGACGACTTCATATTAAAGACATTTCACATATTAAAGACATGTCACCGGCTCCACCCCCGGTCACGCCCCCTCCTGCAACCGAACCGGCTGCAGCCTCCGAACCTCTGCCACCGCCTCTGGCAATGAACTATCTGCAGGAAATGCAGCCGCACTACCCATACTGTTACTTCAACACACGGTTTGGTGAGGCGGCACGGAACTGCAGACCACCCTGCTGCTTCCCAAACACAGATCGCAGGTAGGTCTGGGTGCTGCCTCCTGCGCACAACATGACAGGCAACTCCCAGTGCTCCATTCTGTCCGGGAACAATCGGATAATTATGGACGACTTCATATTAAAGACATTTCATCGGGATACTTGTTCCTAGTGGACACAGGCGCCGATGTTTTGCTGCTGCCTACGTCCTTAGTGTCGTCGAACATCCGCCCTCATCATACTTAACTGCAAGCTGTGAATTCTACTAAACTACAATGCTCGGGTTCAAACTCCCACGTCATCTCACTCTCCGCAAGCTGCAAACTCGAGTGGACATTTTTAGTGTGCAGTATTGAGGAACCTTTACTAGGTATTGACTTCTTGCAACACCACAAACTTTCACCAGACTTAGTGCAAAACACCACGTTTCATCACCTGTCCAAAACTCAATTTCCCTGTGCTCCGTCGAGCAAACCCCCCCTTGACACGCCGGTCTGGGCTCTTCTCATCTGTACATGCTCGGCTCTGTCGATGACGTTACAAGAAACAATGCACAAGTGCCTTGCCGAGCTTGGAAACATCGCTCGTCTACACAAGGAAAACTTCGAGCTCTGCCTCCGGCTCCACGAAACTCAGCTCCAGCTATCTGACGCAGCAAAGGAATTACAGACACTGCAGCAACGACAACGTAAGGTCAGTAAGTGTGACGAATCTGCTTGTTGTCCCAGCAATCGAGCCTCCGTTTGCTTACCTCCCACTACCCCTCACAACTGTGCTATCAAGTCTACCATAACGTGTACTGACAGTTCCACAGGACCACACCCCCCCTAACACGGCAGCATTTGACACTCGGCCGGACACGAGTGCGCATAAGCGACGAGCGTCATGTGTTCCCGTACTGACAGCTCTTACCCCTCCCCTCGCAGGCAGGACCCCAAACTACGCAACTTCGGCTCCTGCACGCTGCCGTGTGACCGCCACTGACAACACAAACAGTGCACTCGCACCTAGCACTTCACCCACGACCGTGCTGCCACAGGCCGCGCCCTCGGACAATGGACTCACTAACACTTCACGAGCTCTACCGAGCTCACCCGACCATGATGCCACTGCTTCAGGCCGGCGGCCATCTTGTCACGTTGACTCCTGGGATGTTTCACCACCTCAGCTCTCGTCAGATCCGCAGAGTGGCTCCGAACACCACGACCTCACCTCGCCTGACCTGCCCGCCTCAAATTGTAAACAAACCACCTCCCGTGCCACTGGCAACATTTCTGTCATCACCAACGGCACTGTTCACAAGCTTCACCTCACGCCAGGCCCCCCAATCACCAGTAAACAGCATCGACTTTGTCCCGAGCCCCTCTCCGACCTTAAAAAGCAGATTTCTGAACTTCTAAGCTCCGGCATCATCGAACCCTCTGCCAGCAGCTGGTCTATGCCCATTCATATGACACCCAAGAAAGACGGGTCCTGTCGCATGTGTGGAGACTACTGTCGACTAAACACACAAACAATTATGGACGCCTACCCCATTCCCAACATTGCCGACTTTACTAGTTCCCTCACAGGTGCAACCACGTTCTCTGTCATTGATTGCAAATGGGCCTACCACCAGATCCCCATGGCTCCTGAAGACATTCAGAAGACAACAATCACCACTCCAATTGGGTTATTTCAGTTTTGATTCATGCCCTTTGGGCTAAAAAACACAACCCAGACCTGGCAAAGCTTCATCAACGAAGTGCTATTCGGCCTAAAATTCTGCTTTGCATACCTTGATAACATTCTTGTGTTCAGCTCCTCCGTCGAGGACAACACTGGACACGTGCAAACTGTTATGGACACTCTCGTGGCAGCAGGCATCGAGACCAACCAGGACAAATTGCAGCTACATCAACCTGATGTCACTTTTCTTGGTTTTCGGGTCTCTGCTGACGGCATTTCAATGCCCCCCTGAGAAAGTAGAAACAATACTAAACCTACCCAGACTTTCGTCATTCAAAGAGCTCTGGCGCTTTCTGGGGACGGTTAATTATTATTGCTGTCATCTACCTCAGGCTGCGGAGATTCAGGCTCCACTGACGGACGCCTTGGCAGGCACCAAGACTTCTTGATCTCGGCCATTCCGTGGACCCCTGCTATGACTGACTCTTTCACTGCACTCAAAAATCTTCTTGCCGAGGCCTGCACCATTGTGCATCCTCATCCCAATGTGCAGCTTTTCATCACCACAGACACGAGCAATATGGCCATTGGCACTGTCCTTAGCCAGACAGTCGACAGCCAAACTTTGCCTCTGCAGTTCTTCTCGCGCAAGCTCACCAATGCACAACAGAAATATTCCGCATTTGACAGGGAGTTGCTCGCGGTCTACGAAGCGATCAAGCTTTTTAAGACAGACGTTGAGGGACGCCCTTTCTATGTTTTAACAGACCACAAACCTCTGGCTGCGGCCATTTCAAACCTGCCAGCTGACCCGCCTCCTCGCCGTTTCAGATACATGGATATGTATCAGGTATCTCAGTTCACCACCAATGTCAGACATATAAAGGGTGCTGACACCATAGTTGCTGATTTCCTTTCATGAGTCGACACTGTTCATTTGCTGTTAGACCTCTCTGACCTGCCTAACATCCAACCCGCTGACGAGGACACACAAAACCTGATTCCAGACTCTACCTCTTCACTACACTTCGTCCGCACCACCTTCCCTGGCATTTCTAGGAAGATCTGGTGCGACGACAGTACGGGCACGTTATGCCCCCTCATCTCAACCACACTTCGTCGAGCTGTCTTCAATGCGCTGTGTGGAGAAATGTCAACAAGGACTGCCAGCAATGGGCATGCTCCAGCGTCGCGTGCCAATGCTGCAAAGTACACAAGCACACTTCACCCCCCCCCCCCTATGCACCTTTTTGATCCCTCCTGGGCGTTTCCAGCATATTCACATTGACATTGTCAGCCCTATCCCCCCCTCTAACAGCTTTCGTTATGTTATCTCGTCTACCGACCGAACAACTTGCTGGGTTGAGGCTGTCACTCTCCTCAATATCATGGCAGAAACTGTTGCTCAAGCTTTCATCGAGTCATGGGTATAGCGTTTTGGATGTCCAGCTAACATTAAGACTGACCAGGGCATATAATTTGAGTCAGCCTTCTTCAACGAGATTTGTAAAATTTGCGGCATCCAGCACATCCATACCACAACATATCACCCAAAAAGTAACAGGCTAGTTGAGTGCTGGCACTGCACTTTCAAGGCGGCTCTTCGATGCCACGACTCTCTTTGGATGGAGGCCCTTCCCCTTGTGCTACTCGGCATTTGTGCGATCTATAAGGGAGACCTCAAAGGCACAATAGCCAAGTTCGTATACGGCCACAACATTGTTCTCCCTGGCGAACTTGTGAGCCCTTCCGCTTCTCTCCCTCAGTCTGACTTACCTTCCTTCGTGGACTAAGTCAGACGCCACTTCATCAACCTCCACATCCCTCCGCCCGCCAGCCATTCCGGCCCTAAGGTTCACGTCCCGAAATCTCTGAACAATTGCGAGTACGTCATGCTCTGAGATGACACTGTCCGTGCTCCCCTCCAACCCCCATATACCGGCATGTACCGAGTTCTCTGGCGCTCAGCCAATACCTATGACATCCAGATAAAAGATTCAGCTGTTACAGTCTCTCTCAACAGACTTAAGCCTGCTCATGTCGAGCCCGCTTCTACCCCCCCTTCAGGCCACGACCATGCCACACTGTTGTGGCTCACGATGCTCTGACCACACCCTCCACGTCGGACTTACTCACTCAGTCGAGTGACTTCCAGCTCCAATCGTTGAGCTCTTCTCCGACCTCACCCTCTACTCCGGTCTCTCTCACTCCGTCAAGTGATCACATGCTCCCCACGTTGAGCTTACCTACGATCACACCCTCACCGACGGACCCTTCTCTGGTCCCTTCGACCTCTCCCCCGTTGCCTGCCTTGCCCTGTCGAGGTTTCTCACGCCCCCCCCCATCTTGAACATGCCCTTGCTTGAGGTGTTTGTGTATGTCCCCCCGGACATAATCCACGACATCTCTATAACACTATGCGATGACACACTGTTCGTCGTATGTTTCCCTTCATCCGGTGCTCATGACACAACCTCCGCCATACCCTGCCACCTGATGAAATGTATTCCCCTCTCGCCCTCGCCCGACGTTGTCCTGGACATTCTTCGTGTGTTCGCCACGCCCACCGGAGACATCATCATCGTCGCTCCATTCCTCCCGCAGACCGCCGGCCTACCTGTCACTGCACGACCAGAAAGCCCAGTACGATGCCCGGCGCACTTCAACGACTTCCCGGTTCGGTGGCCAGACCTTCCTTCACATCATCTACCAACACAGCTCCCCGATGACGCTGTCGAGCTGACCGTGGTTTGGCTCCCGCGGACCACCCCTGCCAACGCCATAGGCACTCCCCCTCCCCCTCCAGGCCTCTCAGGAGTACTCCGAGCATCATCTTTGAACCTAGGAAAACATTATCTTTGTGTAGTTCGGCCAGGCAGTTCTCTGTAAGCCTTACTTGTGTGAAGAGGTAAATAAGTAAACTCCTGATTATAAGGTGGTGTTTGGTGTCTCACCCGAGCATTCACCTTATATATATAAAGACACACACATGTAAATGCATTTACACATATGTGTGTGTGTGTGCGTGCATGCAAGTGTATACCTGTCCTTTTTTCCCCCTAAGGTAAGTCTTTCCACTCCAGGGATTGGAATGACTCCTTACCCTCTCCCTTAAAACCCACATTCTTTCATCTTTCCCTCTCCTTCCCTCTTTCCTGATGATGCAACCTTGGGTTGCAAAAGCTAGAAATTTGTGTGTTTTTTATTGTCTACTATCAACATACCAACACTTTTGTTTGGTAAGTTGCAACATCTTTGTTTTTAGATATATTTTTCCCACGTGGAATGTTTCCCTCTTCATAAAAGCTGAATCAAACAAGATAAATAAGACTTGCAAGAATCATTGATGAATTTAAATTAAAGTGAATATGGAACAATTTTTGAACTTATTTTCCTTTAAAGAGGATTTTTTTTATAAATTTTGTAAGCTTTTGTCATTTATAATTAACGGATCTGGGTGCATTTTTCTTACATTAGAAGATAAATTTTGTCATGCCTCGCACATTTTTTGTATCTTAGTTATTTGTCTCTTGAACACCTATATGGAAGTAACAACATTTTTTCTATTTCAAGTTACTATATATTCAAATAGATGTCTATAAGTTCATAAATTACTCTTGTTCATAATGTCACACCTATTTAGTCGAAATATTACAAAAATTATGCTTCAATGCACAATTTTATCTTGTTTCATAATATTTCTAACTGACTGGAACATTAAAAATTTCTTGCTTGGAGAGAATGTAACAGATAGCATGTTTTCCATTAAAAATATTTTTCTCACAAAATAATGAGGTGAGTTAATTTTGGTGACTGCAATCAGGAGACCCGAGCTCAAATCCTGGTCTGCCACACATTTTCACTCATTGCCGCTGATTTCACAAAGTTCCAAAGCAGCTGACATCAATAATTTGTTCCCTTCCCTTTCCTCTCCTTTCCTTTCTCCCCTCTCCCAACTTGAATTTACATAAGATGTACCACAGCTTTGGATTCCATGTGGTGACTGTTCTTTTGGACAGGCTCGAAAAAACATACATCACACATTCATATCAAAAACAATTTCATTCCATACTAAATCACAATATTTCAAAATGTAAACAAAGTTTTTTAAGTGTTGTGGTCTGGAAACTTCTATTTTCAGTTCATGATTATTTCCCCTACCTTTTATGATTATTTCTCTCTTTGATTTTCCTAATCATAAAACACACAGTTTCGCTTGAATTTATTCTGGTAAGAAAACCAGATGTAACATGACACTTCAGGTTTCCAGAATATTCCGGTGCACACACGCAGATTATAAATATAGTCAAAAACATGCAAAGGATTAGTTCGTAATTTGGTATTTTGCAGAAACACATGAGAGTTTGTCTGTCTCTGCAAACAGTTCTTTGTTCATTTGTTCTCTAAAAATGCAAGCAAACTGGACTTCTTTGCACTGGTGCTCACGCTTTGTATCAAGTGCATCATAGTGTGAATTTTTGATACTGGTTAGTGGAAAAATGTGAGTCTTTTTCATTGTCACTTTCTATTGTGACATATCACTTTTTTAAACAAATGTGAAAGCACACAACTAACTGCTAGCAAGAAAGAAGGTAAATAAATCAAAAAATGAATACTTATCAACACATGGTGTTCTTCCTGAAACTAAGCCCTGTCATACTACCTAGTGAAACAGCAACTTTCCAATGAAGATCTGCAAAAAGATGTGTACATTTTTACCTAAAGTAATAGGGATTTAATTCACTTGTCTTACTATTAGCGATGAGCATCACACACACTAACTTAGCATGCTAATAGCTAGGAGAACGCATGGAGAATCATAAACAATATTTTTACCTACAGATTTCAACAGAAGATTCATGTTGAATACGGGAGATGTTGCTTACACACTGGAAATTGATATTGTATGAAACAGCCAGTGAGGAGTAGTTGTATGAGGTAACTACATGCACACATCATAAAAACAAAACTCTGTTCAGAACCACCACAAAAAAATGCCCTTGATGACTCACAGCAGAGAGATCTACTTTGTGACCCCAGACAACATAAGGTCCGATAAATAAGTTAATACACATATTTAACTAGTTCTCCAATATTTTCATGTACTAGCACCACTACATGTACGTGTCATTTTAACCATTACTTTTAGCAAAGCAATTTCTTTGTTTCAAAAAATTTTACCTGAATTGTTAATGGTTACACATTAACTACTGCTATCATCCCTTGGTTAGCGAATTTTAGGCTGCAGATGATCGAGAACTATTTGCTTGGCATCAAAATGGCTCTAAGCACTATGGGACTTAACATCGGAGGTCATCAGTCCACTAGATTTAGAACTACTTAAACCTAACTAACCTAAAGACATCACACACATCCATGCCCAAGGCAGGATTCGAACTCGTGACTGTAGCAGCAGTGGGGTTCTGGACTGAAGTACCTAGAACCACTAGGCAACAGCGGCCAGCTGCTTGGCATCAGACTACAATATTCGACAACAGGGAACTGGTGAATGAAAAGAGAAGGCTAGCAGAATTTTAGTGTGTTGAATTACCTGGAGAATAGGGAAAACTTCATAGCAATCTTTAGCTCAATCTGCGCAAATATGAAAATATTACTGAATAAAGGAAAGGTGTAACTTAACATTGGCTATGCAGTTCTTCATGATGGAATCCTCAGATGGGAAGTTCTCAGCAAACTTGCTACACTAAATTCAGATAAAATACCTATTTCACAATTATTGCCTTAATCACTGTTGTCACAGGCTATGTATGAGTTACAAAACTGGCAAGGCTCTCACTATTATGCCCAGAAGATGGCATCTAATCATCAGGTTTAAATTGGAGGAACCCTGTGTCTATTGATTATGTTAGTACTTCCTGTTCAGTATTTCTAGCAGCATCATTACTTGCATCAGGTGGTCAACCATTGTAACACTACTTCTGTGCTGTTTCTTTATAAAGTGGATGCTTCCACATGTTGCTAAGTGCATAGCCAATACTTCTATCGACCATTTTGTCATGGAGCATTCACAACAATGCTGCAATCTTGAATGTTTTCCAATGTAGTACATCTTTCCAGCAACAGAAGGCAGCAAAATGCATGACACTCAAACTGACAGATGTCCAGTAAACAGGCTACTGGGTCTCGAAGGTGAAAGAGATCATTTATTGGCAACAAATGTGCATCTTTTGTTCTTTCAATCAACAAATCTAAGAACTCCTCCCACCCTTCTCTGTCTCCACCATTAATCTTATATTTGGATGTACACCATTTAGATGGTCAATGAACAGATGCAGCACCTCACTGCCATGGAGCCAGATTGAAAATTTATTGTCATACAGCTCCAGAAGCAGGATGATTGGAGAGGGCCACTGTTGAATGCCTGTTCTTCGAAATCATCCATGAAAAAGTTAGCTATGTGTGATGACAGTGGCAAAACCATGACAATTACCTCAGTCATTACACAACAATTTTGCAGTGTACAAAAAATATGAGTTTGCCACTATCATCTGCTACATTTTATTGATACACTAATAAACTAATCCTAGTCAAAAGTGTTGTCACAACCAAGTCCCAACAATGCTTAAATTGCTGTCTCTTCTACCTTAACAGTTACCTGTGAAATGAGCTTTCCAAACTAGCTGGTAGAAATAGGATGATGCGGGGGTCATTAAAATCAATATCTGGATGCAGCACTGTTATGAATGCTCCATGACAAAAGGGTTAATAGAGACACTGGCTATGCACTTAGCATAGTCTGTCGTCTACATAAAATAACAGACTGAATATTGCACATGAACTGGCATGAACGAAGCACATAAAATTATATAATAATTTCATATGTGTTAGTAGTAACTAATCATTATACTATTTAAGAGGGGAAAAATCTGCATAGAATACCTATAGTGAATAAAGCCTGTCTATTACCATTTGGCCATCTGGCACACATATATCTGTTCATCCAGAATCCAGGATGCACATGCTACTGGCCTAATACACTATGCAGCATTGATAGATCCCAAATTTTGTAATTCATAATTCTGGACTACACTACCAGAACACTAGACTATGCAGCACTACACTACCATACGTAGTATTAGAATCAAGCATGATCTCTTGTTTGTTTGGATGGTTAGCCCATGGCACACTAGAAGTACAACTCAGGATTCCCGTTGGCTGTGTCATCCAAGGTACAGATATTGGGAGATGGCTGTCAGGGTCTCAGGAAGTCGTTTCTGGTCCTCCGCAAGGCTCACCTCCTCACTGCTGCCATAAGGTTCTTGTAGGTGGGTGTTCTGCTATGGCGCATCTTGTTATCATGATGTAAGCCGTCTTCTTTGTCCTCTCTCAGCCATGTAGGGTTGCAGTTCATAAGCTGATATCTTAGCTGTGAGCGAATTCAGCTTATACCACAGTTCCTAATAGCACATATAGCATATTTTCAGTCACTGGTAACAAATGATACATTGTACCAGAGTAAAACAAATTTTCCTTCAAAAGAATTTGTTATATTGGAAGAAAAAACTACTCAAATTACAGCAAAAGCACATTGTATGAACTGATTGCAAAAATTTAAGCTTCTATACCTATTCTCACACAGGTTTGTTGATTAACAGAACCAACCTTGGAGATTTTATTTAAATGCTGACTCTCATAGTGACAATAATCAAACTATTGGATCCTCCAGATAGGCATAGAATGAACAAAAAGTAACCCCACTCACAGGAAAGTGAGCCACAATGGAATTGCATGCTGCAATGGACTGAAAGTTTACAGGTATAAGAGGAAGCTAAATTTAGTGCAGAATTAAATATGTTTCTACCTGAGAACTGTGTTTGCAATTTGAGTGAATATCTATACCAATAATAACTTCAATGAATAACATCTATACCAATAATAATCCATTACTGTATGGATTTTGTTGGGTATGTTTACATGCCATACTTGCGAAGAGAAATGTACTGAAGCTACTGTCTACTTTGTAGCATTAGTCTGTATTTCAAATAAATTCTTATATGCATAAGTTGTTGAAGTGAGCATGGCAAAAAATGGCTTCTGAAGTTACATTACTCTCCATTAGTGGTGAGAAATGTTACCTACAAATGGCTCTATACTGCCTGTGCAATGGCATAGTCCTCTCTCCTTCTCTTCTCTCCCAAATACCACCATGCTCCCCTTTCCTCCAGCACTGCTTCTCAGTGCTGCACTAAGCAGCACACTACCCTGTCCCACCACAACCCTGCACCTTCCACAGGCTGTATTGGTATTTTCCCCCACTCCTACCCTGTTATCCCTCCCCTTCTCCATCCAAGTACTCATCCATATCCTGACTACCCACTCCAGCAAATATTGCTGTTCACCTCAGATGGAGGGGAATATGTTGAGAGGCCAGACAAATGTGTGGTTCCTGAAGAGGGCCAGCAGCCTTTTCAGTAGTTGCAGGGGCAACAGTCTGTATGATTGACTGATCTGGCCTTGTAACACTAACCAAAACGGCCTTGCTGTGCTGGTACTGCGACCAGCTGAAAGCAAGGGGAAACTACAGCCGTAATTTTTCCCGAGGGCATGCACCTTTACTCTTAAATGATGATGGTGTCCTCTTGGGTAAAATATTCCGGAGGTAAAATAGTCCCCCATTTGGATCTCTGGGCGGGGACTACTCAGGAGGACGTCGTTATCAGGAGAAAGAAAACTGGCGTTCTACGGATCGGAGCGTGGAATGTCAGATCCCTTTATCGGATAGGTAGGTTAGAAAATTTATAAAGGGAAATGGATAGGTTAAAGTTAGATATACAGGGCGTTTCAAAAAGAAAGAGCAGATTTCAAACATTTATTTCTCAAAAACTACAAATGATAGAAACACAATTCAAACGTTTCTTGTCAGAGAAAGGTTCAAAGTTTTTCAATGGTCCGCGCAGAAGTTCCATGCAAATCCGCAGTGGCGCTGGCGTTTGTTTGTAGGAAAATGGCGACGACACCACAGGAACGATCATTTTGTGTGCTGCAATTTGCAAAGTTAGAGTCCATTGTTGGTGTGCAACGTGCATTCCGCCGTCAATTCAACAAACAGCCGCCTCGTCATAAGCAAATTTATGAGTGGCATCACAGATTCGTAGAAGATGGTTGCATCTGCAAGCGAAAAAGCACGGGTCGTCCACGCACATCGGATGAAAATGTCGAGCGTGTCCGTGCAGCTTACGAAAGGAGCCCTAGAAAATCCACGACACGGGCAAGTCACGAACTAAACATGTCTAAAACAACGGTATGGCGCGTTCTGAGTAAGCGTCTGCACATGAAGCCGTACAAACTGCAGTTATTGCAAGCATTGCGTCCTGACGACCACAACAAAAGGTTCGAATTTTCAACTGCAATTCTACAGGACATGGAAGAGGACAATTTTGCCGAACGATTAATTTTTTCAGATGAATCAACGTTTCACATTTCTGGTAAAGTTAATCGGCATAACGTACGAATTTGGGCGAGTGAAACTCCGAGGGACGTTATTCAACATGAAAGAGACTCACCAAAGGTTAACGTCTTTTGTGCAATTTCGGTAAACAAAGTTTATGGACCTCTCTTTTTCATGGAGAAAACTATCACAGGAACCATTTACCTGGACATGTTAGAAAACTGGCTATTTCCTCAACTTCAGGAAGATTCAAATCACTTCATCTTCATGCAAGATGGCGCCCCACCACACTTCTCTGAACCTGTACGACGGTACCTAAATAACACCATTCCAGGACGGTGGATTGGAAGAGCAGGAGCACAAGATCAATGTCATCGTCTGTGGCCTCCCAGGTCACCAGACCTTACTCCCTGCGATTTTTATTTGTGGGGGTACATAAAGGACTGTGTTTATGTCCCACCTATGCCCGCTACTCTTCAAGAGGTACGACATCGAATTGTTGCGGCCGTGAATTCGGTAACTAAAGACCAGTTGCGTCGTGTGTGGCAAGAAATGAGATACCGGTTTGATATTTGTCGTGTAACAAATGGTGCTCATATTGAGGTACAGTTTTGATATTTGTTGTGTAACATTTGGTACTCATATTGAGTGAAGGACCGTTGGAATTGTGTTTCTATCATTTGTAGTTTTTGAGAAATAAATGTTTGAAATCTGCTCTTTCTTTTTGAAACGCCCTGCAGTAGGAATTAATGAAGTTCGCTGGCAGGAGGAACAAGACTTTTGGTCAGGCGAATACAGGGTTATAAATACAAAATCAAATAGGGGTAATGCAGGAGTCGGTTTAATAATGAATAAAAAAAATAGGAGTGCAGGTAAGCTACTACAAACAGCATAGTGAACACCTTATTGTGGCCAAGATAGACACGAAGCCAACGCCAACTACAGTAGTACAAGTTTATATGCCAACTAGCTCTGCAGATGACGAAGAAATCAAAGAAATGTATGATGAAATAAAAGAAATTACTCAGATAGTGAAGGGAGATGAAAATTAAATAGTCATGGGTGACTGGAATTCAGTAGTAGGATAAGGGAGAGAAGGAAACATAGTAGGTGAATATGGATTGGGGCTAAGAAATCAAAGAGGAGGCCGCCTAGTAGAATTTTGCACAGAGCACAACTTAATCATAGCTAACACTTCGTTCAAGAATCATAAAAGGAGGTTGTATACTTGGTGTCAGATAGATTATATAATGGTAAGACAGAGATTTAGGAACCAGGTTTTAAATTGTAACACATTTCCAGGGGCAGATGTGGACTCTGACCACAATCTATTGGTTATGAACTGTAGATTAAAACGGAAGAAACTGCAGAAAGGTGGGAATTTAAGGAGATGGGACCTGGATAAACTGAAAGAACCAGAGGTTGTACAGAGAGTCAGAGAGAGCATAAGGAAACAATTGACAGGAATGGGGGAAAGAAATACAGTAGAAGAAAAATGGGTAGCTTTGACAGATGCAGCAGTCAAGGCAGCAGAGGATCAAGTAGGTAAAAAGACGAGGGTTATTAGAAATCCTTGGGTAACAGAGGAAATATTGAAATTAATTGATGAAAGGAGAAAATATAAAAATGCAGTAAATGAAGCAAGTAAAACAGAATACAAACGTCTCAAAAATGAGATCGACAGGAAGTGCAAAATGGCTAAGCAGGGATGGCTAGAGGACAAATGTAAGGATGTAGAGGCTTATCTCACTAGGGGTAAGATAGATACTGCTTACAGGAAAATTAAAAGAGACCTTTGGAGAAAAGAGAGCCACTTGTATGAATATCAAGAGCTCAGATGGAAACCCAGTTCTAAGAAAAGAAGGGAAAGCAGAAAGGTGGAAGGAGTATATAGAGGGTCTATACAAGGGCGATGTACTTGAGGACAATATTATGGAAATGGAAGAGGATGTAGAGATGAAGATGAAATGGGAGATATGATACTGCGTGAAGAGTTTGACAGAGCACTGAAAGCCCTGAGTCGAAACAAGGCCCCAGGAGTAGACAACATTCCATTAGAACTACTGACGGCCTTGGGAGAGCCAGTCCTGACAAAACTCTACCATCTGGTGAACAAGATGTATGAGACAGGCGAAATTCCCTCATACTTCAAGAAGAATATTGTGGTGTCACCGCCAGACACACCACTTGCTAGGTGGTAGTTTTAAATCGGGCGCGGTCCATTAGTACATGTCGGACCCGCGTGTCGCCACTGTCAGTGATCGCAGATCGAGCGCCACCACAAGGCAGGTCTTGAGAGACGGACTAGCACTCGCCCCAGTTGTACAGACGACTTTGCTAGCGACTACACTGATGAAGCCTCGGTCCTTTGCCGAGCAGATAGTTAGAATAGCCTTCAGCTAAGTCCATGGCTACGACCTAGCAAGGCCCATTAGCCTTACATAGCAATTGATACTTATCGTATAAAGCATGTCTCATCAAGAACGATGTATACAACAAGGATGGATTAAAGTTAAGTATTCCAAAAGCTACGTACTTTTCTTTATAGCATTCATTACGTATCCTGTTTCAGACCTCACGCCATCCTTCGTGTGTTTATAGCGTGCATTGCGGTCCCCTCAAATCACACTGTGTCGGCACTTCTGTCGACACATCAAATATAATAATTCCAATCCCAAAGAAAGCAGGTGCTGACAGATGTGAAAATTACTGTACTATCAGTTTAATAAGTCACGGATGCAAAATACTAACGCGAATTCTTTACTGATAAATGGAAAAACTGGTAGAAGCCGACCTTGGGGAAGATCAGTTTGGATTCTGTAGAAATATTGGAACACGTGAGGCAATACTGATCCTACGACTTATCTTAGAAGCTAGATTAAGGAAAGGCAAACCTACGTTTCTAGCATTTGTAGACTTGGAGAAAGCTTTTGACAATGTTGACTGGAATACTCTCTTTCAAATTCTGAAGGTGGCAGGAATAAAATACAGGGAGCGAAGGGCTATTTACAATTCGTGCAGAAACAAGATGGCAGTTGTAAGAGTCGAGGGACATGAAAGGGAAGCAGTGGTTGGTAAGGGAGTGAGAGAGGGTTGTAGCCTATGCCCGATGTTATTCAATCTGTATATTGATCAAGCAGTGAAGGAAACAAAAGAAAGGTTGGAGTAGGTATTAAAATCCACGAAGAAGAAATAAAAACTTTGAGGTTCGCTGATGACATTGTAATTCTGTCAGAGACAGCAAAGGACTTGGAAGAGCAGTTGAACAGAATGGACAGTGTCTTGAAATGAGGACATAAGATGAACATCAACAAAAGCAAAACAAGGATAATGGAATGTAGTCAGATTGCACTGGGTGATGCTGAGGGAATTAGATTAGGAAATGAGACACTTAAAAGTAGTAAAGGAGTTTTGCTATTTGGGGAGCAAAATAACTGATGAGGGTCGAAGTAGAGAGGATATAAAATCTAGACTGGCAATGGCAAGGAAAGCGTTTCTGAAGAAGAGAAATTTGTTAACATCGAGTATTGATTTAAGTGTCAGGAAGTCGTTTCTGAAAGTATTTGCATGGAGTTTAGCCATGTATGAAAGTGAAACATGGACAATAACTGGTTTGGACAAGAAGAGAATAGAAGCTTTCGAAATGTGGTGTTACAGAAGAATGCTGAAGATTAGATGGGTAGATCATATAACTAATGAGGAGGTGTTGAATAGGATTGGGGAGAAGAGAAGTTTGTGGCACAACTTGACTAGAAGGAGGGATCGGTTGGTAGGACATGTTCTGAGGCATGAAGGGATCACCAATTTAGTACTGGAGGGCAGCGTGAGGGTAAAAATCATAGAGGAGATTCAGAAGGATGTAGGTTGCAATAGGTACTAGGAGATGAAGAAGCTTGCACAGGATAGAGTAGCATGAAGATCTGCATCAAACCAGTCTCTGGACTGAAGACCACAACAACAACAACAACATGTTTGATGAAGGACTTAGTCCAATAGCTAGTAATATCTAGTAGCCTTCCTCAATGTGCCTCTCTGGCACTTGACGCTTCCTCCGTGTGGTGAGTATCAATCTATCCTTTTAATAAAGAAGAATGGATGAGGTGTACACACAATTACACTCGTGTCTGCGTGTGCTGAAAGTGAACCAGATTAATGTTGTACACTGACTCTACTGGTAAATGCGACTGTGGCTGAAACTCGTCTGTAAATTGCGTAGACCAGGTGGTAATATTAAGACACAGTGACTCAGCATCTTCACTACATGGTGAGTAGCAACTATCCTTTTCATAACATTGTCACATTCCATCCTGGATTTTACAGTGTTTAAATTGCCTAAATTATAAGGTTGTGTGTCCAGTGGGATCACACTTGAAGAATCAGTTTACAACTGACTAAGCATATCCTCAGTGATTGCTCTAACACTGATTACTCTTTTAACTTACCGAGCCAAGTAAGACAAATATGGCTCTATTCATAAACCTCTGAACACTAATCAAAATAGGCCTCTTGTGACTTCACACATAATATGAAAAAAATTATCATACACAAGATGCAACATAAGTGATACACAGGACACTTGATTTGAGCGATACAAATGAAAAGAATATAGTGAGGATGAGTCAGCACTGCTTTGCACGTATATAGGTGTGAGTTGCTGGTAGATGGCAAGGCTGAGACCACGCTGTGTGCACACTTTCTACAGGTGGCCTTTAGTGGCTGGCCCATGCTGACGCAGTTGGCAACTGATTTAAGTAGAAATGCATGGCAATCCTACACTCAGCATACTCACATCCATACACACTAGTAGCAGGATACAGCAAGCTGCATACAATTTGCATTCACTGTAGGTACTGCTACTGTGTCTTTTCCCAACAATGTAACTTATTTGTTTCAGAGCAGGCATCTATGAATTCAGTGAGAGCTACTAACCAGACATGGTCATATTTGAATGCACTGATGAAATTTTGACAGAGGCAGCCCAACCTATTGAAAGCATCATCATGTTCGATTAAGCATCTCATAAAATTTAACTACAGAAAATTTATTGTCAATATCATTACAAGGTTGATTTTTTATCTCATTAACAAAACAGTTGTCATATTAGTAGACTCAAACAGAAAAAGAATTAGGCCTATCTGAAAATCAGGTAACCTCAGACTTGAAACCCTCAAACCCTTGGATCACTTTGCTCTTGGCACATGTAAGTGAGAGGTAAACTTTTGGAAACAGTAATAATTGTTCATTTCATGTGAAATCAATTAATGGTCTGGTTATTGATAGCTCAGAGTTTCATAGTTTCGTAGAGCGTTAGTAGGCCTAGTTGTTTGCCTGAACTATTACAAATCAAATTTTTTTAGACCTTTCTTTTTTTGGGTTTTTAATTTTTAGTTTCCAAAATAGCGAAACTATTGTCACATTTTGAAGCATTAAAAATGTCCACATCTCAAACATTAGCCTTAATTTTATTTTACACAGTATCCACTGTGTAGTCTGTGAGACTTTGGGTGTGATAAGTTGAAACGGAAACCTTAAACAGCAAAAATCAAATATGGCTGTAAATTCATTGTTATTTTTTATTTGGTAGAAATTGTTGTATTGCACTATTAATTGTTTTATTTTAACTTCAGATTTGGCGTTCCCATGTTATTTGTGAAAATATTTTAACATAAAATCGAATCAAATACGATCAACAAGACTAAAAATAATTTCCTTAGTTCTACCTTTACAAACACATTACAGTAATACTATTTAATATTATAAATTAAATACTGGTGTACCTGTTACTATTTGTGTTATTTGAGTTCCCTGCAATGAGAAACTACACTCATTTTAAGAAAGAAAAACATTACAGTGAAACGACTACCATCTTATTAGAGCTTGAGATTATATATTTCAGTCTTCTTTTGAATGGCATAGCACAGTTCTGTCATGCAATAGTGACTTATTATTGATAAAACACTTTTTTTGCTTTATAATCCATGTGACAGTTCACATCTCTGTATGTTCTCCCAGTAGCAGTTGTGGTGTTTAATTTATACTGTAATTTATGAACTTTCTTGGAACAGTAAACTTATGAAGTCTTCTTATGTATGAAAGAGTAGGAACTGCTCCACAACCATGCCTAAATAAAAGGTTTACCTCTCCTTTTCATCTCTTGATAGTACACAAACCATCCACTACTTGTTGTCATCGGTACAAGCAACAATCCTGTAATCTGTTCAAAAGGCATGCCATCTGCATCTAGTCTCGCTTGAACTCTGTACAATCAGAAACAACATTTGCTCTTAGCTTTGAATTTGCTTGACCAAGGATAATCAAATGATATTCCTGAGTCACCCTGACTGTTATGGCTTCATAATGTCTTTTAGCCAAGCTCCTTTCTTGAGCTACATACTCATTATAGATCACACAGAAAAAGGTGATAGAGAATATTTGGTTTAACTCACTTATACAATTGGAACAGACTTAATTTGGTTATTCACAGAATTTGGAGAGAACCTTCGGTTGCAAGTCTTTTGACTGTGCTGCCAACACCACCACACACTCCCATTCCAAGTGAAAACTTCACAGAAATGTTCAGAAGACAACCACTGAAGTGGATTACCGCTAATCTTAACTCTAATGAATAGATGTCAGGCTGTGTGTGCATACCAGTTGTCCGACTGCTTCCTATAACAACCTAAGTATGAGGGTTGGAACTTAAATAGTGGCAACTATTCATTCACAACCAATACAAAAGAGTTACACGTTTGCACCTGTTACTGTCCTTCAAAGTAGTCAACAGCGTTGTGTAGAACCCATTGCCAGCAATGTGGAAGGCGTAGTATACTGTTAACAGAGCCTGTTCTGTGGATGGTGCGAATGGAGCAGTCTACTGCCTGTTGAATCTCTGGAACAGTTCTGAAACGAATGCCATGAATTGGTTCCTTCATGTTCGGAATCAAATCAAAGTCACAAGGACATAAGTCCAGGGAGTATGGTGGATGGTACAGTAGTTACCAGTCCCATCGACCGAACACAGCTTGTGCTGTATGCGCCTGCACTCTGTCGTGGAAAATGATGGGTGGGTTGCGCAGAAAGTGTCGCCACTTCTTTCGCAAGGCTGGTCGCAGGTGATGCTCCAAATACGAACAGTAAAACTGTGGGCTGGCAGTCTGCCATGGAGGAACGTAATGCGTTAGGATAACACTATCAGAGTCGTGTACGAGAATCACCATAACTTTAGACCACTCTATTTGCACCATCCACAGAACAGGCTCTGCTAACAATAACGGGTTCTATACAATGCTGGTGACTACTTTGAAGTACAGTAATAGGTGCAAACATGTAACTCTTTTGTATCGGTTGTGAATAAATAGTTGCCACTTTTTAAGTTCCAGCCCTCGTAGTTTGGTGATCGGGCAGCATCATAATTTTCATCCTCCCCCCCCCCCCCCTCCCCCTTCGACAATAATTTATGTACAATAATGTATTTTGACGCTAAAACTACACAGTTACAAACCTTACAAATCTCCAAGAATAACTAAATTTATTTCGCAACACCATTGCGCTGCACTGATAAAATAAAAGCTGATGGCCATTTATTCTGTCCTATAGGCAGAACTACCAAATGTAGTAGACTTCATGGAAAGTGGCAAAATCAAAGATGATACGTAAATTGCTCTTTGAATTTTGGGCAGAAGTGAAAAGCTAGTGTTCTGTACTGAAAACTTGAGCATTTCGTATACTATTACCATTCTTTATGAAACCAGATTTCCCGCATTGGCTGCTCTGAAGACATTAAATAGATCTCAGCTAAACATAGAGAAAAAATTCAAAAGGTCTCTTCTAATATTAAATCCCCTTCCTACTCTGCAAGCAAGGGCCAAGGGAGTCACTAATCCTAGTGCTGAAAAGTTAATCATTAAATGCATGGCACAGTGCTGATACAGTCATATTTATAAATGAGCTATATCAGAGTAAATGTGAATTTTAAATATTTTATATCATAACGTATTTTGCTTTGCATTCATTTCACTAAGTTAATCATTTTCAATTTATATTTTTTTCTTTTTAACATGCTCACTCTAAGCATGCCCTACAGGGACCATGTGCTACATGAGTAAACCGCCTCTGTTTACATCCCATGAAAAGTACGGTATACCATCACTTTTTGCACTATTCCTTGGAAGACCAGTCACAATGTACATATCAATATTTGTAGAAACAGCCAAGGCATGTGCCAAATGTTAGGTCGAAAGTTTTCCAGCTACAGTATGATTACAAAGTGAAATTGTGACTGTTGCCAACTTTGGTCACATAATGCGAACTTATCTCGGATATTTTTGAGAAAAGTTGTGTGAACAGTGTTCATTTCACGAGCTATCGAACACAATTAAGAATATACTGTTTATTATAAAAAAGATGTAAATGAGTCGAGCATACACTACGTGTCCTGTCATTTGCGGAAAACGTTTCGATTTCTGTTAACTAGGCAACATGGGTCGCCCTTTATTCAGCAAAATAAAATGTCTTATTACATACACCGATTCAATACTCCTCTGAATAGTAAGTCTGTAACAAAGCAAAAAATGCCAAGATACGCAACTGAAAAATTTTTGAATCGTTAAATGGCGTGACTGGGATCACTGCTACAAGAAGCCAAAAAGAAATCATAAAATAATAATAACAGCAGGTCGGGAGAATGACGCAGAAGAGAAGAAAATTGTTAAGTCTCAAAAGGGGTAAAATAGTTACATTACCTTGATCTGAAAATAAACGCTATTTGAAACCAGCATACATACAACTTAACGCTAAATGTAGATAAAAATATTAATAAGTAACATCATTTTTAATGTGGTTTACCTGAAATTGTCAACACTTTGTTGCTTGTTGCTCTTATTCTAACAATCATCATATACAAAGAACTTCTTGCTCTGAAAACAAATGAAAGTTGAATTTTACTGACGAATATGTATACCATTTGGAGGAAAACTGGTAATCTACCACTTAAGTAGTTTACTTATTTTCAGCATTCTTCTCAAATGCGTTGCTTTTTCCAAAATTTCGATTTGTTTCATAGTTCTGTCATTCAAAAATATTTTCGATTAGACATATCATTCCATAGGAGGAAGGTAACGGACGATATATAGGAAAGGATATACAATGAATAGCCTTAATATTCGGACGCTAAGAGATTTTACTTTGCTGCATCATAACTATTTTCTGAATGAAAGAAAAATACAATATATCCACGTATTATATGGAGATAGACGTCTAGTAAATGCCGGCCGGAGCGGTCGAGCAGTTCTAGGCGCTACAGTCTGGAACCGCGCGACCGCTACGATCGCAGGTTCGAATCCTGCCTCGGGCTTGGATGCGTGTGATGTCCTTAGATTAGTTAGGTTTAAGTAGTTCTAAGTTCTAGGGGACTGATGACCTCAGAAGTTAAGTCCCATAGTGCTCAGAGCCATTTGAACCACTTACGATTGAAATAAAGCACTCTTCGATGGTCACGTTACTTTAATATCCGGACAGATGGCAGTGCCGCACTTGTTTTCACCGTACACACCGGGGTAAATACTTCGAGTCAGAAGGCAAGTGTGTGTTTACAAGCGCGGTCGACTATCCAGTCGGTACGATGCCACGCAAAGCTAATACTAGTTTTAAGATACGACAGATTGCGATTTTTGACAACGCGAAAGGTAAATCGTGTAGACAAATTGCTGCCATGCTCAACATAAGTGAGAATACTGTGGCAGATACCGTCAGACGAATCAAAAATGAGGACCGTGTCGACTCTATACCGCAAAAGGGCCAGCCACCGAAGCTGGAGGCACGTGACAAGAGGCAGCTAATACGGAAAATAAAGAAGGATCCTACACTCAGTGCACCCAGATTAGCACGTAAGCTGATAAACGAGACTGGCAAGAAGGTACATCCTCAAACGATTCGCAGAGCATAGAATGAAAGTGGCTACAATGGAAGAGTGGCCAGGAAGAAAACGCATGTGAATGAACAGAATCGAAAGGAGAGATTGTACTTTGTCAGGGAGTTTATTACGAAGGATGCAATATGGTGGAACGACGTCATTTTTGCCGACGAAAGTAAATTTAAGTGTTTGAGTCGTGTGGACATAGCATGGTGTGACGGAAGAAGAACGAATTTACCTTCTCAAATATTAAACCGACTGTAGAGCATGGAGATGGCAGCGATCTTGTCTGCAGCTGTATATCGATATTTGGACCGGGCGAATTGGTGTTAATCGACATTATTATGGACAAATATGTCTACTTGAACACATCAAAGAATAATTTACGGAAAAATGTTGAAACCTCGGAGGTATAAAATACGTTCAAGTTTAGGACAATGACCTGAAACATAAGACTCGCATTGTGCAGGAATATTTGTTGTACAATTGTCCCAAAGTCTTACAACCACCATCTCAATCACCAGATCTCAACCCCACTGTGAATGTGTGGGGAGAATTGGAGCGACGTATTAGAAAAACACCAGTATCGTCCAAAGAAACTCTGTAGCGTCGAATAAGAGAAGAATGGGACAGTCTACAAACGGACTATTTAAAAAAGATCATTTGCAGTATGCCACAGCGTTTGAAAGAAGCGATGAAACAGAATGGCTACCTGACAAGGTTTGGAAACATTTAATGTTCCACAAATCTTGTCTTGAAATGATTAGTTCTGCAAAGTGTCCGAATATTAAAGTAAACTGAATATAGGACCGCATTGTATTTAAATAGTATTATAAAAGAACTTATGTACGTTATCGTACAAAAGTTTATGCTATTATTTGCAAGACACATCACAGAATATAATACTTGGTCATATGTTTTGTTTGTTTTGTTACGAATAAAGTTATGATGCTACAAGGTTAACATATCACAGTGTCCGAATATTAAAGTGATTCACTGTACGTCGTCGGCTTCGTACATATTTCCTTGACGCACCACAGTCATGCATGCTGACGGTAAAGGCACCGTTTCTCGAAACTGTTGCGTAATTGTGGCCAACAGGGTATGGGACGGAGTCGGACGTTGCGGAACCATCTCGATAAAGGCGACGAGCACCTCTTCCGTTACCGTAGGCTTCGCCATTCATAAGGATCATTTCGGTGTATGCTACAAAGTTGCTCTCTCACAGACACATGAATAAGGCTCGAACCAGGTCAGAGAGGTAGTGTAGACGACAAATGACATCAGCCGATTCTACGTAACCACCCCGCTCCATGCCTACCCTGTTGTATACCTACCTAGCAAACTTGTTGTCAAATGGCTGTAGCGCTGAACTGGTACGTTTCCGGACATGGGTTCCTGTTCAAAATATTATGTGCTCACTCCCCTCTACAAGTCCTGGAAGTTTGTAACGGGAATTTCCGAACACCCTGCAAAAGTATTACAGCTCTGGCGCCCCTCTCAGCTTGGCACCCCCAAGCGGCAGCTTGTTCGCTCGAGCCGGCCGGGGTGGCCGAGCGGTTAAAGGCGCTACAGTCTGGAACCGCACGACCGCTACGGTCACAGGTTCGAATCCTGCCTCGGGCATGGATGTGTGTGATGTCCTTAGGTTAGTTAGGTTTAAGTAGTTCTAAGTTCTAGGGGACTTATGACCACAGCAGTTGAGTCCCATAGTGCTCAGAGCCATTTGAACCCCTTGTTCGCTCGAGCCTTAAACCTGCTCTGATTAGCCCACAGACTTAGGAAGGTGGAATTTGCCCGTGAATCGATCTGCAGATTCTTAATGAGCTAATGGAGACAGACGACGTTCAAAAGTAACATGGATTTTTTTATGTGATCGATAAGCTCCTTGATATCAAACAGTCTCATTCATCACATGTCAACCCATGCACTTCCTTTACCTCAACAGTAAACGGATTCAGTATCTTGTCCTGGAAAATCTTTACGAAAAGTTTTTCGAAAACCGTACAAAATGCTCTCGAACATAACTCACTGATAAATTTGTCGTTTCCATAGATAAAATTACATTCTTGAACTTCCAAAATGTATCATAGCTGCTATATGACAAAAATCGTTGTCCCAATTTTAATTTCTTTATCACTGCCTCACTTTTGCCTTCCACTTCAAATTTTTGTAACAGTTATTGTTTCAGGCTCCGGTCCAGCAACTGCCTCCTTTTGACATCATTAGTTCTAGCCTCGTTTTCGTTTCAGTGTTTGACCTTTTGCCTGGTTAGCGCTGTTTGCATAACAGGGAATACAACCAAAACCACGGTAAGGAAGACAAAGACAAAATAAATGTTTATTCCACCAATTATTACAAGCTACACTCACTGCTAGGCAGCATGGACGCAAACCAAACATTTGAATATGTATGCTCTAAAATTCCTCACTCGGTATCTAGCAGCTGAGTGAGGTGGCGCGGTGGTTAGCACACTGGACTCGTTTTAGGGAGGACGAAGGTACAAACCCGCGTCCGACCATCTCGATTTAGGTTTTCCGGGACTTTCCTAAATCGCTTCAGGAAAATACTGGGATGGTCCCTTTGAAAGGGCACGGCTGACTTCCTTCTCCATACATCCGATGACCTCGTTGTTCGGTCCCCTCCCTCAGATCAACCAACCAACCAGTATCTAGCTTACAAGTGGCACATTAATACTGAGCCGTGCTGCGGCTCGCGTTGGTGTTGTTTGTAGGTTTCTGTCCTCTGTTGGAGGCCAGACCGTATCGTTTAGTTGACAAGGCTGAGGTTGTTTGTCTTCTTCTCGTGTTGACTGGCGCCACTTGGTTTCGCAAGCGTTGCCTGTCCGCTAGTGACAGCAGCGGTGGTTATCGATATGTAGTAACTGTGGCCCTATCTTTGGGTCGACGTCGTGGTTCTTCCGGGTCGTGTCAGAGTGCAGTTCGGGTGGGGACTCTGGAGGAGCCAGGTCCGAGCTGTGCGAGAATACGCTGGGACCGTTGTCGGCGCGCATGGACTGCCGGATCGAGGGCCTGTGGTCACGAGGGTGCACGACCTCATCGTAAACCGGATCCTGCAAGTTTTGAGTGCCTTTAGATTTACGTAGAGAAACCTGCACCATTGTGAGATCTTGCGATTCTTCAGTGACTTGGGTTCGTGTTGCTGCTCGAAGTGTTGCCGAGGCGAAGAGCAGCGAGTGGAGTGCTTGGGGACGGCGGATCTGATTAGATTTCCTGGACTTCTAATTATTACTTATTGCATTCAGTTTGTTGTATGTTAACCGGGGACCTAGAAACGACGGAGAGGCACCGTCCCCGCCGCAGCCGCAGTGGTCCACAACCCCACGACGACTACCGCACTCCACTTCGCCCCGCCGCCGCCCCACACCGAACCCAGGGTTATTGTGAGGTTCGGCCCCCGGTGGACTCCCCAGGGAACGTCTCACACCAGACGAGTGTAACTCCTATGTTTGCGTGGTAGAGCAATGGTGGTGTACGCTTACGTGGGGAACTTGTTTGCGCAGCATTCGCCGAGTGTAGTGTAGCTGAGGCGGAATAAGGAGAACCAGCCCGCATTCGCCGAGGCAGATGGGAAACCGCCTAAAAACCATTCACAGACTGGCCGGCTCACCGGACCTCGACAAGTCTGCCGGAAGGATTCGTGCCGGGGACCAGGCGCTCCTTCCCGCTCTGGAAAGCCGATTCAGATTGTTACTATTTATTAAGTTCAACCAGCGGTATTTATCCTGCCTCGTGGCCACTAAAGCCCCAGTTACCTGCCCTGGGGGTTAGTGTATGTAACGGCAGTGTACATTTCCTCGCCTTGCCGCTGCTGTCCGATGAGGCGCGTAGTTTGACAGGCTCAAATGGCTCTGAGCACTATGGGACATAACTTCTGAGGTCATCAGTCCCCTAAAACTTAGAACTACTTAAAGCTAACTAACCTAAGGACATGACACACATCCATGCCCGAGGCAGGATTCGAGCCTGCGACCGTAGCGGTCGCGCGGTTCCAAACTATAGTGCCTAGAACCGCTCGGCCACCCCGGCCGGCGTAGCTTGACAGGTTTCTTGATTGTAGGTTGCTTGGCGATTCTTCTACTCTGGTGGTAGTGATGCCTTTCACGTTCCAGGCGCTCTATGCACAGTATTCTGCGGGCAGAGTCCAGACCGCCGGCTCCGGCTTTGGCGTATTTCACATCTTTGCATTTGGTTTATTGGTTGTCAGGTAGCCTCAGCAAGATTATCATTAGTCATTCGTTAGACAGCCACTAATCTGAGTTACCATCCTGTGAAGTGAATGTAACTCTTGGCTGTCTATCTCATCGCTCGCGAAAGTGTTTTTTTGCCGGACCAACTAGGTGGTCGATTCCTGGTGCACCGTCTGTGACTGGCCCTTGTGTTTTATTATTGTATTTGCTGTTTTATTGTATGTTTCTAAATTTTTTTGTATAATTGCCGTTCTTGGCATTACAACACTTTTAAATGACTATGCTACAAAGTTTACCATCATTTTGTCTCACCTGTTTGGTGAAGAGTTACTTGTCCTTTTAAACTAACATTGCTATTGCATTGCTGTTTCACTGTATGTTGCTTAAATTTTTTAAAAATTGCCGCTCTTGGCATTAACGGCCTTCAGCCGTGACTGTGGTTACTTTCCTTAAAATTCTAATTGGGATCACATTGGCTTGTTTTTAAAACATTATTTGCTGTATGAGATTCTCACTCTGCAGCGGAGTGTGCGCTGATACGAAACTTCCTGGCAGATTAAAACCGTGTGCCGGACCGAGACTCGAACTCGGGACCTTTGCCTTTGGCGGGCAAGTGCTCTACCAACTGAGCTACGCAAGCACGACTCACGTCCCGTCCCCACAGCTTTACTTCTGCCAGTACCTTGTCTCCTACCTTCCAAACTTTACAGAAGCTCTCCTGGAAGGTAGGAGACGAGGTACTGGCAGAAGTAAAGCTGTGGGGACGAGGCGTGAGTCGTGCTTGGGTAGCTCAGTTGGTAGAGCACTTACTCGCGAAAGGCAAAGGTCCCGAGTTCGAGTCTCGGTCCGGCACACAGTTTTAATCTGCCAGGAAGTTTCATTATTTGCTGTGTTTGTATTTTTTTGCTCATTTGATAAACAGTGACGCACTGTAAGCACTATTAATTACAAAGTTGTTTATTCCTTCATTAATAACGTGTGATATCTTTATTTATTGCTGAGTCTGGAATTACCGTTTTAAAATAAATGTGTGTAATTGCAAAAGGTAACCAACAGTAACTGATAACGGCCCCGTCCACAATCGTAACCGAATCCTGTCTTCCGCGTTTACCATGTTTCAAACACACTGATGTGAAATGATTTGGGTGAAGGTCACGGTTAAAGCAGGCTCAGACATGGTAATTGGATGTCTCTATAGGCCCCCGGGCTCAGCAGCTGTTGTGGCTGAGCACCTGAAGGATAATTTGGAAAATATTTCGAGTAGATTTCCCCACCATGTTATAGTTCTGGGTTGAGATTTTAATTTGCCGGATATAGACTGGGAGACCCAAACGTTCATAACGGGTGGCAGGGACAAAGAATCCAGTGAAATTTTTTTAAGTGCTTTATTTGAAAACTACCTTGAGCAGTTAAACAGAGAACCGACTCGTGGCGATAACATATTAGACCTTCTGGTGACAAACAGACCCGAACTATTTGAAACAGTTAACGTAGAACAGGGAATCAGCGATCATAAAGCGGTTACGGCATCGATGATTTCAGCCGTAAATAGAAATATTAAAAAAGGTAGGAAGATTTTTCTGTTTAGCAAAAGTGACAAAAAGCAGATTACAGAGTACCTGACTGCTCAACACAAAAGTTTTGTCTCAAGTACAGATAGTGTTGAGGATCAGTGGACGAAGTTCAAAATCGTCGTACATAATGCGTTAGATGAGTATGTGCCAAGCAAGATCGTAAGAGATGGAAAAGAGCCACCGTGGTACAACAACCGAGTTATAAAACTGCTGCGGAAGCAAAGGGAACTTCACAGCAAACATAAACATAGCCAAAGCCTTGCAGACAAACAAAAATTACGCGAAGCGAAATGTAGTGTGAGGAGGGCTATGCGAGAGGCGTTCAATGAATTCGAAAGTAAAGTTCTATGTACTGACTTGGCAGAAAATCCTAAGAAATTTTGGTCTTATGTCAAAGCTGTAGGTGGATCAAAACAAAATGTCCAGACACTCTGTGACCAAAATGGTACTGAAACAGAGGATGACTGACTAAAGGCCGAAATACTAAATGTCTTTTTCCAAAGCTGTTTCACAGAGGAAGACTGCACTGTAGTTCCTTCTCTAGATTGTCGCACAGATGACAAAATGGTAGATATCGAAATAGACGACAGAGGAATAGAGAAACAATTAAAATCGCTCAAAAGAGGAAAGGCCGCTGACCTGATGGGATACCAGTTCGATTTTACAGAGTACGCGAAGGAACTTGCCCCCCTCCTTGCAGCGGTGTACCGTAGGTATCTAGAAGAGCGTAGCGTTCCAAAGGATTGGAAAAGGGCACAGGTCATCCAAGTTTTCAAGAAGGGACGTCGAACAGATGTGCAGAACTATAGACCTATATCTCTAACGTCGACCAGTTGTATTATTTTGGAACACGTATTATGTTCGAGTATAATGACTTTTCTGGAGACTAGAAATCTACTCTGTAGGAATCAGCATGGGTTTCGAAAAAGACGGTCGTGTGAAACCCAGCTCGCGCTATTGGTTCACGAGACTCAGAGGGCCATAGACACGGGTTCACAGGTAGATGCCGTGTTTCTTGACCTCCTGCAAGGCGTTCGATATAGTTCCCCACAGTCGTTTAATGAACAAAGTAAGAGCATATGGACTATCAGACCAATTGTGTGATTGGATTGAGGAGTTCCTAGATAACAGAACGCAGCATGTCATTCTCAGTGGAGAGAAGTCTTCCGAAGTAAGAGTGATTTCAGGTGTGCCGCAGGGGAGTGTCATAGGACCGTTGCTATTCACAATATACATAAATGACCTGGTGGATGACATCGGAAGTTCACTGAGGCTTTTTGCAGATGATGCTGTGGTGTATCGAGAGGTTGTAACAATGGAAAATTGTACTGAAATGCAGGAGGATCAGCAGCGAATTGACGCATGGTGCAGGGAATGGCAATTGACTCTCAATGTAGACAAATGTAATGCGCTGGCCGGCCGGTGTGGCCAAGCGGTTCTAGGCGCTACAGTCTGGAACCGCGCGACCGCCACGGTCGCAGGTTCGAATCCTGCCTCGGGCATGGATGTGTGTGATGTCCTTAGGTTAGTTAGGTTTAAGTAGCTCTAAGTTCTAGGGGACTGATGACCTGAGAAGTTAAGTCCCATAGTGCTCAGAGCCATTTGAACCATTTGTAATGTGCTGCGAATACATAGAAAGATAGATCCCTGATCATTTAGCTACAAAATAGCAGGTCAGCAACTGGAAGCAGTTAATTCCATAAATTATCTGAGAGTACGCGTTAGGAGTGATTTAAAATGGAATGATCGTATAAAGTTGATCGTCGGTAAAGCAGATGCCAGACTGAGATTCATTGGAAGAATCCTAAGGAAATGCAATCCGAAAACAAAGGAAGTAGGTTACAGTACGCTTGTTCGCCCACTGCTTGAATACTGCTCAGCAGTGTGGGATCCGTACCAGATAGGGTTGATAGAAGATATAGAGAAGATCCAACGGAGAGCAGCGCGCTTCGTTACAGGATCATTTAGTAATCGCGAAAGAGTTACGGAGATGATAGATAAACTCCAGTGGAAGACTCTGCAGGAGAGACGCTCAGTATCTCGGTACGGGCTTTTGTCAAAGTTTCGAGAGCATACCTTCACCGAAGAGTCAAGCAGTATACTGCTCCCTCCTACGTATATCTCGCGAAGAGACCATGAGGATAAAATCAGAGAGATTACAGCCCACACAGAAACATACCGGCAATCCTTCTTTCCACGAACAATACGAGACTGTAATAGAAGGGAGAACCGATAGAGATACTCAGGGTACCCTCCGCCACACACCGTCAGGTGGCTTGCGGAGCATGGATGTAGATGTAGATAGAAAAATATCGCAATACGAGAATCACACCGTAATTAGTATAGAGTAATGAAATATTGCGTATAAATTTGCCTAGGTACCATATTTAAGTGATTAACTTTGCAAGATCACAAGTTAGTGTAAGCGCGAGATAGGCCATTGCAGATGTGAAATGTTGGTATACTAATAACCGGCGTAATCACCAGAATTTTGAATACAAGCATGCAAACGTGCTTGCATTGTGTTGTACAAATGTTGGATGTTAGTTTGTGGGATGGAGTTCCATACCTGTTGCACCTGACCGATCATTGCAGGGGCGGTTAATACTGTTTGTGGACGACACTGGAGTTGTCGTCCGATATTGTGCCATATGTGCTCGACTGGAGAGGATCTGGTGATCGAGCAGGCAAGGGCAACTTGTTTACACCCTGTAGATCAAGTTAGACTACAACAGCGGTTATGTGGGCGAGCGTTATCTTGTTGGAAAACAACACCTGGAATGCTGTTCGTGAATGATAGCACAACAGGTGGCATCATCACAACTTTGCGATCAGGGTTCGTGGGATAACCACAAGAGTGCTCCTGCTGTCGTACGAACTCGCACCCGAGCCTATAAATCCAGGTGCAGATCCAGTGTGTGTAGCACACAGATTGGTTGATTGCAGGCACTCAAGTGGACAACTCCTAACCAACACACAGCTGTCACTGGCACCGAGCCAGAACAAGCTTTCATCAGAAAACACAACAGATCTCCACCCTGCCCATAAATGAGCCCGCGCTTGACACCACTGAAGTAGCAAATGACGGTGGTTTGCGATCAGCGGAATGCACACTACAGGGCGTCTATCTCGGAGCTGACTTGGAGTAACTGATTTGTAAGTGTTTGTGGTGTTACTTTGGTGCCATATGCTGCTCAAACTTCTGCTAGAGATACAGTATGATGCGCTAGAGCCATACGCCGAACTCGACGGTCTTCCCTCTCGATAGAGTCACGTGAACGTCAGGAATCGCTGTCTTCTTGTGACTGTACTTTCTCGTGATCCATGCTGCCATCAATCATGTACAATGTACACCCGATAGCAAAAAAAAAAAAAAAAAAAAAAAAAAAAAAAAAAAAAAAAAAAAAAAAAAAAAAGGGGGACTTGCTAAATGCAACTAACGTAACAAAGCTGTGTCGCAGGTCCTCTAAACGCCGAATCCTGTGGGGTACAGTTGTTTGAATGTACAAAATACCACTAGAGAACACTGCTCGTACAGCAGTCAGTCGAGATGTAAACCAATAATTTCATACAACAAATATTAGAAAACACGTTATTAGAGATGAGACAGTCCTTAACGCTTGTAAATTAAACTTCATTACAATAAGTCACACTGCAGAAGTCTTATCACACTCATTAAATGGCACGATGAGTTGTTGTTCGTGATTCGAATTTGAACCCACTGTTCACCAAAGCTTGTGTATCTGATCGAGACTTGACTAGGCATAAAGAGACGTAAAATATCTAAGTTTTTACCAGTATCAGCTTGCAAGACCGAATGTTCAAACCTGGAAATAAATGACTATCTTTTAACACTGCACCATAAACCCCATGAAGCTGATGTTTCACCTGAGAAGTAACCACCACAGGTATGTAATAAAGAGCAAGGCACAAGTGTGGCACGCTATGAAGTAAAGTAGTGGTGATGGACTGGGATTAGAACACAGTACCCGTAAGAACTGTTAACCAAGAACAATCAAATGTCAAATATCAAATATGTTCACCGATAGCGTGATACTGGAACCTGAGATGTTACAGATGATTTTTGCCTGGCAGGAATTCGAACCTAGCACCTGCCGTTCCTGTCTTGTAGCTACGAAGAAATATACATGAACAGCGAGATGTGTGCATGTTCGACTAGAGGTAACGCAACGAATAGTTGTGGGCTACCTGGGACTCCAACCTGCATATATCGTCGTTGTTGGCACCACATGAAGAGGTACCAACTATCAAATTCTCTGTCACTAGTTGTTAGGATCGGTCCGTTCGTAGAGACCTGGAAGAGTTTGGCATCGTGAGGAAACAATGAAATGATGGGAAAGTATCACCGCTAAAGGTTCAAACCCAGAGGAAAAAATGGAATTGATGATTGAATCCTATTCTAGTGTCAAAATCTTCAAAATCTCAAGGTCACTTAAAGTAAGAAATGAAGGACCTATGACAGAACATGACAATTGGTTCATGAACTAAACTAACATTGCTAGTATAAGAAAGCTTACTAGAGACACTGTATCTGCAAACAGCGACTTCCGTCTCTGACAGCCAAAACTAGTTCAACTCTGTTCCTCTCAGAAGCGAATGCGGTCTTGCGTTCTTTACTTTGTGTTACTGGAGGTGGAGAGGGGGTATCTTTATGGCTGCTGGAAACTGGTACGCCCGCGGGAATCGAACCCACACCTTAGTCATTTCGAGTTAACCCCAGTCCAACCAGCCACCGACTTTCACATGTGTTAGCATCATGTTTTTATCATAATGGGACATGGTGCACACGGTATGAGAAGTTTTGAGTTCCACTTGAGCTGTTGTAGTGAGTACCATATTCGTGGTTTAGTGGTAGTCAACGTCACGCAACGGCAAAGCAAAGCCATGATATCAGACCAGTCCTCCTTTCTTTTTCAAGCCGTATTCGGTCTGTGTGTGTCTGATAAGAGCATCAGAAGGTCAGAGTAAGTTTCGTTCATTTCCTAATCAGCCAGTAACAGAAATAACTTGCAGAAACATGTTTGTGAAAGGGCTTATGGGTATCTGTCTCGGTAAGACGAATTTCAGCGCGATGAGTCAGTGGCCGCTTGATACAGACTGACATCCGCTCAAGCGATCACGACGCTTCGAGTATAGAGCCAGTCATCTCCAGCGGACGTTTCTGCACTCGAATTATCAAGTATGACATTATGTAATGCTGTGTATGATATAATACTATGTTTTATTTTATTATGGTCTTATTTTGTTCAAGTTTCTAGTATAGCTCACGCCCTGACAACTGTGATATATCTGAATTTTGACATTATGAGGAGCGTCGTTTATGAATTAGAAAATGGAGTGTAAAACGGAGTAAAGTCTAACATTTGTGATATTGTGTTCGGTTTGTATTTAATAAAAGGATGAAGGCATTAACGGTAATTAAAAATAGCTGTGTCCTGTATGGAGTGACAGCCATTGAGAAAGTCAAGTTGTTCCAAGCACGATCACTTTGAGATAAGTCAATCACTACATTCAGGAAGACAAACTGTCGTTGATGAAAGACGATGCAGTGTATCCGATAACTGGCATGTGTGACGAGCAATTAACCATCGTGTGACACTTACCTTCAGTAGTCATATTGAGGTTAAAATAAAGGAAGGAGGATTACGGTACAACGTCTCGACGGAAACGATTTTAGACATGAAGCAGAATCTCGAACTGGGAAGGATGGGGAAGGAAGTCGTCTATGCCCTTGCAAACGATTAACCCTGGCATTTGCAGTGATAGATTTAAGGAGGTCACCGTAAACCTAAATCAGTGTGGCTGGTGGCGATTTGAAGTACCGTGTGGTAACTTCATAAGGAGAAAATAGTGGGTAAGCCAAAACAAACAACACTGTATCTAAAACGAAGGCCTGTATAAGTCCACAAAACGTACTGTTATTGATGTACATCTGGTACACAAAGGAGGTGTTTCTTGTTACGAACTTCTTCAGTGGGTGTGTCCTTTGCAGTTTACGTTTGTTGCCAACAAATGAGATGCCTTGCAGTCACAGAGTAATAAATGCGACCTTGAAGACAGCACCAAGGAGCTTGGTTGGCAAACACGCCTACCGCACGTCTTCTAATCTGGCACCCGCTTCTGTTTACCTTTCTCGCCTTTTATCGATCCTTTTTAGTTTTTTGTTTTTTCGACTGCGCTTTAAACGTGGCTGAACTCAGAATCAGCAAGTCGCCAGATGCATTGGATCGAGAAGCTACTTAAGCAACATTAGAAGGTTTTCGATAATGAGGTGGAATATATTGTTGACAATTTCTTTGATATTTGCGTCCATGTTGTTCAGTAACCTAACGGGAAACGCTATTAATATGCCCAACACTAACACAACTGGTATCTCATCATAACAACATACAACTAATGGTATCCTAATTAAACGTGAGGTCCTTTGTCATACTCAAGTAGCTTCACCGGACTACAACGTAAATACAACAATGTGGCTGCGAGAAAAGTCGCTGACTGACACACAGTTAACATACGTAGTATTCAGCGATACGATTTCATTAACATATTTGTGTATTTTCAGTAACAGTTCTGCAGTATGTTATGTTTCTTACATCTAGATCTACTTGTTACTGAATGTAGCGAGAGTCTCATGATGACAAAATTCCTAAATATATCGTTCTGAGTTCGATACATCTGTTTGTAAAGGCCCGTCCGCACGCAAAGATCTGTCTGCGCAAATTTCTGTGCACATCACATCTGCGCAGACAGATCGTTGCGTGTGGACAGGAGATTTGCACCGACATGAGGTATGTGCAAACCTGAAGTTGGAGTTGGAGGTTTGAGCGAATAGTCTCAAATCTGTGGGTTCAAACCACATCTGCGCAGACAAGTTGGAGCGTGTGGACAGGAGATCGCCGCAAATCTGGCACGAAACAGCTGCTTGTTCAGTCTAGTGTTTGTATTTGCGCGCACGGAGCATTAAAATGGCTGATGCTCGTCAGTGTTCTAGACAGTTTATCAGTGAGTTCATTGAACTTTATAGAAATGACCCTTGTTTGTGGAAGATTAAAAGTAAAGAGTACAGTGACAGGGACAAAAAGACAGCTGCATACAATGCATTAATAGAAAAATTACGAGAAGTTGACGCACCGGCGAACTGAGAAACGGTAATAATAAAAATCGTTGTGGACTGTTTACTGTGAATAATTATCAAAAGTTCAAATATCTCGAAGATCTGGTGTTGGAGTGGGTGAAATATACCAGCCAAGTTTGTGGTATTTTGTGATTCAAACACGTCTAAAACAGCATAAATATTGTGATTCTTCATCAGCAATAATATTATTTGTAACTTGACAGAATTAATGAACTTGACAGAATTAATGAACTTGACAGAATTAATGAACTTGACAGAATTAATGAACTTGACAGAATTAATGAACTTGACAGAATTAATGAACTTGACAGAATTAATGAACTTGACAGAATTAATGAACTTGACAGAATTAATGAACTTGACAGAATTAATGAACTTGACAGAATTAATGAACTTGACAGAATTAATGAACTTGACAGAATTAATGAACTTGACAGAATTAATGAACTTGACAGAATTAATGAACTTGACAGAATTAATGAACTTGACAGAATTAATGAACTTGACAGAATTAATGAACTTGACAGAATTAATGAACTTGAATTGCCTTCATGAACTCATCCTTCAGGACAGCGTAAATAGCTTCACTTGTGTTGTGTATAATTTCACTCAATGCTTGTTTAGAAATTGCAGTTGAAAATTTAAAGTCCTTATAGCTCCTTCCTGTTGCCAGGAATCCTAATGTCACCGTCAGCCGTTCATGGAGAGAAATTGGTCTTCTCATTTAAGTATTATTTCGTATAATGTGAGAGGTTACGAGCGTTAAGAGACAATTATAAGATTCGACATCCATCTGTAAATAATTACGCCAGTTGATAGGGTGGCCCTGCAACTCTCGCAGTAAATGTACGTGCGAAAAATGCTTTCGCTTTAGCAGCCACTATGTATACCATTTTGACCGCTCTATGTTTCCTGCGTTTTGTCTGAATGTTTTTTGCAACACAAGTTGCGAACACAGACCACAACAGAATTTCTTCAATTCCTAAATTTCAAAATAAATTAATTAAACTTCTGACATTTTTGGCAAGCGTAGTCGCTTGCCACTGATATTTCTTTTCTACACCGACAGATGGCAGGCGAGTAGTAGATTGGAGTTTGTGTCGTGTGAACACATTTGTGTTGCATGTACAGACATCTGCGCCGATATCTGCACAGACAGATCGTTGCGTGTGGACCGGCCTTAACTCTGTCACAGAGGGGGTAAAATGTTACTCTCGTGCCACTTTCGAACTGAGAGCTACTGCCTCTTACTCTTTACAGTGCGACAGTGCGACCAACTGCGGCATTCATCGCCTCCTCATTGCCCTTGTGATGGCTGATACAGGTAATCTGCAATGTCGATAACGAGGTTAGTTGTAGCTTCTGTGTGAAAGTGTTCTCCTCTGTCTGTGAACGTATGCTTGGTAAGTCAATGACACACCAAAGTAGAATTCATTCATAATATTTGATTTGGGTAGTTGATTTAAAAGAGGGGGGAAGGGACCAAACTACGAGGTCATCGGTTTCCGAAGGAAACAATGCCCCAAGGTTCTGAATAAGTCCATGAGACTACATAAAACAGAACGAAAGAAAAAACTACAGCGACTGAAGGGCAACAAACACTTGTTGTTGTGGTCTTCAGTTCTGAGACTCGTTTGATGCAGCTCTCCATGCTACTCTATCCTGTGCAAGCTTCATCATCTCCCAGTACCTACTGCAGCCTACATCCTTCTGAATCTGCTTAGTGTATTCATCTCTTGGTCTCCCTCTACGATTTTCACCCTCCACGCTGCCCTCCAGTACTAAATTGGTGATCCCTTGATGCCTCAGAACATGTCCTACCAACAGATCCCTTCTTCTAGTCAAGTTGTGCCACAAACTCCTCTTCTCCCCAATTCTATTCAATACCTCCCCATTAGTTATGTGGTCTACCCATCTAATCTTCAGCATTCTTCTGTAGCACCACATTTCGAAAGCTTCTATTCTCTTCTTGTCTAAATTAATTATCGTCCATGTTTCACTTCCATACATGGCTACACTCCATACAAATACCCATAGAAACGACTTCCTGACGCTTAAATCTATACACGATGTTAACAAATTTCTCTTCTTCAGAAACGCTTTCCTTGCCATTGCCAGTCTACATTTTATATCCTCTCTACTTCGACCCTCATCACTTATTTTGCTCCCCAAATAGCAAAACTCCTTTACTACTTTTAAGTGTCTCATTTCCTAATCTAATTCCCTCAGCATCACCCAATGTAATCTGACTACATTCCATTATCCTTGTTTTGCTTTTGTTGATGTTCATCTTATACCCTCCTTTCAAGACACTGTCCATTCCATTCAACTGCCCTTCCAAGTCCTTTGCTGTCTCTGACAGAATTACAATGTCATCGGGCGAACCTCAAAGTTTTTATTTCTTCTCCATGGATTTTAATACCTACTCCGAACTTTTCTTTTGTTTCCTTTATATCATTGGGGAGAGGCTACAACCTTGTCTCACTCCCTTCCAAACCACTGCTTCCCTTTCATGTCCCTCGACTCTTGTAACTGCCATCTGGTTTCTGTACAAATTGTAAATAGCCTTTCGCTCCCTGTATTTTACCCCTGCCACCTTCAGAATTTGAAATAGAGTATTCCAGTCAACATTGTCAAAAGCTTTCTCTAAGTCTACAAATGCTAGAAACGTAGGTTTGCCTTTCCTTAATCTTTCTTCTAAGATAAGTCGTAGGGTCAGTATTGCCTCACGTGTTCCAACATTTCTACGGAATCCAAATTGATCTTCCCAGAGGTCGGTTTCTACCAGTTTTTCCATTCGTCTGTAAAGAATGCGCGTTACTATTTTGCAGCTGTGGCTTATTAAACGGATAGTTCGGTAATTTTCACATCTGTCAACACCTGCTTTCTTTGGGATTGGAACAATTATATTTTTCTTGAAGTCTGAGGGTATTTTGCTTGTTCATACATCTTGTTCATCAGATGGTAGAGTTTTGTCAGGACCGGCTCTCCCAAGGCCGTCAGTAGTTCTAATGAAATGTTGTCTACTCCCGGGGCCTTGTTTCGACTTAGTCTTTTAGTGCTCTGTCAAACTCTTCACGCAGTATCATATCTCCCATTTCATCTTCATCTACATCCTCTTCCATTTCCATAATTTTGTCCTCAAGAACAACGCCCCTGTATAGACCATCTATATACTACTTCCACCTTTCTGCTTTCCCTTCTTTGCTTAGAACTGGGTTTCCATCTGAGCTCTTGATATTCATACAAGTGGTTCTCTTTTCTCCAAAGGTCTCTTTAATTTTCCTGTAGGCTGTATCTATCTTACCCCTCGTGGGATAATCCTCTACAGACTTACATTTGTCCTCTAGCCTTCCCTGCTTAGCCATTTTGCACTTCCTGTCGATCTCATTTTTGAGACGTTTGTGTTCCTTTTTGCCTTCTTCATTTACAGCATTTTTATATTTTCTCCTTGCACCAATTAAATTCAATATCTTTTCTGTTACCCAAGGATTTCTACTAGCCCTTCCTTTTTACCTACTTGATCGTCTGCTGCCTTCACTAATTCATTCCTCAAAGCTACCCATTCTTCTTCTACTGTATTTCTTTCCCGCATTCCTGTCAACTGTTCCCTTATGCTCTCCCTGAAACTCTGTACATCCTCTGGTTTAGTCCGTTTATCCAGGTCCCATCTCCCTATATTCCCACCTTTCTGCAGTTTCTTCAGTTTTAATCTACAGTCGTGGTCCACATCTGCCCCTGTAAATGTCTTACAATTTAAAACCTGGTTCCTAAATCCCTGTCTTACCATTATATAATTTATCTGAAACCTTTTAGTATCTCCAGGGTTCTTCCATGTATACAACCTTCTTTCATGATTCTTGAACCAAGTGTTAGCTATGATTAAGTTACGCTCTGTGCAAAATTCTACCAGGCGGCTTCCTCTTTTATTTCTTAGCCCCAATCCATATTCACTTACTATGTTTCCTTCTCTGCCTTTCCCTACACTCGAATTCCAGTCACCCATGACACTTAAATTTTCGTCTCCCTTCGCAAACTGAATAATTTCTTTTATCTCATCATACACTTCATCAATTTCTTCATCATCTGCAGAGCTAGTTGGCATATAAACTTGTACTACTCTAGTAGGCGTGGGCGTCATGTCTATCTTGTCCACAATAATGCGTTCACTATGCTGTTTGAGGTAGCTTACCCGCTCTCCTATTTTTTTATTCATTATTAAACCTACTCCTGCATTACCCCTATTTGATTTTGTGTTTATAACCCTGTATTCGCCTGACCAAAAGTCTTATTCCTCCTGCCACCGAACTTCACTAATTCCCACTATATCTAACTTTAACCTATCCATTTCCCTTTTTAAATTTTCTAACCTACCTGCCCGATTAGGGGATCTGACATTCCACGCTCCGATCCGTAGAACGCCAGTTTTCTTTCTCCTGATAACGACGTCCTCCTGAGTAGTCCCCGCTCGGAGATCCGAATGGGGGACTATTTTACGCAAGAGGACGCCATCAACATTTAATCATACAGTAATGCTGCATGCCCTCGGGAAAAATTACGGCTGTAGTTTCCCCTTGCTTTCAGCCGTTCGCAGTACCACAACAGCAAGGCCGTTTGGTTAGTGTTACAAGGCCAGATCGAATCAATCGAGTCAATCATCGAAACTGTTTCTCCTGCAACTACTGAAAAGGCTGCTGCCCCTCTTCAGGAACCACACGTTTGTCTGGCCTCTCAACAGATACCCCTCCGTTGTGGTTGCACCTACGGTACGGCTATCTGTGTCGTTGAGGCTCGCAAGCCTCCCCACCAACGGCAAGGTCCCAAGGTCCATGGTTCATGGGGGGGGGGGGGGACACACAAACACTTAAACGGACAAAAGTGGAAAAGAAAACCACAAAGACGCAAGGAACAGATAGAAGAAGTGAAAACAAGAAAGCAGGTTACCATGTCTGGCTGACCACGAGGGTAAAAAGGAAAAGCCAGCCACTCTGCAACACATTAAAACCGCCACCCTGATAGCACTAAGGTGGAGGACACAGAGAGCAAATGAGAAAACCCACCCTCGCGAATAAAACGTAAAACTAAAGCTGCTGTTGAGGCATTGTCGCCCAACACCGAAGGTAGGGTGATGGGAAAGCTGAAAGTCCGCCACAGACCGGCTAATAGAAGTGGGCAGTCCAGCAAGAGTTGGACGACCGTCATTCGTGAGCCACAGCGACACTGAGGTGGGTAGTCGCTATGGAGGGGGTAACCATGTGTCACGGACGCATGGCCAATGCGGAGCCGACAGAGAACCAGAGTCCCTGCAAGAGGCCCACACGGTGGTCTTCTGCACATTAGCAGTTTCCTTAATGGCAAACAGCTTGTTGTGCATACTGAGATTATGCCATTCCGTCTCCCAAAGCCACAAAATCTTAAGGCATAATACTGAATGCAGATCAGTTTCAGAGAAGCCATTCTCCATAAGCGGTTTCCACGTAGCCTGTTTGGCCAGCCTGTCGGCAAGTTCATTGCCTGGGATTCCGACGTGATCTGGGGTCTAGGCAAACACCACTGAACGACTGGACCGTTCCAGGGCATAGATGGACTCCTGGATGGTCGCTACCGAAGGATGACGAAGGTAGCACTGGCCAGTAGCTTGTAGGCTGCTCAAGGAGTCAGTACGCAGGAGAAATTACTCGCCTGGGCATGAGTTGATATGCTCAAAAGCACGAGATATGGCCGCCAGCTCTGTAGTGAAGCCAGTGCAGCCATCTGGAAAGGAGTGCTGTACTGTATGTCCTCCATGAATATAGGCAAAGCCATCGAGCCATCGGTGTGAACCACTTCATGGCCGCGGTACATGTCGAGAATCGAAAGGAAGTGACAGTGGAGGGTCGCAGGGTTAACTGAGTCCTGGAACCATGTGAAAGGTCCAGGCGACGGTGCGGCCTAGGTGTACACGATGGAGGTGTTCGTGAACGAACCTCAAGTATAGGTGGTAAATGCAAGGACTCCAGTTCAGAGAGAATGGATCGCACACGAACTGCAATTGTAAACCCTGACCTGGGCCGCCGATACGGGAATGAAGCACCATGGGTGAAAAAACGAGACGGTAATTCGGATGCACTGGAGAACTATGAACGTATACAGCGTAACTGGAGATCAATTGCACACGCTGAACCGCGGATTTAATTTCAAAGAATATTCTTAAAATTTATTTTATTCACTAGCGATTCATCGAGAACATTAACACATTTAATCACACTATGTGAGCGTGGAAATAGTTGCCAGGGGTAACTGATGAAATCAAAATCAAATTGCTTTTAACAAATGGGAATTTTATTCCAAAAAGCTTTTTTTTTTTAAGAAACAGATTTAAAATTATAATCAGAAATCACCCTCTAAATATCAAGTTACAATTTATTCAGAGGCAGAAAGAAACAAAATTTTGAGTGTATGAGCTTTCGTGCTGAGAACCTGGCCGCTCCCTTTTGACACGGCCGAAGTCACGACCGCTCACAACAAACTCTGAAAGACTACACTGGTGCAAATCTGCAACACACCAGATTACCTTAAAGTAAAAGTTTTAACAATTCACACAAGCACACAAACTATGCACCCTGTAGGAGGGATGGAAATGGTACAAAACACTGAAATTAACAGATGAACTTGCCACCAGAGGTGCAACTTGATTTTAACTTATAAGAAAAGTCTTATGGTGAAAGGGTGGCAACTTTGATTACTAAAATGATCATTTAAACAACAGCCCATGAAATGCAATCTTATATAAAAATCATACAATGTTGGCCAAACGAGTTAACATGTTCTACAGTACACATATACCGCCTCTCAAGATGATAGGCAAGATAGAAACATATTTCAGGAATTAGGCCGTTACACTCCAAGCAATAAATTACTTAACACACCGAATCCGGTAAACATGACAGAGGCAGCTATTAACTTACAGCAGATTGATAGAGAGAATACCGAACAACCCGAACCGCAGGTTGCTCTAACCCGCCCCTACTCCACAAGGAAAAAATGGACCACCCAATTCATAAATAACCACCTTCCGGTGGGTGGGCAAACAAAGCGGCTGGTGACCTCACCAAGAAAACAAGTGAATTTAACAACTAAATGTAACAACATTTCACTAATCACTTAACTTCTAATAAACTGTGATTTCTGGAGAAGACCTGGCGCAGCACCCCCAACTCGCTCTCCCGAACCGTCCGCTGCCAGCCACTTCAACGGACGCAGGAAGGCGCGCCGATCTCCCGTCTCACGGCGTCGCAGCTCGCACCGGCCAGACCAATGTCGTGGGTTGACTCCTCTTGCTCTCGTGTCGGCCGCGAAGCCACTACCCCTCGCTATACGGCGCGGCCCACTGGACTGACGTGGCGACCTCACATGCGCCGACGCTCAAGACGGACAAGTCATCTTGTGTCTCAGTGCGCAACCGATCAACCGATCGATCCAACCGCCAATGACCATTGCCTGAGCATCTGGAGCAGACTGGTGGCCTAACGTGCAGACTCAGATGCAGGAACTAAGCCTCGACCAGGCGACCACTCGTTGAGTTCTCTTACTGGTGGAGTGGAAAGACTCCCATTTATCCGGCTTTAAAGATTGATCGGAACGAAAGACATACTATCACTCCGGACGACAGACAGACAGACACTAGCTGCCATATACAAATTCGGGCGAGAGACAGACTAGCAAGCTGGGGACGAGAGACTGACCCCAGACTCACCCAGACTGACCAACTGGCGAGCTCATAGCGCCCATTAAATGCACGTGAACAGGCAACCTTTCCCCTTTCCCATCAGAGGGAGACACCAAAGCTGCGATTGCCACAGCGGCACCACCGCCAGAAACGGAGGGCTACTGCTTCACACAACAACCTGTGGTGGTCTCTTCAAAACAGCAATTTTTACCATGGATCACACGCCTAAACTGCAATGGATGGACTCAGGCCTCCACCAGGACGCTGGTCACTGGACTCGTCTAAAAGCTCCTGTCGCTGGGGGAGAGCCACATTGGTGCACTGGGTCGAGAAAGTGCAACGCTGAGAGTGCTGCCGAACCATAAACCAGGCGGGATTGAACAAGGGCTTTGTAGAGCTGCAGCAGCGTAGATTGATCTGCACCCCAGTTGGTGTTGTTCAGGCAGCGGAGTGCATTGAGGTGCTGCCAGCACTTCCGCTTAAGTTGACGGAGGTGAGGAAGCCAAGTCAATTAGGCGTCGAAAACCAGTTCTAAGAATCGATATGTCTCCACTACAGTGACTGGATCGTCATTGAGGTGAAGTTCTGGGTTCGGATGAACGGTTCGACGTAGACAGAAGTGCATAACAAACAACTTTGCTGCCAAAAACTGGAAACTATGGGCTAGAGCCCATGACTGCGCCTTTTGGAAGGCTCCCTGTGGGTGTTGCTCAGCAACACCAATACTGGTGGAGCAGTACGAAATGCAGAAGTCGCCTGCATACAGAGAGAGTGCGACGGACGGCCTTACAGCTGCTACTAGACCCATAATGGCCACTAAAAATATACACTCAATATGGACCCCTGCAGGGCCCCATTCTCCTGGATATGGGGCGAACTATGGGAGGCACCAACTTGGACACGGAAGTACGAAGCGATAGGAAATTTTGGATAAAAATCTGGAGCAGACCTCTGAGACCCCACTCATATAATGTGGCAAGGATATGATGTCGCCAGGTTTAGTCATACGCTTCTAGTAAATCAAAAAAGGCGGCAACCAGGTGTTGGTATCTGGGAAAGGCTTTTCGGATGGAAGACTTTAGGGTCGCAAGAGTGGCAGAGCGACCCTGGTGGAAGCTGCCCTGACATGGAGGTAGTAGATCATGTGACTCCAGGACCCAGCCCAACTGCCGACACACCATACATTCCAGCAGCTTACAAAGAACATTGGTGAGGCTGATAGGTCGATAGCTATCCACGTCAAGCAGGTTTTTACCGGGTTTAAACACCTGAATGATGGTGCTCTACCGCCATTACGATGGAAAGACGCCATTGCACCAGATCCGGCTGAAGATGACAAGGAGATGTCACCTGTAGTCAGATGAGAGATGTTTAATCATCTGACACTGGATCCGATCTGACCCAGGAGTTGTGTTGGGGCTATGTGCAAGGACTTTCCTTTCCATCTGCAGTTTGAGGGTGCGCAAGGCTGGGGGAGGGGGGGTGGTGGTAGTTCTCTGATGCAGATGCTCGAGCATAGTGCTCAGCAAAGTGCTGAGCAATCGCGTTTGCGTCGGTAGACAACACGCCATTGACGTTAATACCAGGCACACCTGTTGGGGTCTGGTACCCAAAAAGAAGTCTGATCTTCGTCCAGACTTGGTAGAGTGTCGTATGACATCCAATGCTCGAGACTTATCTCTCCCAACACTTCTGCTTCCGTCTTCTGGTAAGTTGGCGAACACGGGCATGGAGCCCCTTAAAGGCTATGATGTACTCCAGGGAAGGGTGCCGCTTATGCCGCTGTAGAGCTCGCCGACGCTCCTTCATTGCCTCAGCTTCTTCTGGCGACCACCAAGGGACTGCCTTTCGCCGGGGCCACCTTAAAGAGCGAGGTATCGTGTTTTCTGCCTCAGAAACGATTGTTGTAGTCACCTGCTCAACCATCACATCGATGTTACCATGTGGGGGAGATTCAATGGTGACAGCAGAGGTGAAAGTTTCCCAGTCCGCCTTGTTTAAAGCCCATATGGGCAGGCGTCCGTGGGCCTGACGCCGGGGCAGTGACAGGAAGATGGGGCATTGGTCACTACCACACAGGTCGTCATGTGCTCTCCAGATGGGAGAAGTCCTGGGCTGCAAATGGATAAATCAATGGCAGAGTAACTGCCATGAGTGACACTGAAATGTGTGGCGGCTCCAGTATTTAAGAGGCAGAGGTCGAACTGAGACAGTAAAGTTTCGACATCTCTGTCTCGGCCAGTAAGCATGGTGTCACCCCACAACGGGTTATGGGCGTTAAAATCTCCCAAAAGTAGGAAAGGTTTAGGGAGTTGATCAATCAGTGCAGCTAATACATTCAGGGGCACTTGCACCATCTGGAGCAAGATATACATTGCAGACAGTTATTTCCTGTGTCGTCCTTATTCTGACAGCCACGTCTTCAAGAGGGGTTTGAAAGGGCACAGTGTCACTACAGACTGAATTTAGGACATAAACGCAAACTCCACCTGACATTTGATTATAGTCACTACAGTTCCTGTAATATCCCTTTGGTCGCAGAGGGCAGGGGTCTGCATCGTCAGGAACCAGATTTCCTGGAGGGCAATGCAGAAAGCAAGTGTAAAGCTTAACAGTTGCTGTAGCTTGGTCAGGCGGTGGAAAAAACCACCGCAATTCCACTGGAGGATAACATCGTGATACTGGAAAGGCATTGAACATTCAATGAGGCAGCTTACGCCTCAGGGTCCCCTGCTTCCACCGACGTATTGCCTGAGCAATCTATATCAATTGTGTCCGACGTTCTGGCAAGATCTAGACCCTCAGTGGAAGCCAGAATCTCCACCTCATACCCAGGCTCAGAGCTTATAGGTAACAGTGGTGTGGGTGTCACCACAATTTCCTTGGTCTTTGGGGGTCTTCTTTTTGGAAATTTCTCGCTGCTCCTTGCGTTTCTCTCGCTGGGAGGGCTTCACTGATTCAGTCTCTGGGACTGAGGAGGATCGTGAAGCCCTACGACTATCTGCTTTTTGGCACTTCATGTACTGGTAGGTGTCATCTTTCCCACTAGCAGAAACCTGGAAAGGGAGTGACCCAAGGGATCCCTTCCTGGCGAGAGGAGCCAAAGAAGACTTACTCTTCTCTAGCTGGGAAGTGGGGGGTGATGTCCCCGATGGTTGGGGAGGGGGGGCAGTGCTTCTGAGGTAGTTGGTGCAGAAGCAACAGGGGGCGGGGAATTGCCCCCCCCCCCTCCCAGCTACCATCAAGGAGGCATGTGTAGCCTTCTGGCTCTGAGAGCCGACTGGAATTAGTGGAACTGATGGGGCTACAACTGTTCTTGTAGCGGCTGCATACGAGGAGGTCGTAGCCACAGGATGCAGGCGCTCATATTTTTTCTTAGCCTTAGTGCAGGTCTGTCGGTACAGAGTATTGTATTCCATGATTTTCCTCTCTTTCTGTAAAAAGTCCTGCAGTCTGGCAGGCAAGGTAAATGATACTCGCCACAGCTGACACAGATGGGAGGTGTGGCACATAGAGTATTGGGATGTGATGGACGTTCACAATCTCGACATGTGACACTGGAAGTACAGCAGGAAGACATATAGCTGAACTTCAAGCACTTAAAGCACTGCATCGGGGAATGGTTATATGGCTTGACATCACCTTGACCTGCTCGGGTAAGGTGTCACACTTGAAGGCCAAGATGAAGGCACTAGTGGCAACCTGATTATCCCCCAGACCCCAATGGACGCGCCGCACGAAGTGAACACCTCTCCGCTCTAAATTGGCTCGCAACTCGTCATCAGACTCAGAAGAAGATACCTGTGGAATGTAATACCCTGGACCATATTCAAGCTCTTATGTGGCGTGATAGTAACAGAACCATCCCCCAACTTGTTACAAGCGAGTAAAGCCTGTGACTGGGCAGAGGATGATGTTTTTACCAAGACTGACCACGAGCGAATTTTGGACAAGTCCTCCACCTCCCCAAACATATCCTCTGAATGCTCTACAAAAAACTGTGGCCTCATGGAAACAAAGGCCCCGTTAGTTCTCATAGATATGAGGTACCAGGGTGAATAAGGTTTGCTGCCATCCTTAGTCTGGCGTTCCTCCCACAGTGTGGCCAGGGAAGGGAATCATTTAGAGTCATGCTTTCTTGCATTGTACTGAGACTTGGAATGCTTAGAGATTGCTTGTGTCTGATCACCAGCAAATGATGACGTGGTACACTTCATCACGCGTCATCCGCCCTGATGCCACCCGCTCCGACCAGGGACCCTTCCCATGGGTGCCACACAGCCGCAGCAAAAGCCACCTGGCAGGATGGTCTTTGCTGAGAGTCCCGATGCCCCACGATGACGGGCATCTATTCCGTGTTATACGTGGGGAATTAGCGGTGGAGGCATCAGCAGAGTGATCCCTGTGTTGTCAGGGGGCTACAGTCAACAGGGTACATGGCGGCCCCACCACAACAGACTGGCTACCGTGCTGGATATCAGGTGCAAAGAAGTGCATGGTTATCGTCGGCACAGAAAGCGACACTGCATAGTGCATGGTGGAAAACGCACCCAGGAAGGTTGGGCAATAGATCTCAATGCACGATGGGCATGATGCACCATGTTGGGTGCCCATCCCCAATTGGCTCGCTCTTCAGTAAAATTCTGAAAAATGGAGGTCAAACCCTACAGGGGACCATCACATAAAGCCCGAAACGTGTGGACTCCTTTTAGTCGCCTCTTATGACAGGCAGTAATACCTCGGGCCTGTTCTAATCCCTGGACCTGCAGGGTCCTGTCATTCCAGGAAGAAACAAAACTATCACAGCGTCACCAGATATGTACCAATCGTCACCAGACATGTACCAATATGTTGTCATGACGTATCATAGTCGTTGGATGACGATTATGTTTCTACAGGCAAAGTCTTTCTTGAGTGGGCTAACAATTTAGGAGCGCATCTTGTGCATCAATGATGCAGCGGCTTAATTACTTTTTCATGAGGAGTTTACTGGTATTTAAGGTAAGAGAGAAGAATGGAAAGTTGTACAGACCACTACAATGCTTACAAAGAAAAAAAAACCCTAATCCACTGAGTTACAGACCCATTTCATTGGCATCGACATGTAACAGGATGCGTGAACAAATACTTTGTTCCAATGATATGAAATACCCCGAAATATATTAACTTTTGACGCCAAATCAGCATGGATTTGCACAGCATCTCGCTTGTGAGACATAGCTGACACTTTATTTGCACCATGTACTGCTTACAGGGGCTCTCAAACTGATTCAATATTTATAGGGTTCAAAAAGGCTTTTGATATCAGCCCTCGTAAATGGCTTCAACCGCATTGCTGTCCAATGGACTATCCTGTCAGTTGTGAGACTGGATTCGTGATTTCCTGTCTGGGCCACAGTTCGCAGTAATTGACGGGCCGTCACTTAGTGAAATGGAAGTGATGAGTGTGATTCCTCAAGTAATGCGATGTAGATCTTCTGTTATTTCTAGTACCTATAAACTATTTAGCACTTAGAGCATTTTTCTTACATTTGTGGCAGGTAATGCTGCCGTCTAGTAAACTACTCAAAAGAGCAAAGCGAATTGCAAAATAATGTTGAAAATATATCTTCATGGTGCAAAACATACTGACTGACCTAAACAATAATCTATGTGAGATTCTTCACATGAATACCAAGGCAATTCCGTTAAAATTCGCTTACACGATATATCAGTCACATTTAAAGGTTGTCGATTCAACTAAATGGGGAAGGAAACCAAACACCGTGTTTTATTGGAAGAGTACGTAGAAGATGCAACAAATAAAGTGACCGCGTGCAACACAGTTGTGCGTCCTTTTCGTGAGATTTCCTGCGTGGTATAGGATGCCTACGAGGATGGACTGACTGAAGACACCGTAGAAGTTCAAAACATGACAGCTCGTTTTGTATTATCACGAAACAGGAGAGATTGTGTCATTATGATAAACGATTTAGGATGGAAATAATTGAAATGTCCGCGTTTTACTTTCGGCGAGGTGTTTTCACTACATTCCAATCGCGAACGTCGTCCACTGAATACCACAATATTTTGTGTTCCCCGACAGACAAAGGAGACATGACTATTGTGATAAGAGACATTGGTGCTTGCCCGATAAGGTTTAGTTGTCCATTGTTTCCACGCCATTTTTGACAGTGGAACAGTAGAGGAATAATGCGACAGTGTTTCAAGCAGCCCTCTGCCAAGCACTTAATTGTGAATTGCGAAGTATTGATATGGGTGTAGACGCAGATGTCAAGGGATGAGTAGCAGGAAGGAAGGAGGAATCTAGGAATGAATAGGTGTAGATAAGTGCAAAGTATTCCTTACTTAGTCGGATGCCACAGTTCGTTTTATCTTAGGACAGAACTAAGAATGGATTATAGGCAAGGGGATATGAAGGAATGCAGTTTCATAGGTTTTGAGAGGAATCACAGAAGACAGTAAAGAAGGGAAACATTAAACGGGAACGTATAGTGTTTTCAATGGAATTCGCTAGATTTGTTTATAATGATTTGGGAGAATGAAGTAGAAGGGCAATAGGGGTACTAATCTAAGAGAGGCTAGAGTGGGTGAGTGATTGAGAGAATGGAAGGGAAATTAACAATAAATAAATGTAGGACGAAATCATCTGTATAAATTTTGGAGGATGGAGGGTGTATTAGTGGGTGGAGTGAAGAGAGAGATGTGTCTGAAGTAACACAAAGTACTTTTAAAGCGTCCATCTAAATTTATTACTTTGTAAGTATATAGACAGGAAACAAATGAAATAAAAATAGAATATTTAACAAACTGTATATTCAAAGGAAACTCACTTCAAAGGAAAACTAACTCAAATTTTATTTTATCTGTTACCAAGTTTTCTTCGACCGGTTCTCAATGAGGAAAAATGAAGAAAAATACGACGTAACACAACGCTTTAAGTACTCTAACATTTTATCCAGAATCCTACATTGTTCCGTATTTCTATCATGCGTCTTGGCATAGACTCTATAAGCCGTCAGACTAACAGTCCGAAGAAGGAACTTCCTCCCAGTGTTCAAGAACGCAGTCGCAAAGGCTGTCAGCTATAACTGGTTGTTTCCGTGGACACTTCTCTATTAGCGTTCTGACGACCTCATCCCACATTTTTTGCATACGGTTAATATTAGAAGCCCGTGGCGTGAAGTCCATGACATTGGCGCCAATCGCGGAGAGCTGACGCTGAACGAATGCAGACTTGTGAACGGGAAAATGGTCCTCACGCAATGTGAAGTCCCCTTCTCTGTAAAGTATTCGCACTGAGAAAAGCGTCACATTTTTCAATATGTGGGTGTCCTGTTCGCTGTTGAGAGTTCCTGCTATCCAGTGAAGAACTCCTGCTCCTGTTGCAGAAACACATCCCCAGCAGGAAACAGACAGTTGCCCATTTCCTCTCGTCGTGGTTACATATTCGTGTAGATCGCGAGCCCCTTGCAGCCTGTAAATTATACTTGGACCGACGCTGCTGGTGGAAAACACCTCCTCGCCAGTGAAAACGGCGTTTTCCCATGACACACTCAGATGGAGCTCCGCATATGCGCTGGTATAAAACATTGTCTCCACTGAGCACTTGTTTCACGGCGGATCGTTGTGCATACAGTCCTGTGCCCCTCAGCCTTTGACGAATCGCGTCGCTGGAGGCGGGGTGGTTGGTCTCCCGCCGCTGCTGTTTTGCATACAGAAAGGAACTTTCTTTGCGCTTAGACAGTAGCTCCCTATCCTCCTACTGTGAGCTCACTCTCTTCTTGCCTGTGCTAGGAGCTCTGTTGGTAACGCATCTTTCAAGATAATTTCTCCACCGTCTCGGTGCAGTGGAATGTGCACAACATACCTTCTGCCAGTTTCTCTGATTGAATATCCACCTCCTTCCATAAGAGCGAGGACTATCTCGAGATGATCTCGCCAGTGAATCATTGCAATGGGTGGCCTGATGTGTTTTTCTGATTGGCGCTCTTATAGTGACGACAGGAGAGGAAGTAAACAAATTTACATCAAAAGGGGTGGCATAGGCTGAGTCATGTGCTATGGCTGTGCCGGCCTGTACTGGGCTGGAGGCTGTCCGCCACTGCCGGCCCGCTTGCTTCGGTCTCATCCGGGCACCAGGCTGCAGCTGGCCGGCCAACCTGTTACACGCCCAGCATGGCTGGCCCTTAGCTCGTGAGCCGTGGCTATTACAGGCCCAGGCAGCAAAGCCACACTCACTGTATGAGAGATCAAAAGTTACGTCTAGCCTGCCCAAGTCTGTAGTATAAACTAACGCAGCGAGAGCTATTTTGCTATAACATGAGCAGGCACATCTACTTTTGACGTCTCATTCAAATATTTAACGAAAAATAAGTTAAAGAATACACTCATAATAAACGTAGCTATCACAGAATATTTGAACTAGCTAACAATCGCACGACGTAGGAAACTATTCTTTTTTGTAAGCGCTCTGCATTAGATCTCGCCTTAAGAAAGTATGCATTGTACCATGATAACTAAGCGAATTTTAAATTTAAACGGTTTTGTTGGTAGCCTTGCCAAATAATTGTGTATACACTGTATACATAGTATATCATTCACATTTTGAGCACTTATAAAGTGTACTCAATGTCTCTGAAACAATAAGGGATGTACGACGGAAATTACTTTCCGCTGAGCCACTGCGGCTATACACAGTTACTGTGTAATTCACAATTAAGTGTTTCGTAACCAGTTCACAGAATCGCTTCAATTTCTCGACCATTCCACTCAAGTATGAAGCTAAAGAGAAACGAACACCAAAACGTTTATGTGCGAGTTCTAATTAATCTTCTATTATTACAGTTGTAATATCATCCTGTGTACGGCAACGGCAACAAAAACTGTTGGCATTCGGAGGACAGAGATGGTGGTTGAGACGTCTTGGATATAACGTGTCACAATGAAAAAATGTTTGTTTTAATATTGCGCCCTCAACTTGTCCCCCTGCCCCCTACAATCTGATGGAAAAAAAACATCCGAAACACTCTCTCGTCTAATTCACTGTATTACGCCCTCAACTTGTCCCCCTGCCCCCTACAATCTGATGGAAAAAAACATCCGAAACACTCTCTCGTCTAATTCACTGTATTACGAATTTAGCTGCCTTCTTTCAACGTTTTCGATGTCCTCCGTTAACCCCGCCAGATAATGATCTAACAGTGCTCAGCAATATTCCAGAAAAGATAGAACGACCATAGTGCTGGCAGTCTCCTTAATAGACTTCTTGGGTCTTCCAAGGCTTGTGTCAATAACCCACCATTTGTTTCACCTTCGTCACAATACGTGATGTTTCCCAGTTACGTTGTTTATGTTTGCAGTCCCTAGGACTTTCGATAGCTCTACAATCCTCAAACTTGTTTTAATTACCGATTTCTCGAAGCTTGACGAAACCTTCTTAATAATCATGCACATAACCTCACACATTTTATTGAATAGGGTCAGTTGTCACGTTTTGCACTCTGAAGATATATTTTCAACATCATTTTGTAATTCGCTTTGTTCTTCTGGGGACTTAGACGACAGTATTATCTGCCACAAATCTACGAGAAATGTTCTGATTGTCTGCTAAACAGTTTATATATATATATTAGAAATAGCAGAAAGTCTACGTCACTTTCCTTGTGGAATCATACTCGTCACTTCCGTTTCACTAGAGCATTTCCCGCCTGCTACTGCACACTGTGACCTTTCAGACAAGAAGCCACGAATCCAGTTGCACACCTGAGACGATTGTCCATAGGAAAGCTATGTAGTTGAAGCCGCTTATAAGGAATGATAACAATCTCTTTTTGGAACTCTATAAATCAATTTCAGAGCTCCTGTATGCAGTACATTGTGCTAATAAAGTGTCAGCTATGTCTCACAAACGTGAGGCTATGCAAATCCACGATGGTTTGGTGTCAGTAGGTAATATATTTCACGGTATTTCATAGTGTTGGAACAAAGTATTTGTTCACACGTCCAGCTGCATGTCGATGCCAATGAAACTGGCCTATGACTCAGTGGATTATGTTTTCCTTTTTTTTTTTTTCCTTCGTAAGCATTGAAGTGGTCCGTACAACTTTCCATTCTTCTCCCTCGCCATAAATGCTAGTATACTCCTTCTGACAATGTAGATAAAGTAATTAAGCCGCTGCATCATTGATGCACAAGATGCACTCCTACACATTGTTAGCCCACTCAAGAAAGACTTTGCCTGTAGAAATATAATCGCTCTCCTACGACTATGATAGGTCATGGCAACATAGTGGTACATATATGGTGACGATTGGTACATATCTGGTGAGGTTGTGGTAGTTTTATTACTTCCTATCTTGCAAGAGTCACTTGATATATTTGCAGTATACTATGCAAAATTCCGAATGAATTCCACTTTGGTATATCATTGACTTACCAAATGTATGTTTTCAGACAGGAGTGGTTACTTTCACGCAGCATCTAGAACTAATCTCATTGTCGACATTGCGAATTACCTGTATCAGCCATCACAATGACAATAAGGAATGCGATGAATGCTACAGTTGGTCGCACTGTAAAGAGTAAGAGTCAGTAGCTCGCAGTTCCAAAAGGGCGCAAGAGTAATATTTTACCTCTTCTGTGCTAGACCTACAAACAGCTATACTGAACTCAGAACGACATATTTAGAAGTTTTGTCATCGTAAGACGTCTCAATACATTCAGTAACTAGTAGATTTAGAGGTAAGAAACATAAAATGCTGGGCAACTGCTACTGAAACTACACAAATATGTTAATGAAATCGTATCACTGTATACTTTGTCAATTGTGTTTCATTCAGCAACGACACTCACAGCCACACTGTCGTATTTACGTTGTAGTCAGGTAAAGCTACTTGAGTATGACAAAAGAATTGGCATTTCATTTCATTAAGTCAGTCATTCGTTGTATGTTGTCATTAAGAGCCACTAGTTGTATTAGTGTAGTGCGTGTTAATAGCATTTCCATTTAGGTTATTGAACAAAATGGACACAAATATCAGAGAAATTGTCAACAATATATCTACCTCGTTATCGATAACCGTCTGATGCTGATTCTGAGTTAAGCCATGTTTAAAGTGCAATCGGAAAAAAACTAACTTTACAGGTGGTTGATCGATAAGAGGCGAAAAAGGTAAACACATGCAGGTGCCAAATTAGAAGACGTGCGGTAGGCGTGTTTCTAGCCACACTCCTTTGAGCTGTGTTTCAGGTCGTATTTTTTACTCTGCTACTGCAAGTCATGTCATTTGTTGGCAACGAACGTCAACTGCAAAGGACTCATCCAAGTGAAGCAGTTCATAACGAATAACACCTCCATTGTGCACCAGATGTATATCAATAACAGGCCGGCCGCGGTGGCCGTGCGGTTCTGGCGCTGCAGTCCGGAACCGCGGGACTGCTACGGTCACAGGTTCGAATCCTGCCTCGGGCATGGATATGTGTGATGTCCTTAGTTTAGTTAGGTTTAAGTAGTTCTAAGTTCTAGGGGACTTATGACCTAAGATGTTGAGTCCCATAGTGCTCAGAGCCATTTGAACCATTTGAATTACATCAATAACAATACATTCTGTGGACGTATACAGGCCATCGTTTGGGATATTGTTTATTTTCTCCCGATGTGAAGTTATCATACACTACTTCAAATCGCCAATAGGCCGCATTGATCTAAATTTACAGTGATCTCCTGAAATATGTACGGTAAATGCCAGTATTAACCGTTTGAAATGGCTTAGGCGACTTCCTTCCCCATCCTTCCCAGTTCGAGATTCTGCTAAGCGTCTAATCTCGTTTTCGTCTAGACGTTGTACCGTAATCCTTCTACCTTTCTTTTAGCCGCGCGATCTCAGGCGCCTAGCCACGGTTGGCGCGGCTCCCCCCGTCGGAGGTACGAGTCCTCCTCCCTCGGGTATGTGTGTGTGTGTGTGTGTGTGTGTGTGTGTGTGTGTGTGTGTGTGTGTGTGTGTGTTGTCCTTAGCTAAGTTAGTTTAAGTGAGATTAAGTAGTGTGTAAGCCTAGGGACCGATGAACTCAGCAGTTTGGTCCCATAGAAACTTACCGCAAATTTCCAAATTTTCCTTTCGCTTAACCTCAATACGAGTACTGAAGGCACGTGTCGCACGACGGCTGACTATGCGCCACACTTGCCAGTTATCGGATATCGGATGCACTGTCGTTGACCATGGCAGAAATTCGCAGAATGTCCTTCACCAACGCCTGTTTGTGTTCCTGAACCTGGTGATTAATTTATCTCAAAATGGTCGTACTGAAACCGTACAACTTGACTTTCTTGATAGCACTCACTCCTTACAGGGCACAGGCGTTTCGAACTGCATCCACTGCTTTCACCGTTTCATTAAACGCAAACAGAGCACAATATCGCAAATTTTAGACTTTACTCCGTTTTAGACTCCATATTCTAAAGCATAAACGACGCTCGCGAAACGTCTAAAATTGGAAATATTCAAGTTTTCAAGGTAGGAGCTATGCTACAAACTTGAGCAAAATAAGGCCAAAGTTAAATACGCTTATAGCAACATGTCACACAAAATCGTCACAGAGCATGCTTCTCGGCTTTTGGCAAGATCAATGTGTAATTCTTTTATTAAAAAAAAAACGTCAGACGGGAGATAAGGAAAGGATAGGTACTTCATTTCAGTTTCTACAATAAAATGTTAGATCACCTGTCACTTTAGTTTTTGGACATCTTCCTTGTTCTTTAAACCATAGAGACAGGGACTCAGTCTCATTTATTTTACGATGATTCCTTGTCTCCACAACAAAATGGCATATTTGACGTGAAATATGACGTCTTTTGAGGATGTGTTCTTAACTTTACACTGGAGCAGAAAGATACAAATCAGCGTGGTAACGGTTGGGTGACTGCTGCATTTGTGCGTTATCCAGGAGATACGGTGAATGCCGTTGTAGGACTGCACGCATTTAATTCAGAGATGTTATTGCTTATCGCACCTTTCAAGTAACCGAGGTTTTCAACAGGGGCATTGGTACATCATATTTCATGTCAAAAACTCCATTTGTTGTGAGGACAAGGAATCATCGTAAAATAAATGTGACTGTGTCTGTGTCTGTATGGTTTAAAGGACAAGGAATATGTGCAACAATTAAAGTGGCAGCTGATCTAACATTTTATTGTAGAAACTGAAAGAAAGTACCTATCCTTTCCTTATCTCCCATTTGTTTTTTTTTAAATAAAGAAAATACACATTATTTTCTGCCATAATGGCTATGTTTGTGGCCCGTGACTGTGTGGGAAAATTATTTATTTCAAGTTTCTGCTACCAGTCACTTTTTATTTTATTTTATGCTTAATCTAACATAATGCAACGCGTTTCGAATATGTTCTGTTCATTTTCAAGTGTTCATACATACATACATACATACATACATACATACATACATAGAGAAATGTTACTTAAAAATAAACAGTCTTAAACTAGATTAGTCTAGAACACTTTGTCCATTGTTTTTAATTTTTTAATGTAGCTGCTGGTGTGACATTTGGGGGGAAGGAGGGGGGCGGTGTATATTTAGAAATCGAGATCAGTGATGTCTTCTGCTGGTTTTCTTCTTTGTTGATTCAAGAAATGTCAACGTAAATAATTGACTAGAACCAAGAATATCGATACAAAACCTCGATAATCGATACAGACTCACATGTTACAGTCCGCCATCTTGTGTTGTGTGTATAACATCGAAGCAATTTGTGCAGTGGCAATCAGTGACAAAATATAATGTGCAATAGTGTAATGTCAATCAACAGCTCCGCCATTACACCAGTGATGCAAGTAAAGCAGCAAGACGATGAAATTGTAAGTGATCAACTGTCATATAAAAAACTACAGCAAATCTGTATAAGGGCACTCAGGGATGCTCTCCGTGTGATGCACCTCTGGGCTTCTCTGTGAGTCTAGCTGCCGCAAGCTGCCAGAATTGAGGTGAGAGAGAGAGAGAGAGAGAGAGAGAGAGAGAGAGAGAGAGAGAGAGAGCGAGCGCCGTCAGGCCAGCGGCAGCCGGCCCTTACTCCCCCCGCACTTGAGTTCTAAACTACAGTCACAGTCCCATTCTCCACCTCTGCCGTCACCCTCATGCAGCTTAGGACCAGCCTGAGTGGCCCTTCTTTCCTCGCACCCCAGCGAATCCCACTGTCCCTGTTGCGTCCCCACTCTGCTGAACTTGCCTACTTGTCCACAAGTCTTCACAATGTTTGGGGCCAGCCACCTTGGGCCTGTAGCACTTAGCCGTAGATTCTGCCACGTACATTACTGCTTTGCTTTCCCCTCTTATTGCCATTCATCAAAAGGAAACGTGGGAAACAGTGAACGAGACCACCTCTCGGTAATCTTCCGTATCCTGGAGCTGTGTGGTTGAAACTAGAGTGTTTGCACAGTGATTTTAAAATAAATCAAGTAGATGGTTTGTTTAAAATGCCCTTTCATTTATAAAGTACAGAAGAGAAGTTTGAAATCAAGCGGTTAGGGGAACAGCAACCACAAGATTTCTTGGTGTCTCAAGTCGACGCAAAGAAGAAGAGAACTTTCTGCAACACGTACATGGTTCTGTAAAAAGTCTTAGTTAACAGTGAGTATACAAGAATTATTTGGTTTCTATTGTGTGTTATTTGGTGGTGAGGCATTGCGAACAACAGTCAGCCGTAAGGATCTAAAGCATTTAAGTTAACGAACTAAGAAACCAGAAAGTGCTGCATTTAGAAAATCCTTGTAAATACAACATGTTTGGAACAATTAATATTGGTGCTCAGTTTGATTCGGCGTATAAAATGTAAGCTCAGAAACACAATGAGTACGTTACGAAGAACATAAACATATTAAGCAGAGTGCTTAATGCGACGGTTGGAACTTAAATAGTGGCAACTATTTATTCACAACTGATACAAAAGAGTCACGTGTTTTCATCTGTTACTGTCCTTCAAAGTAGTCACCAGCGTTGTGTAGAATCCGTTGCCAGCGATGCGGAAGGCGTAGTATACAATTAGCAGAGCCTGTTCCTTGATGGCACGGTGACTACTGAACGGTACGTGAAGGTTTTGAAAATCGATTTCATTCCTATTATCCAAAGTTACCCGATTTCGACAAGATGTGGTTGATGCAAGACGGAGCTCGACTCCATCGGAGCAGGAGAGGGTTTGATGTCCTGGAGGAGAACTTTGGGGCCCACATTCTGGCTCTGGGGTACCCAGAAGCCACTGGCATGGGCCTCGATTGGTCGCCATTTTCTCCGGATGTGAACACATGCGACTCCTTTTTGAGGGGCTATATTAAAGACAAGGTGTACAGAAATACGGCCAAAACCATTGCTGAGCCGAAAACAGCCATTCAGGGGGCCAGCGACAGCATCGATGTTCCGACACTTCAGCGGGTCATGCAGAATTTCGCTATTCGTCTGCACCACATCATCGCCAATGATGGCAGGCATATCTAACAAGTCGTAGCCCAAATCCGATAACTGTAGTGACGTTTACATGTTGAATGAAGAGCGTGCACGCCGCAGTTTGTAACTAATTTACGTTTTTTCATATAGTTCAATAATTGTCACCCATTACGAACATCAACAGAAGGAGAGCTGGCGAACTTCGGTTTGAACCCAAACAACTCGGAAGCCCTAAGGCTATTCACTACAATATGTCACCACAGCACACAGCATTGCTTCATACATCTCTCTCTCTCTCTCTCTCTCTCTCTCTCTCTCTCTCTCTCTCTCTCACACCCACACACCCACACACACACACACACACACGAAGAGTGAGTTCTCATCTGCATACATTTCATTGTTAACAACAGTATTTCGTGGATTATATTTATAACTGCATATTTATCATATTTACTGTCATTAGAATATGTTTAAGCAGTATGGAATAGATGAAGGTTACATAATGAACACTTCAGAACAATTCCGTTACAAAGTTTACCAACTTTTTATCTGGGCTCCACCCATAAAAGTGAGCATGAGCCGCCACTGCACGAGGGGCGCCGTAACTGTGGGATCTCTATACATGATTAACCACAATTATTAGTAGTAAGCGCTTGAAGAGCCATGGACGCTTCAGTGTAAGATTTGTATACAGCGAGTACCACAATCAGTACTGAAAACTGACATGGGTGAAGGTGTAGTAGGGAAATGGTATAGGAAGGGGGAAGTGGCACCAAATGAAAAGTCGCTTGTGCGTAAAAATCATTTCAAACCGGCCCTGCTCATATCTATCACTTGAACCCTTCCCAAACAGAAGTTAGATTAAGCGATATGCATCTACAAATGGAAATACATTGACGGAAAAAAATCGCAACGCCAAGGCGGAGTTTTGTGCGACCCAAACGGAAGTTGCTAGGCGTGTTTCTACATCTGAAATATGTCTATTCAAATTTCGTGCCAATCGCATAAGAGTGGCGCTAGTGGCGCCACTATGAGGATGCAGATCGGGTTTGTTTTAAATACGCGCCGTAACGGTCGTGAGCGTTAGTTACTTTTGAAGTTGAACATCGTAAGTTGAAGCCAGTCAAGAATACCTAGAAGGCGGCAATATCATCACCACCACCTCACTGGGTTTGAACAGCGTCGTGTAATAGGTCTACAAGAAGCTACAAGAAAGTGGGAGGAAGGATATGAAGCTGACAGCTTAGGCACCAAAACGACTATTATACTCCGAAGCGTATGTATGTGAGAATATGTGGGATTAGCATTATAATTTAATTTGCATACTACACAGTTTTCACTGCCTATGTATCACAATCTGGCTGCATAGCTGTTGTCAGGAGGCAAAAATTGAAAAAAAAAAGAAAAGAACGGATGTGCAAGTAAATCGTCCATCCTATTCAACATTTCTTTCATATAATGCACACTTATGGGCAGAGAGCTTAGGTAGTCTCTAATCGTTACAACGGTACCTGTCGCTGTTGAACTTCTATTCCTTCTATGGAATGTTGTCCCACTTTTCACAGTGCTTTCTTGACGAACAAATATAAAAGCGTCGATGGTAATCTGCAAACATATCTTATTGAATTGTAAAACTGAATTTCGCGATTAAGCTCAGTGGGCTTCTCGATGCCGACCCACTGCCGTTTCATCCTCTACCTATGGCGGCAGAGAGGCATGAGGTCAGCACGCCACTCCACTGGCTGTTGGCCAGGTCTTGGAGCCGCTCCATCTACTTCTACATCTACGTACAGATTGCGCAAGCCAGCGTATGGCGCGTGGCGGAGGGGACCGTGTACCACTAGCAGTCATTTCCTTTCCTGTTCTATTCGCAAACAGATCGTGGGGAAGGCTACTGCCTATGTGCCTCCATATGAGCCATAATTTATTGTTTCTTATTTTCGTGGTCCTTACGTGAGATGTATGTTCGCGGCAGTCAGCTTCAAATTTTTCTCAAAAGCGTTCCTCGAAAAGAATGTCGCCTACCCTCCAGGGACTGTCATTTGAGTTCCCTAAGAATTCATGTAAGAGTTGTGTGTTGTTCGAACCTCCCGGTAACAGATCTAACAGCCCACCTCAGAATTGCTTCGATGTTTTCCTTTAATCCGACCTCGTACGGATCCCAAACCCTCAGGCAGTACTCAACAACAGATCGCATTAGCGTCCTATATTTGATCCCTTTTACAGATGAACGACAATTTCCTAAAATTCTCCCAATAAACCAAAGTCGACCATTCACCTTCCCTACCACAATCCTCACATGCTTGTTCCATTTCATATCGCTTTGCAACGTTCCGCACAGAGATTTAAATGACGTGACTGTGCCAAGGAAGACTGCTAATGCATTTTCGGCACATTACGGGTTCGGTTTTCCTACTTCTCTGCCTTAACTTACATTTTCCTACATTTGAAGCTAGCTGCCATTCATCACACCAACCAAAAATCTTGTCCAAGTCATCTTGCAGCCTGCTACAGTCACCCAACTTCGACTCCTTCCCGTACGCCAGTCTCAGCAAACAATCGCATGTTACTATTCAGCCTGTCCGCCAGATCGCGTACGTATGCAGAAAATAATATCCGTTCTGTCATACTTTCCTGGGGCAATCCTGACGATACACTTGTCTCTGATACTGGTTTCTGTTACTTAAGGAGTCTCCGAGCCACTTACATATCTGGGAACTTATTCCGTACGTTTGTACCTTATTTAACAGCGTCGGCATTGTGGCACCGTGTATATGCCTTACGGAAACCTAGGCACATGGAATGCACATTTGCCCTTCATCCACGCTTCGCACGATATAACGTGAGAAAAGGGAAAGCTGAATTTCACACGAGCAGTGGAGTTCTGCAGTAATCCGATGTTAGGGATGTTGGTCTGTAATTTCGCCGGTCCATTCTATCTTTCTTATATGCAGAAGTCAACTGCTCTTTTTTCCATTTGTTGGGGACTTTGTGCTGGGCGAGAGATTCGCGATAAATGCAAGCTCAATAAAGGGGCAGTGCATAGAGTACTCTTTTTAAAACCGAACTGGGATTCCATTCGGACCTGGTGACTTATCTGTTTTCAAGTCTCTCCGTTTTTCCCTACGCCAGGGATGCTTATTACTAAATCGTCAATACACGAATCTGTTCGATGGTCAAACGACGGCATATTTGTACGTTTCTCCTGGTTGAACGATTTCTTAAACGCAAAATATAAAACTTCTGCTATCTTCATGTGCCACACAAGCCCGGTCAACGAGTGACTGGATGGAAGCCTTAGACATGCTTAGCGAGTTTACGTGGGACTACAATTTTCTCGGGTTCTCTGCCAGATCTTTTTCTAAGGTATGACGGTAGTAGTAGTTGTATGCTTCGTGCATACATCTTTTCACAGACGCTCGAATCTCTGCTAACTTTTCGCTGGCGTCATTCACTGCGTCTGTTATGAACCGAGAGTGCAACAGCCTTTGCTTCCTGAGCATTATCTGAGTTTTATTATTAAGCCATGGTGGGTCTTTTCGGTCCTTAACCCGCTTATTAGCCACGTAATTCTCCAGACTACGATTTACAGTATGTTTAAACTTTGTCCATAATTCCTCTACATCCACGTTACTAGAAGTAATTGCTAAAAGCTGCTTCTCTGCTCTTTCTAGAAGAGAGACTCTCCAAGCCATCTTGGCTGATTTATTAGCTTTCGTAATTACAGTTGCTATAATGACATCGCAATCACTAATCCTTGTCTCTCAACTGACGCTGTCGATAAGGTTCAGCCTGTTTGCAGCTAAAAGGTCTAAGGTATTTCCATTGCGTGCGGACTGGCGAAGTGTATGCTCAACACAGTTCTCAGAAAAGTGTTCAAAAGTACTTTGCAACACTGTCTGTCTGTACCCCGCCCGCCCTCCCCCCCCCCCCCCCCCAATGAATCTATAGACGTTCCAGTCTACTCGGAACAAAGACGTATCTAACTAGCATTGCATGATACGGGTATTTACATGCTACTGACTTTCAATGTTTTGTAAATAAAACCGCCTTTTCTTGCTGCAACTTAATTTACACTACTGGCCATTAAAATTGCTACATCACGAAGATAATGTGCTACAGACGCGAAATTTAACCGACAGGAGGAAGATGCTGTGATATGCAAATGATTAGCTTTTCAGAGCATTCACACAAGGTTGGCGCCGGTGACGACACCTACAACGTGCTGACATGAGGAAAGTTTCCAACCGATTTCTCATACACAAACAGCAGTTGACCGGCGTTGCCTGGTGAAACGTTGTTGTGATGCCTCGTGCAAGGAGGGGAAATGCGTACCATTACGTTTCCGACTTTGATAAAGGTCGAATAGTAGCCTAACACGATTGCGGTTTATCGGATCGCGACATTGCTGCTCGCGTTGGTCGAGATCCAATGACTGCTAGCAGAATATGGAATCGGTGGGTTCGGGAGGGTAATACGGAACGCCGTGCTAGATCCAACGGCCTCGTATTACTAGCAGTCGAGATGACAGGCATCTTCTTCGCATGTCTGTAACAGATCGTGCAGTCACGTCTCGATCTCTGAGTCAACAGATGGGGACGTTTGCAAGACAACAACCATCTGCGCGAACAGTTTGACGACGTTTGCAGCAGCATGAACTATCAGCTCGGAGACCATGGCTGCGGTTACCCTTGACGCTGCATCACAGACAGGAGCGCCTGCGATGGTGTACTCAACGACGAACCTGGCTGGGTATACGAATGGCAAAACGTCATTTTTTCGGATGAATCCAGATTCTCTTTACAGCATCATGATGGTCGCATCCGTGTTTGGCGACATCCCGGCGAACGCACATTGGAAGCGTGTATTCGTCACCGCCATACTGGCGTATCACCCGGCTGATGGTATGGGGTGCCATTGGTTACACGTCTCCGTCACCTCTTGTTCGCATTGACGGCACTTTGATCAGTGGACGTTACATTTCAAATGTGTTACGACCCGTGGCTTTACCCTTCACTCGATCCCTGCGAAATCCTACATTTCAGCAGGATAATGCACGACCGCATGTTGCAGGTCCTTTACGGGCCTTTCTGAATACAGAAATGTTCGACTGCTGTCCTGGCCAGCACATTCTTCACATCTCTCACCAATTGAAAACGTCTGGTCAATGGTGGCCGAGCAACTGGCTCGTCACAATACGTCGGTCACTACTCTTGATGAACTGTGGTATCGTGTTGAAGCTACATGGGCAGCTGTACCTGTACACGCCATCCAAGCTCTGTTTGACTCAATGCCCAGGCGTATCATGGCCGTTATTACGGCCAGAGGTGGTTGTTCTGGGTACTGATTTCTCAGGATCTATGCACCGAAATTGCGTGAAAATGCAATCACATGTCAGTTCTAGTATAATATATTTGTCCGATGAATATCCGCTTATCATCTGCATTTCTTCTTGGTGTAGCAATTTTAATGGCCAGTAGTGTATTTTTCCTTACGCGTTCAGCCTTTTTCTTGCTCTAAGGGATCATCGCTGGGGTCTACAACGATACAGTTTTGTTATTTTTAGGTTAAAAACAGTTCAAGTAGCGATTTTTTACGTAAATAAGTAATTATTTTTATGTAAATAAGTAATTACGTAAAAAATTGCGACGTGAATCTAAAAATAAGAGAACTGTATCGTTATAGACCCCACTGATGACGCCTTGGAGCAAGAAAAAAACGAAACGCGTCTGGGAAAAATAAATTAAGTGGCAGCAAGAAAAGGCGGTTTTCTTTACAAAGTAAGTATTTCTGTGCTTGCTGCGGAGGATGGCCACGCAAACAGACCTGTTTCTTTGAATGACTCTAGAACTGTCACAGTGGAATCGGGTGGCCGGTAAAAACAGCCAACAATTAGCTTGGTTTCACTCAACTTCGGCCTCAATAGAGACAGTACTTTTGTCAACTGCAATGAATGCATCATCTCCTATGGCGCCTGATCTGTGTTTCCGATGTACGTTCCATAATTCGATAAATGTCAGGTTTCAGGCGGCTCTCGGTCCCAAGAATAATTTTAGCGCGAGAACTTTCCTGGAGGGCAGTAATTCGGGAACTTCCTTACGAATCGTTCTACAATTTACTGATAAAATTTTGACAGTCGGAATGATTTTATTCTCAGCGCGAACTGACTTCACATTCTGCGTATCGATTGACGAATGTTCATTAGAGTACCGCCTAGCCTATAAAACATCCCATGAGCACTCCACAAGTACTCTTCTACCTGAGTAGCCGCTTCCTTTGTGTAGTGCATCCCTGACCTGTCAAGCAGAGCCCTAGAAATCACCAGGCGATAACGCCAACAGAAATATCTGCAGGCAAGTCACAGACCCAAGAAAGCTTATGGGTAAGACCCTCCACTCGGCTTCAAACCAATGGACCCTGATCAACTCCGGGAAAAATGCTGCAAAGCATATGGGTGAGAACGACCACTACGCTCCAAACCAAAGTACGCTGATTAACTCTGAACAATACTGCAAAATGTGAGCTCTGCTTGACCCTGCGTTCGAGGCCAGCAGTTTCACCACCTCCTGCAGCCATCTGTATGAACTAAGGATGGCCTCAGAAACCATGCGACAGGCACTGTTGGTGCCAGCGTGAGCCCCAACTTGCAAGCACGATAGGTGCAGTCAAGGCCAACTCCACATCTCGGATGAGGCTCCCTCGGCAGACATACCGAGTGACTTTGGGTTTCTTTCCAGCCCTGAAGGCTTTCTTCCTAAGGTTCTCCGTAAAGCGTCCAACATTGGAGCTCCCGTTAGCTAGCACACCCGCGACCCTGTGTGCCTGTTCGGATCCTACTGAAGGATGACCTCAAGTTCACTCACAGGGCGTGTAGGCGTGGCCAGATGGTCAACCCCCACATTGACCTTACGACTCGAACGACGCGAACGCGTTACCACCCTCCACTGACCTTGCCGTCAGGGCAGATACAATGCGTCGGGCACACTAGGAGGTGCCTCGGCAGCAGAGCCCATGGGCGAAACACGCGACACATGAGGTGTCATATACGATGCGTTTCGATTCTCTGCCACCGCTACACCACAAGGAAGTAGCCAGAAGAAGACTGAACGTAGCCAAAAACGCATTCGTTTGTTCGCGAACTGTGGACATCTCCTCCTGCGTCCACACACAGCAAGCAAACATTGTACCCATGCTAGCAAGACGAACTGAAGATGTAAACTACAAAAGTAGACGGAAACGTTACCAATGTACGCTGATGCGTAATGAACGGCGTAGCTAACTTGTCAGAATAAATGAAGACTGTGATACAGACTGCCTGAATTTACAATCTTTTAAATAGAAATACACGTACGAAATTTAAAACATACGCTACTACATCGAAGCGCCAAAGAAACTAGTATAGGCGTGCGTATTCAAATACAGAGATAAGTAAACAAGCAGTATAAAGCGGTGCGGTCAGAACGCCTATATAAGGCAATAAGTGTCTGGCGCAATAGTTAGATCGGTTACTGTTGCTACAATGGCAGGTCATCGGGATTTAAGCGAGTTTGAACGTAGTGTTATCGTCGGCGCACGAGCCATGGGACACATCTCCGAGGCACCGATGAAGTGGGGACTTTTCCATAGGACCATTTCATGAGTGTACTGTGAATAGCAGGAATCCGTTGAAACATTAAACCTCTGACATCGCTGCGGTCGGAAAAAGGTCCTGCAAGAACGGGACCAACGACGACTGAAGAGAATTGTTCAACGTGAAAGAAGTGCAACCCTTCCGCAAATTGCTGCAGATTTCCATGCTGGGCCATCAATAGTGTCAGTGTGCACCATTCAACGAAACATCATCGATATGGGCTTTCAGAACCGAAGGCCCACTCGTGTACCCTTGTCGCCTGCACAAAACAAAGCTTTCCGTCTCTTCTGGGCCCGTCAACACCAACTTTGGACTGTTGAGACTGGAAACATGTTGCCTAATCGGACGAGTCTCGTTTCAAATTATATCGAGAGGATGGACGTGTAGGGGTATGGAGACGAACTCATGAATCCATGGACCCTGCATATCACCAGGGATCTTTTTAAGCTGGTGAAGGCTCTGTAATTGTGTGGAGCGTGTGCAGTTGGAACGATATGGGACCCCCGATACGCCTAGATACGACTCTGACAAGTGACGCGTACGCAAGCATCCTGTCTGATCATCCGCTTTAATTCATGTCTACTGTGCATTCCGACGGACTTGGGCAATTCCAGCAGGACAATGCGACACACCACGCGTCCACAATTGCTACAGAGTGGCTCCAGGAACATTTTTCTGAGTTTAACCACTTCCGCCGCTGGCCACCAAAGTCTCCAGACAAGAACGTTATTGAGCATATCTGGGATGCCTTGCAACGTGCTGTTCAGAAGGTATTTCCACCGCCGGGTACTCTTACGGATTTATGGACAGCCCTGCACGATTCATGGTGCCAGTTTCCTCCAGCAGTACTTGAGACATTAGTCGAGCCCGTGCCACGTCGTGTTGCGGCACTTCTGCATGCTTCCGGGAGCCCTACACGATATTAGGTAGATGTACCAGTTACGTTGGCTCTTCAGTGTCGTAAAACACAGGAAAAGCTAAATACGTAACTTGCCGCTCTGGAGATGTGAACAGGCGACAGCTGAGGGCCTCTCACACATGCAGCACCTCAGTTGGTACCACGTCTCGGAATGGAGTCTGTACAATTCCTTCCACCAGGGAAAAATGCCTGACCGTATCAGCAATTGCAAAGGCTCCTGTGCATGGCAGTCGGACGCACTGACCACTCAGCAACGCAGGTGAGCACTAACATACCTTACACCATTGTGAACCGAGTCTTTTTTTTTTGTATTTTGCACTTTTATTACTACCGCTTAGTCTTTGAGGTCGTTGCAGTTGGCTCATATTTGTCAGTCCTCTATACCCATTCGTGTTACGATTACGAACATCGTATTTCATCTTAATCTGCCGATGGCTTTTCCCAAGTAAACCAATGATGCTCAGGTGTACCGGTTTTTCTGTTGCCTTATTTTCTCTGTTACGCACGTTAGCAGTTGTCTGACGCGGAAACGGCGTTGGTGCGGGCAGCCGATGTGCCGGGTCAGTCGACGTGTACCCGCTACCCGGCGAGGCGGCTGGATCGCGTTACGCGTGGCACTGCGATGCCATCGGGCCTCTCCACACACGTGCCGCGCCGCTGCTCCCACGCTTATTGCTGACTTTCGCCGGACGTGGTTCTCTGTTAAGAGCTTTCTTCTGCTGCTTACCGCTGCGAATTTCACATTCTTATGACTCTGTTCGAGGTCATTCTCTGATAACTGCTCACAGACTTGACTGCAGGAGCAGTACTGCTTATCAGGCCCGGATCTAAGGAGGGGGAGGGGGAGGGGGAGGCAAACCGCGGTATCTGCCCAAGGCGGCAGTTTCAGGGGGGCGCCAAATACATATCCTTGAAGTAAAAGGCTGTTTCACAAAGCGCCTAGCATCCAGCGCACGTTGGCCTATCGACTTATTTTGAAGCTCATTCCAGTTGGTTTTTTACCATTTTTGATCACATTATAAGTTGATTTCTGAACCAATCAGAGAAAATTATTAGCTAATAGGCAATAAAGCGTGCAAATTTTCTGAACAGTTTTTATTCCCCCGGTCACAAATAATCCCATTCAGTATTAATTGTGAGTTATTTTTGTAAGAAAAGTGATCCATCGTAACATCAAGCGCCGGTGCGTCGGCCCAAACGTTGCAGCAGAGAAGGCTGTGAGGCGACGTCAGCCAATAGAACCCTGACTAGGACGACACCACGACAGCAGCTGTCCCTATGTTGTGTTGTTGTTGTGGTCTTCAGTTCTGAGACTGGTTTGATGCACCTCTCCATGCTACCCTATCCTGTGCAAGCTTCTTCATCTCCCAGTACTTACTGCAACCTACATCCTTCTGAATCTGCTTAGTGTATTCATCTCTTGGTCTCCCTCTACGATTTTTACCCTCCACGCTGCCCTCCAATACTAAATTGGTGATCCCTTGCTGCCTCAAAACATGTCCTACCAACCGATCCCTTCTTCTAGTCAAGTTGTGCCACAAACTTCTCTTCTCCCCTATCCTATTCAATACCTCCTCATTAGTTACGTGATCTACCCACCTTATCTTCAGCATTCTTCTGTAGCACCACATTTCGAAAGCTTCTATTCTCTTCTTGCCCAAACTATTTATCGTCCATGTTTCACTTCCATACATGGCTACACTCCATACAAATACTTTCAGAAATGACTTCCTGACATTTAAATCTATATGTCGATGTTAACAAATTTCTCTTCTTCAGAAACGATTTCCTTGCCATTGCCAGTCTACATTTTATATCCTCTCTACTTCGACCATCATCAGTTATTTTACTCCCTAAATAGCAAAACTCCTTTACTACTTTAAGTGTCTCATTTCCTAATCTAATTCCCTCAGGATCACCCGATTTAATTTGACTACATTCTATTCTCCTCGTTTTACGAAGAGAAAATAAGGGCCGCTCAGCCAAGCCTCGCCGCATTAGAAGACCAGCACTAGAAGACGAGCCGTCATCCTAATTCTGTAGTCGTGACTTATGTTTTGCTTGCATGGACATTATATACATCGAAGGACATTGATTATTTACATGTCACCATTTGATTGCGACTCACCATTGTAAGTAGGCAAAGTTAAACATTGTCAATTTAACATATTACTGTCAATTTAACATATTGTAATAAACGCCATTAACAAGATTTGCTTGAATTGTTGTTTAGCTGTCCGAGAAAGCAGCTTCTTGGCGTCGTGTTTTACACGAGTGAGCAGGATCCCACAGGAAGCAGGATATCATACTGGCTGACTGGAAGGAGATGCACCACGGGAATTTTTAATTTACACTGTCCTCAATTTAAGTTTGATGGCTTCCATTGCAAAATATACAAGTCTGAAATCGACAGAGCGATATACAGTGACGTGCAATAGAAGGATGCTGTGTGAAGAGGCGCGACACTGCACTTTGACACACCAAATAACATGCCTTACATTTCCTCGAATTTACATCTTTTGTATATCAAACCCTTCAGAAACATGTACGCTACAAAATGAAAAATTTTAGAAAAATATTTGTTTTTAAATTTTTTACTTCCTATCTCAAACGCTCTAGCGGGGAGGAGGGGGGGAGGCGCCACTGTGAAGTTTTATCGTAGATCGAGGGCTGCTGTTTATCGAGATATTCTCCTGGAGTCAGCAGGCACTGACTGAAGAAAATTTGGAAATTTGTGTTATGTTCCTATGCGACCAAACAGCTGAGGTCATCAGTACTTGATCCAACTTAAACTAACTTACGCTAAGGAAAGGACCACCCCCCCCCCTCCTCCGCCCCACACACACACTCCCGAGGGAGGACTAACCTCAGACGGGGGCAGCCGCGCGAACCGTGGCAAGGCGCCCTAGACCGCGAGGCTACCCCGCGCTGCACTGACTGAAGATATAAGCGGTAGTAAAGTACCATTACAACACAGTGCCTAAAAAGTTTTTCGCTTACTTAATTTTGTAACCATAATGTAACTGTGATGTACTTCCTGTCACATGTATCCCTCATTATTTTATTAATCTAGTCATGTAGTGAAATGTCAAAGAATTAATTCAAACGAAGTAATTAAAAAAAGAATATTGTAGTTATGACGTAGTAAAAACGCTGGCCTAGTCAGGGAAATTTGCTATTGTATAGAATCAAAGCATATGTTTAAAATAAGGAGTATTGTCGCTGGGCGCCTATGCGCCGGGCCGGGCAGAAGTATTCGGCGGAGAGAGTTGCTAGCGACAGGTGGTCAAATTCAGACGCGAGTACGTTAGGAATAAACTGCAAGAATTTTTGTATATGTCAAGCCATTTTATGTTGTTGTAAATGGGCACAGTACATTGTCATCAAGAGGAATTAATATTCAAGAAGAGTATTGTGGGTCCAAACTTGTTAAATGGAGCGACTATTGTCGACGAATAACGCCTTACATCGCACCAGCAGCAACTCATTAAAGTATGATCCGATCCGTTTTATCTTTACATCGTACGAGGTTAGCAAGCGTAGTAGTCTTGCTTAATTGACAGAGTGCTTAGTGCAGCAACTGTTATTATGTAAATGAACTTTACCTCAATAATTTACCTAACAAGATCCTATCCTACCACCGTTACTGACTCCGAGAATACCACCAGTGTAAGAATAGTAAAATATTGAAAGCGATGAGCTTGTTTAATTTTAGAAACTAAGATAAAGAAGTGCAATTTACAAAACTGAGAACTATCGAAAATTGTCATTTAACAGCAATGAGCATTGTTCCTTGGTAGAACAAATAGTTAAAAGAATGACGATTAACAGTAAAAAAGAAAAAGCGTAATTTAAATGAATATAGACAAAATAATACTTCAGAACATTAGTTAGTTACTTTCATGTTCCATGGACCATTTTGCACGATAAATCGTCAAGATGTGGAACGAGTCACTTTACATTCACATTGCAAATTAATTTGTGGTGTACAAATTAATTTGCCTATTTGTACTCTAAACATCACCATATAATTACTTTTATTTTTTTCCCGAAATGAAAACAAGATAAACAGATTGAGTTATCAATTCGTACCCACCACGTTTTACACATTACAAACATAGAAATTCTTCTACGGAATAGAAGAAGTTGTCAAGGAGAAACTTTTTCAAATTATTTCCAAATTTTACCTTGCTGTCTGTTAGTCATATATCACTGCGTAAGTGGTTAAATGTTTTTTGTTACAGCGTTGTGCACCCCTTTCTGTGATAAAGGCAACCTTAATGTTGAGTAATTAATGTCATTTTTTCTTCTAGTATTGTGATTATGTAACCCATTGTTCCTTCTGAACTGTAGTGGATTATTTGCAACAAACTTCATGAGGAAATAAATATACTGTGAAGTAACGGTCAGAATGTCCAACTCCTTAAACAGATGCCTACGAGTGATCGTGGGTGAGCACCATATATTATTCTTACAGCACGTTTTTGGGAAATGACGACCTACTTTCTTAAAGATGAGCAGGGAAAAGTGTGCGACTGTGAGACTGTTGGAGTCATTCGTTGCAGTTTGTGTGACAAACTCTTATGTTTTCATCACTTTTTTGGGAGTAATTATCACATCCACAAGAAAACCTAAATTGGGCAACGTAGATGAATCTTTTTACCCATTCGCCATGTGTACAAGTTAGGTGGGTCGACGACATATTCCTGTCATGTGACGCACATGCCGTCACCAGTGTCGTATAGAATATATCAGACGTGTTTTCCTGTGGAGGAATCGGTTGACCTATGACCTTGCGATCAAATGTTTTCGGTTCCCATTGGAGAGGCACGTCCTTTCGTCTACTAATCGCACGGTTTTGCGGTGCGGTCGCAAAACACAGACACTAAATTTATTACAGTGAACAGAGACGTCAATGAACGAATGGACAGATCATAACTTTGCGAAAATAAAGAAAAACGTTTTTCTCTCGAGGGGAGACTTGAACCAAGGACCTCTCGTTCCGCAGCTGCTCACGCTAACCACGGGACCATGGCACTCCTGAGCTCAGATTATCCTTGATGTTGCCTATCTTCGCATGGACTACTCAGTTTGTATATTTTGCTTATTTTTTCATAGTTCCACTCAACTTCTTCCTGTTTTCTCGATTGATCTGTGTTCAGTTTTTCAAGGCCTATCCACTATGCCAACTTATAACTAAATCTGAGGAGGGTGCGATGCGGAGGTTCCTTTGTTAGTACTGGTTTTCCATCTGAGCTCTTGATATTCACACAAGTGGTTCTCTTCTCTCCAAAGGTCTCCCTAATTTTCCTGTAGGTAGTATCTATCTTACCCCGTGTGATATACGCCTCTACATCCTTACATTTATCCTCTAACCATCCCTGCTTACCCATTTTGTACTTCCTGTCGATCTCATTTTTGAGACGTTTGTATTCCTTTTTGCCTGTTTCATTTACTGCAATTTTATAATTTTTCCAAGGATTTCTACTAGCCCTCGTCTTTTTACGTACTTAATCCTCTGCTGCCTTAACTGTTTCATCTCTCAAAGCTATCCATTCTTCTGCTGTATTTCTTTCCCCTGTTCTTGTCAATCGTTCCCTAAGGCCCTCTCTGAAACTCTCTACAACCTCAGGTTCTTTCATTTTATACAGGTCTCATCATCTTAAATTGCTGCCTTTTTGCAGTTTCTTCAGCTTTAAACTACAGTTCATAACCAATACATTGTGGTCAGAATCCACATCTGCCCCTGGAAATGACTTACAGTTTAAAACCTGGTTCCTAAATCTCTGTTTTACCATTATGTAATCTATCTGAAACCTTCCAGTGTCTCCAGGCCTCTTCCACGTAGACAACCTTCTTTCATGATTCTTAACCATGTGTTAACTATGATTAAATACGCTCTGTGCAAAATTCTACCAGGTGGCTTCCTCTTTCATACCTTACCCCCATTCCATATTCACCTACTACTTTTCCTACTATCGAATTCCAGTCCCCGATGACTATTAAATTTTCATGTCCCTTCACTGTCTGAATAATTTCTATTATCTCATCATGTATCTCTTCGTCATCTGCGGAGCTGGTTGGCGTATATACTTGTACTACTGTGGTAGGCATGGGCTTCGTGTCTATCTTGGCTACAATAACGCATTCTCTATGCTGTTCGTAGTAGCTTAGCCGCTCTCCTACTTTTTATTCATTATTAGACTTTACTCCTGCATAACCCCTATTTGATTTTGCATTTATAACCCTGTATTCACCTGTCCAGAAGTCTTCTTCCTCGTGCCACCGAACTTCACTAATTCCCAATATATCAAACTTTAATCTATCCATTTCCCTTTTCAAATTTTCTAACCTACCTGCCCGATTAAGGGATTTGACATTCCATCCCCGATCCGCAGAGCTCAAGTTTTGTTTCTCCTGATAATGACATCCTCCTGATTAGTCCCCGCCCGGAGATGCGAATGGGGGGCTATTTTACCTACGGAATATTTTACCCAAGAGGACGCCATCATCTTTTAATCATACAGTAAAGCTGAATGCCCCAGGGAAAAGTTACGGCTGTAGTTTCCCCTTGCTTTCAGCTGTTCGTAGTACCGGCACAGCAAGGCTGTTTTGGTTAGTGTTACAAGGCCAGCTCAGTCAATCATCCAGACTGTTGCCCCTGCAACTACTGAAAAGGCTACCGCTCCTCTTCAGGAACCACGTGTTTGTCTGGCCTGTCGACAGATACCCTCCGTTGCGGTTGCACCTACAGTACGGCTATCTGTATTGCTGAGGGGAAGGGTGGGGGCATATGACATTACTGAGTGAAAATTAGCAAAATATGTCAACTTACTGATTCCTCTATCTCCTAAATTTGCTATGATTTTAAGTGGAACTGTGGCTGAACTAAGTTGTTCTAGTAGTTCCAAAATGTGTGTTTTCCAGTTAAAATTCTCATCAATACGGACATCTAAGAATTTTGAAGTTTCCACCCTATGTATTATTTTATCACCATGTGTTGCACCGCCTTCAGATTTAATGGTAGGATAGCCGAGTGGACAGCCTATCAACGGTGAAGACTGAACACAGATCAAGCATGAAAACAGGAAGGAGGTCTTCTGAACTTCGAAAAAAGAAGCAACACAGGAACAGCGGACGGTCCAAGCTCAAAATGTGTAACATCGAGCGAGTTGTAAAGCCAAGGTACACTTGATCTGTGGCAACGATGCTGGACCACAAAGTTCACCAAATTATGAACTGTTCGTTCGGTCATTGAAGTGTTTGCTCTCTTTCCGTAGTCTCGGTAACTGTCATACTATGGTTACAGAATATTAGCCGTACTGAAACAATATATTGCCATCGTAAGTATATCTGGTGAATAGTGAGAGCAGGCGAAATGCTGTATAGCCTTTACAGCAGGGCTTCACAACATACGTGCTCGCGGAGCAAGCTGTGAGCAGCAAGGCGCGAGCACGGAGCAGCGCGAGCACGTTGCCTCCACTACCGGACCAGAGCGGAGAGTGGGGAGAGTCATGTGAGGCAAACAACAGCTGCCGCCAGTCAATGTAAATCCGCGGCCAACTGCAGGGATATCACTCACGAATTATACTACGACAAATGAAACAAATAAAGGAGAATGTACACGTGCCAGATAATTTTATTAGCTTAGTGTATGCCTCTACATTCGTATTAATTTGTGAACTGTTACACAATAAAAGGTGTCACTGAAGTGTGGGATTCTCGGTTATCTTGTACCTTTTGCCCTTTACAATTGCGTTTATGTTCGGAGTAATTGTTCTTGTGCATTGTAGGCGCAGCGTGTAGTTTAAATTTCGATCAGAAAATGCGTTTCTCAGGCGCGTCTTGTTACATTTCATTGCAGAGAACAGTTGTTCACAAACATACGTGGAACCGAACATTGATATTATTGTAGCCGCCAGTTTGTGCAAACGAGGAAATCTATGCTGAGGGAAGTGTCTGTAGAATTACAAAATGTTTTTCTTGTTCTGAAATTTGTCTCCGTATTCTCTGTCACACTTCAGGTCAATAATTTCTAGTTGCGGCTCAGGATGAATCTCTTCAATATTCGCTGAATATGGAGAGGAGAACAGATCAAAATCACTGCCTAGTGCTGTCAGATCTTGAAAGCGTTGATCAAATTCTTCCTTAAGGGCAACTAAACTATGTGAATAACGTTCACAGTTTTTGTGAACATCTTGCATGGATGGTAATTTAGGAAAATGAGCTAGATTTGCTGTTTCCAGCTGACTCGCCCAAAGTGTCAATTTCATTTTAAAAGCTCGTATTCGATCTATGAAATGAGTAATTAGCAGATCTTTACCTTGTAGTGAAATGTTCAAAGCATTCAGATGGTTAATTAAATCTGCTAAGAACGCGAGATCACATTTCCATGAAGGCTCTTTCAATTCAGGAACACACATGTTATTTATTTCCATGAACATATTTATCTCATCCAATAGGCAAAAAAATCGATTTAATAATTCGCCACGACTAAGCCAGCGGACCTCGCTGTAATAAGGCAGGCTACCATACTGGTTTTCTACGTCCTCAAGAAAGCTTTTAAATTGTCTATGTTGTAGCCTATGCTTCCTTATATAATTGGTTGTACGAACAATAACACTCATCACATTTTTTAGAGTGATACTCCTTGCACATACGTTTTCCTGGTGGATCACACAGTGAACGCCGCTTATTTCATTTTCTCCTTCAACAGCGCAACGAAACCTGATTTTTTCCCTGCCATCGCTGGTGCACCGTCTGTAGACACTGAAACTAAAGAGTTCCACGAAAATCCTATACTTTCAACACTTTCTTCAACACTACTTAAATATCACCTCCAGTTGCAGTGTTCTTCATGACTACTACATCAAGGAGCTCCTCCCTCACCTGAAGATCTCTATTAACACCTCTAATAAATATGGCAAGCTGTCTGTTCCAGTGATGTCAACACTTTCGTCCAGAGCTAGAGAATACGCCATAAAATCTTTACAGATATTTGCAAGCTGGCTCTGGACGTCGTCTGCCATGTCCTGTATGCGACGCATAATGGTCGTATTAGATAATGGCACAATCAGAAACTGTTCAACTTGAGATGGACACAAATGTTCCGCTGCAGCTACCAAACATTCTTTTATTAAATCGCCATCAGTGAAGGGGCGCAGGGAGTTTGCTAAAAGCAAAGCAATTTTGTAACTCACTCTGAGAGCTGCCTCAGTTGATTTTTCTTCGTCGTCCAGATCTTCTTCGGATAGCTTCTGTTTAACTTAAGTTTAATAACTTCCTGTGCACCATCTGGTCCATCACATTTTCCACTTCCGTAGTCTTTCACGTGGTACGACATATAATGTCGCTGCAAATTAAATCTCCTAAAAGAATTCAGCGTTTTGTGACACTAAACATTTTGCAACTCCATCTTTTTTTGTAAACAGATACAATTCCTCCCAATGGGGGTTGAACTGCGAAAGCATGGTTGGGGTTACACAACGGCGACTTGACATGATTCTTAACTAGCGAAGTGACTGTTGGAGCTGATCGTAGTACTTTAAACGTTACACAGTCGGTGCGAATTCAATAGGCATGCTGCGGCCCTATTCAAACGTGCGCGCGCATTTTTCCCCTCCCTACTCCGCGACCTTGCACCTGCTCGCGAGCACGTGCCTGAGCAGACGCGAGTACTCGCGCTCAAAACCGGCCAGTTGTTAAGCCCTGCTTTACAGTAATGAAAACAACAAATAAATGGGTGTGAACTATGTAACAATAATGGAATCCAAGAGTCAAACTTCCAGACAGGTACGCCAGAGTCATAATATGTGGTACTTTTGTAGAACAAATAGGATGTACGTAGGCCTGGAGCCTCATCGCCTAAAGTGCGCGTCATTTATGTTGGCGGCCGAGTTTAGGTTCGTTCTGCGCATCTCACGTCACAAAACACAGTCAGCCAATGAACAGAGAACGACGTTGCCACATCTCGACTTCAGTGCAGAGCATGGACGAGTGTCTTCAGTTTTAGAAACGTTCAGTCATAAATAAAGTAATAGAACAAAAGCAATGTCTTGATAGCAGACATTCTTTTATAGAAAGTTTGGAAAAAGCATTCTTTATACCAATTGCTTCATATTCTATTAATTAATTAAACCAAACAAGCAATAAGACTCCTAATTCCGGTGATAGCAAGGAAAGGTGTTTGTATCACTCTCACGAACCGCTTTTTCGCAATAAAGAACAGCGGTAATTGTTTATTTCCTATTGTACTTCGACGATGCACGAGTAATTCATAGTCATACCAACAGTCTTTGTCAGTATTTTGCGTGACGTGTTATAGTCCTCATGGCGTCATGCACTTAGACCAGGTGCATTAGTGTAACGGTTAAGGTGTTGGGCTGGTACGCGAAAGGTTATGAGTTCAAATTTTGTGCGATGCTAAATATTTTCATTTTTTAAAAACAATATCGAAGTGTCTTACTTTACGAATTATATTCGTGTGAATGCAATTTTTTGAAATTTCTAGTGCTTTGTCTCTTCATTAACCCTTTCGCTGCTGCAGACACGTGCTCCCCGCATTCCGCGCTGTGCGCGATTTTGTCATCACTGCACTGCTCGCCTGTGCAGACACATGGTGTTCCCACTGCTTTGACACACTTATCATTCGATTTCACGAAAACTATTTGGCACAAAAATTTGATTTTTACACGTCTTCTTGACTGATACCTTCCCCCCATAAATGACTTAATTTTGTTTCGATGTTCAACGCAGTTATTATGCAGCATTAAATGTAGTAAACCATTGTACGAAATTTTGAAGAGTTTGCAGAGGTAGAAGTCCATAGCGTATACTTTCCGTATGGTCGATTTTAGTTGCCACAATGTTGAGAATGAAATGTGGACAAGATGCCTAAATTTCATATAAAATTTACTGTCTAACAATATCTCATTTAATTGAAGTACGACATAGGTGTCGTATGTAATATTGAGAAATATTCCGTCTTTCGCGACTGTAATAAAAGTATTATTTACACCGGACGCGTTTGGCTTTATTTTAAAGCACTTCAACCAAGGAAAGGTATGGCACATACACAATGGTACTCATGTTCTCTTTCTCGTTTTTGTTCCACATTCGCAGTTTTACCAATGGTACTGAAATATATTCCTCTTCTGCAACTGTAATAAGGGACTTATTTAGACCAGACGCGTTTCTCTCTTTTGAAGCATCTTCAGTGGACAGTATTTTGTCTTCTCCATTGCCAAGTCACCTTTCGTAGTTTTGTGCTGCGGTAACACAATATTCAACGTTTGTGTTGGCAGATCAGTGTTTTAGCAAATAAATGATGTTTGTGTGTGCCACACACAAAAATTATATTTGACATAGCTCAGAGCACTTCACTGATAGACGGTATATTCAAGTCCTAATGTTTTTGTAAGTCCACAGTTTTGTTTAATATATTTTGTCTACTTCCTTTTGATTGATTGAAGTGCTTTAAAATAAAGCCAAACGTGCTCAGTGTAAATAAAACTTTTGTTACAGTCGCGAAAGACGGAATATTTCTCAATATTACATACGACACCTATGTCGTACTTCAATTAAATGAGATATTGTTATACAGTAAATTTTATATGAAATTTAGGTATCTTGTCCACATTTCATTCTCAACATTGTGGCAACTAAAATCGACCATACGGAAAGCATACTCTATGGACTTTTACCTCTGCAAACTCTTCAAAATTTCGTGCAATGGTTTACTATATTTAATGCTGCATAATAACTGCGTTGAACATCGAAACAAAATTAAGTCATTTATGGGGGGAAGTTATCAGTCAAGAAGATGTGTAAAAACCTAATTTTTGGGCCAAATAGTTTTTGTGGAATCGATTGATAAGAGTGTCAAAGCAGTCGGAACACAATGTGTCTGCACAGGCGAGCAGTGTAGTGACAAAATCGCGCACAGCGCGGAATGCAGGGAGCACGTCTTTGTAGCAGCGAAAGGGTTAATGCGGCCGTGGTGGCTTTACTTCATGAACTGCGCGCTCCTCCCTACACGTAAGCTTGCGAACTATGCTATACTATGGCGCTGCTTCTATTGGCGCGTGCGTCGTGTGCAACTGGCAACGCAGCAATCTCCCGCGTCTGGGCGGGCATGCGCGAGCCGCCAAGATAAAAGAATTGAACTATAGTAACCCCGGGATCCCAGTATCAACCCGCTGGTGAAAACACACAGTGTCTCTGAATCAAGTTTCGTTGTAGGTCTATTCTCTACACCTCACTCCTGCAAATGGACGCTAATCACGAGACAGACTCAAATTTGAATACAGTGAACAGACACGTCTGTGACTGGACGCACAATTCATCAATTTGTGGGAAAAAAGATGGAGCCACGAAGGAGATCTGAACACGGATCTTTCACTTTGCAGTCCAACAGCATTTTTTTATATTCCTTTGTTTTTTTTCCCTTTTCTTCTATTTGTATTATCAGAGTGACTTGGTACTATCATGAAAACTACGGTAGAACATTGTCAAATCGTTATGTAATATTGGGCCGCGCGGGGTAGCTGCGTGGTCTATGGCACCTTACCACGGTTCGCATGCTCCCCCCCCCCCCCCATCCCCTCCTCCTCGGGCCGGGAGACTCCCCCCGTCGGAGGTTCGAGTCCTCCCTCGGGCACGGGTGTGTGTGTGTGTGTTCTTAGCGTAAGTTATTTTGAGTTAGATTAAGTAGTATGTAAGCCTAGGGACCAATGACCTCAGCAGTTTGGTCCCATAGAACTTACCGCCAAGTTCCAAATGAGAGAAAAAATTAACTATAAAAGAAAATTAAATAAAAAGAGAAACGAAAAAACTCGAGAATATACACGACTACCACTACCAAGTTCTCAAGCAATTTTTTATTTAGTTCTTTATATTTTAATGATTTTTTAATTTATTTATTTTGTATTTTTTATATCTATGTTTTTAGTTGTTTTATAGAATCTAAAAGCAGAAGGAGAACGAAATCAGATTATATTCCAATCGCTAACTAAGCCTTCCTTCTAGAGAAAAATTACAATTTGATTGCAAGGATTATATACTCTCATGTGTATATATACTTCATCTACACAGATTGTACAATAGAACTGGAGCGATTTTCAGGAAAAACACAAAACAAAACGAGCAGGGAAAACTAGGAGCGAACAAGCCGAAGCAAAGCAGATGGAAGCGTACATAGCAATGGAAACACCTATCATCACTAAGATTAAATTAACCAACACCTTGCCGACGAAAAACAAGATTCAATATGTTGGTGAAGAGGTTTCGATATGTGTTCCAGCGATCACAATACGATATGTGTTTTCTACCGTGGAAAGAAGGAAGAATCTGGCGCAATATGATGTCCGTAGTTTATTCAGTCTCAGAAGATCAAGTAAGGAAGGTCAGTTGTGTCCTAAACCAAGATCAGTTTGCAGTATGACCTCCACAAGTAAAACAATGTCGTATCGTATCTGCAGACTTACAACGACTACATAAAGCTTTCTCGCTAAGCCCAATATAGAAAAGTCTCTCGTTCATTGGAATCAAGTTATTTACTACCTTTAACCACGAGGACGCTATGCCCACCGTAAAAATCGAAAGACTGATATTGAACCAAACTGTCGTCAGGTTGTTTGCGGCGATTCTCTTTCAACGATCTGGCCAAGGAAATCCTTCCCAACGAGTCTTTAAAAATTTCGTGATGAGGACGAGCTTCATAAAACGTCGGCCCCTAAATGGCTCACCGAAAAATAGAAGTCACGAATGTGTTTTAACTTATAAGTTTTACGACCAACATCAGTAGGGGATTCAAGACTAGCAGGACGGACACACAGAAATAAACGAGACGTGAATGTGAGAGTTAGCTGAGTTATCGTCAAAACAGTAGTTTCTTAGCCATCATTGAGGGAAGCGGATAAACTTGGGCTACGTAATATGCTTTGCTTAAGACATATCTATCCAGTATTCTTTCTGGAGCAGATTAAGAGAACGCCTTTCATGTTCTTGTATTGCTCCCTGAATTTTGTCCCTAAAAGATTTCCAGCTGAGCATCATCATTTTGAATGGTCAACGATCAATGATGATAGCGCTAGACGTATGCCGATCCGCTGCAGTAGCTCTTGGAACAACACGCGTCATCAAAACCTCGCAAAGTAAGAAGGCTGCATTTACCTTCACTAAGTAATGCACCTGAATGACAATTATAATCGATTACAGCCTTTAGTAGAGGTATCTCTGCGGGATTGCGGAGTACCATTACGTCATCCGCTTATGCACGAACAGCTATAGTCTCTCGGGAAAGCACCCAACCTTTCAGCTGGAATGCCATCATCAGAATGAGGGGCTCCAGAGACAACACAAACAAACTCATTAACAGCGTGCTTCCTTGAGGCGCTCTCCGATTGATATTTATCGGGGGGCGTCAGTTCGTCATTAACAACTACCGAAGCTGAAATACCAGATAACTGATTTGAGAGCACTCGCGGTGTGTCAACAGTACAAAAAATTATCTTCAGAATCCGAAGCAAAAAATCACGACTAACAAAGCAAATGCCTTATCAAAGTCTAGAAAAGCAAGGACCCAAGGAAAGAACGGTATAGCAGCGACCGAAACTACATTAAAACTCTCGACTGTAGGGGTAATAATGGTACGACCAGATATGCGTCTTTGGTGTTTTGCAACAATCGTCTCCATCAGAGCCGACATTCTACTATTAACTGCCATCGACAAAGTATTATAATTAAAGTTTAGTAAAGTAACTGGGCGAAGGTTGTAAGGGCAGCCGGTCCAGGGCGTTTCGGGATTAAAACAATTTTTCCAACTTTGAACGAGGTCGGCACTACTCTCCCTTGTAACACTTCATTCAAAAAGTACGTAAAGCTAGCACTCAGCAGCGGCCCAAAGCGCACCCAAAATTCCTTGGGAAGTCCATCCAGACACGGGGACTTTTGAGAAGGCAATCCTATAATAGGTTTGAAAACTTCCTCAGGCTGAAAGGCAGCTACGAGCGTTTCATTAAGTCCAGGTGTAAGTGTCGTATCCAAGGTACTGACTAGCTGGTCGTAAGAGGTATCACTGGACTCAGCGGCCTTAGATGTCTATATAGTTTGGCTGTAAGATACCCAACTAGGCCTATATCAGCGTGCACCATTACGACACGTCCATCATGTGTGAGAGAATGAATACAAGCACTCTGGCGACGGGTCTTATGCCGAAGCAAATGATATGAATAAGTCAGTTCTTCCGTTACCAATGAACGTGGCTTGGATTGCATTTTGAATCCTACCGTTTCTATCGTCTTCAAGGTTAACAATTTGCCTTTACACCTCACACATCCGCAATTAGCAGAGGGGCGTGATCCGCAGCATCATAAAGTTCACGCGGGCTGGAATAGTGATACAGGCTGGAATAGTGATATTCGTAAGTTCTCCGAAAGTCTCGCGCTTTGGCAGTACAAAAAAATATCAAAGCTTGCCTGAGCCTCGGATTTGCCAGTTGTGTCCACCAGTCAAGGATGGAAGAGTAATTCCCAGTGGACCGTAGAGTACGATCTCACACGGCTCGCATCACGTCATCGAGGAGTCAGGCAGGTGAGCGACGTTTAACATCCACAGAGTGCGAAACAATTTGACTGGTTGCCGTTCAAGATCGGTAGTTTTAGTCACAGTACAGTGATCCGTAAAGGAAGCAGAGACGACTTTAACATAGAGAATACTATCGCGCAGCAGTATGGTAAGTACAACCTATTTAATCTGCTGCTCTAAGTGCAGTAAAGTGGGTAAATGTAAAGTCGGATAGTTACATATCCAGACGTCTTCCAGGCTTACGGAGCGGGCCAATTCATGTAATTCGGGGAAAAAAATTAAAATTTGGAGATTGATCTGCAGGACGCAGCACACAGCTAAAATCACCACTCAACAAAGTACCCAGAGTACTCTTACGCAATAGATAAAAAATTTCCTCTTTATAAAAACGCGGACGATGCACTGTGCGACCAGTGCCAGACGGAGCATATAAAATAACCAAGGCAAGATTAAAAAGCTGACAACCTATGCCCCTGCCAGAATCCAATATTTCCACCTCAGAAATAGAAATGCCTTCGCGTGAGAATAAGGCGGCCCCCTTAGAATATTCGGGTGCTACATTAAAGATCATGTGAAAACCAGGTAAGAGAAATGCCTAAATAACACCACCTGTAAGAATACTATGTCCGCACATGAATCATAAACGAATTGACGCAACAAAGCCAATCTCAATTCTGATTCCACACGATCAACATTTAAGGAAAGGAACGTGTAGGCTTGGGTCATTGACCACAATGACACAGTAATTTGAGGGACGTACTGAGCAAAATTATGTAGACAGCTGAGCGCCAAGGCCCATTGTGGGGTCCACAGATGAATCACGCGTTGTGGGACCAGCACCCCCATCATCGGTACCTTTTTTTATTGGATTTCTTACGTGCCACGGTCAGGTTGTATAGCTGCTTCTGTCAGCTACGCGATGGCGATCTCGGCAAACGGAGGTGTGGATGGTCGTAGGCACAGCTTCCTGCCCCCTCAGAACAAGGGTTATGTAATGCAGGTCCAATCATTAAGGCGTAGGCATTCTGTGCAACCACCAATGCAACAGGTGATGTTTTTTCACCAGTTTTATTCTCCTCTAGAGTTGCTGTAGGTGGAAAATTCAGGAAAACTCAGGAAACCGTCGATGGCGAAAGGCGAAGGAGAAAGACATTGCCACATCTCAGACTGTAAAGGGATGACACAAATACGAAGGGCGGAAGGGACCCCGCTTTCTCTCTACACACAGGCAGCTTAGAAGGAGCCACTTCGCGAGCAGGAGATACACTGCAGATAATTCCATCGCCACCGTACCACACACGGGAGTTATCGTAGACAGAGAGAGGAGCAGTGGACAAAGTCCCTGCGGAGGAGGTTGAGGCAGAATGCTCAGCCAAATCCTCATCCTCACCATTGTGAGTGCGATGTCACTTGTTCCTCACTGTCGCAGGTTCTGTCCTGAAGACAATAGGATTCAGATCGAGTTGCGGAGATAAGGGCGGAAACACTCTTACAAGATTATCAGAACTGCCTTTTCGTTCATTATGATCCGAACACTCTGTTCAAGAATCACAAGAGGAGGAGGTATACTTGGAAAAGGACAGATGATACGGGACGATTTCAGTTAGATTACATCATGGTCAGACAGAGAATCCAAATCAGATACCGGATTGTAAGCTGTACCCAGGAAGCAGATATAGACTCAGATCACAAATTAGTAGTGATGAAGAGTAGGTTGAAGTTTAAGAGATTAGTCAGGAAGAATCAGTATGCAAAGAAATGGAATACGAAAGTACTAAGAAATGACGAAACACGCTTGAAGTTCTCTGAAGCTATAGATGCAACAATGGGGAATAGCTCCGTAGGCAGTACAGTTGAAGAGGAATGGGTATCTTTAAAGCGGGCAGTCACAGAAGTTGGAAAGGAGGAGGAGGATATTAGTGTTTAACGTCCCGTCGACAACGAGGTCATTAGAGACGGAGCGCAAGCTCGTGTTAGGGAAGGATGGGGGAAGGAAATCGGCCGTGCCCTTTCAAAGGAACCATCCCGGCATTTGCCTGAAGCGATTTAGGGAAATCACGGAAAACCTAAATCGGGATGGCCGGAGACGGGATTGAACCGTCGTCCTCCCGAATGCGAGTCCAGTGTGCTAACCACTGCGCCACCTCGCTCGGTAGTTGGAAAGAAAAACACAGGTGCAAAGAAGGTCGATGAAAGAATGACGTACAAAAATGCTCAGGTGAATTCAGGCATACAGAACCACAAGTCGTTGAGGAATGAAATAAATAGGAAGTGCAGGGAAGCTACGACGAAACGGCTGCGTGAAAAATGTAAAGACATCGAAAAACAAATGATTTTTGGAGGGACTGATCCAGCGTATAGGATAGTCAAAATAACCTCCAGTGAAATTAAAAGCAAAGGTGGTAACATTAAGAGTGCAACAGAAATTTCACTGTGAAATGTAGAAGAGAGTGCGAAGAGTACATTGAAGGCCTGTATGAGGGGGGAAGATTTGTCTTATGTTATAGAACAAGAAACAGGAGTCGATTTAGGATGGGGAATCCAGTATTAGTATGAGAATTTAAAAGAGCTTTAGAGGACGTAAGATCAAATAAGGCTGGGGATAGATAAAATTCCATCAGAATTTCTAAAATCATTGGCATAAGTGACAACAACACAACTATTCAAGTTGCCGTGTAGAATCTGAGACTGGCTACATACCATCTGACTTTCGGAACAAATATCATCCACATAGTTCCCAAAACCACAAGAGCTGACAAGTGCGAGAATTATCGCACAATCAGCTTAACAGCTCATGCATCCAAGTTGCTGATAAGAATAATATACAGAAGAATCAAAAAGAAAATTGAGGATGTGTTAGATAACGATCAGTTTAGCTTTTGGAAAGATAAACGCACCAGAGAAGCAATTCTGACGTTGCGGTTGATAATGGTAGCAAGACTAAAGAAAAATCAAGACATATTCATAGGATTTGTCGACCTGGAAAAAGGGTTCGAAAATGTAAAATGGTGCAAGATGTTTAGAATTCTGAGAAAAATAGGCTTAAGCTAGAGGGGGAGACGTAATATACAATATGTACAAAAGCCAAGAAGGAAAATAAGAGGACGACCGAGAACGAAATGCTCAGATTAAAAAGGGTGTAAGTCAGGGATGTAGTTTTTCGCCCCTACTGTTCAATCTGTACGTCGAAGAAGCAATAATGGAAATAAAAGAAAAGTTTAGGAGTGGAATTAAAATACAAGGTGAAAGGGTATCATACGATTCGCTGACGACATTGCTATTCTGAGTGAAAGTGAAGAATTACAGGAGCTACTGAACGGAATGGACAGTTTAATGAGTACAGAATACGGATTAAAAGTAAGTCGAAGAAAGACGAAAGTAATGAGAAGTAGTAGATATGAGAACAGCGAGAAACTTAACATTAGGATTGATGGTCACGAAGTAGATGGAAGTAAGGAATTCTGCTGCCTAGGCAGCAAAATAACCAATGACAGCCGGAGCAAGGAAGACACCAAAAACAGACAAGCACTGGCAAGAAGGGCATTCCTGTTCAAGAGAAGTCTACTAGTACCAAACATAGGCCTCAATTTGAGGAAGAAATTTCTATGAATGTACGTTTGGACTACAGCATTGTATGGTAGTGAAACACGGACTGTGGGAAAACCGGTTCAAATGGTTCAAATGGCTCTGAGCACTATGGGACTTAACTGCTGAGGTCATCAGTCCCCTAGAACTTAGAACTACTTAAACCTAACTAACCTAAGGACAACACACACATCGATGCCCAAGGCAGGATTCGAACCTGCGACCGTAGCGGTCGCGCGGCTCCAGACTGTAGCGCCCACAACCGCTCGGCCACTCCGGCCGGCGGGAAAACCGGAACAGAAGAAAATCTAAGCATTTTAGATGTGGTGCTGCAGACAAATGTTGATAATCAGGTTGCCTGATAAGGTAAGGAATGAGGAGGCTCTGTGCAGAATCGGAGAGGAAAGGAATATTCAGAGAACAATGACAAGTAGAAGGTACAGAATGATAGGACATCTGTTAAGACATGAGGGAATGACTTTCATGGTACTAGAGGGAGCTATACAGGGCAAAAACTGCAGAGGAAGATAGAGATTGGAATACATCCAGCAGATAATTGAGGACGAAGGTTGCAAGTGCTACTCTGAGTTGAAGAGGTTGGCACGAGAGAGGAATTCATGGCGGGCCGCATCAAGCCAGTAAGAAGACTGATAACTTAAAAAAAAATCCGCAGCAGAGGTAGGTCCGACTTGGGGAGTGGCAGTAATAAGATCAGCAACCGTTGATATGCGTAGCCTGTACTAATGACGGCTTTAATACAAACACCCTCCGCAGCCAGTTAGACCGATCGTGTCCACTTTCATTACATAGGAAGCAGGTTCTCTCTTGACTGATAAACATGACACGAATGCGGTATCCATACAGTTGTAAATATGATAGAATATTGCATTTGACATGCATATCGACAGAATGAATTCCTCTATAACACTGTAATCTTTGTTGAGGAGACCAGCTTTCACGACGGACGTTTTTCACGTTACCATAAAGAGTCAATATGTCCTTTAGAAAGTTGTCACCTATGTTCGACGAGAGGTTGAACACTCGGACATTGGTATAGTCAATTTCAGCATCTGCGGTTAACACCATACTAACGGAAATATCGTGGTGCTTGAAGGCTATTTGAGAACCATGTCGCTACATTAATCTTTCAAAGTGAATCCATAAATTTCACACAAAACACGTACTCGTCTGCGCCAAAATAAGCGGTGTGACGCTGATCAGAGTTCACATGAATGGTATCGACAAGCCATCCGTGGATTTCTAGAGACACAGGCTGCATGTATCGCGTCGTTTTATGGAAAGTAAAGCTCACAGTACCTTTTCGTGGAGTACAAGTGGAATCCATAGTAGCCAGAGAGGAGCGGCCGGCGCCGCTGCAAGTAGACGAACGCAAACAAGCAGTAAGGCGGGGCGGAGCCGTTACGACTCACTTGGCAGACAGAACAACACTGACGAGGAAAACTTAACACAAGCGACGCTGCGGCAAGCGAGGTAAACAGGAACCTTCCCGCTCGAAGCGGAACTATAGCTTGACCACATAACGACGACACCGAGGCTCTTTCAGATCGCTCAATGTTGCACATCATAAGCTTCTGTTTCTGTTTGGCTTCTTTTTCCACAGTTGAGTACACCTTCTTTCTCTTTTCGTGCTTAATCTGTGTTCGGTTTTTGGTGGGCTACCCACTGGTCCATCGTACCACTAAATCTGACGGGAATTTCCCTTGTAAGTTACAAATCCATGAAGGACAAATCAACTTTTATACAGTTGCCCAAGTCGACTGTTGGTATTGTGATTGTGAAATGGGAAGACTAAGGATTAACCATAGCTAAACCAAGATCATTTGGACCTCAGGTACAGTCGTGAATTGCAGAGGGTGGTTGAGAAACACACATGAAATCAGAGGAAGAAACTGCTCGTGAGATGTAACGTATATGCAACAAATTTACAGCAGCAGCGGCTAGCCCTAACCTGTATAACACTGTGTGTGTGTTGTATGAGTGTGTAAGAGGTCCATGATTAAGAAATTTGTTGCTAGCGCACTCGAGCAGATGTAATTTCGATGTATTGCTCACGCGCTGCCTGCGATATGTAAGCTATAAGAGAATCTCAGACCAAAGAGCAGTGTTGTCAGCAGTAGCAGTAAGTAGTTGCTAGCGAGCAGTCTAGTGTATGGTGTTGGCTGGGCCGGTCGTGTGCAGCGATGGCGGAGTCTCAGCGTTGTAGTATAAGGTAAAAGCAGCCTCGCGCATATGTAGTACTGTTATCTCAAGTCCCACGTAAATATTTAAAAAAATCTCTTAATAATAATCTTTCTCATAAAAAGTAACTTTTGACGATCATTCATTTCAATTTAAAGAATTTACTAATTTCTCCAATCCATGGTCATCCCGATTATTGAAAAAGAAAAATCAGTTGTTCTTTTTATACATGGCAAATCTATCTGCCAGCATTGCACTGAGCTGCGCCAGTAAAAATTTCTTACAGGAGCAGATATATACACGTTATCCGGCGACCTAATTGAGGTAAGGTTTTTCAATTTATTCATAATGAATTTTCAGGGCCATGACGCAGCACTGCTGACGTCCAAATTTACCAGTTTAAATTCACAGTCATTATTGAAAGGTTATAAGTCAGCGACAATTTTTTTATTGAGAGATTAGTCACATTATATTATTGGAAGGTTACGCTAAATGTGAATGATATAAATAATTACTGTTTTTACTGTTGGGAGGTTACGGAATTTATTTTGTGGGGAGGTTACAGTAAACGTGAATATTATTTATAATATTTTTTATTTTTTGTGGGGAAGTTACACTTGGCGACCCTGCCAGGATCGTATTTTTGTGCATTTCTGAGAAGAAGTCATATATCTGCTCTTATTTACTTAATATTAAATGTAGTTTGCATCTCGCGCAACGAATTTACTAATTTGTCACTCTTTGTTTCACAGATCATCGGCAATTTATTGTTCTTTGTTGGAATTGTATTTGTTCCATTTTTGCTTTGTCTTTGTTTGATTTTGTGCTTAACTTGTAGTTGTGAAAATGCCGCGAAAAACTGCTAACAGTACATCGCGATGTGCAATGAGTGAAAAAGCTGACTCGAATAATTTGACCGATCATACTAGCGACAATCAGTGTAATAATGATAATCCTCTAATTACAGATAATCAGTGCATGCCAATCACTAGTAATGATTTTGATCCTAATGATGAACAAACAAATTCAATTATGTCCACAGTAAATGTAACAATTGATGACATGGCACATTCCGTTACAATGAGCACTGTCCAGTTTGACACGCCTGATTTGCAAAATTTATGTAGCGAACAGATAATTGTTTCTAATGAAGGTGACCAATATACACAAAACACGTCAGATTCATTTGATTCCGATGTAGTGGTCAACAGTGCAAACCCGATAAGCGAACCTTTTCGTGAATCAGACAATGACCAAATGGTTATTCAAAACGTGTCACATGCAGATACACCATCACACATCATAGAAAATGGAGTCGCTACTTTTGGCATGGATCAAGTTATGGCAGTATTGATACAACTTAATGAAAAACTAGACAACAATTCCAAACAGTCGAATGAAAAACAAGACAACAATTACAAACAACTTAATGAAAATCTCAAACAGTTGAACGAAAAACACGACAACCTTAATGAATCGAACAAACAACTTATTGAAAAAATTAAGGCTTGTGCTAGGAACAGTAGTGAAGAAATTAGATCTGTGGCACAAGAATTAAGTAATACACATGCAGCCACAACCAAATTACTTAGAGATGAAATTAGTGCAGTCGCTAAACAATGTTCTGAAAACGCAACACAGTTACGCGACGAGTTTAAATTAATGTCATCAGAACTTTCACGCACACTGGATGCGAAAGTAGACACGAAATTTGAACAACAAAACAGCCAAATTGACGAGCGTTTTAATCACCACCTACAAAGCAGTGAAACGCGTTACCGTAGATTTATACAGGAACAGAACAAAATAAAGAAACAAGTTATGGAAACAATTACTGCACAGAGACAGGAAGATAAGCGTCAAATGTTTACGAAGGCAAAAACATACGTAGACAACAATATTGCTACAGTATCAGATGAAATCAAACAGCCGAACACCGAACTGCATGATGAAATCTCCGATCTTAAAACAAAAACAGACACACACACAGTAGACTTTGAGACAGTGACCAACAGACTTGAACAATTAGAATTAATACAGGACCCCAATGCCATCAAAGCAGACGTTAAGAAATTAAACAAAACCATACGTAAAATCAAAAAACAAATTAATGCTTGTGACACTAAAAACGATAATCAGGTTAAAGCATTGACTGAAAAATTTGATGAATTGGCCAGTCGTATTGACGTTATCGAAAATAACAATGACATCAAATCAGACGATACGTCACCAATTTCGTTCAATCAAACACCCGAATTCCAAGACTTACAGCAGACAATTAGTGAGATAGGTTCGTCCAATAATACATTACGTAGAAAATTGTCGTCCTTACAGCAAGAAGTGACAGAGATGAAAAATTTTTCAGCCTCTAACACGGCACAGCATACGCCACATTCCGAACATATCTCACACTCATACAGCCAGTATAATTTTGGTAATTTACAGAGAGTACGTGACTTAGATTCCGAACAGTCACAGACAAACAGATTATCATTCAATCCTGAACCTGTTCAGACATACAGAGACGATGATTTTGATAACAAGCACTTTCTGTCCATTAGGAAATTTAAGGTATTTAAAAATGACAGAACACAGATTCACCATTTTGACTGGATACAACAATTTGCTTTTGAATTTTCACTGGCATCGCCTGTAACGAAGAAATTAAAATTTATTTGCAGCGCGTAAGTGACCTCAGGGGATTCATTACACTTCGATGAATATGTGCCGTAGAATGCACAGGGCCCAGAGCCGTAGTAGTGCTGTTTCATCTTTAGTTTTCTGCACCGTTGCCTTCTCTTTTACTGTCCTTTATATCTATCAAAACAACTCTTCAACTATCGATCTATCTAGGATTAAGAATGAGTAAAGAAAACCCTTATACAAGTATTACCTGAAAGTGACAGTTTTCATTAGACGCTCCAGGAATGACAATCACCAGCATTTCAATAACAGACAAAATTTTAATCAGCAGTTCCCTTAAAATTTTCAGCAATCGCAGACACAGTTTGGCGACAATAGAGGCTTTTCCCCACAACAACAACAAAACCAGTCGGTTAGCATACCTAACCAACAATGTAGTCTTCAAGGTAAAACAAGTTTTAATGTTTCGCCGCCTACACGTATAGCGTCGGCTCCACCAAATAGTAACGCACAGCAACAAGGAAATCAGTATGTACAGAAAACACATCATTTCAATTCCTATCGCAATGCACCGTATAGCAATGATTATCATGACAGACGTAAAAGTAATGAGCACAGTTTTCAGCGTAACAGTCGGTCTTACCAGCAGCAGAATCATCCACAACAACAGATTATTATGAATGAACCAGTCAGTCGGTATCATCCCAAACCTAAAACGTCAGGAAGAAATAACAGAACAGTACAAATAGTCGAGATGCCACAGCATCCTGCCGCAAATAACAGCACGTCAGAAAGAATTTGACTAGATACAGTGCAGAATGAATCTTCCAGCAACGTAAGCACTACTTTTGACACACAGAATCTTGTTCACGAAAATGTTATTACTTTTGACGACATCCGAGACACACTTTTGCATGAAAAACCAGTTATTCAAAAAACCATTTCCCACCCTGTCATTGAAGTAAAGATCGGATCATCCACATTTTCAGCAGTAATCGATTCTGGATCACCTATGTCAGTTATAAATGAAGAAACCTTCAACGAATGTAACAAAGAGAATACCTATCCTACGTTACCATTAGGCAAAACTAAAGTAAAAGGAGCAGTATCTGGTAAAGGAGTAGATGTAAAATTACAGACACACTTATCGTTTTGTATTGCAGGTCATACGTTCCATTCAAATTTTTGGATTGTGCCCTTATTGACAACAGACGTTATTTTAGGTACGAATTTTCTGGTACAACACGACGCAATTATTGACTTTCAAAATTCATATTTAATGTTAAAGGATGAGAATGTACAACTAGCATTAGAATTTCAGCACGCTTTATCTGCAGAAGAACAAACAATTAATCGGACAGAGGTCATTTCTGCATCACGTAACATAAACTGTCATTCCACATTCTTCACAGATACGTACGTACACAACTACACTCCTGGAAATTGAAATAAGAACACCGTGAATTCATTGTCCCAGGAAGGGGAAACTTTATTGACACATTCCTGGGGTCAGATACATCACATGATCACACTGACAGAACCACAGGCACATAGACACAGGCAACAGAGCATGCACAATGTCGGCACTAGTACAGTGTATATCCACCTTTCGCAGCAATGCAGGCTGCTATTCTCCCATGGAGACGATCGTAGAGATGCTGGATGTAGTCCTGTGGAACGGCTTGCCATGCCATTTCCACCTGGCGCCTCAGTTGGACCAGCGTTCCTGCTGGACGTGCAGACCGCGTGAGACGACGCTTCATCCAGTCCCAAACATGCTCAATGGGGGACAGATCCGGAGATCTTGCTGGCCAGGGTAGTTGACTTACACCTTCTAGAGCACGTTTGGTGGCACGGGATACATGCGGACGTGCATTGTCCTGTTGGAAGAGCAAGTTCCCTTGCCGGTCTAGGAATGGTAGAACGATGGGTTCGATGACGGTTTGGATGTACCGTGCACTATTCAGTGTCCCCTCGACGATCACCAGTGGTGTACAGCCAGTGTAGGAGATCGCTCCCCACACCATGATGCCGGGTGTCGGCCGTGTGTGCCTCGGTCGTATGCAGTCCTGATTGTGGCGCTCACCTGCACGGCGCCAAACACGCATACGACCATCATTGGCACCAAGGCAGAAGCGACTCTCATCGCTGAAGACGACACGTCTCCATTCGTCCCTCCATTCACGCCTGTCGCGACACCACTGGAGGCGGGCTGCACGATGTTGGGGCGTGAGCGGAAGACGGCCTAACGGTGTGCGGGACCGTAGCCCAGCTTCATGGAGACGGTTGCGAATGGTCCTCGCCGATACCCCAGGAGCAACAGTGTCCCTAATTTGCTGGGAAGTGGCGGTGCGGTCCCCTACGGCACTGCGTAGGATCCTACGGTCTTGGCGTACATCCGTGCGTCGCTGCGGTCCGGTCCCTGGTCGACGGGCACGTGCACCTTCCGCCGACCACTGGCGACAACATCGATGTACTGTGGAGACCTCACGCCCCACGTGTTGAGCAATTCGGCGGTACGTCCACCCGGCCTCCCGCATGCCCACTATACGCCCTCGCTCAAAGTCCGTCAACTGCACATACGGTTCACGTCCACGCTGTCGCGGCATGCTACCAGTGTTAAAGACTGCGATGGAGCTCCGTATGCCACGGCAAACTGGCTGACACTGACGGCGGCGGTGCACAAATGCTGCGCAGCTAGCGCCATTCGACGGCCAACACCGCGGTTCCTGGTGTGTCCGCTGTGCCGTGCGTGTGATCATTGCTTGTACAGCCCTCTCCCAGTGTCCGGAGCAAGTATGGTGGGTCTGACACACCGGTGTCAATGTGTTCTTTTTTCCATTTCCAGGAGTGTATAATACACCAGACGAAGCGGACTATGACGTTATGCAAATGATTTCTGAGAAAGTAAAACAAAGCAGTGCAAATACAGACGTCGAACGTACTCAACTACGCAATATTCTTTTACAGCAAGCTCCAGTTTTTGACAACGTCCCTGGTACTATGTCCAATTTTATGTATGAATTTCAAGTTAAACAGCACGACACATTTAAACATTATCCCATTCCGTATATCCACAGAGAACAAGTTAAGAAAGAATTACAAGCTATGCTAGACCAAGGAATTCCTGAACCGGCAGTTAGTCCGTACATAAACCCGCTCCATATTGTTAAGAAAAAGGATGGCTCACTTCGCCTCGTACTTGATTGGCGTCATGTCAACGACATTATTATTAATGAAACAGATCGCCCACAGACACTAGAAGAACTTTTACAGAAATTTCATGGTACTGCTATTTATTCCACATTAGATTTGAAATCGGGATTTTGGCAAATCCAGCTCCATCCGAACTGCAGAAATTACACAGCATTTCTCTGTTTTGGTGATTGTTATCAATTTTGCAAATTACCGTTCGGTTTAACAATATCTTCAGCAGCATTTATTCGCGGTTTGAATAGTATACTTCCGACAGAACTTAAAGACAGAATCACACATATGTAGACGACATCCTTATTGCAGAAGCTAACTGGTCTGAACACAACCTGACTCTTGAACAACTGTTGCAAACTTTTCGTGCGCAAGGACTCACAATTAATCTTAACAAATCGCACTTTGGCAAAACTTCTATAAAATTTCTTGGACATGTAATTTCAGCAGAAGGCATTGCGCCTGACCTGGAAAAACATCAAGCTTTACGTGACATTACTGTTCCCACGACAAAGAAACAATTACGCAGCTTTCTGGGTTTAATTAACTTTTTCCGTAAATTTATTCATTACTCTGCTTTAGACACCCCTAGATTATGCCAATTGACGGGTAAAAACGCTATTTGGTCCTGGGATAGCCAAGCACAGTCTGAATTTGTCAGTGTAAAACAAGCTTTGTTGAACGCACCTCTTTTATCACACCCAGATCTTACTAGAAATTTTTCCATTGCCACCGACAGTTCTAACACCGCTTTAGGCGTACATATTTTTCAGGAAATTGAAGAAGACGGTACTACAGTAATTAAAAACATCGCCTTTGCAAGTCGCACTCTGTCACCTGCTGAACGCAATTATTCTGTCACAGAACTTGAAACATTATGTGTTGTATGGGCATTTACGAGATTTAGGCATCTTCTTTATGGAAGACATGCGACCGTTTACACAGATCATAGAGCTATACAGTTTTTACTTTCCGCTAAATTTACACATGACAGGTTAAGCAGATGGAAACTTTATCTGCAGGAATTTAATTTTACGATTGTTCACATTCCCGGTACACAAAATATTGTAGCAGACGCACTATCCCGTTCTCTCAGCAACAATCAGCAAGACATCGCAACCAACTTCTGCCAAACAAATTTTAGCGTCATGTATATTCAACAAGTCGCATTTGAAAATTTCATTTCGTCGTCATTACGAGACATAGCACAGGAGCAGAGCAAGACAACGTATGGAAAGAAATGAAACACCTTTGGCAAGGTAAGAATAATGTTACCATTAGAAACCATTATACTGTACGCAATGACATTCTGTTTCGCCGCTCTCACCCTGACAGCAACAACTGGTTACTATGCATTCCTGACGAGCTTGTTAACAAATTAATTTGGCATACTCATTTAAGTTACGCACATTATGGAGCCAGAAAATGTTTTCTTATACTGAGACAGAACTGTTATTTTGCGAACATGGAGAAACGTATTCGACGAGTTTTAGTGTCATGTAAAATCTGCCAGAAAGCTAAATCAGACACGCCTTCACACATTCCTCCGTTACATCCTATTGTACCCGTTAAATTGAGACACATGGCCGCTGTAGACATTTTCGGTCCGATTCCCAGATCTAATAGAGGTTTTTTTACATCTTTGTCGCTGCTGAACTCACTTCGAAATTTGTTACCTTCAGTTCGTTACGTAAAGCTACTGTTAAAACTATTTCGAATGCATTTGTAAAAGATTTTTTATTTCATGTAGGGCATGTATTGAAAGTAATTTCCGACAATGGACCGCAATTTCGATCTGCATTATGGACCCGTATGTTACGAGCTAGAATCATTTCTACGATCTATATATCCAAGTATCACGCTTCTTCGAACCCTTGTGAACGACTGGTGAAAGAAATTGGTAAACTATGTAGAATATACTGCCATAAAAAACATATTGACTGGGACATACACATACTCTCATTCCGGGATGTAATTAACTCCATACCAAATGAATCTACTATGCTATCTCCGACTGTTATATTGAAAAATGTTGAACCACCTAACAAAATTAAAGAATTAGTATCTTTTCCTACATCTCGCCTACTACGTCGCCATGAAATAATTGACATTGCGCTCAACAACATCAAACGTGCCGCAGAGCGCCGGAGAAGACAGCAAAAACAGGTTTGTATACGCCGTGACTTTCACATTGGACAGAAGATATTAGTACGTACACACTATTTATCCAACAGAGGAAAGCGTAGATGCAGTAAATTTGAGCTTCTATACGCAGGTCCACACAGAATTCGCAGCGTTCCTGACCCCAATGTAGTAGATGTTGAAACTTTAAAACCAGAAAAAGCAAGGGCAATCACCATGTCTCCAATATTAAACCCTTTATTGAATGAACATACTTTATGATTTATCACACTGTAATGCCATTTACTGATATTTATATGGCCACTTAAGCAATTATGTATATGTGACTACTTACTGATGATGATCATATTTTTTCTTGGCAAGTGCCCGGCAAGGTAAAGTTAGCAGGTCGCTTTTCTTGTCGTTACACATCAGACTGTGCACATTTCTTCATTTTTCGTGTATGTATGATTGTTTTCCTGTTTTGTCTGTATGTACTACGAAATCTTTAAGATATAACAAACACCAGATGACTTTGACATTTTTCCTTATACCTCAATATCTTGACTATTCTACATTTTTTGCTACTACATTATGATACTGTCTGTACATTTTTTACTTGAAAACAGTCTATGTTTTTGACACAATACGTTTTCTGTCATGCTATGCTGTATGCTTAATTATATCACTGGAAACAAGTTTTTATTCAAAGAGTATATGATTTAAATGCTAGATATTAATCCTTATTCATCATTTTCAGAAAGCAATACCGTGAAAAAGAAATAAATTAAACAACCACAGTGTTTTACTATGAAATGGAAATTTTACCATCAGAATGAAGGAAAGAAAATGCAATATCTTGTCATGAAGAGTATGGATCAGAATTAACAAGCATTAACCAGAATATACTATACACATCGTATGATAGCAGTCTTGACTAATTATTTTTCTTTCAGAATACGAGGCGATTGATGCAGGCTGTCAGACAGAACTACATATGTGAGACCTGAGTTTCTCCTGGCGTATACAACTTTCAAATAACTTCCCGGGAATTCAGCCAGGTAACACTTTCAGCGACCGCCGATATTTCGGCGGGAGAACACCCCGCCATTTTCAAGGCAAACTGCAACGGACAGGCGGCGTACATGCAAATTTAATACCTCGGTTCTCGGACAGAAGCAGGAAAGATAAAACACACACACACACACGACACTAGTGCCACCAAAGATGACCAAAGTCAGAGCTATCGACAGTGGGACTATGAATTCGCAGGTGAGGCAGCATTGACTCTGTTCCTCTGTTTTTTGACAAGGGAGAGAGCCGGATTCCAAACAGAGTTTAAACAGAAACCTCCATCCCTGTTAACGAGGGTGCTCGCTAGTTTAATCTCTACTGCCTCCCTAATGACACTGTCCCAATAGCTGGACGTGCATGCCAATATCTCGGTGTTATTATATAACATGGGGTGACCAGTATCCAAGCAATGTTCGGCAATAGCAGATCTATTTGGCTGCTGTAATCGTATGTGCCGTTTATGCTCATTACATCTGTCCTTCACGGTCCTGATAGTTTGACCAATATATGCCATGCCGCAGCTACAAGGAATACGATATACACCCGCCTTACGCAGTCCAAGATCATCCTTAACGGAACTCAAAACTGCTCTAATTTTAGATGGAGGTCGAAAAACACATTTCACATCGTATTTCCGTAAAATACGACCGAACTTATTGGACGTGTTTCCTACGTAAGGCAAAAAGGCAGTAGACTTAGGTGTTGACTCAGAATTATCATCAATCACCCGATGTACAGTTGGTCGATAGCGCAACGCACGTTAAATCTGTCTATCACTACAACCATTTTGACGAAATGTAACTTCAAGATGGGACAGCTCAGCTGGCAAAGTCTCAGCGTCAGAAACGACATGTGCCCTGTGTAACAAGGTACGAAGTACCCCTTCACGCTGAGCCGAATGGTGACAACTATTAGCTTGTAAGTACAAGTCGGTGTGAGTACGTTTCCTGTAGACTGCATGTCCCAATGATCCATCATCCTTCCTCCTAACCAACACGTCGAGAAAGGGAAGACAACCATCCTCTTCCTCCTCCATCGTAAAACGAATGTTCGGGTGGATCGAGTTCAGATGTTCTAGAAAGACATTCAAATTCTCCCTACCGTGAGGCCAAACAACGAAGGTATCGTCAACGTATCTAAAGAAACAGGCGGGTTTTAAAGGCGCCGACTCCAATGCACGTTCTTCGAAGTTTTAAATAAACAAATTTGCGATCACAGGAGACAACGGACTACCCATCGCAACTCCATCTGTCTGCTCGTAATACTGGTCATTAAATAAAAAGTAAGTGGATGTCAACACATGCCTAAAGAGATTAGTTAAATCAGCACCAAACCTGGCTTCAATTAACCGCAACGAATCAGACAGAGGAACACGAGTGAAGAGAGAGACCACATCGAAACTCACTAAAATATCAGAGTCATTCAGCCTCAGTCCCTCCAAACGACGTAAAAAATCAGCTGAGTTCCTGATATGATGTTCACACCGTCCTACTTGTGGACTCAACAGAGAAACAAGATGCTTCGATACATGATATGTCGGAGCGCCGATGTTACTCACTATAGGACGGAAAGGAGCCACTTCCTTATGAACCTTTGGAAGGCCATATAACCTAGGGGGAACCGCACTATAGGTGTTAAGCCTCTTGATTGTGACCTGCGACAAACCACTTTTCTTCAGGAGGCTGTTGGTCTTTCTCTCAACACTTTTCGTGGGGTCAGCATCGATTCTGCGATACGCTGAATCAGATAGTAAACGTTGCATCTTTTGTACATAATCATGTTTATTTAAAACAACGGTGGCATTGCCCTTGTCAGCAGGTAAAATAACAATACTGGGATCAACTTTGAGAGAGCGTAAAGCAGCCATCTCTGCTGCTGTTACATTACTCTTGGGTGGACGAGCCCTAGTCAAAACACGGCATGCCTCCCTCCTAACTTCCTCTGCAGCGTCAGGAGGTAGTTCGTTTTCATTTAATGGTCGCATCTGAAGTGTCTGATTTCACTTGGGATTGGTTGGACGGTGCCTCATGGACCCAAGCTGACTGGGAGTACAACTCCGTTACTGCCCGGCATTTGGCAAAGTTTGAACGTTTTCATCGCGCGGAGTCCGATGTTATATCTCGACGTTCTGTGATAAATCTCACAGAGAAATCTTTTCACGACGCAACCCTATCCGTGCTAGGGAAGGGTTTAAACTTTGCACCCACTCCGAAGAATTTGCCGGTACTTGATTTTATTAGTTCCATTGAACAGGCAGTTTGCAAACTACCTCCTGACGCTGCAAAGGAAGTTAGGAGGGAGGCATGCCGTGTTTTGACTAGGGCTCGTCCACCAAAGAATAATGTAGCATCAGCAGAGAGGGCTGCTTTACGCTCTCTCAAAGTTGATCCCAGTATTGTTATTTTACCTGCTGACAAGGGCAATGCCACCGTTGTTTTAAATAAACATGATTATGTACAAAAGATGCAACGTTTACTATCCGATTCAGCGTATCGCAGAATCGATGCTGACCCCACGAAAAGTGTTGAGGGAAAGACCAACAGCCTCCTGAAGAAAAGTGGTTTGTCGCAGGTCACAATCAAGAGGCTTAACACCTATAGTGCGGTTCCCCCTAGGTTATATGGCCTTCCAAAGGTTCATAAGGAAGTGGTTCCTTTCCGTCCTATAGTGAGTAACATCGGCGCTCCGACATATCATGTATCGAAGCATCTTGTTTCTCTGTTGAGTCCACAAGTAGGACGGTGTGAACATCATATCAGGAACTCAGCTGATTTTTTACGTCGTTTGGAGGGACTGAGGCTGAATGACTCTGATATTTTAGTGAGTTTCGATGTGGTCTCTCTCTTCACTCGTGTTCCTCTGTCTGATTCGTTGCGGTTAATTGAAGCCAGGTTTGGTGCTGATTTAACTAATCTCTTTAGGCATGTGTTGACATCCACTTACTTTTTATTTAATGACCAGTATTACGAGCAGACAGATGGAGTTGCGATGGGTAGTCCGTTGTCTCCTGTGATCGCAAATTTGTTTATGGAAGACTTCGAGGAACGTGCATTGGAGTCGGCGCCTTTAAAACCCGCCTGTTTCTTTAGCTACGTTGACGATACCTTCGTTGTTTGGCCTCACGGTAGGGAGAATTTGAATGTCTTTCTAGAACATCTGAACTCGATCCACCCGAACATTCGTTTTACGATGGAGGAGGAAGAGGATGGTTGTCTTCCCTTTCTCGACGTGTTGGTTAGGAGGAAGGATGATGGATCATTGGGACATGCAGTCTACAGGAAACGTACTCACACCGACTTGTACTTACAAGCTAATAGTTGTCACCATTCGGCTCAGCGTGAAGGGGTACTTCGTACCTTGTTACACAGGGCACATGTCGTTTCTGACGCTGAGACTTTGCCAGCTGAGCTGTCCCATCTTGAAGTTACATTTCGTCAAAATGGTTGTAGTGATAGACAGATTTAACGTACGTTGCGCTATCGACCAACTGTTCATCGGGTGATTGATGATAATTCTGAGTCAACACCTAAGTCTACTGCCTTTTTGCCTTACGTAGGAAACACGTCCAATAAGATCGGTCGTATTTTACGGAAATACGATGTGAAATGTGTTTTTCGACCTCCATCTAAAATTAGAGCAGTTTTGAGTTCCGTTAAGGATGATCTTGGACTGCGTAAGGCGGGTGTATATCGTATTCCTTGTAGCTGCGGCATGGCATATATTGGTCAAACTATCAGGACCGTGAAGGACAGATGTAATTAGCATAAACGGCACACACGATTACAGCAGCCAAATAGATCTGCTATTGCCGAACATTGCTTGGATACTGGTCACCCCATGTTATATAATAACACCGAGATATTGGCATGCACGTCCAGCTATTGGGACAGTGTCATTAGGGAGGCAGTAGAGATTAAATTAGCGAGCACCCTCGTTAACAGGGATGGAGGTTTCTGTTTAAACTCTGTTTGGAATCCGGCTCTCTCCCTTGTCAAAAAACAGAGGAACAGAGTCAATGCTGCCTCACCTGCGAATTCATAGTCTCACTATCGATAGCTCTGGCTTTGGTCATCTTTGGTGGCACTAGTGTTGTGTGTGTGTGTGTTTTATCTTTTCTGCTTCTGTCCGAGAACCGAGGTATTAAATTTGCATGTACGCCGCCTGTCCGTTGCAGTTTGCCTTGAAAATGGCGGGGTGTTCTCCCGCCGAAATATCGGCGGTCGCTGAAAGTGTTACCTGGCTGTATTCCCGGAAGTTATTTGAAAGAACTACACATGTTAGTTTTAGTGATAAAATATTCTAGAATTAAGAAGCCCTATACTATGAATTTGTATGAAGTAAATGGTAATATGAATATGAATAACGAAGTGTCTATTTTTTTTTTGCAGATGATAATAAATGATGATGGTAATATGAATAATGAAGTTTTTCTTTGCAGGTGATGATAATGATGAAGTTTATATATTTACTATTAGTTAAGAGATGCTATGTAGTTATTTAAGTATTTGTTGCAGTTCCTTTTGACGGTATGTCTTATGTCGCATAGTATAATGACTGAATGTTTTGGGAAAGACAGATAGAGTACATACATATTGAGTACACGTTTCATTACCTGTTAATTCGAAGTTCACTACTTTTCAGCGTAACATGCATTCCTTCTTTCAGCTCAATAATCCACTTTGTAATTTTTCCAGGAGAAGCTTTTCATGATATTAATATGCTATAAGCATTTAGTTATTAAACATGTTACAGTACTTGCATTTTCTTTACCCAGTTGTGTATCATTCATGAATGTGATCACATATACTCTACTTGTTTCATAACCTTGCTACAGCTGACACATGACGAATGATGTTATTAATCCTTATTTCCAGTAATAAGTCAAAAGCAAATATTTTCATGCCCCAGCAATTAATTATCGATCCCAACGAAATGCATTGCTAGCAAAAAAAAAAAAAAAATATTACCAAACCCAAATATTACCAGTATACAACCAAATAATGCTACCAGTTTAAGATATTTTTCAAGTCCTAAATGTAACGTAAATTTTTCTGATGTATTGATTCCATTATGTCTATGTGTTAGTGGACTACAGACCTTGACTAACAGTTCCAATCTCTTACATTTAAATATGTCTTATGTCACTCAATAACTCCTGTTTTGAATGATGACTTCTGAATAATACTGAATAATGTTTTGTAAAACTATATGAATACTTTGTAACTGGCCAATGAGTGCCAAAAATTACTACAATCAGATGAGTTATGAATAGTGTTTTGTAATGCTCAATACTTGCTACATGTTTAGTAACTGGCCAATGAATGCCACTGTTTACTGTAATATGATGACTTATGCATAAATGCTATGCCATTAATTAACTCTTGCTTTGAATGATGACTTCTGAATAATGCATATAAATGGTTTGTAACTGGCCAATGAGTGCCAATATTTACTGTAATTAGATGACTTACGAAGAATGTTCTGTAATAATTACTGTAATAAGATGACTTATTAATACTGTTCTGTAATACTCCATACATAGTACAGAAATGTTTAGTAACTAACCAATGAGTGCCAATAATTATTCAAATCGGTTGATACACTAATGTAATTCTGAATGATGACTAGCATAAGACTTAATGTCCTTCACCTTCTGACCTAATTACCAGAAATTAATGCAATATCCGTTTGTCCTGTCCCTCCTCATGATCATGGAGCACTATATTTGGTTTTTGCACTAACTCTACGTTGATGTAAGAGTATGCATTCTTCAAGAATGTGGTGTTGACATATCAAGCTGTCCACCACCTTGCACGATGGAGATGTTATTATGGTCCTACTGTTTGGTGTACCTAATGTACTACCAAAATGATAACATACAATATTAATGCAACATTTCCGTGTCTTGGCTACACTGATTAATACTTCAGGGAAGAGAAGTTCAGATTGTCTCACTTGGTGTTGTGCTTCTGTAGAAAGATATGGACTTTCAGTGCAGCTACGTGCAACCTACTGTGCTACAACCATGATGAAATCCTTCCCATTCCTTTCCCAGTTCTTGTAAAATGGTAAAGACTTATATAGTGCGTTTAAATTCTTGTAAAATGATAAAGACATATACAGTGCGTGTGCACTTCTTTTATTTAGTTCTTGTAAAAAACACTAAAGACTTATACAGTGTGTGTGCACTTCATTTCGTTTGTTAATAAGATCAGTTGTCCTAAATATGCTAAAGACTTTTACAGTGCGTGTGCACTTTATGTCATTTGTTAATATATTTTGTACTCAGTGCGTGTGCACTTTATTTCACTCCTTCATATGCCTAATTCATGTAAAAATGCTAAAGACTTTTACAGTGCGTGTTCACTTTACTTATTTAGTTCTTGTAAAAAAATGCTAAAGACTTCTACAGTGCGTGTGCACTTTATTTCACACCTTGATATGTTTAATTGTAGTAAAAATGCTAAAGAGTTTTACAGTGCGTGTGCACTTCATTTCATTTGTTAATAAGATCAGTTGTCCTAAATATGCTAAAGACTTTTACAGTGTGTGTGCACTTTATGTCATTTGTTAATATATTTTGTACTCAGTGCGTGTGCACTTTATTTCACTCCTTGATATGTCTAATTCATGTAAAAATGCTAAAGACTTTTACAGGGCATGTGCACTTTATTTATTTAGTTCTTGTAAAAAAATGCTAAAGACTTCTACAGTGGGTGTGCACTTTATTTCACTCCTTGATATGTTTAATTGTTGTAAAAATGCTAAAGAGTTTTACAGTACGTGTGCACTTTATGTCATTTGTTAATATATTTTGTACTCACTGCATGTGCACTTTATTTCACTCCTTCATGTGTCTAATTCATGTAAAAATGCTAAAGACTTTTACAGTGCGTGTGTACTTTATATATTTAGTTCTTGTAAAAAAATGCTAAAGACTTATACAGTGCGTGTGCACTTTATGTAATTTGTTAATATCTTTTGTACTCATTGCGTATACACTTTGTCAATCAGTAATGTGTATACTCTGTGACTGTAGACTTAGTAAACTAAATAGATTATAGAAAAATTTGTTGCTCATGGCAAGTCCAATTGACTCACCATTGCTGCCAAATTTTTGCCCCCCCCCCCCCCCCCCCCAGTGGAGGGTTATGTAAGAGGTCCATGATCAAGAAATTTGTTGCTAGCGCACTCGAGCAGATGTAATTTCGATGTATTGCTCACGCGCTGCCTGCGATATGTAAGCTATAAGAGAATCTCAGACCAAAGAGCAGTGTTGTCAGCAGTAGTAGTAAGTAGTTGCTAGCGAGCAGTCTGCTGTATCGTGTTGGCTGGGCCGGTCGTGTGCAGCGATGGCGGAGTCTCAGCGTTGTAGTATAAGGTAAAAGCAGCCTCGCGCATATGTACTATTGTTATCTCAAGTCCCATGTAAATGTTTTAAAAAAATCTCTTAATAATAATCTTTCTCATAAAAAGTAACTTTTGACGATCATTCATTTCAATTTAAAGAATTTACTAATTTATCCAATCCATGGTCATCCCGATTATTGAAAAAGAAAAATCAGTTGTTCTTTTTATACATGGCAAATCTATCTGCCAGCATTGCACTGAGCTGCGCCAGTAAAAATTTCTTATAGGAGCAGATATATACGCGTTATCCGGTGACCTAATTGAGGTAAGGTTTTTCAATTTATTCATAATGAATTTTCAGGGCCATGACGCAGCACTGCTGACGTCCAAATTTACCAGTTTAAATTCACAGTCATTATTGAAAGGTTATAAGTGAGCGACAATTTTTTTATTGAGAGATTAGTCACATTATATTATTGGAAGGTTACGCTAAATGTGAATGATATAAATAATTACTGTTTTTACTGTTGGGAGGTTACGGAATTTATTTTGTGGGGAGATTACACTAAATGCGAATATTATTTATAATATTTTTTTATTTTTTGTGGGGAGGTTACAAGTGTCAGTTTCACTGTTATTTAAGCCCTCAACAGATCGTTTCATGGAAAACTTAAAACTAACATTTGGATAAGCTATCTGACTGCGTATTTGAATATGAAAAACTACAGGAAGAAATGAACCTGTTAGAATGAATACCTAAGCCATTTGACTGCGTTTTTGAACAAGAATTTACACGTGATACAGAATCTGACTTGTGCAACGGAATATACTGGACTAGATTACATAGCATATCGTGGTGTGTCAGTGTATCTGTTTTGCCACTAAGTTTTGCGCTCACCTCTTTAGATGATTGCCTTTTTCCATGAGGTTTACAGCAATGCGCAGCAGCATGTAGCAGCAGCTAAAGCTTATTGTTACTAATAATGAATTTAATAAAAAGGAGTTTTCTTGGGTCCTGTTAACTACTAAATAACTTTTGAAAAGGGACTTGATTAATTAAGTCTATTTAAAACTTCGGAATCATCATGAACAAATATTAATAATGACAATGACAAATGACTTATGTGTCAATAACGGTTGAGTGCCAGATTAACAAATTATTTCAATTTCAAAATTGCGTTAACATTTAGTAACCAAAGCATATTATTTAGATGTGGAGAATAATTATTATTATTTGGAGGATAAGGAGGCTTCTTTCACTGACAAGCAAAACATGGGATAATTGTAGACTCGGATTAACAATCACGAGCCTAAACCTAAAGTTCCTTCTGCGCTATGGTTGCGAATATTACCCTGAATTCCACCTTCCAACGTAGTTAAGCCATCTAAACCTCTCCTGGCTATATAAATGAAATCAGGTCTTGAGTGTGGTAAGATCTACCATCACCGACGTGTGGGCAGCGTGACACGTCTTCCGTCTCCGAGCTACTTCCATTCTGGCCGACAGACCTCGTCTCACAACAATGCTTAGAATGGCGCTGCCATGTTCCGCCCTAAGATTGTTACTATAGATATCTGAGTGCTTACTCAATGCAAAGAATAGCGTTAAGCTGGGTGTATTGTTTTATGTAATGGAGAGTGCTGACACACTCCTTACAGAATATAAACGTAGGCTTCCGCGGCCATGGTCACATTCAATAACATTTTTCTGGGTATGTGACATTCGTGTGTTTCAAAGTGTTACCAGTAGTACAGCTAGCAAAACGATTGTGTGTAGGGCTTTAAAAATACTGGAGTACAGTTCTTGAGCAGCTCCTCATAAGCCATATACTTCTGAAATCAGGGCTAAACGACGCTGGGGATGGTGCAAAGAGCTACAGCACTGGACAATGGATGACTGGAAACGAGTGATTTGGAGTGGCTAATCACACTATACCCTGTGCCATGGATTTTAGTTTGGCGAATGGCTCGAAAACATTACTTGCTATTAGTGTAGTACTAACAGTGAAGTTTCGGAGGAGGTGGTTCTACGGTATGGGGCTGTTTTCCGCGATTGCGATGCGGCCCCTTTATTGCGCTTAAGAAATCGCTAAATGTGGAAAGGTAAGAGCACGTTTTACTTTTGTATTGCATCCAGCAGAGTAACCGCTCGGAGACGGTGATTGTATGAGCATGACAGTGCACTTTGGCATTAATCAGCGTCTGTCAGGTAATGATTTGTAGAACATAACATTTCTGGAATGGACTGGCCTGCCCAGAGACCCGACCTGAACACTGTGAAGATAGGTTAGAGTGGACTTTGTTCCAGACCCCAGCGTCGAACATCACTTCCATCTCTGTTTTCGGCTCTTAAGGGAGAACGGGCTACCATTCCTCCGCAGACATTCAGACACTTCATTAGAAGTGCCCCAGAGCTCAGGCCATCGTAAAGACGAATGGTGGACACACCACATATTAATGTGCACTAATAGGTGTCCGGATCCTTGTGATGAGATAATGTACACTACTGGCCATTAAAATTGCTACACCAAGAAGAAATGCAGATGATAGACGGGTATTCATTGGACAGATACATTATACTAGAACTGACATGTGATTACATTTTCACGCAATTTGGGTTCATAGATCCTGAGAAATCAGTACCCAGAACAACCACCTCTGGCCGTAAAAACGGCCTTGATACGCCTGGGCATTGAGTTAAAAAGAGCTTGGATGGCGTGTACAGGTACAGCTGCCCATGCAGCTTCAACACGATACCAGAGTTCATCAAGAGTAGTGACTGGCGTATTGTGACGAGCCAGTTGCTCGGCCACCATTGACCAGACGTTTTCAATTGGTGAGAGATCAGGAGAATGTGCTGGTCAGGGCAGCAGTCGAACATTTTCTGTATCCAGAAAGGCCCGTACAGGACGTGCAACATGCGGTCGTGCATTATTCTGCTAAAATGTAGGGTATCGCAGGGATCGAATGAAGGGTAAAGACACGGGTCGAAACACATCTCAAATATAATGTCCACTGTTCAAAGTGCCGTCAATGCGAACAAGAGGTGACCGAGACGTGTAACCAATGGCACCCCATACCATCACGCCGGATGATACACCAGTACTGCGATGACGAATACACGCTTCCAATGTGCGTTCACCGCAATGTCGCCAAACACGGATGCGACCTTCTTGATGCTGTAAACAGAACCTGGATTCATCCGAAAAAATGACGTTTTTCCGTTCGTGCACCCAAGTTCGTTGTTGAGTCCACCATCGCAGGCGCTCCTGTCTGTGATGCAGCGTCAAGGGTAACCGCAGCCATGGTCTCCGAGCTTATAGTCCATGCTGCTGCAAATGTCGTCGAACTGTTCGTGCAGATGGTTGTTGTCTTGCAAACGTCCCCATCTGTTGACTGAGGGATCGAGACGTGGCTGGACGATCCGTTACAGCCATGCGGATAAGACGCCTGTCATCTCGACTGCTAGTGATACGAGGCCGTTGGGATCCAGCACGGCGTTCCGTATTACTCTCCTGAACACACCGATTCCATATTCCGCTAATAGTCATTGGACCTCGACCAACACGAGCAGCAATGTTGCGATACGATAAATCGCAATCGCGATAGGCTATAATCCGACCTTTATCAATGTCGGAAACGTGATGGTACGCATTTCTCCTCCTTATACGAGGCATCACAACGACGTTTCACCAGGCAACGTCGGTCAACTGCTGTTGGTGTATGAGGAATAGGTTGGAAACTTCCCTCATGTCAGCACTTTGTAGGTGTCGCCAGCGGCGCCAACCTTGTGTGAATGCTCTGTAAAGCTAATCATTTGCATATCACAGCGTCTTCTTCCTTTCGGTTAAATTTCGCGTCTGTAGCACGTCATCTTCGTGGTATAGCAATTTTAATGGCGAGTAGTGTACTTCCGCCGTAATGAAACTATTTTCGCCGGTCGCCGAAAATGTATCAGCCGACTGGCAGCACTCATTAAGAGATGCTGCTGGACTCGCCTGCGTCACTGATATTTCATTATAGCGACAGGTCCTACCCGTTATCTGCGCTCGTTCTCCCTTTACGGGGAAAGCATGTGGCGGCGATTAGTGGATCACGACACGTCCCTTTGCTCGGCTCCAGGTTCGTCCCCTTTCTGTGCCTGGGTGGGGGCTCGTAGAGCCTTCTAGGCCCTTTGTCTCCTTTTTCTCTGTTTCTGTTCCGTATTTTTCAACAGAACATGATATGGTCAAAATACTGTACTCGTGAAGTTAACCTCTTTCAGTATAAGTCTCGTTTTCCAAGACGACCGTACCGTAATATGATAGCTCCAGTTCTGAATTCAGAGTGCCATCGTCCTTCCCAAAAGCTGCTCTTACAGAGAGACTACGCAGTACTTTTCTTCCCAAACGATATCTATCCGCTAGGAAGCAACAAAAAAAGAGTTTCAGGACGCTACACTCGCCATGTTGTCCCTTTGTTCCCTCGCACTGTCTTGTCATGTTGGCTAATGGAAACTGGTAAAGCAACACATGAAATTCTCCACTTTTCCACTAAAATAAATCATCTCTTCATGGCAACATCAACTTAAAATTGTAATAAGTCTTATATTTTAATTAACTCCCTAGAAAATAAACAAAAGTTTGATTAATAAATAACAAATTATAGAGAAAAATGATAAAAATTAGCAGATTTCTAATAACGGGCTATTGAATCATTAAGAACATATACTGTTATGTCCCCTGTAAGGCAGATCTACAACTTCTCTTTACAAAATGCAGAAAAAATGAAAAAATTGTGCAAATAGCGAAAGAACAGGATATATACTGATGACCCAAAACATTACACCGCGACATTCAGCGCCACCTAGTTGCGTTGCGAGAATGAGGCGTGGAATGGAAAGTGTATAAGCGCAGCAGAGCGACAATACGGACCGCGAATGGGGAAACCCACTGATAGAAGCGACTTTGACAAAAGACAGATAAATATGGCCCAGTGCTTAGGACCGAGCATCTTGTAACAGCTAGAGTGATCGGTTGTTCGAGTGGTACTATCGTGAGCATCCATGGAAAGTGGTCGAAGCACGGGATACCAGAAGTAGGCGACAAGGTGTTGCACGACCAACGTTCATCACTAAATGTGGATTCAGGAGGTTTGTTCACTCTCTCATGCTGGATAGGTGGTGATCTGTGGTAGATATGAAGACAGAGTGCAATGTTGGTGCAGGCAAATATGTTTCGGACCGTACCGTTCAACGACCATTCTTGGACGTGGGACTCCACTGGAAACTATTCTTACATGCTCCCAAGCTGATCAAAGGAAATCGTCAATTAAGATTCCGGTGAGAACAGGATCATCGAGAATGGAAGGTGGATCAGTGGGAATGTGTCGCCTGGACGGTTGAATGACGTTTATTGTCATACCATATCGATGGTTATGTCTAAATATGGTATTATCTAGGCGAATGGCTGCCCGATACTTTCACCGCGCATAGAAACAGGCCACTGGGTCCAATATGATGATAAGTGGGACATATTTGCTGGTCTCCCATGAGATCAATGGTAGTAATGCATGCCACCATGACAGCTGCAGACTATGTGAACGTTACTAAGAATCAAATTTATCCTTTCATGCTTGTCTTTCACAACGACAGTGGCATCTTACAGGATGACAGTCCGTCTCGCAAGACCAGAATCGCACTAAAGTTGTTTTAGGAGCTTGACAGTGAACTTACGTTTATATCTTGGCCGCTATATTCGCTGATCTGAACCCGATGGAACACTCTCGGGACCCCATCTGGCACCTATTTTGCTCCCACAGACCAGAGGGCAGTAATTCATCAAAATTGCGCAACCTGTGCGTAGACATCTGATGGTACATTCGTCTGGAATCCTACTAAGGACTTTTCGAAACCATCCCACTCAAACTCGCTACTGTATTACGTTTGAAAGAGGGGCCAGTACGGTATTAAGTAAATAGTCATTTTGTTTTGGCAGCTCAGAGTAGTTTGATTTCCTCAACGAAAAGTTATCGGCGTGATAGGCCACCCACCGATTTGGTTTGGAGCAAATGTCGCTCAAACATTCGATCGAGACCCACAAAACATTCAAGATTTATCTCGTAGTTGTCGCCCTTGGTCAAAAACCCCAGCTTACAATCAGTACCTACTTTTTTTTTTTTTTTTTTTTTTTGGGTCATCAGTCTCCTGACTGGTTTGATGCAGCCTGCCACGAATTCCTCTCCTGTGCCAACCTTTTCACCTCGGAGTACCACTTGCCACCTACGTCCTCAATTATTTTCTGGGTGTATTTCAGTCTTTTTCTTCCTCTGCAGTTTTTATCCTTTACCTACAAATTATGGGTTGCATACTGAAGAGGGGTGAGATCGTCTTAAATCGAAGTCGCTGAAAACGTAGTAGAGCGTGCCTGCTGGGTTCTACTGCAGCTACTGAAACAACAACGTCCTCTCGTCTAACATGACAGCTGTATGCAAAGGATATTATCGACACAACTGAACATAGCTTCGTTATATACCGGTTTAATTTGATGCAACCTAACCAGGAAAGCTATAGAAAAAGTTAACTATTCTGTAATGGAAGTCAAGTCTGCTCTTAACAAAATCTTTATTTACTCTAAAGTTGAACAAGGCAACTCCAAAGTTAGTTGTGCTTAACAGAATTTTAATTTTTAGTTTTACTTCAAACAGAAGTTAATGACAAGTAACCTGCCTTTCATAAAATCATTTTCCTTCTTAAATGGCAGACCGTCTGTCACGACCAACTACAGCGATACTTCTCTGTAATCAGATCCCACAACACGCACAGATTCCCCCTTGACGACTGAGTACCAGTGACACACTACCTTCAAGGAGGATGCAACCAAATACAGTTCTGTGCTATGACATCACCTGCAATATGCATTTGTTTTATTTCTCCAAGAGAGAATAGCCAGCTACTAATGGCCATGTAAAAGGAACAGGTCATGACCAACTTATATCAACTGGAATTTGAATACGGACAGCATGCCTATTGTGCTACTCCTTTCTTCTGTCTGTCGTGGAACCACGTTTAATGCACTGTCGACCTTGTGTACCACTCGCAGTCTAAAAGTCCAACTGCAAGAGGTAGGTAATAGACGGATCGTATCAGAAAATAATTCAGTACAGCCAGTATATCTGTCGTAATTGCCAATCAATATCTCTGTGCTACAAACACGTCCTCGACAGTCTACTGTTCTGCCCAATGCTGCCTTTGACAGTAACTGAAGGATGTCTAGCACAGCCCACTGCTGTTCCACACTTAGAGATAATATTGCAAGGAGGTCCTTGCTTTTGCCCACCGGTCATAGAACAATACACCTACACAACAACCCCAGCCACAGTTCACCACTTAATTTTAAGTGAAAATGTCGCGTGAAGGTTAATGAAGGGTTATTGTGAAGTCATGTAACATTTTCAGTGCTGTGATTACGAGTCTCTGAGATTCCTATATCTTGCCTCACTCAAATGTCATCATTAAATCTTTTACTAAATTTATGAATGATCATGTGTAACAGTTGTATTTCTCTGTAATATCTTATCCTTATTTTTAATGTTCTTAGCCTTGAACTGCGTGACGACATCTGCCACATACAGTGTGTGTATTCACTTGTTGAGCAAGTCTCCACTGACATCACGCATTCGTTGTGTTGTTCTCACGTGCATTTAACATACATAGTATTTATTAAGTTTGTCGTTACGAAGTTAACATGTTTCTGTTTTTTGTGATATGATGTTCAGTGACACATATCTAACGCTGATATATAGATTGTACGCATTTGTAACTTACATGCTTAGCTTTCTGTTTCCACGCTATAATTCACAGTAGGTGCTTACTCAGTTATCCACTTGAACATGTTATTGTCACACGTCACTTATGACATATGGCACATCCCCAATTACATTCATATTTATTAGTACAATTCTTTGTCCAAGTACATCATGATTTACTGTAGACACTTACACATTTCTATACATTCGTATTATATGTGTATGTCGCACAACACTTGTCTCACCAGTTATTCCATTTGTCATGAATGGTTGAGTGTTGTTGAGACGAAATTATTCAATACTGAGCAGTAAATCAAAGAAAGGACCTGTGGCAATCAGAGAGAGACCATATTTTTATGGAGGTACAGAAATTCTTTAATATTTAAAAATATTGTTCTGATATTTCTTCTACGGCTTCAGTAAATTACTTAGATTTTTTCAGTTGAATGCGTTTCATTTGAGTTTTATTTACTTTGACTGTCTAACTGTTGACTGTGATGCTTGCAGAGATCATGCCGTCCTATCATATATCAGCAACTTTTTGCACAGCCTTCAGCCACGTATTCAGCAGTTAAGTACATAAATCGATATCTGTTGGGATCCCTGGGAATGTTTTGTGTTGGTTCATCTCGTTTCATCCTTTTTATGTTTGGCAAAGTTGTCCCCTTTCCCACGTCACTTTTCCTCAGAGTAACTGATACATGATCAAACATTCACAGCTTAAATTTTTCCGTGTACATGTCCCAACATCCTAATTTAAGTGGAGTAAGTCCCACGCAAAAATTTATTGTGAGTGGAAGGTTTTGAAAGATGGCAGATCCTTTTGACCCATTTTTCTTCCACTTAATTTATTCAGTCGAACAGACAATTACATGCCCTATGGTCTATGAGATTATTAGAAAGTGGACTATTAGAAAGCGTTGACAGTGGTTGTGATACTGCATTTACTGCTATCTAGATACATGAAGTCATTACAGATGGAAAAGCTGAACTGTAGTTTGGCAGATGGCCACAGCTGTGGCAGATGAGGCTTTATGGTGTCATTTCTGAGAACAGGCAAATGTCATGTATAGAGGGAACTGAGGGAGACATGAACCAGCGCCTTTGGACAGCGGAAGCTGCTGCAAACGACTCGGCCTAAGCTACGTGGGAGTCACTGGCCATAGGAGGGGAGAGACTTGACAGTGTATTGTCCCTGTGACCGGAGAAAAATTTTTTTACTACTGCTTTCACTAAGTTATGACGGACTGATGTAGTTCCAGTTTTTCCCGGCCGAGGCGAAGTGTATTCTGCTGCTTTGGCAGGAGTCCTCAAGTTGCTTTCTGGAAAGCTTCCTGTAAGATTGGGATCATCTAGGCCAGAGAAAACATTTCACTAGATTGGGCGAAGTGTGGCGACACTGATGGAGGCTGGACATTGGGTGGCCAATAGAGCTGTGGCGTTTCATGAGGTCATGTAGATGTACGATTCGTGCTGTTTCTTGAGTGCACGAAATAAGTATGTTGTGTTAGGGGTGGATGAACAGTTGTTACTCGTCATAAGGAGCGAGACGGTATGGTACATAAAGTGATGTGAGATTGATGCAAGAGTGTTTTAACTTTTTGGCCCAAACTCCATTTGGAGCTTTTGGTGGGCTTGGCTGACGGAAGAGAGTACTCGATTCAGTCTTGAAGAACTGATTTGGTTTAGGTTCTGAACCTGGGCGAGAAGGTAGATCAGAACGAGAGGTGGAGACGGAGGTCCACCATTTGCTCCAGCGCCAAGGGGCACTGGGCACCTCATCTCAAGATTTCTATATGTACATGGTGAGCATTTCGCAGCCCCAGCACTAGGAATATTTAGAATGAATTTCTCTTACTTCATCACACGCTATCAGCAACAGCAGTCGCTATGGGATCTAATTTCATTGTGGTGGTTTGTTTCAGGCTACTGTCCACAGTCAGAGCATTATCCATTTTTTTAAAAGCCAGAATTACAGTCAAGTCGGAATTATGCAAGTCGCCATTCTTTGACGACCTTTGTCAACTGTCTATCATAACAATTCATGAGGAAGAATGTAATTGGTATACTGTGTTGACCTTTGTCCCATTTAATTCATGTCTTTTAGAAATAGATCTTTCGCGATATTTAACTCTGTTATTCAAGAAAACAAGACCCCTTGAGCACCTTTATTAATTTTAGTTATCTATGTGGGAAATAATAAGAGTAGTTGAACCGTTCCCTTTGGAAAATTATTAATTACTTTGCTGGTAAACTTCTACGTTATTTGATACAAAGACAGCTGAGTAAAACTGAATGTACTCAGACAGTTCTCTCTTTACTTATTCTGATCATCGCTAAACTGAGACATAATAATTTTTTTTAGCGCAACGCAATCTGGCTTTAAATAATCCCTGCAAAAGAATGGCCCTCACTAACAATAACCTATACCTTTCATGAATCACTTACCTCACAAAAATCTTCGTTACTCGAACTACTGCAATACAACGAGCCCCAATACTGCCAGCTAAATAAAAGACTCTAACTACTAAAGGCACTAACTAATGATAGGCATAGTTAGCAACTGAAAGATTTTGATAGAGAACAAACAATGTATTTACCTTAATAGTGTTCAAAAGTCATCATATATATATATCTATCAATTCATGACATCCACCTTTACAAATTTCCTCTTTCTGGCGGACCCAAGTCCAGATCGTTCGTTCTCAAAACTAAGGCATCTTTCTCTCCAAATCTACCACTGCTTGCCGCTCACCTCCAACTGCACAACGCTACGCGCTGTTCACATCCAACAGCCCAACGCTACACAAGCGAATATTCCAACAATGAGTCCAACCAGCCACAGACTTCCCACAGCGCAGTCAGCGATTTTCATACAGAGCACTACGTGGCGTTACCAACACAAAAACCTAAACAGCCTACTGACATAGGCCCCCAGCTTTATTAATTTTAGCTATGTATGTGGGAAATAATAAGAGTAGTCTTGGAATAAAAATACGAAATGTTGTCTTCAGTATCACTACACAGCGCCACATTTCTTGTCATTCGTGTTTGAAACCTATTGCCTATAATTTCACCATAGCGTTACTGTAGCAGTGGTTCCGTGTCTTAGAAATATTGAGAGGGACAAGTTCATTAAGTTCATTAACGGTTGATACCTCACAACTAGGGTTGGGATAACTTTAAGAAAAAACACATGGTAGGTGGACCCATATATTTCGTCATTTGTTGTTTCGTGGAACACACTTTATTGCTTTACAAAACTATTGTAATAAGAATTTAAAAATAAACCTTATTAAAAGAAAAAAACGCTGACAATCATTTTAAAAACTTGAACAGGCTCAATTCATTAATAACAAACTTTAACAATTTATACCATTAAGAGCAGGGCTTGAAATCAGGGGTATAGAGTTCCCCGAGCACAAGAAAGAAGTCACACCAATTAGGCGTGGCTGCAAGCCGTTTCAACAAACAGTTTTATCGGTAAAATGATTTACAATGACAGGCACAAAATATACTAACAATTTCCAAACACGGGTAACATCACACAAGTGGAAAACGCCCATCCAAAATACAGATAGGGTAACAAGTCACGCCACTGACTGTAGCTCCTGGAAAGTCCTCAACAACGTATAAGCCTTAATAAAAAAATCCTTTAAGCAATAAAATTCAAAATACCTCAAAATACAGGCAAAGCTGGGAAGGTGAACGGTTTAAATGTGACTCCCAACTGGTACACACTAGCAGGAACATTGAAAATGACCCTTTATAAAAATACAATTGCCGAAAATACAACATAAGTTGGGAGGACATGCAATTTAAACATGACTCCCAACTGGTACACACCAGAAGAAACGTTGACAATGACCCTTAACAAAAATATAGTTGCTCAAAATAGAATATAAGTTTGGAGGACATGCAATTTAAATGTGAGGGTTGGGTTGTTCGGGGGAAGAGACCAAACAGCGAGGTCATGGGTCTCATCGGATTAGGGTAGGACGGGGAAGGAAATCGGCCGTGCCATCCCGGCATTTGCCTGTAGCGATTTAGGGAAATCACAGAAAACCTAAATCAGAATGGCCGGACGTGGAATTCAACCGTCGTCCTCCCGAACGCGAGTCCAGTGTGCTAACCACTGCGCCACCTCGTTCGATAATTTACATGTGACTCCCAACTGGTACATACCAGCAGAAACGTGGACAACGACTTTTAATAAACATACCGCTGCCCAAAATACAAGACAAGCAAAGAACTACAGAAGATGGCTACCACAGCCAGCGAGGAACAAGCATGCAAGTTTCACAATCAGTGGAGTTAGCTAATGACGATTGATCAAAGGAAAGGTTCAATAGTTTATATTGATAAGTAAAAGGCCTTAAAACTTTCCGTAAGTAGCAATAAGGGTGGAAGGTTTAAACGAGTAGTTAAGGGGCAGGTATAGCGTGGAAGAACTTCGGGCTTGTATGTGTGAATTTCTAAGGGACCAAACTGCTGAGGTCATCGGTCCCTAGACTTACACACTACTTAAACTAACTTATGCTAAGAACAACACACACACATGCCCGAGGGGCCGCACGTTCGCCGGCGGCTGTGGCCGAGTGGTTCTAGGCGCGAAGTCCGGAACTGTGCAACTGCTACGGTCGCAGGTTCGAATCCTGCCTCGGGCATGGATGTGTGTGATGTCCTTAGGTTAGTTAGGTTTAAGTAGTTTGTAACGGAACTGAAATGATGGTGGGCTGACAGAAATTTGGAGCCCGCGCGTCGGAAACGGGCGCGCTGGTGTGAGACTGCCAGGGAGTGCACCCTGATGCCATCTATTGGCGAAACTGGGAATTAGCGCTGCCTCTCAGACAATGCACTAAGCTCTCGGAGTCAAATGTGTTCTTTTTCTTGGTAATTATAAGCTATTACTGTATGATTTAATGTTATAAAGCGCTAGTAGTAAATTATTATGACTGGTATGAACTCCAGGGTAATAAATATAAATATTCTTAAATACTAAATGATTTCGGTGAAAAGGTGGTAGGGGAACGCCCCCACTCTTGGTGATACGAGCGTAGCTAGAGGTAGCTGGAGACACAGGGACTGAACAATGGAATGGCCTGGGGAGGCTTGACGTGAACGGACGTGCGTAACTGTGCTCATGCAAAAGTGATTGTGCAACAGCGAAGAGGCGAATATCGTCGCCGTTTGTGGAGTAGAATGCGACGAATGGTTGTCGAAGCCGTCTCTATGCCACTGGGGCTGATTGTAAGAGTTCCTGCGCCCAGATTTTATGGCGGACGTGCAGTAGCTTATACGAGTGCTACAGCTCTAGTTCCAGCCGCCATTAAGGGCATGAGGCGTGAAGAGCAGCGTTAGCCACATGCATCTCACCACCAGCACTGACACGTCTACCCAAGGCAAGACTGCTTGCAATTGTTAAGTCGAACTTTGTATACATGTAAAAGGAGAATACCAGTTATCTTTTATTCAAGTGCAGAGGACAGAATATAGTAATGAGTAAAATTACGAGGCATGTTGTTCATTGTAAAGTGTAGTAACCTCAAACATAGTGTAGTGAAATCAGACTGAGGCCACCATCGCCTCTTTCATTTACAATTCTTTTGGTTGTAGAATACTTTAGCGTTTAAGAATGTTGAAAAGAGCAATGGTCACACCAGAATGAGTCGCCTATTTATAGTTACTTAAATTTTTCTGAGTAACCTTTCAAGTAAAGTCACTTAACTAATTCTATAGCAATTGTCCAAAGAGTAATATCCCAAAATCATTAAATAAGTTGAAGGGTAGAAGTTTGTTAACCTAAGTTGCTTAAATTGTCTTGGTGGTAATTACCAAGCCAACTCACAGAAATTGAGAGAGTATTTGCTTTGTAGAATCACCTAGAATGATCAGAAATAGTGATATTCAGAATTAAGTTTAAATTCAACTCAAGCCGTTTCACTTTGAAACGAGCCAAAAAATTGATTTATTCTTTTGCTCCTTCAGAGCTGGCGACCGTAGTTATAAGTATTTTCAGGAGGATTCGACGGTAAGTCTGCTGCTCTCGTCGTGCTGATAGGATTATCCACTGCTGCTAGCAGTGGTGATTGGATACATAAGGTCACTACCAAGTTAAGTGGGTCAGGTAGGCAGTGTTACCGTGTGAACTGTAGGGCACTGTAGGCCGTGGATCGAACCCGTTCAATATCACAGCTCTTTGGGAAATAGTCCGGTTAGGAGTGTACTAATCATTAGGTAAATACTGGCGAGTAACGGTAAAAAATGTATACGCAAGTGAATTTAGCAAGGTCCATGCAGCACCTAATTAATGTGGTGCAATGGCGAGGGTAGGAGTGGAGTAAAAGTGAGCTGAGCTTGTGGCAGCTGTGCTGTTTTCAAAGATTAACAACGTGAATTCACTACTACCTCTTACCATTAGGACTGAGCTATTTACGGTTTAAATACGTAGCAGTAAGCGCAAAGGCGTGACAGCTACAAGTCCGTATTGGCTTCATACATACGGAATTAGGAAGCGGGTCAGTCCGTCAGTGGAGGGGATAAAAAAAAAAACCGAGTCAGTTGAGAACATACCCCATTTACTGATGGAAAGATTCGGCGGTTCGGTCGCAAGTTCTAAGTTGTAGGGGACTGATGACCTCAAATGTTAAGTCCCATAGTGCTCAGAGCCATTTGAACCATATTAAACCATAACTACAACTTAACACGCCGAGCAAGGGGGCGCAGTGGTTGGCACACTTGATTAGAATTGGGGAGGACGATGGTTCAAACTCCCATTCATCCAGCCTGATTTATGTTTTCCGTGATTTCCCTATATCGCTTCACTCAAATGCCGGGATTGTTCCTTTGAAAGAGCACGGCCGGTTTCCTTCCCAATCCTTCCCTAATCGGATGGGACCGATGACCTTGCTGTTTGGTCTTCTCCCCCAATATCAACCAACCAGCCAACCAACAAATTAACATAGAGGTACTGTACAGTACCAGGATGTCATGCAGCTGTCTCAACTCGCCAGCCATACCACTTGCACACAGAAGTATCACTAGTCTTGATGTGTGTCAGATGCCATGCATCGCTAGTACCAGGATGTCATGCAGCTGTCTCAACTCGCCAGCCATACCACTTGCACACAGAAGTATCACTAGTCTTGATGTGTGTCAGATGCCATGCATCGCTAGTACCAGGATGTCATGCAGCTGTCTCAACTCGCCAGCCATACCACTTGCACACAGAAGTATCACTAGTCTTGATGTGTGTCAGATGCCATGCATCGCTAGTACCAGGATGTCATGCAGCTGTCTCAACTCGCCAGCCATACCACTTGCACACAGAAGTATCACTAGTCTTGATGTGTGTCAGATGCCATGCATCGCTAGTACCAGGATGTCATGCAGCTGTCTCAACTCGCCAGCCATACCACTTGCACACAGAAGTATCACTAGTCTTGATGTGTGTCAGATGCCATGCATCGCTAGTACCAGGATGTCATGCAGCTGTCTCAACTCGCCAGCCATACCACTTGCACACAGAAGTATCACTAGTCTTGATGTGTGTCAGATGCCATGCATCGCTAGTACCAGGATGTCATGCAGCTGTCTCAACTCGCCAGCCATACCACTTGCACACAGAAATATCACTAGTCTTGATGTGTGTCAGATGCCATGCATCGCTAGTACCAGGATGTCATGCAGCTGTCTCAACTCGCCAGCCCTACCACTTGCACACAGAAGTATCACTAGTCTTGATGTGTGTCAGATGCCATGCATCGCTAGTACCAGGATGTCATGCAGCTGTCTCAACTCGCCAGCCATACCACTTGCACACAGAAGTATCACTAGTCTTGGTGTGTGTCAGATGCCATGCATCGCTAGCATGTGTCTTGACACAGTGAGCATTTGTTCCAGTTTCGTGAAGTGATAATCACATAAACTGTAAGTATCAAGACATTTATAACAGAACTAAATCTATTGCTCAAATCAGAATGTCTTTGATCTTGTTGTGATGTTGCTGCATCACAATAAACATAAAACATAAAGAATCTGCGAAATGTGTGCAGAGTTAGATAGCGTTCTAGTTCGATAGCTGTTCAGAGATATGTACGTATGTGTAAACAGGACTGGTTTACGATCCCCTCTGTACAATATGTTTCCATCATATTTTCTCATGGTAATTATATACAAACTGGTAACTGTCCCAGGCTGACAAGAAATGCCCGTATTTTGCACATAATACACGACAAAAAGCCTGGAATGAGCTAAGCAGGTGATAAATAATTATAGATTGGATGGAAATGACAGATTATCAGGGGTATTTTTTTTATAAATGCATGTCGACATTAGTACAGCTTGGTGGAACTCTTGAATATTTATACATATATTATTGGCTATTGTAGTGTAAGAACACCAAGCTAACATATCGAAAAACGATGTCATGGTGATGTGACCAGCTTATGAGCCCTGAATTGATAATGTGTGAGGTCTACTCGACACATTGACTGTTTTAGGTCTGGACTCCAGTGTCTAGCGACAGCCGGCACGATAGCTCAGCGTGCTCGGTAAGAGGGTTAGCTGCCCTCTGTAATAAAAAACTGAGTGAACGGATCAACGATGAACGTGAAGAGGTGTCAGGGGACGTTCGCCCCGAACAAATGCAACGAACAGTAAAGGACAAAATGAGATCAACTAAAAACAAGGGGGGGAGCGTCTTTGATTACTGATCAAAATGTCGTCGGTGTCGGGTTCCAGATACCCCCCCCCCCCCCCCCCAATGCCCAATGCTTAAATTTTGATCACTGGTTAGCATTGGTGGCTGAAGGCTTCCGGCATAAGAAGTCACCCTCATTCTGACAACGGCCTTGTTAGAGAAGGCGGAGCAGCGGACAAAGTTTCAGGGCACTCTCTTGTCCTTGGGGTGGGAAACTGCTCCTAAAGGCGGAAGAATCAGCAATGATCTGCGGCATGAGAATGCATAAGGCAATGGAAACCACTGTGTTAAAGACACATAACATGTATCCACAGGAAATGTGGCCTGTAACTGAAGAAAGTGTCATGATGATCTCTCCATTGGTAAAAGATTCCATAATAGTTCCCCATTCGGATCTCCGGCAGGGGACTGGCAAGGCGGGGGTGACCATGAGAAACATCGGATAACCAACTGTACAATCAACGAAAGCATAACGTTCTACGAATCGGAGCGTGAAATGTCAGAAGCTTGGACGTGGTAGGGAAGGTAGAAAATCTGAAAAGGGAAATGCAAAGGCTCAGTCTAGATACAGTAGAGCTCAGTGAAGTGAAATGAAAAAAAGACAGCGACTTCTGATCAAATGAGTATAGGGTAATATCAACAACAACAGAAAATTATATAACCGGAATTGGATTTGTTATGAATAGGAGGGTAGGGCAGAGAGTGTGTTACTGTGAACAGTTGAGTGATAGGGTTGCTTTTATCAGAAACGACAGCAAACCAACACCGACAAAGATAGTTCAGGTATGCATGTCGACATCGCAAGCTGATGATGAAGAGATAGAGAAAGTATATGAAGATATTGAAAAGGTAATTCAGTACATAAAAGGGGATTAAAATCTAAACGTCATGGGAGACTGGAATGCAATTGTAAGTGAAGGAGCAGAAGAAATTGGTACAGCAGAATATGCGCTTGGGACATGGAATGAGAGAGGAGGAAGACTAATTGAGTTTTGTAATAAATTCCAGCTAGTAATAGCGAATACTCTGTTCAAGAAACACAGAAGGACGAGATATACTTGGAGGAGGCGGGGGTATACTTGGAAAAGGCCGAGTAATACGAGAAGATTTCGGTTGAATTACATCATGGCCAGACAGAGATTCCGAGATCAGATACTGGATTGTAAGGCGTTCCCAGGAGCAGATATAGACTCAGATCACAATGTATAGTGATGAAGACTAGGCTGAAGTTTAGGACATTAGTCAGGAAGCACCAGAACACAAAGAAGTGGGATACGGAAGTGCTAAAGAGTGAGAGATACGCTTGGAGCCCTCTAGGTCTATAAATACCGCCATGAAGAAGAGCTCACTCGGCATTACAGTTGAATAGGAATGGAAATCTCTAAAAAGGTCAATCACGGAAGTTGGAAAAAAATATAGATACAAAGAAAGTAAATGCGAGGAAACTGTGGGTAACGGTAGAAATACTTCAGTTGATCGACGAAAGAAGGACGTACAAAAATGTTCAGGAAATTCAGGAAAACAGAAATACAAGTCACTGAGGAATGAAATAAACGGGAAGTGCAGGGAATCTAAAACGAAATTGCTGTGTGAAAAATATTAAGAAATCGAAAAAAAAGATTGTCTGAAGGACAGACTCAACATGCAGGAAAGTCCAAACAATCTTCGGTGACATTAAAAGCAAGGGAGGCACATTAAGAGCGCAATGGGAATTCCATTGTTAAATCCAGAGGAGGGAGAGGATAGGTGGAAAGACTACACTGGAGGCCTCTGTAATGGGGAAGATTTGTCTGATCTAGCAGAAGAGGAAACAGGAGTCGATTTAGAAGAGATGAGGGATCCAAGACTAGAATCAACATTTAAAAGATTTTTGGAGGTTCAAATAAGGGAGAAGGGATAGATAAGGGAGAAGGGATAGATAACATTCCAACAGCATCTATAAAATCATCGAGGGAAGTGGCAACAAAACGACTATTCACGGTGGTGTGTAGAATGGATGAGTCCGACGACATGCCATTCAACTTTCGGAAAAACATCATCCACACAATTCCAAAGACTGTAAGGGTTGACAAGTGAGCTTAAAAGCTCATGCATCCAAATTGCTGACTAAAGTAATATACAGAACAATGGGAAAGAACATTGAGGATGTGTTAAATGACGATTATAGACTTTAGGACAGGTAAAGGCACGAGAGCGGCAATTCTGACGTTGCGGTTAATAATGGATGCAAGACTAAATAAAAATCAAGACACATTCACAAGATTTGTGGATCTGGAAAAAGCGTTCGATAATGTAAACTGGTGCAAGATGCTTGAAATTCTGAGAAAAGTAGGGGTAAGCTGTAGGGAGAGGGGAACCATACACAATGTGTACAAGAACCAGGAGGGAATAATAAGAGTGGACGACTAAGAACGAAGTGCTCGGATTAAGAAGGGTGTAAGGCAGGGATGTAGTCTTTCGCCCCTACTTTTCAATCTGTACATCGAAGAAGCAATTATAGAAATAAGAGAAAGGTTCAAGAGTGGGATTAAAATTGAAGGTGAAGGATATCGTTGGTACCATTGCTATCCTGAGTGAAAGTGAAGAATTACAGGATCTGCTAAACGGAATGAGCAGCCTAATGAATATAGAATATGAATTGAGAGTCAATAGTAGGAAGAAGAAAGTAATGAGAAGTAGGAGAAATGCAAACAGCGAGAAACTTAGTATCAGGATTGATGGTCACGAAGTAGATTAAGTTAAGGAATTCTGCTACCTAAGACAGCAAAATAATCAATGACGGACGGCGCAAGTAGGACATCAAAAGCGGACTAGTACTGGCAAGAACGGCATTCCTTGCCAACAGAAGTGTACTAGTATCTAACACAGGCCTTAATTTGAGGAACAGATTTCTGAGACTCTACGTTTGGAGCACAGCTCTATATGGTAGTGAAACATGGACTGTGGGAAAATCGAAACAGGAGAGAATGGAAGCCTTTGAGATAAGGTGCTACAGAAGAAAGATGAAAATTAGGTAGACTGATAAGGTAATGAATGAGGAGGTGCTGCGCAGAATCGGAGAGGAAAGGAATATGTGGAAAACACTGACAAGGATAAGTAACAGATGACGGGACATCTGTTAAGACATGAGGGGATGACTTCAAAGGTACCAGAGAGAGCTGCAGGGAGCAAAAATCTGTAGAGAAAGACAGAATGTGGAATACATCCAGCAAATAACTGAGGACGTAGGTTGCACGTGCTACGCCGAGATGAAGAGATTGTTAGGAGAGAGGAATTCGTGGCGGGCTGCATCAAACCAGTCAGAAGACTGATGACACAAAAAAAAAAAAAAAAAAAAAAAAATGCGTTTGTGTTCTGATGGCCGAGTTTCATACGCAAGACGCAAGCCAGACGCCTCTTTCAGCAAGGCGGCCTGGGTTCTCTGTGGACAATTGAGAGCTCAAGTAGCGTATACAGCAGAGCCTCTGCACGAATGCTCGCTTTGCAAGCGCTGCAGGAGTTCATAGTGGTTCCTTTTTCGGCGATATGCACCAGGGACGACACTGGAGACATGCCTCTTGCAGTCGCCATGCACCAGTTCCAAAGAGACAGCTCAGAACGCTACGGTCGCACGTTCGAATCCTGCCTCGGGCATGGATGTGTGTGATGTCCTTAGGTTAGTTAGGTTTAAGTAGTTCTAAGTCCCATAGTGCTCAGAGCCATTTGAGCCACAGCTCAGAAATTGACGATTGTTTACGTCGCCAAGCGACATGTTTACCCCTATTTTACACTATCGAACGCTTTTCCCAGGTTGACAAATCCTATAAACGTGTCTTGATTTTTCTTTAGTCTTCTTTCCATTATCAACGACAACGTCAGAATTGCTTCTCTTGTGCCTTTACTTCTCCTAAAGCGAAACTGATCGTCATCAACGACACCCTCAATTTTCTTTCACCTCATCTGAACGAAAAACTATTATAGCGATGAGATCCGACCTGCCTGCCTATCTAAGTTCTATTAAAATGAGATAATTATGGGAGTGACAAATATTACTTCTCACACCGAAATTACTGGTGGAAATCAATCTGAAATGGTATATAGTCACATCAGGCGGATATCTCGATGAAAGTGCAAGTTGTAAGACACATGCCAGCACCGTGACTAGTTTCTTTTATTAATCTATCTCTTCGTTGTCCCGTGCTGGAGTGGGTGTTCGTATTAGCTGGATTGGGAAATGAGTTAGGAGTGTAGACCCAGATAGACATTTACCCAACCTGCAATCCTAAATAATATTTTGATATACATCTTTCTGAAAAGTTTTTTATATTCACAAGTATTTAGTGAGTGACAAAAGACAATGAACAGTTAAGAAAATCAAAAAGATATTAGACGTATATGACAGATCCCTCTCATCACCCAGATGACCCAGAAATGAGCTGCTACTATCGTCGTAGCGGAAAGTTAATTGCAAACAAACCCTTATCTTTGAACTGAGGGAAGAATTCCAGACCAAATAAGTCGCAAAATTTACAAGGCACGAAGAAAGATATGGAACAGATTAAATTACGAGAAAAGGTTAAAGGGCATGTGGGAACAGTTGAAGCAAGATATCGAAGCAGTACCAGCGCAACAGGTGAATGATTTGGCGCAGATTATGGTCCACAGTAATTCCTACCAGGGTGTGGAAGGTAGTAAGCATCCTTAAGAGTAACTATCGAGGAGGACAATGTAACTTTGAAAGGTGAGATAAATAAAGTACCTGAGATTGTGAAGGCTCAAATGGTTCAAATGGCTCTGAGCACTGTGGGACTTAACATCTATGGTCATCAGTCCCCTTGAACTAACCTAAGGACATCACACAACACCCAGTCATCAAGAGGCAGAGAAAATCCCTCACCCCGTCGGGAATCGAACCCGGGAAACCGGGCGTGGGAAGCGAGAACGCTACCGCACGACCACCAGCTGCGTACGATTGTGAAGGCATTAGTGGTTGCAGATAAAAGCAGTGATGGTGTGGCACCTATTGCTGTGGCTAATATCGCTGAAGTTAACTTCATGTTAACGTTTGCAGTAGGGCAATGCGAAACTAATCGATGACATCGTCAATGGACGTGTGAACTTGAAAATCATATGACAGGTATAGAAAGAATTAGGCCACAACCACAAAAGAGAAGAATGCATGGTAAATGATAAGTGCCGGGGCTTAGAGCCCAATGATTCTGGACCGAAGTTGTATGGGATTGTGGACCGGAAACGAACTCGCCCGTACACGTCACGATTAGTAACAGGAATGTCAGCGATTTTTCACAATCGCAAGAAATTGGTGGTTTCGATTATAAGCATTTCCTGTCTATGTAGGAGATTGAAGTTTTCTGTAATTCGTCAGATTGTATCGATATGAACACTTGGTTACAACACCACTATTCGCTGCCTCCCACATGACTTCATATGGTTCAAATGGCTCTAAGCAATATGGGACTTAACATCTGAGGTCATCATTCCCCTAGACTTAGAACTACTTAAACTTAGCTAACCTAAGGACATCACTCACATCCATGCCCGAGGCAGGATTCGAACCTGCGACCGTAGCAGCCACGTGGTTCCGGACTGAAGCGCCTGGAAACGCTCGACCACAGCGGCCGGCCCACATTACTTAGTGGGTGTAGAATCGCATTTGTATGTGGTTATTTACGACAAGAACCGGCCCTGCGAATGAGACAAATTGCGTGAGAATGCGTGATAGGGCTGATAGGCGACACCAACCCCATCGTGAGAACCGATGGAATCGACAAATTAATGAGCTTTACGAACGCTGGGATTATCGACGCCTGGAGGCAGGATAGACCTAGCTGGAACAGGCAGAAGTACGGGAACGAAAATCGATGTAGAAAGGAGGAACGGAACAATAACAATAGTCCTGTCAGGGTGCACAATGGAGGAAGTAATAAAGTTCCCAGAAGGTGACCAATAGAAAATGTACAAGGCGTTTTCACAATAAACGACGGAGAGCAGAGACAAATGGATCTGGAGGACGATGAGAATGATGGTACGGTGACGATGATGAACTGTTAGGAAATTTAGTTGATGAGAAGATTGAGTCGGTGGGTGAACAGGAGGTTTCCACAGTAAACGAGGGAGAGCTGATACGAATGCATATGGAAAAATATATGATAACTTACATGAAAATTTAGGCCAGACCGGGACTCGAACCCGAATTTCCCACTTATCGTGAGTGGTCGTCTTATCCACTTCGGCTGTCCGGGCACTCCTCCACGACCGATCCAAACTTCCATACGTCACAGACTCATCAACCTCTACGCTCTCATGTTTCGTGATTTCCTCAGGGAGGGATAAGTATTTTATTGTCATTTAACCAGTCGGGGCATGGAGACATCACTGAGATTCCATTTATTTCTTGAAGCGTTTATTAACAAATCTGTCACAGAGTCGGTACATGTATTTGGCGAGTAATTTCGAACCAACTGGTTCATTCTCAGACCTAGTCTACTGAGGCTGCACTGAAAGTGCCTATCTTTACTGATCTTAATAACAAATTTCAAAGTGGCAGTACGTGCTATACGAAATATTGGCAGATGCATGTTACAATCAACTTGTACCTACTTTGCAAGTACGAATCAAACTGTGACAAATTTGTTAATAAAAGCTTCGCGAAATATTGAAAAAGTTGCTGATCCTGTGTCAACAAAATGTTGATATATATATATATATATATATATATATATATATATATATATATATTGGTTTCATTTGTCACAAACCGCTGACGTCAGTTCGGATTCGCAGAATGTGAATCTATTTCGTAATACCAAAGATGTCCATTATGGCAAGAAAAAAGGAATAAAAGTGAGATAGTGTTAATACTTTCATCCTTCTTTACCTTCTCTGCATTACTGCAGATGACGTGTCACTGAGCACATTTGTACTATGCATGCAGTACACGTGCGGTGCCTAGTTGTTTCCACTGCCCTGTGTGGAATACATAAGTTCTTGAACACTTCACTAACCTGCTGTCTTCATGATGATGATGTCCCGATCGCAGAAAACAGCACGCAGGTCGTGGATTCTTTTTCTTGAGGCTGAAATTAACTTCGCATGGAACTGCTGCTACGAATAAAGTATAACTCATTTGGGATGCCACTCGCATTTTTATTGATATAGACACAAGAAACTATTCTTGATCACATCGTATTGAACATATCTTTCCACAGTCATTATATCTGGCTAAAATAACATGAAATGCATCCTTCCACAGACAACATGTTTGTCTACCGGAACCGTCAGAACTGGAGAATAGAATTACATGAATCAAATACTACTATTACAGACAACATGTCTGTACATAGCGACGGTCGGAACTGTAAAAATTGCGTGAAACAAATACTGGTATAACGGACAACATGTCTGTCTACTGGAACGGTCAGAACTGGAGAGCCGGACTGCCCGAGACACTTCGTGTGCCAAGCCAGCAAGGCGTGACCCGAACGCCACCGGAGTGCATCGGCAGTAATACTTTGATTTTAATAATTTTGAAATGACCGATTGATAGCTGGCTGTTGAGAGATGTTTATTTTAAAAAATGAAGTAATTTGGATGACAGGTTTAATTAATAATAGCAACTAAAGTTTAACGTTTTGGCGCCCTACGGCCGAACACAGCAGCCAATCACAGCGCAGCAACATCATTCAGGCGGTCTTTCTCACGCGAATGGTACCGAATCTAACATCTGTCACCGGTGCCTCATCCCACATTGCGTCATCTCTATGCTTCTTGCATCTCCATTGCCCTGGGAATAGCTTCCTGGAGCCTAATATGATGGCTGAATAAGCCAGAACTATTACAGCATGCAGCCCCACCTCCACGTGGTGCTGAATGTGCAGGGGCGGCTGTGGCCTCAGCTGAGCAGTCAAATTTCGCGGGGCAGAGTAGGCTGTAGGTACCTGCTTACAAGACTGAATGAGGCGCTACGGCCCGCACAAAATTATCAGCGGGCTGGCCGTAGTTGTCTAACTAAAGGCTTAGAAAGTATCACCAATCACGAATAGTCACGTGTGGCAAGACCGCAGTTTATTTATTTAATCGTGTCCAAGCCATAGACAACCCACATATTACATATACACACAAATACCAATACAATACACATATGCATAAATAAAACAAACCCAAAATGGGGAGTAACATTACAATATAAAGACAAACATATTATATATCTCATATCACGTCCCGCCAAAATTCAGCGCATTTAACTGCCACTGCCGTAGCGTTTGCCAGATCTTTCCTGCACACTTCCCCCATGTTGCTGCATTCCAGGAGGTGGTCCATTGTTTGGGTCTGTCCGCACTGGCACGTGTCCGTCCCATCTTGGTATCCCCATTTACACATGTTTACGTTGCATCTGCCCACCCCAGTTCGTAGGCGGTTGAGGGTTCTCCATTATGGCCATTTTAGTTCATTTCCAGAGGCCAATTGTTTGTTGAGTGAGATTAGAGGTGCCTGATCTCCCGTAGGCAGTGTTGCTTGCCATTTTGACAATCTGGCCTTTGGTTTTGAGGTTTCGAGCGGCTGAACTGAGGTGAGGAAACTCCGACTTGATTTTAGACGTGTGTGAGGAGGATTTTGTCCGAAGAGAGGCTGGCGCTGGTCGCGCAGCTGCTTGAGGCGCTCTGCTTCGCTTGCTATAGTTCGTCTGATGTTGTGTGGAGCTATGCCACTAAGCAAATAAAGTTGGCTAACCGGGGTGGATCTTAGGCATCCCGTGATTACGCTACAGGCATCGTTCAGCAGAGGATCCACTCGTTTCGCATGTGCTGATGTTTCCCAAACTGGGGCAGCGTATTCAGCAACCGAGTAGCATAGTGCAAGTGCCGACGCACGTAAAGTATATGGGTCGGCACCCCATTTTGTGGAGGTGAGCTTACTCAGGAGGCTGTTTCTTGTTGATAGTTTGCCCCTGACCTTGTCTACATGATGTCTGTAAGTAAGTGTGCGATCAAGGGTGACGCCTAAATAACAAGGAGTGCTGCTGAACGCGATCCGTTGGCTGTTCCACGTGATGTTTAGGGTATGTTTGGCGTCTCGGTTTCAAAGATGGAATCGGCAGGGTAATGTTTTTGTTGCGTTCGGGCGTAGGCAGTTGGCTTCGTGGTATGGCGTTATACCGTTGAGGGCATTCGTAAGGCTAATTTCTATGTCGTTAAAGTTCCGACCCTGCACGGCTATTGCAAGATCGTCCGCGTAAGCAAAGCTCCCTGTCCCTGGTGCAACTGGTTGATCATTCACATATATGTTGAAAAGAGTGGGTGCGAGGACACTGCCTTGGGGTAGTCCATTTTTCTGGATACGCCATCGGCTTCGCTTCCCTCCTAGGTTTACGATGAACCGTCTGTTGCTGAGAAGAGTTGATATAATTTGTATCAGCCCGAAATCATTAGTCATAGCGTATATTTTAGTGAGCAGCAGTTTGTGATTTACAGTGTCGAATGCGGATGAGAGGTCGACAAGTACGGCTCCAGTAATTAGACGGTTCTCGTACCCATGCTCTATGAACTGGGTAAGATTCAAGATCTGTCCAGTGCAAGTTTTCCCAGGGCGAAACCCCGCCTGTTCCGGAATTATCTGATGATCAATATTAGGCACAAGTCGATTCAGCAGCATGCGCTCGAGCACCTTGTACAAGCAGCAAAGTGATGTTACCGGTCTGAAGTTTTTTGGCTCGTCCAATGGTTTGCCGGGTTTTGGAATGGCTATGACCTTGCTCTTTCTCCAGATTTTCGGGATGTTTTTCAGCCGGATACAGGTATTGAAAAGTAGGAGCAACCAGATTTTCGTGTACTCACCAGATTTAAGGATCTGTTCATTCCTAAGGTCGTCTAGCCCTGCTGCTTTGCCAGGTTTCAGAGATTTAAGTGCGGACTCTAGCTCTTCGATGGTAAATGGACGGCTGTAGTAGTTCGTGTCACTTTCGCCACTTCTTATTGGGATGGTTTTTGCTGGAGTTTTCGTTTTCCTATTGAGAACGAACGAGTTGGTGCGCTATTTGGTTGGCTGTTACCGCAGTTAAACCGACCAGACAAGTAGGACTAGAAAGATGCGAAGGGTGGGGCGGACTTCACGTCGCCTGCTGCAGAAGGAGCAGCCAAACGGAGAACAACAGAAGCGGTGCATAAGAGGCGCCGGGCAATAAAACGAAGCGTTCGGAGGGCGCTGCAGCAGCGGCAGTCGCGGGAGCGACGTCTGCGAGTCGCCGTCACGGCTGGGAGGCGAGCGCCGAGCGGCGCGTCCGACGCGTTTCACAGTTCACGGTGACGGAGGGCGCCTCAGTTTCGCAACAGCCGGCAAAAAGATTTCAATTACCGGCGGCGGCAGCTACGCGCACTTCGACTCCGTCTCGCGGAACCGTAGCGCGCGCGGCCCAGCACGCAGCGGGACGCCGAAGAAAGGAAGGAAAAAAGAGCAAAAGGCCCTCCCGCCGGGCGACGGAACGGCCGAGCAGCTTTTGTCGGTCGCGCGCTTCCCGCCTCCGTTCGACCCGGTAACGACTGCGGTCGCCGCGATTCCGCACCCTTAAAAGGAATATTCCTTCGCTAATAGAAAATAATTCTGCCGCTTTACTGCGCTCCGTTCTGCCACATGCTGGCGACCGGCAGCTCGATTACTGTTATGAGGGGAGTAGAAAAAAAATGGTAGTAAAAATGCATACGGTACGGTGGACCTCGTCCTTGCTCGCCGCCATCCGGAGAATTGTCGTCCGTGATTGTCGCACCCTGGGCTTTACGGGCCCCGAGCCACTCTTCCGGGCCATCCGCCTTCTCCTAAAGCTGTAAACATGCAGGTTATGATCTGGTTCTCGCGGTGCGGCCGCCAGCAGTTGGTAACACTGTTCCTCGCGGTTGCGAAACAGGTCGTTTGTCACACAGCAAAGTAGCAATGAGGAAGGGAGCCCCGCTAAGCTGACGTGTCCCTCCCCCCCCCCCCCCCACCTCATCTGCGCCGTACACAGACACAGACGCGGACTTAGCCGCCACTATAATGACGCTTATTTTTCAAGACGGCGCTCCTGACACTTTGCTGCGGAGTACGGCATCATCAAGTGATGAAAATAAATTGCCCCGGCCACCGGCTCGTCCTTACGCTCGCCAAATGATTATTCCGGGTGCCGCACACGATTTTTCTTTTCCGGATCCCCCGACGTTAAGATCCCCAGAGATAAACTCCGCGCAATATCGCACGCCGTGACTGGCGGATTTACAGGACACTTGCCGTTCCAGCGGCAAGCCTGTGATACGGTGCCTCATTCCGGGCCGGCCGCGTAAACTAGATCTCGTGACTGCGAGGCAGTCCGTCATCTGAAGAGACCGCAGTTACGTGGCGGCTGCTCAAATGTTTCAGACTCTGAGGACGCAATTTATTATTGTCGCGTTCTTTCTCAAGTTTTCTCGTTTTTCATTTCCACCAACAAACCATATGCTGGGCGTTATTTTCCTTATGTTGCACAGGTAAGTAGGATGTTTAGGTTTTTATGTTGGTAACGCCATGTAGCGCTCTATATGAAAATCACTGACTTGTGCTGTGTGCAGTCTCTGGCTGGTTTGCATTGTTGGAATTTGGTATTGTAGTGTTGGGCAGTTGGCTGTTAACAGCGCATAGCATTGCGCAGTTGGAGGTGAGCCGCCAGCAGTGGTGGATGTGGGGAGAGAGATGGCGGAGTTTTGAGAGCCGATGACTTGGACGTGTGTCCATCAGAGACAGTAAATTTGTAAGACTGGATGTCATGAACTGATATATATATATATATATATATATATATATATATATATATATATATTATGACTTTTGAACACTATTAAGGTAAATACATTGTTTGTTCTCTATCAAAACCTTTCATTTGCTAACTATGCCTATCAGTAGTTAGTCCCTTCAGTAGTTAGAATCTTTTATTTAGCTGGCAGTAGTGGCGCTCGCTGTATTGCAGTAGTTCGAGTAACGAAGATTTTTGTGAGGTAAGTGGTTCATGAAAGGTATAGGTTATTGTTAGCCAGGGACATTCTTTTGTAGAGAATTTTGAAAGTCAGATTGCGTTGCGCAAAAAATATTGTGTGTCAGTTTAGTGTTGATCAGAATAAGTAAAGAGCGAAATGTCTGAGTACGTTCAGTTCTGCTCAGCTGTTTGAAAATCAACTAACGTAAGGGGTTTACCAGCACAGTAATTCAATAATTTTTCTAAGGAGACATTTCACATTGTGAGAAGAATTGGAGAAAGCTGCCATGTGAGACAGTTGACAACTAATCAATCAGAGACGTGTGTCAATTAAATTCACCCAACTAAACTGAAACTTCTGAAAAAAACAGAACGCTTGATGAATAGAGGAGCTAAATACCCTTTTCTTCAACTGTGAATGAAAATAAGTACTACAATGGCAGGAACGTCTTGTAAATGAGCAAAGAGCGTCTACCGAATCAAGCAATGTGTTGCAGCCAAGATGTGCTAGAGTAAGACTATACCCCCAATTAAGCTAAATGATAATTCGGAAATGGCTTACAGGGCGAATCTACAGGGTGGCGCACGAAATGTGTTACCCTTTTGTGTTTGAATATAAACTTTATTGTCAATACAATCTGAAAGGAACATATATTACAATGAAGAGCCGTCCATGGAGATTTGTTGTAACCCAGCACATGCTCAATATGTCCACCATTTCGTTTCCTAACTTCCTTGAAACGAACACTGAAGTTAGTGATTACCCTACGGCACATGTCTTCAGTAATTTCACTGCTAGCTTGAAGAATAAGTCTTCTGAGCTCCATTAAATCACGTGGACGTTTCGGGAAATTTTTTCCTGTAGGTACCCCCAAAGAAAAAAGTCACATGGATTGAGGTCTGGACTATTGGGGTGCCAATTTTATCCGTCACTGAAGCGACCTGGAAACCTGAGAGAAATGATCCGCATGTCGAAATGCTCGTCTAAAAACTCCAACACAGTGTTTGCAGTATGTGGCCTTGCTCCATCTTGCATGAACCACTGCGTGTTGAAGGGCAAGGCAGTAGCAAGAAGTTGTGGAATTTAATGGAGCTCAGAAGACTTATTCTTCAAGCTTGCAGTGAAATTACGGAAGACATGTGCCGTAGGGTAATCACTAACTTCAGTGTTCGTTTGAAGGTAGTTAGGAAACGAGATGGTGGACATATTGAGCATGTGCTGGGTTACAACAAATCTCCATGGACGGCTCTTCATTGTAGTATATGTTCCTTTCAGATTGTATTGACAATAAGGTTTATATTCAAAAACAAAATTGTAACCAAGGTTAATAAATAATAAGGTTGGGCAGTAAACGCTCTGCTCTGCCATTGGCTGGCCTAGTGACGTCAGCGTGGAAGCAAGCGCTCACAAGCAGACTACACGGCATGCGCGTTTACGTCAAGTTTTTGGCGGAAGATTTTGTTTATACCAGAAATGAGATGTCTAAACTGCGTTTCTGCTGCTAAAATATTACAGTTAAAACTGATGAGTTATATTCTGTCGCAGCTTATGCCTCACACATCGGTAAAATGTCAGATCACAACCACACTGACACACACTTGAAATTCGAAACCCTGGCTCAAATAAATCAGAAACTATTCATTTAATCTCATTGAAATGAATTTACTTAAGAGCTCGAAGTTGCACACACTTGTTTGTAAGAACAGCATTCCTTCTTTCTAAAGCCGCTATAGTATTCATCAAAATAACTTTATCTGTGTCTAAAAAAAAAAAAAAAAAAAAAAAAAAAAACTGTCATCTGTACATGTGCTCTTATTATGATGTTTCTTATTTGGTGACGGCTTTTCCAGAGTTTCCAGAGATTTCTTATGTTGTTCTCGTTTCTTATACCGTTTGGTTCTGTCTTCTGTTGCGGGTGACACATTGACAGTCGCACTACAGCACGGAAAAGTGCGCAAAGGAACTGCATCTGGCTTGAGCATTCTTTTTCGGGCCAAATTAAGCAATTCAGACTGTAAATCCCTTAAGTAATCTGTTTCTGCGAAATGGCGAGAACATATTCTTGCATGCGAACATTTACACTGTCTTTCCCTCAACATTTCGACAACCATAGTTTTTGTAATGTTTCATTACGCGGGAAACTGTGATATATTACGTCAGTTCCCTTTGTGCTCCAGTTGTAGGAAAAACAGCCCGTTACAGCACAGCCTGGCATTGTACTCACTTGTAGATTCTCCAATAAGAATTTCACAGGACGAACCATAAACTATAGAGCTGGCGAGCACAATGTTGATTCCGCTGTCCACTATCGCTAACTATTGCAGTTCCGAATCAAATATCAATTACAGCAGAAACCAACACTCCCGAATTCCAAATGTTTCCGCTGTTGACTGGGTACCTCAGAAGAAAGAACTCAATCAAAATACTCCTTCAAACACAAAACAACACAAGAAAAACAATCACGCACAATTCGAACTGTGTACTGTTTGGCACAGCTGCCTCCACCGTGACGTCATGTGCACAACCGAGAAAACACGTTGCTTTCTGCGCATAGCTTTCTGCGCCCCCCTGATTGTAACACATTTCGTGCGCCACCCTGTATGAAGAGGATGACAATGACCTCATTATATCATCAAGTATTTCGGCTTTAGATGCATCTTTATGAATGAAATATATTTGTTTGTGACAGTTTGACCACTTGAAATAGTCACTCATGAGACACTGAGAGGTGGCATGAGCCCCCTCTCATATTTCTATCTTACGATTTTCCTCTCTAATTGCATGCAGTGAAAAGTCGCTATTCCTTCACACGCGGACTTCCCACCCAGCGTCTCTCGTCACCCGGGTGGTCCAGTGACAGGCGGGCTCCGCTGATCTGGAAAGGGTTAAGCCGACGGGTGTGAGGAAGTCGAGTGAATGCTTTGCAGACGCCGACATTGTCAAAAGACACGCCTGGAGGGGTCTGAAGTAGCGGCTGGGCTAGAGGTTCCGTTACTTCGCAGAATCTTAGCGAAAACACTTTCTGGCGGGCTACCAGCGAGGCGTGGGAATGACTTGTGTACCCAGGCAGTTGTGGTGGGAAAATTCCCGCGCTTTCTGCAAAATAGTAACTGTGATTGGCTTGCTCAGGGCATAGCCCCGTGACGTAGCAAAATCAGTGGAGAAATTGGCGCCAAGAATCTCCATTGGTGGAATGGTAGTACTCCGGCAATGGAGTGGAATTTTCCGCCGGTTTTCGAGTTGCTGATTGGAACGTTTAACCATGGCCACTGTCGTGGGGGCGGGAATGTTGTGTGTTTGGCCTGTACGGGTGCTCTAGGTAGTCGGCTCTCGCTTTTCGGTCGAGGACGTCGAAGCAACGAGCCATCGCCTCCGGTACGCCAAATCGTGTTCTTGCAGTTAAGAAGACAGATTGGTAAGGTATATCCGCAGCACCGGCAGACAGGGACTTTCCTAGGTGATAATCAGAGCTCAGCAGAGCGCGCCTGTTCGTCTTTTTCTAACTTTGTTCTGTCTTGAGTAGCAGCAATTAATGTTGGGTTAGCTGAGTGTCTCTCTTAAGGTTTGAGTGGCAAGGAATTGGCTCCACATACCACTTTGTCATAAACCTCACAATCTAGTTTATTGACAACTTCACCTTCACAGTGTTTGTTTGAGTATCCAATTTGAGCCAATTTGATGTATTATAAATGTTTCATGTGTTTTTGTTTATTATTTTGTGTCTTTTATTACACTCCTGGAAATTGAAATAAGAACACCGTGAATTCATTGTCCCAGGAAGGGGAAACTTTATTGACACATTCCTGGGGTCAGATACATCACATGATCACACTGACAGAACCACAGGCACATAGACACAGGCAACAGAGCATGCACAATGTCGGCACTAGTACAGTGTATATCCACCTCTCGCAGCAATGCAGGCTGCTATTCTCCCATGGAGACGATCGTAGAGATGCTGGATGTAGTCCTGTGGAACGGCTTGCCATGCCATTTCCATCTGGCGCCTCAGTTGGACCAGCGTTCGTGCTGGACGTGCAGACCGCGTGAGACGACGCTTCATCCAGTCCCAAACATGCTCAATGGGGGACAGATCCGGAGATCTTGCTGGCCAGGGTAGTTGACTTACACCTTCTAGAGCACGTTGGGTGGCACGGGATACATGCGGACGTGCATTGTCCTGTTGGAACAGCAAGTTCCCTTGCCGGTCTAGGAATGGTAGAACGATGGGTTCGATGACGGTTTGGATGTACCGTGCACTATTCAGTGTCCCCTCGACGATCACCAGTGGTGTACGGCCAGTGTAGGAGATCGCTCCCCACACCATGATGCTGGGTGTTGGCCCTGTGTGCCTCGGTCGTATGCAGTCCTGATTGTGGCGCTCACCTGCACGGCGCCAAACACGCATACGACCATCATTGGCACCAAGGCAGAAGCGACTCTCATCGCTGAAGACGACACGTCTCCATTCGTCCCTCCATTCACGCCTGTCGCGACACCACTGGAGGCGGGCTGCACGATGTTGGGGCGTGAGCGGAAGACGGCCTAACGGTGTGCGGGACCGTAGCCCAGCTTCATGGAGACGGTTGCGAATGGTCCTCGCCGATACCCCAGGAGCAACAGTGTCCCTAATTTGCTGGGAAGTGGCGGTGCGGTCCCCTACGGCACTGCGTAGGATCCTACGGTCTTGGCGTGCATCCGTGCGTCGCTGCGGTCTGGTCCCAGGTCGACGGGCACGTGCACCTTCCGCCGACCACTGGCGACAACATCGATGTACTGTGGAGACCTCACGCCCCACGTGTTGAGCAATTCGGCGGTACGTCCACCCGGCCTCCCGCATGCCCACTATACGCCCTCGCTCAAAGTCCGTCAACTGCACATACGGTTCACGTCCACGCTGTCGCGGCATGCTACCAGTGTTAAAGACTGCGATGGAGCTCCGTATGCCACGGCAAACTGGCTGACACTGACGGTGGCGGTGCACAAATGCTGCGCAGCTAGCGCCATTCGACGGCCAACACCGCGGTTCCTGGTGTCTCCGCTGTGCCGTGCGTGTGATCATTGCTTGTACAGCCCTCTCGCAGTGTCCGGAGCAAGTATGGTGGGTCTGACACACCGGTGTCAATGTGTTCTTTTTTCCATTTCCAGGAGTGTATTTTAGTCTTAATAAATCATATTGTTATTTTGGACAGAACTTTCATTCTGTTAATCGGTAGAGCAACCCATCATTTCTCACTACGTTAATGAAACCTTCCTTTATTTAACTTATTTATCAAATTAAATTATTGCAGGTGCCAAACTTTTTTCTACTCCACTTGCAGGGTTGATTACAGTCAGTTTGCGTATTTTTTTAATCCATGTGCAACAGCAAAAGTCGGAGTTAGAATAGGGGGGGCTTAGAGCATCATTTACATATGTAGATTCTAGAAGAATTTAGTGTTAAATACACTGCGTGCCCCAGCACCTCGCATAAAATGGCGACCCTGCCAGGATCTTTCCTGTGAATCACTGATTAACATACAGTATTCTTAGTAGGAACATTCAAATTTTTTTTCTCTAGTATTTTAATGATTAGTACCCAAGTTTTTTTACTTGTAGTTCCGCGATTAGTTTTTATTAGCGGCGCATGATTACAGTTTTTGTTTTCAGTGTATATATTTTTTGTGTGTTCATTGTTTTTTTGTGTTTCTTTGATGTGGTGTCCGTACCTCATCACACTTTGTCGGGTTTGTGTGCAGTTTCTGTACCACAACAAATCGTGCTTGTAGTTACAGCGTTGGAACAGCGTTGTTGAAATTTTATGTCTATGTGGAAAAATATTCGAAGTAGATGATTTTTACTGTGAATTTTAGATAAATTTGTTTTTTCATGAATGAGCACGAGAAGTAAGGCACGACTATTATCGAGCGAAACTAAAACAAAAGAGGGTAGCATAATGGATAAGAGGCAGGTTACTGACGAGGATAGGTTCGGAGATGAGATGGGCACATTTTTAGCAGCACAGGACGACAGGGTCATTGATGAGGAAGGTGATTTGGACGCGATCTTGGAGCAACGTCGCGACCGTGATTATGATAGTGAATTGGAGGATGGAACAGAGACAGGCACACAGGTCGAGACGGTGGCAGAAGTTTATAGTCAAACGAACGAGTGCAGACAGAGGACAGCTCGGTCACGTCAGAGCTCTAGCGCCCAGGTGTCCAGAGTTACATCACCCATGTTTGAAGAGGATCAAAAAGATGACGTAAACCCAATACTGAGCTTCCTACGATCAATGAAAGAAGAAGCTGGTGAACAATGTAAGAAGGAGAAGGCAGAAGATGAGAAACAACGTAAGAAGGAGAAGGAAGAAGGTGAGAAACAACGTAAGAAGGAGAAGGAAGAAGCTGAGAATCAACGTAAGAACGAGAAAGAAGAAGCTGACGTACAGCGTAAGAAGGACACGGAGGCAATAATTTCGCATTTAGGGGAAATTCGTGGGGAATTATTAACAATAAAGAAAGAATGTGAAGAAGCAAAACAAATGTCAATGGTAGCACAAAAAGTAGCAGGCCTAGCCAAAACTGCAGCAACAGGGGCAATGAAAATCGCAAGAGTAACTTCTCAACTCGCAGGGCGCTTGCGACGTGCGACACAAGTCCACTCCAAATCCATAGCGGCCTTAAAGACTCAAGGTAATATTGCGGTTACGAACATCACGAAACGAATGAAAGAAGTAGAGAGTCGGATAGCAAAACTAGAGCGAAACGGGCGCACGAGCACTGCGCATTCGGATGCCAATGATGGAGTACACAGGATTGTGTCTCCGAGGAAAAGCCCCCCGTGCTCTAGCCCAGTGACAGCGTGCGGAACGAACAATGCACACGCAGAAACAGCGAGTAATAGCTTCAATAATTGCAGCCCACTTAGAAGAGTGAATGCTGAATGCCACTTCCACTGTGATACAGATGTAGCACATTACAGTAATCAGCAGGATAGATCAGGACTCTCAGCAGACGTGCAAGTATCGGAAACGAGTGACAACACCAGTGCGAGGATCGGACAGGATTTTGATCACAATCACTTCCTGTCGATACTAAAATTCCAAAAGTTCAGAGATAATGGAGGGTCGATGCATCCCAAGAGCTGGGTGATGCAGTTTACAAATTCATTACCGCCATCATGGCCAACCCTGGCAAAATTAGAATTCATGTGTGGACACATCGAAGGCCAAGCCGCGGAAAAGATGCGGAGTGTGGCAGCGACGTGTCAGACTTATCAGGAATTTGTTGATGCGTTCCTGGGGATCTACTGGTCAAAGGAAACGCAAGACAGGATTAAAGAGGAAATAATATTTTGTCCTGAACTGGAAGTGTCCGGGCAAAGGAGCGCAACCAAATTTTTTGACGATTTACTCAAGAAAAATCAATTTTTAGATAGTCCATATAGCAAGGGAGAAATCATCAAATTTTGTTTTTCCAAATTGCCTGTTAGGTATCAACAGACACTTGTCGGCAAGTGTGGAGCTGACATGGAAGCATTCAAGAGTCTATTGCGCGAACTCGAAGTAGTCTTCGATAAACAAGACGCAAAGGACAGGAAGAAGGCGCAAAATAACAAATACCACGGGCCAGCAAGGACAGACGACAACAGATCGCATAATCGCGCTCGTCAGTTAGGAAACCAGGGTTACGGAAATCAAGGTTACGCAATTCCAGATTATGGAAACCAGAGACACGGAAACCAGAACGTCAGGGAACAGGGTCAATCTAGACAAGGAATCTGGGACAGGAGGAATAACGAACGGCAAAGCGACCGTAACTGGAGAGAGCGAAATCAAGGACCACAGGAGAACCAGGAGATTGAAATTAGACCTGCAAATCCTAATGCACGTCAGAGGAGGGGGAGTCTTACAAGGGATTGGAGCTAGTCCATAGGACTCCACCACATCTCTCACACAAAGAAGTTCGTGGAATAATAGTAGTTTAAGTGGTGTTCAGAGTAGAATAGGCAAATATATGAACCTTTCTTTGGGGAACAATAATCGTTACATTAATAGATTAAGATTGTTAAAGTATTAACACGCTGCGTTTTCTCGCATAAGAATTTACTGCTGTTAACTTTTTTTGTCTATGTTCGGGATCTCCTCTGTCGTTGCGATAAGAGGCACTACCTTTCCATGAGCAATGTTTTTGTCCTTTCCTATCTGGTGTCCATGTTAAGGGATAATGATGAGTGACGAGATGTCGCACAAACGGGCGCATACAAGAACGTGCTCTTAGAAGCGTTCTGAGAAGTCGTGATACGCTCCATAGCGGCCACAACCAGTTCGTGAGACGTTCATACCAATGCTTGCAGGCACGCGTCAGTGCACTGCAAGATTGTGGTATATTGCGTGATTTCGAGGATGAATATGGGCAGTATAGTTTTTTGCAGAGCTGCGCCAGCATCGTTGTCTTGCAAGTCGGGGTGAACCTGTGAGCGTTTGGCTCCAATGGTGCCCTAGACGAGAGAAATGCGGGCATAAAGCCTACCATGCCAATGGGCTGGTTGGGGATTTAGCGTGCTGCTCGTGACTGTCACAGATGAATAACCAGGGACTTATACTTGGATATTCGTGACATACTGTGTAGCTGGCGTGTGTTGGGCGACTGAATCCTCAACAGGAACCAGTCCTGGCTTGGTCATATTACATTGCCTCTGGAAAGGTGTGCTTTGATCGCGAAAACCGCATCACATAGAGAAGGAAGTTGCAACTATAAATTTATTGTCGTGTATAGCCATGGCTAACCCAGTCTCTGGAGTTTCAGTGAGGCGTAATGAAAACTCGGAGGTCATGTCGTACGGCGCGCACATCACTGTCGTCAATAGCGGTGAGCAGCGAGACATCTCAACGTAACAGGAATTATGTAAGAGTATTGTATAAGGTAAACAACAAAAAAAAGGAGGTACGATATACTAGGATAAATTAAACTGTAGGATTTAACAATAACTAGATTAATATTGTGGGGGTTTTCTACCACAAGTGTTTGGCGCGCGCCTGTTGGGATGTTATTTTTCAGGTCATCAAATCACAGACCCAAGATGGAGGGACGACCGGCGAGCAAACGTAGAATAGTTGCTTGTTCTTTATAAGCTCAGTAAAACTTCGACCTGCATAATAACATAATTTATTCAAAAGACATAGAATGTAGATCGTTGGCAAATGTTAGTTAATTCTGGAGCATGTCTACTGTCGATCTATATAATTAATAGTAATATTAGTGCGGGTCCGCACATTTAGCTTTTCATCCAGTGTAGCGTCACACACCACGTACAGTAGTGAGACTGGTCTCTACACAAAGATCAAGATAAATTATTTCCATGTCTAAATTTGATACACCAAGATTTTGTTAAAATGATAGCCATAGATTAATAACTATAAACGTAAAATAAGAGTGTCTGTAATGACAGACCATCAATGTGTCATTATGTAAATTTATTATAACATAGAAGGTCATGGGAAAAAGTTAGGCATAAGATTTTTGTCAGAACTGTGCAGATGACGGGTATCGTGGCAATGCAGAGGCCAGCCAGCGCAAAAACAAGAGGTCTTCGGCTACCTGCAAAAAGGCGAGCGTCCGGTCCTGCAAGCTGACAGTCACCGGGCCATATACCTGCGGGATTAGGCGGGATCCTCGCCGGGTCACAAGCGAAAGTGAGGCGGGCTGTTGATACTGACATTCGACCCACATGCGACAGCCTGCTAGCTCTCCGGACGCGGCAGCCGTTTGGAGGGATTCCCTGCGGCAGACCACGTTGTCGTGAGTACACGAAGAAGATCACATATCGTGTCAGAACCTGCGCCTCATGTGCCTCGGGACAGAAGGGGACACTATATACTCACCTGTTAGCGTTTTTACAACTCACTAGCATTGGCCGATCTGCATACACAAAGCAGTATCGTGCCACACTAACAAATGAATGGTCTCATTTCTAACTTCTCCTCTCTATTAGAGAGCAGTTTTAGCAATCGTCGCTCCTAGTTCGATCCTGGATGGATGACCTCACACACTTGTGGAGTCACTCCACATGCCATCATCCCTCGTCGAACTGCAATATTGGGAAACGTAAAGTACTGTCCAGCGAGAGAGGAGACCTAGACTAGTGATGTATCCCAACAAGTAAACCTCAGAGACAATTAATCGACGTGAGGAGAGCCTATCACTGTGTCTTCCTACCGTACTGCCGTGATCATATGTGTGGGTCTTGGTGCAATCTCAACAGAGTACTGCAGATGCTCCAGCACACCCTATTGCCGTCGCAACAACGTAGCAACAACACCCGACGTTTAGCCCTATGTGATGTCAGTACTGTGGAATTTGTGAAGTGCTTCGAATATTTCTAACAATGTGATTTAGTGCCTCATTCTCAGCACAGTCGTGAACTTTGTGCAATGTGCATGCACAACTTGATGGCCCATGAACCTTATTTTTTTTTCTTAAATTTCTTTCTCTTGTGTTGTTTTTGTAATGTATGTTATACCTTGTATGTGTTTGTGTTTTACACTGCAATTCTTATTACAAATTACTGTATTGTTCTCCACACCATGTTTTTTTGTATTTTGTATTTATTGTTGTGTGTATGCAAACAGTGTGCCTGAAGTCCACATAAACTGAAGCAGATACCACCACTGTCATTGTGAATGGACCATCAGTTCAGGGAACATTTTGTAAAGGTTATTCTTGCTGCAGGGAGACAGAATGAATCGGAGGTTGTAATTAGATTCTGAAAGCTCACAAAGAGATTGTTAACTTAAATAGTATCATGTGTGAGTGAGTTCAGGTTATTTTAAGGATTAAAATTGTTGTAATGTCTTGGGCATTTAATTGCGGAGCACTCCAACTCTGATTGTAAAGAATAAATTGCTCCATATTTGGCTCACATGCCCGGGCCATATTTAGAGAATGAATGTCTGTGTGAATCGGTGTTTGGAAGGGGCTCCCTGGGTATGGATGTGTGATGTGAGTGTTAGCGTTCCATATTAAGAAGGTGAAGTTGGCTACATCATAAATAATCCTCCCTCTATGAGCTGCATTTTTTCAGTTGCAGTGATTTTCTTTATAGAGTGCAGCATGTGCAGCCAGTTTGCGAGATTGTTCTTGGGCGATTGACTCACTACCTTGCTCCTAAGTGAGCCAACCGCTCACCAATTTCAATCTAAAATGGCGTAGGGGCTATGAGAGGTGGCATGAGCCCCCTCTCATATTTCTATCTTACGATTTTCCTCTCTAACTGCATGCAGTGAAAAGTCGCTATTCCTTCACACGCGGACTTCCCACGCAGCGTCTCTCGTCACCCGGGTGGTCCGCTGATCTGGAAAGGGTTAAGCCGACGGGTGTGAGGAAGTCGAGTGAATGCTTTGCAGACGCCGACATTGTCAAAAGACACGCCCGGAGGGGTCTGAAGTAGCGGCTGGGCTAGAGGTTCCGTTACTTCACAGAATCTTAGCGGAAACACTTTCTGGCGGGCTACCAGCGAGGCGTGAGAATGACTTGTGTACCCAGGCAGTTGTGGCGGGAAAATTCCCGCGCTTTCTGCAAAATAGTAACTGTGATTGGCTTGCTCAGGGCATAGCTCCGTGACGTAGCAAAATCAGCGCAGAAATTGGCGCCAAGAATCTCCATTGGTGGAATGGTAGTGCTCCGGCAATGGAGTGGAATTTTCCGCCGGTTTTCGAGTTGCTGATTGGAACGTTTAACCACGGCCACTGTCGTGGGGGCGGGAATGTTGTGTGTTCGGCCTGTACGGGTGCTCTAGGTAGTCGGCTCTTGCTTTTCGGTCGAGGACGTCGAAGCAACCAGCCATCGCCTCCGGTACGCCAAATCGTGTTCTTGCAGTTAAGAAGACAGATTGGTAAGGTATATCCGCAGCACCGGCAGACAGGGACTTTCCTAGGTGATAATCAGAGCTCAGCAGAGCGCGCCTGTTCGTCTTTTTCTAACTTTGTTCTGTCTTGAGTAGCAGCAATTAATGTTGGGTTAGCTGAGCGTCTCTCTTAAGATTTGAGTGGCAAGGAATTGGCTCCACATACCACTTTGTCATAAACCTCACAATCTAGTTTATTGACAACTTCACCTTCACAGCGTTTGTTTGAGTATCCAATTTGAGCCAATTTGATGTATTATAAATGTTTCATGTGTTTTTGTTTATTATTTTGTGTTTAGTCTTAATAAATCATATTGTTATTTTGGACAGAACTTTCATTCTGTTAATTGGTAGAGCAACCCATCATTTCTCACTACGTTAATGAAACCTTCCTTTATTTAACTTATTTATCAAATTAAATTATTGCAGGTGCCAAACTCTTTTCTACTCCACTTGCAGGGTTGATTACAGTCGGTTCGCGTATATTTTTTAATCCATGTGCAACAGCAAAAGTCGAAGTTAGAATAGGGGGGGGCTTAGAGCATCATTTACATATGTAGATTCTAGATGAATTTAGTGTTAAATACACTCTTTGCCCCGGCACCTCGCAACACCAGGCAGAGCCCATACCTCTACATACAATATTTCCACAGAATGTGAAGCTTTAGAAGAGCTACAGACTCCTCACACAGCTCTCATGATGAATCTTCTTCTGAGTGGGCATACATTACTACCGTTATACCACGGATTTCAATTCTGGGACCTCCTCTGTATTTGTTATACATAAATTACGTTCCAACTTACATTGATAAAGCAGAAATTGTGCTCTTTGCTGATGTCGCTAACATCATGTAACCAAGCCGAACTCAGAAGCAACAGCAGAAGGACCAGCAAATGAGATATTCAAAAGTATTATTAGTTGGTTCTTGGTAAGTGATGTGTCACACTATGTATTATCATCAAAAACAGTTTAGCGCTGAGTGTGCGTACAGATCAGCATTTGAATTGAAAATCATGTGTTACAGATCTTTTATACATTTGTTATACGCGTAATTTCTGATTCACCTGATGCAAGCACTGGAAAATTATCCTGATTCTCATAGTTTCATCACTGATGTTGCATGGAACAATTTCCTGAGAAAATTACAAATGTGGACACGCAGTATTCATTCCATAGAACGTACTGTAAAGGTAAAATCTGGTGCCTATCAGTGATCTTGACTTATTGACAACTGACAACAGTCTCAGAATACTCTCTCTCTCTCTCTCTCTCTCTCTCTCTCTCTCTATATATATATATATATATATATATATATATATATATAGTACACCAACGAGCGAAGAATCCAAATGAGACGGAAATCAGTGGTTCTGATGTACATGTACAGAAAAACAAATGATCGCAATTTCAGAATTGTTGCATTATTTATTCAAGAGAAAGGGCTTCACAAACTGAGCAAATTCATAACGCGTTGGTCCACCTCTGGCCCTTACGCAACGGCTTGGTATTCGTTGATTGAATTGTTGGATGTCCTCCTGTGGGATGTTGCGCCAAATCCTATCCAACTGGCGCATAGACAGTCAAAATCACCAGCTGCTTGGAGGGTCCTGCCCACAACGCTTCAGACCCTCTCAACTGGGGAGAGATCCGGTGATCTAGCTGGCTAAAGTGGGGTTTTGCAAGCACGAAGACAAGAAGCAGAAACTCTCGCCGTGTGCGGATGGGCATTTTCTTGCTGATGTTTAAGTCCAGGATGCTCTGCCACAGAGAAACAAAACTGGACGTAAAATGTCGTCGACGTACCACTGCGCTCCAAGGCGCCGCGGATGACAATCAAAGAGCCCCTGGTATGAAAACTAATGGTATTCCAGACCATCTCCCCTCGTTGTCTGGCTGTATGGCGGGCGAGAACTACTTTCTCTTATTTTCTTACGATAATTATTTCTCTCTATATAAATATGCGTCAGCAGAATATTTTCACATTCATGGAAGAAAGTTGGTGACTGAAATTGCGTGGAATGATCTTTCCGCAACGAAAAATGCCTTCGTTTTAATGATTGCCACCCTAGCTCCCGTATAATATCCGTGGCACTCTCTGCCCTATTTCGCGATAAGACTAAGCGAGCTGCCCTTCTTTGAATTTTTTCGACGTCCTCCGTGAGTTGTATCTGGTTCGGATCCCACACCGCACAACAATACTCCAGAAGAGGATGGACAAGCGTAGTGTAGATAAGCACTTAGTAGTAGTTGCATTTTATAAGTGTCCCGTCAATGAAACACAGTTTTCGGTCCGCCTTCCCGAAAACATTATCTGTGTCATCGAACCAGTTTAAATTGTTCGTAACTGTGATCCCTTGGTATTTAATTCAACTGACAATCTATACATTTGTGTGATTTATCGCGCAACGGAAATTTAATGGATTTCTTTTATTATTTGTGTGAAGACCTCACACTTTCTGTTATTTAAACTCAATTGCCACTTTTCGCATCATGCAGATGTTTTGTGTAAATCATTTTGCAATTGTTTTGATCTCCTGATGACTTTAAAACACGATAAATAATAGCGCCATCTGCAAACAGTCTACAAGGGCTGCTCATATATCTCCTAAATCGTTTACATAGATTAACAGCAGAGAGCGTATAGCACTTTCTTGGCAAACGCTAGATATCACTTCTGTTTTATTCAGTGACTTTCGTCAGTTACTACGAACTGCAAGCTTTCTGATAGGAAATCACGAATGCAGTCGGACACTAATTAGAAGTCGCTTGTGGGGAATGGTTTTAAAAGTTTTCTAGATATTTAGAATGGAATCAATTTGAGATCCCATGTCAATAGTACTCATTAAGTTTCCATGAAGACCTTGTTGTGTTTCATAGTTTCACAAAAAGTATTTCCGAATCCGTGCTAGCTGTGTGTCAATAGATCGTTTTCTTCGAGGTACTTTTTTTTTTTTTTTGTTTTGAAATTTGTGGTAAGGTCCTATAGGACCAAACTTCTGAGGTCATCGGTCCCTAAGCTGACGCTCTACTTAATCCAACTTAAACTAACTTAACCTAAGGACAACACACACACCCATGCCCGAGGGAGGACTCGAACCTCCAACGGGGAGAGCCGCCCGGGCCGTGACAAAACGCCTCGTACCGAGCGGATACCCCGCGCGGCTCGAGGTAATTCAAAACGTTTGAGCACAGCTTATTTTAATAAAATATTCTCGGGTTTCAAGCTGCGTCAAGTGGTTAACTGCTCACGAGATTACGGCAAATATCTTCTCTGCCATTGACTAGTGTTTGACAATGGCAGAGTAGATCTCTGCCGAAATCTCGCGGGCAGTTAACCACCTGACACGTCTCGAAACCTAAGAGTATTTTATTAATGAATATCGCAGAGAGAGAATGTGTTCGATTGCAGTATATGTTGCAAAATCTTATTGCAGACTGACGTCAGTGACATGGGTCTACAGTTCAGCGGATCACTCCTCTTTCCTTCCTTGAGTATTGGTCTGACCTGTGCGCCTTTCCAGTCATTAAGTACCGATCTTCCGTCGAGCGAGTGGTTGCGTATGATTTCTATGTATAGGACTCTTGTATCAGCGTACTCTGACAGGAAACTAAGTGGTATACAAGCTGGACTGGATGACTTGCCCTTTAATAAGCTATTTATGCTTCACCTATGTTAGTCTTTCTTTATATCCTTACACGTCAGTGTTATGCATTAATCCGAAATGTTGATGACTTGGCTAAGTCTTTGGTCGTGGACTTCCACATTTTGGGTGTTCAGCAAATGTGAGGAGAATATGGAGATGGGAAGGATAGGTGTGTGCGCGTGTGTGTGTGCGGAGGGGTGGGGGAGAAGGCAAAATTTAATGACTCAAAGAAGCAGCATGTGTGTCTCCCCTGAGCGGAATGAATGGGGGCGTTGAAGTGGAGCAAAAGCACCCACATAGAGAGGCTCAAGCGACACTTCGTTTTAACAGCTTACTGTAAATTCGTAAGACGACGTTGGTAGAACTCTCCTGTGATGGTTTGCCCCTTAGTAAAACATTATGGAATACCTAAAAATAAGCAATATCTTAACTGATGATGATTCGATCTTCGTCTGTGTTGGCTGTGGTGAATCCTCTGCTTGCTTTGCTCCATCTGCTGGGTTAGAGTGATGTACATATCACTCGTGTAGGCAGATAAACCCTCCAAAAGCAGTCATCTGTATTGACCCTACACACCTGCAACATTTTGACAGCTACCTTAGATTGGTGGGCTAGAGAAACGTCGCACTTTGCGATCGGCATGCGATTCTTCATCCCAGTTCAAGAAAAAAGTGTATCTATCAAAACGTAGCCCCAGCAATAGGTTTAATAGAAATTCGACTTAAATAAGTGAGGCTCTGGCAACGCTGTATCTTCATGTAGCGTGGCCAGCAACAGGTAACATGAACTCTGCGCTGTGCCACAGCTAACTCATTAGCTCAGTGAGACGAGGCAATGCGGTCAACAACAGATGCGCAGACTTGCCGATGTTCGTGTCGCATTTGCCAACATCTTCTTTTTTTTAGCTAAAACATTAAATTGTGTGCAATTTACGCCTTCACAATGCGGTATCTTCTGTATTTCTTTCAGTTACATTTACCTTCATTTAAACATTAAGACATAACATAAATTTCTTATAGATGTAAACCACGACTGTGTTTTGTGCATCACACAAATAAAGCCAACAGAAAATAATGCCGGGTACAGTAACATAAGCCTGTATTGAATGAGGTATAATAAACACAATAGGTAGGCTAGGCTAGACTGCGTATTACTCTGTACTTTTCATGTCCATGTTTATCTTCTCGGAGCCGGTACGTACATGTACAAACAACGTTCAGTTTAAAGAAGACGTTCAAAGCAAACACTTTGCATCTGCAAACACTTGGCCATTCGCAGGATCATACTTTGCTGGACCTTATGCAACAGACCTGCATCCATCATTGCCGAAGCAGCATGCACGTGAGCTGTTAGGTTGTGTACATCCATGGGTGGAGTACTATAAACTTGTTCCTTTGAGTGACTTCCCAAACAAAAAATTAGTGGATCAACGTCCGAGGAACGTGGAGGCCAGAACATACTTCCACATACTCCGTTATCAATCCGTTTCCCTGGAAACACTTCATTTAAATAGTTACGCACGTCCGTTCCAAAGTGTAGCGGTGAGCCATCCTGCTGAAACCATAATAGTCTCTGAACACCAAGTGGAACGTTTCTTAATGCATTAGACAAATTATTGCAAAGAAACGTACGGTACAGAGGAGCATTCAAATTTTCCAACAATAAGCAAGGGCTACAAAGCAATCCTCCCACGATTCCACATCCATGGGAAAGCCAAAGCGTACCTGAAAATCATGTTCAGAGGTGACATGTTGGTTGTGTTCCGACCAATAAAGGCTGAAAACACCTCCAAGAGTGAAGCTGCCGGCCGTTGTGGCCGAGCGGTTCTAGGCTCTTCAGTCTGGAACCGCGCTCCTGCTACGGTCACAGGTTCGAATCCTGCTTCGGGCATGGATGTGTGTAATGTCCTTAAGTTAGTTAGGTTTAGTTAGTTCTAAGTCTAGGGGACTGGTGACCTCAGATGTTAAGTCCCATAGTGCTTGGAGCCATTTGATTCAAGAGTGAAGCTAGATTGGTCAGTCCATATCATTTTATTTACAAAATGTTCGTTATCTTCTACTTGGTGGAAAAGTCATTCCCAAAACTTACTCGTCGAATGCGGTGTTCTGGCTGCTGGTGTTGAATTAACGTGTAATGATGTAGGTACAGTACTTCAACAACTAGTCTTTGGGATACCTGATTGGTGAAAGATTTCAAGAATCGCGTCCACTGTTTGTGGACTTTGGACAACCTATGCCCATTGCTTGTGGAAGGAGATTGCCAGTGAGCCATCCGAAGGCGTCCCTCCAGGAGACGAAAAACATTCTTGCCGGGATGGCGTCTTTGAGGGTAGCGTGCAGCATGTGCAGCAGCAGCTTGGTTATCTGATGTATCCAGCATATCGACGTATTCATCATTCGTGTACTCCATCGGGAAGCCACCCAACATAGCTTGACAGGACCAGTTATGGTTGTGCACTGCATGGTTAATAGACACATGCTTGCGGTTTAAAGGACCCCACTGCCGTGTCATAGGGTATTTTCATGTGTCAATACGATGTCCTGTTTATAAAGAAAGTGGACCACGGGACGTCCGTCTAAAAATCAGAAAAGGTACCTGATGAGGATTTGAACAATAGTTTCATGGTGAATGCGGGTTTGAAGTCCCAGCAGTATACTTTCTGTCGTGTGGCATTTTCTTGGCTCCTAAGGAGAGGAGGGGGAGGGGGGTGGAATGAGATGGACAGGGTCACGACCCCGAGGTCTGACCACCAAGTCCATTTCCCTCCCCCAGGTACCAAGCAAAAGCATACGGAACGAGGAGTAAGGATACAAAGCAAAGCACATTTATTAGATAAGGATCTTTTTACTGCACGAAACATAACAGGAATCCGAAATCGCGAGGAGGAGGTTCATCGATACCTAGTTTCCTAGAGAAGGACATTCCAATGATCAGAGAATAATCGGTACTAAGACTGGAGAATGTCTCGATTAACTTCGCTGCAGTAACATCGCAACTCTGGGGTGAGTTAAGAAAAACTCTACTAAGATAATTAGAGAAAAATTGTCTGTATTTGGGATAACAGACAACCACAATGATGTTTATTAAGGAAGTACCAAAAATCAAGGACTTTTTCTCGCTGTCAGAAGACAAGTAGCGACATGCTTGTCCACAAAGCCACTTCTTGGACTTCGTCATCGTTTGTGGGAAGTATCCTGAGTCGGGAAAGGAGACCAGGTGAGATGGTGTCTACTGAGGAGTTGGATGGGTAACAAAGACTAGCATCTGTCACGCCAGGAACCAGATATCTATCACTTATTCGCACGTCAGGTGGTGCTCGTCCGTGCCCACAGAATCACATGCAACCCACAGTGGGGTGTCTGCATGGTGAATTCTGTGAATGGGTTACTGGCATACTTGCTTCCCATTGAATGTAAGGTGCTATGCACTGCAAGGTACCATGCTGTTTGCATATCAGTAACAAGATAAGTAGTGCACATCGATAGCCTTAGGGCATGCCAGTCGACGTGTGGATGCTTCCCCTCAGCCAAATTTGGTGTCCTGTTCTGGTGGATAGAGACATAGATCGCCTTTTGGACGTCAAGTGCATTGGCAACAGCACAGTACGGACACAGCTCAGTTCGAGGGAAAAATAGCGAAAGTAAAAGAAGGCGATGGGACGTCTGAAATTGGGATACGGGTTAAGAGGGAGCGTGGTACAACGGTCTCCAGCTGCAGGCTGGCGAGACATGTGGGACAACGGCGCCACAGCACCGTCTGAGAGCCGACGAAAAATACTATCATTCTGTCAGGACATGATACAGGCCTAAACCGCCCCTGCACCTCGGGAGGGTGAGAGTTTCATACCGAATCTTGAACAGTAAGCCATGGCAAATGTGTGAACCCAATACCACTAGCATGCGGCGGGTCGTGGATAGCAGAAAGGGGTGTCTTGGAGATATACGACGCCAAATATAACATATTGTGTCCGTTGCAGAAGACTGAGAGCTCGTAAACAATGATCTAGGAGCCCAGCTCGTAATCGATAGAGTAGGTGGCGGCAGTTGAGGGCAACCGTGCGCTGCGGATCACCCATAAAATCGAGTCCTAAGCTCCAGATGGTGCTGCTACGAGCAATGGAGTGGTGCTGTTCCGACGAATACCCGCACCTATAGCTACAGCGCTCGATATTCGGACGTTAAGGCAGCTACCAGAAGCTTGCCCGTAGATGGTGACTCATACCAAAGACTGTCTGACGTCGGCATCACTACGAAGAACGAGGACGGGATCGTCCGCAAAGATATGGCTACCAGTAGACATCTCAGACAGGCGTTGACAGAGGCCATAGTGAAACCATACAAGAGTGCAGAGAGTAGCAGCTCTCATGGATCAAAAGGAGAGAAGTGAGACGGCCATTTTACAGTGCACAGGACATCTCTCCATGAAGGAGATGCATCACGACGTCGGTGGTAGGCTCGAGGTATCCCATCTACGGAGAATAGTGTCCAGGTAGTCATGATCAACCTGTCGAACAGCTAGCTGAAGTCAAGAATGGCTGAAAGCTCAAGCAGATGACGAGCATGAGCAAAGGCGATTGCGTCTCGATAGTGAAAGAGGGCAGTGTGTATGTTATTGCACCACCCAAAGAAATATGTTCAGCTGAAACTACGTTCCAGGCCATCCATTTACCCGTGCAGCCGGAAGCCGAATAAAGATCCTCATGCCACTGTTGAGCAGTTTCAAGGGACGATAACTGCATTTCAGTGATGCATCCTGATGCTTGTGGTTGGGAATGAGGAGGCAGTCGAGGAAACCATCATGAATCTGCACAACAGGTGACATAAGGTCTCGACGTATTTCCGTCCACGCCAGCGCCATTATGGGAGTAAATGTCCGATAAAACTCTAATGGGAGGCTGTCAGGGCCCTGCGACTTGTTCTCAGAACCCACCTTAATAGAATTATGGGTTTTGCCCTCCGTGATGTCTGGAAGCAGGTACATCGTTGCAGCCCCAGGAGTTGAGCCAAAGGAAGATCGGGACGACGCGACAATGTTGTCGGGGTGGTGCTGTGCAGAGTACAGCATAACGTAATGCGCCTGGAGGGTAGATCCCATATCCTATTGGTTATCTAAGCGTTATCATCAGTCATAAAAACATTAATCGAAGTCCTCTGTCGGTGGTGCTGTTCCATTGTCACGTGGTAAATAGACGGGCGCTAACACATCGTGTGTGCTCGACCTGACCATAGCTCCTTCAAGGTGGCGTCGAGAGAGGGCAGTGAGCTGTGCCTTGGCGCGATTCGCCATTGCCTAACGCTCTGGTGAATGCAGCACCATAGTACATTCCCGGAGAATGGTGTAATACAAATCATGGATTTGTTGCCTCCACGTTGCGACATCCCTTCCATAACAAATTAAGGCATTGCAGAGTTCTGGCTGTGTGCAGAGGACCCGCCATGACAACACAGACTGATAATCATCGCGGCGTCGACGATAGACTGTCCACTTTGCTGCCAGCAGTCTGGTGAACTAACACGGACCATGTTCAGCTTCCATGGTCCCCAGTTTCGCAACACCCTTTGACGGCGAAGAATGACTGCACAGATATACGCATCATGATTAGAGAAATGATGAGCCAGATTTCAGCAACCTGCCTCCCACCGAAAATATCGTGGGAGATATAAACACGAGCGAGGCGAATAGTAAAATACATAAACCTTCGAGATCGCTATGAACATGCTCCCTAGAATCCACAAACTTGAGGTGCTGGACAATTGCCGGCCGAAGTGGCCGAGCGGTTCTAGGCGCTACAGTCTGGAGCCGCGCGACCGCTACGGTTGCAGGCTTGAATCCTGCCTCGGGCATGGATGTGTGTGATGTCCTTAGGTTAGTTAGGTTTAAGTAGTTGTAAGTTCTAGGGGACTGATGACCTCAGAAGTTAGGTCCCATAGTGCTCAGAGCCATTTGAACCATTTGCTGGACAACTGCCGCTAGCGCCACGCATGGTGAGTGACGTGGCAGTTGATCTTTCAGCGACTGGCTGGAGCTCAAGTAACTTCCCATGATCAAACATCTTGCGACCCAGGAAGGCAGACGTGACTGCCTCGGAGCAGAAAGTCAAACTTTGGCGATGGTGACCAAAAGGAGATGGCGCATAGACGTTGATGATCCTCATGCCACAAAACCTGAAATCTGAGCCTCTGATATCTGGGAGAGAGGCAACTTCATCAGCGAGGATACATCCCGTAAAAAGATCACCATCCAATTACCAGTAAGGGAAGCATGGGAGACGTGTGCCTCAAAGCAACGAGGCACACAAAAAGCTGCAACACGCCACTCCTGAAGGAGAGCAACGTCGACGTGCCCAGCATGCGCATTTCTTGGAGTAACGCCAGTTCACGTGTGCAATTGTTGTTGACATTGACTGTGGCTATGCAATAAGTTTGAAAAGCTGCCGTCGCCAGAAGAGCTTGAGATGCAAAAATGGAGGAAGTACTGGGAGCTCCCCGTAAGGCACCCGTGGAAGATACATCACTGTGATTGGGACAAAATGGACCGCATCGAGGGAGTTCCATGGCTCTGTGCACGTCAAGAATGTCCATTCTCAGCACCGACGTAGTCCGCCGAAGAGACAGACGTGTCATCAGGCCGGTTCAGTATTACACTTTCAGAGGTGCGTCCACAGGAAGCGTTAGACACCGAAAGGGGGAAGACGTCGGTAGGTGGAGGCTGACCGGAGACGGTGGTGGGGAGAGACGTCGCGTCGTCTGGTGCCAGGTGGTCGGGGGACAGCGCTTCATCGGGAGGAGCGTCGTCATCCGAAGCACAAATACTATGGGAGCATTCATCAGGAGGGGTAAGCCACTCTCTCTTCCGTTTCCGAGGTGACCATTGCTTCCTAACATGCTGTTCTGTGTCGGGTGGCTGACGGCTGTTGTCCGACTTGAGACCAGTCGGCAGAAAAGTGGAAGACGGTACAGTTCCACGATCAACAATCATGGGGTCGGGACAGACGTCTTGCGGCTGCTGACGACTATTGTATATTGGTACTGCCGCCGGCGACAGTGTAGGAGAGACAGCCAATGTCATACACTGACATCCACGTATTTCCTGTACAGAAACCAATATTACGAGCAAACTGAAGGTGTAGCTATGGGCAGCCCACTGTCCCCTGTGGTTGCCAACATGTTTATGGAGAGTTTTGAGGAGAGGGCATTGAAGACAGCCACATTCAAACCCACATGCTTCTTTAGGTATGTGGATGACACCTTCGTGATCTGGCCACATGGGATGGACAGGCTCAATGAGTTTCTTGAACATCTTAACTCATGCCACCCTAATATCAAGTTCACCATGGAACTGGAGAAGAATGGCTAGCTGCCATTTCTGGATGTACTAGTCCAGAGGAAAGCAGATGGATCAATTGGCCACAGTGTGTACCGAAAACCAACACACACTGATTTATATCTGCAGGCCAGCAGTTGTCACCACCCTGCACAGAAGAATGGGGTTCTGAAGACTTTGGTCCACAGAGCACGTGCCCTATCAGACCAAGAGAATCTACCCACAGAGATAGAACGTCTCAAAACAGTTTTCTCCAAGAATGGATACACGGACAGACAAATTGAGAGGGCACTCCGACCAGCCACTATACCACAGGTTCCTGAAGAAGACCAAGATGAAGCAAAGAAGGTGGCATATCTGCCCTATGCTGGCTCTATTTCTGCCAGAATCAGTAGGATCCTGCGTAAACACAATATCAAGTGTGTTTTCTGTCCATCCAACAAGATCGGGGGACTGCTGGGGAGTGTCAAAGACGACCTGGGGTTACGAAAACCAGGGATTTACAATATACCTTGTCAATGTGGCATGTCCTACATTGGCCAGACGACAAGAACTGTGGAGATCAGGTGCAAAGAACATCAGAGGCACACTAGATTAAGACAGGTGACTAAGTCAGCCATTGCTGAACACTGTCTAGAACTAGATCATACCATGAAGTATGAGGATACCAAGATTCTAGCACAAACACCCAGATTTTGGGACAGCGTTATAAGAGAATCGATTGAGATTAAAATGGCTGACGATCTTGTGAATCGTGACACAGGGTACCAGCTAAGCAGAGCCTGGGATCCGGCTCTGGAATTGTTAAAGGAGCAACGGGGCCAGCTGCAACACTACACAAACAGAAGAACCAGAGACATGGAGATGGTAAACGAGCCCCTGACGGACTGCCAGGAGCACCAGACCGAAGATGGAACACCCAGAACTGGGACTGGTGGGCGCGGACCGCAGAGGGAACATCCAGAGCCGCAGCGGACAAAAAACGGAGCGGCAACGCTCCAACGGGTCGTGGAGAGCGGGCGCGGACCGCAGGGGGAACACCTGGTACCCCAGACCGTAGATGAAACGCCCAGGAGCGGGTTTGGTGGGCGCGGACCGCAGAGGGAACACCTAGAACCGCAGCGGACGGAAAACGGAGCAGCAACGCTCCAGCAGGTCGCAGGGAATGGGCGCGGACCACAGAGGAAGCGCCTGCAGCCGTTGGTGGAGGGGGAAGGCCATAGGCATAAATACTGGACCAGGTCCACTCGAGGAGCAGTCTCAGGTCGCACCTGATGAAGGTCTCGAGCTACGTGACCGAAATATCGTGCAAGTACGACGCTGATATCCGGCAGAACACCCGACAACCCAAGATGTCATTAGATCGCCGGGAAAGCCTGAAGAGTTACAAGAAGGCTTGTGTTTCCTCAGTTCAATTTCTATATGACGGATACCACCGAGGACACGGTAGGTTTCGAACGTCTTCCACGTGTCAGCAGCGTGACTGACGACTTTCTACATCTACATCTACATTTATACTCCGCAAGCCACCCAACGGTGTGTGGCGGAGGGCACTTTACGTGCCACTGTCATTGCCTCCCTTTCCTGTTCCAGTCGTGTATGGTTCGCGGGAAGAACGACTGCCGGGAAGCCTCCGTGCGCGCTCGAATCTCTCTGATTTTACGTTCATGATCTCCTCGGGGGTATAAGATGGGGGAAGAAATATATTCGATACCTCATCCAGAAACGCACCCTCTCGAAACCTGAACAGCAAGCTACACCGCGATGCAGAGCGCCTCTCTTGCAAAGTCTGCCACTTGAGTTTGCTAAACATCTCCGTAACGCTATCACCCTTACCACATAACCCTGTGACGAAACGCGCCGCTCTTCTTTGGATCTTCTCTATCTCCTCCGTCAACCCGATCTGGTACGGATCCCACACTGATGAGCAATACTCAAGTATAGGTCGAACGAGTGTTTTGTAAGCCACCTCCTTTGTTGATGGACTACATTTTCTAAGGATTCTCCCAATGAATCTCAACCTGGTACCTGCCTTAAGAACAATTTATCAACAATTAATTCAAATCGTTCCGCACGCATACTCCCAGATATTTTACAGAAGTAACTGCTACCAGTGTTTGTTTCGCTATCATACTAAACGATCCTTCTTTCTATGTATTCGCAATACATTACATTTGTCTATGTCAAGGATCAGTTGCCACTCCCTGCACCAAGTGACTATCCGCTGAAGATCTTCCTGCATTTCGCTACAGTTTTCTAATGCTGCAAATTTTCTGTATACTACTGCATCATCCGCGAAAGGTCATTTATATAAATTGTGAAAAGCAATGGCCCCATAACACTCCCCTGTGGCACGCCAGAGGTTACTTTAACGTCTGTAGACGTCTCTCCATTGAGAACAACATGCTGTGTTCTGTTTGCTAAAAACTCTTCAATCCAGCCACACAGCTGGTCTGATATTCCGTAGGCTCTTACTTTGTTTATCAGGCGACAGTGCGGAACTGTATTGAACGCTTCCCGGAAGTCAAGGAAAATGGAATCTATCTGGGAGCCTGTATCTAATATTTCCTGGGTCTCATGAACAAATAAAGCGAGTTGGGTCTCACACGATCGCTGTTTCCGGAATCCATGTTGATTCCTACAGAGTAGATTCTGGGTTTCCAGTTACTTTGCAGTAATGTTGAAAGGGGTAAACCACAACGTCCGATGGCACCTCAAACGGGAGTTCACAAACCCTCAACGTTCATAGTTCAAGGTAATAAACAACGACCACCGTCATAATATCGGAACCTGGGGTCGCCAGTGAGCTGTGCTCTCCGTCCTCTGGCGCATCGCCAGAGGGGGTTGCGGTGCTTAGTAGCGTGTGATGGCTGGCTGCTTTTATAGAGAGAGGACGGACTAGCGTACGGGCAGTTGGTGGTAGGTGGCCCTCTTGGACGGCTGCGTTTCGCGAGCGGGATTGTATCGTACCACCGTTTTGAGGTGGGAAGCCACGCCCCATCGCAGTTTGTGTTGCGACTCGTCCAGAATGGCGGTGAGGCGATGGCTCCGGAGCTTACAGCCAGGAACTGTAGTATTCTGGGCTTGTTGCTTGGTGGATTACATTTTTCTAGTTTTATGTACATACGTACTGTTTACATCTTTTATATTCATATATGTTTGGTCGCAACAGGTCTGAGAATTAACCTATCATTATTGAGAATTGTGCCCCAGTTGTTGGTTTGATTGCGTAGTGACCATAATTTTGGTATATCCTTTTATATACATTCTTCCGACTTAAGGTTTGAGAAGACAAGAAACGTCTGTATTTATGATCATTGCAGGGCCGACAAGGGTTTCCGATGTTCCGCTTTACAACTTTTATATTCATATATGTTTGGTCGCAACAGGTCTGAGAATTAACCTATCATTATTGAGAATTGTGCCCCAGTTGTTGGTTTGATTGCGTAGTGACCATAATTTTGGTATATCCTTTTATATACATTCTTCCGACTTAAGGTTTGAGAAGACAAGAAACGTCTGTATTTATGATCATTGCAGGGCCGACAAGGGTTTCCGATGTTCCGCACCCAACCGTGATCTACCTTGGGCGCGTATTTGGGTTGAGAGCGTTGCCTATTCTGAGGCGCGCCAATCGCCACCTCTGACGGAGCCTGTATTGCTCGATCCCCCGGAACGTGGCCCAGCCCTTCCACTCCCACTCATACTTAACGATAACTGCAGACATGAGTAGAACCATATCAGTCAGAATGGCGCCGCACAGTATCGCCGCAAGTCTCTTCATTCGCCATCTTCATATAAGCAGTGATGTTAATTATTGGAAAATGAATACCGAGAACATCTTGCTGTGGGAGACACATTTCGTCCTGTATAGACCGTTCGACTTCATATGCTTTTGTTCGTTCATGGTCCACAGGAAAAATTAATTTCATCGTGACTTGGTGATAAGAAAACGCCATGATGATCGATGAATACGGTCGAGAAGATAAGCCGCTGCGTGGAAGTAAACCGAAGCACCCTCACTCTCAAGCAGCACAACGGGCGAGACGTAATCAGGGTGTGCTTGCCTCACAGCTGCCAAAAGCATACCGACAATTAGGCTATCCGAGCACGACACACGGTCAGATCAAAAATTCCATATGTCGTCAACCACGTGTTTACAACCTGCACTCGTGCACCCGTTATGTATATTCATGTACAGGTGAAACATTTTTAACTGAAAGTCATTTTCCCGGTTTCGGCGGATGATTACGATATTGAAGTGCCTGGGTTGTAGAGAATACGATCCAAATTTCCCTCTGATATGCATGCATCGTTCCTCTGACCAACACAAGCACTGCAACAACGTAGAAACGACATTTTCCCGTTTTGAAAATCTTTATCCGTTATCAAGATACACCCGAAAACTAAATGTACCAATTGTGAGGATCGCCACTTGCATAACTTCCGTTCATGGCAAACAGTCGAGATTTTTACCATTTGTTCTTAGGATGACTTTCTCGGGGAACCCTGAAACTTTTTTCTGTAACATCTTCAGTTACCGAGATCCAGATGTTCAAACTTACCAACTTACGAACATAACATCTGGTCTGAGGCTTAAATATTTTAACTGACAGTGAACACATGGTAAGGATTCTAGGGTCATCGCAATGATTTTGAAGTCACCAAAATTTATGCCGAGCACTTTTTATGCAGTAAAACGTCATGATACCCTGTGTCTGTGTAATTGGCACTTTACGACTGTGCAAATTTGCCCAGGGTGGTACTGCAGTGACAAAAATGGGTTAAAAGGAGTCTTAAATAGAATAAGTTTTATATACAACGCACACCTTGCTGTAGCAGGAAAAAGAGCACAAAAAGGACGAATATGTTCCCTTTTAAATGTGGGGAACCACCTGCCTCAATCCTTAGTCCGTCTTCCTCATAAAATATTTTGGTATGCGAATATTTCGCACTTTTGTGCTGAAGACGGAAGCAGAGTGAGACTAACAACGGACGAGAAAGGACACAATGCCAGTGGGAGAGAAAGAGGAGACAGTGATGGTGAGAGAGAAAGAGCGAAAGAGAAAGAGGGAGGAGGTATTGATGGTCAATGAGAGACAGTGGCAGTAAAAGAGAAACAGGGATGAACGGAGACAGGGAGGGAGCAAAAGAGAGAGGAGACAGTGGAAATAGTGGAAATATAGTATATTCTTTCTTTCTTCCTTTGGGCCTTTGTCCCACTGCCACGCAGGGTCGGCCATGTTGTAAGGATTTGGCAGTGATAGTTGCAGAGGGTGGCCGGATGCCCTTCCTGCCGCCACCCCAAATTCACCAGGACATAAGTAGTGTACCCCAGCTGTCTGCATCTAGTTTAAGCCATGAAGTTGTGCGAACGTTTTCAAATGTCTGTGAGTCGTGTAACTGAGGCGGAACGTGGGGGCCAGACCAGTATTCAGCTAGTGGGATGTGGAAAACCGCCTAATAACCCCATCCAGGGTGGCCGGCATACCGGCCATCGTCGTTAATCCGCTGTCCAGGAAGTAGCGCATTAGCGATCTCGGCTACCCTGGCGGGTTGGAATTATAGTACAGATGAGTGTAATAAATTGAGGATCTGATCCTTCCAGACAGACGAACTTCAACACGTAGGTACAGGAAAGGGCGCATTTGGTGCGAAATTTTAAACACCTGGCTATACGGGAAAAATAGGTTGAACCCTCCAAAATTTCTGAGTTGCCGAAGTGTGGTGGAGGCAGTGGCAGTGGGAAAGAAAGATAGGAGACAATGTAAGTAAGAGAGGAGACAGTGGCAATGGGATGTACTGTAAAACGGGAGAAAAAGAAGATAGTGGAAGCGATACAATGAAGTGACAAAAGTCATGGAACAGCTATATGCTCATGTACAGAAGGTGGTAGTATCGCATACGCAACTGTATAAAAGGGCAATGAATTGGTAGAGCTGTCATTTGTGCTCAGGTGGTTCATGTGAAACGGTGTCTGACGTGATTATGGCCGGATGATGGGAATTAACAGACTCTGAATGTGGAATGGTAGTTGGTGCTAGACGCATAGGACACTCGATTTCGGAAATCATTAGGAAATTCAATATTCAGCGACCCAAAATGTCAAAATTGTGCCGAGAATACCAAATGTCAGGCATTATCTCTCACCAGTAGTTGGGAAAGGAGTGAGACAGGGTTGTAGCCTCTCCTCGATGTTATTCAATCTGTATATTGAGCAAGCAGTAAAGGAAACAAAAGAAAAATTCGGAGTAGGTATTAAAATTCATGGAGAAGAAGCAAAAACTTTGAGGTTTGCCGATGACATTGTAATTCTGTCAGAGACAGCAAAGGACTTGGAAGAGCAGTTGAACGGAATGGACAGTGTCTTGAAAGGAGGATATAAGATGAACATCAACAAAAGAAAAACGAGGATAATGGAATGTAGTCAAATTAAATCGGGTGATGCTGAGGGGATTAGATTAGGAAATGAGACACTTAAAGTAGTAAAGGAGTTTTGCTATTTAGGGAGTAAAATAACTGATGATGGTCGAAGTAGAGAGGATATGAAATGTAGACTGGCAATGGCAAGGGAATCATTTCTGAAGAAGAGAAATTTGTTAACATCGAGTATAGATTTAAGTGTCAGGAAGTCGTTTCTGAAAGTGTTTGTATGGAGTGTAGCCATGTATGGAAGTGAAACATGGACGATAACCAGTTTGGACAAGAAGAGAATAGAATCTTTCGAAATGTGGTACTACAGAAGAATGCTGAAGATAAGGTGGGTAGATCACGTAACTAATGAGGAGGTATTGAATAGGATTGGGGAGAAGAGGAGTTTGTGGCACAACTTGACTAGAAGAAGGGATCGGTTGGTAGGACATGTTTTGAGGCATCAAGGGATCACAAATTTAGCATTGGAGGGCAGCGTGGAGGGTAAAAATCGTAGAGGGGGACCAAGAGATGAATACACTAAGCAGATTCAGAAGGATGTAGGTTGCAGTAGGTACTGGGAGATGAAGAAGCTTGCACAGGATAGAGTAGCATGGAGAGCTGCATCAAACTAGTCTCAGGACTGAAGAGCACAACAACAACCTCTCACCACAGACAAAGCAGTGACTGACAGACTTCACATACCGACCGAGAACAGCAGTATTTGCATAGAGCTGTCAGTGCTAACAGACAAGCAACACTGCGTGATATAACCGCAGAAATTAATGTGGGACATACAATGAGCATATGCATTAGGACAGTGCGGAGAAATTTGGCGTTAATGGGCTATGTCAGCAGACGGCCGACGCTAGTGTCGCCTGCAGCGCCTGTCCCGGCATCAGTTGGTAAGAGATGATGGTAGGCATCAGATCCCACAAAGCCATGGACTCAAGTTATCAACAAGGCACTATGCAAGCTGGTGGTGGCCTAGTAGTGGTGTGGGCTGTGTTTACCTGGAATGAGCTGGGTCCTCTGGTCCAGCTGATCCAATCACTAACTGAAAATGGTCATTTTCGGTTGCAACTTAAACAATCGTCATTATCTCCGGTTGTAGATGCGGAAAAATGGCGACATGGCTACCTGATTTGAGCCTCCGGGCTCGTTTATTTATATGTCTTTCCCTTATGTCTCTGACGTAGTTCGTCTGGAGGGGACAAGTGCAGGGCTCTTTAATAATTACGAAGTCAGCTTTCCTCAGCCCACTTCGACCCCTAGACATAGGTCACTAGGCGCTGTTGTAATTGCAATGTATAGGTTCTTCACAGCACGTCAGTGCCCTTTGCTGCTGTGATTACTTCACACTCGTATACAGTGCCCGCCGAGCCATGCACCCTTTTCTGCGAGCAGTGTCATAAACCAGTTTCACGGAACTATATGCTAAATATCAATATCAAATCCGATGTGGCAATTGGTCCCTTAACTACTAGTTTCCAGCCATAGATGCGCGAAATTTACAAGACTTCCTCAAATCCACCCCGGTACTTATTTGCGGCGCAGCATACCTTCTCCCTTCCGAGAAGATTCGTCCTGAACCTTTAACATCGTGCTCCCACTCAACTAACTTGACTCTAATATTTATATATTGAGAACAACCTCTCGAATTCACCATACATGACTTCCGCTCACACTTTACTACTACCGTGTACCACTTCCCCTACCAGTGCCGGTCAATCATTGGTGTGTTAGCATGTTCACAGCCTATGCCGTCTTGCGCCTTACCCAGAAATACAGAATGCAAAAGCCTTCTAGAAACACGCCACAACTGGTGGCCAATACGTTTACCACTAATACTTTGCGATCCTGTTGTTCTCGGAAATGGTGTACGAGCCACATTTGTTCTATCGAAATTCACCGTTGCTGGGATTCTATTAATTTGTCCAAGGGCTGCAAAAAGTATAGGTTGAATGTGTCATTGAAACATGTAAAATTTTGAATCCTACTGTCCAATACAAGATAACCCGTGACAGTGTCATACAAGCAGAGCCTGTAAAGCATAGCCGAAAGACGAAAATCCGTCCCGTTTACCTCACAAGATGTGCCATTAATGATCATTGCGCTTTCCTGACGCTCAAGTTTTTTCAACCCTACCGGTCTGCCTCCTTCGAAACAATTCCGCCATATAGTGTCTGGAGTGATTATGCAGTATCACTAATGTGTAGCCGTCCTCTGGATCTTCGTTCGGGCTGGCAGAAGCTTCTTCCCACAACTCGTCCCATTTACTTCCCCCAGAAAAAAAACTCACTTCACCATGTCCGCTTATCAGTCCGTACTTCTCCACCAGGGCAGATCATAGCCTTCATTTGTACACACTTTTCCAACAGTGTCTGTGACGTTACTACGTGAGCCTGCCTGTCCTTTGGAACTAACAATACTTCCCGCGTTCTCATCTGCATAACAAAATTTTCCTATCACTTCTTCCCTCCTTCAAAGAAGGCACGAACTACAAAAAAAACTGTAATAACGACATTGAAAACTAACTAAACCACAGAAAAACAACAAATATCCCTATGGCAATAAAAATACATACTCCCTGGTATAGTAAACAAAAAAAAAAACCAACAAATTACAATAATACGACTTACTTACGCAACAGTAACTATACGGCACATCATGTACCTTACGTTGCTCTCCAATTAGAGCTTCCTTCTTTTTACCCTTCATAACTTTCACCTCCTGATTGGTGGCCGATAACGGTGGTACCCCTCCACCAGTCCCTTAACAGTTTTAAGCAGCTAACGTGTATAACAGACTTTTTTTGAAGGGAACTGGATGTTCACATTAACTAGTGAGGTCATTTCCACAACCTGATATGGTCCCCGGTTTCTTGTCAAAAATTTCCTCATTTTCAACATTGACGTATAGGGAGTGGCGACCATTACCTACTGACCCACACGATATTGCAGCAATTTGGCCATGCGTCTGATCAGTCGTTCCTGGCATACTAGCGCCTTCGTGTTTGAGTTTTGCATATCCTTCCAAACTTCCCTAATTCGTCTGGCAAACTTCGTCACCGACTCACCATACTGTGCTAATTTAGGAATCAGAACATCAAAGGGAGATAGCATCTTCTGGACGTACACCAGCTCAAATGGCGACAAGCGCATTGCAGTATGAACCTTCGAATTACGTAAATAGTTGTCCCAATCCTCATGCCTGGAACCTACATAATAGCTCAACGTCTCAGAAATTGTCTTGAGCATGCGAAATGTTCTTCCAGTGGTTGGTGGATGAAATGGTCTCGTCCGTAACTTCCATATACGCAACTAGTGGCATAGTTGTCTGTTTTATTAAATCCGAGACAAAATGCGTACCCTGGTCCATAATTATGGTCTCAGGCACTCCAAACTTTAACATCCAATTGTTTAATAATGGCTATGCTATAATCATAGCTCATTGGTGCTGCATCGGTACCATTGCCAAACACCGAGAGAAATGATTATGATCATGAGAACATACCTGCAGGTGTTTTATTAAGTGGCCCAAGGACATCCAATCGTAACATAAAAAAGATGGATTGGACGCCTCTGATAACCTTTGCAACGTCACTTGCTGATGCGCAATGTCGGCCCTCCGCACGCTTGGCACACAGTCCTTAACATACCACCGGCCGGTGTGGCCGAGCGGTTCTAGGAGCTTCAGTCTGGAACCGCGCGACCGCTACGGTCGCAGATTCGAATCCTGCCTCGGGCATGGATGTGTGTGATGTCCTTAGGTTAGTTAGGTTTAAGTAGTTTAGGTTCTAGGGGACTGATGACCTCAGATGTTGAGTCCCATAGTGCTCAGAGCCATTTGAACCTTGACATACCACTCCATGTGAAGCTTCCCGTTCCTCCACCAAAACAGCTCTGCTACACGTCTGCCCATTGCACATCGCCCATTATGACCTGACAACATATGGTCGTGAGATTGATGCAAGACTTCCTTCTGAAAACCATCCGGAACTTCCACACATGGTCCACACTTCGTCGTTCTTCGCAACAAACCCACGTATATAACGAAATGTGGCTGTGACTTAAATGTCTGGCACTCTTTATGTTTTGCCTGTGCCTGCTGCCATTCCTCAACGGTCTCCCCTTTCGCTACCCCGCTGCTTCACGCATCTGCATCTGGCTTATGATTACCTCATACTCAAATTCTCTAAGATTAAGTGCCCACCGAGTTAATATACTAGATGGATCTTTCAAACAAAGCGACCATGTCAAAGAGGCATGCTCTGTCGCGAACTTAAGCTTCCTACCGTACAGATACCATCGAAAAATATGTACTGCCATATCTGACCATGAACATATCTATCTCCGTCGTTGAGTAGTTACTCTCCGCATTCCTTAGCTGCCTTGAAGCATAGGCTACCGGAAGTCCCTGACCACCTACCATCTTTCCGAAAACACAATTGATTACCTCATTTGAAGCATCACACGAAACGATGAATTCTTTCTCGAAATCTGGAAAAACCAATACTGGATCTGAAACTAATATTTATTTCAGTTTTTCAAATGCCTCCTGAAATTCCTGAGACCAATGGAATTTCGTCCCGTTCTTCAGTAGCCTGTTCAAGGGTATGGCTATTTTCGCCAAGCCCTTCACGAACTGTCTGTTATAATTACAGTGGCCAATGAATGACTGAATGACTGTACCTGCTTAGTTGTTTGTGGTATCGGATAATTTTGAACTGCGTCTGTAAGACCATGATCGGTCTGCAAAGTTCACTGATCACATCCTGTGGTGTAACGACGTATTAAGTTTTCGTTTGATATATGACCATGTGCAGACTTCGTCACCTACGTCAGTTACAACCCACTTCAAAAATGATTCATATTCTTTTAAATTGTCATAGGATGGTTCTTGAACGAAACTGTAAAACATCCGTTGAGTCGTGTGCAAAGAATTACATCACTTGGGCCAATTGGTTTTCGTAACTTTTTCGAATTTAAATTTCGTTTGTTTCTCCTCAGAAAATTATATCGACACACGTTATCTTGATCTAATCGATATCAGAATCACACATTAAATAAACTTTTTAGATTCAAAGTTTCGGTGAACGACGTAAGAATTACTAATCTTGTCAAATATATTATTAATCAGTTCACACAATTCTTCATTAATAAATCTTCAAGACACGTGTTTCAACTTTAGTAGCATACACTATTTTATTAGCTTACTACACATACAGATGTGAACTTGAGCGTTGACAGACAGTGACTAACATTTCAATAAGATTAAGATCTACATGATGTCATTGTTGTACAAAAAGAGTATAAAACTTCATTTTTAATTTTTAGAAGCACGACGCAACAACTCGGTTCCAGGATCTTCTGTTGCTCCTTGGCTGTCGACCCGCGACGTATAGCGGCCAGCAATTTCCTCTCTGGTCGCGGCAACGAAGATGCTGTCCCCGCTCGTTGCGCCGACCTCTCCGTACATGAAACACATAAAAAAATACAAACTTTTAGATAATTCACACTTATTACAAATAATAAGAAAACACATAAACAAAAACTAAATTAAACTTATAGTCACCTGCAAACTGGGCTGACTTTGGTGGATGGGTGACGCTTAATTTCGTCCCACTACATACCCCACCCACAAGCTCAGTTTGTCAGGTTTTAACCGGAATTAAAACTGTTCAATATACAATATTTAACTGTTAATACATTTTCCTCACATTTTACGTAACCTAGAGTCCTTGCTATTAGATAGATTTAATCCTTTTAATACGATATCGTTGTGACTATTTGTCATTTACTCTTAATTGTGCTCTTATGGTAATTCGTAACCGAATATAGGGAGATTGCTCCTCTTCAGTTAATAGTTGCTAATAAATACTAATTTAGTACGTTCTTTAACGTTGTACATTAGGACAGAGCATTCAAATTGTGATAGATTAGTGATAGTTTCATTTATTTACTAGAGTTATTCTTTCCAAGAATGTATATTACTAATAAGTTTCTCACAATAACTAATAGTACTATTTACTTTACGTCATTCTCTTCCCTAATGCCTTATTTATGCCTGAGGTCAAGAAGAAATCAAGCAAAACTCTCTTTAGAATCTCGGCACGGCTTTCTTTACCTTCGGACACCTTGTTGGGTAATGGCCATTTATTTAGGAGAAACAAGCGAGAGAGCCCCGTTTGGTGTGTTCTATATTAACACTATTGCAAACCTCTATTAAAGGCACTCTGCTATGTTCTCGTGAGCCATATAGCTCTGGACGCCCATGGTCCCTAAAACTATTAACCATCCCCTTTGGTTCCTACTATCCGAGTAAATTTGAAATATGCAAAATTCCTTTTGACCTAAGAGCAAAATTTCCTCCATATAAATCCCCCTTTTGGCTATCTTTCTCTTTTTTTGAAGTACCAGTAGATTATTGTAGAACACTTGTTTAAGCTTTCTGTTTCATTCTTTAAAATAATACGTAACTATCACGAAAAACTTCACATGAATGAGCTATGAATGCTCTTCCGTGTGTGGCATATACTAATTATTAACTTATTTAGGAATGAAGGGTTTCATTTGATCAACACTATATAATCCTTTAATTACACCTGATGAAGGTTCCATAAGAAGTAATGCTTTGGGATGTACAATCTTATGTACAACATATGGACCTTCAAAGATAAAGAAGAATTTTCTACATTCCTTATCGATCTTAGAACTTTTAGGATGAGATCGTACTAGCACAAGATCTCCTACCTGAAATGAGGGTTCTATAGCCTGTTGATTATAACTTTTAATTCTCCGTTCGGCATTTTTTACAATCTGTTCGCAAACTTTTTCGTCTGGGATACATTGTTGGATCTCATTTACTGGTGGCCAAGGTAAAGCATCTAGTAAAGGCTCACCTATAATTCGTTTGCCTAAAATTTCTATAGGTGATAATCCCGTCGTTAGGTGAGGCAATTCATTTAATATCTTTTCGAATTCAGGCATTAGTTTGGCCCACCGAGTATGTTTATGTGCACAATAAGTTCTACATAATCGTCCTAATTCTTTCATGACTCTTTCTACTAAATTACTTTGAGGGTGATATTTCGAAATTAAGATATGTTTGATTCCATATTGTCTTATCATATCTTGAAATCTTTGACTAATAAAGGCACTACCGTTGTCAGACATAAGTCGTTTAGGAATGCCCCAGTTAACAAAGTAATTTCGGGTGAGGCAGCGTATAACGCTTGCTGTATTCGCTCGTTTCAAAGTATACAGTTTCACATGTTTGGACCAACATTCCATTACAACAAACACATATGTTAATCCTCCTGAACTCCGAGGCAGAGGGCCGAAAAAATCTAATGACAGTAGATCCCACAAACCTCGAGGAATTACAGCATATAATTTATAACGCTTGGATTTGTTATTAACTTTAACCTTTTGACAGGTTTCACAAGCCCTAATAATACTTCTCACAATACGTGACATATTTTTGAAATAATAATACTTCATTAGATGTTTAATACATTTATGAATTCCAAAATGCCCGTAACCTTCATGAATATAAGTAATTAACTCGTTCACAACAGTTTCCGGAATGCAGATTTTCCATCTCTGGTGTTCCCTCTGTGCTTTCCAATACAACAAGTCGTTAAAATATAACCACACACCCCGGGTGTTAACTGTTTCGTCCCCATTATTAAGGTTTTGTATAATTCGTAGAATAACATTTTTCTTTCCTTTATGTAATACGGTAACCTACTACTTAGGACTCGTATTAGATGACTTTCAATTAATTTAGCACGGTTTAAATTCCATTCAAAATAATTCCTATAACCTCCCCACCGTTTAGAATATGGAGGAGGGTCTAACAACTCTAAAGTTAAGTGTTGTTGTTTTCCTCTTGACCAATAATTTTGTTTAAATTGCTTAACAAAATCATCCCAATCCCTGAATTCATTTCTATGCAGTACTGCCCATTCCGCAGCTTCTGCTTCTAAATGTCCTATTACAAATTGAATGCGTTTTTCATTACTCCATTTAGGAGATAATGATGTTTCAAAAGCTTTTATAAAGATTATAGGGTGAAGTTCGCCTCCTGGTTTGAATACAGGAAATCGACTTGCTACATTTGAATTTGTTGTTATGTCATCCAGACATTCTGCGAGAGAAATAGTCGGATTTTGTTTAGCTGGCAGAGACGGAGTTGCATCGGATTGGCTTGCCGTGATTGCTTTATTCATATTGTTGTCGTCCGAGCTAGCAAATTCGATGCGACTGTTGTCTCTGATTATGTTATTACCTCTGCTACCTGAAATGTTCTCGTTATTATCTAATTCCGATAACCGTTTAGTAATTTCCTGTATCCGCATTTCTGTATTGGATACTCGATTAGCTAATATCGATTCTTCACTGTGTTCACGATGTGAACGCTCTGTACCTTCGTCAATATTATTATCTTTGGCAGTCTCAAGGTTACTGCATATTTCAGTAATTAAAGATTTCATGTTTTCGATTTCAGTATGGTCCTTTTCTACTTGATGAGTTAATGTCTCTAATTCTACATTATCTATTGAAGAAATCTCTACAGGTTTGGTAGAGACCTCTTTAATAGATTCCAATAATTCTCTACGAACAGTTTCCGTTTGCATAGAAGGTTCATCTCGTAACATGTTATTATTTTTCTGTATTTCATTTACAACTAAGATATTGACACTATCTAGTCTCTCGGTTAAGTCAGTGATATCGTTTCGCATGCGAGCTTTTTCCTCGCGCGATTCCTGGATATGTTCTTCTAACCTTTTACAATTATCAGCAATCTTATTACTAAGTCCTACTAATTTTTCCTGCATTTCAACTTTAGAAGACTCTATTTTATCACTTAATTCTCGACTGGTTTCATTAAGATATTCCTGCAACCTGTCTGTTGATTTTGTTAGCTCCCCTTTAAGTCTAGCAGTAGATTCCTCGTTAGACTGTTTTAATTCCTGTTTTAGTTCCTGTTTCAATCTAGCAGTAGATTCCTCATTAGACTGTTTTAATCTAGCCATAGATTCTTCGTTAGACTGTTTTAATTCCTCTTTTAATCTAGCAGTAGATTCTTCGTTAGACTGTTTTAATTCAGCTAGGAAATCCCCGTTAGATTGTTTTAATTTAGCTATCGCCCTAAAAAGGGATCTCATGCTCCTATCGGACATAGATTGCTCTTCGTCTGACATTTCACTTCCCGACATTATTGTAAGATATTAACTATTTACACACGCAGACTTGTAATCAACAATCCTATAAAAGCACACTTCCTATGTACAACACTCCACTTCCAACTTGAAACAAACTCACCGGACACTAATATTGTAATTTGTAGTTCTCGATGATCAGTGTGCTGCTATGGGCTGCAGATGTAACAGCCGTCGATGCAGCCGCTGAGATGCTGCGACCCCGCTTCCGCAACCGGCCGGACGCTGAGTCGAACACCGGAAACGTCGCTGGCTACAACCACGCCCGGCACCGCCGTAGACAGGCGAAGCCCTCAGCAACACCTCTAATACCAGCCGGAGGAACGCCCCGCAGCTGACGTACTGGGCCTATTAGTTTAGGGAGAAAAAAGGTTGTCGGGGTTTGCAGCGTTCAGCTGCTGCCCAACAGATGCGCCTTCTCGTGGAACAACTGCGTGACCGTACTGCTTGGCTGCGGCTCCGTCAGATGCCCACACCCACGAAGTCGCCGCTGGCTGGTGAAGGCTCCACGAAAACTCGCGTTGACTTCCGAAGGACTCTTGATGTTTTGTTTCGTACCTGTGTGCCTTAGTTGCACACAAGTCCTGTTTCTAAGGTCGCCACGGTGCGGTGTAACGACGTCTTAGGTTTTCGTTTGATATATGACCATGTGCAGACTTCGTCACCTACGTCAGTTACAACCCACTTCAAAAATGATTCATATTCTTTTAAATTGTCATAGGATGGTTCTTGAACGAAACTGTAAAACATCCGTTGAGTCGTGTGCAAAGAATTACATCACTTGGGCCAATTGGTTTTCGTAACTTTTTCGAATTTAAATTTCGTTTGTTTCTCCTCAGAAAATTATATCGACACACGTTATCTTGATCTAATCGATATCAGAATCACACATTAAATAAACTTTTTAGATTCAAAGTTTCGGTGAACGACGTAAGAATTACTAATCTTGTCAAATATATTATTAATCAGTTCACACAATTCTTCATAAGTAAATCTTCAAGACACGTGTTTCAACTTTAGTAGCATACACTATTTTATTAGCTTACTACACATACAGATGTGAACTTGAGCGTTGACAGACAGTGACTAACATTTCAATAAGATTAAGATCTACATGATGTCATTGTTGTACAAAAAGAGTATAAAACTTCATTTTTAATTTTTAGAAGCACGACGCAACAACTCGGTTCCAGGATCTTCTGTTGCTCCTTGGCTGTCGACCCGCGACGTATAGCGGCCAGCAATTTCCTCTCTGGTCGCGGCAACGAAGATGCTGTCCCCGCTCGTTGCGCCGACCTCTCCGTACATGAAACACATAAAAAAATACAAACTTTTAGATAATTCACACTTATTACAAATAATAAGAAAACACATAAACAAAAACTAAATTAAACTTATAGTCACCTGCAAACTGGGCTGACTTTGGTGGATGGGTGACGCTTAATTTCGTCCCACTACAATCCCCAATCAATTTACCTGCGTTTGCGCGAAATGGCACTTGTCCTAACTTAACATCAAAAGTCCCAATCGTAGTCTACTGAAGACGTCATTCAAATGTCTCACACGCTCTGGTAAATCCTTTGAATAGACAGTTACGTCATCGAGATAGACGAAACAAGTTTTTGGTCTTAATCTTCTCAGTACCCCATATAACACCCGCTGAAAAGTTGCCCGTGTGTTCATTAGTCCAACTGACATGAATTTTAATGAAAATGTCCTGCTGGGATGGTAAACGCTGTTTTCAGCCTATCTTCAGGCTCCACCTTCTATTGATGGCATCCGCTCCTGGGGTCCACAGTTGTAAAGAACCGACACTAACCCAGATTATCCAGCGTTTCCGTTATCTTTAAAATTCGATAAGTGTCCACAGTGGTTCGTGTGTTTAGATATCTACAATCACAGCAAAATCTGTATTTCCGTGTCCCGTCTGCCGACTTCTTTGAAATGACGACAGTGTTTTATTTATTTATTTATTTATTTATTTACACGTCAAGTTCCGTAGGACCAAATTGAGGAGGAGATCTCCAAGGTCATGGAACGTGTCAGTACATGAACTTACAGCATAAAAATAATAACAGATAAAAATAAATGTTTATGAACCTGAAAAAAGGTCAGTCCATAAGTTTAAGTAAACGCTATCAGCAATACAATAGGAATCAGCTTAATTTTTCAAGGAATTCCTCGACAGAGTAGAAGGAGTGACCCATGAGGAAACTCTTCAGTTTAGATTTGAAAGCGCGTGGGTTAATGCTAAGATTTTTGAATTCGAGTGGCAGCTTATTGAAAATGGATGGAGCAGTATACTGTACACCATTTTGCACAAGAGTTAAGGAAGTCCGACCCAATTGAGGTTTGATTTCTGCCTAGTATTAACCGAGTGAAAGCTGCTCATTCTTGGAAATAAACTAATATTGGTAACAAGAAACGGCAATAAGGAATGTACATATTGAGAGGCCAATGTCAAAATGCCCAGACTCGTGAACAGAGGTCGACAAGTGGTTCGTGAATTCACACCACTTATTGCCCGAACCGCTCGTTTCTGAGCCAACAATATCGTTCTAGAATGGGAAGAGTTACCCCAAAACATAATAACATACGACATAAGTGAATGAAAATAAGCAAAGTAGACTAATTTACGTGTCGAAGTATCACTCACTTTTGATACCGTTCGAATAGTGAGAATGGCAGCATTAAGTCTTTGAACAAGATCCTGAACGTGGGCTTTCCACGACAGCTTACTATCTATTTGAACATCTAAAAATTTGAACTGTTCAGTTTCACTAATCATATGTCCGTTCTGTGAGATTAAAACGTCAGGTTTTGTTGAATTGTGTGTCAGAAACTGCAAAAACTGAGTCTTACTGTGATTTAACGTGAGTTTATTCTCTACAGGCCATGAACTGAGGTCATGTACTGCACTACTTGAAACCGAGTCAATGTTGCACACAACATCCTTTACTACCAAGCTAGTGTCATCAGCAAACAGAAATATTTTAGAGTTACCCATAATACCAGAGGGCATATCATTTATATAAATAAGGAAAAGGAGTGGCCCCAACACTGATCCCTGGGGCACCCCCCACTTGACAATACCCCACTCAGATCCAACATCACAGCCGTTATCAACATTGTGAATAACGACCTTTTGCTGCCTGTTGCTAAAGTAAGAGGTGAACCAATTGTGAGCTACTCCCGTTATTCCATAATGGTCCAACTTCTGGAGCAATATTGTGAGATCAACACAGTCAAATGCCTAAGTTAAATCAAAAAATACGCCAAGCGTTCGAAACTTTTTGTTTAGCCCATCCAGTACCTCACAGAGAAAAGAGAATATAGCATTTTCAGTTGTCAAACGACTTCTAAAGCCGAACTGTACATTTGATAGCAAATCGTGTGATATAAAATGATCAATTAACCCTACATACACAGCCTTTTCGATAACTTTTGCAAACACTGATGGCATAGAAACAGGTCTAAAATTATCTACATTATCCCTTTCTCCCTTTTCATAAAGCGGCTTTAGTACTGAGTACTTTAATCGCTCAGGAAACTGACCATTCCTAAAGGAAAAATTACAAATATGGCTAAATACAGGGCTAACATGTGCAGCACAGTTCTTTAATATTCTGATAGACACTCCATCATAACCACGAGAGTCCTTAGTCTTTAGTGATTTAATTATTGACTCAATCTCCCTCTCTAGCTTAAGCAAAAATGCTCTGAAGTCGGAGTTAGGGGACCTATAAACAACAGCAATTAGAAATTTAGTTTCACTAAATTCAACTAATGCTGCACAACTTTAAAATATCTGTTCAGTGCAGTGTCGTGATACGTCTATGGACTCAAATGAAATACTGTTTTTTACGTACAGAGCCACTCCCCCACCCCGCAAGGAACTCCTTGAGAAACAGCCAGCGAATCTGTTGCCTGGTAAAGGAAGCCTCTGAATTTTCAAATTATGTAAGTGGTTATCTGATACACCAATAATTTTAGACTTAACATCTATTAGCAGTTCACTAACTTTATCTCTAATACCTCTTATATTTTGATGAAATATGCTAATTCCTTCTCTACTGGGAAACATTACGTCCTCTGGAGGCGAGCCCCTTAGTTAGAGGCACTTCCTTTAAGCAGGAATACCTATCAGCTGGCTTCAGTCTAAAAATGGTGCAGCTCTAACACCAACTACTACAGGAATTTTTCCATGAGTGACACCACTACCACCACCACCACCCACTACACTGTCACCTATAAGCTTAGCCAGCCTCCTCTTCCCATACCTTTTTGCTCCAGGGACTATCACTTGGTTCCACGACTTTGATCCCATCCTGCAGTTGTTGTTCAATAAATTTTACTACCAATAGTTGCAGCTGCTTTGCTATGTAGTATGTCTTCCTGTACATACGTGCCCTATTCCCTCTCGGTATCTGATGTTGCGTCAGCGGGGTTGCCGGTAACCCTGTGTCACAAAATAAATCATTTAACCTCAACAACAAGCACTCCATAGCTATTCTATTACTGCCCTGCAGGTGACCTACGTTCCCTCCTTACACCTCCACATCTATGGTTTGCTTCGACCTATCGAAGTCTTTATCTTCCAAGACTTTCAGAGAGGTTTTTAGTGCTCCCTTTGACAGTTATCCTCACTAACCGGAATCATATGCTCCTCATTAATGTCACTCACATGTATTAAACAGCTGTTGATAAAATTATGCTAACTATCCAATTCTTCATTGCTTAAGAGTTGTTTAACAACTTACAACGTTTCCCTCGGTAAGTCGGTACCAACTGAAACCCACACTATCTTTCCCATACCTGCTGGTATTTTATCCTGCTGATCGATCTTCACTGAAAACGTACACAGTTTAGTTGGACACACAGCCATGATAGGTGAACCTTGCGCCATTGTCTCAGTTGCAACTGTTTCCCCCCGGTTGAAACAAAATCCCACTGAGTTCCACTGTACATTGCAAAAGATCAATCTTAGCGTGATGTTTGTCAAGAATGTCCAGCCAGAGAATCACTGAATAACCTTCGCCTACGCATGGCAACACCCCCATGCATTTGCTGAACCTAGTTTTTCTGACTGAAAACTCCAGTACTGCTGTGCCCAATGATTCCACCCTGTTATCGCTAACACAAAGCAACCTATACCGTGGTAGCACAGCCTCCTCTCGCCCACAGGGTCCAGACTGATAACGGACACATTCGCACTGTGTACGCCAAAAATCTCCGTTTCTTGCAACCCTCTGAGCCCAATAAGCTGCATTCCATCTATGCACTAACTTGTCCCGCGTTACGGTCTGCCGGGATTGCCTTACGACGTTTGAAGCAAATACCAGTTTGTGTTCAACGCTGCTTCCCTTGTCGGTGCTTTCCACTCTTTCTACGGTCAGATCCACAAGAAAGTGTACGCCGTTATCTGTATGAAATGAAAGACACTGTTATAAATACACTGAAGAGCCAAAGAAACTGGTACACACTCCCAATATTGTGCATGGTCCCCTCGAGCACGCAGAAGTGCCGCAACACCATGTGGCATGGACTATGTCTGAAGTAGTGCTGGAGGGAGTTGACACCATGAATCCTGCAGGACTGTCCATAAATCCGTAAGAATACGAGGGGGTGAAGATCTCTTCTGAACAGCAAGGCATTCCTGATTTGCTCAATAATGTTCATGTCTGGGGTATTTGGCGGCCATCGGAAGTGCTTAAACTCAGAAGCCACTCTGTAGCAATTCTGACGTGTGGGGTGTCGCATTGTCCTTCTGGAATTGCCGAAGTCTGTTGGAATGGACAATGGACATGAATAGATGCAGATGATCAGACAGGATGCTTACGTACGTGTCACCTGTCAGAGTTGTATCTAGACGTATCAGGGGTCCCATATCACACCAAATGCACCCGCTCCACTCCATTACAGAGCCTCCACCAACTTGAGCAGTCCACTGTTGAGATGCAGAGTCCAATGATTCATGAGGTTGTCTCTATACCCGTACACTTCCATCCACTGAATAAAATTTGAAACGAGACTCGTCCGACCAAGCAACATGTTTCCAGTCATCAACAGTCCAATGTCGGTGTTGACGGGCCCAGACGAGGCGTAAAGCTTTCCGTCGTGGAGTCGTCATGGGTTCACGATTGGGCCTTCGGATCCGTAAGCCCATATCGATTACGTTTCGATGAATGGTTCTCACGCTGATACTAGTTGATGGCCCAGCATTGAAGTATCCAGCAATTTTCGGAAGGGTTGCAGTTGTGTCACGTTGAACGATTCTCTTCAGTCGTCGTTGGTCCCGTTCTTGCGGTATTATTTTCGGGCCGTTGCGATGTCGGAGATTTCATGTTTTACCGGATTCCTGATATCCGTGAAATGGTCGTATGGGAAAATCCCCACTTCATCGCTACCTCGGAGATGCTGTGTCTCATCGCTCGTGCGTCGACAGGAACACCACGTTCAGACTCACTTAAATCTTGATAACCTGCCGTTGTAGCTCCAGTAACCGATCTAACAGCTGCGCCAGACACTTTTTTCTTATATTGTTTACATGTCTCTGTATTTGAATACATATCCATATACAAGTATCTTTGACATTTCATGTTATTATTAATTGCGCAATTACCTAATAGTTGATCCAATCGCCGCCATTATGGATTATAACTTGGCACCCTAGCCCTCTCTACGCTAAATCATCCACGTTTCCAACCTCTAAATGTCGTTTAACTCACTTCGCAACGAATGTCTTTGACTTTCTAAGAATTTTAGCGGTAGTTCAATTTCAAAGCTTTGGTCCCTTTGGATGATTTACACTTACTGTGGCCACAGGGCAGTGTATTTGGGTGTGAATAGTATGTACTATTGCTAGAAAAAGAACCAGTGTTTGAAAAGCTTTTGTGAATGCTGTTTTCTGTTCCGTGTTTTCGCGTTCCACACATCAAACCTTGTGATGCTTCAGGTATTTTGCAGTCATTTTAAACTGCAACCGACAAAACAAAACATTCAACTCTCGCACTGTTTGTCTACACACGGTACAGAAGCCCATTGATCACAGTTTCGACACCACTACCAGAGATGTCGCTGCGGAACTTACATTTAAAATTATGGCGCACACTCTGTTGTGGAACTGAGTGTACCTCTACACTCAAATGCCCGGCGGCCCGCGATGCCATACGCTTGCACTGTGGTTGCTCGCACTGCTTCCTTACATGCCCCTCCCGACATCTATATCACTTCACTCATGAAGCGACCAGCGAAGCAGTAGTCCACTCTCTGCTTTATGGTTATATCTATGTTCATTGTAAGTATTGCGACCCTAAGAGCTGCCTCTAAAGTCCTCTGAGTTCTTCATCCGTTACCCCGCCCCCCTCCCCCACCCGGACATTTCAGTGGGAATACCACGCAGAAAAACATCCACAGCTCTATTTTCTTCCTCCCGCAATATTACTCTGTTAGCTTCAGCGTCCTGGGTCTGTACATACGCCTTTGTGCATTTACCTAACCTATTCAGTCCGAGAATGCCTCCACAGACTTGTTGCGCTGCATCGGCAGCATACTTAATTTCTCCCTAAAAACTGCGCAGTGTTCTGTTTCTGGTACCGCTGGTACAATCTAGCGGCCCATTCCTGGAGTGTATGTGCTATTCTCAATGTCTCGTGGTAGACAACATATGTTCTGGCGTCCCCCGACAAACGCATATTAGCAACGTAGAGGCTTGCTTCATCTGACCATCCATGTGTTTCCGCAGTGTCCCTCACGTCCTTAACGGAAATTGTCCCGTCCTCCTCCAGAGAAGGGATTAATCAGTTCTACCACTGCCGGCTCATACGGAACAGACGGCACTCTCAATCCAGACTTTCTCTCCCATGACTGATTGCGACTGATCCTGAGTCTCTTTACGAGCCTCTAAGTCTACTTCATGCTCTGAAACTGCTCTGTTAACGCTTGCATTTGCTGGGTTAAAGCAGCAACTGCATCTGAAGTAGCAGCATGTATTTCTACCATTTTGCGTAACTCAATTCAACTGACTTTTTTAAAATGAAAGACAAAATTCATCTCCCATTTAAACCTACAAAAAATGTAATCAGAAGCCGGCCGGGGTGGCCGAGTGGTTCTAGGCGCTACAGTCTGGAACCGTGCGGCCGCTATGGTCGCAGGTTTGAATCCTGCCTCGGGCATGGATGTGTGTGATGTCTTTATGTTAGTTAGGTTTAGGTAGTTCTAAGTTCTAGGGGACTGATGACCTCAGAAGTTAAGTCCCATAGAGCCATTTGAACCATTTGTAATCAGAAATCAATTTCTCCGTCGAATCATCACCCAATTACGCTCAGTGTAATTACTAGACAGATGACAAATAAGCCTACATACAGGTCTGGTACATGGCAAATCATCATGCCCAGGCAAACTGCAAAATGAACACATCACTCGCTCTAAATTATCATGTCCTTTATAAAGGATGGGGGCCGCTCCACGCCCACACCAACGTGGTGACCAAGGCAAAAGTTCTACTGTCACCTCCGTATAACACGTTAGTTTTCAAATCGTGAGTCACAGGATGCGGGCTGTGATGTCGTCCATGCGTCTGGGTAGGATTATTCATTGACATGGTCCATCAGGAGACAGAAAGTGGACGAAAGCGATCGTAGGGTAGCGGTTTGTAAGGGCAGAGGGAAAGAAGTGCCAACGCAAGCGCCAAGGGGAAAAAACCTCTGCGACGGTAGGACGGGTAGTAAGGGCAGTAACGGCTTGCTAGCTGCGACAGTGCATGCAAGGTGTGGTTATGTTAGTGCGAGGTATCGTGCATTGTTACCTTTGTCGTTGCGGATGCTCCTTGTAGGGCCTGCTGCAGCTGCTGCATCCCTGTAACAATTCAAGGTCGTCATACATTAGTGGGCGATCGGTCATAGATCAGCTCACAGTGTAGGGTGTGCGTGTGTCTGGTTTGCGTGCTGTGTACAATACGGTTTCCTGCGATTGCCTGTTTTTCGGTGGGTCGAGCATCTGTGGTTGCCTGTGGTAGCTGTGTTGCAGGGGCTCGCCAGTACTGTCGTGTTAGCGTGCTATGGACCATAGATGTTTAGTTTCTTGCTAATAGTGTCTTTGGTCTATTACGTTTCCATCTATGGTTGTGGTAGTAGTTACCTAGAGAAAGGATAAACGGGTTACGCGAGTGTCTCGTGTTTCTGAACAATCGTGTGGACAATTTTTGGAATACCTGCAAGATGGTATCTAGCCGATATTCCCGGCGAAGATCCGCGGTGCGTGTGTAGCGCGGATCGTTGCTTATGATTCTGAGTACTTTGTTCTGTATGAGCCGCAGACGGCGCAGGCGTGTGGGCGCAGTGTATCCCCATACAGGAGCAGCATACGTCATCAGGGGTCGAATAAGTGTCATGTACATGGACCTGGACACTCTCCTATTCAGTGTGCTACACCTGTTAAGCATAGAGTAGAGTTCCCAGTTTCATAGAGTAGAGTTGTTTGAGCCTCGCGTTTGCTTTGTTGGTCACGTGTTGAATGTGGTCCCCCCAGAGTAGTTTCCGGTCCAGCCAGACACCGAGATATTTGACCTTCTCGCGGAAACATAGTGGGCGTGCATGTACTGTTATTGGGTTGCAGTGTTGATGTCTGCGCGGTAGTTTCGGTCTTCTAGTGAACAGAACGGCTTCGCACTTGTCGACGTTTACCCTATCACGCCTTATCACCAACCAAGGCCACCATTACCTCTAAACTTACATAATCCCACAGGGTCCTGTGGCGCCACAAAACTAACTCTGACCACCGTGTACTTGAGACCTGATTGGTAGGTAGTCAAAGAGCGCACAGGATAAGGTTAAGGATGTGGATGGGGCCGCAAACAGTTACTGTGGGTTGCACAATAAAACACACATCTTTATTTTTCGAAGAACCACTTATTTACACATTGGCTTAAAAGATAACGATTAAACAATACGGCTGAAGGCCTAGTTAAAGAAAACTTGAGATGCTTTCTGGGCTGAAGACCCAAGATCACACAGCAAACTCAAGAATGGTTGAAGGCCTGGCTTCGAAATCAAAAGCAATTAAGAATAGAAGGTAAGAAAATGGTTTTTTTTTTTTTTTGAAAAACACACAGTGAAAACAATTAACTGCTGAAGGCCTACTCTACACGTCTGAATGACAGCTATAATTAAGGCACATTAATAAACACTTTTTTCTAAGCAAGAAAATTTCGTTTTAAACTTACAACAGAACGGCCGAAGCCTGATTAATTTATTGCACCGCTGAAGGCCACAAACAAATTTGAAACCAGGGCTGAAGACCTGAACAACGAGTCATATAAATAATTTAGAATAATCCCCTTGCTCACTATAAAAAAAAATTCCTTTAGAAAATACACACGGCTGAAGGCCTTATTAAGGGGTTCACGAAAGTCGTCGGCTGAGGGCGACACCTAACACATGGAACAACTAACGGCTTAGGGCCTGGATTACAAACAATTTCATATAGAACAATTTCTAAGAATTAGAAAAAAAATTTCTAAAACAATCAACGCTCAAAATTTTAATTTAACACGGCTGAAGGCCTTCATGTAAAATTTAAAAAGAAACTGAATTAATACACGGCCAAAAGCCTCGCACAATACTTCAACTAAAATAAAAATCACAATTTAAACAAACCGAACAAGTGATACTCAGAAGTGCTCCAAGGGTCGGCCTGGGAAGGTAGCTCACACTTAAGGTGTGGTGAGACTGGCAGCTAAGAGTTGAAGTTAGGTAATCGGATGGCAACCCAAAGCAGGGACGGCCCAAGGACCGACCAACAATTTAACCAATTCCCTTCCGTCCGACCAATGGCACAACGATGGAGAATATTAGCCGAGGACGAGAATACGAGCAGCACTACGCCTCCAGAAATTGGCGTCTAAAACAGCCAGGGGAACAATGAACGCTCTAAGCAAATATGAACCAAATAGCTGTCGAGCTACATGCCGTGCTGGACAGCAATAATACGACGAGGAAAAGGCACAGTTCCTAGAAATTACACTAACGACCAGGGCAGGTAACTGGAACGTTAACGGCCACAGGGCAGAAAATGCCGCTGGTGCCACATCACTGATACGTAACAGTCAATGAAATGCCCTGCTTAACTCCGCAGGACAGAACAGGTAGTTGGAATTGTGGAAAGGGGCCAAAGGGGGCTGTCAGTTACTCTCAAACACGTATAACTTTATATAGTTGTCCAAACAATACAGCAAAAATTTTTGAACTTAGGTATCAGGTGAATAGGCTACACTATCTTATGCCTTAAGGGCAGAACCACTTAAATTTAAAAACGGTTGAAAAGCATTAACTTAAAATTTAGACTCAAAACAGAATATTTAGAAGGCAGAAGGCCTCACGTAAGTAAGTTCTATAACTTGGCTGAAGGCCCAACAATCTAGCACTTGCAAGGCAAACAAGTTTAATTTACAGACGGCTGAAGGCCCATGATTTAAGACTGCAGGTAAAATTAATTAAAAAAACACAAGGCAGAAGGCCTTATTCTCAATTAGTCTGAAAACTCCACACGGTCTGATACTTGAAAGACAAGGACTTTAATTTAAAAACGGCTGAAGGCCGATAACTTAAAACAACTAAAATAATTTTTAGTAGGCAGTAGGCCCAAAGCTTTTTCTTTAAACAATATTTTACACAGGCTGAAGGCCCAAACAATCTAAGATTTAACAAGTAAGGAATTTAAATATGAAAGCGGCTGAAGGCCCATTATTGAAAAACACAACTACAATAAATTTGCAAAAGGCGGAAGGCCCAAAGCTTTATCCAGAAAAATATTTTAAATAAGACTGAGGGCCCAAACATTGCAGGACTTGAGAAGTAAGGAACTTCCAATTTTAAAGTGGCTCAAGACCCATTATTTAAAACCCAGCTAAAAGCATACAAATTCAAACCATCAGCTATAAGCCATTAAAATACACAATCAAACAGCAACAAGAAAATGCAGGAGAGCCAGCGGCGCTCAGAAGTTTCCGGGGGTCGATCTGCACTTGAAATATTAACGTTCGCTTAGAGGAGACAGGTAGTCGCCCAACTATATCCGATCTGCAGGCGAAACATCCAAGAGACAGTCAACGGACCCACCGCCAAGACGACTTGCTTTCCACCCGACTAGTGCACAAGGAACTCCAAAGCCAAAACGTAAAAGGCATAGTCATCCACATCTAAGTATGCATAAGCTGCCAAAACTACACACATGTGTTGGACAGTGACAATACGGTGAGTAAAGGACACTGCCTGAATTTTTCGTCAGCGTCTAGGGGAGGTAACCCTAACGCTAACGGCCACAAGGCAGAAAATTCCGCTGGTGCACTTGGACTTCAAATAACCAAAATACATTTAAACTCCATCGGATGGTGGCCAAACGTTCGCCAACTCGACCACACAATGTTGCTCACGGGAATACCCCCAACAGTCAGCCATGAAAACCAACCGCACCATAAACAGTCTGACTTTGGTAATTAAATCACCACTCAACTTTCATGTCCTGGGTCGGTGAACCCCCACACGCTCCAACACTGCATAGAGACTGCCAGTGGGCCCGGCCCACTGCACCGTGCGCAGATTTCCTGGCTGATTAACACCAACTGACTGACTCACAACCAGTACGCCGACAGAATTTGAAACAAGTTGTCAGTGGAAATGACACCAGCTATACACACAGTTTGACAAACACTTGCATGATGACTTAAACGACACTAAGCAGTGGCTGTGCAATCATGAAGACAAATCGGGAGTTGACACACACACACACACACACACACACACACACAGGCAACCCATAAGTGATCAGCGATCCAATTCACGTCGTCCAGTAGGACGACCAACGACCAACTGACGATCCACAAAGACTGTGCCCAGCTCAAGTAATTTGTGGCGGCAACGGTAAGGCGAGCAATGGACATCTGGGCCTCACTGCTGCTCCAAACCGACTAACTAGTGCCACGTTCCAACTTCCCAACTGGCAGGTCCGAACTGCCCTCCTGACATGTTCCAATTCAACCACAACAGATGACAGCCAGGAAGTAACAGCAGTGCAGCAAAGTAAACACGTGAGGGCTATATGGATAGGCGTTGCTCCTGCCACTCACGGGCAGACAGCAGCAACTCAGTGACAACAGAAGTTGAAACTAATATGACGAGGTGGCAGCATGCAAAAAAGAATAGGATGTAAAATAAGAAATGGCAGGAGCACCAGCCACGCACGGCTCAGTCAATTTAATAATTAATCACAACATAGTAAGAGGGCTGCAAGATTTCGCCGACTCCAACACATCATATGATGCTACTAGCCAGAATGGCCTAGGGGGCAACAACCAGCAAATGAATGAAGAGATGTCACATTAGTTGAGGTTTCATAACAGATTAACTGATCACTCAGCTTGAGCGTCCAGGTTCAGTGGCAACAAACTTGTCACTCTCAGAGCTAGCACCTCACGATCCGACCGCGCGTGCTCACTGCCAGCGGCCCAGCCTGGCCTCACGCTGTCGAGACTTGTTTGCTGCTCTGTCCCAACCGACTCATTAGCACACACACCACCATCCAGAAATACTAACGGTCTCACCAAAGATAGTATGACAGTTCCAGTATCGATAAGCGTTACTGCTGCCAGGCAAGACAGCAACTTGGTTATGCTAGTAAGGAAGAAACAAGACGCGAGCCGTACACGGCTCAACCTCTGCCCCTCAAACATCAACCTGGGGGTAACTCAACAATTGGGCTAACCAAATTTAACTTGGCTAAGGTGGACCCAGTACTGTTTATCGGTGCGGTTATCCTTATACAGAAGGTTAACTGGGCCTAAAATACCCACACTGGTACAAGGGTCCAAAAAATTGGGAGTTAATTTACTAAGATTTCCGACACGCACCTGTCTCCCGGAAAAATTACAGACATAGACCTAATCCCCAGGCCTTCCCCTAAAGGCTCGCCGATTACGATTGTAGCGCTCAGCTGGCTTGTTATGGGCCCTGAGAATATTACGTCTGGCACGGTTCCAGTTCTTGACAACCTAGGGAGTAACATCCGCCAGAAGTAGATCTTGAATTCCCCATAAGTTCGAAAGGGGGAATTAACGGGATATGTCAGGAATAAGGAGGCCGGGGTAGCTTTCAATGCCTCATGATTGGCGCTATTGAAATCAAAGCTAAGCCAAGGAAGACTAGAATCCCACTTACTAGCCGTCTTCTGATGGAAAATAATCAATGCAAATTTAAGATTTCGATTGACACTCTTCGCGAAAGAGCCCTGCGGATAATATGATGTAGCAGTCACATGCTTGACACCATTTTGAAAACAGCAGGCCTTGAAGGGAACCGAAAGGAAGGCCGATGCATTATCACCAAAGATTTGTTTAGGGGGTCAAAAAATACTGAAAACATTAGTTAAATGCGAAATAGTGGTGGTAAGAGTCACATTACGACTAGGAAGGAGCCAGGTAAATTTCGAAAACGCATCAATAACAACCAATACGTACCGATGACCTCTCTTAGTACGAGGTAAGGGCCCCACATAATCGATGTAGAGTTTGTGCATAGGGCAGGATTCACGCTCAAAACTCAACAGACCCTGTTGAAGAGCGTTCTTAGGCTTGGCCACATTAAATAATCGGCAACGAGAAACCATTTCTCTCACGTCACGGTCCATGGACGGCCAAGTTAAATGCTCCTTAAATTTTTGCTAGGTCTTTTATGTTCCTAAGTGCCCACCAACCAACGAATCATGAAAGTAATGAAAAACGGGGTGCACCAGAGCTACTGGTAAACAGATCTTTAATTGCTTAGCACGTCCCATCCTTTTACACAAAATGCCCTTCTTGATAATGTACCTGTCTAATGGTTCCCCAGCCAACAGGCGTTTCTTAACGGGTGCTGCCCAAGTAGGGTCCTGATCCTGGTGCCTAGCAACATCATCAAATAAATGCAGAATCTCGCCTAACACCATACAACTAAGGCTATCTCCCTCTATTTCCCGGGTGCCATCACTAGGCGTATGTTCAGTGAACATACGTCTGAGGACGTCCGCAAGGACATTTTCAGTCCTTTTTATGTGTCTGACCTCAAACTGAAATGCAGAAATGCGTTCTGCCCACCTGGCGATGCGGCCAGTTTTACGTGGCCTGTCTAACACCCAGCTTAATGCTTGATTGTCGGTTTCTAGCTGAAATACCCGATGCTCAAGGTAAAAGCGGTACTTCTCCAGCGCGAACAAAACGACCAATGCCTCACACCCGTAGACAGAATATTTAAATTCGGCACTGGTTAACCGACGAGACGCCTAAGCTAATGACTGCCTCTGACCTTCGAACTCCTGGAGGAGGACAGCCGAAATACCCGCATTAGAAGCGTCGGTGTGGACAATGAACTTTTTATTAAAATCCGGCACTCCGAGAACAGGAGGGTTGGCTATAGCTGCCTTCATGTGCCCAAACGCGGCCTCTGGGGAAGGTCCCCATTCAAAACGCACTCCTTTCCGGCGCAACTCATTTAAGGGAATCGACAACTGAGCAAAATCAGGGACAAATCGCCTAAAATAATTCGTCATGCCTATGAACCTGGCAATTCCACGCTTATCAGTAGGCATAGAAAGATCTCTTAATGCCTTATTCGTTCCTGGTCGATGCAAATACTCTGACTTGATACTAGGTGACCTAAAAAGGACACCTGCTGCCTGGCTAATGCCAATTTACTGGGTTTAACAGTTAACCCGACCCCTGCAATCTCGCGAAAACTTGCTGGATATGATCCAAATGCTCCTGAAGCGAACGGCTATAAATCACCAAGTTATCCAAATAATAATAAACACAGACTAATTTCAAGTGCCGGCCGGGGTACGGAGCGGTTCTAGGCGCTACAGTCTGGAACCACGCTTCCGCTACGGTCGCAGGTTCGAATCCTGCTTCGGGCATGGAGGTGTGTGATGTCCTTAGGTTAGTTAGGTTTAAGTAGTTCTAAGTTCTAGGAGACTGATGACCTCAGATGTTGAGTCCCTTAGAGCTCAGAGCCATTTGAACCATTTAATTTCAAGTCACCAAGGATATTATCCAGCAAACGAGTAAGGACGGCCAGCCCAGTAGCCAAACCAACGGGAACCCGGTTAAAATCAAATAGATTCCAATTAGTGCAAAATGCTGTAACATGTTTACATTCTTCAGCTAAGGGAATCTGATAGTGGGCTTGATTCAAATCAAGTACAGTAAACCAATTGGCACCGGCAAACCAAGTAAAGGCGTTATGAAGATCATTGGTGTTCAGGTGCCGGAAAACAACAACAGGCCTAAAATCCTGTCCCTGATCCTTAGGGTCAAGGAATATGGGAGAAACATAGGCAGATGAAAAAGCCCTAATAACCCATTGCTCGAGCATTTTGGATATTTTAGCTCTTAGCATCTTAGGGGGTGAGAGACGATACGCGGACTGCCTGACAGGAAGATCGTCAGATAGACGGATATGGTAGTTAAGAACGTTAGTAACGCCCAACCTATCACAAAGAAGCTCAGGGAACCTCAGTAAAAAAACCTGTAATTGAGAAGCCTGATGTGGCGAGAGATGGGTAAGATCGAACTCATTAGGCACAGCCTCAACAGCGAGGGTGCCGGCATTTCGATGCAGTACGTTTAGCACACTCGCGGACACCAAGCGAACTTAAAAAAGAAGGTGTGCTCGGAATAATAGGAAACTAAACCAGTTCTATTGATGAAATCACATCCCAAAATTAAATCGACCGGCAGCTCCTTGACCAAGGCTAGTGGCAAGGGCCAGGAGAAATCCCCAACCGATGAACTCCCTCGGACCCAACCATGCAGGGGCAGCACCTGGCCACGCGACGTCTCTGCACCACAGAAGGAATCGACCGAAGGTTCGTGAGATGACCAAATTCAAAAAAACCATTCGAAGCCCAATAGAGAAAAGGAACTACCAGAATCCAAAAGAGCACAAATAGGTTCGCCAACTACTCGAGAACAAATTTAAGGCAAGGGCGGTGATGAGGGAGCGACAACACGGGTACGCCGAGGATTAAAGGCTCGATCCCGAGGTCACTGCCCAGCCCAGCGTCATCTACACTCCTGGAAATTGAAATAAGAACACCATGAATTCATTGTCCCAGGAAGGGGAAACTTTATTGACACATTCCTGTGGTCAGATACATCACATGATCACACTGACAGAACCACAGGCACATAGACACAGGCAACAGAGCATGCACAATGTCGGCACTAGTGCAGTGTATATCCACCTTTCGCAGCAATGCAGGCTGCTATTCTCCCATGGAGACGATCGTAGAGATACTGGATGTAGTCCTGTGGAACGGCTTGCCATGCCATTTCCACCTGGCGCCTCAGTTGGACCAGCGTTCGTGCTGGACGTGCAGACCGCGTGAGACGACGCTTCATCCAGTCCCAAACATGCTCAATGGGGGACAGATCCGGAGATCTTGCTGGCCAGGGTAGTTGACTTACACCTTCTAGAGCACGTTGGGTGGCACGGGATACATGCGGACGTGCATTGTCCTGTTGGAACAGCAAGTTCCCTTGCCGGTCTAGGAATGGTAGAACGATGGGTTCGATGACGGTTTGGATGTACCGTGCACTATTCAGTGTCCCCTCGACGATCACCAGTGGTGTACGGCCAGTGTAGGAGATCGCTCCCCACACCATGATGCCGGGTGTTGGCCCTGTGTGCCTCGGTCGTATGCAGTCCTGATTGTGGCGCTCACCTGCACGGCGCCAAACACGCATACGACCATCATTGGCACCAAGGCAGAAGCGACTCTCATCGCTGAAGACGACACGTCTCCATTCGTCCCTCCATTCACGCCTGTCGCGACACCACTGGAGGCGGGCTGCACGATGTTGGGGCGTGAGCGGAAGACGGCCTAACGGTGTGCGGGACCGTAGCCCAGCTTCATGGAGACGGTTGCGAATGGTCCTCGCCGATACCCCAGGAGCAACAGTGTCCCTAATTTGCTGGGAAGTGGCGGTGCGGTCCCCTACGGCACTGCGTAGGATCCTACGGTCTTGGCGTGCATCCGTGCGTCGCTGCGGTCCGGTCCCAGGTCGACGGGCACGTGCACCTTCCGCCGACCACTGGCGAAAACATCGATGTACTGTGGAGACCTCACGCCCCACGTGTTGAGCAATTCGGCGGTACGTCCACCCGGCCTCCCGCATGCCCACTATACGCCCTCGCTCAAAGTCCGTCAACTGCACATACGGTTCACGTCCACGCTGTCGCGGCATACTACCAGTGTTAAAGACTGCGATGGAGCTCCGTATGCCACGGCAAACTGGCTGACACTGACGGCGGCGGTGCACAAATGCTGCGCAGCTAGCGCCATTCGACGGCCAACGCCGCGGTTCCTGGTGTGTCCGCTGTGCCGTGCGTGTGATCATTGCTTGTACAGCCCTCTCGCAGTGTCCGGAGCAAGTATGGTGGGTCTGACACACCGGTGTCAATGTGTTCTTTTTTCCATTTCCAGGAGTGTATTTGCTCTGGGCGCGCGAGGTTGAACGCAAGAGCGCACCAAATAAGCCGTGTTACCACACCTGAAACAACGTCGAGGTTCCCTTATAACGGCATCAGCCGATGTAGACAGTTCGAAATTTCCCTTGACATCACCTGTGGGCCGACCCTTAACTTCACAGCACACATCGTCAGCAAGTTGCAAAGCAGATATCGCTACAACAGCGGCACGAAAACAAAGTGCGACGTATCCGCTGCTCGCATCCTCCTGAGAACAACAGACACCAACTCCCGTTCTGGGAAATCGATCAAGACCAAGCAGGCCGGCTGAACTCTGTCCACATACTGATGTAACTCCTTTTTATATGATGCATCTCCCAAACGACACTCAAGCTGTTTCCGAACTCCGGTGGCGAATCTGGCCAATGACAAGCTCCCTTAATTTCTGCAAGGAAAACCCTTCTGTCATGGCTCGGGATACGAGATTCCTCAGCTCACTCTAGCTAACGGATAGCACGCAAACGGGCCACGAACTACTGGTGCGGGACGCGAAAGGCAGCCGCATTTTGTTCAAGAAGAACCAACAACAATAATAAGTTTTCAACCTGCTCAAGTCGGTCTACAACTAATTCAGTAATATCTCGAAAGAAATACGCCAGAGTATTAGGCAATTTGGCAAACCGAAACATACTTCACGGACATTTAATTGAAACAATCTGAACAGCACTACCAGCAATTACACTAATTTTTATTGCACTCCCATCACTTCTCAGGTGATATAACAACGTCACTCCCGGGCTGGCTCCCGGTTCCTCCTTGATATACCAAGTCCCGCTCTTCAATCCTCTTCCCATCCAGTTCTAAACATGTAAGCTTAAACTGCAATGCATTAACCAAAGACCCCAATTCGGCGGTTAATTTTTTTGATGATCCTTCAAGCCAAACATGACTAAATCAGCTATCCGATTGGATAGATGGACTGTGCCGGCACCCTGTCTATCTGACTGCCACTATGTTAGTTCTCTTCCAAACAAAAGTGGTATCCTCAAGGCCCCTAACAGCCTTCAAGAAAAATTCAATGGCTGCTTCTGTCTTACCCACTACATCCGGCGTAATGTGGACCAGGTGAAGAACGGAAGCACGCAAATGGGCCACTAAGTCTGGAACACTGCCCTCTATAGACTGACGCCTTATCGCCAACTCATAAACAAGGTGGTCCTTCCTCAACAGGAAGATCCCCAGGCACTGCCTGGCCACCATTAAAATAAGTCACCTGAAACAATTAACAACCAAGACAATACGGTGCAACACTAACAGAAATACAGTTTCGACCAACAGTAACTGTAATGGCAATATCTCAACCATAACCACGCTCTCCTACCATTTGAGACCTCATTGGTAGGAAGTCAGAGAGAGCGCAGGATAAAGTTAAGGTTGTGGATTGGGCCGTAAACAGTTATTGTGAGTTACACAATCAAACACACAATTTTATTTTTCTAAGAACCACTTATTTACACATTGGCTTAAAAGATCACAATCAAACAATACGGAGAAGGCCTAGTTAAAGAAAACTTGAGATGCTTTCTGGTGTGAAGGCCCAAAACCACACAGCAAACACAAGAACGGCTGAAGGCCTGGCTTAGAAATCTAAAGCAATTAAAAATAGAAGGTAAAAAACTTTTTTATTTAAAAAACAGGCCACAAACAACGGCTGAAGGCCTGAACAACGAGTCAGATAAATAATTTAGAATAATCCCCTTGCTCCTTATAAAAATTTTTCCTTTACAGAATACACACGGCTGAAGGCCTTATTAAGGGGTTCACGCAAATCTTTGGCTGAAGGCCACACGTAACACATGGAACAACTAACGGCTTAGAGCCTGGATTACAAACGATTTCAGGTAGAAAAATTTCTAAGAATTAAAAACTTTTTTTCTAAAACAATCAATGCTCAAAATTTTAATTTAACATGGCTGACGGTCTTTATGTAAAATTTTAAAAGAAACAGAATGAATACACTGCCAAAAGCCTCGCACAATACTTCAACTAAAATGAAAATCACAATTTAAACAAACAGAACAAGTGGTACTCAGAAGTGTTCCAAGGGTCGGCCTGGGAAGGTAGCTCAAACTTAAGTTGAGATGAGACAGGCAGCCAAGAGCTGAAGTTAGGTAATCAGATGGCAACCAAAACTAGGGACCGCCCAATGACCGACCAACAATTTAACCAATTCCCTTCCGTCCGAGCAATATCACAACGATGGAGAATATTAGCCGAGGACGAGAATACGAACAGCACTACGCCTCCAGAAATTGGCGTGTAAAAACAGCCAGGGGAACAATAACCACTCTAAGCAAATATGAAACAAACAACTTAAAGGCTGTCGAACTGCACGCTGTGCTGGACAGCAACAACATGACGAGGAAAAGGCACACTGCCTACAAACTACGCTAACGACCAGGGCAGGTAACTGGATCGTTAACGGCCATAGGGCAGAAAATACCGCTGGTGCACTTCACTGATAAGTAACAGTCAATTTAGTAATTAATCACAACGTAGGAAGACGGTTGCAAGATTTCGTAGACTCCAACACATACGATGCTGCTAGACCGAGTGGCCAAGGGGGCAACAACCCACAAATGAATGAAGAGATGTCACAATAGTTGAGGTTTCATAACAGATCGACTGATCACTCATCTTTAGCGTCCAGGTTCAGTGGGCAACGAACTTGTCGCTCTCGCAGTTAGTGCCTCACGATCCGACAGTCCGTGCACACCGCAGAGGCCCCGGTCTGGCCTCGCGCGACGGAGATCTGCTTGCTTCTCTGTCCCGACCGACTCACCAGCACACACACCACCATCCAGAAATACTAACGGTCACACCAAAGATAGTACGACAGTATTAGTATCGATAAGCGCTGCTGCTGCCACTCAAGGAGACAAGCCAGCAACTTGGTTACGCTAGTAAGTAAGAAAGAAACAAGACGCGAACCTTACATGGCTCAGTACTGTAGCTCACACAACTAACTCAGACAATGAGAGCAAACATAAAAAAACAACGTAAGTAACACTTAGACTCATCACACCACATTGTGTTTAGCTGGTACCACCCAACCTACATCAAGTGATACGAAACCAAACCTCTCACCAAAACGCAGTACTGGACGTGGACGAACACTTCCCATCTGAACGTAATGTATTGGAAAGCGAAACGACCATTTCCTGACACAAAACTGTTAGAATCCCCTGAGCACAGGGGATATAATAGGTCCGAATAACCAAGAGGAGTGGTTTGGCAGAGAGAGATGACACGCTGAAGCATGTAGAGAAACACTGGCAAGTGTGTCATTGACTTTATTGCATCGAATGTATATAGCCAGCCTTTCGCTGATACCGGTGACGGCGCTGCTCAACTTGCGTTCTTGGGTCAGTGCCAACGCCACGTAAGAATCTGCTTCGTTGGCGTCCTATCACTGAGCCCTGCAGACGTAGCGTTGCTATTCACGTCACGGCAAAGTGGCCGCAGTGTGTGCTGGCTGCTCCAGTAGCCCAAACACGGCTGACTGTTCCCTCAAGCGTAACTCGAGCATACCATGTAGAGCACCGAAGGGAAACAGCTGCCCGCTGTCGTTGTTGTGAGTCTTAGTAGCTCCGGCTGTCCGCCCGGGGCAGCTCGGTCAGTGACTGCAGACAGCTCTGCACCCGGGAGGCCGCGAGTTCGCGCCCGGCCCCGCCCATGCAGACGGCACCTTGCAATCCGCCGGACGAAGCACGCAGAGAGTAGAGGCCAGTAGCCCTCGGTCCTTACGCAGATGCAACTCCAAGGTGGGGCCCGCCCAGCCACAACGGTTGGTGGTAGTTTCAGCTGTCCGGTTGGCCATCACCAGAGGTCATCGGGTCTGGCTTAAACAGTTATCTTTCTCTCCAGTTCTAGATGTAGACTAATGGTGACACGACAACCAAATCTGAGCCTCTGGGCTCGTTTAATTATACGTTTTTCCCATATGCCTCTGATGTAGTTCCTCTGGAGGTGACAATATCAGCTTTCCTCAACCTGTTTCCGCCCATACACACAGGTCACTATGCGCTGTTGTAACTGCAACATATGGGTTCTTCACAGCACGTCAGTGCCCTGTGCTGCCGTGATTACTACACACTTGTATACGGTGTCCGCCGGGAAGAGCCTTCTCGCCTTCAAGAGGTGTCGTAAACCTGCCCCGCAGAATCGATTGCTAAATATCAACATCGCCCGTGCCTGCCATGCGATGTTACAATCTGTCCGTTAGCTACTACCTTCCAGCAGTGTTGCGCAAATCCGCACCTGTATTTATTCGGGGCGCAGCAGCTAATCATTTCTGCTCCTGCGCAGCTTTCTTACGACGACAGTTGCCGCATCATTCTGTAGCCGACCTTTCCTTACCGCTATGTACGAAGTCATACACAACATCGACGACAATGACCTTTCTTTCTTTCTTTCTTCCTTTCTTTCACTGGTGCCAAGTCCCGCGCTGACACAGGGTCGGCATTGTTGGGAACGGATTTGGGAAGGTTAGTGGAAAGGGGTGGCCGGATGCCCTTCCTGCCGCCATCCCGTATCCCCTGGGGCGTAATTAGTGTACCCCTGCTGTCTGCGTCGAATAATTAATGGAATAGTGCGAACGTGTTCAGATGTCTGCGAGTCGTGAGGCGGAACGTGGGGACCAGCCCGGTATACACCTAGCGGGATGTGGAAAACAGCCTGAAAACCACATCCAGGCTGGCCGGCACACCGACCGACGACGGTAATCCGCCGGGCGGATTCGATCCGGGGCTGGTGCGCCTACCCGAGTGCAGGAAGTAGCACATTAGCGCTCTCGGCTAACCTGGCGGGTATCGACGACAATGACCTCCTCCATACTAATAATATCCGTTCCGGAAATATCGCTGCTATGAAATATGACCCGCGTCTTAGGACGTCGCGAAAGGTGCAGCTCCACTTAGGAAGATGGAGTATGCCTTGACCTCCTTAAGCATTTAATTCAATACTACACCGATTATCAATATGGCAAGTACGATGATAGGGGATGCCAAATGAAATTTGTAACTAGGCTGATACTTTTTGGTGCGGAGTAGTCAGCGTGATATCTTGGATGGAGAGTCATCGAAAGAAGTAGAGACCCTTCCGAGAATACTGCTCATGAGTGTGGGACCCGTACAAAATAAGATTATTAGGGTATAGTGAACCATAGAATGAAGGGCAGCATGTATAGTCACAGAAGATCCAAAGAAGAGCGGCGCGTTTCGTCACAGGGTTATTTGGTAACCGTGATAGCGTTACGGAGATGTTTAATAAACTCAAGTGGCAGACTCTGCAAGAGAGGCGCTCTGCATCGCGGTGTAGCTTGCTCGCCAGGTTTCGAGAGGGTGCGTTTCTGGATGAGATATCGAATATATTGCTTCCCCCTACTTATACCTCCCGAGGAGATCACGAATGTAAAATTAGAGAGATTAGAGCGCGCACGGAGGCTTTCAGACAGTCGTTCTTCCCGCGAACCATACGCGACTGGAACAGGAAAGGGAGGTAATGACAGTGGCACGTAAAGTGCCCTCCGCCACACACCTTTGGGTGGCTTGCGGAGTATAAATGTAGATGTAGATGTAGATGTAGATGTAGGTTTGTTTGACTTATACAGTAGTGGCATCAGTTCTGGACACTTTGTTGAGATGTTCATTCATTTTAACAACACGAGATGCAAAGAAGTTTTGGTATACTAAATTAATGAATTATGTTTTTATCTTTTTGTCTATCATTTGTCCCACTAAACAGTTATCATTTTTAGAGAATGTATTGATATATTTTTTATTAAAATAGGTAAATGGACTTAATTTTCAATGTTTAAAAACCTTCATTGTTTTACCTGATTGTACAGATGCTTGATATTTGATCTGTTTGGACAAATCAATCAATGGAAGTGTGTTGTTATTGCTTCATCCAGTGAGAAGCTTCTGATCATTCTTTTGACTTCAGTAGTCGCAATACATTGTAGTAGTTGTTGTTGAATTATAAGGTTTGTATAGTGTGAGCTGAGTTGAGACGGATAACGGAATGAAACCGATGTCTCCTGCACCGGAATGTGCTGAGTGGTCACCAGGTAAACGGAGTAAGGCAGTAAGCCTCCGTATGAAAGTTGGGTGGAGCCACTAAAAAGTGTGAGGAAAGTTTGCAACCGATCTGAAGAAACTGGGTCAATCAAAACTGTTCCAAGAACCGGAAGAAAACTAATATTGACTAATCAAGAGTATCGTAGAATCTGCCATCTATCTGCAAGATCGTCGGCGTACCGCAAAAGACATAAATGAGACCTTGAAAACTTCAGGGGTTGAAGTTTATGATGGAACCGTCAGAAAGGAAAACGGTTTTCCAAGGAGGAAGTCTTACATGAACAAAATACAGAGGCAGAAACGTGTGCAATGGGGATTCGCACACAGGGAAATGACGCAAGCAAATTGAGCTAGAGTCATTTGGAGTGACGAGACTGAGAGTGATGGAGTTAAGTTCGTTCGCCGTCGACCAGGCGAAGAACTACTGTTGCAGTACATCACTGCCGTTATGAAGCATCCCATCAGTGTCATGGTTTGGATGCATGGCAACTCATGGCCCTGGAGTCTAGCAGTGTTACAAGACAAGATTACCGCAAAAAAAGTACCAATATGAAGCCTGAGTGTTGAAACTGCTGCCCTCTATCCACGAGTTGTTTGAAATTAAAAACCATCAATGCATCTTTCAGCAAGAGAGTGCGCTATGTCATGCCGCGAAACTCAATAAAAAATAGTTCAATGACCATCAAATTAGAGTGTTGTCTTGACCTGGCAACATTCCCGACCTCAGCCCAATTAAAAACTTGTGGTCCAAGCTTAAAGTAATGGTTTCACGACGGGGTCCCAGTAACAAGAGGGAGCTCCTAGTGACCATCGTCAGTTCGTGGTTCAGAGTTTTCAAACCAGAGGGTCTTCGACATTTGATGGACTCGATGCCACGCAGAGTCGAGGCAGTGATTGAATCAAATGGTTATCCCATGAAATGCTAAGAAACATTGCAAGTAATTTGTAACTTTCTCAAACTGCTGAGTTGCGAGTATTTTGTTTGATATTTGAAATTTTTAATTTAAGTCTTATATTTGAAATTTAATTTTCAAACATTAGACATAAAGGCATATTTTCTGAAAATTTGTGGTGAATTATGTTGTATATTTCAACTAAAATAAACTTCTGAGTGCAATATTCAGAGAATCTCTACAAATTGTCCAGAATTAATGCCACTACTGTGAGAGAGCGTCATTGAGATGCTGAAAAACTTGACCTGGCGGGCGACTGAAGAGAGATACCAACTACCCCGCGGAATCCTATTTACCAACGTTCAAGAATCAGCATTAGATGAGAACTCTGTAAACATCCTACCACAACCTACGTATCGCTCTTTTAGGGACTGCAACGGCAAGATCAGACAAATTACAGGACTGGCATTTAAGCAGTCATTATTCTTAAACTCCTTACACAACATGGATCGGGAAGAAGCCCCAATAACCTGTTCCATGTAAAGTACCCTATACACGAATTTCACAGTGGTTTGGAGAGTTTACCTGTGGACGGAGATCATGGGACTGGCACACTAGTAGCTCTTCTGGTAGGTTTCATATGTCTTCAGAATGCAGTGAACTACATTTAGCAGACTGAACGGAGATATCTACATTAAAAACTAATTTCTGGACCGTATCTTGAAGCCGGATCCTTATTCTTCGTCAACAGCGAAAGGCCAATTGAACGGGAAGTCCACTTACCACGGGTTTCTCTGAATATCGTCCGAAGTCCACACATGGACTCTCACGATGCTGCCGGTGTAACACCCGTGGGGAGGAAGGACAGAGCAAGGAGTTCAGCTTAATCACGGGCTCAGCGCAGTTCCCAAGGCGACATGTTATTTGTAAGCTGTGATGAACAATTTCACATTCTCAAAAATATTTTGCATTAAAATACGTTACATCCTTTCAATATGGCATTGTTCAAAATACAATAATCCTTACTGAGAACCCCATTAGGTGGCTTTCTCAAAGTTTACGGATGCTACGTAGTTTTTTGGTACAACTCAGGAACTAGCCATGCAACGTACAGTTCGTTCTTCGAATGTTTAAAACTAAAAAAATAGTTTTACAGTAAGTGCTATGACACAGTTTGCCGACCACGTTCTTGAATTTTATTTCTGCGGAGTGTTCTGAGTTTGAACATCATAAGGAGTCGTGACACTACGAATACACTGAACCTTAGTATATTAGGCTTTCACAGTTGTCTGTTGTGCCGAGTGTCCTGTACAACTGGGTGAAAGAGAAGGTCAATATGTCTGAAGCAATGTACCTATGCTTACTAAAATCATCGTCATAGTGGACAGGCCTAGAGATAAATGGTTATTTCAAACCTCTGTCTTGTTACCAACACAACACATAATCTTAAATCCTGTTTTGCATTACACACAATCCTTCGTATAAAAAAGGTTTTTTATATCCACTGGTCTTCCATTTCGCCGAACACTATCTTCATGTCTACGTTACATCGACCAGTCATTGCGCGGTGGCTCCATGTTTCGTACATACTTTTGGCATAAATCATATGGTTTAGTTTCTCGTTTACCTTCTTGTTGGTGGACCCGAAAGCAGTAGTCAAAACTCCCGTGGAGAACAGAATGCAATGTACAAAGTTCGACAACATTTTAATCAAATGGATTTTGGTTGCTCCTGTGAACGTGACCAAGCCTAAACTTGACTGTAAGTTACCTTATAATTTAATAATTATTAGAAATTCCGCCAACAATAGCGAACTGGACTAGTATGATTTATTTACCAAATTAGTAATTGGCATCAGTGTTGTGCAATAGTAAAAAAAATGATGAGTTAATTATTGTGTCGCAAACAACGAAACTGGCCTTTTAATTTTGATATTGTTATTATCTGATCAGTAAAATGCATATCATTGATCAGATTTCTACCAACTGTTCCACAACAAAGAGATAATTGTAAAAATACTTCTCTGCTTGGGCTAAATGTTCATTAGTGTGAAACATTTGACAAAAATGAAAGTTAAGTCAACAGTCAACAATCTGCCATTGCTGGTGGAACGACGGCACAGGTTATTCGACAGCGGTTCTGTTTTAATGAATGTGGGAGTAATCATTCGATAGAGGTGATAGCTTGTACCGCATCGACGTGTGGTGCTACTGTGCCAAGCAGGCGCTGCCATTTCCTATAAGTCTGCAATATAAATTGCTAAAAATGATGTCAGATACTTTGGTACGTCCTAATTAATTCAGTAAGTAAAAGATCTCTTCCAACTTTTGGAACACAAGCGTAAAATTAAATATGTGGTGATTTCACTCACAAACTTTGAAACACGTAACGCTACTTGAATGGCAAGAACAAGTATTTTTAATTCAAGCAAAAGTCATTTTTTACGCTCTAGCACGTAAGGGGGGAACAATATCTAGAATAATCTACATGTCACTATGAAGGTAGATGCAATTGTAGAAACGGACTGGAATTATTATGCTGTGATTGCTCTATTCGGTCCGTTGAGATTGAAGTGGATATCTCGGAAAACTAACTGAGAAATACTGAGTCGAACTGAGGCGAAAATGAATTTAGGGGGCATCTTGTCCAACAGGAGAGACTGATTGGTAAAACTCATCCTAAAGGACTCGTCATTTTGCTACGAGGGTGGTTTAGAAAGTAGCCGCAGCTCTAGCAAGGCGCTAGTATTATATTTGTGTGCGAAGCGCCGCCATTGTTCTCTGATTGAGTAAACCTCCGGCTGTGAAGGTGCGAATCTCGTTCTTTCGTGCATTTGCTTGTTATAACCTTAAAACACGAACGCTGTAATAAAATATGACGTGCAACCAGTAATATGATTTCTTTCGGCGCAGAACGTTTCACCAGGAGTTATTCATCGTCATTTGTCTACTGTACACGGTCCAAACGTTATGAGTGAAGGTGTTGCACAGCAATGGGTCTAATATTGTAAAAGAGGTAGAACAAATATTTACTATCAAGAAAGAAGTGGTGTACCTTCTGTTGTGAGTAATGATCTCGTCAAGAAAACTGACGAAAAAATTCATGAAAATCGAAAACTCAGCAACTCTAAACTTTCTGAGCAATTCCTGCAAATTTCAAGTACGGTTTTATACGAGGTTGCCACAAGTAAGTTAGGCTACCGAAAATTCTGTGTTCAGTCGGTACCAAAATTGCTCACAGACGTTCACAAAACTAAAGGAATGGGGTCCTGGGACTTATTTTCACGCTACCACTCGAAAGAAGAAGGTTTTTGAAGAGAAATTGTACTGGTGACAAAACTTAGGTGACATTCGTGGACTCCGAAACGAAACAACAGTCGATGACTTGGGGCCATACCAATTCTCCATGCAAGCCGCAAAAAGTCCGCCAAATTTTCTGTCGAAGAAGGTTACGGTTACGGGGTTTTGGGATGCCGATGGAGTTTCGAAAAATTCAAATGTCTATAGTGAAGCTTTGAAGAAACTTAATCGAGGCATTTCAAAACAAACGTCGCGGGATGCTGACATCCAGTGTTGTGTTATTGCATGACAATGCTCGTCCTCAAAGTGCCCAAAAAACGGTTAACATTTTGAAGCCATTGAAATGGGACATGGTGCCAAGTGATTTTCATCTTTTCACTCACATGACGAAGTTGCTTGCGTCGCACCACTGGGAGAATGACGATGCACTTCAAAATGCTGTGAAGGGTTTGACACCCGCCCAGGTGGCAGAATTTTATAAAGAAGGAATATATAAATTGGTGAAACGCTTGTGGTACCCATTATCCTTTCCACCCCCTTTTCCTTTTGTTACTGTAAAGTATAAGAAAATGAAATGATCGTACGGCATTGTTGGCCGGGAGGTCCCAGTCGGGTTCGGCCGCCAAGTGCAAGCCTTATTTCAGTCGGCCCCACATTGGGCGGCTTGTGGCTGATGATAAGGACAACACAACACCCAGTCACCGAGCGGAGAAAATCTCCGACCCGGCCGAGAATCGAACCCGGGCCCAGTGCACGGGAAGCAAGCACTTTACTACCCAACTATGCAGGCGGACAATGGAAAGTAAAATATAAACGAGAAAGTGAAACTGTGTTCTGGCAAGAGACTGGAACCAGTTTTCAATAGGAGAAGAGAGAGAAGCGATATACTAGAAACCTTTAGTGAGAGTAACGAACGTGAATAGGCCTGGTGTCATTTGATCCGCCATAATCATCGACTGTTGCTCAGACAGTTACATAAAATTTTCTCGAATAACTGAAAAAGACGTCCTCCTGTGTACTAATTAGGAGTTGTTGGGGGAACACTTGTATGAGTTTAAGAGAATATATCTGCATATTATGTAAGGTAGATTTCACGCATTGTCTTTAACTTACTCGATCTTTTATCTTTCATGTACTGCATTCGACGTTTTTGTAAGACGAGGGGATGTGTGCAGGATGGTTGGACAGTGCGAAGCTGCACTACGGTCAACGCCATCTCGGGGAAATATTTCTTTAACTTGAACTCCCATACTAAATACAGCACTCCGACAGATACCCTCTTAACCTCCCTGCAATGAGCCATACTTGCAGATGACAGACATCCCTCCACTTATGATCACGAAAGACTACATACAGGTTTCTTGGAAGTGCTCATAATAACGCATTGTACGCGATGTATTTCAGATTCTACGCAGAATAGCTATTCTAGAGTGACTTAAGCTTACATGCTAACTTGTCAGAGTCACTGCTAACAGAAAATATTATTTGCTTGCGAAAATAAAGACTAAAAGGAAACTTAGGGCATTGAAGCTTGATATCTTAGGTCTGCAGTAAATTAATAATAATTGTGAATACAATTTAGGTACGCTAGATGGTGACTATGTTGAAAAATAGCAAACGGTGTAGCATCAAGATGAATATAAAATTTTTTTTCGTGGAAGGTATTTGTTTACAGCCAAATGGGGGTTACTTTTCGAATCACCCTCGTAACAGAGGTAAGTAAAACTGTAGGAGGAAACCAAAAGTTCACACAGTACGCGAGTTCAGATGGAATGAGTACATAAAAGTAATTGTAACGAAGTCAGATGCCTGGCTTGGATTCATTTGAAGGTTGTAAGGAAATTTAGTTCATCTACGAAAGGTGTGGCTTACAAAAGACTTGTAATATCAATAACTCAGCACTGTATAACCGTGTGAGGCATTTAAAAGGTATGATTAATTGAAGAGATAGAGTGCATCCAACGAAGAGCGGCACGTTTCCTCAGGGGATTGTTTAGCAAGAGAGGGAGAACGGTAGATGCTACAATAGAGGTGTTGTATTTCTCTGAGTGATTTTCTGTTGAAATGCCAACAGTACACATCATCCCAGATATGGCTTGCGAAATGACCACGACAACAAAATCAGGAAAATTTGAGCCCAAACGCAGTTCTCAGCAACCTTCAGGAATAGAACAGAGAAGAGGGGAATTGATAGCGGTATCAGAAGTAAGTTCCAACACACATCGTAAGATAACGTTGTGCGGGAAGTGAACCAAAGACTGTTGTTTATTGGCAGAACACTTGCAACAGATCTGCTAAAGGGACTGCTTACACTGCGCTTATCCGTCCTCTTCTGAAGTAGTGCTACGAGGTGTGGGATCTTTACTAGATACGACTGGAGAAGGTCATCTACGAAGTTCAAAGGAGGACAGCTCATTTCGCGTTATAGCGAAATATGGGCAGAGTGCCATGGGTATGATAAGCGCATTGGGGTGGCAATCATTAAATCAAACGCGTTTTTCCTTTCGGCCGGAGCTTCTGATCAAACTTAAAGCATCTACATCCACCCTCGAATGCGAAAATATTTTTTCTGCGCCCATCGAGATAGGGAGAAATAATTATCATATTAAAATAAGAGAAATCAGAGCTCGTAAGGAAACATTTAAGTGTTCACTTTTCCCACGCACTGTTAGAGAATGGAAAGGTGGAGAAATAACTTGAAGGTGGTTCGATTAACCCCCTGACAGGCACTTAATTATGAATTGCAGTGTAGTCATGTAGATGCTATCCATAGGATAGGTTAGCGTGCATACTTGAGTCAGACCTCTCCTCGGACTGAAGCCCACAACATTACCAATAATTCACAATTGGGTTAACAAATGAAGAATTTACGCTCATTGATCCGGTGAACGATTAAATCGATTTCACCTTAGCCGATGTGTACCGCGACAGGACTTGATAAAAAGTCGCAACATCAGCTATCAAACTTAGATGTGTACCATTTTATTGGACACTAGGAAAACAGTTTATTAAATTAAACTCGTAACCACTAGTGTGAAGTCGAAACTGTTATCCTGCGACTTTACGCGTCCAATGGTACGTTTATAACGTTCACGAAGGAGCTTTGACAACTGTGTAGAGCTGAATGTTGAGCAGTGTTGTTATTTTCGCCTTGGAATGGAAGCTAAAGTAACCTAGTCCTTAATTTAACACATAAGCTTTTCCACTTATTGCTTACTACATTGTACAAAATGAAAACGACGTACAAATGTCAGCATTAAAGTCTCGAAAAACTAACTACGTAACTATAAGTACAACATACAGTGAAAAAACGCATGTGCATTACCTAATTCCCAGATACCTGTCTACTAGTCAGTCGTTCAAAAGCCTAGCGTTTTCTTCTCGTGTTGGGCATGCAACTGGCGAAAATAGCGGGAGAGGTAACTCAAGTTTCATGAATTTCCAACCACTGTACATAGGTATCCTTCCATAGATCCATAGCCAAGAGTTTTTCAGCAGCGCCATATTATGGTATATATACGGCCATAAACATTCGCTACCTCTTCAAAACTCGTCGGTATCCGGTTACAGTTGTAGTAATAACAGTTTATACAGCAAAAATAAATGTGTATAAAAACGAAGCTAATTTTTTGATTTGATCCATTACAAATGGTTTGTGAAACATTGGATTTCTATCGAAATAGCTTTTCTTCTGCCAGTCATGATTTCATTTCATTTATATATTGCACCACGTGTTTCTGGAAATGATTCCCATCTTCAAGTGCGGTAGTATACAGGTACAACAGTGTACAGGCATCGTACACAGAGAAAAATGCACTTGAAAATGGGAATCATTTCCCGAAATGTGTCCCGCAAAATATAAATAAAAGATTATCTTGACTACTAGGAGAGAAGCTAAGAAATAAACCAATTGAAGGCAACTTTAATGGTTCACGTTTCGACAATGCAGACCTCGCTAGTATTTCACTCCCAAACTTCCGACATCCATACCCGATACTAGCTGAAAAACCTCAAGCAGGGATTGACATAATCTTATCGCTGCTCAGTTATTAACAAGGGGACCATACGAGCTTCCCCTCGCCGATTTGATTCATAATGATAAGGTATGTAGGGCTCGACCAGGACTTCCACATACGCGAACAGGAAGAGGCAACTCTCAATTGTTTTCGAGAGAACCGAGTTTGAAAAGTTTAGGTTTCCTGTTCCTGGTATTCGAGGATTCAGCTACCGAGCGACTAAGAGTGTCATAACTACGAGGTCTGTTGATCGGATCTCGCTGCCTATAAACATTTCTCATTCCAACGTAATTATAACAACAGATATGCCATGAAATCGTGTGATAATTGAGAACCCTTTGTGAACGTAGACCAGTGTTCTTTTCCGATAGACACATTGTAGGAAAATAAACATGCAAAAATTCGATGTCCATTACAAGTGTTGTATGTCGAAATAATTGCTTTCTACGTTTTCTACGATCAGTATCATACTAACCCGTGCAGTGCTCCATAGGTTACAGATTATACTTGTCACAAATGTAGATACAATAATGTAAAAATAATGCCTATACTGATTTGATTCAATGTTCTTGTGCGTTCTTTTTAGAGCTCCGTGCATCCATCGGTAAATACGGAACGCTTATACTAGGATCATTTGATTGTCCGTCCGTCTGTCTGTCTGTACGTGTGTTAAAAACCCTTTTTTTCAGGAAGAGGTTGACATATCAAGTTGAAATTTATGTTACATATTGAGGTCAATGGTTCCTTGGCGATGTAAAACATTGAAAGTTATACGTCAGTGCAAACAGAAGAAATACTCGCAAAATCACTCATCAAGACCTATAGGGTAATACCCGTTGGCCTAGAATCAATAAGAAGGAAGGTATCACCGGTTAACCAAAGGAAAACTCCGAAAACTGTAAATTTGTAATTATATCACATGATTTTTTGTCGTTTCTTATCTGACTCTGTCTGTCCGTCCGTCTGTTAGGACTCCTTTTCTCAGCAAGCGGTAGACGCATCACACTGAAATTTATGTCACATGCTACGGTCTATAGGCCCTTAGTGGTATGCTACACGTTAACTTCTAGGTCAATGTAACCGACAGGTACGGCAATTTTGTGTCACATGTTTCGATACTCGCAAACTCACTCATCAAAACCTATAGTGTCCCATTGGCCTAGAATCACGAAATTTGGCGAAAAGGAAAGTTTCACAATACCACCAAGAGAAAAACAGTAAACTGTATTTTTTATTATATTGTTGTTTGCGAATGTTTGTTTCGCATACAACTTGAAACGTCATGGCTTCGTGCTGTAGTCGCTAATGTATATATGATGGTGGATTCATTCCGAAATGCGCCATACGAGCATTAAAGTCATTCCTTGCCTTAGGTTTGATTTTTAACTCTGCGACCAGTGAATTTGAATGGAGACTACTGATTATTGTAATAATGGTCCCCTACAACCTGTACGACTTCATGTCTCATTCATATTACTGAAATGAAAACATTTTCGATGGTCTTGGAATCTCTGCGACCGATATCTTCCAGAATCACTGTCGATAACAGGCAAAAATGGTAGAGATTCTTGATTCCTGGGAAGGATGCATTGTCAATATATGTATAATTAAGTTTGTACAGAGGATTCAGTACGCGAGTCCTGCTCGTACCTGGTTTTGTTTTCTATCAACTTACGAAAATTAATTTCCCATTTTTCAGGATAAATGTTGCGCAAATAATAAATGAATGATTAAATATTGGAAACCTGCGCTGTCGTGATAAAACTGTTGTTAGAATTACTTAGGAATGAAAGAAAGAGACATTCCGGCAGGGATATTCGACCCAAAAGCCTCGCACTTTTGAAACTAAGCCATTACTCTCTCGACTGAGGATCCATTTAAAGTGTATAAGCACACATAAAATTTTCAGACTGTTTTTTTTTTTTTTTTTTTCGAAAACGGTTGACAGTGGCGTCTTCCTGTTTATATGTGTTGAAGAAAAAATGGTTCAAATGGCTCGGAGCACTATGGGACTTAACAGCTATGGTCATCAGTCCCCTAGAACTTAGAACTACTTAAACCTAACTAACCTAAGGACATCACACAACATCCAGTCATCAGGAGGCAGAGAATAATCCCTGACCCCGCCGGGAATCGAACCCGGGAACCCGGGCGCGGGAATATGTGTTGAGGTTCCAGAGCGATACTTATACAGGCTGCTATGGGAATGCTGTTTACACTTTTCGGCAATACACTTGTCGTTTATAGCAGCTCCAACGTTAACCGTAGCGATACCCATGCATTTTCCATAACCAGTAATATCAGAGGGGTGGCGGGTACTCTGTACCCACTGCCAAAAAAAGAAAACGAATCCTAAATGTGTTAATCTTTTATTAACAACACACTTTATAGTTTCTGATGTATAAGTAGAGTAGAAAACCTGAAAATATCCTTTAGTACACTCTCGGCAATACCAACGCACTTCCCGTAATGTTTAAACTGAGTGGAGGGGTACTCTTGACCAGCACAAAAAATAAAAAAAGAAAAGAAAAATACAAATTTCGTTAATTGTCATTGATTTTCATTCGTTTCACGGTTATGAAGATACGTAAGAAGCATACTGAACGTGAAAATACGAATTGGCATTTGTTGCGAAGTCAAATTCACTACCAAGACCTAAATTTTTAAGCTAACAGTTACGGAATCTAAGAAATCATCAAAATAATATTTCTTTTTCAAAATTATGAAGTATAAAGTGCCAGAATAAATAACGTTAGTTACAGAAGGTGGGTACAAAGAACCCCTTCCCCCTCTATGGTATTGCGGTAGTTAACTAGCCATAATGAGCACGCAAAAGCTAAGAAGCACGGAGATATGCTCCGTACGCTTTCTCTGGCTGTGGCTGTGGTGGTGGGGGCTCTGGAGGGAGCGCCCAGTCGCCCTCCCCACTACACGGGAGGCGGTGCCAGCGCTCGTCCCGACAGGTGGCGCCGCCGAGCGGCGGGCGCTGCAAGCTGCGCCGGTGGCTAGAGTGGGGGCGTCCGAGCGCGCCGCTGCGCATCTGCCGGCACCGCACGCGCCGCGGTGGCCGGCGTGTGGGCGGCGGGAAGGGGGCCGCGGCAGAGGCGAGGCGCGCGAAAAAATTCCCGCCGCCGGCCGCGGCCGTGGCGGAGGCGGAGGCGGAGCTCGGCACACGGGGCCGGCTCGTGACACACGGCGCTCAGAGCGCAGCGGCGCGCGGGTCGGCGCCGCACATGGACGCTGGGGGCGACGCGACGGCCGCCGCCGCCGCCGCAGCCGCCACCGCCGGCCGCTGGTGGGGGGCGGCGCCCCAGGCCTCCGCAGACGTGGTGAGTCAGGCGCGCGGGGGTGTGTCGCCGGCTGGCCGCGCCGCCGCCTTCGCCTCCGCAGCTGCGCAGGGCGACTCAATAATTTGCTTCCAATAGTACCGCCGGTGTATCGTCGTCAGTGATTTATCGCTTTTAGCTCCGCAGTGCCTTTGATATAAAGGGTGTTCGAAATGTTCCAGGTCTAAAACTAGGCGGATACCACGATTCCGAAGCACTAATTCGCCGCACTAGAACCGCCAGAAGGGTGCGACGCTGGTCAGACTTGAATCCGAAGTTCTATCCTTATGAGGGTGCGTCAGATCTTCGGTCCACAGTGTAAAACTCTATTTGTGGTTCGTATTCGCGAAGAATCAAGGACGTAGCAATGCAGGGAGGTAAATAATTTGCTTCCAATAGTGCTGTGGGTGTAGACTCGTCAGTGATATACCGTTGTTAGCGACGAATTCTTCTCAGTGTCTTTATTGCACAAGTTGCCCGAAAAGTTCCGCTATAGAAACATTGAATACGCGATTGTGAAACACTATATTCTTCACATGGGCCCCCGAAAGGGAGCGACGCTGCTGAGGATGGGTTAAATCTCCGGTGCACAGAGTAACCTTATCAGTGATGTCTCGCTTTCTACGAAGCATTCCTCTCAGGGTTTCTACAGGATGTCCAAAAAATTCCACTTCACAAACTGATCCGTGTACACGATTCCGAAACTATGCACCTGTGCCACTGGAAGGGTGCGACGCTGGTTGCACTTGACTCCGATGGACTTTCCTCCAGGGGACGCGTTACATCGGTGCCCAGTGTAGCCGTCAGCGATTTCTCGCTTTTAGGAAAGTATTTATCCCAGCGTATTTATTTTACTTGGTGCCCGAAGCGATGGACTTCAGAAACTGGTTGGATAGCACGATTCCGAATGACTATATTCATCGCACCGGAGCCGCCGGAAGGCGGGACGTTCATTGGACTTTGAATCCCATGGACAGTGCTTTCGAGCGCGCAGTAGTCTCCGGTGTGTAATGCGGAGATCTCTCGTATTACGTGGCTCATTTTTACAAATAATCAACGACGATCGTGATGCAACTAATCTACACTAAACTTCGGCCATCGTCGTAAATATTTTCGCCCACATGCCTGTGTGTACCTCGAGGACAGAGCGTTGAACATATTTTGTGATTGTAACTTGTGTTGTATCTTGTGTGTGAGACTTTTCAGGTAATCTGTATTGTGTACGCTACATCGTAATCTACCTTTTGCCGGGGAAACCTTGTCAGTGGTGTACCACTTTCTATGACGTTTCGTTATCAACCAGTGTGACGACTTTATCTCAGGGTCTCTTCTGCTCTGGGTCTCATGGACAATTCTGATTCAACGTATTGGGCACATTGATTGCAGAAAGCGTTCTACGTCAGCCACAGTCAAATACGATTGACTATGCCTTTTGTGGGCACTTTAAATATTGTAAGTGTAGCGTGAAGATACAGAATTAGGCCGGCGTCCTACTAGAACTAAGAACGTTTGCAAAACGATTGGCCAATATTTACGGACGCCTTCACCACATCTGAATACAGCCTGCATCATCTAAATCATAACACTTCAGTACTGACTAAACAGTTCAAAGTAGTGAAACAAGGGTTTGGAGAGCGATAATAAGGAAGTGGGCGAGTGTTTCGACGTGTGGCTAACATATTAAAGTACTTCTCTCCAGAAATATTTAATATTACTCTATAATAAGATGTTGTTACTAGTTTTTGCACCGGACTGACATTTCGTCGAAGTTTCATTGGATATGTATACGATTTTGATCGGATAGAACAGGATATATAACCGCAATCTTAGAAACTTGGAATAAGGATTGATACGGTGCGACAATGAATGTGTGACCGGCTGGCGATATGCTGGTTTCATTAGGAGTGTTGGATCGTTTTATTATAATTGTTGTCACTGATTGTTTCTGGCGTTATCATGTGATATTCTTCTGTTGTCATATGTTCTTGTAACACAATATATTCTGCATGAAACTGTACATCAGGTGTCTGATTCGTGGGCCAGTCTACAAAGCAATATAATCTTGGAAATGCTCCGGCACTCACACAAATGAGTCTGGGAAATCACTTACATATCGTTCTACGTCTGGAAAACGGAAAAATATTAATTCTGCTGCACAGAATCGACAAGTAATCATCCGCCAGTCTCGCTAGCTAATACATTGCATCAAAATGGCAGTTGGTAGCTACATTAACTCGCTACCAAAAATACCGGCTTTTGCCTTTGTTTTTACGACACATATTTAGAGAAAAGGCGAAAAATAGAGCCAAGAGTAGAAGTTCTAATGCTCGTACACCTTTCAGAACTTCTTGTGACTCGCGAATGCGTGAATTTTCCTTCGTCAGCCAGCGCTGACTGATGCGCCACAATACTCTTTTCAAGGTCAGTCTCACAATCACTGGTGAAGCTGTTCTGTTTACGTAAGAGTTGCTTCTGAAACTTGGCGTAAAGTACACTGGATACCGTCATGAAATGAATTGGGAGCCTTAATCTCTTTGCTGCCGATTCGTGTGGCCATACGATATGTGCCGCGTAAGCTTAAAATTGGCACTATCTTCTCAAGGGGGAAAAAAAACTGTTTGGTACCGTAAACAATGAATGTGGGAAGTCAGTCTCCTGTTAGGTTACTCTGACGTGTACTAGAATCAGCATTGAATTACAGCGTTGTTGTTTGCTTTCCAAAACAGACAAATAGACGAACGATTTCTTGGCACTGAAAGTTAGCATATAGACAAGATAAATGTGATGTCAGTCCTTTGTCATCCTGTAAAACACGTGAATTTGTGGAAACTTTAATTTGGCAAGATTACGTATTTGCAGCGTCTTATTTGTCGACATCATAAGTCGTTCACGCAATAAACAGGGTAATTTCTCTCTGTTCTGTTTTCCAGTTCTAGGAATATGTACCCAAAGTTTCTATCTCTGCAAAGAATACGCCAGTCATAGGGGCAGAAATCTCATGATTCTCATAATCACATATACGTTGTTCTCCAGTTGAGTTCTTGCGCAACCTTTTACTGATGTATGGGAACACAGTATATAAAACTCCTGGAGAAATACCTGTGTTTTTAAAAACACAGGTCAGTCTATTCTTTGATCGTTGAGAGTCTTAATTTGATTGTAAATACTATAGATCTTTATTTTCGTCGTAATTAAGAATTCTGTCAACAATCGAGAATTTGGATTAATACACCTCTTTTACGAAAATCATACTACTCTCGGTATGGTAGATAATCTGGCAAGATTACGTTTTACTCTGCGTGGTGTGTAGCAAAACTTTGGTACGAAGAAAATTAACAGGAGTCGTTCCCAGTTATCGGATGATTACTTCAGTTTCGGTAATATTGTCAAGAAATTGTAAATAATTTTAGTACATTATAAATTATACATACAAACGATAAGTTCGAAACATCATATTAGTCTATTCCGCTTAAGCCTTTGTTTATTACTATTCTCCAAACAGAGTAAACAAGTGAGTGTAATGAAAACAAAATGTCCTTGTCGGAACTGTCAGAAAACAGTTGTGCCAGCATGTATGCACTCTAATGTAAAAGCATCCTTAGCTCAGTTAAAATTAAAAGGCCGGTGCTTTCACTCAGTATGGGTTTCTGTCTTGATCGCGTTGAGCACTTTATACTAAGGATTTCAAAAAGAAAACAGTGTTGGTTGCAAAATATTACTTAATAGTGCGTTTCACCCTTTTGGGGCGTCATCACATTACGTAGTTTTCTGCTTGTAAGCATTCGTCATAACGTTCAAGATAGGGCGTAGACCTTAAACACATCAGCATCCTCAAACGTAGAAGCGCAGAAATAGGACCACGCATACATATCTGAACAAAAGTGGCATCACTTGTATACATAGCACTAATTTCCTCAAAACAGACGGGTAACCATATACGTCGAACTGGAGGAAAACAGTTTTCCTCCTGTTAAACGTATATGCCAGTCATATAACGATATACGTGCAAGTGGAGAAACTGTTTTCCTCCAGTTCGACGTATATGATTACATATCTGTTTTGAGGAAATTACTGCTGTGTATACAGATGATGCCACTTTTGAACAGATTTGAAGTCGTGGTCCTATTTCTACTCCTCTACGTCTGAGGTGCTGATGGGTGTAAGGTCTACGTCCTATCTCGCACGTTTTGACGAATGATTATTTGCAGAATATTAAATAATTAGTGACCTAATTATTCATCTCAGGCGGCTGCTTGATGAGTATGCTAGAAGTTGCTGTAATAATTTTTGATTTAAACTTCCTATTGTTCCAGTAATAATTCTTAAAACAATAATGATCCAAATGAATGTTCTTAGTTGAATGCAAAATATGGAAGTACTGTTACTGGGGCCATTTTTGGGTGATGATGCTCCAAAAGGGTGAAACGCGTTATTTAATAATCATTCGTTTGCAAACAAGATTGATTTATTTTTGAAATAATTCGTAACGGTTGCTGTACCAGCCAGACACAGGAGTGGAAGCAGGTAAAGTGCACCACCGAGTTCCAAGTCCGCTGATTTAAGTCCGTGATAATTATCACTCAGTAATCTACTCTATGACATGCATGTTCAAACTGTTCTACGTCGTACACTTTCTCTTCTGTAGACGAGTATTCGGTCTACCAAGAGAGAGGTAGCACCTACCAAAACGAGGCTGTCTTGAGTGGTCCAACACGGAAAATTTTGTTATCCGTTATCAGTGTTTTGTTGTGGTGGGCAACCCCTGCTACCTACGCCAGTCCGTCCTGACCGTAATCTGCATTTATTCGTTGCATGTGAGAATGTTGTGTTTTGGTGATTATAATCATTCCATGTGAAGCCGTCTTTGTAACAGCTTCTGAATGGTTGTCGACTGTTCTTTATTTTCTTAGCAATATTTTCATTCGATGACGATGCACTGTGGTATAATTTGTGTTTAGTTGCGATGGATTCGTAGCTGTAGAATAATGTCAGTTGGTGTTGATGAAAGGGGGAGACAAATTTTCTTCCCTCGAGGCACGCAAAATAGGTCGTTTTATCCTAGAAATTGAAATGAGTGAAGTAGCCTTTACTAATAACGTACTGGAATGGTTTAATATTACTTAAGACTCCTTTTAGTGATTCAGAATAGGGAGTAAGCTTCTCGTGTTGACTTCATTTCGTACACAGAAATAACACTTCGTAAAATTTGGTGACTTGTTGTTGCGGAAGTCAGGTAATCGAATGTCAGCAACAGCGAACTACTTCCGTTTTTCTTGGTCGTCAATAAGGAATTTCCTATTAAAATAATGAGCGACATGTGGAACAGCGAAGAAAAGCATTGGAATACTCTTAAAAATGGTGATCAATGCGACTGCTATAATTAGCATCCTTGATTATTGACATTAGGAAAGAATCTATATTTCTAAGATTTTGAATCTTTAACGTCTTTCGAGAGAATCGGAAATATCATGAGAATGTACGCTAAAAACAATCTGGTGTAAATCGTTAACAGCCATTCAAATTAAATTTCTGGATCGTAGCTAGATTTAGATTACATCCAAGAAGCGTCTTTTTCTTGCATCCTTTTGCGACAAGTAGTTGTTCTTGCTAATAATACAAATAGTGTTAATAAAGCTGACAGATGTTGAAGCTACAGTAACAAGCAAACACTAAATACACTAAATAAATACTCTAATTGTACATAGCCAACTCGGACAGATAAATTACTAGTTTTTACTAAATTTAGTTTATGATAAACATACAAGCAGTGTAGAATGGCTTACTCAGAGGATTACAATGTAACAAAATTTGAACAATATTTGAAGATGGCAACGAGGCTTCCCAGACTTTTGTGTGAGTGCCACAAAACCATTTCATTTTGTTCTAACATAAATTTCAAGTGTGAACAGTGAAGGTCGCCGTCGCGCGGATGAAAATGTCAGTGGAATTAAATTACTTCGATACTTCACTTTGAAATAATAGCTTTTGAAAACCGGGCCAAATATAGTGATCCTCTAGACTAGACTGAAGTTTATTTCATAGGTAAATAGTAAAAGTGATGAGTCTGACGTCTGTTGTTACACAGAATGCTACACTTCTTGCTTTTACATAAATAGTACGCGCTTCAGCTACGATTCCTCTACTTGACCGTGAACTGCAACATTTTTCAAATTTTCCTGTAGAGTATATTTTAGTTTTCATTGACCTCCTTCCTGATAAATGATCTAAATCCTATCTATTACTTAAAATCAAAAAAATACACATGCACGACTTAACTGCCATGCTTTCAAAAAATTGGAACTTAAGGAAAAGGTTGCAAATTTACAACAGAAAAATTACAAACCTTATTTTGAGAGAGATGTGACACTTCTATATTAAATTTGTTGGAGATTTCCTGAAACCCAACATTACACTCGTTTTAGTAAGCAGAACATTGCTGTTTCAAATATTAAATCTATGAAACAACACGTATATTTCTAAGTATAGTTTTTGAAACAGGAACGTTTTGACCCATATGGCGTTATTTTCTAAGAAATTACGGTTTCCACTTTTCGTTTATCAATTTAAAATAAACTTTTCCCTTTTGTTTAGACATGACATATCTGCAACCTTATCCATCAAATACAAGTCTACACTTTACAGAAATTTAATAATAATTACGAAATTTCACCATTTTGGTAACTGAGAGGTCTGCAAGAAAAGCTCATCGGTGTTAATGCTAACTGAATATGAGGTTTAGTAAAATTTTTGCGCGGTATTTAGCATTATACCTTCTGGTACACACAAGATCACTGGGGCTGTAGTTGCACTTTTTATGAAAACTAAAGCTCTATTTGCAAGCGTGTGGATGAAAATAAATTTACTTACATAAGAAAAATTTCAACGATGGTTGTAAGTCAGCAACCATACAAGAACATGGTCTATACAATACAACCAACCAGTTGCAACAAGATTTAACTTGGCCTGGTTTCGACAACGGCTATGTGTGTCTCCATCAGAAAAACCAAAAGGGATTACCCATAAAAATTACAAAATTAACATAGAGGAAAACCAAGAATAGATTGTAATTACATCTCACAAATTCATGAGGGAACTATACTCACATATACAATGACAGATGAAAACAGATTTACTAGCAAAATGCTCTCGTCATATAAAATAACCTCTTAAAATCATGTTAACAGATATTGAGTTAATTTTCCTTGTCAGTAGTAAGCACATACAACAAAATGGACGCTAGCGTGGCCTGATGACAATATTCAGAGAAAACTGAAACGAAATAATCAGATTTCATCTATAGTTTTTTTTCTTTTTTTACATATTTGCAAAGAAGAATTGCTATGAAAATTCCGCTGCTAGCATCAACGAAAAGATTTTTCACTATATATCAGTAGGTTTTGATGCGCATGTATTTTAGAAAACGTTATTGCTGGTAGCACACGTACCGCTCTCTGTATTTGTCATTCTTGTCCCCTCATCTACTTAAATGTTTTTAATTAAAAGAAAACAAAAGCAATTTTTCAGTATCAATTTCTAAGGATGGAAAACATTTTCTTCCCGAAAGCAAAGTGTTCTTGCCATCAGCTTCGATCCTTTCCCACTGCTGCTGAAAAACGTATGACGTAAATGTGCCGCTTATTAACGAGATCATATAATGTAGCTACACACGTTATAAGGATGACTGGGATGTATTACACTGGATTACACGTTTTAAATTTCCATTCACCGTTTCTTTCGGAACTTACCTTGAAGTAGACTGTTCATTCCAAGTACCCATAATATTCGTATGATCATACTCACATTCACACGTGCACGTGAATTTTATGGAAGAGACTAACTTAAACGGTACTTGCCGCTAATTAGTGTTACAAAGCCCTCTTGCGTTGTATCTGGTACAAGCCCACAAAGCTAAAATCTTAAAATTTTGAGAGAAAGTTGTTTGTCGAATGAAGCTCAGTGAGAGAAAAATATACATGTGGAAAACGGAATATAGCACGAAACTGGCGCTGTTTTATTGAAAAATGTTCCTCTTCCAAATCTGTGGGATAAGTTTACGTAATTGATGTGAAGAGAAAGAAGAGAATTGATACTACTGCGCGTCTGGTTAGACAACGGTGTGGCTCTTACCTTCATAAAGTGTAAAAACGTGAATGTGTAACTGACTGGAAGTGTTTTGGCCGGCCGGCCGGTTTAATGACGGGAGGGTACAGCGCTGACCTCGTCGGACGAACAGAAAGGGGCAAAAAGGCTAAACAAAATAATCTTGCTGCTTGGTCCTCATTGCGCGCGATGAAATAGACACAGAGACATAAGGGACGATCGAAAAGTTTCAGTACCAAGGCCGTACAGTCCAGAATCGGCATGCCAATCAGGCAAAATCGGCTTGGGCATTGAGGCAATTATCCCATCGATGCACTAGGATGAAGATACCCGTTTGGTAAACACCGTTTCCTGCTGCGTGGAGAAGTCTGTAACTGCCTGCTGCACATGCTCGTCCGACAGGAGTCATCGACCCTTCGATGCCTTTTTTAATGGAACGGAAACGTGATAATCGCGTGGGGAGAGATCTGGACTAATGGACGGGGGTTCTGGTGATTCCCTCTTGACTTGGCGTAATTTCTGCATTATGACATTTGCGATATTCGGACGTGCGTTATCAAGAAACAGCAGCACCCTATTCTAAGTGGTGGTTTTCGACCGACATGCTGCCCCATACATATTCTTCAGTCTGCAATGGACGTCCACCGGTGTTTGTCCTTCGGCATCCAGGAAGAGAGCAATAGCACATTGGTCCTCTTTGGACGCATCTGGTAATAAAGTCTCAATAATTGACGTTTCCGCATTTATTGCATGCACTTGGCAAAGACACAAATGCAACGCTAATCCCTTCCCTACCTGTCGGTGCTTATATATCCGTATCGGCGTTGCACAACGTTGTATACTCGTATAGGGCGCAGCAACGTCCTCAAACGGAAACTTTATCGCCCCTTATAAGTATACAAAAAATGTCACCAATGAAGTATTTACTTGTAGTTGTTTAGAGAGCATGGAAATTTATCAACATCTGCCTCGAAAGTGGTGGAACCTTGAAACCGTGGCCCTGTCGATCAGTCTCGACAGAGACAAGCGAACGGCTTTAGTAGCTACAATATTTTAAATCACGGTTTTGGGACCTCCGTCATTTTATATACTTCTACTGATGTTTGACGTGTTATTTTAGTGAGGACTTGACAAGGAGACCCCATAACTCGGCATTTTGAACACTCAAAAGGGTAGTACTGCAGCTCTAACGGCTCAAACGTAATAGAACATTTTCAAAAACGATGTGTGCTTTCTACCATCCAATAAGATCACTTTTCTGTGAAGCTCTACGTCAGTGTACAATAGATGTTTGATGTTAATAGACGCAGGAGAGAAAACGAAACAGGCTAGTAGATGACAATGAAAAACAGCAAATAATCCGATTAAACATTAGTCCAGAAACGAATGATTTCGCCGATACGACGTGTGTACATGCGCAGTCGTGCCAACTTACGACACTTTTAATGTCTACAACTATGTTTGGAATTTTTATGCGGCGGTATTTAAAGGAGGAGGAGGAGGAGGAGATTATGTTTAACGTCCCGTCGACAACGAGGTCATTAGAGACGGAGCGCAAGCTCGGGTGAGGGAAGGATGGGGAAGGAAATCGGCCGTGCCCTTTCAAAGGAACCATCCCGGCATTTGCCTGAAGTGATTTAGGGAAATCACGGAAAACCTAAATCAGGATGGCCGGAGACGGGATTGAACCGTCGTCCTCCCGAGGTATTTAAAGGCATGGGTGTATTCCAGCTCTGTTGGCAGCATCGATGAACTATGGGAACACATTGTGAATGGTTGTCAAAGCATTCGGGACGTGCCTGGGGTTTTGCACGGACATCGATGAGGAGACGTTCTGATGCCTGCGTTCACGCGAACGGTGGCCACGTGGAACGCTTGTTGTAATGCGTTTGTCCGCAAGCGCGTATCTGCAGTTTGGATCTCCGAAGTTTTCATTTACTCAGTCGTAAGAAGTCGAACTGGAGAAGCCAATGGTTTCCAGATTTATGTCTGTTGAGATTATTTGCTTGTTTCATTCTTCTCTACTCACCTGTCTCTACCCATAACGAGTATTAAAGAATCCGAAGTCCCTGGAGAAAAAAATTGGTGTAAAAGTTATGACCGGAGATTGACAATATTCATAAAAGAAGTTTTATTTGTAGAATAAAGGAATGCGTTCTTGGTAAGAGCGGCATGTGGAAGTGATGACTCGTTTCAAGTGTATTTGCTCTGCAGATGGCTATTCATCATACTATCCATATGTTTGCCACGAGCTGTTCCAGACCACCGTGTTTTAATCATTTCATTGGAACTTCACATCTGCATTGACAAATAAGGCAAGAATTTGTGACAATACAGCAATATCTGTTTTCATAAGACAGCATGTATTAAATCAAACAAATGTTTAGCTGTTAATTAAATTACTGTTTTGAATCTGATGACCGTAATTGTCTGTTACACCCATCGTTTCTTTCCTGACGTATGCTTCCACAGTCTTTAACCCTTTCAGGCCTGAATTTTTTCTGGAGGAAGGAAAATTTTCCTTTATGTTGTAAAGCTGTTAGATGATTTTTTAATGATTTTATATGCAAGGTTTATACAAAAATATGTAGCCGTTTTCAAAACATACTTTGTGCCCTTGGCTTCATTTTATGGACTAAAATAACTAATTACGACATCTTTTGTGTTGTAATAAATAGTCAAACGATCATTCAGTAATCGTCACGCAAAAAACAATAACAATATTCAATTATACAGTGTATTCTGATGGCCAAGAGCTGCTGCTCACTCCTACGTTGACCTGCTGATATTTTCATTGTGAAGCCCAACAGTTGGCAGCACTTGCGCATGGTGAAAAGGTTGAACATTCACAAATGTGTACCTCAGGTTTCCATTGAAAATAAACGCTTGTGTTTCATCTAAGACACAGCAAAAGTTAATGTATACAGTTATAGCCAGAGGATATGAAAGGGCTAAATTCTGTAATCTCCAGACATCGATTGTAAGGAAATACAGTTTTACTGGCAACAACCTTGATGTATGCTCTTTGTTTTAGGCGTTCCATGTGGATTACATCTTTTGTTAGCATTGCTATTGCGAGTTTTTGTGAAGTTGTGGCATGTCTCCCCAGAAAACGTACCGGGGAACCTATTTCACCTAAACGACAACGCAAATCGAAAACTATCGTTGTGTTAACTTCCATCTCAATGGATTCATTTTTTTAGACAGTTTGAGCTGCAGGCAATCAAACAGTGGGTGACGTCACGTTGTAGGTAGCTGTAGTGTCAGCTGAGAAAGGTCCTGTCAACGAACAGCGGACAGGTCGTGACATACAAAGCCTGCAAAATAAAATTGAAGCATCTTGGAGACAAGGTCGGGTGTTAATGGAACTTCGCACACGTACACAGCATCGGAGAGTACGTAAACGATTAGAGCTGTAATTCCCGGTGACTGGGAGAGTGTTGTTCGTGTTTCGTGTTTTTGCCAGGTCCGGTAAGGTATCTAAGGGGTGTGAACCATGTCAGGTGTTGTTGAGTGATCACTGTGAAGGACACACAGATGCCGTCTACTCGTGTAAGACAGCGTTATCAGCACCTGACACTGTTTGAAACGGACCTCACTGTGGGTCCCTATTTGACCGGTTGGTTGAATCGTGTAGTATCTAGATTAGTGACGTATTCGGATGTGACAGTGACCCGATGTTAGACTGCATGGGAACGTGAGGGCAGCCACATGTGTCGTCAAGGATCTGGTCGATCACACCTGACCACCACAAGAGAGGATCGCTCTACTGAACACCGAAAGCATCATAACCCCTTCAGACAGCACTCCTTCGTTCTGAATTATGCCATACTTGGAAAGCATTATAGCACAATATATTCAGTCATGAATTACTGTTCTGCACTACCCCAGATGATCATCGTCGGCTAGTATGGCGGCGATCTGGGGAGATATCCTATTTTTTTAATGTTTTGGGGACGTACAATTGTGTCACTCCTGACCTCATGGTATACCATTGGGTACGAATTCCGATCACGGCTGGCAGTGACTGACTGAAATCTGATGACGCAACGGTACGTCATGGACATCATGCGTTCTCATGTGTTACCTCTCATGCGACAGTATCTTGGTTCCAGGTCTCAACATGACAATGCTCGCCCACACACGGCACGTGTATATATGAACTGACTGTGTGATGCTGATGTATCCCATGGCCGGCAAGGTACCCAGATTTAGCCCCGCCGAAGATGCATGGGACGAGATCGGACGTCACCTCTGTCCCAGTGTCAGTATGGAGGATATACAGGACCTGTTACAAGAAATGTGAACTATCTTGCCTCAGGAAAGGACACCACGGCTTTATGACATTCTTCCCAACTGGACCAGAGCTTGTTGCATCCAGGCCAGAGGAAGTGCAACTTCATACTGATAAGTGGGCGCGTGCTACCAAGTTCTTTGTATATTTGACTCTCTGCAGTAACATCACATACGCTCTTAAGCCGTTAAATCTGATCTTGTTTCCTCCACCCCTTCCGGATGCATCACATCGTCGTATGATGAGTTCATCTGAATATCTCACGCTGCTTTCCGGATCTCACTTTCAGCGAATTCAGTAGCACAGTAGTATTTACGCCAAGAGGGTACCTGAGAAGCAAGAAAATGTAATTGCGCAATTTTTAGTGACGATTACGTAGACAAACCACATGTAAAGTGAAGTTTCCAGGAACGTGTAGTCAATAATCATCGCAACGTTAGAAAAGATAATCCTAACACTTCAGAATTTCAGGAGAAGAGCCTCTTGTTTGTCACGATGTTACTACACAATGTAAGACAGACACACGACACTGCTTTGTGGCCGGCCGGAGTGGCCGAGCGGTTCTAGGCGCTACAGTCTGGAACCGCGCGACCGCAACGGTCGTAGGTTCGAATCCTGCCTCAGGCATGGATGTGTGTGATGTCCTTAGGTTAGTTAGGTTTAAATAGTTCTAAGTTCTAGGGGACTTAAAGAGCTCAGAAGTTAAGTCCCATAGTGCTCAGGGCCATTTGAACCATTTGAACTGCTTTGCGATATAATAATCGAGTCTCTATAAACGTCGATCTGAGTGGGCTGTTGGTTTCCCAGCAAAAGGGAACCTCTTCCTGACTAATGCTTGCAGCCTGTCAAAACTTATGACAGCCTAGAACCGCAGAAGAATCACACCACCTGCATATGTCATGGACATAGGCCCTCCAGCAACTAAGACTGAGGAAAAAATGACTGTTTTCGTACAACTAACAACTTTGTGAAAAGTTCAGACGCGCCCGAAAATATACCGTGCCGCAATAATGATAAAGCGAATTAATTTATATGTAGGAAACAAATTTGAACCATACAGCGAAATTTTTACTCTTTTGGTTTACAATTTCACCACCCAGTTTCAGTTTGTAGTTTGTGCATATGAACTATTTCATCTCCCATACGTACCGTGGCCTTACTGACACGATTCTGTTGTAGGTTTTCTTGTAGCAGAGACGTCTGTGGAATTCCTGAACTTCCAGGTATGAAATACAGACTTGTTTCAGCAATTTTATTCAACTGAAACAACTATTTCAAACAAGAATCTGCATGACGGACGGGTTTATCTCGCATAGTGTGTACATTATTCAGATCTGCATGGAACACCTGCAACAAGTAGCAATAGAGATGGAGCAGTAATTAAAAAACTGGACTTGTATCATGAACAGCAGATTCTAAACTGTCGTCCGGTAACACTTATTATTAAGGTTTAGTACCTTTTCTTAGTCACTGGTGACGATTGTTGGGATGATTACGCAGTTAATTTTCAGCTCTGTCCTTGTCCCACCTACTTCTGTAATGGTTCAGATAACGAGAGAACGTTAGTACTACATCTCTCTTCCTCTGCTACCACCAGCTGCTTTGTGAGATGAGTAAACTAATGTAAAGCCAACTTTATTTACGTTTTATGCAGTTTTCTTAAATCAAATTAAGTTAATGTTAGGAAGTTTCCTTAGAAAGATCAGGGCCTATATACTTTCCCATCCTCTCCCATTTAAGCTGGTAAGTCTGTTCCTAAGGTCTTCTACATCGACGAGAAGTTTAACTGGTTCCACATTTACTTACCGGACTCAAGAGGCACGCATTCACCTTATTTCCACATCTTTATTCTACGCATAAATGTAAGGACCGGAAAGGGAGATAAGAACATTGTCTTTATGCGTTCAAATTTAATGATGTAAATTTCAGAGTTGTCTTCCATTTCAACAGAAGTGTAGTCATCCTTCAAACACACAAGCGATTTTAAAAGGCTACCTGTTGGGCACAAAACCGATTCTTACTTGTTTTTTACTTAATTGAAATTTCGTCATGAAATACTATCCAGAATTTATTTTATCACAAAACTTCACCATTTCCTTGCACACAAAACTAGTCGATAGTCGTCTGAAACGTCATATAACATCTCGACATTTAAACTGAATTTCTGCAGAGAGCAGATTTTCCTCATCCAGTACGCCCTGCTGTGTTTTGTTCTTCACTGTACGCCAGCGCAGGCTTGAAACCGCCCTAGAAATGTGCAGAATAGAAAAGCACATGGTGCTATATAATTGGTGAACGAGTGCACAGCTTCTGTTGCCTGTAGATGGCAGCTCAAATTAACATAGTCTCTGAGTTCCTTCATAATTGTGTCAACAGCATATCAGCATCAAATTCATGAAAAAACTGCCACATAGTTTCTTATCAAATTAATTTAGTTTCATATAACGATTGCACATATAAATCAGTATTTAGGAAGCGTTTCTACTCCGAATACGAGACGCGAATACCTGTATCGTCCCGTAAATAGCTTCCTAAGAGAAGTAATAGAAATTTTTCATACAGTAGAAAGTTTATCAGAAAGATTCAAGCTCTATTGTTCAGGCTATTAGAAATTAATTTTTCAGGTTTCAGGTACTATTTCCTTGGTTATGTAACTTATTCACGGAATGAACACTCAAACAACTTTTAAAATGTTCTTCACAGTTAAGAAACAAACGTAAGAAAACTAAGAAATAAATTTGCACATAACCTTTAAACGTGTAAATGACAGTTAACGTTCATAGTGAAATATGATTTAATTTTGTTTGCGGTTTAGCAATTAAAATCTTTCGAAGGTGCCTTTCCACTCTCCTAAAGATGTTGAAATCATCACATGATGCAACTGTGCTAGCCACCAGGAAATTTCTTTTCTTATACTTGTGCAAAGCACGAGTAGGTTACCAATGGGGGGGTAAGCGGGAGCTGAGGTAATAGTAAACTCTCTGACCACTGACAGGGGCAACTACTGTGTCACGTATTCTTATATTCGACATGAGCTAAGTCAAGACAGAAATGGATAAATCAAACATGTAATGGAAGTGTTTCACTTACCAGGGAAATTCATGATTACTTTAAGATAACGCATGTTGGATATTTAGCAGATTAAAATTATTAAATAATATTCTTCGAATATCGGATAAAGGATAAAATTTTAAATATTTATTACGTATAGAGAATCAGGAGCAGGAGTTTTCCAATTTTCGGATTCACGAACCTGCAAGGTAGCTTACTGTTCATAGTAAATATTTATTTACTCATTAGTTATTGCTTTACATGAGATGAGCACTCTTAAAATTAGTGGAGGCCGAATTTCACATTTTCGTAAAAGCAAGACAATAAAAAAGCGTTACACTACTGGCCATTAAAATTGCTACACCACGAAGATGACGTGCTACAGACGCAAAATTTAATCGATAGGAAGAAGATGCTGTGATATGCAAATGATTAGCTTTTCAGAGCATTCACACAAGGTGGCGTCGGTGGCGACACCTACAACGTCCTGACATGAGGAAAGTTGGAGACCGATTTCTCATACACAAACATCAGTTGACCGGCGCTGCCTCGCGAAACGTTGTTGTGATGCCTCATGTAAGGAGGAGAAATGCGTACCATCACGTTTCCGATAAAGGTCGGATTATAGCCTATCGCGACATTGCTGCTCACGTTGGTCGAGATCCAGTGACTGTTAGCAGAATATGGAATCGGTTGGTTCAGGAGGGTAATACGGAACGCCGTGCTGGATCCCAACGGCCACGTATCATTAGCAGTCGAGATGACAGGCATCCTATCCGCATGGCTGTAGCGGATCGTGCAGCCACGTCTCGATCCCTGAGTCAACAGATGGGGACGTTTGGAAGACAACAACCATCTGCACGAACAGTTCGACGACGTTTGCAGCAGCATGGACTATCAGCCGGAGACCATGACTGCGGTTACCCTTCACGCTGCATCACAGACAGGAGCGCCTGCGATAGTGTACTCAACGACGAACCTGGGTGCACGAATGGCAAAACGTCATTTTTTCGGATGAATCCAGATTCTATTTACAGCATCATGATGGTTGCATCCGTGTTTGGCGACATCACAGTGAACGCACATTGGAAGCGTGTATTCGTCGTCGGCATACTGGCGTATCACCCGGCATGATGGTAAGGGGTGCCATTGGTTACACGTCTCGGTCACCTCTTGTTCGCATTGACGGCACTTTGAACACTGGACGTTACATTTCAGATGTGTTACGACCTGTGGCTCTACCCTTCATTCGACCCCTGCGAAATCCTACATTTCAGCAGGATAATACACGACCACATGTTGCACGTCCTGTACAGGCCTTTCTGGATAAAGAAAATGTTCGACTGTTGCCCTGGCCAGCACATTCTCCAGATCTCTCACCAATTGAAAACGTCTGGTCAATGGTGGCCGAGCAATTGGATCGTCACAATACGCCAGTCATTACTCTTGATGAACTGTGGTATTGTGTTGAATCTGCATGGGCAGCTGTACCTGTACACGCCATCCAAGCTCTGTTTGACTCAATGCCTAGGCATATCAAGGCCGTTATTACGGTCTGAAGTGGTTGTTCTGGGTACTGATTTCTCAGGATCTATGCACCCAAATTGCGTGAAAATGTAATCACATGTCAGTTCTAGTATAATATATTTGGCCAATGAATACCTGTTTATCATCAGCATTTCTTCTTGGTGTTGCAATTTAATGGCCAGTAGTGTATTTTCTACATTGCAAAAGCACAGCTCCTTCACTCAGAATCAAACTAGCACCCATCGAACTACTCCTGAAACTTATACAAAAATATAAAATCTAATAATAGATCTTGGAGAAAAGTAAAGTATTTTAGAATTATAAAAGTGAGAGACATCGATTGTATAGACTTCAACATTAGAAACGCTTCCATGAGAATGCCTGATATAGATTATGTATTGTTTTGCATGCGATGCAAACATAATTAGTGCAACGTACGTAAATTGCTATGTGGGCTCTGTGGAACACTCCATTTGAGTACTCTGCTTTGAGTTGTATCGTAATGCATTTTGAGACTTGGAATCCCGACTGGAATCTTCGTAAGTTATATTATACAGGACTCAAATCGTAGATCCCTAATACCCTAAAAAGGCTGTGTCTTGTGCCATTTCTATTTTACCTACGTACGTACTGTATCCGACGTGTTCAATATTCTATATTCTAATTGTTGGTTCCGTCTCGCTTTCACGCTTTACAGTGCGTTTTCACTACTTTGGAGGACCTTAGCACATGGTTAAGACTTTGGACAAGTATTAATGAAGAACAGGGTTGACATTCTCATTCATTTTTTTCTGAGGATTCTCTAAATTAGTTCCTTCATACGGTGTCGACATAGTAGACGGTATATGACTTTGCCCGCTCCATCCGCTTCTATTGCTACAATTTTTTTAGCATCTCATCAGAATAATGTGTCAAATTTCTTTATATCTGGAGTTCTCAGATTCGTGTAAGGCATTAAGTCAGGCACAACCACAAAGCGACGACGCTGGGTTCAATTTTGGGTCCACTCATATTCCTTTTATGATTGTATGAATTGTCCTCCATTTAACACTCATCAAACAGAGTTGGTACTGTCTGCTGTCGACACCCGTGTTATAACAAATCGCATTAAAGAGAAAGCTACAGAAAAAATTGTTAATGATTTTTTCAAAGAATTGTTAAGTGGTTTTTAGGAAATGGACTCTCCCTAAATCTGATTTTTGAGAATGCACGCTATATTCAGTTTTCTGCATGAAACAGAGTAATAATAGTAACTGATGTAACACTTGAACAGTGAAGAATACTCCATATTTTTGGGTGAACATATAAATGAAGGCTTGATGCGTATTACTGAGTTTGTCAAACAGTTAAGCTCAGCCACTTTTGGTCTCTGCATAATTGCTAGTCTTGGAAACAAACGAATCAGCACCCTAATATATTTTGCATATTTACACTCAACTTTCCTGCGGTAACTAATCACCTAGAATGAAAGTACTGCTTGGACAGCAAAAATAATATGTGCTTCACCCGCGGTCGGTACCTCTTCAAGGAGTTAGTCATCCTAATTGCACCTTCTAAATAACTCACAGAAATATTTGATAAGCCACTGAATTATTACAAATGCATAATGTGGTTACCTTGCGTTGTATGACAATTGTCCCATCTGTAATCAGTTTCCTGCGAAATATATGACGCAAGTCATGATGTGTGGTGGCTACTGTTTTTGTTATCCGTTGTCGTAGCTCGTCGACGTTACCCGGAATCGGAGGAAGAAACACTCTGTCTTTGTTGTAACCCCATATACGGAAGTCCATTTGGGCTAAATCAGGTGATCGTGGTGGCTGGGATATTGTGCCACCACTTCCAAACCAAGCGTCACATACCTACGGAGATAAGCGAAAACATCACGATGATAATATGATGACACCCCCCCTGCCCCCTCTTCCTGGAAAATAAATTCTGTGCCCACATCCTGTTGTAACTGGAGCATGTCCAGGTATGACATGCCAGCTACAGCTGGCTCGGCGGAAAAGAAAGGTCCGTAAATTTTGTTACACCTTATACTGCAAAAAAAATACCTTAGGCGAGTCCCGTACTTGTTCGGTTACGTGACGAGGTTTCTGCTCACCACATATCCGAACATCATGCCGACTGAGTTTACCGTCAGTACGGAAGGTAGCTCCGTCACTGAACAAAATATTATTAAGAAAATCGTCTTCGGTCTGCATATCGTTAAACAGTTCTACATAAAACTTAGTTCCTTTTTCCTTTGTGACTATCTCTTAAAGCTTAGAACAATTCCAATTTTTAGGGTTTGAAAGGATAACCATTTGCGTAATACCTTCCACACAGTAACACTAGGAATATTCAACTCTAAGTTGCCACGTCTCGTTGATTTACCCGGCCTACGAATGCAAGACTACCTAATTTGATCAACTGGTGCGTCAGATACTACTGGCCAAACATGACACGGCGTCCTATGCGATGCACAGCCAGTTTCAGTGAAGCGATCGTACCAATTAATAACAGTTTTTTCTTTGAGATGGTGGCTTGCGATATTTAGTCCTGAATTGTCTCAGAACTGTAGTAGCGGATATGGTTGCATGAGACTATAAACAACACTGCGCAAGCTCTGCACTTTTATACGACTCCACTTTGACTGAGTAACTCGTTCGCGCATGCCACATGGGAATGTCGGAAACTGTGTTAGGCGGGAATAAAACTTGAAGATCTACTACATTCAGTGATGTATAAAGCATTTCTGTAAGTTATTTACGTTTTTCGCAATTAAAGGTTACTTTTGCATAACTAATTTATGAACACCCTTTCTATGCATGCTAATGAAATTCGTCATAAATGTTTAACAGAGAGCAAAGCAGGTTTTAAATCTAAACTAAAATCTTTTCTTCGGGACAAGTCATATTCCATACACAAATTTTTTATTTAAAAACAAGTAATCTGTAAAAAATCCTGGTTTTGAAATGTAGTTTTATGTGTAGGACCGGAAAATAAATTCTTCAGTAATGTAATTGTTAATGCTTTCATATCCTGTAGACTGACTCGTTTCGCTTCATTTCGATGAAAAAATCGTTCAGACGACCTATGGAACATGTAACTAGCTAACTAGTAAAGTCTCCTTAATTCTTTAGCAATAATTGACAGCAGTGAGGCTTGTTTCCTGAAAGACCCTTACACGAAGAAGGGACAGGTTAGTGGAATATCTGATACGCAGTTCAGTAATAGGGAGAAACAATAGTGGGACAAAAGAAAAATCGGTAGCGGCAGACAAAACGTGAATATATGGAACAGATAACAAAATATATTGGTTGTAATAGTTACGTAGAGATGAAAAAGTTAGCACCAGACGGGAAAAGGGTGATACAGTAAACTCGAGATGTGTTCACCTGCAGCAAGAGCGACATGACAGCCGCTGTTCTGAGCAGGAGTCGTCATAGGGTCTCCCACAAACAGGTCTCAGAAATCGATTTTCTTTAAATCCGCTGTGTACTGCCCCGCAGTACGATTTGTGAAGGTTACCTCAGGAAATATGTCGAACTTGGCATTGCTCTTTAGTACGCAAGGCATCGCAAGACAATCAGTGACATACACAGGAAAATTATGGGTTTGACATACATAAATAATAAATTACTCCGGCATAAACTTGCTTTAGAAGTTAGTCTGCGAGTAGCTATGATAAACGGCAAAAATCTTTGTAAAATTATTGCTAGTTAACACCATGGTTTCAAACTGCGTCATTTTATTTAGTGTCATTTCAGTATAACAATGACAGTTTATTTTGATGTTACTTTCTTTTTTGGAGTTTTCACTTCTTGTGTAAAAGGGGACGGTGGGTTGTTATAGAACTTAGTTCTTTTCAGCCAAATCCTAAAAAGGTGGAGTTGAGCAATGGGTTCCCAGTTTGTAATATTTGGAACGTGATTTACAGTGCGACGTTCTCCTGACAACCAAGTCAAGTCTCCTTATTGTGTGTGTGTGTGTGTGTGTGTGTGTGTGTGTGTGTGTGTGTGCGTGCGTGCGTGCGTGCGTTTGCGTACATGCGGAGATCGACTGCCGCTAGATATTATGACCGACTGTTAGAATACGTGATTTTTAAATATACACACTATTTATGTATTTGTAGCGGAGTAAACTTGCTTTGTGTGAAAGCAAAACTTAAACGTCTAATAAATGGAGACACAATAAAGGTGAAAGAATGTATTCTATAATCAATACAGGTATATAAAGTACTAATACATACATATAAGTGGCCGTACGGTTCTAGGCGCTTCAGTCCGGAACCGCGCTGGTGCTACGGTCGCAGGTTCGAATCCTGCCTCGGGTATGGATGTGTGTGATGTCCTTAGGTTAGTTAGGTTTAAGTAGTTCTAAGTATAGACCTCAGATGTTAAGTCCCATAGTGCTTAGAGCCATTTGAACCATACATATAAGAGAATAGTAAAGTATACGTACTGATTTTAGCGTAAAAATATTCACGACGAACCGAGCTCATCAGGATCAAACAGAATGTGATTGAACTGTGTATGGAGTGAACCAGTTCCAACAGGAGGTACATCAATGTGAGACCCGATTAGCGAGAGGGGAAGGAGAGGGAACCTAGCTCTCTCGCAACTGCTGTCTAGACGCCTCTGATCTACTTCGGATTTGAGAAACTGCTGCTCTTTTCTTCCCGTGTCCACGAGCTGTCAGTATATTCTGTTCTAGATAGACAATTTTAATAAAACTACATTTTTATAAATTAGATCGCCTGTCCCAAGCGTCATTTCAAGTATCGCGAAAAACAAATACTCAAAATCGTCAAGAACAATCTTTACAAGTATTCTACTTACCATGATCCACATCCTAGTGGGAACAGAAATATACTCGTCAAATACTTACGAGCAGCTCGTTGTCTAGTGTATTAATGCTGGTGGTATGTAGCATTCAATCTAGTGCAGAGATGCCTGCAGTCGACTCTTAGCAAGTATGAAGTAATCACGTGTGATTCCATTGGAATGATTGTTGTAATACTGCTACAAGAATTTGCTATGATGAAAGCGGTACTGACTGACAATAAAACCGGGTTAAAAGCTGTGAGCTGTCTGGGGAGAAGTTAACCGTGCATTACTGCGCAACTGTTTCACCAGGTAACTAGTCCAGGTTTACCACATTACCAATCACACTAACATTGATTATAATCTTTTACAGTCATACAACAAACGTTAATGTATCTATATATAAAAAGGAGAATTTAAATAAAAAGAAAGAAATCAGTTTATATTTGGAAATTTATTTTAAGATTGTTCATTGAAATTTCAGCATATTATACGTGAGTTATAACTGAGCTGGTGCCTTGTTTAAGGATTGTAAAAATGTGAGATTTTAATCTTACGGAACACATCAAATATGGAGCCAAGATTGGGAGACTGCATACAACCCTGCATTCACAAAACAACACCCAAAGAACGTTGAAACATAAGCAAGAAGAAATTAACCACAACCAACAGATTCAGTTTTCACCCAAAGAAATTACGTTCGTAACACAATCCTGTCCGTCATGTAATTACCACACACTGGTATACTAAATTCATATTAACTCTTTGTGAAATCTTCCCAAAAAGAATAGCTGAAGGCTACTTTGATGATTACACCACATGCTCCACGTGGTCAACTTGGATTACAGAACGCATATAACTCCACAGTAATTTTGATAATTAAAATAAATTCGATCGAAAAGCAATTGACAAAAGAAAAACCTTGAACTGGTTACTAACGTCTTACTATTAACCTGATGGGTCAAACAGTTATATAAGCACGTGGTACTGGTCTCGCAAAGTACACTCCACATGGGTTGAACATAAAGAAAAGCATAAAGAAAAGTTGCTATATTGTAAAATATTGTCAAGACGAGACGTTATAATCACACAAGCATTCACATTTAAGATTGATGAACTTAGTTAGAGTTACTGATCAACACGTGGTTCCACTTTACTCACAAAGTAATGACAAAGCAACTACCGCAAAATAATCTGAACTTCACACGAGAATTACACTCCGCTGCAATTTAAGATAGCATTAGATATTTTAGAGCTAAATCTGAAATCAAGGTATTAAGTTTTCAGTTAGGCTGAACTTAAGAAATCCATTGTCCTACGGACTTAGCAGACACGCGCTTAGCCGGAGATCTTACCACTTCAGACGCTCGCCACGGTCCCACAGCAACTGCCTACTGCCGAGCGTGCTTCCTGAGGGTGGCTCACAAAGACAAAACGGAAGTAGCCAGAGGGGCAGCTTCCTATACCAACATGACAACGGACGGACAGAACCATACTAAGGATAGAAACCTCTTTGCTTTTAGGAAGCGTAGCTACCTGTTCCGACGTTGGTCCTACTGTTCTCTAGCATACAGGCTTGTCTGCTACCCTCAAGCATGCAACTACAAATACATTTGCTCATTCATACTCTCACACAGAAGGGAAGGGGGATGACAGTATCTTATCATATACAGTATATAACAGAAAGCGGATGTAGGTTCCGTATGAGACTGTGTGACATGAATTACATATAAACTGTTTTTTAAAGTGTAGTAGTGTGACAGATAGTTCTTGTTTACGTGTAAAAGTAACACGTTCCACTACTCAGTCTCCTCCCAGATAGTCAGAAACGCCACAGTAAATTTAGAAGAGGAATTTACTCCATAAATGACAACAGATTTAAGAAATTAAACATGAAAGGAATCCAACAGAGACCTTTCATTGTGCCCCACGACCGTGATGTAATCCAGGACAGAAAGAAGGTCATCATCGGTCGTAATGTCATCTGTTTCTTTTGTTGCATTGCAGATATAGATTTCAACTCAAAACTTATGTTAACCCATTCTTTCATATAGGGGCAATAAAAATATAGGGCGTTCACTGCCCAGTATGACGTAAAGTAACACTTTTTCATAATGCTTTTATATATACAGAATGACGGGCAATTTGTAAATTTGTACCAAGTTCGGGAATCGAACCCGGGTCTCCTGCTTACTAGGTAGGTGCGTTAGCCACTATGCCACCTTGGCGCAGCAGTTTGTACAACTACGCGGATTACCCTGGTGGGCCTCCCTCCTCGATCCAAATTCTCACTGCCGCCCCAGTCTACTTTAAATTCCCCCTTACATACGAAGAGAATTGCCGAGGCTCTCCACGTTCTGGAATAGCACCCCGACATCGGACTTAATGGGGGAACCCAGGTAAAGGTATTTATACGAACAAAATAACACAGTTTCAGAGACTTTACTGGTCTCATGCAGATACGATTGTTTGTGTCAGAACTGAAGCAGCGAATGAGGAGGGACGCGTGCTGGGGTAACCAGCGCAGTTGCGCGAAATGCTATGCCAATGTGGCTTAGTAGCTAACGCACCTCCATAATCAGCAGGAGATACAGGTTCTGTTCCCGTCGCTGGTGCAAATTTCCACTCGCCCCATCAGTCTGTATCCATAAAATCATATCCGTATGAGACCAATGAAGTTGTATCATTTCACTTGTCATAACGATTTTTTGAACTGAGTGCCTGCAGACAAAATTGTATTTTACTATGAATACTATTTGAATTTCCCATATTTTTATTTATATGTATAATTTTTTACCTTATTCCATTCTTTTGCATACAGGCTATAAATAGAAGGCGCTGACTATCCAGTGCGACGTAAACCGAGATCAGCTGCGTGGATATGTGAAAAGCCGCCCTAGTTGACTGGAATATGTGTCTTTGTAATTACGTTCAATCTACATAACTGGTTACTTATAACTGTATGTAACTGTGTAATTGTAGCTTTGTACAAATGTGTCATGGCGTTTGACCAGTGTGCTGGTTTTCTGTGTCTGATTCTTCTATTATTTGTATTTATAGCACTGATGGTAGCTGCACTGTCAGTTGAAATCTAGATCTGCAATGCAATAAAAAAGACAGACGACATTACGCTCTGTGCTGACCTTTCTGTGGCAAACTGTAAAGTAAGTTTACTATGGGCGGCTCGTAGGCTCCTGTAGCAGATATGGGCCAATTATTTTGGTGGCATGCAATAATTTCTGGGCAGATTTTTACCTTATCCAATGTATTTTCACAAATTTAGTGCAGTGATGATCCACTGAACAGCGGCATCGATCAAAACAGTGAAAACGTAAGCTACCCACCTTACTGAGCAATCCAGTAGACAATTGTTTTGAGTCCAGTGACAAGAAATAACATTCAATAACTTTTAATGTACTAGTTCTACAAGAAAATTACGGCCGTAATTAGGAAACTTAATGGGAAACTAGATCTAGCGATAGTGCTGGTATGCTAATAAAATGATGGCGTTAATCCCAGCTGATATTAGTTATAATAATAACAACAAAGTAGTACTTGGTAGCAATATGTAGCATGCTGTAAAACACAAATGTATGTACACAGTGTAACTCATTTCGTTACTAACATGACGCGCTGTGGCCGTGAATGACTAAATAACTATTAAGGCATTCTATACCTCTTCTAGCATTGCAACTCACCTGTGATAATGGCCATAGGTAGAGGTGGATGTCTGTTAATGGTGGTGAACATAAATGTATTCATAAAGTCACAAATACCGCATAATACCGCGTTACTATTATGTTTTAGTATTGTAACACAAAATTAACAATGCACACTAGGTGGCGTGCCATTCTGTACTAATCAGTATCGATAAATATATCTCTTTATCAAACCTGCGAAGTGGAAATGTGACTGGAATTCAAATTCCTTTCAAGTAATTTAGACCACTCTTATTACAAACCCAAAATGAATTCCCCAAGTCCATTCACCTGTCATAGTTTTTCATGGTACACCCTGTAGGTAACTGAGCTCCCACTGATGGAATTTAAATATTTATGGTTCAATGCAAGGAGAACACCGTGTATTTCAATAATTTTTAATATTGGAAAGAAGAATAGAGATGTACAGAAGCACAAATGTAGCTTTCATCTGCCTAGAAAAGACATTTCTTGAAAGAATACTGACAGTTGTTTCGAGTAATCAATAGAACTGCACTAGGCTGGGAAAATAAAACACTGGTGCTGAACGCGCACAAAATCAGAGTACTGATATAAATATAAATGGGCATTATAAGTCAATCTGTATTTTTCAGCAAGTAATCTCTTAACAAGCAGCCATACAAAAAAGAAAACGTTTGACAGGATATTTGTTTAGTACATTTTCAAGTTCTGGTGGTAATTTTGAGCCTTTGTAAAGTGAGAACAAGGATTGAAAGTACATTGACACAGTATTGCGGGAAACTGAAGAGAAAAGAAACTTGCTTAACACAATAGGAGAAAGGAAAGTAAAACTCAATGGCTAAGTGGTTCGCCATAAATGATTTGTGAAGTACGCCTTTGAAATAATAATTCAAGATAAAAAATTAATTACCTAAATAATTACATCATAATTACAGAGAGTGATGAGTGGAACATATTATTGCGAATATAAACAACTGAAAATGATGACAGGATACTGCAAAGAATGGCAAGATAAAGAAGGTACATATTTTAGATGTTTTTATAAACCACGAATCCTCTACAGGCTTCCATGTTGAATCGTGCATTATGTGTCGTCTCAACACTATATTTTATAAAGCGTTTAAAAGTTGAAATGTTGAAAGTTGTGGCTGGTTTCGTTGGGCTTGGATACGTAGTTGCCGCATTACATGCCAAATACTGCTGAGTCTGCAGTATATAATATGAATACACACATGAATCGAATGGTCAAAGGTTCCTATCATTTGGCAACTGCGAATTTTGAATGGAATATAGAAATTTATAAATGAGGGATTGCAATTAAATAAAATCTGCAGGTACTATTTTAACGACTTTAAATGATGAGTATGATAGCAGAAGTACCTTTAAGAATGACATTTATTTCTGTAAAACACTTACTGGCATCGATGGTCCAACAATTAAATTAAATATAAGTTGAATAACAGGGAAACAATAGATTCCTACTTCATGTAATTAGTTATGAACAACAACATAGCTCGAGAGATATTCACTTCAAAATGCATACTATATCTTCACTGCAGAAGCCATGGAAATCTCACTAGTGCACAAGTCGGCACTACGAATTATTTCTGTCTCCCGGGACCATCGCAAACTGCTCAACACTCTCCAAGTATTTCCTGCGCCCGTCTGTCGCGCCTTCCCGTCCAACACTCTCCCCGTGTCCTCTGCCCCCGATGCTCCTCCCCCACTTCCATAGAGTCTCTCCATTGACTTCGGTAGTCGCCTACCGTAGTAACGAGCGCTGTGATGGCTAGAGAGCTCCCGCCATGTCTCCAAGCCAACACACACACACAAACATATTGAAACACATAGTAAATACTAGATTTACATTTAAATAACCTGAAATTAAAGAAATATTCCTACGGCTGGACCATTAACACGCTCTAACACACATTATTAAATACATAAACAAATTAAATAAACAATCAAAGGAAAAGAACAGCAGTAAACTAGTAGCCTAATGTCTCTGTGCTTTCTAAAACACAGTAAATAATTGACCAATTTCTTCATGAGTAGTATATGTAGGATATAAACAAAGACCTAGATGGATAAATATGTTTATAAGCATGCTGCTACCGTTTTTTCGTGAAACTGTGGAGTACTTATGCCCTGACGTGATCGATAGTAATCAGCCACTTTGACCTCGAATAACTCATGTACTATTCAAGTTACATGTCTGTAATTCATACCAATTTAGGTTTACACTAACAGATTTCTAAAGACACGTCGATCAACAAAATCGGATGAACAGTTTAGATTTTGGAAATTCGTTGCTGGGTGTCACTTGTATAATTTACAGTCAGATATAAAACTTTAAACTAATAAAGATATTGAAAACCTAATTACATCATGAGAATCGTCGTGTAAATAATGGAAATGTACATGTTTCTTTTTAAGGTATCATGATCCCTCTGGCTATTATTAATTTCTGCATGAACTGTGAAATGTCTCCCATTATGGCTTCACAACGTCCGCCATCTTTGGCACTCTGAACACTCATCTACACAAAGCACAGTCGTCAACACAGCGTCAACATGGAATTCCCAGCCCCGCGGTCGGCCTGGACCACGCACTGGGGCTGCCCCTCTTGCTCCGGCTACTGTTCGGCACCACGCGGTTGCTGACGAGCCCCGGCTTGCCGAGCGGCCCGTGCGGCCACGCCAGCTCCGAACTTGGAATATTTTCAGGGCGCCGCAACAAGCCCGTTACCTCACATCGTGCCATGCTTCCTTGCATTTCAGCTAAACCATTCGCCACTGGTATCCCAGTTTACATCGAACTGTTGCATTTTTTTTATTGTTTTGTTCGTCACAACTAACAGCAACCTCTGAGTACAAGTGTTTGTGAACAGTTTACTGTCCATCCACTTTTCTTTATTTTCTTCTTCCATTTTTCAAAGCCTCATTTTTTAAGCTGTTTGACATTCTTCTCCACCTACACCAACCTTCTGATCTGATTTCATTCCTTCTTTTCTTCTACATCCAGCAACCTCGATGATCTGTTTGGCGTATTCTACTCTTTCTCTACTTTTATAACATTTTCTTTCTATTTGCTACTGTTGCAAGCAGATGGTTAAATATTTATGAATCCTGTAGCAGATGTTTTACTAACTTGTTACTTCATGTCTTAAGTAGTTTCCAAAGACTTCTTTCGTTACCTATTCCTCCGAACATTTATTTTTCAATACTTTACATTTGATATTCTTTTATAGTAACAAAGCTAAAAAGTTTACAGTTTCTGCTACTGTTAATCTTCAGCGGCCGCATTTTATTTTGTGCACACTATGCTGCAAGTCATTTGTACGTTTTCAAGAACTACTTCAACTTTTGGAAAAAAATCTGACCTTCCTTTTGGAAAGAAAGGTGACTGACGCAGTTACTTTTTTTTGGCACAATCATAACCGAATCTGACAATGCTTGGCTGTTTGTTCACCAAACACTGCATTTGAGTGAAAGCTACTGAAGATGGCCACATTGAACCGAAACCGGTGATGACTGCATCATAAAAAATGATTGTGTCTTGTTTCGCTCATGTTAATCTGTTTTGATATCTCAGATGCTCCGGCTATTCAGCGTAATCGTAGACTGTAACAGCAAAAGTGGAAGAACTACGCTGTGTCACTACGAATCTTTAACATTGAACAAATTAATATTCTCTCTACAACGAGCTCTCGTATTGTGTATGCCATATGCAGTCCCTTCCATTCAACACTATCTTACTAGCGCTGGAAGAACGAGGCAATCTGCGAATCAAACTTTGCTGTCTACACGTAAGGAAAATTATATTTGGACTGCCGTAGTAAGATATATTTCTACGCTTATTTAATTACGGCCAACCGGCTGTATTCATACGGAATTATTTGCTTATTGCAGTGAGCAATTTGTTATATTATGGATGCTTTAAGATGATAAAGTAGTCAGAGGAAATGAAATTTATGTACTATAAAAACTAATAGTAATTAAGGAAGAAGTAGCAAGGAGAAAAGCTGCTAAGATATTAGGACAAAAAGATAAATTCTTGGCTTTGGACAGAAGAATACATAATTTTTTCGAGTTTTCTTTTTATCGTGGTATCTGTTTTGTAAAGTGTCGTATTGATCAGGGTAATAGTTTGGTTTATACAGCTTTTAAAAGTGATCGTGTTGGTATGTGTTTCATTCAAAAGGATAATCTGGAACAGAGTTCCATGAAAAAAATCCTATGTATTGATTGCATACTGCTGATACAACTTTATCTAAAGGTTGTGATGGTCTATAGAGTTTCTGCTTCTTTATTTCCATCATTTAAAGACTGGGTGACCGAGTTCAAACGTGGTCGTACTTCTCTGACCCTCTGGGAGTGACATCATGGAACTGTAAACTCAGATAGTAACATTAGTAAAGTTTTAAATATGGAACTGAAAGACTGTACGTTAAGAGACGTATCAAATAGGTACTGACAAAGACTTACCAGAAGAAAGATCACAGTACATTTTTACATTTTCGCGAACCACTAACTACATGACAGCTTTGGGCAACAGCTGCGCAAAATTTTTTAATACTCACCCGTTTTAAAAGGAATCACACTCATTTCGTACAACGACTGGAGAGTACAGAAGAGACATGAGTTCACCACTTGACGGCTCAAACTAAGTTCCACCCATTATTGGGTGGAAGAATGCGAGCATACGCATAAATAGTGAAACCTCATCTCTGGGAAGGATTACGGCTAATGTTTCTGCGATGTAAAAGGGGTCCTTCGTGTTGATTACTTTGCAACTTACAAAGCAACAAATGAGAAATGTTAAGTAAGTTACACGGACCAAATGAAAGAACAAAAAATATAGGAAGAGGAAACTAGATTTCAAAAGGTAAAATTCATGTTTTTTCACACAAACTAATTTCTCACACGTAGGAACTTTGGAAATGGAGAAGTAATATTTGAAATATCAAGTTTTTTTGCAAAATCTGCCTTATTCAGTGATTTTGAAGTACTCTCGATTTCATTTATTGCCTCATATATTTTTTTGAAAATGATTTGAATTGACTGGGTATGATTCTAATCGTGAATAAGTCTGTACCAGAAGATATTTCTGAAGCACACTTCAAGGATGGAGTAGTTTGGAGCTAATGTATTGGCCTAAAATGGAAACACGACAGAAAACTGTTTAGCCTGCAAAGCTGTGTCTTTCATTTTCGAGATCGAGACATGTTGTAGTTGCTATCGAATGTTCCGCCAGAATATCCGTTCTGTGAACTTCGGGGTATTGTTACACTTCCTCGTCAAAAGTATCCGGACAGTCTTACGTAATGCGGGAATTGACCAGTAGATGTCACGGGAGGCGGACAAGCCAGTATAAAAAGGAGGCGTGAGTATTGTGTTGTCAGAAGAAAATGAAGAACTCAGTGCCTTTTAACGTGGGCTGTCACTGGATGTCACCTAAGTAACAAATCGACCAGGGACGCTTTCAAACCTTATAAAGCTGCCCGCGTCTACGCCTGGTGATGTGACTCTGGAGTGGAAAAAGGAAAGAAGCACGTCAGCTAAACCAAGACCAACCAGGCCTCGTGTACTGACGGACACGGACCGCCGAGCATTGCGGAGACTGGTTGTAAAAAATGCCATGAAACCAGTGTAACTAATCACCGTTCAGTTCCAGTGTGCTTTCAGCGGCCCAGTTAACTCAATGAAAGGAAGCAGGGAGTTGAAAAGAGTCGATTTCAATTGTCGAGCAGCTCCTCATAAGCCACACATTTCCGTAGTCAGTGTTAACCGACGCTTGAAATGGTGTAAGGTTCAAATGGTTCAAATGGCTCTGAGCACTGCGCGACTTAACATCTGAGGTCATCAGTCCCCTAGAACGTAGAGCTACTTAAACCTAACTAACCTAAGGACATCACACACATCCATGCCCGAGGCAGGATTCGAACCTGCGACCGTAGCGGTCGCGCGGTTCCAGACTGAAGCGCCTAGAACCACTCGGCCGCCAGGGCCGGCAATGGTGTAAGGGCACCACCGGATAGTGGATTTACATCTACACACATATTCACCGTATGGAGAGTACTTTGTACTACTACCTTTCTCGTTACACTGGCAAACAGAGCGGGGAAAAAACGACTGTGTAAAAGTGTTCCTAAGAGCCCAAACCTCTCTCAACTTAATGGTCCTTACACGAAATATGCGTTGGCGGCAGTACGATCGACCTGCAGTCGGCCTGAAATGTCGGTTCCCTAAATGTCCGCAATGATGCCTCGCAAAAAGAACGTCGCCTTCCCACCAGGGATTCCTATCTGAGTTCACGAAACGTCTCCATAATATCTGCGAGCTGATGGGATCTAACGGTTACAAATCTAGCAGCATGCCTCTGAATTGCCTCAATGTTTTCGTTTAATCCGATCTCGTGGAGGTCCCAAGCCGGCCGCTGTGGACGAGCGGTTCTAGGCGCTTCAGTACGGAACAATGCTGCTGCTGCGGTCGCAGGTTCGAATCCTGCCTCGGGCATGGGTGTGTGATGTCCTTAGGTTCGTTAGGTTTAAGTAGTTCTAAGTCTAGGGGACTGATGACCTCAGATGTTAAGTCCCATAGTGCTTAGAGCCATTTGAACCATCTGGGGATCCCAAACAATCGAATAGCACTCTGGGTCCCACTATCGTTCTATACGCCGTCTCCTTTACGGATGACCTACAGTTTCAAAAACTCTCCCAATAAAACGAAGTGGAGCATTCGCCTTCCATTCTACCAACCTAACTGACTGTTTTCTAGTGACGAATCGTGCTATACTCTATGGAAATCTGTTGGAAGGGTTTGGATCTGGTGAATGTCTAGAAACGTTGTTCTCCGTCGCGTATAATGCCAACGGTGAAGTATGGACACCTTTGGGATCAGTTTTAACTTCGCTTCATTCCTCAGCATCTCTGGTTTAAGCAGCCATTCCTCCACAAACATCTCATTGAAAGTGTCCTCTGCACAGCTGAAGTCGACATACAGGCGAAAGGTTGGCACACCCTATATTGCTGTTCACTAATAGGTGTCTGAAGACTGCCGATCAGATAGTGTAGGTGCAGTATGAGCACTTTATGTTCTAATATGCTGCTATGACATTACGTAGGCGGAAGTATTGAGAACAATGCGATTAATCAATGTGACAGCGCAGTACTGTGCAGTGAGCCATAAAACCGAGGAAGAATGGCATAAAATCTTTGACGACGCTCGCCAGAGATGTAATTGCACAAAAGCTCATCTCGTTCGCTAGTGCATCCTCCCCGTAACGACATTTCAGGACGACGGCATTTCCATCGATAGTAATAACACAGGCTACGGCGGGTGGAACAGCGGCCGTGCAGTAGTCAGGCAGTCGGAAGCCGGCAAGCTGCTCGGAGAAAGAGAGAGAGAGAGAGAGAGAGAGAGAGAGAGAGAGAGAGATAGAGACGAGGAAGACGAGCAGAGCGGACGGCTCGTGTCGCAGGACCGGCCGCGGTGGCCGCGGAATTCTGATGGGTGAGTGCGAGCCGCCATTAACATCCGCGGGGCCGTATAAGGCGGCGGCCGGCGTACGCTGCGTGTACGCGGCTTAGCATGCGAGTGGCGGCTCCGGCGATATGGCGAAGCGGCGGCCCCGCCAGTCCTGCCGGCGACATGGAGACGTCACGCGGCGGACACCTGCGCTGCCCTCACCGCGAGAGACGGCCGCCGCCTGGCCGGCGGGAGCGCGCCGGTTCATTGCCGCTGTCAGTGCCAATTATTCCCGTTAAAATAACTGATTGGTCTGCCTTTCTTGGGTTCCTGCACTATCTACTCAAAATTATTTAGACACCTACGTGTGGACTTCAACCCTTTCACTGGTGTGGACGTGTATACACGTCTTGCTCCGCCATTTCCCAGGTGCTGTGGACGTGTATACTCGTGCTGTTTGGGAATTACTAGAGTTTAAAGCTGAATTCATTTTCTTATGTTTTTATGGAGGTCCACAGCCTTGGTTTCAGAATAGAAACATGGTCCAAGTTGGCCATCTTCTCTGTATCATCTCTACAATGAACAACACTACTGGCCATTAAAATTGCTACACCACGAAGATGACGTGCTACAGACGCGAAATTTAACCGACAGGAAGAAGATGCTGCGATATGTAAATAATTAGATTTTCAGAGCAGTCACACAAGGTTGGCGCCGGTGGTGACACCTGCAACGTGCTGACATGAGGAAAGTTTCCAACCGATTTCTCATTCACAAACATTAGTTGACCGGCGTTGCCTGTTGAAACGTTGATGTGATGCCTCGTGTAAGGAGGAGAAATGCGTACCATCACTTTTCCGACTTTGATAAAGGTCGAATTGTAACCTATTGCGATTGCGGTTTATCGTATCGCGACATTGCTCCTCCCGTTGGTCGAGATCCAATGACTGTTAGCAGAATATGGAATCGGTTGGTTCAGGAGGGTAATACGGAACGCCGTGCTGGATCCCAACGGCCTCGTATCACTAGCAGTCGAGATGAGAGCCATCTTATCCGCATGGCTGTAACGGATCGTGGAGCCACGTCTCGATCCCTGAGTCAACAGATGGGGACATTTGCAAGACAACAACCATCTGCACGAACAATTCGACGACGTTAGCAGCAGCATGGACTATCAGCTCGGAGACCATGGCTGCGGTTACCCTCCACGCTGCATCACAGACAGGAGCGCCTGTGTAATCAACGACAAACCTGGGTGCACGAATGGCCAAACGTCATTTTTTCGGATGAATCCAGGTTCTATTTACAGCATCATGATGGTCGCATCCGTGTTTCGCGACATCGCGGTGAACGCACATTCGAAGCGTGTATTCGTCATCTCCATACTGACGTATCACCTGGCGTGATGGTATGGGGTGCCATTGGTTACACGTCTCGGTCACCTCTTGTTCGCATTGACGGCACTTTGAACACTGGACGTTACATTTCAGATGGGTTACGGCCCGTGGCTCTACCCTTCATTCGACCCCTCCCAAACCCTGCATTTCAGCAGGATAATGCACGACCGCATGTTGCAGGTCCTGTACCGGCCTTTCTGGATACAGAAAATGTTCGACTGTGCCCTGACCAGCACATTCTGCAGATCTCTCACAAATTGGAAACATCTGGTCAATGGTGACCGAGCAACTGGCTCGTCACAATACGCCAGTCACTACTCTTGATGAACTGTGGTATCGTGTTGAAGCTGTATGGGCAGCTGTACCCGTACACGCTATCCAAGCTGTGTTTGACTCAATGCCCAGGCGTATCAAGGCCGTTATTACGACCAGAAGTGGTTGTTCTGTGTACTTATTTCACAGGCTCTATGCACCCAAATTGCGTGAAAATGTAATCACCTGTCACTTCTAGTATAATATATTTGTCCAATGAATACCCGTTTATCATCTGCATTTCTCCTTGGTGTAGCAGTTTTAATGGCCAGTAGTGTAGTTTCAACCTTGGGTCATTTTCAAGCACGTATTTAAACTTGCAGCTTCATTTTACATTTCTTACAGTCCTGTTGACGTCATTGTGCGTCCTGATATGTCGACCTCCCACTGCCACGGAAGAGTTACTTCTATATCGCTGTGAATAAAAAAGTTTCGGGTACTTATCACATAACGTATGTGTGTCTTTGCGTGGTATCGTCTCCAAAACATCCCGTTCCTATACCTTGAACCACTCATGAGATATGTCGATTGTATGACCACATAATTCCCGATTCATAGGGACGGAAATGGCCGCGATGTGCGTGACTGTCTGTCGGATATCAAAATCAGTAACTCGAGAACTAAATGAGGTATCGTTTTGCTCTAAATTGTAAATAAAACTGTGATATCTTATCCACATGTCCAGAAGTCTTTCGACACCGTTCCTCACAAGCGTCTTCTAACCAACCTGCGTACCTATAGAATATCGCCTCAGTTGTGCTGCTGGATTAGTGATTTACTGTCAGAAAGGTCACAGTTGTAGTAATAGAAGGAAAGTCATCGAGTAAAACAGAAGTAATATCCAGCGTTCCCCAAGGTAGTGTTAGAGGCCGTCTATTGTTCCTGATCTGTATCAACGACATAGGAGACAACCTGAGTAGAAGTCTTAGATAGTTTGAAGATGATGCTGTTTGTTACCGTCTTGTAAAGTCGTCGGATGACTAAAACGGATTGCAAAATGATTTAGATAACATATCTGTGTGGAGCGCAAAGTGGCAATTGACCCTGAGTAAGGAAAAGTGTGAAGTTATTCACATGAGTACTTAAAGAAATCCGCTAAATTTCGATTACGCGATAAGTCACACAAAGCTGAAAACTGTAAATTCAACTAAACACTTAGGGATTACATTTACAAGTAACCTAAATTGGAACGATCACATAGATAATATTATGGGTATAGCAAACAAAAAACTGCGATTCATTGGCAGAAAATTTAGAAGATGCAACAGGTCTACTAAAGAGACTGCTTACACCACGCTTGTCCGCCCTATTTTGAAGTACTGCTGTGCGGTGCGGGATCCGCATCAGGCGGGACTGACTGGTGATATCGAAAAAGTTTAAGGAAGGGCAGCTCGTTTTGTATTATCACGAAATAGGGGAGATAGTGCCACAGACACGATACGTGAATTGGAGTGACAATCATTAACAGAAATGCGTTTTTCGTTGTGACGGGATCTTCTCACGAAATTTCAATCACCAGTTTTCTCCTCCGATTGCGAAAACATTCTGTTGGCAACCCACCTACATAGGGAGATGTGATCATCACGATAAAATAAGAGAAATCAGGGCTCCCAGAGAAAAATTTGAGTGCTCGTTTTTCTCGGGCGCAGTTCGAGAGTGGAACGATAGAGACAGTTTGAAGGTGGTTCATTGAACCCGCTGCCAGGCACTTTATTGTTAACAACAGAGTAATCAAGTAGCTGTAGATTTCATACACTGCAGTATATGAGCTAAGACGAACCATACGCAAAGTTTATGCAATGCGTTTTTACCTCTGCAAACTCTTTTACTGAATTTGATTTATAGCACGAACAATGATGGATAACGAACAGAAATTCAGTCCTTCATTGAGCGAAGATGTCAGACTGTAAAATGTGGAAAAAATATTTTTCTTCAGCGAATAATTTTCTTAAAATCATGTGACAAGTACTTCATAGCATCCGGAACGCTCTTTCTTGCACATTTATCGACATTTGGCGAGTAGTACAGTCACAACCACGCTGCACTCAGCACGGAATGCAGAGAGCTTGTCTGTAGCAGTGAAATTGTTAATTTGGGGTGTGTCCACTCTTCGCCTTTGTGACGGTTTGGACTCTGCTGGGCCGGCCACTGTGGCCGAGCGGTTCTAAGCGCTTCAGTCCGGAACCGCGCTGCTGCTACGGTCGTAGGATCGAATCCTGCCTCGGGCATGGACGTGTGTGATGTCCTTAGGTTAGTTAGGTTTAAGTAGTTCTAAGTCTAGGGGACTGATGACCTCAGATGTTAAGTCGCATAGTGCTTAGACCATAGAGCCATTGGAACCATTGGACTCTGCTGGGGATGCTTTCAGCGAGGTGTCTGAATGCCTATGGAGGAAGGGCCCTCAAGGGCCAAAACCAGAGGAGAAGTGAAGTCGACATTCTACCTCACCCCAAAGCAGCTCGATTGGTTTCAGGTCGAGACTCCTGCCAGGCTGGTCCCCTTCGGGAATGTTGTTGTCCACAAAATCATTGATTTACAGATGCTCGTTTACGACATGGTACGTTGGCTCCGAACTGTTCCTCTATTGTAAATAGTACAAAATGCAATAAAATGTAATTTTTGAGAACATTTGTCGTGGAGAATATCAGCAGTCTTAATATAATATTATAAAATTGAACTAAAACAGTTTTGGCCGCAACAAAATATTTATTTCCAATGGCAACCGGCTTCGGTCAGACTGCGACAATCTTCGGACCGTATTACACTGCATCATGATGGCAGGCGATGGGAGGTCAATGGAGCAAGTAACGTGGATCGGCGAACGTCAACTGCTCCACGATAACTGCTCCGTTCTCCGCCACTGCCTGCTATCGTGCTGTAATGTGTTCTGAAGATGCACACATTTTGACCGAAACCATTTACCATTGCCTATATATATTTTATTACTGTCAAGACAGTTTTTAATTCAATTTGAAAACAGTAAAATGTGTTCATATTCTTCCACAATTAGCGTTTTCTTATGCGTAACAAGGGACCACACCCTAACCACCAAAACCGCCCACATACCGTAACGCCACCCCCTCTGTACTTCACTGACGCTAGGTGAGGTTCTGCAGGCATTCGCCAAACCGAAATTTATCCAGCGCAGTTCGTCACTCGTTTCCAGTCATGTACTGCCCAGCGGCGTCTGTCTTTACACCACTTCCAGCGTCGTCAATACTCCCTATGGAAATATGTGGCTTACGAAGCGTTACTCGACAATTATACCCTATTCTTTTTAATTCCATATGCACAGTCACGGTTCCAGCTGGACTAATTGAAGTACTTCGGAAGTTACGATTGATTCCTTTCACTGATTTGAAGCGATTTCTTACATCCACCCTCCGCAATGTCCGACAATCCCTGTAGAGGTCAGTATAAGGTCTGTCAGCTCTTGGTTTAGCAGTGTTTTTTTCCTTTTCCTTCGCGTTTCCACTTCGCAGTCACATCCCTAGCAGTCCACTGTAGCATCTCAAGAAACGCTGAAATGCCCCTGAGAGATTTGCTGGTAAGGCTACGTCCAGGGACTAGACCGCATTGCAGATCACTGAGTTTCTCTGACCGACACATCTGCTGTTACTGGTTCTCTACTGACAACACAGTATTATTCGCCTTCTTGGTCCACCTCTCGTAAATTTTAGTGACAACTCCACATTACGTAGTGGTATCCGGATACTTTGGATCAATGTATTTATACATTTTTCGTAGATGTTGGGCCATGAGAAAATGTAGAAATTATTGTTACGAAATTGTGGATGTTGTACAGTACCAGTTTCTTTAGTTAACCAGTTTTCGACTTATAGGACTGTAAAGACGACTTTGTCAGTAAACAACTGGTTAACTAAAATATATTCGACATCTCCAATTTTGTAGTTTTCATTTATGGATGACTTCGTGGTTACAGATGTAATATATTGTGCAATTGTGCAATTGACATTCAAGGATAACTACAATTACCCATCATCAGTGGTGGCGTGCCAGTCCTCCGCAACCCATGACCAGACGTTTTCAGTATGTGAGACATATGCAGAATGTGCTAGCCAGGGAAGTAGTTAGGCACAATGTCAGGGCAGGACGAGGAACATGTCGGTTTGGGTTATCTTGTTGAAAAACATCGTCATAGAGAAAAGGGAGGACACAGGAACGGGCCTTACCACAACAGAAGCATAACGGTTACTACCCAAATTACCGACTGCGTGACCAAGAGGGGACGGTATCGGGTTCGCAGTGAAACCCTACATCATTATGCCAGTTGCTGTCCCTGTGTGATCATGAATGCAGCCTGACAACGTTGATTGTACTCGATGCCTCCGGGCATGGATTGCTCTATTGTGATGCTGTACTCAGAAACAGAACCTATCTGAGAAGACGATATGGTGCCACTCCCGTGCCCAGTGATGTCGTTGGATGCATCACAGCCGGTGCGCCCCTTTCCGCTGCTGCGTCTACATCTACATCCATACTACGCAAGCCACCTGACGGTGTGTGGCGGAAGGTACCTTGAGTACCTCTATCGGTTCTCCCTTCTATTCCAGTCTCGTATCGTTCGTGGAAAGAAGGATTGTCGGTATGCCTCTGTGTGGGCTCTAATCTCTCTGACTTTATCCTCATGGTCTCTTCGCGAGATATACGTAGGAGGGAGCAATATCTTTCTTGACTCTTCGGTGAAGGTATGTTCTCGAAACTTTGACAAAAGCCCGTACCGAGCTACTGAGCGCCTCTCCTGCAGAGTCTTCCACTGGAGTTTATCTATCATCTCCGTAACTCTTTCGCGATTACTAAATGATCCTGTAACGAAGCGCGCTGCTCTCCGTTGGATCTTCTCTACTGTATATCTTCTATCAACCCTATCTGGTACGGATCCCACACTGGTGAGCAGTATTCAAGCAGTGGGCGAACAAGCGTACTGTAACCTACTTCCTTTGTTTTCGGATTGCATTTCCTTAGGATTCTTCCAATGAATCTCAGTCTGGCATCTGCTTTACCGACGATCAACATTAAATGATCATTCCATTTTAAATCACTCCTAATGCGTACTCCCAGATAATTTATGGTATTAACTGCTTCCAGTTGCTGACCTGCTATTTTGTAGCTAAATGATAAAGGATCTATCTTTCTGTGTATTCGCAGCACATTACACTTGTCTACATTGAGATTCAACTGCCATTCCCTGCACCATGCGTCAATTCGCTGGAGATCCTCCTACATTTCAGTACAATTTTCCATTGTTACAACCTCTCGATACACCACAGCATCATCTGCAAAAAGCCTCAGTGAACTTCCGATGTCACCCACAAGGTCATTTATGTATATTGTGAATAGCAACGGTCCTATGACACTCCCCTGCGGCACACCTGAAATCACTCTTACTTCGGAATACTTCTCTCCATTGAGAATGACATGCTGCGTCCTGTTATCTAGGAACTCTTCAATCCAATCACACAATTGGTCTGATAGTCCATATACTCTTACTTTGTTCATTAAACGACTGTGGGGAATTGTATCGAACGCCTTGCGGAAGTCAAGAAACACGGCATCTACCTGTGAACCCGTGTCTATGGCCCTCTGAGTCTCGTGGACGAATAGCGCGAGCTGGGTTTCACATGACCGTCTTTTTCGAAACCCATGCTGATTTCTACAGAGTAGATTTCTAGTCTCCAGAAAAGTCATTATACTCGAACACAATACGTGTTCCAAAATTCTACAACTGATCGACGTTAGAGATATAGGTCTATAGTTCTGCACATCTGCTCGACGTCCCTTCTTGAAAACGGGGATGACCTGTGCCCTTTTCCAATCCTTTGGAACGCTACGCTCTTCTAGAGACCTACGGTACACCGCTGCAAGAAGGGGGGCAAGTTCCTTCGCGTACTCTGTGTAAAATTGAACTGGTATCCCATCAGGTCCAGAGGCCTTTCCTCTTTTGAGCGATTTTAATTGTTTCTCTATCCCTCTGTCGTCTATTTCGATATCTACCATTTTGTCATCTGTGCGACAATCTAGAGAAGGAACTACAGTGCAATCTTCCTCCGTGAAACAACTTTGGAGAAAGACATTTAGTATTTCGGCCTTTAGTCTGTCATCCTCTGTTTCAGTACCATTTTGGTCACAGAGTGTCTGGACATTTTGTTTTGATCCACCTACCGCTTTGACATAAGACCAAAATTTCTTAGGATTTTCTGCCAAGTCAGTACATAGAACTTTACTTTCGAATTCATTGAACGCCTCTCTCATAGCCCTCCTCACACTACATTTCGCTTCGCGTAATTTTTGTTTGTCTGCAAGGCTTTGGCTATGTTTATGTTTGCTGTGAAGTTCCCTTTGCTTCCGCAGCAGTTTTCTAACTCGGTTGTTGTACCACGGTGGCTCTTTTCCATCTCTTACGATCTTGCTTGGCACATACTCATCTAACGCATTATGTACGACGGTTTTGAACTTTGTCCACTGATCCTCAACACTATCTGTACTTGAGACAAAACTTTTGTGTTGAGCCAACAGGTACTCTGAAATCTGCTTTTTGTCACTTTTTCTAAACAGAAAAATCTTCCTACCCTTTTTAATATTCCTATTTACGGCTGAAATCATCGATGCCGTAACCACTTTATGATCGCTGATTCCCTGTTCTGCGTTAACTTTTTCAAATAGTTCGGGTCTGTTTGTCACCAGAAGGTCTAATATGTTATCGCCACGAGTCGGTTCCCTGTTTAACTGCTCAAGGTAGTTTTCAGATAAAGCACTTAAAAAAATTTTACTGGATTCTTTGTCCCTGCCACCCGTTATGAACGTCTGAGTCTCCCAGTCTATATCCGGCAAATTAAAATCTCAACCCAGAACTATAACATGGTGGGGAAATCTACTCGAAATATTTTCCAAATTATCCTTCAGGTGCTCAGCCACAACAGCTGCTGAGCCAGGGGGCCTATAGAGACATCCAATTACCATGTCTGAGCCTGCTTTAACCGTGACCTTCACCCAAATCATTTCACATTTCGGATCTCCGTCAATTTCCTTCGATACTATTGCACTTCTTATCGCTATAAACACGCCTCCCCCTTCACTGTCCAGCCTGTCTCTGCGGTATACATTCCAATCTGAGTTTAGGATTTCATTACTATTTACGTCTGGTTTCTGTCCCTAGTACTGTATGAGCGTTGTGACCGTTTATTAATGAGAGCAGTTCTGGGACCTTTCTGTAGACGCTCCTGCAGTTTACTATTAGCACATTAATATTGTTATTCCCTGTTGCGTCACAGGAAGCTGCAACCTCGGTCGCTTCGCTGACAGTTCGTCGTAGGCCTTACGACAAATTTCATCGCACTCTCGTTATGGATACTTGTCGCAGATACTTGCCTTGATGGAAAACAGACCATTTCCTGATTAAATCATGGTTGTACGATACTTACGGTACGGCACGTGAGATCCTGTACGGAGTTGATTCTGGCACTGCTGAACTCATCGATTCTACATGTGCATCAAAGTCGTTATATACCGATCAACACCAGTCGTAATATCGCGTAATGATAAATCGCAGCCTCGGTATCAAACAATCCAGATACTACATAGTTCAGATACATTCTGGTCGACGTTTCTGCTTGCACATGGACAATACGATATCTTCTGACAATGAAACAACACTCAAACGTGATTTCTGAATGAGAAACCCGCTGATTAATCTTTCTGGATTTACAGAATGAAGATAGTATTACATCTATTATGGGCGATCAAAACGTTTCTCTTTGAGTGCATTGCCGCTGCGTGAGTCCAACGTAGCGTAATTCCGATGGGCCTAAATAATCGCCACCATGTAGGCGAAGGATTAATGAGGCATTCGAGATTTTCTGACTTGTGTTCCGAAGAACAAACAGCGGTAGACATCCATCGGAGAATGAAGAATGCGTATGGGGCAGCATGTCTCTCGAAAACAACGTCTCGCGACGAGGGGTGCTGCTGCTTCAAGATATTGCAATGTCGTGACGTAGAAGTTACGCCAGCCTAAGTGGAAGGCACTCGAGCACACGGCCTGTACTTTGATCCCCCCCTCATGTGATTATCGCGCCTTCGGTCCCTTAAAAAATGACCTTAAACGGTCGACGATTCCTGTCCGACTATGGTGTGCAGCATGCACTCGCGTACTTCTTCACGCAGCAGGAAGCCGTATTTTACCAAACGGATACCTACAACCTGGTGCGTCGGTGGGATGATTGCCTCAATGATTATGGCGATTTTACCTACCTGACACACCGTTTAGTGTACGGTCTTCGAATGGTAACCTTTTGATCGTCCCTTATATTTTGTTAATTTGCTGTGGAATACTAATTATTTGTATATCTATGTACGCAGTAACAGATCATACTAACTGACGTTAGTTACATGTCCACTTCGTGGCGTTTTAATGGGCAGAAGTGTATTTATACTGATTATGCTCTTTTGGCCGGTTTCTCACGAGGAACTGATTTATGTTCTCTCTGTTATTTTCGACTAATATTTGACCAGAATGTCATCGAGAATCCAATCAGTACAGCTAAAGAGCCAGAAAACTATCGCTTCGACGCCAGGGTTGTTTGGTTATTATAAATTTCATTTGCAACTGTCTTCTTAATCCCACTCCACCGCTAAGAGGCAAATGAAATGACCGTATGGCATTATATGCTGGGAGCGACCCTCTGCGGTGGTGCACCACCTGGTGCAAGTCTTCTATTTGATGCCACTTCAGTGACTGATGCGTCGATGATGATGAGATGAAATGACGAGGACAATGGAAACAGCGAATCCCACAGCGAAGAAAACCTCCGGAATGGAACGCGGCACCCAGCAATCTAGAGGCTAACAGTAGACCACGAGTTGCGAATTGTTAAGAGAAAAATTTTATGAGGATTGCTATACCTGCAGGCAGCCGGATGTCGATGAGCACTTCGGAGATCCGGAAGAAAATGGAGAAACAGAGGAAGTCGCCAGGCGGTGAACTCCATGCAGAAGAATAACTCAGATTAATGGTAAGGTGAGTGACGCGCGACAGACAGACTACAGACAAAACAACAGACGAGGACAGGAACAAACAACCTAGATGACAATGAGGTGCTACGCGAACTCTTGGCCACAACGATGATGGCGAGGCTCAGCGCAGCAGAGAGAGAAATCAAAGATGCGCTCAAATAGAGCAACTGGATGAAAAACAAGGTAGTTATCAAGCAGTCACAATACAGTGAAGAGAGATTCAAACAATATCAAGGAAGCACTGAAGTGACCAGATGTGCGCTGGGCAGTAGCCAATATATCGGCCGTGTCAAACGTTACTGACCTCCGTCTTCACGTTGTGCGTGGCGGTGTTGCTCTCGCCGTGCGAGCACAGCCCTAAGCGGCTGCGATGTCCCCTGACGGTCATTTAAGTTCATCTTCTCCGGCAGGCATTCAACCTCCGCCGCGGCCGGTGCCAGAAGGACTGCCTCGAATTAGTGAAGTAACTTGGAAAACTATGGTCTCAACAGTAACATAGGTGGTTTTCGATTGTTTTTACGCCACCTGTTCCTACTCGTACCCAAATTCTCATCCATATGTTTTATATCCAAAGCACATTTTTCTAGTAAGACATGGGAATACCTAGGTTAAATGATATTTTTCCAGGTATTCCAAAGCTGTATTGGAAATTAAACTCACTGAATAATATATCACTCACCCTTTACAAGAACAGACTGGTCACTTTAGACCGCGGTAGATGGTGTGGGAGTGGTACCGGACGGTCATGTGACGTAAGTCAAGACAGTATATGTGTCATTCGGTACATGGAATCAGAGCACTAAGACAAGCCGACGTGGAACCTGACAGAACGGAAGGAAGGAGCTACCACGTTTGGATAAGTCCGTGACTCCACTGTGAATGAATGGACTTCTTAGGTAATAGACCCCAGTACGTTGTCCTCGATGGTGAGTGTTCATCGGAGGTGAGGGCATCATCTGGAGTGCCCCAGGGAAGTGTGGTAGGTCCGCTGTTGTTTTATATCTACATAAATGATCTTTTGGATAGGGTGGGTAGCAATGTGCGGCTGTTTGCTGATAATGCTGTGGTGTACGGGAAGGTGTCGTCGTTGAGTGACTGTAAGAGGATACAAGATGACTTGGACAGGATTTGTGATTGGTGTAAAGATTGGCAGCTAACTCTAAATATAGATAAATGTAAATTAATGCAGATGAATAGGAAAAAGACTCCTGTAATGTTTGAATACTCAATTAGTAGTGTAGCGCTTGACACAGTCACGTCGATTAAATATTTGGGCGTAACATTGCAGAGCGATATGAAGTGGGACAAGCATGTAATGGCAGTTGTGGGGAAGGCGGATAGTCGTCTTCGGTTCATTGGTAGAATTTTGGGAAGATGTGGTTCATCTGTAAAGGAGACCACTTATAAATCACTAATACGACCTATTCTTGAGTACTGCTCGAGCGTTTGGGATCCCTATCAGGTCGGATTGAGGGAGGACATAGAAGCAATTCAGAGGTGGGCTGCTAGAATTGTTACTGGTAGGTTTGATCATAACGCAAGTGTTACTGAAATGCTTCAGGAACTCGGGTGGGAGTCTCTAGAGGAAAGGCGGCGTTCTTTTCGTGAATCACTACTGAGGAAATTTAGAGAACCAGCATTTGAGGCTGACTGCAGTACAATTTTACTGCCGCCAAATTACATTTCGCGGAAAGACCACAAAGATAAGATAAGAGAGATTAGGGCTCATACAGTGGCATATAGGCAGTCATTTTTCCCTCGTTCTGTTTGGGAGTGGAACAGGGAGAGAAGATGTTAGTTGTTGTACGAGGTATCCTCCGCCACGCACCGTATGGTGGATTGCGGAGTATGTATGTAGATGTAGATGAATGCAGCTGTTCGATCTGTTGGTGTGCCAAGGCAGGCTGTTCAACGTGGGACGGCACCTGTAGCGCTCGCAGTCATGTAATAAGGTGAGTGGTCCAATAAATATCGTAATCGACAGAGAACGGAGATGACTGCCAGATATTGTCAGTGGCGCAACTGTCAGATCCATATCAACCAGCTTCGAGCGAAGATTGCGGAGGGAACTGTATGCAATCGACATTGGGAATCAAGTATCTCACAAAAAGTCATCGTTCAAAGCATTACATGAAGCTGCAAGTCTTCAGCAAGCCAAACGACACACTGAATCAACGAACCCCACCTTGTCTCTTTTCAAACGGTGCAAGGCGTCGAGTGAAGCGATGGCTAAATGATGCGTTTAACCCGCAACAGGAAGAGCGTGCAGTTGAGGTCAAATGTAATACTGTGATGTTTTGAGGGTGTTGTGCGTACCATGACGTACTCCCTCACTTAGGCATTTGCGATCATGAACTTAATACCTACTTCGACTTCTTTGGTAAGGAATTTCGGGAAACTATATCTAGTAACTTCGCTTTTGTGGCACTGTCATCGATAACACAATCTTTGCTATCGCACAGTGAAGGCATTGATTGTCTGTTCCTCTTGGTGTGCTCCACATACGACCAGAATCTCTTTGAATTTCCTTCTAAGTTTCACTGTGGAAACTGTTAAAAGTATGTCGCATTGAAGTTCACACTAAATTTCGAGCCCCTATGAAACTTCCCCAATCTTGGGGATTTTGTGTACTTTTAAATTTTTTCATTGCTTCTGTAAAAATGTTTTGACCAGTTTTGTGTACCATGGGGAAGGGGGTTGGGTGGGGTGTCGGTTCCGTCTATTAATACTTGGTATAAATATCTCCATGCCTGTCGATACTATTTCTTTGAATTTAAGCCACTTCTCGTCTATACTTCCACAGTTTGGGATGGAGATGCCTCACTAGGAAAGTGTATAGTGAATTTTATCTGGTTTTTAAAAAAAATATATTTTGGTTTCTTTTTCGGTGCTTTTGGGTGTATAAAGGCCAGCTACGACGTTCTTGTGGTCACTAATCACTGTAATCGTCGTAATGCCCCCTATTTGCTCTGGATCGAGTCTCTTTTCGCAAATATGAACACGCTGAGTGGGCTCCTGAGCTAGTTGTCCAATACATTTTTTGGAGAAGGCATCTAGTACGATATCACACGACGTTTTATGCCTGCCACCGACTCTGAACAAGTGATTTCGCCATCATATCGAGGGTAGATCGAAGTAACAACAAAATATGATTTTATGGGTGGGCTATGATCATACTCAAGTCTTTGTTGAATTATTCAGGAAATATACCGTAAGAGTTGGGAGATTTGTAATGGAAACAAATTCTTAATATATTCGGATGTCATGTGTAACTACCCATAAAACGTCACAATATTTACCTGCTTATATTTCGCTACAAGATAGACTACTTCTAGCAGCAACACACACGCCATCACCAACTGTTTTTAATTTATCCTTTCTGAAAAACGTCAGGTCCATTGTAAAACTTTCAGCTGAACTTGCCTTCGGTTTTAGCCAACTTTCAGTACATATAACGATTTGTGCTTCATTGTTTTCTGTTAATGCCTGGAGCTCTGGTTTATCCAAAACACAGCTACGACAGTATACTACTATAATACCTATGGTTCGTGCTTCAACCCTGGTTATATTTTTGACCTTTCCTGAGACATTCTAAACTAAATTAACCTCCCAGCCCACTCCCCTGTTGCCCATGTAGCCACCTCCTGTATGCAGTGCATGCCTAACTTATTAAGCAGGATCTGATGTATCACCATGCTCTGGCGGAAGTCGAGGAATCAGACGACAGACCAAAAATGCAGATACTTATTGGATTGCCCTCGCAGACTGTGATTCAGTTTTATAGCCATAATTTACAAAAAAACCATATAATAACGCTGAGTTACAGTCACAGCAATTTGTTCCAGTATAGAATCTCTACCACCCACTATAAGACACACCGCAGTAAAATTATGGCAACTCTGAATATGTTTTCTAGGCCAGTTATTGGATCTACAAGGTCTAGTCACATTAATGTGACCAAGAGTCTGAATAACAACTCTTCGCAGCGCGGACGTGCAGGAAGAGAGTCAATAAGGTTGTGGACGGTACCGAGGGATGTTGAGACACACCGACATTAGTACCATGGCCAGCTGCGCTAGGTTCCTGGGTTGGGATCCTTGGCACGAACAGCCAGATCGAGGTGGTAACACAGATACTCGATTGGGTTGAAATCCAGGGAGTTGGGTGGCCAGCGGAGTACGGTGAGCTCAGCCTGGTGCTCTTCGATCGACGTGGGTAGACGGTGATCTGAGTGGTACGTTGCACTGTCCTGCTGGTAGACGCCATCGCGCCCAAGAAAAAGAAAACTGCATGTGGGGGAGGACATGGTCCCCAAAGATAGATGCATACTTGCGTTGCTTCATTGTGCCTTCCAGAATGACGAGATCGCCCTCGGAAGCTGCACTCGATCAGTTTACAAACTTGGCTATTTTGGATACGCTTACACGCTCATCCCGAAGACCAATGATCATGCCCCTTTAGACGCCGGCTAAATCTGTCCGGTTCTGCATTACGACAGTGAATTCACGGACGGTGTTCAGAGACAATGGATACTCGACCCGGCAAATTAACAGGGCCTTCTCAACTAGAGCCAGGAACCGGAAAGTGGATAAAGAGGAGAACGCACCAACCAAGTCCCTAGCTTTTCTTCCCTTCGTTGGAAATATCCGCTTCAAGATAGCGAGGATTCTTAATAATTTTCGTGTGAAAGTGGTTTCTCGTCCGCCTTCTAAGGTTTAGGATTTGCTGGGGTCGGTGAAGGATGACTTGCTACTGGGGAAGGCGGAAATTTACAAAATACCGTGTCAATGTGGTATGGCCTATATAGGACAGACAACGCGTACAGTGGAAGAGCGTTGTATAGAACATCAACGTTGCACTCGCCTACTGAAACCCAGTAAGTCTGCAGTTGCGGAACATTGTATTTCTAACCGGCATTCAATGGAGTACGACAAAACTTCGATTTTGGCCACAGCAACGACTTTTTGGGACTCCATTATCAACGAATCCTTTGAAATACGTATTGCGAGAAATCTAATGAACCGTGACTGTGGTTACCAACTGAATAACGCATGGAATCCCGTCATCTCCGAAATTTGCTCGAGACGAAGACGCCAGAAGACTTCGATAGCTGCTGCCATCGACAATACCGACGGCAGCTGAGTATTGCAGTTCCACCAGCGAGGGCGCCGTCGCTGGGCGGTGTGGCCCTTCTGTCTCCGCGACTTAACGCATGCTCGGCAGTACTATTAGTGCACGACATAAGACGGAGCAGAGAACGTTTTCGTCAGTCCTCGTTCGGCTCACCTGAACATGGCTGGCAGTTGTCCAGCCGAAATATCGTGCAATGAAGTATACGACGACCGGCTGCAAGCCCGAAATCTTTTTGAACAATGACTTCACTGTTTCCCGGGTCCCTCCAGACATGTTTTATATACCCTCCAGTTCTAGCGCTACCCTCTGCCGTCTATGAGTAGTTACTGCACTTTGACGAACATAGGCAATAATCACACTGAGCAATATGGATTAATCTACGAATCAGCGAGTGTTGCCGTTCGGTTGCTTGACGTCTTCACTATGTAAATCAACGTAGTTACGTTTCGACCAGTATTAGTGATAGTTTTCATTGGACTGACTAATTGAAACCACCAATATCTAATCCAACACCGAATTCATAGCGGAAAGCGAAAGGGACGGTGTGCACTCTTTTCTGGATGCAGAGGTCTGCTATATCAGACGTCATAGTAAACTTGGTTATAAATTGATCGAAGGCCAACACGGTGAGATATGTTAGTGCTTTGTCTCTTCAGCACCCAAACAAAAAATTCGATTACCTATTTGTTGATCATGAGAGTTCGACGAAACCGTTGTTGACAACTTAAGTACTAAACTTTAAAGTGGGAACTGCTTCACCTGGACATAGCAAAAAAAGCATCAAGAATACTTAGTCGCCAACTGGCAAAAGTCAAAACCAGCGAAGAGGATGAACGATGACGTATTTTACAGCGGGGTGATAGCGAGCCACCGCACTGCAGTAGTAACAAAAAGAGAGATTTATTAGGTTTTAATAAGACGCTGACAAACTTCTCATGCCAAAATCTACAGATGTAGCTGGAGTGTGGAGAAGTTTGTCTTGGCGACTCAGGACGCGCTATCGAGGAACGTTTAGTAGAGTACGAGCGCTAAAGGAGACTTGGTAATCTTAACGAATCTGCCAAGCCGAAACATGAAAAGAGGTCCTTACTTATGAAACAACTTCACTTGGACTACAGATTGACACTACCACCAAAACGAAGAAGCGTGTCTCAGACGTTCAGTACCAAGATTATACAGACCATTTTGTTGTTGTTGTGGTCTTCAGTCCTGAGACTGGTTTGAAGCAGCTCTCCATGCTACTCTATCCTGTGCAACCTTCTTCATCTCCCAGTACCTACTGCAGCCTACATCCTTCTGAATCTGCTAAGTGTATTCATCTCTTGGTCTCCCTCTACGATTTTTACCCTCCACGCTGCCCTCCAATACTGAATTGGTGCTCTCGATGTTCGGCAATAGCAGATCTACACTCCTGGAAATTGAAATAAGAACACCGTGAATTCATTGTCCCAGGAAGAGGAAACTTTATTGACACATTCCTGGGGTCAGATACATCACACGATCGCACTGACAGAACCACAGGCACATAGACACAGGCAACAGAGCATGCACAATGTCGGCACTAGTACAGTGTATATCCACCTTTCGCAGCAATGCAGGCTGCTTTTCTCCCATGGAGACGATCGTAGAGATGCTGGATGTAGTCCTGTGGAACGGCTTGCCATGCCATTTCCACCTGGCGCCTCAGTTGGACCAGCGTTCGTGCTGGACGTGCAGACCGCGTGAGACGACGCTTCATCCAGTCCCAAACATGCTCAATGGGGGACAGATCCGGAGATCTTGCTGGCCAGGGTAGTTGACTTACACCTTCTAGAGCACGTTGGGTGGCACGGGATACATGCGGACGTGCATTGTCCTGTTGGAACAGCAAGTTCCCTTGCCGGTCTAGGAATGGTAGAACGATGGGTTCGATGACGGTTTGGATGTACCGTGCACTATTCAGTGTCCCCTCGACGATCACCAGTGGTGTACGGCCAGTGTAGGAGATCGCTCCCCACACCATGATGCCGGGTGTTGGCCCTGTGTGCCTCGGTCGTATGCAGTCCTGATTGTGGCGCTCACCTGCACGGCGCCAAACACGCATACGACCATCATTGGCACCAATGCAGAAGCGACTCTCATCGCTGAAGACGACACGTCTCCATTCGTCCCTCCATTCACGCCTGTCGCGACACCACTGGAGGCGGGCTGCACGATGTTGGGGCGTGAGTGGAAGACGGCCTAACGGTGTGCGGGACCGTAGCCCAGCTTCATGGAGACGGTTGCGAATGGTCCTCGCCGATACCCCAGGAGCAACAATGTCCCTAATTTGCTGGGAAGTGGCGGTGCGGTCCCCTACGGCACTGCGTAGGATCCTACGGTCTTGGCGTGCATCCGTGCGTCGCTGCGGTCCGGTCCCAGGTCGACGGGCAAGTGCACCTTCCGCCGACCACTGGCGACAACATCGATGTGCTGTGGAGACCTCACGCCCCACGTGTTGAGCAATTCGGCAGTACGTCCACCCGGCCTCCCGCATGCCCACTATACGCCTTCGCTCAAAGTCCGTCAACTGTACATACGGTTCACGTCCACGCTGTCGTGGCATGCTACCAGTGTTAAAGACTGCGATGGAGCTCCGTATGCCACGGCAAACTGGCTGACACTGACGGCGGCGGTGCACAAATGCTGCGCAGCTAGCGCCATTCGACGGCCAACATCGCGGTTCCTGGTGTGTCCACTGTGCCGTGCGTGTGATCATTGCTTGTTTACAGCCCTCTCGCAGTGTCCGGAGCAAGTATGGTGGGTCTGACACACCGGTGTCAATGTGTTCTTTTTTCCATTTCCAGGAGTGTATTTGGCTGCTGTAATCGTGTGTGCCGTTTATGCTCAGTACATCTGTCCTCCACGGTCCTGATAGTTTGACCAATATATGCCATGCTGCAGCTACAAGGAATACGATATACACCCGCCTTACGCAGTCCAAGATCGTCCTTAACGGAACTCAAAAGTGCTCTAATTTTAGATGGAGGTCGGATCACACATTTCACATCGTATTTCCGTAAAATACGACCGATCTTATTGGACGTGTTTACTACGTAAGGCAAAAATCTGCTATTGCTGAACATTGCTTGGATACTGGTCACCCCATGTTATGTAATAACACCGAGATATTGGCATGCACGTCCAGCTATTTGGGACAGTGTTATTAGGGAGGCAGTTGAGATTAAATTAGCGAGCAACCTCGTTAACAGGGATGGAGGTTTCTGTTTAAACTCTGTTTGGAATCCGGCTCTCTCCCTTGTCAAAAAACAGAGGAACAGAGTCAATGCTGCCTCACCTGCGAATTCATAGTCTCACTATCGATAGCTCTGACTTTGGTCATCTTTGGTGGCACTAGTGTCCAGTGTGTGTGTGTTATCTTTCCTGTTTCTGTCCGAGAACCGAGGTATTAAATTTGCATGTACGCCGCCTGTCCGTTGCAGTTTGCCTTGAAAATGGCGGGGTGTTCTCCCGCCGAAATATCGGCGGTCGCTGAAAGTGTTACCTGGCTGAATTCCCGGAAGTTATTTGAAAGTTGTATACGCCAGGAGAAACTCAGGTCTCAACCGATCCCTTCTTCTAGTCAAGTTGTGCCACAAGCTCCTCTTCTCCCCAATTCTATTCAATACCTCCGCATTAGTTATGTGATCTACCCAGCTAATCTTCAGCATTCTTCTGTAACACCACATTTCGAAAGCTTCTATTCTCTTCTTGTCTAAACTATTTATCGTCCACGTTTCACTTCTATACACGGCTACACTCCATATAAATACTTTCAGAAACGAATTCCTGACATTTAAATCTATACTCGATGTTAACAAATTTTTCTTCTTCAGAAACGCTTTCCTTGCCATTGCCAGTCTACATTTTATATCCTCTCTACTTCGACCATCATCAGTTATTTTGCGCCCCAAATAGCAAAACTCCTTTACTACTTTAAGTGTCTCATTTCCTCAGCATCACCCGACTTAATTCGATTACATTCCATTATCCTCGTTTTGCTATTGTTGATGATCATCTTGTACCCTCTTTTCAAGACACTGTCCATTCCGTTCAACTGCTCTTCCAAGTCCTTTGCTGTTTCTGACAGAATTACAGTGTCATCGGCGAACCTCGAAGTTTTTATTTCTTCTCCATGGATTTTAATACCTACTCCGAACTTTCCTTTTGTTTCCTTTATTGGTTGCTCAATATACAGATTGAATAACATCGGAGAGAGGCTACAAGTCTTACTCCCTTCCCAACCACTGCTTCCCTTTCATGTCCCTCGACTCTTATAACTGCCATCTGGTTTCTGTACAAATTGTAAATAGCCTTTCGCTCCCTGTATTTTACCCCTGCCACCTTCAGAATTTGAAAGAGAGTATTCCAATCAACGTTGTCAAAAGCTTTCTCTAAGTCTACAAATGCTAGAAACGTAGGTTTGTCTTTCCTTAATCTTTCTTCTTAGATAAGTCGTAAGGTCAGAATTCCCTCACGTGTTCCAACATTTCTACGGAATCCAAATTGATCTTCCCCAAGGTTGGCTTCTATCAGTTTTTCCATTCGTCTGTAAAGAATTCGCGTTAGTATTTTGCAGCTGTGACTTATTAAACTGATAGTTCGGTAATTTTCACATCTGTCAACACCTGCTTTCTTTGGGATTGGAATTATTATATTCTCTTCAAGCCTGAGGGTATTTCGCCTGTCTCGTACATCTTGCTCACCAGATTGTAGAGTTTTGTCAGGACTGGCTCTCCCAAGGCTATCAGTAGTTCTAATGGAATGTTGTCTACTCCGGGGGCCTTGTTTCGCCTCAGGTCTTTCAGTGCTCTGTCAAACTCTTCACGCAGTATCATATCTCCCATTTCGTCTTCATCTACATCCTCTTCCATTTCCATAATATTGTCCTCAAGTACATCGCCCTTGTATAGACCCTCTATATACTCCTTCCACATTTCTGCTTTCCCTTCTTTGCTTAGAACTGGGTTTCCATCAAAGCTCTTGATATTCATGAAAGTGGTTCTCCTTTCTCCAAAGGTCTCTTTAATTTTCCTGTAGGCAGTATCTACCTTACCCCTAGTGAGATAAGCCTCTACATCCTTACATTTGTCCTCTAGCCATGCCTGTTTAGCCATTTTGCACTTCCTGTCGATATCGTTTTTGAGACGTTTGTATTCCTTTTTGCCTTCTTCATTTACTGCATTTTTATACTTTCTCCTTTCATCAATTAAATTCAATATTTCTTCTGTTACCCAAGGGTTTCTACCAGCCCTCGTCTTTTACCTATTTGATCCTCCGCTGCCTTCACTATTTCATCCCTCAATGCTACCCATTCCTCTTCTACTGTATTTCTTTCCCCCATTCCTGTCAATTTTTCCCTTATGCTCTCCCTGAAACTCTGTACAACCTCTGGTTCTTTCAGTTTATCCAGGTCCCCTCTCCTTATATTCCCACCTTTTTGCAGTTGCTTCAGTTTTAATCTACAGTTCATAACCAATAGATTGTAGTCAGAGTCCACATCTGCCCCTGGAAATGTCTTACAATTTAAAACCTGGTTATACAGAATCATAAATTATTTTGCAACCAATTGTCAGCAATGAAATTTCAGGCAGTATGAGGTTTTGAAAGGGCGGTGCGTGCGGAGTACCTATTTCTGTTTTTTATAACAAACAACTGCCTGTCTGTTCAATGTTGATGGTGCTGATTTCTTTATGAACAGTACACCATTGGTTACATTTCGTCATTAGATGATGGAGAAGTAGCATCATTAGTTATACGAACTTTCAGAAATGAATTTAATTTATAGCACAGTAGAAAACAGTGCCCGGAAAGTCGAGAAGTATGAGCAGAAGAAAGTTTACCATCGATGGTAATCCTAAATGGAATTTTGTCGCCTTGGTACAGACCGATGGCCAAGGATATGGGCAAATGACTGTAGACTTTCAGGAGATCATGAGAGCTCGTGTTGATAAATAACAATCCAACGTGCCCGTGACATTTACTCTCCGAAGAATACAGCCAAGAGGGTAATGGCGTACTGGAGTAATGGAGTCACAGACATATGTTAAACATTGTATGCAAGCAATGGAACCAAACGTTTTTGAGCCCATTGCAGTAAGAAAGTACTGAATTTTGTAGTTTGCATTGTTCGTGGATGAGGTCTTTTTCAACGGTGGCTTTAGTTTCACTTACTGCAATACCCATATCTGGGGTGATGGTAATTCCTACGCCCGGTTGGTTACAGTCCACCGATAAATATTCTCCATCAGTTTGTAGGCTGGAGCTGTACACGATTAGCCAACAGAACTTTATTTAATGTCGGCTTTTTTGAACATCTCAGGGTACGGGTGTTTATTACACATGTGCTCACACACTTGTTCGCGATAGCGTGTTGTTTCAACACGACAACGAAAGATATTACCCTCCGTGAGCACCTGAACAGCAGATTCACTGGACTGGAAATGGAGAACCTTCCCTCAAAATGATGTGCGATATTTACAAAAGATCGTTTGTGTATTGATACCTAGCAGAAACTGTCAGAGTGCGCCGTTTCAAGTGTGTGCATAGAACGGTTGCTATGAGTTCAGGTTGTTGGTATACAGCTTAAGTTCTTTATGCTACTAACAATTAAACTAATTAGTTTCTAATCTCAAAGTACTTCATTCAGGGCCCTCTATTTTGTGTATAATTTTGGCGTAAAATCCTTAAGACACAACTAGCACGAACCGCAAGATGGGCTGATTTCCAATGATTGCCAGCCAACGGACCGATCATGCTTGTGGAGTCGCCCGATCGAGCTCCATAGTAAGGACCACACTATAGAGGGAACAGTAACCACCGACTGGTTCCTCAGGAAAAGCATAAGCAGCTCTAATTTCTGGAGGAAACTTCCATCGGAGTCATACATGGTAACAAATAAAAATTATTATTAAATACTCTGAACAGTAAGAACTTGATTTCTCCTCCCCCTCTTATACAGTAATCCAGGTGACCAATCAATACATGGTATGCCAAGATGCTGGAGATGTATGGCAACTGGAGGGCTAGGGACTTAATTGCACACGCAACTTAATTGCGCACACACACACACACACACACACACACACACACACACACACACACACAAGCAACAACAACAACAATGGCGTCCCACAAATAGTTAGTCTGTATGTAGATCATGACGTGGCCACACTTAAAAGAATTTTACTGAAAATTGTTTGCTTGATTTATCAGCCTGCTTGAAAAAGATTTTATGCCTTTATCCCATCTGTACGCTTTATCTCCGAGATGATACGTTTACTTCTCAAGGACATACGCTTGTGACCGAAAATTAAAAAAAAGTAACAAACTGATTGTATCTCTATTTTTTTTTATCTAGATGGGACTTACATTGTAGGCATGAGCTAAAAGATAAGACTATGCCAGCTGTATTTCGTGTCTGATTTTGTATTTCAGCCTCAGATCACATCGGTGACATGATTATCCTTTTTCACTTATTTTTAGTAATATTTCCAAGACATCATCTAATTTAAAAAGAAAGAAATTGGACAGTAAAATAAGATTTACAAATCTTAAAATCTATATACAACCATCCTGTAGTAACGGAAATTAAATGATATGGGTAGGGTGTAGCAATAAATACATTTATCCATTTTTAAATAATAAATGCGAATTTCTCAGGTTTGGTGTGACTGGGCGAAGACGTGATTCAGCAACTGGACGCGTAGGGGCGATTAACTATTTCATCTCAGTACGTGATGAATGGGCAGTGTATGAAGGCGTAGGCAGCTGGTATGATGTTGGCATAACATGTTCTCCAGGCAGAGAGGCGTGGTGTCACGTAGCTATTAGCTGACAGCCAGCTTTTATCTCTGCATCTGCATGCAGCCGCAGCTTAATGGGCGTTAACCAGAGCAGCATAACCCACGCTATCCGGCCGTCGGCGCCGCCATATTGTCGCAGTCGCAGCGGCCGTTCGTCGTCTGCTAGTGGTCATATGGCGTCTTTTGTTAGCAGTAATTGGACTGCAGAGGCAGTGTTCAGGTCATATTTTGAGATGCAGGTCAGGTAGCGCAAACACAGTCGAATGTTTATGGAACCAAACATTGGACGGAAGGGATTATCATCTGATACTGAATGGAAGCCGAGGCTTCACGCTGCTTTTGAACACTTCTGATACATTTGTTGCTAAAACATGTTTATTCGTGCTTTTCGGGTTTGGCCCGTCATCAGAAAGTCAAGGGGAAAAAACAATTCAGACAATTGTGTCAACTGGCATCTACTGTAACAACGCTAAAGTGTTACAATGAGAGGCCATGGCAGAAACGCTAAAATAATAAAGTTTTTACAACGAGTAAATTCATGTCATTAGTGACCAAAACGTAGTGATCGTGGCATGCTCAGTATAAAAAATGACAACGGGGATCAGGAAATCGCTTTTTTCATTTAACAACTGAAGTGACCAATTTATTAAATTAGAGAAAATATCAAGCTCTTCGAAGTTTTCTAATGGTGTCCTTTACAAACCTAATGACAAACATCAAAATATGAAATGCTAGTACATTAATAACCGGTGTAAGTGCCAGAATGTTGAATGCAAGCATGCAGACGTGCATGCATTATGTTGTAGAGGTGGCGGATGTCAATTTATGGGATGGAGTTCCACGGCCGTTGCCTTGATCGGTCAATACAGGGACGATTATCTCTGATAGTGGATGACTCTGAAATTATTGTCCCACATGTGCTCGACTAGAGACATGTCTGGTGATCGAGCAGGCCAAGACAACACGTCGACACGTTATAGATCACGTTGGGTTAAAACAGCAGTATGTGGACTAGCATTATACTGTTGGAAAACATCCTCTGGCGTGCAGCTCAAATCAACAGATTGACGTACATATTTGCAGTCATGGTGTGTGGGGTAGCCACTAGGGTGCTCCTGCTGTCATGCTAACTCACTCCCCAGACCACAACTTCAGATGTAGGCTCAGTGTGCCTAGCACGCAGACAGGTTGGTTGCAGGTGAATGCAATGCACGCTGCAGGATGTCTGGCTCGGAGCTGTTGTTGGAGTAACCGAATTGTAACAGTTCTTTGTGTTACTATGGTACCAGCTACTGCTCAAATTGCATACAGATGCAGTGCGATCCGCCAGTGCCCAACTCCGAACACGATGGTCTTCCTCTCGGTCGTGGCACGTGGTTGGCCGTACTTCTTGCTGCAGTACATTCTCATGACCACCGTTGCCAGCAACCATTTACAGTGACTACATTCCTACCAATCATTTATGCAGTATCGCAGAAGAAACATCCAGCAACTCGTAGCTGTAATACACAAAGTTGTTAAAACTCAGTGAGGTGTTGATAATGGCGTATTTGTCGCCTTAAAGGCATTCTTGACTAAAATCAACACAGTGAGTCCAATTTCAAAGATAACTGACACTTACTACCGTTACAGCGTGGACTTGAAGCAAACCTGATTTGCATTCTCACAGTAGCACACTAGCGCCACTGCTATACGAACGGAGCGAAATTTGAATAGACACCTACTTTCAGATGTAGAAACACGCCTACCAACTTTCGTTTGTGCCGCAAATCACCTCCTTGGTGTTCTTCTTCTTCTTTTTTTTTTTTTTTTTTCATCGGTGTTGAAGTGTAGAAGCTTGAATTATAGTTTCTTTCATACTGTTCTCAGGAGGATAGCCAACAAATCTATCAATCAATGCCAAGCCGAATAACTGCTTGCAAAAGGACCAACGTATTATTAACTTCCTCAATTGTGAAACTCTTTCTGTTGAATAAATCATCTCATTTGCTTATCTGTACATGCACATCGCATCTATCCATTTGCTTCACATTCGGATAGTTCCTCCGTGGTGCATTCCTATGTCTCTTTTTGTCTTGTAATATATACACTATGTGATCAAAAGTGTCCGGACACCCCCAAAAACATACGTTTCTCATATTAGGTGCATTGTGCTGCCACCTATTGCCAGGTACTCCATATCAGCGATCTCAGTAGTTATTAGACATCGTGAGAGAGCAGAATGGGGCGCTCAGCGAACTCAGACTTCGAACGTGGACAGGTGATTGGGTGTCACTTGTGTTACAGGTCTTACGCGAGATTTCCACACTCCTAAACATCCTTAGGTTCACTGTTTCCGATGTGATAGTGAAGTGGAAACGTGAAGGGACACGTACAACACAAAAGCGTACAGGCCGACTTCGTCTGTTGACTGACAGAGACAGCCGACAGTTGAAGAGAGTCGTAATGTGTAATAGGCAGACACCTATCCAGACCATCACACAGGAATTCCAAACTGCATCAGGATCCACTGTAAGTACTATGACAGTTAGGCGGGAGATGAGAAAACTTGGATTTCGTGGCCGAGCGGCTGCTCATATGCCCATCACGCCGGTAAATGCCAAACGACCCCTCGCTTGATGTAAGGAGCGTAAACATTGTACTATTGAACAGTGGAATGACGGATGACGGTACACAATGTGGCGATCTGATGACAGGGTGTGGGTATAGCGAATGCGCAGTGAACGTCATCTGCCAGCGTGTGCAGTCCCAACTGTACAATACGGAGGCTGTGGCGTTATGGAATGGTCGCGTTTTTCATGGAGGGGGCTTGCACCCCTTGTTGTTTTGCGTGGCACTATCACAGCACAGGCCTACTTTGATGTTTTAAGCACATTCTTGCTTCCCACTGTTAAAGAGCAATTCGGGGATGGCGACTTAGTCTTTCAACACGATCGAGCACCTGTTCATAATGCACGGCCTGTGGCGGAGTGGTTATACGACAATAACATCCCTGTAATGGACTGGCCTGCACGGAGTCCTGACGTGAATCCTATAGAACACTTTGGGATATTTTGGAACGCCGACCTAGTGCCAGGCCTCACGGACCGACATCGATACCTGTCCTCAGTGCAGCACTCCGTGAGGAATGGGCTGCCATTCCCCAGAACACCTTCCGGCACGTGATTGAACGTATGCCTGTGAGAGGGGAAGCTGTCATCAAGGCTAAGGGTGGGCCAACACCATATTGAATCCCAGCATTACCGATGGAGGGCGCCACGAACTTGTAAGTCATTTACACCCAGGTGTTCAGATACTTTTGATCACACAGTGTATACATAATTTTAAACAATTGAAAGCCGTCACTGTTATCCTCTACAACTGTACGCCAAGTCTGTGAAAGCTGCAGAGGTTGACCTTTAGAAATGTACAAAACTGGTGCATCAGTTACTTATAACAGATGAAGGAGTACAGAGGGCGATCATTCCGAGACATAATGTAGCAAGCGCTGCAATGTATAATGCTATGACTGTCAGAGCCAACGTCTTTCACAGGTAGAGTCGGCCATTTTTCTTGCGTAACTGCTCACAGCGTATGAAGCGTTTGGGAAGGGCAAAACCACTCCTCTCAAACCTATGCGCAATAGCTGTCATATGCAGGGATTCACGCCGAGTCGGCCACTCCAAGGGCTGGATTGTTAGCGGTTGACGTTCGTCAACCTAATAATCTGTTTTCAGTTGTGAGATGTCGCCTTGTGGCATGATATCAGATACTGTACTGGCGTAAAGATACTTGCCTCGGCAATCAAGTTTCATACGGACGCTAGTGGTGTGAAGCACTCGACTTAGATCTCGCCAGTTCCTGTCCTAATGGTGGAAGAAGCTCTCAGGTATGGTACTTGCGCATGGGGAAGGGAGATGGTGTCGCAGAGTTTCTGGTGTCCACCCCAGAAATGGTCGACTGATATGCCCGAGGCCGTACCGTGATCTGAAATTAAGCTCATGCAACGTGCCCCGTCGTACTGGTATGAAGTTTCGTGGCCGAAGAACAGTAGGCCATGAAATGGATGCAAGTAATCAGAAACTGTGCTGTCGTACTCTATAACTTCCTTGATTTGCTCTTTCTGTATGCCCATCAAGCAGCGTCGTATAGATGGAGACGTTTGAACTCCCGCCGGACAGTGAGACTGATTATCCTTAGACAACATAGGGAGAGGAAATGATGACTTGGTCGTGTAACATAATGCGCAGCGCACTAGGTAATGGGATGGAGAGGTGAGCCAAATACGGATCGCAATCACGTGGAGTTTTAATTACAGTGGACTGGTACCTACGCCAGTCTCCGTGCGGTTTTTATGCCATCTCTCACACCTTGTCCCCTAAGCCCGCCTCAGAGACTATGATACTCAGACAGTTAAAATGTAATCTCATACAGACCAAAGTTTACACTATTTAAAGACAATGTCGACTGTCTTCCCTTAGGTTTCCTTGACGACTGTGATGTCAGGAATGGCATCCAGCCACAAAGTTAAATAACAGAATAATAAATTGCCAACTCCTGAAAAAGTAGATCCTGTACTAGACGGGATAAACACGACGGGGAAAAAAGAACGTAAGCGAGACGAAGTTTTTGGCCACTGCGTATTACAGAGCCTACGGCGCGCAGTCTCCCGTAATGTTGGCAGCAGAGCAAACCACAGGCGACGACACGGCTTGTGCTCAGCACATGCTGAACAGGTCATAGATTCTAGTATCAGAAGTAAATTGAAAAATGCTTCAGTCCTTCGGCTTCTACCAACGTTTCCGAAAGTTTTCTGTCGGTTGTGAGAAAAATGCCGGAGCTGGATATCTTCTCCGAGATATTCTCAATTGGAACGTCCTCTGCCTCACTACCAGCTCGGTTTATATTTTGATGAAAAGAACTGGCCTGCGCAATGGGTTGGTTCTCACTTCCCAATATTACCTATCGGGTTAGATAATGTAATGTATTAAGAAACTAAAAAGAAGTCTTCGTACATCCATATTTAAACTAGATGATAGTGGGACATAGCTGGTATAATTTTTATTAAAAATGAAATTCCTCCAGCTGTACGTAAGATTTTATATTTACTTCGCTACTAGTTTCGACGTTGCGTCAACGCCATCTTCAGGCCCGTACACTTTGATGAAATCAGTTGTGTTTAACTGCCCGCCATCCATGTGGAGCACGTGTTGGTCTCAGCGCGGACTTCTAGACTGAGCCACACACAACTAATTTCGTCAAAGTGTACGGGCCTGAAGATGGCGTTGACGTAACGTCGAAACTAGTAGCGAAGTAAAAATAAAATCTTAAGTGCAGCTGAAGGAATTTCATTTTAAATAAAAATATAAAAAGAAGTAACCACAGGTAGTCTCTCAGCGTGAGTCGTAAAAAATTAGGCCATCAACAGTCTAAGAAATGTGACCATACTCCGCACCTGCGATTTCTTCGGTTATTATATGGCTGTCACTAGCTGGTTTACGTCGACTTTGTCTTTGGTTTTAGTTGCGAATTGACTTCCAAACGTTCTGTTATCTCTCTTGTTCACGGCAGTTCGGCATGATCCAGATGCGGTTGCAAGAAGTGATTTGCCCTCTACGTTGTTTGCTGAGCATTGGTCTTTGGATCCACGGGTACTGACGGTCGCTGTGCTGTCCTCAACGGTTTAGTGCTCAGCAATTGCCATGTTGCAATATCAGTGGTTGTGTCAGAACGTCATAAGATCACTCTAACGGTCACAGGTCCCTTATGTCACCGTCCTTTATCATGAAACCAGATATATTTCGACGTCACCATCATGAAATTTTATTCGTTACTAGTGTGTTACTCAAAGAAGCAAACTATGTTGGAGTTCCAAATCAGGATTTGATCGTTCTTTCATTGGCCTGCGACAATCAAAATAGTCACATGAGTAGTCCGAGCTTTTATCAGACAGTAACAAGAGTGTGCTTACGTCGTACATCGATGTCTCGCCAGTGTGTTTACATTTCGCGAAGGCAGTTGCAGCTGTAGCTGTTCCAAAGCCAAGTACTGACAAAGTTGTTAGTTCACTGTATTTTAGTATTAAATTTAGTAGTTTTCAGTCGTTCATCCAAATATTAACTGTGTGTCTACATTTTCAGGCGCGCAGTTGCAGCTTTAGCGGTTCTTAAGTACTGACGAAGTTGTTAGTGAACTGTTATTCGGTTATTAAATTTAGTAGTTTTCAACGGTGTCTCGTGCTGTTTTCTTGTGAAATAACGGATTAATAAACTTTCAGAAACTTCCGTCAACTGTATTTTACAGAGTTGTTTGTGCGTTGTAGTCATTTATTAAATTTAGTACGGCGGTTTTCAGCTGATGTTTCTTATTGTCTGTCGTGAAACCATTCAGAGAAACTTTAGTTCACTGTGTTTAATTTCGTTAAGTGTTCCAGTAGTCGCTTGAATTTTTGGTTTTAGATAAGAAACTGTGTGACTTTTTGGTGGTATTGGTATTAGCTGTATTTTGGTAGTATTAATAAAAGTAGTTACTTTCTTAGTAGAAAGAGAAATTCGAGATCATTAGTGTTAGTTCTTTAAACAGTTCTACTCTAATAATTGAACTTAGGTGACGTATACATTTGGTTTTTCAGAAACTTTTAACATTTTACCACGAGTGAGAGGTGTGGACTTTGTCGTAGGTTTGTGAGTCGTGGGTTACGATGTGAGATTTGTTCAAAGTGTTTTCATTGGGGGGAACGCCGTGGGAAAGCCAGTGGGCATTCTAGCGAGATCCTCTCCTGGAAATTCAGAATTTGTAGCAGAAATATGTTGATAGACCAGCAGGAGCGTAAGATCTCTGCACTTCAGGTACAGTTACAGAACGCAAAGGAAGAACTAGAGAGGATGGGAAGGGTGCAGGACGCTGGGGAATGGGAACTAGCAGTTGGTAAGAAAGTAGGTAGGAGGAGGAGAAGATATTCAGACAGTTGTACTTTGCGTACAGTTGTACTGTCAAAGTTTAGTGGAGAGGAGCCTCTTGTAGCTGTAAGTGTAGGAAACATGCAGCAATCCTCAGGAGTTAGGGAGCCTAAGTCACTTGCAAATTCTAACAGAAAGAAAAAGATTCTGTTGCTAGGTAGTTTTCATGGCAGAGGTGTGGGCCAGCAGTTCCAGGAAGTGTTGGAGAGCGTGTACCAGGTCACAGTATTGTGAACCCTAGTGCAGAGTTAGCTCAGGTTACTGTTAACATAGGGGGGCTATTTAGGAATTTTACGAAAGAGAAAAGTGCTGCGGTTAGGCGTGTTAACAGGGACCTGGAGAAGACTCTGATAGCGGAGGGCATGGCTCACGTTGTAGTGGTGCCAGTTGAACCTTTCAATGGATAGGATTTCACTAGGCATGGCCTGCACCTCATTAGGTATGGAAAGGACAGGCTGGCAAAGATTATAGGTGACAGTGTAGTGGGCCATGGTGGGATCACTCATGGGAAAATTCCTGTGGTATACGCTGTTAGAGCTGCGCCCTTTCTAGGTTGAAGTCAGCTGATAGGTATCGCTTGTTAAAGGAAGTCTCTCTAACAAAGGAATCACCTTCAAAAGATTTCAGTTATCTAAGTAGTGAAGGAATTCGCTTATTTCATAAAAAAGATAAGTCGTATTAGACGTAAAGTCAGCGAACTGCTTATAAATGTTGACTCTGACGTTATTGGTATATCGGAGCACCACTTAAATAACTTGACAATTCTGAGGCTTTCTTTTCCAGGATGCAGATTAGCTAGCTGTTTTTCAAGGAGTTCCTTGCGGAGTAGGCGAGCCATGTACGTAAAAAAACAGTATTCCATTTGAATCCTTAGAAGTATCATGGCGCTGCTCTGAATAGGTATTTGAATGCAGTGCAAGGGCAGCTGAATTTAGTGAAACTACAGTAAACTTCTAGATGCTGTTATTTACAGGTCCCCTGAGTCTGACTTAAGAGAATTTCTGCTCAAGCTAGAGAGGTTACTTGGTTCATTTTATACAACTGCCGAAAATAAGTTGTCTGTGGTGACCGCATGCATGTTTACAAACACATAATAAGCCTTGAAAATAAACTTGGCACAAATGGAACCGCACAAAGTGTTATATTGAATGGACCTATATTTTTCCGTGGATGCCGAGTTAATTTTAGCCTCGATGTATGTGATTATGCTCGAAAAAGGACGTTGGAAGATCTCAAAAAACTCATATGATTCGATGCAGACTGTGTTTTTTCCAACCAGGGTGTAGGGGAACAGTAGCTCAGCCATAGAAAATATTTTTATTCATTCTTCATTACTAGATGGAAATTCAGATAGTAAAAGGTTGAAGGGCCTTTCAGAGCATGATGAACAAATTTAACACTGAAAGGCTTTTGCACTCAATCAAATGTTATGTATAATTACAAACTATGTGGAAAAGCTAATTCAGGGACAGTAGAGAATTTTTTTAACCTCATTAAGAAACAGACGTGGCAGGATGTTTGTCGGGCCGATAACATAGATGACAAATGATAATGCTTTCCTTAATACATTTCCCATGCACTTCGAAAGTTTCGTTCCATTGGAACTTTATAAACAGGATATTAGAAGCATAATGCAGCCAAGGTGGCTGAAGAGTGGGTATCATGCAGAAAAAAATGGGAATTATATCAAAATGTTAGAAGTAGTCACAATCCAGCTACACTAGCCCATTACAGACAGTATTGTAAGGTGCTTGAAAATGTTATTAGGAAGACGAAGCCCGCCCGGTTAGTCCTGCGGTCTAACGCACTGCTTTCCGAGCGGCGGATTAGTGTCGAAGTCCGGTGTGCCGGCCAGTCTGTGGATGGTTTTTAAGGCGGTTTTCAATCTGCCTCGGCGAATGCGGGCTGGTTCCCCTTCTTCCGCCACAGTTACACTACGACGGCGATTGCTGCTCAACCACTTTCTCCACGTACGGGTACACCATAATTAGTCTACCACGCAAACATTGGGGTTACACTCGTCTGGTATGAAACGTTCCGGGGGGTCCACGGGGAGGCCAAACCGCACAGTAACCCTGGGTTCGGTGTGGGGTGGCGGTGGGGTGAGTGGACTGCTGTAGCCTGTTGTGGAGTTGTGTATGACTTCGGGCTACGGCGGGAACGAAGCCTCTCCGTCGTTTCTATGTCCCCAGTTCCATACAATACAATGCAATACAATACAATACAATCACTGAAAACTAAGGACTGTCATGCATATTATGGCGTACCTAGCAGAATATTTAAGTACTATGCTACACATGTTAGCACTGTGCTCAGCCATATTGGTAATTTTTCTTCAAGAATAGTAAGTTCCCTCAACGCTTAAAATACTCTGTAGTAAAGCGGCTGTATGATGAGGGAGGAAGGGATAATGTAGACAATTTTAGATCTCTTCCTATTTCAACAGTATTTGCTAAAGTTACTGAAAAAACTGTATATAAAGATAATTGATCATTTGATTTCATATTATTTACTATCAAATGTACTGTTCGGTTTGGAAGTGGCTTAACAACTGGAAATGCTATATTCTCTCTTCTCTGTGAGGTACTGGATGAATTAAATAGGAGGATTCGAATGCTAGCCATCTTTTTTGCTTTAACTACGGCATTTGATTACGTTGATCACAAATTACTTTGGTAAGCACTTTCTCACGAAAAGTAAACGTCTCGTGTCCGAGCCGCGGTCCGGCACACAGTTATAATTTGCCAGGAAGTTTTATATCAGAGCACACTCATTCATTTAAGAAACAGTGCTATTCATGGACACCAGTCTGTCCGCAGGATCACTTGACAGTACACACGTTTACAAAGTTACTCAGTAACTCATACACTTTTAAGCTTGTTAAGTTTAAAGAGTTTCTTGTCTTGGAAACAACAGTTGAATCTTTGCAGTAAGCACTTATTGTGAGATCCACATTAAGAGCATGTGGCACGACGCCCTTCCATACAAACTTTTTAACGTTTCACACATCTGTCCCTCCAGAAGAAAGAACATTCACCGTTTACGTCCGGCACAGGAACCCTGAGAACACAACATTAAGGCTGATGTGTCACAAGAGTCAATGCCAAATCCAATTCTTTTTTCACTGCTAACGTGCGAATAGCACTTCAATCCGTTTACTTTGTTTAGTTGGTAAATTTGGTTGCCTTTGGTTGCAAAGTCTTTTACTCCTTCGTGTCTCACGTGCTGATTACCATGTGAGCAGATGTGATAAACTCGTATGGGTACTGCGATGGATTTTGCGTTCAAGTGCCCGGATAAGACGATTCTGGGAATACAGAGCCTTCTCGAAATAGAGCTGAGTAATAACCCGAAAATGCTACAGCGGAATGTCGAGGGGGAGGAGGCACTGGACGCCTGTGACTTACAGCTGCGCTGAGGGGAAATTCTTTTGTGTTTCGACAAACATATTTTTTTGGAGAAATTAACACGTACACAATTCCTTCTCTGATAGTCACTTAACAGATACTGACAGGACTTGCAACGCCAGTCAATGATTCACATCAGTGAACAGCCAGAACCCACAACCGACGTGCGAAACGAATCCAAGTCTGAACCTCGTCGGAGTTGTAGAGAGGGGGAAAGTTGTCCACAATGAGTTTGTAAGTGTTGTGCTGACATCCCTGCAGTGATCTGAACTGTCAGCGTCTGATAGGGCAGCGCTACTTATCTTGGGGCGCTGGAGGCGTGACCAGCGGCGTTTCCTGGAGGCGTCTCCTGGGGCACAACAACAGTGACCTGCCCTTGAAGCTGCAGTCGACTAATCGTTAGATATTTGCGATGTAGCAAATGCGTTGGCAGATTGTGTGCTAGTAACACAATTCTAGACTCTTCATATTAGCAGAATGTATGGCACGCTTCCCCACGCTACACCGTTCTATTCCAGGATCAGTCGGAGCAGTGACTTATAAAGACGATGGTGAAGTTTTTGGGTTACGATGTGGTTGACATGGTTGCTCCAGGTTATCTGAGTATACACAGTGACACCGAAGTAACTGCAATGCTGCTTGCAGTGGGTATCTATGAACGTGGTCAACATTTAGATTGGTCGGTATACTCCATAGGCCGATGATAACGGATCGACTCTTGGAGGAGTCGGCTAATATCTGTGCCATACGAGTGGCACGTTTGCCTTACCCCAGCCAGAGAGTCATGCCTGGTGTCGGTTCGAACCGGAGCCGCGAGAAGGCAGGCCGCACGTGCTTCTGATTGCCCTGAGCGACGCTGGAGCCCAGTGGAGCACTGACGGACGAGGAGAAGTCAGATGGTGGACAGCCACGAACGGAAAGCCTTCTCGAGGCTTGTACACCAAAGAGCTCTCTAAGGGATATTGCTAGTGGTGAGTATGTGGCTTGGGAGCTCCGGGCCAGAAAGGGAAGAAGGGGAGATACGAGCTTTGCCATTTCAAGAACAGCATCACCTATATGCTTGAGAGACCCACGGCTACCTTTTGGTCGTTACATAATCCAGTATAGTGAACAGTGTACAGTACAAGTGGTGCATTAAGTGTATAGGTTAGTGAGTAATATTATAAATAAAAAGTCTGTGGTCATAATATGACGTGTTACGGCTGTCATGTGAAGGCACGCCGATCATACGAATGTGTTCCCTCGAGAGGGGACCCAATTCGATTTTGTAAATTACGCGACTAGAACGGGATTGATTTCTATCACTATTTGTACAGAGTTATTTGCCTTGCTACACTAATGGTCATTAAAATTGCTACACCACGAAGATGACGTGCTACAGACGCGAAATTTAACCGACAGGAAGAAGATGCTGTGATATGCAAATGATTAGCTTTTCAGAGCATTCACACAAGGTTGGCGCCGGTGGCGACACCTACAACGTCCTGACAAGAGGAAAGTTTCCAACCGATTTCTCATACACAAACAGCAGTTGACCGGCGTTGCCTGGTGAAACGTTGTTGTGATGTCTCCTGAAAGGAGGAGACATGCGTACCATCACGTTTCCGACTTTGATAAAATTCGGATTGTAGCCTATCACGATTGCGGTTTATCGTATCGCGACATTGCTGCTCGCGTTGGTCGAGATCCAATGACTGTTAGCAGAATATGGAATCGGTGGGTTCAGGAGGGTAATACGGAACGCCATGCTGGATCCCAACAGCTGCGTATCACTAGCAGTCGAGATGACGGGCATCTTATTTGCATGGCTGTAACGGATCGTGCAGCCACGTCTCGATCCCTGAGTCAACAGATGGGGACGTTTGCAAGACAACAACCATCTGCACGAATAGTTCGACGACGTTAGCAGCAGTATGGAGTATCAGCACGGAGACCATGGCTGCGGTTACCCTTGACGCTGCATCACAGGCAGGACCGCCTCGATAGTGTACTCAACGACGAACCTGGGTGCACGAATGGCAAAACGACATTATTTCGGATGAATCCAGGTACTGTTTACAGCATCATGATGGTCGCATCCGTGTTTGGCGACATCACAGTGAACGCACATTGGAAGCGCGTATTCATCACCGCCATACTGGCGTATTACCCGGCGTGATGGTATGGGGTGCCATTGGTTACACGTCTCGGTCACCTCTTGTTCGCATTGACGGCACTTTGAACAGTGGACGTTACATTTCAGATGTGTTACGACCCGTGGCTCTACCCTTCATTCGGTCCCTGCGAAACCCTACATTTCAGCAGGATAATGCACGACCGCATGTTGCATGTCCTGTACGGGCCTTTCTGAATACAGAAAATGTTCGACTGTTGCCCTGCCCAGCACATTCTCCAGATCTCTCACCAACTGAAAACGTCTGGTCAATGGTGGCCGAGCAACTGACTCGTCACAAAACGCCAGCCGCTACTCGTGATGAACTGTGGTATCGTGTTGAAGCTGCATGGGCAGGTGCACCTGTACACGCCATCCAAGCTCTGTTTGACTCAATGCCCAGGCTTTTCAAGGCCGTTGTTACTGCCAGAAGTGGTTGTTCTGGGTACAGATTTCTCAGGATCTGTGCACCCAAATTGATTGAAAATGTAATCACATGTCAGTTCTAGTATAATATATTTGTCCAATGAATACCCGTTCATTGTCTGCATTTCTTCTTGGTGTAGCAATTTTAATGTATGTACTTGAGAGACCGACGGCTACATTTTGGTTGTTACATAATCCAGTGCAGTGAACAGTGTACAGTACAAGTGGTGCATTAAGTGTATTGGTTAGTGAGTAATATTATAAATAAAAAGTCTGTGGTCATAATATGACGTGTTATGGCTGTCATGTGAAGGCTCGCCGATCATACGAATGTGTTCCCTCGAGAGGGGACCCAATTAGATTTTGTTAATTACACGCTTTTAACGGGACTGATTTCTATCACTATTCGTACAAAGAAATGTGCCTTGCTATTTTTCTTTGTGAGAGTGAACCATTTATACGTTTTATTGTACAGAAGAACTTACTGAGTTATATGCGTAGACAGTCCTGTCTATAACTGATAGTAGGTTCTGGTAGTGACTAGTTAGTAATCGGAATAGTCGTAGAACAATGTTCACCTGCATGCCTTGTAGGTAATCCAACTTAAATCTGAGAGATGTCTTACCGTCATACGGTTAATTGCAGAAAATATATTTATTGTCTCTTTCTGTCTCTAGCGGACGGCCAAATATTGTAATTACTATTATTTTCCCCTGATTCTTTGTGCTGGGTAAAAGTTGATTTTAACAGTATCTTTGTGATGAAAGTCTTTTAATGGTTATTCATTTGAGCCCTAATTTCAAGAACTATATTGGACTGCTAATCAAATTCTGTTTATTTGTTATTATTCTGTTGTCAAGGTTTTATGTTTAGTGAGTCAGTTGTTAAATTTAGTCCACACCTCCACAACCCCAAGTCTTAACAGAAATCCACCCAAAAGCTATACTACAGATTCAGCCATCCATGCTTCCAGACGATCGTTGGATCGTCAGCATACAACTAAAAGAGAATCGGCCCCAGTATCAAACCCTGTGGCATCGCAGCATTGTCGACGTGACCCGAGGAGATCCCACGCTGGACGCACACAGGGACTTTTCTATCTTTCGAAGAAGGAGGAAATGACTCAGATATCCCTGATTGAAAAGTTTGAGGCTGTCTTGCTAAATATTGTTGATAATACGGGATAGTTCTAAGAAGATGACTCTGAAGTATTTTAATCAAGTCGTGTCAAGCGTGCACATGTTGTTCCAGAATAAAGGTGTGCGGAAAAATCTTTGAACCCCCTTTCTCTCATTACGACATGATTCAGAGATGCTGCTCCATTGCGATTAGTGACACAACAACGTTGACACGCTAAGGCCGCACATGCAGCGCTTAACGCTGGCTGCTCAAAACTGACTGGTCGAATGCACATCTGTTGTTTACAGTTCTTAGTTCAAGCTGCTACCGTAGTTACTCCACTGTGGAATAACACCAGTCTCGGAACTTTTTGGACGGGCGGAGTAAGCTTCAATCAACAAATGCAGTTCTGCGTTCAGATACACGTTTTTTATTCTTTAGAAGTGAGCTATTTCGAGTAACGTTAAGTTGCAGGCGGTGAAAGGGGAGTCATAGCCAAGAGAAAGCAGATAAGCAGAGATCTGCAAAGAAAATTAAAAATCGTAAATGAAGTAGACCGTGAATTATTAAAGAAAACTACAGTCGTCGAAAAATATGGACATGCAAATCTCCATTATGCACCATACTCAAAGTCGTGAAAAATTCTTAAAGCTGGTGCGTTGCGTACCGGCAACAGAGTTAAGAATGAAGATGCTGAAATCTTACTTCTAGAATGTTTCAACGAAATGCGCACTTCCGGTGCACTTTTAAATATATCTATAATTCAGTCAACAGCGAAGTAGATGGAAAAAAGGCTGACTTAAAAAGCTGTTCTGCTGATTGGCGGTACTGTTTCCAATCATCTTGCAAGTAGTATCCTCAGATTAAAAGGTAACAAGTAACATGGTGGAGCACGCAGTAAACAACTGTCGCTTCTCTCCTACTGGCAGATGGAGAGAAATATTCCTAATACTACCTGTCTGGCTGTTCCCATACTTCCAAAGCTGTGCATTCAAAGAGTTATCTACACCGACTCAGGCGAAAATACGATGTGATTTAGAAACATATTTACTGAACTTTGGACTGAAAATTACTCCTGTCTTCGCCAGGAAACCGTCTAAGAGTGCATTTTTTGGAGTTTCAGTGTAGTATTTAACAGAAATCTTTTTCCTTCTCAAGTTGACTTTCTGCGTTATTATTGCGAACTGATGTTATAAATAGTATTGAAGCACCTGGTAACATTGTAAACTTTCTTTTTAATCTTCACGTATAAGAAAACAATAGATTCTGTAGTGCTTTCTGTGACGACATACGTAAATACACTCCTGGAAATGGAAAAAAGAACACATTGACACCGGTGTGTCAGACCCACCATACTTGCTCCGGACACTGCGAGAGGGCTGTACAAGCAATGATCACACGCACGGCACAGCGGACACACCAGGAACCGCGGTGTTGGCCGTCGAATGGCGCTAGCTGCGCAGCATTTTTGCACCGCCGCCGTCAGTGTCAGCCAGTTTGCCGTGGCATACGGAGCTCCATCGCAGTCTTTAACACTGGTAGCATGCCGCGACAGCGTGGACGTGAACCGTATGTGCAGTTGACGGACTTTGAGCGAGGGCGTATAGTGGGCATGCGGGAGGCCGGGTGGACGTACCGCCGAATTGCTCAACACGTGGGGCGTGAGGTCTCCACAGTACATCGATGTTGTCGCCAGTGGTCGGCGGAAGGTGCACGTGCCCGTCGACCTGGGACCGGACCGCAGCGATGCACGGATGCAGGCCAAGACCGTAGGATCCTACGCAGTGCCGTAGGGGACCGCACCGCCACTTCCCAGCAAATTAGGGACACTGTTGCTCCTGGGGTATCGGCGAGGACCATTCGCAACCGTCTCCATGAAGCTGGGCTACGGTCCCGCACACCGTTAGGCCGTCTTCCGCTCACGCCCCAACATCGTGCAGCCCGCCTCCAGTGGTGTCGCGACAGGCGTGAATGGAGGGACGAATGGAGACGTGTCGTCTTCAGCGATGAAAGTCGCTTCTGCCTTGGTGCCAATGATAGTCGTATGCGTGTTTGGCGCCGTGCAGGTGAGCGCCACAATCAGGACTGCATACGACCGAGGCACACAGGGCCAACACCCGGCATCATGGTGTGGGGAGCGATCTCCTACACTGGCCGTACACCACTGGTGATCGTCGAGGGGACACTGAATAGTGCACGGTACATCCAAACCGTCATCGAACCCATCGTTCTACCATTCCTAGACCGGCAAGGGAACTTGCTGTTCCAACAGGACAATGCACGTCCGCATGTATCCCGTGCCACCCAACGTGCTCTAGAAGGTGTAAGTCAACTACCCTGGCCAGCAAGATCTCCGGATCTGTCCCCCATTGAGCATGTTTGGGACTGGATGAAGCGTCGTCTCACGCGGTCTGCACGTCCAGCACGAACGCTGGTCCAACTGAGGCGCCAGGTGGAAATGGCATGGCAAGCCGTTCCACAGGACTACATCCAGCATCTCTACGATCGTCTCCATGGGAGAATAGCAGCCTGCATTGCTGCGAAAGGTGGATATACACTGTACTAGTGCCGACATTGTGCATGCTCTGTTGCCTGTGTCTATGTGCCTGTGGTTCTGTCAGTGTGATCATGTGATGTATCTGACCCCAGGAATGTGTCAATAAAGTTTCCCCTTCCTGGGACAATGAATTCACGGTGTTCTTATTTCAATTTCCAGGAGTGTATGTACCAGTATACTATACACGGTTAATGCGTAGAAAAAAAAACCGTATTTGAAAGCTAGTCGTATGAGTCAACGGTGAACACGAATTTTTTATAATGAACTCCAGATTTTTTAGTTCCTCCTGGCAACAGTAGTTGCCGACCAGTCAGCCTAGAGTTGGCGAACCCGCTCCGTAGGTAACATCATATGAACCATGTGTCAGACGAAGTCTACACTCTTCTACACTCCATGGCCATCGAAGAAAAATGAAAACTGTGGTTTAACTTTACAGAAGTGATTTTCGTCAACAGCAAAAATCGTTTACCGGCCATTTTAACTTCATTTACTGAAAAGAAATCACCGGCTTCTATCATTTCTGCCAGAGAATTCTTACTTTCTGCAACGATATTCGATTCGGGTTGAATTACGGCTTTTGTAAGTGCAAATGACTGTCTAAAACAAATTGAAGGATTGTTTTACAAGGTTCGGACAACATATGCTGCCGTGAATTTGCCGATACCACAGCCATTAAGTCTACTCAGGGGACTACGTGAGAAAGTTTCATATTCCTGCAGATGTGTTTTACAGTAACGTTGCGGAATGTATTTGCCTCGGAGTTGTTGGGAGTACGTAGCGAACAGTTACGAAATGTTACGAAAATCTATGATCGATGACTGTGTAATACGAAATCAAACGAATATCGTTAAAGAAAGTCACCGGACAAAAATTAGTCACCCGTAGACAAATAATTTAATATCGTGTAATTCCTACCCTAGACTTGCTAACCGCCTGGATTCGCTTAGGAAGAAACTTAACGAGGTTGTGCACGGACGTCCCATCCAGGTTAGGCTACTCGCTGAGGATTTGATTGTGCAGTTACACCAAATTGCGGGATTCTGACTTTTACCCGCTATTCTAACAAGTTTCTGTGGGGTTCTCGACAGGCGTCTCTACAGGCCAATGCTTTGTGGCCGAGCGGTTCTAGGCACGTCAGTCTGGAACCGCGCGACCGCTACGGTCGCAGGTTCGAATCCTGCCTCGGGCATGGATGTATGTGATGTCCTTAGGTTAGTTAGGTTTAAGTAGTTCTAAGTTCTAGGGGACTGATGACCTCAGAAGTTAAGTCCCATAGTGCTCAGAGCCATTTGAACCATTTGCAGGCCAATGCAAAAAAACTGAGTGCTCAAAAAACCAGTCACATATGTTTCCAGCTAGATGAGATTTGGTGTTGCCGTCTTCATGTGCCTGTGCGAGCACTGGCCTCTTGCTAGGAGAACGACTCCAAATATCCACTGCATGCAGTTCTCGTCGCAATGTTGTCTCTTTAATAGTTGGGGATGTACCTTCATTGACTGCCTGCAACAATTCTTGTCGGGTGTGGAAGCGATTTTGATTCACAATCCGTGAAACGTGTTTACGGTTCCTCTCAGACAGGATCTTTTTCCGGCAACAATTCTGACGTCGTGTTTCGTAGCCACGTGTATTACACCAATGAGTGTAGACACGTTGAATAGGAGTGCCCGAGCGGTAAATGCAGGCCAATGCAAAAAAACTGAGTGCTCAAAAAACCAGTCACATATTTTTCCAGCTAGATGAGATTTGGCGTTGTCGTCTTCATGTGCCTGTGCGAGCACTGGCCTCTTGCTAGGAGAACGACTCCAAATATCCACTGCATGCAGTTCTCGTCGCAATATTCTCTCTTTAATAGTTGGGGATGTACCTTCATTGACTGCCTGCAACAATTCTTGTCGGGTGTGGAAGCGATTTTGATTCACAATCCGTGAAACGTGTCTACGGTTCCTCTCAGACAGGATATTTTCCGGCAACAATACTGACGTCGTGTTTCGTAGCCACGTGTATTACACCAATGAGTGTAGACTCGTTGAATAGGAGTGCCCGAGCGTTTCTAGGCGCTACAGTCTGGAACCGCGCGACAGCTACGGTCGCAGGTTCGAATCCTGCCTCGGGCATGGATGTGTGTGATGTCCTTAGGTTAGTTAGGTTTAAGTAGTTCTAAGTTCTAGGGGACTGATGACCCCAGCAGTTTAGTCCCACAGTGCTCAGAGCCATGTGAACCATTTGAACCACGTTGAATAGTTCACCGCGAAACACCAACAAATCCAGTAACTTCACACGCCGCAATTGCTACTTCTTGTCACTCCACCATGCCCATACATTTACCCATGTTTATGAACAATGTCCACTTGAAACACAAATGTCTCGATGAACGCTACTGCCTTAAGCTCACGCAGAAACGGTGCGCTACCGGATGAGCCGATGACTCGATCCCCACGCCCTCTGTAAAGGTTACTTGCCCTCTCGCGTGATTAATTTTTTTGTCCGGTGAGCTCAGCATCTGACTGAAGATTTCTCCGACTGGCCGGGGCAAAAATTGTAACGTTTCGATAGTTATTATACCCATCATTTGTGGAGGAAAATATGAAGGCTGTGTCACTAGTCGAAACGCTGCAAATTTCGTGGCTGCCAGCCGGCTGGAAATTTCCGACTTCGGTGGAAACGTTAAAGAAAGTAAAGCTGTCATCACCTCGAAGATTGATTTTGAGACCACAGTTCTTCACTGGGCATCGTTCTATTGCTAGTTGTATTGCTTTTCCTTCCTCCTAGCTTTGAAATAAATTGCTCAGCAAGTTTTTAGGGATCCACTGATTATAATGTGGAATTCGAACCACGCTGTAATTTAGTAGTTTTCACATTAATAAGTAATATCATATGAAGTTTAGCACGCTTGTATTTGGCGCAATGTTTGGTCATTCATTTCAGCCTCTGTCGCTGATTAACACGTTGATTGCCGCACACATTTTTATGGATGTTTCACTACCAGATACACGGCGTCAGCGTGAGGCTCTGCTGTGACCGCCGGCGGACTCGTCGCAATCAATGTGTTCATCCATCACATATGTGGTTCCGCAGTTATTGTTATTGAGGGGTAATATCCTCCTCGGAAAGTCAGTTTCAACCAAAGGGTATTTCTTCTTACACTTGTTGGGCTTACTTTTAGCCCAGTATTCCTTCAGGGGTAACGACTGCATGTGTTTCTGTTACTCCTTTCACTCCTGGTGTTTGGTATCTCTTTCTTCTTCCACAAAACCGCATGTTTGTGTGACTTTGCTGCAGCCAATTTTTGATATAAATATAGTTTGCTACCGCAGTTTCTGTTTTCTGAAGCATTAATAGCAATGCCAGTTGTCAATCATCCAGTCGTTTAACTATTTAAATTCTTTACCAAGAAATAGTTTGTTATTGTCAGTTTTGAACTCACGATGATATTGATGAAGTTGAAATTTATGTCACACAGGGTCCCTTGGTAGTGTAAAAAAATTGAAGCTGCTAAGTCAATGGGTACAAAAGACGCGGCTATTTATGTCACATATTTTGATACTCGGAAACTCACCCTTAAAAACCTATAGGGTTCTTCCCGTTGACCTAGAATTGTAAAATTTGGCAAAAAGCAAGGTTTCAGAGAAAACCAGAGGAAAAAATTAATTCCACAAGAAATATTTTTCTGTTGTTTGTTATCTGTCAGTCTGTCTGTCTGTCCGGGCGCTTCCCGTTGACCTAGAATCATGATATTTGGCGAGAAGCGAAGCTCCACACTATAAGTAAAGAAAATAATCCAACTATCGTTAATCTGTAAATAAATCACCGCGAAAAAAATTGATTTTTTCATTTCTTGCCTGACTGCCTGTCTGTCCGTCTGTTAAGGCCCCTTTTTCTCAGCAACCGCTTGACGTTTTAAGTCCCTTGACAGCGTAAAAAATTTAAGTTTCTACTGCAATGCAAACAAAAGATACGGCCATTTATGTCACATATTTTAATATCCTTCCAGAATCGAAATTGATAACAGGCAAAAATCATCGACATTCTCGATCCCGGGATTGTTGAACTGTCTATATATATATAATTAACTTCATATGCAGTCCTGGGGCACGAGTCCTACTCTCATTTATCCAATTTTTATGTGACGTTCATGTCTTTAGCAAGGCTGTTTGTAATAAACACTTTTAAAATATCGCTAAGGTAGCAGAGAGAATCGTCACGTGACACAAATTTTAGCCGCATTGCTTTCAGAGGCCAATTACTACTCGAAGAATTGAAAGATAAACACTGTACAAAGGAATGATACTGCCCAATACTGAAGTTGTTTCAGTATCTCGCTGCAGACGTGAGTCAATGAACCGAGAGCCTCGCTACCTTCTCCTCGTTGATTTCGTTTCACACTCGGCAAATATATGGGTCAGCGCCAAAGTAATTGCGACGAACCGCAGCGCAATTACTCTATACCCACAATTCGCAGCGTGCAAGTCACTGGCAAATGACTTGCCGCGCACCTCTGCATTCAAGCGTGGCCATTTCATCAACTCTAGGCCCCTTGACTTTCTAGAAGAGGTGGCAGCGCGTTGCGCCACCCACGCCCTCATACGAGGCACAGCTAGACAATCTCGACTTAACAGTTGTTAATGTATGACACGGATGGAGAATTTTAGAAATTTATCTTTGGGAAACTAATACTGTGTGAAGGCGTTACCTGTCGTGCAAGGTGGCGCAGTGATTAATCCACTGGGCTCGCAATGGAAAGGAATGGTGTTCAAATCCATGTCCTCCGAAGATTTGTATTTTACGCATTTCCACTGTATCATTTAAAACAAATGCAGCGATAGTTCCTTCAAGCGAAACTTGTCAAAACAGCGCTCCATATTTTACAGCGTCGGACTTTAATTTACCTTTCTCTCTCTCTATAGACATACACTGAGGTGTAAAAAAGTCATGGCATAGCGATGTGCACATCTATAGATGGCGGTTGAATAGCGTACACAAGATACAAAAGGGCAGTGTCATTTCTACTTAGATGATTCATGTGAAAAGTTTTCCGACGTGACTGTGGCCGCATGGGGGGAATTAACAGACTTTGTACGCGGTCCATAGTGTCAAGGGTGTTCCGAGAATACCAAATATCAGGCATTACCTCTCACCACAGACAACGGAGTGGCCGACGGGCTTCACTTGACCACCGAAAGGAGACAAGGAACACTGAAATAACCACAGAAATCAGAGTGGGACGTACGACGAACATATCTGTTAGCGAAACTTGGCGTTAAAGGGCTATGGCAGCAGACGACCGACGCGAGTGCCTTTGCTAAGAGCAGTTGGTAAGATCTGATAGTAGGGTTCGGGTGTGGCGCAGACCCCAAGAAGCCATGGACACAAACTGTCAACAAGGCACTATGCAACCTGGTGGTAGCTCCGTAATGGTGTGGGCAGGGTTTGCATGCAAGGACTAAGGACTAGGTCCTTTGGTCCCCAACTGAACTGAACATTGATTGGAAATGATTATGTTCGGCTACTTGGAGACCATATACAGCGATTCATGCACTTCATGATCCCAATGTGCGCTATGGCACCGGGCCACAACTGTTCACGATAGGTTTAAATAACAGTCTCGACGATACGAGCGAATGATTTGGCCATGTAGATCGCCACACGTGAATCCCATCGAACATGTATGGGACGCAATCGAAAGGTCAGTTCGTGCACAAAATTTTACACCGGCAACACTTTAGCAATTGCGAACTGCTATAGAGGCAGCATGGCTCAGTATTTCTGCAGGGAAATTCCAACGACTTACTGAGTATACGCCACCACGAGTTGCTGCATTACGCGGGACAAAAGGAGGTCCGACACGATACTAAGAGATATCCAATGATTTTCGTCACTTCAGTGTATGTTTGTTTTAACTAATCACCACGGCTGGAAGTTCGTTAGTGGCCTCTCACACTCCCAGTACTTCTTATTCAGAAGACTACAATTATTAGCCATTCAAACTACTATCAACCCGATGTATTCTTCCATTGTCTTGAAACAACTGGAGGCTCTACCTTCCCGAAAGCTTTATCAAGAATATGAAAATTGCAATAAGAAGAGATGTCAACATCTCCAGTACAAAATAAAAACACCGAGTGAGGTGGCGCTGTGGGTAGCAAACTGGGTTCGCATTCGGGAGGGCGACGATTCAAATGCCCGTCCGGCCATCCAGATTTAGGTTTTTCCTGATTACCCTAAATCGCCCCAGGCAAATGTAGCAATGGTTCCTTTGAAAAGGCCATGGCTGATTTCCTTCCCTAGTCTTCCATAACCCGAGCGTGTACTCCGTCTCTAACGACCTAGCTGTCGCTGGGAAGTGAGTGGTTCAAATGGCTCTGAGCACTATGGGACTTAAATTCTGAGGTCATCAGTCCCCTAGAACTTAGAAGTACTTAAATCTAAATAACCTAAGGACATCACACACATCCATATCCGAGGCAGGATTCGAACCTGCGATCGTAGTGGTCGCGCGGTTCCAGACTGTAGCGCCTAGAACCGCTCGGCCACTCCGGCCGGCGCTGGGAAGTGAAACACTAAATCCACCTTTCCTTTTTTACAAAGCTACAGTTTGCAAAAAAATAAAAAAAAGCTTCAAATATGTATGGTACTTCATTCCAGTAAGACATTTATATACACCAATGCTATGTTTATCTTTCGCCTAAAGCTATGTCATGCGGACTTCTGACGTGGAAAATTAAAATGGGTTGATATCTAAGCTCCCAAACGCTTTTCTAGCGTAACAGTGATGTTTTAATATCTAAATAAACGCACTATTCAGGCTAGGAATGCGATTACAGTGACATATAAGCGGCGATCAAAAGGTTTTCTTTTGAAGACGTTGCTGCAACGTATATGCAACACAGCGCAACTTCCATGCGAATATATAAGCACCGACATGTAGGCAAGGGATAAGAGTGGCCTTAGAAGGGAAACTTTTTGATCTCCCCAGATACTAAGTAAAAATCATTGTATAATAAAAATTAAAGCATTAGTTCTGAAAATTTTTTCTCATCACAGTCGCAATCTTCCACATTCATGAGGGACAGGCGTTTTATTTTACACTGTGTTCGGTTTATAAAACGGTTACCACAGAATAAATATTTTTGTGGTCTAGACTGTTTGAGTCGATTTTTTAAGTACTTGTTACCAGACCGCTGTTCTCCATGAGATGTGTTCATTTGTAGCAGGCCAGGTTGACCTAGCTCCCAAGTACTCTGGTGAATCTATTCTACATTTCCAAGAGAAGCACTTATACCATACAACATTATTGAATGAAAATATGCAAAATACATCAACTCACTGACTTGATTCTCCCCAAGATTTGCAATGATTGTAAGTGCAAATGTGGCTGAACTAAATTGTTTTAGCAGCTCCAAAATGTGCTTTATTCAGTTTAAATTCTCATCAATATGGACACCTAAACATTTTGAAGTTTCCGTCTATTTATTATTTATTCACTATGTGTTACACATATAATTGGTGTAATAACCCTGGATGTGTAGAACTGAATATGTTATGTCTTTCGAAAATTGAGAGTAAGACCATTTGCAGAAACCAGCCAATGATATTTTTAAGAACCCTATTTACTGTTTCTTCTTTTATGTATATGTGGTTGGATTGATTACAATACTAGCACACATATGGAAACAGATGAAATATACAGGCTAGATAGTAGGAGAATTAGGACTAAACCTTGAGGTAGGCCATTGTTGAGAGTATTCAGGTCACTAGTGGTGTTGTCTTTAATTATCTGGAATGCTGTGTCAGTCAACATATTGTTAAGAAGCTGTGCTATTGTTCAACAAATTATTACATGAGCAGTTGGTAGATAATACCCTGCCTTCGTACAGTATCACAAGCTATAGACAGCAGCAGACAGACATACTGACGCAGGATATAATCTATCAGCTACTTGTGTAATACTCTGTAGAAGAATAGCACAACCTCATAACAATATATTGAATGAAAGAGCATTCCAGGCAGTTATAGGTAATATCACTAGTAACCAGAAGACTCTCAACAATGGGTTACCTCAAGGTTCAGCCCTAGCTCCGCTGCTATTTAGCTAGTTTGTTGCTGATAAGCCAGCCACTCATCCAGGAATGCTGATTACTGAGTGACAGCAGCACAGCGCTAACAAATTGAGATCAGCGAAGACATATTAGCAAAAGACCTAAGTTCAATAGCACAATACTTTTGTAAATGTGGACATCAATCGACTGCTAACATAATCGAATGCACTTGTTTTCATCTGAGTAATATCCTAGCCAACCGAGAATTGACCATATTTTTCGAGCGCAGTCTTCTACACAATAAGAAATATCCACGGTGCCTTGGAACACTGTCATTTATTCAGCATCTGACGAAGACTGTAGCTAAACTGAGGTCAAGAAATAGTATCCTTATAAAGTTACTCAGTACAACATGGAGTTCCGCAGCCTCGACCTTGCGGTCATCTCTCCTTTGGTTTGTCTACTCAACGGCAGAATATTGGAGTTCTCTACGGATAAACAGCGGCCACTCGAAGCTGATAGATACGCAACCGAATCAAACAATGCGTAGTGATACTGGCGCAGTCAAGTCCACTCCAGTATCCTGTCTTCCTGTCCTGAGTCGCCTTCCACCGCCCAACATGAAAAGAAAGAATAATCTCCAGAGGGGATATAGGAAAATCTGCAGCAAGCAAACGCGGCCAATTCTCAAAGACATACCTGCTGTCCGAATCAACAGACTCCGCACCAGACATCTCCCACTCCGAACAGCTCAGCTGGTAACCTGGTGGAAGATAACTTCCACCTCCACTAGATTTGGACGCAATAATGGTACAACAGTCCACGACAGCTGCATAGCGTTCTCCAAGCCATTAAAAAACTATGATAACTTGATCTGCCCCAAAGGACATGGAGTACATTCACCAGGATCCGGAGCAACCGTGGGAGGTGCGATGTGCGATGATCCTACTATACAGATGGGAAAAAACTACCACTGCGGAATGCGCCTTTGGCTGGCCCAGACAGAGTGCCAGACATTGTGTTGAAAAGTGTCCTCAAAATTCTTACCACTGAAAATCCTCAGACTTCTTCGGCACATCAACAGATGTGCTAAATTTTATAAATTTTAGCTACATACATTATTTGTATTCCGAAAGTGATGTGTAACTGCCATATGATTAATACTATTAATGTGTATCGCTAGAAAATGGAGAACAGAAAAAAACAATTCAGTAAGCAAAGGCACTGAAAAACGATACTGAGCAGCAGAGACGGGATAATTGTTATTTAGTTCTCATCAAGTGGCATTTTTGATCAAAATGCCACTCCTCGCTGTGTCTATTCTGCAGGTCAGAAGAAGTCGCTTCGTTCTCCTACAGCAGGACTACGAAACCGGCGGAGTCTGAGAACATGCGGTCTTCCACTTGGAATGCTGGCCGAGCTCTCAGAAGGATCCCTTTAACTTGCTCTTTCGAGTCTACACGACAGTTATGCCTGGCGGCGCGCCTCTCAGGGGAGCGGTTGCCGGGAGAAATGGTTGGCAGTGATCTCTGCGGGCCTGTATGCGGATGAGAACGCCAGTTCAGGGTTTAACGTCTCCGGGTCACTGCGCATGCGGGCTGCCGAGTGCTGCACGCCGTTTAGGGACGCAGGTGACACAAGCTTGACTGCAGGAGTCTCCAAGCCCGCATGCATAACATCGGACGGCGGGTAGCAAAGCGGCAGGAGAAACTCTCATCTCCTCTGACAAGCAGCGTCATGTCTGCGACAATTTGAAGAAACGTGTAACGAGACCATACGTACCAGTCGGAAATCGTCACTGACGCCACACATCACAAATGAGAATGAATATTGGTGCACTGGTACTCAAGCCAACGTCAAATTTGTGTTTTACGTACGAGTCAACTTATTTGGAGTGATCCAGGTACAGCTGCGGTGGAGAAAAGGCCATGTGATAAGGATAGTCATTGTTTAATCCGATAGTTGCAGTAGTTATGAAAAACACCACCGTGACCAACACACGGGTGGTTCACATTTGACCACCGCCTAAGTTCGATGACTACGCGCAATAACAACTCACCGACGGCAGGTGGCAATATTAGCAGTGGAGGAAAAGTAAAGCACGTCGGGGGACGCGGAAGAAGGTGCAATCGTTGTAATGCGGGAACGGAGCGATTGATATGATGTCCAGAAAGGCATAATAATTGGTTTTCCGGGCAAGGGCAGAAGCATTTTCGAAACGGCTAAGTTTGTAAGCAATCCGCGTGCCGCCATAGTTAAAATATACCATACATGGAAAAATGGTGCTATTCGAAACTGGCGCCGACGCAACTGTGGTGCACCATAGGCCATAGATGTTAGATGATGACGGTAGAAATGTGTACGAGCGAATAGGCGTGCAGCTGTTGAGCAGCTGACCGTCTGGATGAACCAAGGGGCAACCAGCAGTGTATCCTCAACGACCATTCAGCAAATGTTTCTGCGTATGGGCCTCTGCAGCAAGCACCTGGTTCACGCACCCATGTTAACAGCTCTTCATCGGTAACTAAGTCTGGAATTTGATAACCAATACGGCAAATGTATGTCCTCTGAATGGGAACAGCTTGCCTTTTCAAATGAATCACATTTTATGCTTCATCGGACACATGGCTGTTGGAGTGTGTGGCATGAAACGTCTGAAAGCAAATACCCTCCAACAATCGTGAGAGAGGTCCACGCCAGAGGGACTTCTTTGGGTGATCTCGTCATTCTGGAAGGCATAATGAATCATCACAAGGATGCATATATATGCCGCATCTAGTTTCTACTCTTGGGGTCCATGCGCTTCGTTTTTCCTCAGCACGATGGCTTCCACCAGCTGGAAAATGCAGCGTATCTCACAGCTCAGTGTACGTTCATGGTTCAAAGAGCACCACGATGAGTTTACCATACTCCCCTAGTTAACAAACTACCTGGATTGAAACCCAGTCCAGAACCTGTGGGACCACCTCGATCGCCTGCCGGAGTGGCCTAGCGGTTCTAGGCGCTTCAGTCTGGAACCTCGCGACCGCTACGGTTGCAGGTTCGAATCTTAACTCGGACATGGATGTGTGTGATGTCATTAGTTTAGTTAGGTTTAAGTAGTTCTAATTCCTAGGGGACTGATGACCTCAGATGTTAAGTCCCATAGTGCTCAGAGTCATTTTGAACCACCTCGATCGCGCTGGTCGCGCCATGGATCCTCAGCTGATACATCTAGCACAGTTGGCGATGACACTGGAGTTGGCATTGCTTCACGTCTCTGTAACTACCTCCCAGAACCTCACTGATTCTCTTCCTGCACATCTCGCAGCTGACTGCACTGCAAAACGTGGTTATTTGGGCTGTTGACAAGCGATCGTATTAATGTGACTGGACAGCGTATTTCGTTAATACTTACATAGTGGGAGTTGATTAGGGTCTAGTGACACTTTTTCCCATAATGGCATAACTGCCTACTGCAATGAGGCTGCACATCTTATCACACAGGAATTGCCTTGATGGCAGTCACCACGATCACTGCCTGTAGAGGTAAGAAAACTTCTGTGACACATGTTAGGGCTCCGTTTGTAGGTTAATGGCAAATGAACATAAAAAAAACTAACACATGCATTGAACTTGTTTTGGTGCCAATATGTTTAATCTGTTCTACTCTCGTATCGTCCATATCAGTTCCTTCAGCATCTACAGACTTCCTAATAACTTTGTGAAGTTCTTTCATGGCTATTACAATTCTGAGGTATCTAGCTGGATATCTACTTACCCTTCCCTTATGCTACTTGCAGCTGCATTAGCATGTCAGTAGTTAAGTTACGATGAGCGAAGCTATTGTGTGAGCAATATCGTCAGCTGCTCTCACGTGCCTGCCTGTTCAGGTAAGCGTAGCTTCTGTAGTGATGTGTGAGTCCATGCGATCGAAGATAATTAACCGTTCGAAGAACTGTGTCCATAACATTTTTTATGTTGACAATCTTCGCACAAAGTGCCTCCTGGTATACCAGACAATAGACTGCCGCAAATAAGGAACAGCCGACTTCAGCCATTTTTGACCTGACGTAACCCAGGAATCCAGTGCGTATCCCTCGTAGCGCACGGGCTCCATCTGTTGTTACACTGGTCAGGCGTTCCCACTTTAAATCCATTTGCTCTAACACGTTTTCCACGGCTATAAAAATATCCAAACCGGTGGATGTGTCTTATATGGTATAAGGTCGAGAGGCGCGGCGGGCGGTCGGGCGGTCCGCATGGCCAGCTAAGCGGCACGGCCCGGCCACTGCGACAACATACGAATTCGCCCGGGGCGCTGGCCGCGGGCGATCGCGGGCGCTGGCGACCCCGGAGCACAGTTTGGACGAGCCTGTGGTAGAGGGTTCATCGAGCCACCTTCACAATAACTCTTTATTATTCCACTCTCCAACAGATCGCTTTTCGCTATGTAGGTCGACGTCAACAAAATTTTCGCATTCAGAGGGAGAGTTAGTGACTGAAACTTCGTGAGAAAATCCTGCAGCAACGAGAAACATCTTTGTTTTAATGATGTCCATCCCAAATCCTGTATCATATCCGTGACATTCTCTCCCCTAGTTCTTGATAATATAAAACGTGCTGTTCTTCTCTCAACTTTCTCGATGTTCTCCGTTAATGTCATCCCATCACCCCACATGGGGCAACAGTACTCCAAAAGCGTAATCTAGGCAGTCTCTTTAGTATATCTGTTGCACCTTCTAATTACTCTGCCAATAATTCGCAGTTTTTGGTTCACTTTCCTCGCAACGTTTTCTATGTATTTTTTCCAATTTGAGTTGTTCGTTATTGTAATGTTTAGATATTTAGTTGAATTTACAGCCTTTAGATTTGATTGATTTATCGTGTACCTGAAGTTTAACGGATTTCTTTCAGGGCTACTAGAACTCTTGTAATTGTAATAATACAACATACACGCACCTCAAAAAAAGTGACAGAAAATTGGAATAGAGATCAACATAAACATCATTTCCGCCCTTTTCATTGCTCATGAAATCCACACGTTGCATTTTGTACCACCATACAGCGAGACCTTCAGAGGCGGTGGTCCAGTTGCTCTCTAATACCCAGTAGCACGTCCTCTTACATTGATGCATACCTGTATTCGTCGCAGCATACTATCCACAAGTTCATCAAGGCCCTGTTGGTTCAGATTGTCCCACTCCTTAACGGCGATTCGGCGTAGATCCCTCATAGTGGTTGGTGGGTCACGTCGTCCATAAACAGCCCTTTTCAAGCTATCCCAGCCATGTTCGATAGGGTTCATGTCTGGGGAACATGCTGGCCACTCTACTCGAGAGATGCCGTTATCCTGAACGACGTGATTCACAAGATGTGTACGATGGGGGTACGAATTGTCGTCCATGAAGACGATTGCCTTGCCGATATGCTGCCGAAATGATTGTACTATCGGTCGGAAGATGGCATTCACGTAACGTACAGCCGCTTCATGACAACCAGCGGCGTACATTGGCCCCACATAATGCTACCCCAAAACGGCAGACAAACCTCCACCTTGCTGCACTTGCTGGGCAGTGTGACTAAGGCGTTCAGCCTGACCGGGTTGCCTCCAAACATATCTCCGACCATTGTCTGGGTGAAGGCATATGCGACACTCATCGGTGAAGAGACTGTTATGTCAATCTTGAGTAGTCCATTCGGCATGTTGTTGGGCACCGAGCTGCATGGTGTCGTGGTTGCAAAGACGGACCTCACTACGGACATCGGGATTCAAGCTGCGCATCATGTAGTCTATTCGCACAGTTTTAGTCGTAACACGACGTCCTGTGACTGCACGAAAAGCATTATTCAACACGGTGGCATTACTGTCAAGGTTCCTCCGAGCCATAATCCGTAGGTAGCGGTCATCCACTGCAGTAGTGTGTTATTCCTGCAGTGAACGAGGCATGTCATCGACAGTTCCTGTCTCTCTGTATCTCCTCCATGTCCGAACAACATCGCTTTCGTTCACTCCGAGACGCCTGGATACTTCCCTTGTTGAGAGCCCTTCCTGGCACAAAGTAACAATGCGGACGCGATCGAACCGCGGTGTTGAGCGTCTAGGCATGGTTGAACTACAGACAACACGAGTCGTGTACCTCCTTCCTGGTGGAATGACTGGAACTGATCGGCTGTCGGACCCCTCCGTCTAATAGGCGCTCCTCATGCGTGGATGTTTTCATCTTTGGGCGGGTTTAGTGACATCTCTGAACGGTCAAAGGGACTGTGTCTGTGATACAATACCCACAGTCAACGTCTCTTCAGGAATTCTGGGAACCGGGGTGATGCAAAAGTTGTTTTGATATGTGTAGATTATGTGAGAAAGTTAATAATTCTTAACATTGTTTATGTTTACTGGTGTTAATGTATTTTATTTCCTACTTCACCCTCGGTTACCTACCGAAGTAACCCACGCTCTTCCTCAGCGGTCAAGGTATCTCCATACTAAATTTCTTCGAAATCGGTTCTGCAGTTTAGTCACGAAAACGTAACAGACAGAGCTACTTTCGCATTTCTAGTATTAGTATGGATTTCAGTGATATCAATAAAAAGATTCGCTGATGACACTGCTGTCCTTAGTGAATGTGATGATGAATTACAGGATCTGCTGAATGGATTGAATAGTCCAATGAATACAGAATGTGGTCTAAGAGTAAATCGAAGAAAGACGAAAGTACTGAGAAGCAGCAAAAATGAGAAAAGCAAGAAACTTAACATCAGGATTGGTGACCACGAAGTAGACGAAATTAAGGAATTCTTCTACCTAGGCAGCAAAATAATCCATGGCGGACGGAGCAAGGAGGATATAAAAAGAAGATTACCACTTTCAAAAAGGGAATTCTTGATCAAGAGAAGTCTGCTAGTATCGAACATAAGCCTTAATCTGAGGAAGAGATTTCTGAAAATGTACGTTTCGAGCACAGCATTGTACGGTACTACAACATGGACTGTGCGAAAACCGAAACAGAAGAGAATCGAAGCATTTCAGTTATTGTGCTACAGAAGAACGCTGGAAATTAGGTGGACTATTAAGGTAAGACTTGTTATTGCTTTCACCCCACATAATGAAAGAATATGTATTCTGTGTATGAAGGGCAAATTTCACAGTGTGACCTTTGTGACTGTATATGCTCCAACGGAAGAATCATATGAAGAGACTGTGGGCATCTTCTCTGGTTAGCTACAAGAAGTTTGTGACAGAATACCCAGATATGATTCCAAAATATTTCTTGGCAACTATAACGAAAAACTGGGAAAGGAAGAGACATTCAGAAGTGTGTTTCGAAAGTAAAGTCTGCATGACGAAAGTAATAATGGTACGAGGGTTGCCCACATTGCTTCTGCAAACAAGATGAAGGCAGTAACTACCTGTTGTCTATGGAAAAATAGTTACAAAGGGCTGGGAAAATAACTAGGAACAAACTAAGCAGACCTAATAGACAATATATATTTTATATCAAAGAGGTGGGAATTTGATGTGGCAAATGTGCGCACTTTCCGAGGAGCTAATTCTGATTATGACCGTTACCCAGTAGGAGCCAAAATGAGACAGAAAATTTCCATGGCTGTCAAAGGAAGTAGTACCAGAGTAAAGAAATGGAATATAGAAAACTGAAAGATAGGTCTACTGTTCCGAACAGATTGACATAAAGAATGGAACTCTATTAAACCTGACATTAGAACAACAGCACATGAAATACTGAGGGAAACAAGGAGACTTAGGAATGAAGACTGGTATGATGATGAATGCAGACCGGCGGTGGAACAAAAAAGAAAGCAAGGCTGAAATGCTTGCAGCGGAATACTAGATCAAATGAGACATTATATAATGAAAAGAGAATAGAGGCGGCAAGAGTATGTAGGAGGAAAAAAAGGGAAGCCATGAAGAGAAAGGTAGAGAAGATGGAGGAGCACTACCAAAGGAATGAAAGCAGAAAATTCTACAAGAAAATTAAAGAAGGAACTCAAGAACATAGACCGAAAATAACATCTTGTAAGGACAAAGAGGGAAGTTTGTTGATAGTTAAGCAAGATTTTCTGCATATATGGAGAGAATACTTCAAGGAAATTTTGGAGGGCAATCCTACCAGGAATGAGTAGCCACTCTATTACACAGCAGATCCAGAAGCATAGGAACTAACATTGGAGGAAGTACGGAAGGTAGTGTATTTCCTAAAAAATTACAAAGCACCAGGAACTGATTAAATAACAGCAGAACTGCTAAAAAATGAGGGAACTGATCTTTATAAGCGGATCCACAACCTTATTAAGCTGACATGGAATCAAAAAAGAATCCCAGAAGAACAGACCTTAGATGTAATTCAATCAGTACACAAGAAAGGAGACAATACATCCTGTTCAAATTACCCGAGGAATTACTCTGCTGAATGTAGCCTATAACATCTTCTGTAGTATTATATACAACAGGTTAGCACCATATGCAGAAGAGACTCTGGGTGAGCATCAGTATGGATTTCGGCCTAATAGGCCAATAATAGGCCAAATATTTGTGTTGAGGTAAATACATGAAAAGCCATATGAGTATGACGTTGAGCTTCACAATCTCTACGTAGAGTTCAAGCAGGCCTTTGATAGTTTAGATAGAGCACAAATTCTAAATGATTTGCTGGTGCTGGGTACACCATCGAATTATGTCTCCCTTATTCAAGCAGCATGGGCTGGCTCCAAGGCTTCAGTACGAGTGGATGGACAACTGAGCAATTGGTTTAGCATTAGTAAAGGAGTCAGACGAGGGACGTATCCTCTACAATGCTTTTCAATTTGGATCTTGAAGTAGCCATGTGGAAGCTTCAGATATAGATACATAGGCACAAAGTCGACTCAGATGTGCGCATATACTGAACATGTAGCAAATTATTAGTAGAAGAAGAGTGTCACTAGAGAGGACAATATGTGAGCTGAAAGAAGTCAACTATGGGTCATACAGTAATTAAAGAGACAAATTGGTCTGAGGCAAAAACTGTTAACAGGGCAAGTTTGGTACTTTTATGGATTTAAGTTGGCTGATCAGAGTATGTATCAACATTGTTTTGTTCGTAACGTCAAAAATACATTTCAATAAGGCCAGTCCGCTTGAAACGTCCACATTAGTTGAACAACGTTCTGTTATTCGTTTTTTTCTTGCTGAAGGCGACAAACCAATGACTACATACTGTAGCACGTCTAACGGTTATGGTGAAGGTTGTATGAACCGTGAAAATTTTTGCAAGTGGGTAGAGCAGTTCAAAAACGGTCGAGACTCAGTGACAGACAAACACCATTCTGGCCAACCAGCTGCAGTTTCAACTCCCTCATTTGAAAGTCGAACTGATGACATTATTCACGCCGACTGCCGTGTGACTGTGGAAATGATAGTTTATATGTTTCAAGTTAGTAGTATTACAATTCATAGCATTATTTGTAACAGGCTGAAGTACCGCAAAACATGTGAGAGTTGGGTCCCAAAGGAGTTGACGCGGCTATACAAGGAAACAAAGTTGAGAGTGTGCCCAGAGGTAAAAGAACGTTTTGAAAAATAATGTGAGCGCTTCCTCAACAAAATTTTAACTTGTGATGAAACTTGGGTTCACTATTATGAGCCAGAATCAAAAAGACAAAGCATGGAGGGGAAGCACACCAACTCACCTGTCAAAAAAACAAAAAAAAAAAATATTCAAAACCCAAGCATCAGCACGAAAAGTCATGTTGACGTTGTTTTGGGATGCTGCAGGTCAAGTTATTTGTGATTATCTCGAAGAGCAGCATACAATGAACAGCAAATACTACTCGTAATGACTTTTAAACAAGATGAAGCTAGCCATGAGAGAGAGAGACGTCTTGGATTTAAGGAGAAGTGTGATTCTCCAGCAAGACAACGTACGTATTCATATTGCTCAACTAATCGGTGAAACCATCGACAAAATGGGTTTGGAAGTACTGCCTTATCCCCCTTACAGTTCTGATTTACCACCTAGCGATTTTCACTTGTTTGGTGCACTGAAGGAGGTATTACATGGGAAGAGGTTACAGGAGAACAAGGAACTGGGAAATTGGTTCAAACATCAAGATAAAGAGTCCTTTGCAGCCGGAATAAAAAAGCTGGTAGCACCTTGGAACAAGTGCATTAATGTTAAAGGGGATTATGTTGAAAAATAGAATAAGTATTTCTTTGTAAAAACTTGTCTACTTAATTATTGAATGGCCCTCGTATAAATGAAACAAAGACTAAGTATACGAATTTCACCAGGAAGGAAGATAATAACTTGGATAGACTATCAGCAGACGGTTTCAGTTTTGAACATGTGCAGAACTTTGATTATTTGGGCTCTAATATTAACAGCACAAATTCCATGTCAACTGAAATAAAATTACGCATCCTAAGTGGTAACAGGGGCCTAGATGCTTCCACGTGTTTAAGAAATTGTTGGTCGCTGGGTTTTCAAATAGGCAGCTGAAGCTGCAACTATAAAATGTCATGACCAGACCAGCTGTAACATACAGATGCGAAACATGGACGCTAATAAGTGTTGATGAGCAGCAGCTCAGGATATTTGAACGTAGAGAGCTGCGCAAGATCTACGGAGCAGTTCAGGATAATAATGGTTTCTGGAGATCTAGGACGACTACTGAGTTGGACCGCCTCGTACAAGGAGCGAAATGGTTCAAATAGCTCTGAGCACTATGGGACTTAAGTGCTGAGGTCATCAGTCCCCTAGAACTTAGAACTACTTAAACATAACTAACTGAAGGACATCACACACATCCATGCCCGAGGCAGGATTCGAACCTGCGACCGTAGCGGTAGCGCGGTTCCAGACTGTAGCGCCTAGAACTGCTCGGCCACTCCGGCCGGCTACAAGGAGCCGACATCGCAGGAATTATAAAAGTAGAACAGCCTGGATTGGACATGTTCTCATGATGGATACTGGAAGAACTAAAAAGATTTTTGAATAGAGGCCAGCCGGAAGAAGACAGAGAGGACCACCACAAAAACGGTGGATAGATAATATGGAAGAAGATATAAGATCTCTCAGAGTACGAGGATGGCGGAGAGCCGGGATGGAGTGGGCAGAATGGAGGATAGTTGTTGATGAAGCTAAAACCCACACAGGGTTGTAATGCCGTGAGGAAAAGAAGAGGGGCTGCTACGGTCGCAGGTTCGAATCCTGCCTCGGGCATGGATGTGTGTGATGTCCTTAGGTTAGTTAGGTTTAATTAGTTCTAAGTTCTAGGGGACTGATGACCACAGCAGTTGAGTCCCATAGTGCTCAGAGCCATTTGAACCATTTGAAAAGAAGAGGGTAAGGTAAGAAATGAGGTGGTTCTCTTCAGAATCGGCGAGGAAAGCAGTACTGCAAGAGGAAGGGACAGGATGATAGGACAGCTGTTAAGACATCACGGAATTACCTCTGTGGTACTAGAGGAAGCTGTAGACGGTCATAACTGCAGAGGAAAACAGAGGTTGGGATACATCCACAGACAACTGAAGACGTAGGCTGTAAATCCCAGCCGGCCAGTGTGACCGAGCGCTTCTAGGCGCTTCAGTCTGGAACCGCGCTACAGCTACGGTCGCAGGTTCGAATCCTGCCTCCGGCATGGATGTGTGTGATGTCCTTAGGTTAGTTAGGTTCAAGTAGATGTTCAGTCCCATAGTGCTCAGAGCCATTTGATTTTGCAAGTCCCACGCTGTGATAGTGTGATGAGTTGGGCACAGGAGAGGAATTCGTGACGGAGACTGTTGTTGTTGTTGTGGTCTTCAGTCCAGAGACTGGTTTGATGCAGCTCTCCATGCTACTCTATCCTGTGCAAGCTTCTCCATCTTCCAGTACCTACTGCAACCTACATGACATGACTCAGAAAAATGGATTTATGCGGCTCTCAATTGTTCAGTTATGTTAACGAATCCGTCGGAGTTCAGTGGTTGTGGACTCAGGTCCCGGTTTGCGAGACTCTCGTACGGCTCGTGTAACGGACAGCGCTTGCTTGCATATCGCGGGACGCAAAAATATCCGACCTGTGTAGTAGGCAGTCCTGAGGTCGATCGGTCTGGGTAGACACCGTCCACCGGAAATTGCTACAGGTGTCCGCACTGGAGCGGCTGCTGAATCTGCCGCCCTCCAGCTACGGCGGTGCTGGTTTTTCTTCGCCGCTCTGGACGCCGCCCCACATTCGCCTGCGTGCAGGGCGGACACAATGAGGGTGTCCGCGGCCGTGACCCGCGCCCATTGAAGCTGTCGCGGCCGCGCACGAGCCTTTGTCGACGCGGGCGACCGACTGTCCGGCCAGCAATTAAGCCGGCCGCGCCGCAAAAACGCGCCTGCGCTCTGCGCTCCTTATGGAGCTGGCCGCGGCCGATCTGGCCGCCCGCCCGCCCGACACAGATCAATCTCGGCGCAAAAAGCGACGTTAGCCGGCCAGATTTTTTTGTTTCGTTTTTGCCGGCGCTGGCGGCAAGATATTTGCCGTGGCGGACCTCCGCTGATGGCAATTAACAAACAAAGCGTCGTTAAGGGCAGCGGCGGGCGGGGGCCGGCTGCCTCCGCTTGTCACCGCTGCTCTAATGAGCGGCCCCGCCCTAAATGGCCAAAGTGCGCCTGCATTAGGCGGTGCGCGCTGCACTTGCCACCGCGCTGCTCTGCGCGACACGCTCCTCTCCCCTAGAGGTCAGCACTTGTTAAAGTGGCGGCCGGAGCGATCTCTCCTACTGTGCCATTAACTCAGCAGCGAGGAAGAGGGATGGATAGAGCTCGGCGTTTCGTCTACGTCGAGATCGTTACAGCTGTCGCACTGACTCACGAGGGAGGCGCAGGCATTGCGTTCCACTAGATTCGAAGTTGTAAAACTCCCGCTCGCCTAGCTGTAATTCAACCCTATCCAAAACCGCGGCTAGCGTCACAAAATTTCTGCGACTATGCTAAAAAAATCTCTGGATTTATTATTAAACGTTGCAAACTGAGTGGCGAACACTAATATATTGGATTAGTGCATCCCTTTGTAGCGTTTTTTTCACAATTTTAATAAAAACAATAGATACAAAGACTTCAGTCATCAATAAGGTATTCTCTTTCGCTATTTACAGGGTTTGCCAGTGCTGGGGTAACATTTCGATTGCAAGACTGTAGAAATCACGTGGCTTAGAGGCGAAGAAGTCGTCCAGCCATGTTCGGAGCGCATTTTCATCCGGTAGGGAATTTCCGTGAAGGTTCTTCGATAGACCGGGGAATAGGTGAAAAAGATCGGATGAATAAGGGGGGGGGGGTGTAGAATGACTTCCTAACCCTACTCCTGTACAGTGTTTTTTGGCAGTCGAGCAGAATTCCGGGCCGGCCGGAGTGGCCGAGCGGTTCTAGGCGCTACAGTCTGGAACCGCGCGACCGCTACGGTCGCAGGTTCGAATCCTGCCACGGGCATGGATGTGTGTGATGTCCTTAGGTTAGTTAGGTTTAAGTAGTTCTAAGTTCTAGGGGACTGATGACCTCAGAAGTTAAGTCCCATAGTGCTCAGAGCCATTTGAACCAGAATGCCGGCGAGAGTTATCGTGGACCAGCATCACTTCACGCAGTCTTCCTGGTTGTTGTTCTTGGACAGCGTCTCCAAGGCGTCTCGGTTATTGACAATAAAGTGATGGTTACAAATCGGGGAAGCAATACGTAGTACACCACTCCGTCGCTGTTTCACCAAGTGCATAACATTACCTTTTGTGGACTCTAGGAGGTCTTTGTATGAGGAGTTGCTGCATTATTTCCCTTATGTTGTATTGTATTGTATGTTAACCGGGGACCTAGAAACGACGGAGAGGCTTCGTCCCCGCCGTAGCCGCAGTGGTCCACAACCCCACGACGACTACCGCAGTCCACTTCACCCCTCCGCCGCCCCACACCGAACCCAGGGTTATTGTGAGGCTCGGCCTCCGGTGGACCCCCATGGAACGTCTCACACCAGACGAGTGTAACCCCTATATTTGCGTGGTAGAGTAAAGGTGGTGTACGCGTACGTGGAGAACTTGTTTGCGCAGCAATAAAAAATGGTGCAAATGGCTCTGAGCACTATGGGACTCAACATTTTAGGTCATAAGTCCCCTAGAACTTAGAACTACTTAAACCTAACTAACCTAAGGACATCACACACACCCATGCCCGAGGCAGGATTCGATCCTGCGACCGTAGCAGCCTCGCGGTTCCGGACTGCAGCGCCAGAACCACACGGTGTGCGCAGCAATCGCCGACATAGTGTAGCTGAGGTGGAATGAGGGGAAGCCGCCCACATTCGCCATGGCAGACGGAAACCCTCCTAAAAACCATCCACAAATTGGCCGGCTCACCGGACCTCGGCCGGGGACCAGGCGCTCCTTCCCGCCCGGAAAGCCGTGGGTTAGACCGCACGGCCAACCGGACGGGCCTCCCTTATGTTAGCATAGACACCATATCTCATCACCAGTAACGATACAGGATAGGAATGGTCGGTGTTGTTCGCGAGCCAACTGATGACAACCAAGCAGTGATGCAGATACGGCTGATTTTCGTGATTTTGGCTTAGAGCATGCGGTACCCCTACACTCGATTTTTGAACCTTCCTCACCGCATGCAGATGTCGCACGGTGGTGGAATGTTTATCACTTTCTCGCAGTTCTCGAGTACACTGACATGGATCATTGTCTTCATCATACCCCGAAGTCTTCCTGAACGTGGAGAGTCACTAATGTCAAAACGATCATCGTTAAGACGAGAAAACAATTTTCTTGCCGTGCTCTATCCAGTAGCATTTTCCCCACAAACGGCGCTAAAATTTCTTGGTTCCCCCGCTGCTGTCAGTCCTCTACTGAATTCACACAGAAGAATATGTCGGAAATACGAGTATTTCGAATTCTCCACTTGTCACTCCATTTTCTTGGGGCTACAACTCCACTCGCTACCTCCGAATGAGAATTTGTAAACTCAAATAGCAACAGTAAACTGCAAACAAAAAATGAAAATCGAGAAATAAACCAATAGCAATCGGAATACCAAGATGAAATACAAAAATGCTGCGAACTTATGCACTAACCTAATATTTTAGCCTTGTCGTTGTAATGTTCTATGAATCCGAATGAAATTACCATTTTACAAAATACGAGGGCATGCTAAGAAGTAATACCTCCGTATTTTGTATGTAAAAAGTCTTAAGAATTTTTATTAACGTTCTAAATCTTTAGTATTCAAACTGGTCACCCTGGCAACACATTTCTCGCAACGAGAGACCAATTTGTCGACGCCGTCACTGTAATATGTTTGGCTGTGATGACGGAGTCACAACCTCACCTCTCCTTCCACCGCTTCATCACTGTCAAAGTAATGTCCCAGAAGGTGTTCTTTAAGTTTTTTAAACAAATGAAAATCAGATGAGGCCAAGTCGGGACAGTATGGAGGATGATCGATGACAGTGTTGCAGACGTTGCGGCGCACGTGTGTGGTCTGGCATCCTCGAGCTAATGGAAAGGGTGCTCCACGTGTGGACGGACTCTTCGAATTCGAAACTCGATTACTGCACACCGTCACTGCGCACCGACATAGTTAGGTTCCACACCTCCATGTTACACGCCATAATTCGGGGTCTCTCTTCTGGCAGATGGAGACAAAAAGAATAAAGATGTAGAATGTTAATTACGTCTGATTTATTTAACAAACTTTAAGAATGTTCACACAAAAATTTCGGAGGCATTACTCTTCAGAACGGCCTCGTGACAATTACGTCTGTGTGCTATACTACGATTAATAAATATCCTATATGAGTTTTAATTACACTACTGGCCATTAAAATTGCTACACCACGAAGATCACGTGCTGCAGACGCGAAATTTAACCGACAGGAAGAAGAAGATGCTGTGATATGCAAATGATTAGCTTTTCAGAGCATTCACACAATGTTGGCGCCGGTGGTGACGCCTACAACGTCCTGACATGAGGAAAGTTTCCAACCGATTTCTCATACACAAACAGCAGTTGAGCGGCGTTGCCTGGTGAAATGTTATGGTGCCTCGTGTAAGGAGGAGAAATGCGTACCATCACGTTTCCGACTTTGAGTAAGGTCGGATTGTAGCCTATCGCGATTGTGGTTTATCGTATCGTGACATTGCTGCTCACGTTGGTCGAGATCCATTGACTGTTAGCAGAATATGGAATCGGTAGGTTCAGGAGGGTAATACGGAACGCCGTGCTGGATCTCAACGGCCTCGCATCACTAACAGTCGAGATGACAAACAGCTTATCCGCACGCCTGCAACGGATCGTGCAGACACGTCTCGATCCCTGAGTCAACAGATGGGGACGTTTGCAAGACAACAACCATCTGCACGAACAGTTCGACGACGTTTGCAGGAGCATGGACTATCAGCTCGGAGACCGTGGCTACGGTTACCCTTGACGCTGCATCACAGACAGGAGCGCCTGCGATGGTGTAATGAACGACGAACGTGGGTGCACGAATGGCAAACCGTCATTTTTTCGGATGAATTCAGGTTCTGTTTACAGCATCATGACGGTCGCATCCGTGTTTGGCGAAATCGCGGTGGACGCACATTGGAAGCGTGTATTCGTCATCGCCATACTGACGTATCACCTGGCGTGATGATATGGGGTGCCATTGGTTACACGTCTCGGTCACCTCTTGTTCCCACTGACGGCACTTTGACCAGTGAACGTTACATTTCAGATGTGTTACGACCCGTGGCTCTACCCTTCATTCGATCCCTGCGAAACCCTACATTTCAGCAGGATAATGCGTGACCGCATGTTGCTGGTCCTGTGCGGGCCTTTCTGGATGCAGAAAATGTTCGACCGCTGCCCTGTCCAGCACAATCTCCAGATCTCTCACCAATTGAAAACGTCTGGTCAATGGTGGTCGAGCAACTGGCTCGTCACAATACGCCAGTCACTACTCTTGATGAACTGTGGTATCGTGTTGAAGCTGCATGGGTAGCTGTACCTGTACACGCCATCCAAGCTGTGTTTGACTCAATGCCCAGGCGTATCAAGGCCGTTATTACGGTCAGAGCTGGTTGTTCTGGGTACTGATTTCTCATGATGTATGCACCCAAACTGCCTGAAAATGTAATCACATGTCAGTTGTAGTATAATATATTTGTCCAATGAATACCCGTTTATCATCTGCATTTCGTTTTGGTGTAGCAATTTTAATGGCCAGTAGTGTATGTTCATAAACATGAGGACGATCCTAACTGTCTGCTAGCCAGGCAACAACCACACTCAACTCTCCGTCTGTTTGGGCCAGACTATCAAAGTCGTAGCTATTGTTATCAGCGGTTATGGATTTCGCTTGTGCGTTGCTATTCTACAAGCAATACAATAATAATATAATAAACAAGAAATAAACAAATGCTGTTCTGATCATTCTAAACAAACAACAAATAAAAGATGTTTTTTGTGGTAGCCGTTTTCGCAGCAGATACTATGTAACAGACCTCTTCTAATGCAAGGTCTTTGCTCTCCATATTTTTGGAGGAGAAAGCATTGACGAAAACAAGAAGTTTAGTAGACATGGGGTCTAAAATTCGTACTTTAAGAACTACGAGCACTTGTTTATTTTCGGTAGTGTGGAACACATCTCCTCTACTTAATATATGCGCTTTAGAGCCCTTGTTGACCAGCAATTTCGTTCTTGTTTTAGTTCGGGTATATTTAGCGAACGTTATTAATCTATTTATAAGACCACGAACTAGTTAGAAATCGTCAGAGGGAAAAATAGAAAAAATTTGTCCGACAGGAAACAATTGGTCGAAACGGAGCAGGTAATGTCTCAGTTTGTTAAAAGAGTCCATACTGAAAAAACACAGCACCAAATTGAGAATAGAGAAATTTAGCGAGCCTTAGCGCGAGCTATTTTTATTCCAATTTTAAACATTTTTTTAAACAAATGAACTCAAAAAATCATTGCAAGAAATTGACAAATTATTCAAATAGCTTACTTTTGTCGAAGTATTTTTCATCGTGATGGTCCCCAAATTCATTCTAATTTGAATATACTCTACTTTTATGGGTTCCAGAAACAGCCACGAGTCTGTACAAAGCTTCGTGCTAACCAGGACGCGTCGCGAGGCGCATACTTTGACGAGGGCTGCAGCCGCCATATTTAATTTATTATGAGATAATTTTTGTTTACCACAAGGATGTATGTATAACAAACTGATAAATCTTCCATTTTGATAAAGACAATTCATATATGAAAAAATTCTAAGCTTCATTCATTTTTCGTGTCTCTCGACCAGAACCTCCATTTAATGCTATTTTGACGTTTGTTGTGTGTGTGCGAATTCCTAAGGAACGAAACTACTACTTAAACTAACTTATGCTAACAACATCACAACACTCACGCGCGAGGGAGGAATCGAAACTCCGCCAGGGGAGCAGCGGGAACCAAGCATAGGCGCCCCAGACCACGCGGCTACCCCTTGCGGCGGACGTTTGTTGCATACCTCCTTCATGGTATTACAGTTTTAATTACCTACCTTAAGTAGTGAAACTATTAGGTGCTATAACAAATAGTACTACAGAGTTACGGGTTTCACAGTATTATCTGATGAAACAGCTGACACGTCACCGAATAAACAGTTATCTACTTCGGTTTGTGCTTCGATGACTAAAGCCAAAGTAAAACCCGAAAACAAAGTTTGTGGAGTAGAAAACACAGTATGCTGAATCAGTCGTCGAACCAACTATCTTTTGATTACGAATAATATTTCACAGTAAGACTGCATTGGACACTTGAGCCGTACTACTGCTCTAAAATGACAGCCAAAGAAGGTGAAGCACGAGAGATTTTAATGGGAAACTGCACTCGGACATTATACATCCCTTGTTGAAGCAAAATTAAATTTTGTAGTCTGCTCCACAAATAATACACTGGAGATCAAAAACAGTATTACTACTGCGAAGATATTCAGAATATCATTTGCTCGTTGCGATTTGTTTCTCACTACTCCTCACACGAGAGGAACTGTATGGTCTAAAATATATGAATGCATTCTGCTACTCACACAACATTTTCCCAAGCTTACCGCCGGCCGGTGTGGCCGAGCGGTTCTAGGCGCTTCAGTCTGGAACCGCGCGACCGCTACGGTCACAGGTTCGAATCCTGCCTCGGGCATGGATATGTGTGATGTCCTTAGGTTAGTTAGGTTTAAGTAGTCCTAAGTTCTAGGGGACTGATGATGGTTCAGGTGGCTCTGAGCACTATGGGACTTAACATCTATGGTCATCAGTCCCCTAGAACTTAGAACTACTTAAACCTAACTAACCTAAGGACATCACACAACACCCAGTCACCACGAGGGGACTGATGACCTCAGATGTTAAGTCCCATAGTGCTCAGAGCCATTTGAACCATTTTTTTGAACCCAAGCTTACCGGCGCATTAGAAAAGCAATGCCACGAGAAAAGTAGCATACCGAATGCATTCAGCGGTGAGTAAATCTTCGTCCATCGTAGCGCTCACTATAGTAATGTGTTCGGCACCATTGGAGCCGATAGTTACGGCTTCACGAGAAAAGAGCACGACTTGAGCAAGAAAGGAAAGATTTTTAACAAACTGCTTGACGTAATGAGAGAAGACGGTGAACACGTAGATCGGACCGCTGAGAAACTTCTTCATGAGGCGCAATGGAATACGAAGTAGCAATTTGTATTCCACGGCTAGCGCGTAAGCGACGACACAGGAGCAACCCATCATTAGACTGTAACAGTGATTACTGGAAGCGTTTTCTAGTTACACCGCACTTTAACTGGATTATGATGTGGTCTTCACCCTGAAGACTGGCTTGAGGCAGCTCTCCAGTCTGCTGTATACTGTGTAAGCCTCTTCATCTCTATATAGCTACTGCAACGTACATTCATTTCAACCTGCTTACTGCTTTCATCCTTTGGCCTCCGTATACAATTTTTGCCAATATAGAATATTCTCTGATGACTCGAAATGTTTCTTATAAACCGATCCTGTCTTTTACTCATGATATGCCATTAACCTCTTTTCTCCACAATTCTATTCAGTACCTCTACCTTAGTTACGCACCCATCGAACCTTCAGTATACTGAGCTGCTTATTATCCACGTTTCACTTCCGTACAAGGCCACACTCCAGGCAAAGGCCTTCAAAAAAGACTTCCATACACTTAAATTTATATTCAGTGTTAATAAATTCCTATTTTTCGGAAAATCTTTTCTTGCTGTAGTCAGTCTTTAGTTTATCTCCACTCTATATCGGCAACGATGAGCTACTTTGCTGTCCATTCCGCAGAACTGCTCTTCCGAGTCATTTGCTGTCTCTCACAGAACTACACTGTCATCGGCAGGATTCAAAGTTTTTATTTCCTCTCCCCGGACATCACCTCCTTTTCCAAATTTCCCCTCCCTTTGCACAATGTACATATTGAATAACATCGTGGTTAGGCTACAACCGTGTCTCACTTCCATATCAATCACTGCTTCCCTTTCATGTCCTTCGACTCTCACGACTGCCGCCTGGTTCCTCTATAAACTGATAATACACTTCGTCTCTCTATATTTTATCCACACTACCTTCAGAATTTTAAAGAGTGTATTCCAGTGAAGACTATCAAAACTTTCTGTATGAAAATGCTGTAAACTGCCTTAACCAATCTTCTATGATAAGTTGTTGGGTCTGCATTTCTCCAGTACCAAACTGATCTTCGCAGAGATTGGCATTTACCAGTTTTTCATTCTTCTGTAAATACACTCCTGGAAATGGAAAAAAGAACACATTGACACCGGTGTGTCAGACCCACCATACTTGCTCCGGACACTGCGAGAGGGCTGTACAAGCAATGATCACACGCACGGCACAGCGGACACACCAGGAACCACGGTGTTGGCCGTCGAATGGCGCTAGCTGCGCAGCATTTGTGCACCGCCGCCGTCAGTGTCAGCCAGTTTGCCGTGGCATACGGAGCTCCATCGCAGTCTTCAACACTGGTAGCATGCCGCGACAGCGTGGACGTGAACCGTATGTGCAGTTGACAGACTTTGAGCGAGGGCGTATAGTGGGCATGCGGGAGGCCGGGTGGACGTACCTCAACACGTGGGGCGTGAGGTCTCCACAGTACATCGATGTTGTCGCCAGTGGTCGGCGGAAGGTGCACGTGCCCGTCGACCTGGGACCGGACCGCAGCGACGCACGGATGCACGCCAAGACCGTAGGATCCTACGCAGTGCCATAGGGGACCGCACCGCCACTTCCCAGCAAATTAGGGACACTGTTGCTCCTGGGGTATCGGCGAGGACCATTCGCAACCGTCTCCATGAAGCTTGGCTACGGTCCCGCACACCGTTAGGCCGTCTTCCGCTCACGCCCCAACATCGTGCAGCCCGCCTCCAGTGGTGTCGCGACAGATGTGAATGGAGGGACGAATGGAGACGTGTCGTCTTCAGCGATGAGAGTCGCTTCTGCCTTGGTGCCAATGATGGTCGTATGCGTGTTTGGCGCCGTGCAGGTGAGCGCCACAATCAGGACTGCATACGACCGAGGCTCACAGGGCCAACACCCGGCATCATGGTGTGGGGAGCGATCTCCTACACTGCGGTAGCGTTCTCGCTTCCCACGCCCGGGTTCCCGGGTTCGATTCCCGGCGGGGTCAGGGATTTTCTCTGCCTCGTGATGGTTGGGTGTTGTGTGCTGTCCTTAGGTTAGTTAGGTTTAATTAGTTCTAAGTTCTAGGCGACTGATGACCTCAGCAGTTGAGTCGCATAGTGCTCAGAGCCATTTGATCTCCTACACTGGCCGTACACCACTGGTGATCGTCGAGGGGACACTGAATAGTGCACGGTACATCCAAACCGTCATCGAACCCATCGTTCTACCATTCCTAGACCGGCAAGGGAACTTGCTGTTCCAACAGGACAATGCACGTCCGCATGTATCCCGTGCCACCCAACGTGCTCTAGAAGATGTAAGTCAACTACCCTGGCCAGCAAGATCTCCGGATCTGTCCCCCATTGAGCATGTTTGGGACTGGATGAAGCGTCGTCTCACGCGGTCTGCACGGCCAGCACGAACGCTGGTCCAACTGAGGCGCCAGGTGGAAATGGCATGGCAAGCCGTTCCACAGGACTACATCCAGCATCTCTACGATCGTCTCCATGGGAGAATAGCAGCCTGCATTGCTGCGAAAGGTGGATATACAATGTACTTGTGCCGACATTGTGCATGCTCTGTTGCCTGTGTCTATGTGCCTGTGGTTCTGTCAGTGTGATCATGTGATGTATCTGACCCCAGGAATGTGTCAATAAAGTTTCCCCTTCCTGGGACAATGAATTCACGGTGTTCTTATTTCAATTTCCAGGAGTGTAGTTCATATCAGTATTTTGGAACCATGACTTATTAAACTGATAATCCACAACTGTAAGCACCTGCTTCCTTTGAAATTGTAATCATTACATTATTGGATTATATGATTGCCAAATATTGATTCTCTCAGGAGAATATCCCATATTTGTTCTTGACAAAGTTGCATCACTTATATGTGTATTTACCTGACCAGGAAACGCAGAAACCTTCAGATTGTTTTATAAAATCGAACGTGCCACCGCAGAGATGTTAACGCACAAAATAAGGAAAACGTAAACGAGAAGACGATGCATTATTTAGAGATTTACATACCAAGTATGTAAATACGTATTTCCCCTTACACTGTGACGTAGATGTTCTTACACATCTCAATGCCACAATCTGAGTAAGAACTACTTGGGAAGGTCATTCGTACTTCTTATTGTCTTTAATGACGTAACTGAGGCAACGAAGCCAATTTTTTTCAACAGGCACCTACATTTTTCGGAACACCTCATTTTACAAATTACACGTAATTGTAGATTTGGTAAATACAAGGTGGGCCATAAGGCAGTTGTGAATAATGCATTTGGTGCAATAATACTAAAAAAAATTAAAGAAAATTTTTTTTTCTTGATTCATCAGTATTATGACTTGTTTTATGCGGCTCGCCACGAATTCCTCTCCTTGAATTCCTCAAATAGGAAAATACTTCCTGACGTTCTTCAAAATTATATTTGTTTGATCACGAACCATGTTTCGACTCCTTAGGCCACCTGAAGAAGGCCTAAGAAGCTCGAAACCAGTTCATGACCAATTAATATAATTCTTCAGCTGTTGTAAAAATTGGGATCGGCTTCTTGTCGGTCTGTGGACAACTTGCAGCATTCCATATGCCTTCATCTTCATTTAGGCCTAGAAATAATTTCAGCTTTTTTCTGGATCCTTCGTACGCTTGTTCTTGCTATCTCCTACTCCTTGTACACTTGGCTGTAAGGTTTAGTCGGTGACTGCACAAAATAATGCACAACAATATTAAGGTTCTCTTGTGGAGTAACAGATTTTGGCACCGCTGAACGAGGAAGGTCTGTTACCGACCCAGTTTCTTCATATATCAAATTTAACATGAGAGTATCTTGTTGAGATAGGAGACTGGTTATATGGCAAAAGTTCCAAAGTAAAACACAAGCAAAGTTGTAATTCTGGTCACTTCACCACCATGCTTCCCAAACAAGTATAGGCTGTTATGTACGTAACATTCTACTCATTGTTTCTCAGATAACAGCAAACAACAAACCTGGAATTGCTAGTGCCAACTGACTTATCGGTGCGACGCACTCATGGCAACTGATTTATGGTTGATTGGTTGATTTGGGGAAGAGGACCAAACAGCGAGGTCGTTGGTCCCATCGGATTTGCGAAGGAAGGGGAAGGAAGTCAGCTGTGCACTTTCAAAGGAACCATCGCGGAATTTGCCTGAAGCGATTTAGAGAAATCATCGATAACCTAAATCAAGATGGCCGGACAAGTGTTTGAAACTTCGTCCTCCCGAATGCGAGTCCAATGTGCTAAACACTGGGCCACCTCGATTGTTAACCGATTTATGGCCAACCTTATATAGTATCTGATTTATCTATTTTTACTGTATATCATTATGCCGTTTTGCTCGACAACGAAATTAATGTATAAAGCGCAAATGAATGCAAGGCAGAATCAGTTTTCTATTCACCCTTCGCAGAAATGCCGGTTCTTTTGCATTAGTTCTGAAGCAGTTCGTTTTGGTCTTCTGCAATAAAGCGAAAAAGAAACTGGTATGGGCATGCGTATTGAAATACAGAGCTATGTAAACAGGTAGAAAACGACGCTGCATTCGGCAACGCCTGTATAAGACAAGAGACTGGCGCAGTTGTCAGATCGGTTACTGCTGCTACAATGGCTGGATATCAAGATCTAAGTGAGTTTGAACGTGGTGTCATAGTCGGTGCACGAGCGATGGGACACGGTATCACCGAGGTAGCGATGAAGTAGGGACTTCCCCGTACGACCATTTCACGAGTGTACCGTGAATATAAGAAATCCGGTAAAATATCAAATCTCCAACATCGCTGCAGCCGGAGAAAAGATCCTGCAAGAATGGGACCAACGACGGCTGAAGAGAATCGTTTAACGTGACAGAACTGCAACCCTCCCGCAAATTTTGGCAGATTTCAGTGCTGGGCTATCAACAAGTGTCAGCATGCGAACCGTTCAATGAAACATCATCTATATGGGCTTTCGGACCCAATGCCCACTCATGTACCTTTGAAGACTGCACGGACAAAGCTTTACGCCTCGCTTGGGCCCGTCAGCACAGACATTGGATTATTCAGATGGCTCTGAGCACTATTGGACTTAAATGCTGAGGTCATCAGTCCCCTAGAACTTAGAACTACTTAAACCTAACTATCCTAAGGACATCACACACTTTCATGTCCGAGGCAGGATTCGAACCTGTGACCGTAGCGGTCGCGCGATTCCAGACTGTAGCGTCTAGAACCGCTCGGCCACTCTGGCCGGCTCACATTGGATTATTGACGACTAGAAACATGTTGCCTGGTCGGACGAGTCTCGTTTCAAATTGTATTGATCGGATGGACGTGTGCGGGTATAGAGACAACCTCTTGAATACACAGACTCGGCATGTCAGCAGGGGACATTTCAAACTGGTGGAGGCTCTGTAATGGTGTGTTGCGTGTGCAGTTGGAGTGATATGAGACTCCTGATATATTTAGATACTACTCTGAGAGCTGACACGTACGTAAGCATCCTGTCTGATCACCTGCATCCATTCATGTCGATTGTGCCTTACGACGGACTTGGGTAATTCCAGCAGGACAAAGCGACGCCCCACACGTCCAGAATTGCTACAGAGTGGTTCCAGGAACACTCTCTTGAATTTAAACACTTCCGCTGGCTACCAGACTCTCCAGAGATGAACATTATTGAGCATATCTGGGATGTCTTGCAACGCTCTGTTCAGAAGAGATCTCCACCCCCTAGTACTGCTACGGCTTTATGGACACCCCTGCAGGATTCATAGTATCATTCCATTCTAGCACTACTTGAGACGTTAGTCGAGTCCATGCCACGTCGTGTTGCAGCACTTCTCTGTGCTCGCGGGGACCCTACACAACAGTAGGCAGGGGTACGAGTTTCTTTGGCTCTTCACTGTATAAAAACGTGAATTATCTGATGTAACGGAGTCACGTAAGCACAGAATAGGACAGTACATTCTTTTGCATCTTAGCGACACTTCATGGCTACCTTGATAGTTAGCCAAGAAACAAAGTACGATAATCTTCCGCCGGCAGCCTCTGATAGCTGCAGTTCGACACCCAGTTTAGGTAGAGAAGAGTTTGCTCTCTGCGTGTCACAGCTTTGGAGCGTTACCTGCGAGCTAACTTGGAAGCATTTTGCTATCTAGCATGTTAATCTCTGACCCAGTGACGTTGTCTATATCCGACGATACTAATTTTACGACTTTTGTTTCTCCTTTTAACGTCAAAGGCTGACACTAGTGATACCTGAGCATGATGGCAGCGCCAGACGCTACTTCCAGGTGACTGTCAACTATCTTGGCGGAGTCACGTTCGCCGCCGCCGCCGTCGGGAGCCGTGCACGGGTACATTCTACAGCGGCGCTCCTTCACACACTGCCGGCAATAAATATTTTTAGAGCGGGGATGGGAATGGTTTACACAAGGAAACCTGCGCGGGAATGTGGGTACGCACTCGCCCATAAAATGGCAGCCCCGCGGCGGACGGCTTGTTTCCGCGGGAGACGAGAGAACTTGTGCCGTTAATACACTTACTTAACGTCCCTTCTGAGTTATGCCGCCTAACTCTGTTCGCCGTTTAATGGATAAATCCGATTCTTCTGTTTATTACACTAGGACGTCTATTAACGCGAGAGGAATGTCCCGTATGTTACAGCCCTTTACATCCGAGTTAAGCTGTAAGTCTCTGACACAGAAAGGTTACAACGGTATCGTGAGCAGCGATTAATTGACGTTTACGAGTTGGCAGGGGGCGGTGCATTGTTTGTGGCATACACTATCAGCTAGATGATCAGAGATAAGTTACTCAGAGAGCAGCCAACGGACGGCGGATCAAGTTCTGCGCGGTCCGGGAAAGGAGGAGGTAGAGAGGCATTTGTAAAAGCGAACTGCGGCATTCCTGTTGTTTAACGTCTACATAAAGTACACCTCAGGAGGAGCAAGCTACTCCGGTGTACAACAACCAATGAATATTACGACGACATTAAGCAGAAATCGGAGGCTGCAGTCACTTGCTAGCTTACACAAGTGTTGAATGGAAGATGAAGTTGTTTGTACTCACTAACTTTAGGAATCTCTACAAATTTAAAAGAAAATAAAAACGTAATTTAATAGATATTTCTTCTATAAATTATCTTATTATTTATTTCCTAGATGTGACGATTACCGTTAACTATATAATACCAGTGCTCATTCTTGTGATCCAGTCCCTTGATGACACCTCAGTATGTAGATACATTGTCAACTATGAGAGATAAACCGCAGCTGTTTAATGTATCTAATACAACTAAGCTTTCTTTCACCAGGAGCTTCATGTTAAATTTATTGTGTTACATGCAGCCTGAGTAAACATAAAACATTAACAGCAGTTGGACGATAGTTCGTATTTAATCCAGTTTTTAACAACTGCCTTACTTTGTTAATACGTAGGGTGTATTGAAATAAACAATGAAAACTAACACGCAGAAATTATAAGGTAATAGGAGAAATAACTTTCCAGTAAACCTGCGTCCGCAAACGAGCCGTTTGCAGTATAAAAGTGTTTGATTCTGAGCCGCCATCGATTTCACTATGAAATGCCGCTCTCGTTACAAAAATGTAATTGACGTGGAAACTCTTCGAATAAGCCGTCATGTACTACTCTGGTCTCCGATTTTGGTGTTAAGTTTGTCGCTGACCTCATTGTAGTTACTATATAGACATATACTTCTAGACTGCCAATACTGTATACAGTATCATTGATGACATTGAAGCCAGGAGTTGAGAACAGCAATATGCTGACTAGCGTAAAGGGCATCTAAACAACTGTTTGTTTGCTGACAAAACACTCTTAAGAACTGGAAATAAACTGATACGACTACGTTACTTTTAGAATTTTGATATAATGGCCAATACATGCGTCGTGTTTAGCTGTAATTCTTCGTACAGCAGATGGAGGATGAAAGGAAAGGAACATGTCTCAATGCAAGCACAACTAGAAACATCTTACACATGTTTGCTTTTGTACTGTACGTAAGCCTAAATAATTACATTACATTTTGCGTAATCCGAAGTACCGGCTATATTTATATAGTTTATGTACATTTTAGATTGTTTAATAATATAGTGTTAACAGACGGTGCTTAATGATGTGCTTTTAACCAATTTCGATCAGCTTCGGATTTTCTTCTTCGAATAGTACGCCCGTTATGAAAGTGCTTCCACAAGTAGAATGTTATATTTTTTGTTGATAAGAATTGTCTTTATTCATTTGAGCGTTTTTATGAAAACTACAGTTTGATTTAAACGTGTATATATGTAACTTGATTCTCTTCTCATAATACAGTTCTACACGGAATATGTTAAACTCAGTTAGTGTGAAAATATATGCTCAACTGCAGAAATTCTATAACCCACCTCGTTAAGCTTACAACGCCATTTCATTTCAGAAAATCGCGTTAGTACCACATACAATTGCTAGTACCACATACAATCTTTCTGATGCCGCCATCTTACCTCAACAAACGTTAGGCTTCAGTAAGAGCCTTTGCCTGTCTCGTAAATCGCCCTCCTGTGCAATGCCATCCTCTAGATCTTATCCCTTCACCCTGAATTTAAATCCTACTCATAAAACGTTCTTTTATTTCGGTCAGTACTTCTTCGATGTAAAAGCTGGACTGTAGATAGGAAAGGTTGCAGCCTAGCTCTAAACCGTTTTTAATCCGATAACCTCTCTCGTAGTCTTCCATTCTTGTTGTTTCCTATAGGAATGAGAGTTAAATACTATTACGCCGGGCCAAATGACTTTTACTGAATGCTGCGCTGCACATCAGACACAGGTACATGGCATCATTTTTCAACATAACAGTGGGAACTTTTTTCCAATCTATGACAGAAATCGTCTCCTTGGTCACGAAACCACTCGAAACCAGTTGAGTGAATGTCCTTGTCTTTGGAAAGTCTCATTAAAATATCTTTACCATCAGATCTTTCAACTTGCCGAAAAGATTTCCTGGGATTGGTCATCTGTATTCACCTGCCTCGAGATGACTGGGTGTTTGTGTTGTCCTCATCATATCATCATCATGCATGCGCGTGGCGAGATTGGACTGAGCAAAGGTTGGAAATTTGTACGGGCACTGAAACCACGCAGTTGAGCGCCCCACAAACCAAACATCATCATCATTATCATCATCATCATCTGTAGGCGAAGACGTTGACCTTTCTTTCTGATCAGCATCACTTCGTCTGTGCGGTCTTGGTCAATTTTTTTGCGGCTGGACGTGCCTTCGTATTTCTTCCATATACCACCGGAATTACACAGTGAGGCTGTATCCAATTGAGACGTTTTGCTCACAAGAATCATTATTTATAGTGACGCATTTGTCATCCATATAGCTGTAGAACTGTCTCTGCACGAATTCGTAAACATGTACTCTCCCTTCTGACAATGCGCTGCTCTCGTTGCACATTGATAATAGCGTGAGACAACATGCGCAATTTACCTTCGAAATCCCTAGATGTATTACCGTTTTCTCCATACAGGTTGAAACTATTTTTCAGAGAGTTTCAAGCATCTTGCACCATTGTGCATTACCGAAGGCTTGTTCTAAATCAACAACTCCTACGAAAACAAATGTTTATAATTCTGTGAAGTTGCGGCGAAGAAAATACTTTATTTCCGGTGACTAGTTTCAGACATGACATCCATTATCAAACCATCGCCTTCATCGAAGTATTGACACGTGATACAAGCAGTACATTTGGCGAAAGCCACAACTGGCAACCATGAATAATATGTACAAACTCATCTATAGTGTGTTGTCCGTGTTTCATGCCAGATAGCAAGTTGAAGTTGTCCTGATGCTGTTTGGCAAGAAGAACTGATAATACATTCTAGATCAGTTTGTAAATGTTGCTCATGATTGGCAGTTGTGACTATTTGCAACTATACTGGTAGCATTCCGTGTCCCTAATTACGATGAAGGCGACTGTTTGATAATGGATGTCATGTCCGAAACTAGTTACTAAAAATAAAGGATTTTTACCAGCCCAGCTTCGACAGAATTACAAGTAATTGTTTTAATAAAAGTAAGTTGCTGACTAGTTTTTCCGGCGTCGTGGTGGAGTTTCATAAATCCTATTAAGGTGTCTTGATTTTTCTTAAGACTTGCCTCCACAATCAAACGAAACGTCATAAATGCTCCTCTGGTGCTATAACTTACTAAAACCAAACTGATCGCCATCTAACAGCTCTTCAGATTTCCTTTCCTTTCTTCTTTATATTAATCGTGTCAGCAACTTGAAGGCTTGAGCTGTTAAGCCGATTGTGCGAGAGTCCTCGCATTGGTAATCACCAGGATTGTGTGGCTGATATTCTTTCGAAAATTCTATAGTGTGTCTCCAGTCTCAGAGTTTACACATAAACTTGACTAATCCATTGGTTACCATTTCCCCAGATATTTTAGGAAATTTTTGAGGATTGTTTTCTACGGTTTCTGGCGTCTTCAACCACAAGACTTCCAAAGTTCTTTAAACTCCTGCCCTGCTATGTTTTTTTGCAATTCGGCACACTTCTTTTTCCATCAGCAGACACCCTCTATGTATTTTCATCTACCCGCTCTCTCCTCTGCGTGTAGCAGCATAATGCCTGTAGCACTCTTAATTCCCTCCTAAATGGAAATTAAACACGTTTTGCAATATTGGCCGAGTCAAGGTTTTGCCCCCATAAACGCCCAGTGCTTAACATTCACGCAAGCTGATGATGTTTCAGAGCAGCGACAAGGATGTGCGTAAATGTAGAAGATGCTCTTGCGGTTAGCTAATAGAAAAAGAGATTGCCAAGTTAAGAGAACATTTTGTAGCGCTGTGTGGTTGCATCAGAGAGGGAAAGTGACTGTTATGGTCACGGTAACTCACAGCCTTGAACTCCAACATTTCACGTCGTATATAAACAGCTTCACAGTTATATTTTTGTGACATTTCGTATCATATCTGCATCCCGTCAGCCGTAGAGGCCAAGCTGCTAATGTGAAGCATTTCTTGAAAGGTACTCTAGGCTTCCTCGGGTGTCAGTAAGCCTGCCGGACAATTTGTCACCCTTTTAAAAGAACACACTGCTCGACTGCTGTAGGCAGTGTAGAACTGGTGCAAGGCGACGTGTGCAGCTATGTGCGTATGTGTGTGTGTGTGTGTGTGTGTGTGTGTGTGCGCGCGTCAGTCAGTTGTATGGGATCAGTACAGGACTGCGAATCGATGTGGAGACGTGACAAACTGACAAAAAGGAGCTATATTTTTTTGGATGTGCCCGCGACCACACTGTCACTGATGTTGCCCGATTTGTTGTTGAACCAGCACGGAGTGTCTTACGTGTCTACATGTAACACCGAGTAAAAATGGTTCAAATGGCTCTGCGCACTATGGGACTTAACATCTATGGTCATCAGTCGCCTAGAACTTAGAACTACTTAAACCTAACTAACCTAAGGACAGCACACAACACCCAGCCATCACGAGGCAGAGAAAATCCCTGACCCCGCCGGGAATCGAACCCGGGAACCCGGGCGTGGGAAGCGAGAACGCTACCGCACGACCACGAGATGCGGGCTACACCGAGTAAGAACAGTAGTAAAACGAACCTAACCGACAGGATCTGAAGACGAGTGCAACATCTTCTAAATGAGAATCGATTTCTAGCCCGACAGAAATTGCTGACGTCACTGAATGCAGGTATATCTCAACCAGTTTCTCAGCGGACATAGAGAAGAGGCTAGCTTGTAATGGACTTTGGAGTGTATTACCTTGCAGAAGGATGTTTGTCAGAGTGTCACGTGAAGCTGATCGTAAATAATGGGCTAAACAATAGAGACTGGACAGTAGCTGACTAGAGTCGTGTAGTGAGGTACGACGATTCGTAATTTTGTCCTTTTTTCAAATGATGCACCGTTAGCCTAATGGGTCGTTTAATCCCAAGTGCATGGAGGGTGAAGTTCGTGCCAGAGGCGATATGCCATGTTTTGGAGGTGGCTGAGCCTGCTCATTCTGGTTATCATGAAAATTCTCCCGGAACCCTTTCTTCTATTCCTTCCTCTACAATCGCTTATCAGTCAACTAAGAATATTAGATTTTCACCTTCCTTTAAGTACTAAAGTTCCCGTTCAATATACTCATATACCTCCCCTATTTTTTCATCTTCTCCTTGCGACGTCGGCAAGTATACCTGAACTATCATGGCCGAGCGGTTCTAGGCGCTTCAGTCTGGAAGCGCGCAACCTCTACGGTCGCAGGTTCGAATCCTGTCTCGGGCATGGATGTGTGCGAGGTCCTTAGGTTAGTTAGGTTTAACTAGTTCTAAGTTCTTGGGGACTGATGACCTCAGATGTTACGTCCCATAGGGCTCAGACCCATTTTTTTGAACTATCATTATCAGCGTTGGTTTGCTGTCGAGTCTGATCAGAATAACCCTTTTACTGAACTGTTCGTAGTAGCTCACTCTCTGCCCTACTTCCCTAATCATAACAAATCCTACTTTATGATATTTCTGCTGCTACTGATATACAATAACTCACCTGACCAGAAATCCTTACCTTCTTTCCATTTCATTTCAGTGACACTCACTATATCTAGACCCAGCCTTTGTATTTTCCTTTTTAGATTTTCTAGCGTTTGTATCACGTTCAGGCCTCTAATATTCCATGCTCTGACTCGCCGAACGTTATCCTTCAGTTGATTATTCTTTATTTCTCTCATGATCAGTTCATTTCCGGAGATCCGGGTGGGAGACTAATCCGAAATCTTTTGCCAATGTACACGTCATCATGAGGCGTTCTTAATCACAGACTACATGTCCTGTGGATATACTTTATGCCGAGCGGTTATTGGCGCTACAGTCTGGAACCGAGCGACCGCTACGGTCGCAGGTTCGAATCCTGCCTCGGGCATGGATGTGTGTGATGTCCTTAGGTTAGTTAGGTTTAAGTAGTTCTAAGTTCTAGGGGACTGATGACCTCAGATGTTAAGTCCCAGAGTTCTCAGAGCCATTTGAACCATTTGATATACTTTATGTGCATTTAATGCAGTGGTTTCCATTGCCTCCTGCGTCCTCATCATTGCTGATTCTTTGGCCTTTTGGGGCAGTTTCTCACTGCAAGGGCAACAGAGTGCTTTGAACCACTCTCCACTTTTCTGCTTTCTTTGACATCGCTGTTGGCAGAACGAGCGTGACTTTTTATGGCGGAAGTCTTCGGCCGCCATTGCCGATGAATTTTATTTGAAATTTAAGCAGTGGCTGGGTTCGAACCCAGGAACGAGGAATATTACATTACTAGTCAAATATGCTAGCCCCAGACCGCGGGTAGCTTTATGGACTTCAGTAACCGATGAGTGACTTCACCTAGAAACGGAATGGAGTATTCTCCTCGGGTAATTGAAGCCCTTACGATAATTTGCAGCCGTGACAACGCATGAGGGTCACTAATGTTTGGTCCAGTGTGCTTACCAACTCCGCACCCATTGTAAAAGCCAGGTGTGTTGTTTCCGCAATCCCGCTTCCTCGTTTTCACTGCAGCGGTATGCACAAACCTGGAAAGCGGAGGTCCGGTGGAATATTCCGGGTGCGACCAGGGATGCTACCTGAGACGCATTCTGCCCGGCGGTTTGCATGGGAATGGTTCAGTTTACCCGGGCGGTCCGGAGTTCATCAGATAGCGGCCGCCGCCGCTGGCCACACAAACAGAAGCCGCCCCTACGTGCGCCGCCGCGCTTACGTGACGAAACAAGGCTGCTCTCTCTGGGATAGGTCCGGGACGCTTCCGTCGGTAGACCGACCCTGCATTCGAACGCTGAGCGTGCCGAGTTTCTGACGTTATAGAGTGTAATCGCGCGTTGAGGAGTGTTTCCGATCGTGCACAGAAATATCTAGGCTGTAAGAGATATTCTGAACGTGGGCTACAAATATTGACCAATGAGATGGCAGAGCGCCACCTGCGTCACACGCAGGCCATCTCCCTTCAATACAGAATTCTTAGGCGCCATATTGGCTTTCACTTAGAGTTCGTATGTATACAGGGTGGAGAAAAACTGTGTCACGAAGTTTTAACCCTGGATAGCTGATGCCAGTAGGAACCAAAATTACTAATGTTGTGTAGGTCGACGACGCACCATTTAAAAACTCCGGCAACTTGGGGCCACTCGCTCCGACTTGCCTTTCATCGGTTGATGGGCAGCGCTATGGTTGTAGGTTCACATATACAAAAGACCCCCGCCCTGTCACTGCCCCAACGTGATACGCACGTGTCCAATAGGTCTTGCTGTTTGTCTCCACGTCAGAGGCATTCACATGTATGCTTCGCTTCGGAGCACACACACGTCACCTGCAATTTAGCCATACAATAAGCATGGCGGCACAGTATTCGTTTGAAGAACAACGAGACATGGTTTTTGTTTATGGACTAGCCGACGGTAATGTTCATGGAGCTCGGCGGTTGTATGAGGTACGGTACCCAGCAATGCGCTACCCACACCCGCAAATATTTACAGCAGTTCACCGGCTGCTTGTCGAAACAGGCTCGTTAGCGCGATATCACGGTGATGCTGGAAGAACTCGAACACGATGGGATGCTATATTTGAAGAGACCTCTAGCGCTTCGAGGAAGCACCCACGACAAGTACTCCTGCGGTTGGACACGACATGGGAATCGCTCATCGGTTAGTCTGGGAGGTTTTGAGGGATGACGGCCAGCATCCATTTAGTTTCCTCCAAGGCGTAAATCCTGTGACGGACTATGAACACAGGCAAAGGGTTTTGCCGGTGGTTTCTGCGACGTGTTGCACGAGATCCCGACTTCCCCGCCATTGTGTTGTTTATCGACGAGTGCACCTTCCATCGGGATGGCCTTTACAGTACTCGAAACGTTCATTACTGGGAAAGGGGAAATCCTCTCGTCACGTGCGTCCACGGACACCAGAAACGATTTTTGCTCAACATCTGGGCAGGCATTGTGGGTGACTACCGGATTGGGACAGTCCGTCTACCTCCACGACTTCCCGGGGCAAATTACCTTCACTTTTTGCAAGAAACTGTACGCGCTCTGGTGGAAGATGTTCCCCTGGACATACAGCTACGAATGTGGCTGCAGCATGATGGGGCGCCAGCTCATAACGGTCGTGCTGTGCGAGGATACTTAAATGAACACTTCGACGGCCGGGTGATTGGCAGAGGTGCTTGTAGGACATGGCCCCCTCGATCACCAGACCTCACGGCACCAGACTTTTTCCTGTGGGGTTTCTTCAAGATTCTAGTTCATCCATCCGTACGCGAACCAGCTACAAACGAAGAGGAATTAATGGATCGCATTCAACATGCTGGCAATCACATCAGGGCAATGCCCTTTCAGGGCCGTAACAATTTGTAAAAGACTTTTTGTACACTAACTAACAGCTGTTGACGGGTTTGTTGCCGGTACGTCTTATCATGAAACTACAATGGAAGTGCCGGGACCCCTGCGGATTCGCTCCCAGGCCCCCAGAGTGGAAGGCTGGCGCACTACCACCGAGCGTGCGGGCCGTCTTAGATACATCACGGTCGCCGGCAGGCAAAGTATTCGCGGTCATGCGTTGTCCAGAGCATCCGGCAACAGGGCAATCCCGCGGCCAATCGAAGCTCGTGGCGCCAAGTTTCCGCAGTTTAAGATTTGTGGGTTGACGACCTGCACATTAGTAATTTTGATCCCACTGACATTAGCTATCCAGAGTCAAAATTTCGTGGCACAATATTTCTCCACTCTGTATACGCCGTTTCTGAGCACCAGCAAACCGAGGAGCTCTCGAAAGCCCGTTGTTAACTGTGTGACTCGTTGGAACAATATGAATAGAAACGTAATATTCGTGGTCAAAGAGTTATTGTAACTTGCGATTTATGAAGGCAACAACATGCTGAGGATCCGTTATAAACGCATTGGTCTTAGTACAATTTATTATATGTGGATTTAAGTCAGTAACATAGCTGCGATTCAGTCTTCCAGAAGATGGTAAGATGGTAGATGTGATCATTTACCATTCGTGATAGATAGATTATTTATTAACAGTTAGACTCTAATCTGTCTTGTTTGACGTGAAACACGTCTCGGAAAAGCAGCTGACGACAAAAAAGTTCCGTACTGCGAACGGAGTCCGGCTTTCCTCCCACCTGGTGCTTCGTGTGGGACTTGTCATCGAACATTCGTAGTGGATCGGATATAACGTACATTGGCAAAAGATGTCGGAGACGTGTCAGTATCGAATCTTACTAATCAAACATTATTTTTGTTCGTCAAAGAAGCGGATTTTCCCACACATTCTCCATGTCTTCTGAATCTCTCGTCATGTTCAACCTACTGATGAACTATGTGATAACTTCGGTAATTCAGGAGACAATGCTGAATTCACTAAGATTAATAGTGAAAAGTTGCTAAGGTATATATCGCTGTTTTATTGCACAAGATTTTAATGAAAACTCGGGGAAACTTTGAGTTTCGCCGTTGTGATGTTTCTGTTAGCATGCTCCACATATGTGATGCAAACAATGAGCTCAAAACTGTTGAATTTTGAATCTTGCCTCAGAACTAGGAAATAATGATTTAGTACAGAAGCTTTCAAAATATGGCCATGTTAAAAACGTTGAATCCGAAAGATGGTCCAGTTACAAGATTCAGTGTTGTAATGGCATAAGGTCAGTGCAGATGTTCAAAAAACTTCCATATTATTGTATCTGGATGTAAGGCACTTGTTACCAACTTCGTGAAAATTGTCCCCGTGGGTGCTTGCTTTGAGGAATAATTTACAACAGCGTAGTGGACAACAAGATGTGATACCTGCCGTTAATGCACAGGGAGCGTTCGGCGGGGGGGGGGGGGGGGGGGGGGAGGCGAGGGGGGGCGAGGGGGCGGGAGGGGGGGTTGTTTGGGGAAAGAGACCAAACAGAGAGGTCATCGGTCTCATCAGATTAGGGTAGGACGGGGAAGGAAATCGGCCGTGCCCTTTCAAAGGAACCTTCCCGGCATTTGCCTGGAGCGATTTAGGGAAATCACGGAAAACCTAAATCAGGATGGCCGGACGCGGGATTGAACCGTCGTCCTCCCGAATGCGAGTCCAGTGTGCTAGCCACAGCGCCACCTCGCTCTGTAAAGTACAGGATAATGGTGGAGCCACCTCAATGGAGTGTACAGAACAAGAGCTGATCTCATTTGCAGACTATCCTCCTTTGATTAAAGAAACGAGAAAGGCATTACTGGATGAACAGACAGGGAACGAGGCCAACGGAGGGAGTACTCATTTCAAATCTGGAATTACTACGCAAGGTAATAGCATAAAGCGGTTGGCGTGGAGATTTATTGAAAAGGTAGTGCCCTCGAAACGAGAGTGGAAGATAATCTCATTCCAAACCATCATCAGAAGAACAAAAAGCGCCCACTGGGAAAGGAAAGTTCGAACTCAGCAGAAGAAGATGGTGGAAACCATCACAGATACCAATAAAGCATAGGTCTGATAAAGCGCTGGATTTAATGACCGAATTTGAGATAGAAGTAGAAAATGAAGTGCAAGCCGTGGTCCATCAGTCACACAACCAGATGTAACAGATCACCTGACTCTAACCTCACAAGAAAGTAAACAAGAATTGATAGAAGAAGGAACACAACAGGCTACAATGCAGCAACGGTTGACTGTACTTCAAGGTTGTAAATGAAAATGAAAACATCAACCGAGGAAGCAAAGCGAAACACGCTTTGAAAAATGCTCTCATTGTCACTGACGAATCAGCTGAGGATACTGTAAGGGAAACAAAGAAAATCACTGGTAGTCATAAGTAGAGCATAACTGTCAAAAGTTAAGGTCAAATCAAACTTAACCATGATACGCAATAAAACGAAGACTGACGAGGAGAAAGCACAACACAAAAGCACAGAAAAATTGATATGGTAAGTGAACAAACAGAATTTGGAACCGAACAAAAAAAAAAAAAACGTAAAAAGTTACAAAATAATAACTATTACTGCATGGAAAATAGAAGACTGCTCATGTTTGTGACGTTGAATATTTGGGGATTAGAAGCCAAATAAAGATGAACATTTTAGGGAAATTTCTTAGAACAAATGATGTTCACATCGCCCTCTTGTAAGAAGTCGTCTGTGAAGAGGTAGAGGTAGATTTCTTTCAGACATATAATGTATAGAACAATGTTGGCTATGACAGTAAAATTTTTCTGAGCTGTTGACCGCATTGTCGATATATACAGATAATGAGGTCAACAGCCCAGAAGAATTCTATTAGCAGTGACGCAGAAGCCTACGCTTACAATGTCGGCTATGATGGGAGAGGTTGCTGTACTTTAACTAGAAAAGGATTAGAATTAAAGGATGTAGAAAAAAAGCCGGGAGGACGCGTTGTAAAGGGCGTTCTAAATGGGTAATCTCTTTAAACATCTACGCTCCCTCCGGATCAAATAACAGAGATGCAAAGGAAAAGTTTTTCAGCAACGAAGTCCCATATTTTCTGAGACGGGCAAAAGCTGACATTGTCATCGCAGGAGATTTCAACTGCGTTTTAAGAACGATAGTCAAAAGGCTCAACACCTTTCTGTGGTACTCTGCAAAATATGATCGGAGGTCTCAACATGAAATATGTAATTGAGCAGCTTGCATTACACTACTCACTACGCATATATTTCTGAAGGAGCAACATCAAGGGCTGACAGAATCTACATCACAACTGGAGTAACTGCTCAAATTTATGACGTACTCTCTGTCAGATTTTCCTATCATGTGGCTGTAATTGTTAAAGCTAAAGGTCTACCTCGTCCCAAAATAATTGTCAGAGGATATTGGAAATTAAATTGTAGCCTGCTCCACATAAGAGGGGTAAATATGGAGTTCACTGTTGGCTACAAATCGTGGACTACAAGGAAACGTTTCTTCCCTAACGCGATTGAGTGGTGGGAGATCCTTGTATAACCCAGTGTTCGGAAATTATTTACAAATGTCTTCTACAAGATTAATGAAACCAGAAGAAATAACATCGTGTATTATTACCGTATCTCTCGTGAACTTGAAACAGCAGTAGACAAAGGGGACGGGCAAGCAAGTGATCTAAAAACATTCAAAAAAAAATTTTAGAACTGTAGAGAAGTGAACTAGAAGGCAAAATTATCACCTTCGAGGATTATGGGCATATGACAGATGAAAGTGGAGTATTTATCAGCTCATAAGAGAACGAAATAGGTGCAATCAGAGATATGTTAATGACATACTGTCTACGGATGAGGACGAATATATTAATCGGGAAGGGATCATAGAACATTTCCAAGGAACGTATGGAGCACAACCACCTGATCCTCAAAGAACAGCATAGCTACTACAAAACTGAACGTCACTTCTGATAAACGAAAATATCACTACGTTGTCACAACCAATATCTGTCCGTATGAATTTTACAAAATCTTCTGGTCATCTATTAAAAATAAAAATTCGTGGAAGCAGTGAGAGAGAAACAGGAATTCAGACACCTAAACCCCTAAAAAGAAACCATAATCGTCGTACTCGAAGAATAACGGATTAGAGGCCGATAACGTTGTCGTGCGCAGGCTCGAAAATAGTTTCTCGTGCCACTGCGGCAAGATTAAAGCAAAGTCTTCCAGACATAACTGGATCGGAACAGAAGTGCAGCATACCTAACAAAAGTGTTATAGATGGAATCTGCACCTTAAGAGATACGACCTTCTACTCATGGAAGCAGCAGGAACAAACACTAGAGCTATTGAATATCGATTTAGAGAAAGCCTTCGATAAACTCAGTCATCAATATCAAAGGCTTGTGCTAGATCATTTCAGATTTCCGTAAACAACAATAGATTTACTCCTGCCAAACCAGTACCAAATGTTTTCCAAGATGCAAATCGACGGATATTTCACGGAGGCATTCCCTTATCAAAGATACTGTTTGTCATCTCTTTAGAGCCATTAATTCGTACAGACAGCACCTAAGTTAAAGGATTACTTACTGGTGCACGGAGATGCTCCGTAAACGCCTACGCTGATGATGTTATTATAATTACAGAGCCCCGAGACACTGGATAAGTTTAAGAAATAAATGATGATTATAAAGAAGCATCAGGGGCAACGATAAGCAATGATAAAGCACAGCTACTTTGGCTAAATGAAAGTGCTCACCCCATGGCACATCCCTTCTCCGAACGTATAGAAACGGAAGTGCTGGGACTGAAAGTAACAAAAAACCTAAACGAATTAAATGACGCCAATTCCAAAAGAGAGGTAGAAAGAGTAAGGGGTGCCCTAATAGCGAACAACACAAGAAAATTGAACACTATTCAAAGGACTGAATGTATAAACATACTGACCCTTTCCAAAATGTAGTATTTTGCACAAATCATACCTATCGGCAGAAAATATATCGCACAAATTAAAAAGTATATTGACTGGTTTATTTAGAAAGGTGTGTTGTTTCGGGCAGACAGGGATCAACTGACGAAACCACTTAACGAAGGCAGCCTAGCTGTAACAGATTGTGAGGCAAAATGTTCGTACCCTCGAATTACCAGCTAGTGAGTCGGAATTACCAAAGGTGGGCTGCGTATCGGGACAAAAAACATGGATTATATAAGGATGCCAGAAAATATAATTTGTGCTCTGCAGACTGAAACATATGTGTTAGAGAAGACTCAAGATGTGTGATTCAATACGACAAAGAAAATAATCGAAGTGTTGGGGGATAAAACACCATGTCCCCCACCAAAGCAGATGAAACACAAAGACTTAAACTGGAAGACGGTCTGGTCAAATTTTTCGGATAAATCCTTAAGTTGAAGGTCGCACTTAGTAGCTTACATGTTTATAAATGATCTGGTCCCGACAGCTGTGCTACGCCACAGAGCAAAACTAACTAGGCATCCGTACTACCAGCACTGTGGAATGGCTGACACTGCCATACGCCGAACGGCAGGTTGCTCCAGAATTGCAGGTTTATGTAAATGGATAAAGTTTATATTAGGAAGTTTCCCGTCAACCACTGTTAACGGAATAAACACCAAGAAAATAATATATATGGTCGTAAAAGCGTTTTCAGTGTCCAAGACAAGAACACTCACATGATTCAGATATTGTTTTATACACTACATCATCAGCGAGGGAGGAGAGTCTATATGTGATGTGAAACAACACTTGAATAACGAAAATCAAGAAGTCCTGAAAAATAAATGGAAAAGAGAAAAGTTCTTACCATTTATATATCTAATTTAAACTTTGTATTTAAAGTCAATGTAAAAGCTTTGTTATACCCTTTGATGAATAAATTTGTATATATTAATAAATAAATTGCAATGAGTAGAATCACCTATTCATAACGAAAAGTCGATATGTTGATAATTCGCGACCCACTACGTCCTAATTTTTTCAAACCTCCGCGTTTTTATGGATTCTGACGCTTTTAATTAGTTTAATGTAAGTATATACTATAATATTCGATGTTATGTAAATGTAAGCGCGTTCTTTTTGAGGAGTGAGTCTGTTCTATTTGCTTAATCTACATCAAAGCTTGCACTACTTGTAGTAATATATTTCGCTGTTTTTTCTTTTAAGTTTTGTAATCCACATGTTGTAAAGCTTTTGCAATCCACATGTTGTAAAGCTTCTGCAGCTGAATAGTAACAGTGGTCAAGTAAGAGTGACCTTAGGGTTTTTTCGAAAAAGTGAGAATGATGAAACAAATTTTATCTTATGTGGAGAACTGTTGTAAATTTGTATCGCACTATTTGTAATGGAACTTTTATAAGGCGATATTCTTACTGACTGGACATTGTACTTTCCTTTTTGCCTTAAAACATATCCATGGATATTGAAGTTTTTACTGATGTATACTACATTCAGAACAAGTGAGTAGCATGTCGACAACACAGGAAATATGCGTTGTGATAGAGCTAACGGAGGAATTTTACGACCGCCCATTTTGCGTACAGCGCGATTTACGAGCCAGGTACAGCCGACAACTGTCGCTGGAGCGTTTTGTGATTGCGTATGCCACGTTGGGCCACACGTACCGTATGCACAAGCCGTATCGTTTATATGTGTTCAGCAGCACGATGAATTCGGCATTCTCAACAAGCACGGTCCGTTTGCCGAAGGCTTTGGGCTACGCACCGCATGAGCCTCTGGGCGCATTCACCCGAGCGAAACATCGAGGATGGCTTTAACGTCCCGGCTCAATCGCTTCAAAATCTGGACCGAACAGAAACAGAAAACGGGGCCCATTCCGTCTTTAGTTCCGCAAAATCTTGAGTAAATTGCACTGGTCATACTTGTTCAGTGTACAGAAGATATGTTTGTGACAATTTTAACCAGTGTTATGATGTATATCGAGTTAAAGATAAACTACCACTGGTACTAACAGAAATTGTTGGCTACAAAATTTTCTTTGCGTGGCTCCACTTTTGTAAATGGTGCTTCTACTATTCTAACAGTGGGAGTAGCAATGGGAGTTCAAACGTGTATGCGTACACATATTTGTGCCTTTTTAGTGGACTGCCATTTTTCAGTCGTGCGGCAGTGCAACATGGTAGACAATTATTGTACAGTAGTGCACAATTTTCTGCAATAACGCCACGTGCCGACGTCAGTCCTGTTACCGATACACGGATATGCCATAATCGAAGCTGCTCCGTTGCCGATTGGGTCTCCAGTTTGAAGGTGCGCAGGAAGCTCGGAATAAGGATTCCCGGCGTTACTGAGAAAATCTTACACGCAAATAATTCCGTGAGAAAACGACGGCCGCGAGGGATTAGCCGAGCGGTCTAAGGCGCTGCGGCTGGTCCCGGCGGAGGTTCGAGTCCTCCCTCGGGTATGGGTGTGTGTGTTTGTCCTTAGGATAATTTAGGTTAAGTAGTGTGTAAGCTTAGGGACTGATGACCTTAGCAGTTAAGTCCCATAAGATTTCACACACATTTCAGAAAACGACATTCTCTATCGGCTTTTGTCATCGTCGGATCCACTCATCTCCATATTCCAGAAAATGACCATTGAAGAAGATAAACAAATGCTACATGGCATAGAAGATATGCTTTTTTTTTAACTATCTCCCCGTGGACACCCGTCAGCGACCCTTCTGATAGTGGTAATGACGTAAGGGACAAAAGTGACAACGATTCGACTGAAAACGTAAAATATCAGATAAAACATTTCAATGCGGCAATTTAAACTTCTAATTCATTGTCAGCGACCTCGAAATACTTTATAGCCGAACAGCTATTTGAAATTTTAGATCTACTAAATTGGTGCGATATTTTTAATTTTGTAATTGAGGCATCGTATTCGCAATCAGCATCACAAAAAATGTAAAAAAAAACCTGAGTTCTACAGGATTTAATATCCGTTTTTCTATTACGTCGAAGCTTTGAAGCGAGTTGCCCACTATGGAGCAGCATCTGGATCATTAAAGATGACGCACGAAGATATGGGGGAAAGCGACCATCCTGACAGTTGCCTCAAATGGTTTAGGAAACCAACAGAAAATCGAAGTCAGGAAGACCAGACTAGTATTTAAACCCTACTCAACCGCAAAGGAGTTGGGTTGTCTTGGGGAAGGAGACCAGACAGCAAGGTCATCGGTCTCATTCGATTAGGGAGGACGGGGATGGAAATCGGCCGTGCCCTTTTCAAAGGAACCATCCCGGCATTTGCCTGGAGCGATTTAGGGAAACCACAGAAAACCTAAATCAGCATGGCTGGAGGCGCGATTGAACCGTCGTCGTCCCGAATGCGACTCCAGTGGCTAGCCACTGCGCCATCTCCGTCGGTGCCCCGAAAGGAGTCGAGTCTCTTACGCGCTCTGCAGTTTCCTCAACTTAGGTTGATGTGAAGCAAGATTTTCCCATTCTGCCACCTTCGAGATCATCATCACTATAGAGAGAACCTTTAGCTATCTTGTTAGTGTACATTCAATGCACTAAAAAATCTGAGAGATAATAGTGAAGCTGCTGTGAACTCAGTACTAACTAACGCAAATATATGATACGAAATAGGGTATCTGTATGATGGCTGGCGAGCTACACACCTGCCCATCAAAACTGAAAAACAACCAAGGCGGCTTGCATCAAACTGTTGTGAAGTGTACCACTAACGGGGGTACGCGAATGATAAGCATTTCTGCATACTCACTCGAAGTAGGTACACTAACACTGCATAATTTGCTCTGAGCACTATGGGACTTAACATCTATGGTCGTCAGTCCCTTAGAACTTAGAACTACATAAACCTAACTAACGTAAGGACATCACACAACACCCAGTCATCACGAGGCAGAGAAAATCCCTGAACCCGCCGGGAATCGAACCCGGGCGCGGGAAGCGAGAACGCTACCGCACGACCACGAGGTGCGGACGCTGCATAATTACGCAGCATGTTCCTCATTCAGAAATCTTGTTTGAATGGTCTTTAGGAAAAGTTGTATGGATTTTGCTGTCAGACTAATGTAAGTGCCAATAAAAAAATTTGCAGAACAATCCATAAAGTTCAAACAGGCCTCAACAGCACGCAGACTGAGACAAAATCTCAATAAATACTCCAAAACACTGTACCGTGACACATAAAAACGTTAACTTGAAAACGGCAATTTACCAATCGAGACTTATCTTTTATGTACATCTACATGTACACGGAAACTAAGCAAATCACACGGAAGTGCTGCCAGGGGGTTCGTCGAACAACCTTCACGATAGTTCTCTATTATTTCAATCTTGAACAGAGTGCGGAAAATGGCTCTGAGCACTATTGGAACAGGGTGGGAAAAAGCTAACTCCTATATCTTTCCACGCGAGCTCTGGTTTCCGTTATTTTATTATGGTGATCGTTTCTTCCTATGCAGATTATCGTCAACAAAATATTTTCACATTCGGAGGAGGAAGTTTGTGATTCGAATTTCGTAAGAAGATGCCGCAGCAACCAAAAACGAATTTGATTTAATGATATCCACCTCAAATCCTGTATTATATCAGTGACAATCTCTCCCCTATTTCGCGATAATACAAAACGTGCTGCTCTTCTTTGAACTTTCTCTACGTGTTTGGTTAATCCTACCAGGTAAGGATCCCAGACCGCGCAGCAATACTCCAAAAGATGATGGACAAGCTTAGTGTAGGCAGTCTCTGTAGTATATCTGTTACATTTTCTAAGTGTACAGCCAATAAATCGCAGTCTTTGGTTAGCCTTCTCCACAACATTTTCTATGTGTTCTTTCCAATTTAAGTTGCTCGTAACTATAATTCCTAGGTATTTAGTTGAATTTAGGCCCTTTAGATTTGCTGATTTATAGTGTAACCGAAATTTAACGCCTTCGATTTAGTACTCTTCTGGATGACCTCACACTTTTCATTGTTGGGGGCCAATTGAAAATTTCCAGAATTAAATATCTTTTCTAAATCGATTTGCAGTTTGTTTTGATCTTGTGATGACTTCATTAAAAGACAGCATCATCTGCTAAGACGGTTGCTCTGATTGTCTCCTAAATCATTTATATAGACAAAGAACAGCAGAGAGCCCACAACATTATCTTGGGAAACGTTAGAAATCACTTCTGTTTTACTCGATGACTTTTCGTCAGTTACTAAACAAGGCGACTTCTCTGACAGCAAATCACGCATCCAGTCACATAAGTGAGACGATATTCCGCAAGCACACAATTTCACTACAACCCACTTGTGTGGTACAGTGTCAAAAGCCTTCTGGAAATCAGAAAATACGGTATCAGTTTGAAATTCCTTGTCAACAATGTAAATAACGGGCTAATAAAATAATTTTACAGTAGAACACGGGATAATGTTTAATATGTCATTCATTAAAAATAAATTACCGACAGTGAAAAGTGCATCCTTCAGTGATACGTCACTACCAGCTGAAGTTCCTGTATATGCAAATGCATATATACCAGGGACTGACAAATTAAGTCACAGAAGCTTATACATTCATTCAGAAAGCTCCTTTGTCGGCATTTTCTAAACTGCTACAGCTAAACTTCGCGGCTTTCTTTTACGCAGTTTCATGTTTTACTTTACAAATATCTGCTTGAAATACGCTTTTTTACTGAGTATGTGGTTGCCGTTGTGCATAAGCGTAAAACTTGTGTGAGAAAATTACGAAAACAAAACATTCTAATACAGAGACAGGTGCTCCCTGTAGTGCTTTATTAAAGAACAATTGTGAGTAGCATGACGAAATCACGCAAAAAAACAGAAATTATGACGATACCATTGAGAATGGCGTAGCTTCTCGAAAAATGAATTTAGAGCAGATATATGACTATGTTGTACGTGTTGCTTCTCATATTTTATACTATTCTTCTTCAAGTCTAAAATACAATCCTTAATTCAGTATTATAATTCTGATATTGCGTGAAAGGATTTATACCAAAAGAACATTGCATTCTGGAAAAAACAATTAATAAGTGGACTGTCTATTGTGGATACTACTATAGAAGTAACTTATGATTAAAAAAGATAAAACATTATGGTCAAACAGTTACAATAGGGGAACATATAGCATATCTAATAATTTCAATATTAAAAATAGCATACAAAAGGAAGAAAAAGCAGATACAAATATGAAACAGCAGAATAGCAAAGAGTAGAATCATAAAATAAAAAAATAATAATGTAGAAAAACAGATGTTGCATGAAAGGAGATTAAATGCAGTATCGATCCTTTATGAAAGAGATGCAATATGTCGCAAGAATGTTTTAAAATACCTGATTAACAGTCCTCCGACAACGATATAGCGTGGAAACGCAGAAATCGGAGGTATTTGTCAGTTACAGTGCCATCTACCACAGATGAGAAACTAAGGTTTGAGTAAACGGTACGTATTTTATTGGCGTAGAATCAGAATGAACAATAAAACTGTAGGGGTTCCCATTTGAAAACACAAAGCTGACCTCACCCACGCAGGAGGGGTGGTTAGAAGGTGGCCAGTGGTAACACAGTCAGATATCCCCTTTACTAACATTAACGTTTCACCTAGAACGTTTTATCACGGTCGTTTTCGAGATATCTACACTATTTGATCAAAAGTATCCAGACACCTGGCTGAAAATGACTTACAAGTTCGTGGCGCCCTCCATCGTTAATGCTGGAATGAAACATGGTGTTGGCCAACCCTTATCCTTGATGACAGTTTCCACTCTCGCAGGGATACGTTCAATCAGGTGCTGGAAGGTTTCTTGGGGAATGACAGCCCATTCTTCACGGATTGCTGCACTCAGGACAGGTATCGATGTCGGCCGGTGAGGTCTAGCATGAAGTCGGCGGTCCAAAACACCCCAAAGGTGTTCTATAGGATTCAGGTCAGGACTCGGTGCAGGCCAGTCCATTACAGTGACGTTACTGTCTTGTAACCACTCCGCCACAGGCCGTGCATTAGAGAAGAGGCGCTCGATAGTGTTGAAAGGTGCAATCGCCATCCTCGAATTGCTCTTCAACAGTGGGAAGCAAGAAGGTGCTTATAACATCAGTGTAGGCCTGTGCTGTGATAGTGCCACGCGAAACAGTAAGGAGTACAAGCCCCATCCATGAAAAACACGACCACACCATAACACCACAGCCTGCGAATTTTACTGTTGGCACTACACACGCTGGCAGATAACGTTCACCAGGCATTCGCCATACCCACACCCTGCCATCGGATTGCGACATTGTGTACCGTGATTCGTCCCTCCACACAACGTTTTTTCACTGTTAAATCGTCCAATGTTTACGCCCCTTACACCAAGCAAGGCGTCGTTTGCCATTTACCGGCGTGATGTGTGGCTTATGAGCAGCCGCTCGACCATGGAATACAAGTTTTCTCACCTCCCGCCTAACTGTCATACTACTTACAGTGGATCCTGATGCAGTTTGGAATTCCTGTGTGATGGTCTAGATAGATGTGCGCCTATTACACATTCCGACCCTCTTCAACTGGCTGCGGTCTCTGTTGTCAACACACGTGGTCGGCCTGTACATCTCTGTGCTGTACGTGTCCCTTCATGTTTCCACTTCACTATCACATCGGAAACAGTAGAGCTAAAGTTGTTTAGGAGTGTGGGAATCTCGCGTACAGATGTTTGACACAAGTGACACCCAATCACCTGAGCACGTTCGACGTCCGTGAGTCCCGCGGAGCGCCCCATTCTGCTCTCTCACGATATGTAATGACTACTGAGGTTGCTGATATGGAGTACCTGGCAGTAGGTGGCAGGACAATGCACGTAATATGAATAACGTACGTTTTTGCGGGTGTCCGGCTACTTTTGATCACATACTTTGATTGTCTCATGTTAAAACAATCACCTTGTACATAATGCATTAACGGGAAGTGTTGTTGTCATAAATCTTGAGAAGCTCTCAACCAGTTTATCTCAGATTTTCACAGGAGTCACACTCATAAACATTCATATGGACACGGACTATATATGGTCTTAAACCACCAACGTACAGGTTTCCTGTTAAAACCTACTGCGGGAAAGAAAATGCTATGATTTGCTCTGTTGTGAATAGGTGCGTCTTTTTTCTCGCAATTAATTTTAACTACGATAATAGGGAATTTAAATCATTTAAAAATGGTTTCTTTCATACATAGTCTCTCCCATTATAGCTACATATTTTAAACAAAAATTGTATACACTGTTTTCTTTTCTTCCTCGCAATCGGTTTTCACAAAACCAGAAAAGTTGTGCATGTTTTCCTCTTTGTTTATCGGCCTTGTATTCATGACTTGTCAGCTTATGATTAGAATATTACTGCGGAATCTGAACTTGTAATAACAATAAAAAAGACTTAAGATCACAGGGACGGGAAGGAGTTGATGGACAGTGAAAGGAAATGGAAATAGAGAGGGGGGGAAAGGAGGAGATGGACAGAGAGAGAGAGGAGAAGGAGATAGAGAAAGGAGAGGGGGTGATGGACAAGGCCGGGGGGAGTATGAAGAAATAGAGAAAGCACTGAGTAGGAGGAGATAGACAGACAGACAGACGGATAACAGGTGGTTAGGACATATATCAAATTCACATGCATGTTTAACAACTGGGAAGCAGTCCGAGTTCGTTAGTAATTAATAAAAAATGGATACACTTGAGGTACAGCAGGACATACATTTCAGACTTCGCAGAAATCGTAGACTGAACTTGGAAAACACAAATTTTTTTTAACTAAAGGATAATATAGTCGTGGAGGTCACGTGAAAAAGATAGTCTGTACTGTTTCGCTTCCCCTGACGAAGGAGACTGCTTGTATTCTGCTACGCGAGTGAACGGAGCGTAACGACAGAGGCCCCATAAGAAAACAACGGCGCTGTTGCTTTTTTACGGCAGTTGCAAGGAGACTTCGGCGTCACGATTTTCACCAACTCATCCCGATTCCCTGCTGCTTCTCAGTACGCTTGCCAGATGTTAATTACTCGACGGTCGCAGTGTAAAGCGAAAATTAGTGTTCGTTAGATATAATTTAATTTCTCTCTACGACAGTAATTCATAGCCTTAATGATGTGTGGATAAATAAAACATGCGCGGAAGGCGGGTCGGGTAACCAGAAACCGAGATTTTAAAAGGCTTATTTAACGCTCCCAGAGGAAAAGAGCGGAGAGGACCAGAGTGCCGCCATATTTCAATGGCGATTTCTCATTTGGAACGGACAAATGTACCTCCGGCCGAGTCTCTTTTTATTGATGTGTCTGTCCCGTGATACGCCTCACTACAAATGATATATATTTATACTTCCCCGTCGACAAGATATGTGGGGCAATAAACTGTGTTGGGTTTCCGCACCCTCCTGTTTATACAGCTTCAAAGTTATTAGACCAAAAGCCATGAAGTACAGCCAGTGACAGTTATAACTTTATTTGCTGTCTATATCACGTAAACTAATTCCTTTCGGAGCACTTACGCAGCATAACATCGAGTTTACGCACATAATGCCGTGGGAGTTTCATCTCCTTACACTAATGTGCTTATTTCATACATGACGTAATATGAAGTTTGCTGTAAACAAAAATTTGACTCCAATTTCATATTTACTCTCTGCAGCCAAAAAAGATTGCAATAACCACTGGACACTGCCATTTCCCCAAAGGTCAGTTCACAAGGCGGTTCATAAAGTCCTGAAAAGGCTTACACCCACAGGAATAACTGTACAGTTTTCAACTAATATATTTCTTGAGTTTCATTAACCTATCGAAACCAATTTTCCATACCGCGTTCTAGCAAGAGGGGGGGCAGGGGATACTTTACTCTCGACATAAAAATATTAAAAAAGACAAATTGCGTTCATTGTTGTTAACTCTTGTTAACAACGCCGTTTTTAAGTAGGTACTGATGTATAAAAAGTGTCCTGAACCAGAAGATACGTTTTAGCACAACCTTAGGAGTACGAACACATTTTTCCTAATGTGGTCACAGACAGATTCGACTCCTTTACGAAAACAACATATTTTCAAAACAAACAAAAAATACAAGTTTCGTTAATTATCGTTGGGTTTTATTCACAACATACTCTCTAAACATATACTGGTGTGAGAAGGCTCCTGAACTTGAAAATATGGATATGACATTTGTTGCGAAAAGTCACATTTACTACTGAGACTTAAATTTTCGGGTTACGTTTCACATAAAAATTCAAAACAATTACGGAATCTTGTATAAGAAATCATTAAAAACTGTACATATTTTTTTCACAATTTTAAAATATCGGGCAGACGTCTAGACTACAATACTTTCAAAAGTGGGCATAAAGTACCACTGTCCCTGCACCCCTTTGTATTGCGAGGGTTAATGTATCTCATCACTAATGAACGATCGTTATTTCCGATTTGTATAAAGACATCGTTTCCTCGTGCGTGTTTCCCTTTCTAGTGTCCGATTCTCCAATAAAATCACGTTGATTTCCTGTAATTACTCGTATTCCTGGTTTCTGATTTCCACGCTAAATAATTGTCGGATGACTTTTAAACGGGTATCGGTAAAGAAAAACAAAGCCAGTCTTCTAAGTAAGAATTGATTTATTATAGGGTAACTAAACCTTTACAAGTAACCTCCTCCATGTCCACCTGTTCGCCAACAATTGGTGGCGGCGATGGTTTCTGTAAGGGGCGATCAAAAAGTTTCCGTATGAGGGCATTGGTCCAGTGTATATGCAACGTATATATACCCCATGGAAAGGAGGAAGATTAGGTTTAACGTCCCGTCGATATCGAGGGCATTAGAGACGGAGCACCAGTTAGATTGTGCCAAGGATGGGAAAGGAAATCGACCGTGCCCTTTCAAAGGAACCATCCAGCCATTTTCCTGGAGCGATTTAGAGAAACCATGGAAAACCTAATTCAGGACGGCCGGACCCGGGTTTGAACCGTCGTCTTTCCCAATGCGAGTCGAGTCTAGTGTGCTAACCATTGCACCATCATCTCGATCGGTAAACACACACACACACACACACACACACACACACACACACACGATGCTGATGTGTAAACACCGACACGAAGGGATTAGCGTGGCGTTCGTGTCTTTCCGACGCGCATGCGGTATATGCGGAAACATGAACTATGGCTACGTTATTACCAAGTGCGTCAAAGAAGGACCAACGTGCAGTTATTCTTTTGTGGGCTGCCGAAGGACAAACATCGGTAGACATCTATCGGAGAGTGAAGAATGTCTATGGGGCAGCATGACTCTCGAAAATCACCTTTGTGGAATGATGGACCTAGGAGCGCTACTGCTTCATGATACAGGACATCTCCATACCGCAAATATCGTAATGCTGATGCTACACTAACTTAATTGGGATACACTCGAGCACCAGCCCTATAGTGTCGATCTCACCCCATGTTATTTTCACGTCTTAGGTCCCTTAAAAAAGGCCCTGAATGGTTGAAGATTCCTGTCGAACGGATACGGTCGCAGGTTTGAATCCTGCCTCCGGCATGGATGTGTGTGATGTCCTTAGGTTAGTTAGGTTTAAGTAGTTCTAAGTTCTAGGGGACTGATGACCTCCGATGTTAAGTCTCATAGTGCTCAGAGCTATTTGAACCATTTTTGTCGAACGGAGATGTGCAGCAGACAGTTACGGACCTCTCACGCCGCAGGGTACGGTGTTCTAGAAAACCCGTACCTCCAACCTAGCGCATTGGTGGGATGATTGCCTCAGTGCTCATGGCGATTTTGCCTGATTGTCATAACGATCCTGGACTGTATGACGTTCGAACCGAAACTTATCGATCACCACTTATCTCTCACGATCAATAATAATTTTTATCATCGGGATATAGATGACAACTTGATCAAAAAAGTTATTATGTGTTTTCTTAGAAAAAAAAGATTACCTTCGCTTCGATTCCCCATTTGTCGACATGTTATAAAAATCCTAAGGTATAAGTAATCGACAGTGGCCTAACTATAGAACAGGATCTGTTAATTCACTTCCTTCCTTCCTGTCAGAACACGATTACAAAAACTGCAGTTAATGGGTATTTACTGCAGTCATCGACACAAGCGGTTTAATGAGGAAGTCATCGCATTCACATACGTTGGTGGTTGGATTCTCCCTCCTCTCCCCTCTCCCCTCCCTCTCTCTCCACTTACTAGAATGAAAATGTTCCTGTTATTAGACCAGTATTTACTAGTCCATCTCTTCCTTCTCCCTCTCCCTGCACATGTCCCCTCCCCTCTCTCTGTCCATCTCCCCCTTCCATCCCCCATCTGTGTCCATCTGCTCCTTCCCCCTCGCTGTCTGTCCATCTCCTCCCATCTCTCTTCACGTTATCACACTCACCCCAATAGGTGTTAGGATGAGCTTTTTATCTATAGTTTGCTCGCATACGCATATTTTATATATGTATAAGATATATTCTTTACAGTAATATGATCGGAGAACTTTTATCTAATGCTTGGCCCTCAGAGCATCACATTCCAGACTTATATTCAAATAATTTTAGAAGCGTCACTCTATATGATTCCTTTTGTCTTTAAGCACCTATAAATTTCAGGGTGCTTTGTTTGGAGTCAACAGACATTATTGCCTTGCAGAAATCCTCAGTACATTACCTAACGAAACGCACATGGACGCAGACTGCTAAACAGCTCAAAAGGTTTCCACCGAACCTGGGAAGCAATGCGCTTTTACGTACGGACTCTTATTTCGAGAAAATTACGCGTGCACAAACGCCCTTACGTAGTTGCGCTGATGGAAATGCAAGCGCATGAGCAAAGTTGAACAGAAACAGAAATTATGTGGAAGCGACTTAAGGGGATGAAATTAAGTTGGAGTTAATGATTAGTTTATTTTAAATATACCATATTAATAACGTTCCAATAAAGTAACTGCACAGACTATTAATGCTAAACTCGTTCTTTAGTGATCTGAAACTGTCTCATTGTTACGCCTTTCTTCGTCAATATGGGTCGTTTGTCTTTGATGTAATTTCACAATGATGCGTGCTCGCATGATTGATGGTAAACGGTACTCTTCACTGAATTTTGAAACCTGCCCTCTCATCTCTCTCACACGTCACTACAAAGTTCTTTCTTTCTAAAATTATGAATGTCTGTTTGTTGTTTCGTAATCCCCTATGATGCTGGGTTAGATACGAAGCCCACACCCACCACAGCAGTATAAGTTTAAATGTCAACTAAGTCAGCAGACGAAGAGATTGAAGAAATTATTCACGTATTTAAGGGAGACGAAAATTTAATAGTCATTAGGGCCTGGAAATCGATAGTAGGAAAAGGAAGAGAAGGAAAAATGGTAGGTAAATGTGGACTGGAAGAAAGGAATGAAAGATGAAGACTACTGGTAGAATTTTGAACAGAGTATAATTTAATCATCGCTAATACTTGGTTTACGAATCATGAAAGTAGGTTCTATACGTGGAAAAGACCTGGAGACACCGAAAGGTTTCAGATTGATTATATAACGGGAAGACCGAAATTTTGGACCAAGATTTTAAATTATATGACATATCTAGAGGCAAAGGTGGATTCTGACCACAATTTTTGATTTTGAACTGTATATTAAAATTGAAGAAACTGCAAAACGCTAGGAATTTAAGGAGGTGGGACCTCTATAAACCGAAAGAACCAGAGATTGTAGAGAGTTTCAGAGAGAGCATCAGGGAATGATTGACGAGAACAGAGGAGAGAAATACAGTAAAAGAAGAATGGGTAACTTTGAGAGATGAAATAGTGAAGTCAGCGGAGGATTAAGTAGGTAAAAAGACGAGAGCTACTAGAAATCCTTGAGTAACGCAAGAGATGTTGAATTTAATTGATGAAAGGAGCAATAAATGAAGCAATGAAGCAGGAATACAAATGTCTAAAATACGAGGACTGGCTAAAGGGCAAATGTAAGGATTTAGAAGCATATATCACTAGGGAAAGATAAATACTGCCTAAGGGAAAATTGAAGAGACCTTTGGAGAAAAGAGAACCACATGTAGGGATATCAAGAGCTAAAGTGATACACCAGTCCTAAGCAAAGAAGGGAAAGCTGAGACGTGAAAAAGAGTATATAGACGGACTATACAAGGGAGATGTACTTGACGGCAATATTATAGAAATGGAGGAGGACGTACATCAAGATGAGATGGGAAATATGATACTGCGACAAGAATTTGACAAAGCACTGAAAGACATAAGTTGCAACAAGGCCCCGAGAGCAAACGTGATTCCACTAGAACTACTGATAGCCTTGGGAGAATCAGACATGATAAAACTCTTCCATCTAGTCAGCAAGATGTGTGAGACAGGTGAAATACTCTCAGAGTTCAAGAAGAATAAAATAATTCCAGTTCCACAGAAAGCAGGTGCTGACAGGTATGAATATTACCGAACTATCGCTCTTAAAATGAGGCGGTAGCAAAATACTAACACGAATTCTTTACAGAAGAACGGAAAAAGTGGTAGAAGCCGACCTCGTACAAGATCCGTTTAGATTAAGGAGAAATGTGGGAACACGGGAGGTAATACTGACGCTACGACTTACCTTATAAGGTAGGTTAAGGAAACGCAAACCTACATTTATAGTATTTGTAGACTTAGAGAAAGCTTTTGACAATGTTGACTGGAACATTCTCTTTCAGATTTTAAAGGTTGCAGGAGTAAAATACAGGGAGTGAAAGGATATTTACAATTAGTACAGAAACCAGATGGCAGTTATAAGAGTCGAGGGGCATGAAAGGTAAGCATCCCCGATGCTATTCAATCTGTATATTGAGCAGGCATTAAAGAAAACAGAAGAAAAATTTGGAGTAGGAATTAAAGCCCAGGAAGAAGAAATACAAACTCTGAGGTTTGGTGATGACATTGATATTCCGTCAGAGAAAGCAAAAGATTGGAAGAGCAGATGAACGGAGTCAACTGTGACTTGAAAGAAGGATATAAGATGAACACCAACAAAAAACCGAGGATAATGGAATTCAGTCGAATTAAATCAGGTAATGCTGAGGGGAGTAGAGTAAGAAATGAGACACTTAAAGTAGCAGATCAATATTACTATTTGGGCAGCAAAATAACTGATGGTGGTACATGTAGAGAGGAAATAAAATGTAGACTGCCAATGACAAGGAAAGCGTTTCTGTAGAAGAGAAATGTGTTAACGCCGAGAAAAGTTTTAAGTGCCAGGAAGTCTTTTCTGAAGGCATTTGTATGGAGTGTGGCCATGTATGGAAGTGATACATGGACAACAAGAGATCAGACACTTTTGAAACGTGATGCTACAGAATAATGCCGAAGATTAGATGGGTAGATCACATAACTAATGAGGAGTTACTGAATAGAATGGGGAGAAAAGAAATTCGTGACACAACCTAACGGGATCGGTTGGTACGGCACATCCTGAGACATCAAGAGATCACCAATTTAGTACTGGAGGGAAGAGTGGGGGGAGGGGTAGAAATCGTAGAAACAGCAGATTCAGAAGAACGTAGGTTGCAGTAGTTACTCGGAGATGAAAAGGCTTACACAGAGTGGAGAGCTGCATCAGACCAGTCTTCGGACTGAAGGCCACAGCAACAACAATTGGAATTCCTCCTGACCTGACTGATGGAAGTCAGTAAATGTAAAAGATTAAATGGACTCAGGTTGCCAGAAAATCTTTCGTGTCATCTGTTGGTGTAAATATAATTGATTATTCAGATCACACTGTATAAAAGATCACAGGCATACATTATGATTCAGGTAATTAAAACTAGCTAGACCTGCGACTTTTTCTTCTCCTTCGTTAAATTTACTAACCGAACAATGATGTGTCAACATATCCCGACGATTCCAGTTTTCAGAATTCTGCGCAAGACGCAGAAACATTATTTCCTCTGTAGCAAGAAACAGTAATTATATCGATGTTCTCCACCTAACAGCAACGGGAACGGAACAATAGTGTTTATTGATCAAACTTATAGGTTTATGAATCAATTTCCTTTCCGTTTTCGACCAGTGTCAAATCAAGTAAAATTTCATGTTGTTTGCGACATTGCAAAACAAGGCGGCTGTGGAAACTTCTTTGTTTCCATCTTTGCAGCTTCTCTGTAGTCAATTTAACTGTCTTATGTGTGTTTCAGTTCGTCTCAGTTTTCTCTTACAGTATAAAATCATTTGATAAAACGACAGGTTGTCTTCATTTTCGTGAATAGTGTCTCAGCTGTACAAGTAATTGACTGTCCTCATTTCTGTACTTTGATTTGATTTTTAATAATTATTGTTCAGCTGTTCACATAATCCTTGGCAGTAATGCAACCTTGCAGAATGTCCACGTGGCCTACAGAACATTACGATATCGCTGAGCAAATCGACCAGGAATCTCCGCCATTTCTCACTCATGAAACGTAAACTCGACAGTAAGTTTTAAATAGTGTGAAACAAGACTCAGTCCAAATGGCTTTCTTCTATTGCTCAGTAGTCCAGGTTCTATGGCTTCGGCATAATGTTTTTCTGTGACGGGCATCTGCATTACTGCTGTGTGATTTTGGAATTCTAGCTCGACCTGCAATTCACCTCTTAGACGATGTTTCGTTGAGATATTCTCACGCTGACACTTGTTGATAGCCCAGCACTGAAATCTGCAGCAATTTGCGGAAGGGTTGCACTTTGTCACGTTGAACAATTCTCTTCAGTCATCGTAGGTCCCGTTCATGGAGTATCTTTTTCCGAGCGCAGCGATGTCGGACATCTGATGTTTTAGAGGATTCTTGATTTTCACGGTACACTCATGAAATGGTCGTACGGGAAAATCCCCATTCCATCGCTACCTCCGAGATTCTGTGTCCCATCGCCCGGGCGCCGACTATAAACCGCGTTCAAACTCACTTAAATCTTGATAACCTGCCATTTTAGCAGCAGTAAACGATCTATCAACTGTGCCAGACACTTTTCGTCCTTTGTAGGCGTTACCGACCGCAGCACCGTATTCTAGTTCATCTTGTTCAAATGGGACTTAGCATCTGAGGTCATCAGTCCCCTAGACTTAGAACTACTTAAACCTAACTAACCTAAGGACAACACACACATCCATGCCCGAGGTAGGATTCGAACCTACAACCGTAGCAGGCGCGCGGTTCCGGACTGAAGCGCCTAGAACCGCTCGGCCACGGCGGCCAGCAGTTGGCCTTAATATCGAGCAATTTGTCTCTATATCAGATCTCTCTCATGAAGGGGCAGAAGATCGGTCGAATTCTCGGAAAAGTTTGAGATGCCCCTAACAATGGATGTTTAGGCAGAAGAGGTGCAATACTGGTGAAAAATATGCATCTCATTCTGGAAAAACAGTAGATAGAAAGGATGTACGATCTACCTGCACTGTCCTCTTAAAAGTTTTGAGAAAGTAGGTGAAAGCAGTGTGAGACAGATACTCGAAACAGTCTGGGAAATTAATGAGTTTAATGTTCAGAATGCATTTGGCTGTGAACCTAAGGAATGTATGGAAGGTGAAGGTTACTTATGTATACCCATCACCTTTATGTCATAACATCTGGCGCAAAGAGAGTTTCAGGAAACGTGGGAGGAAAAACCCATTTCCTACTCGTCGATTAAAAGACGACGGACCGAGACACACCTGCTGAAGTTATGTCCCTCTTAGATTACATCCCTCTCGCTCTTCATGGATTTTCTTGTCACTGAAAGCAAGAAGTTTGGGCAACAGACACATCTGCGATGAGAGTGATGAGTGGTTAAATACTTTCAAGCAACGAGCTATGCAGGTAAGTCTTCTAGCAAAATCGCCGTAAATGTTGTCGTTTGATTACACAGGCCAACGACGGAAAAACTTTTTTGCTGAAGATACCTTATTCTTATGTATATTAAGTGGGAAATCCAAATATGTTACTTAAAACACTGTATCACCCACCATTTCTTCACATTTTACAGTTAAATATATTAAATTAAGCGATTTTTAAAGAATTTAACAGCTTTTATATAGTTAAAATAATTTAAAAAGGAGGTGTAATGAATGTAGACGACGTTGGTAGCACTGCTGAAAACCATTTGCTGGCAAAAAAGGTCGATTCTATTTTTGTGTTTACAGATGGTGTTTTGTTTCCTGTCAACCTACCCTCACTTTCGAATTTCTTGTACATGTGCTCAATAAAATGTCTAATCGTGGTTGGAAAAATTCTGCTGACGGTTTTTGTTATACTTGTGGTGAATTCGTGATTAAAAACCACCAAAGAAACATTACAGACTTTGTCAAAAAGGTTTATCTATCATACTTTGGATCTAAACTTGGTGATCAAGATAAATCTTGGGCACCGCATAATGTATGTTATGTGTGTGTTGAAGATCTGGGAAAATGGTCCAAAAAGGAGAATAATCCTTTAGATTTGCTGTTCCTATGATATGGAGGGAGGGATGGATGGAGCCAAGAAACCATTCCGATGATTGCTACTTTTGCAGTGTTGATATTACTGGTCATAATTGGAAAAACAAGAAGGTAATAAGCTACCCTAACCTTCCGTCAGCCATCCGACCAGTAGGGCACGGTGTAGATTTGCCGGTTCCATGATTTAAATTCTGTTCCAACAGAAGTATTTTCCGATGTACAATCTGATTTACATGAACCAGATGATGATGAATTCTATTGTAATACCGAAAGTCTAGAGCCCAAATTGTTTCTCAGACCGAGCTTAATGATTTGGTTAGGGATCCAGGCTTAACGAAAGAAAAGGCTGAATTGCTTGGTTCTAGATTAAAAGAAAAGAACTTACTGGCAGTTGGAACCATCATACACATGTATAGAAAGAGAGAGCAGCAATTTACCATTTCTTATTCAACAAGAAGGTGATTTAGTGTACTGCTCAGACATTCTTGGGCTGATGAATGAGTTTGGTATTGAATACAAAAAGGAAGACTGGAGGCTGTTCATTGATTCATCCAAAACTAGTTTAAAGGCTGTTTTATTACACAATGGTAACATGTATGGATCTATACCTGCTGGACATTCTGTACATATGAAAGAAAGCTTTGAAAACCTAGAAACGTAGCTAAATAAAATAGGCTATTCTGCTCATGGTTGGATGATATGTGTAGATCTAAAAGTAACATGCATGCTCCTTGGTCAGCAAGGTGGCTTTACCTAATTTCCTTGTTTCTTGTGTAAATGGGTGTAGAAAAAACTGGCCTGTGAGGGATTCTTTAAATCCTGGTGAGAAGAACATTCTACGCAAAAACCTGGTAGATCCAAAAAATGTACTCCTACCACCTCTACATATAAAGTTAGACCTAATGAAACAGTTTGTAAAGGGTTTGCCTAAAGATGTACCAATTTTTAAGTATCTCTGCCAAAAGTTTCCACGCCTTTCAGAAGCTAAACGAAAAGAAGGCGTGTTTGTCGGACCTGACATTAGAAAATTGAGGTTTGATGTTAATTTAGAATTCACAATGACCTTAAATAAGAAAGAAGCATGGGTATCATTCTAGCAAGTCGTTACAAAGTTCTTAGTACATGAAAAAGAGCCAGAATATGTTTCTATTATATCTACAATGTTAAAAAAGTTTAAGACTTTAGGGTGTTTAATGAGCCTGAAAGTTTACTTTTTGAACTGTCACCTTGATTACTTCCCGAACAATATGGGAGATGTTAGTGAGGAGCAAGGAGAGCGTTTCCACCAGGACTTTAAAGTGATCGAGAAACTCTACCAAGGCTGCTGGAACACACGATGGGGACAACTGTTGGTCACTTCACAGAGAAGTTCAGCAAGCGACTCATCGTAGAAAAAGCTACACTAGAAGCTTTAAACAAAAAAGAGAAAGAAAATACAGACCAATTCCAGCTGACAAGTGAAACCTGTGTTAACACATATCGTTGTTTTAAGTAACTCACTGTAAATACAAATCACGCTTATGTTGTAACAAAGCATTTCATTAATTTCTCCGTTTACTGTATAGCATAGGATTTTTATACTACAAATAAAAAGCATTTGGCTCGAATACAAAGCCTATGTTTGGATTCATCTCATAAAAATCTGTAGAGATCAGCTATCAAAGTAAAAAAATAGTTTAAGAAAATTTTCGCTGGCCTGTGTTATCTACTCTACTACTTTTTTTGCCAGCGTATGTGATCTGGGTAACGTAATGGTAATCTGTTTGCTGTTGTATATTTCACGTGATATAGGACTGTTTCTTCTTCTTTATGTATCTGTACGCTGGAATATACAGGTTAATAGCCATAAAGAACTAAACTGATGTTAGAAAAAACTTATTCAGATTTGTGGATCAACCGTAAACTTCGATTCTCTGCATCCCCGAACTCTCATTTCGGCGCCTACGGTTTCTTCCCGGGGAAGCTGAGTTGTAAGTGAGAGAGGGAACAAACTCATTTGGAAGAATGTCGAATACCGACATCTACAGTCCGTAAAGTGGTGTTTCACACTATTGGAATGGGATGTCGACAGCTGCTGCTGCGAGATTTTTGCTGTGCTCGCAAATGAAGCGCGACCGGCACCTATGGCGGGAGGTTCGCCTGCGTCGCGCCGCGTAACGGCTGCGGCGCGGCCTTCACGGCTCGGCCCTCGCCGGACCTCTCGACGCCGCTTCCCGTATTTAACGCGCTATGAATTCATAAGCGCGCGGCATTTGCCGGAGCATCGCGTGCTGCCGTCGTATCGGGCTCACCCCGCGAGCACAAACCCTCCATTACCAATTGCGGTCGGAGAGAGATAAAAAGGCCCAAAATGTTATATTTCGCGTCGGTGGGAATTAAAACGTTTTTAGCGGCCGGCGAGCTCGCCGTATCGGCGCAATCTCCGGCATTGGCCACGGGCCGCAGCGCGCAGAACGCGGGGCGAACTGGTGCAGCAGCAGCGCCAAATGCCGTGGGAACCGAGGCGCCCACGGTGGCGGAGATGTAAGGTGTGCAGCGCCGTACACGGTGTGCGCCCCCTGGGAACGCTTGCAAATTACACGTCGCAGTCGTGGTGCTCACCATATCCTCCTTTAATTGTAAGGCGTACTACGTATATTAACCGAACTGCGGTAGCAGTAGCACGTTAGGCTCTAGAATACCCAGAGAGAGTGCCGTCTGTGGGCGAGCAGCTCAAACCTCTGTGCAGTGGAAGAAGGCTGCAACTTTGGGTCTGTCCTGGATGCGTGCTCGGGTAGCAGAAGTTGTTCAGGGCCTCCGGACAGGATGGAAAATCCCTGTCTTAAGCAACATAAAATTTGTTCATATGAAAGGCATCTTTTTTTAGAAGCCACTGGAAATAAAAGTTTGAAGAAATGTGACTGGTAGGTTACGCTTTCCTAACCACTTTAACGGAGTGACTTCTAAAAGTATTGATTAGTTTTAAGATAATAATCCGCCAGTTTAGCCGAGAGCGCTAATGCGCTGCTTCCTGTACACGGGCAAGCGCGCCAGGCCCCGGATCGAATCTGCCAGCTGATTAACGACGAGGGACGGTGTGCCGGCCCGCTTTGTTGTTGTTTTTAGGCAGTTTTCCACATCCCACTAGGTTAATACCGGGCTGGTCCCCACGTCCTGCCTCAGTTACACGCCTCACAGCCATTTGAAACACGTTCACACTATTTAATGGTTTGCACTAGATACAGAGAGTTGAGGTACACTAATTCCGTCCTAATTCGAGTAAAACTGAAGTGATATCAGGTGTTCCCCAGGGAAGCGTCCTGGGACCTCTGCTGTTCCTGATCTATATAAATGACCTGGGTGACAATCTGAGCAGTTCTCTTAGGTTTTTCGCAGATGATGTCTAGTAAGGTCATCCGAAGACCAGTATCAGTTGCAAAGCGATTTAGAAAAGATTGCTGTATGGTGTGGCAGGTGGCAGTTGACGCTAAATAACGAAAAGTGTGACGTGATCATCATGAGTTCCAAAAGAAATCCGTTGGAATTCGATTACTCGATAAATAGTACAATTCTCAAGGCTGTCAATTCAACTAAGTACCTGGGTGTTAAACTTACGAACAACTTCAGTTGGAAAGACCACATAGATAATATTGTGAGGAAGGCGAGATAAAGGTTGCGTTTCATTGGCAGGACACTTGGACGATGCTACAAGTCCACTACACTCGTTCGTCCTCTGTTAGAATATTGCTGCGCGGTGTGGGATCCTTGCCAGGTGGGATTGACGGAGGACATCGAAAGGGTGCAAAAAAGGGCAGCTCGTTTTGTGTTTTCACGTAATTGGGGAGAGAGTGTGGCAGATATGATACGCGAGTTGGGATGGAAGTCATTAAGGCAAATACGTTTTTCGTCGCGGCGAGATCTATTTACGAAATTTCAATCACCAACTTTCTCTTCCGAATGCGAAAATATTTTGTTGAGCCCAACCTACATAGGTAGGAATGATCATCAAAATAAAATAAGAGAAATCAGAGCTCGAACAGAAAGGTTTACGTGTTCGTTTTTCCTGCGCGCTGTTCGGGGGTGGAATGGTAGAGAGATAGTATGATTGTGGTTCGATGAACCCTCTGCCAAGCACTTAAATGTGAATTGCAGAGTAATCATGTAGATGTAGGTATAGATGGGGGGTATGGGGTGGCGGCAGGAAGGGCATCTGGCCACCCCTTAAAAATGAACCATGTCAAATCCGATTTAACAGTGCCGAACCTGTTTAAAGACGCCGGACAAAGGCGCTAGCGAAAGAAGAAAAAGAAGTTTTAAGATAATAGTTACTTTTATACAAAGTATATATAAAAATAAAAAACTATTTACACATTTATATCTACGAGGGCCGTTCAGAAAGTAACCTCCGGTTGATTTAAAAAAATACACCAAGTTAAATAAAAATATTTTAATATATACATCTTACAACTACATCTTTGCACTATTTTTCTACATAGTCTCCATAGCGATTGAGGCACTTATCGTATCTCTTCACAAGCTTTGAAATTCCTTCTGCATAAAAATGACCCACTTGTGCCTGGAGCCAGCCTGTGACCACATCTTTGAACTCTTGGTCGTCATCAAACCGCTGTGACCCGAGCCATTTCTTCAAATGCATGAAGAGGTGATAATCACTTGGCGCCAGGTCTGGGCTGTAAGGTGGATGGTTGATAACGTCCCACTTGAAGGACTCAAGAAGGGCCGTTGTTCTGCGAGCAAAGTGAGGACGGGCGTTATCGTGCAAAAAAACGATACCGGAAGTCAACATACCACGGCGTTTGTTCTGTATAGCCCGTCGTAACTTTTTTATTGTTTCACAGTACACGTCTTGATTAATGGTCGTACCACGTTCCATGAATTCAACCAACAACACCCCTTTGGCATCCCAAAACACCGTTGCCATAAGTTTTCTGGCAGAAAAATCTTGCGAGGCTTTTCTTGGTTTGGTAGGCGAATTTGAACGTGCCCACATCTTTGATTGTTCTTTTGTCTCAGGGTTCACGTACTTAATCCAGGTTTCGTCACCAGTCACGATTCTGTTTAACAATGGTTCTCCTTCGTCCTCATAACGTGACAGAAAGTCTAATGCAGAGGCCATTCTTTGAGTTTTGTGGTGGTCGGTAAGAATTTTGGGCACCCATCGTGCACAGAACTTACGGTAACCCAATCTTGCTGTCACTATCTCGTACAAGAGAGTCTTAGAAATCTATGGAAAACCAGTAGACAACTCCGACATTGAGAAACGTCGATTTTCACGAGCTTTTGCATCAACTGTCTGAACGAGTTCGTCAGTCACCAATGATGGTCTACCACTCCTCTCTTCATCATGAACGTTTTCTCGTCCACTTTTAAATAAACGTACCCATTCACAGACAACTCCTTCACTCATAACTCTTGGTCCGTACACGGCACAAAGCTCACGATGAATAGCTGCTGCAGAATATCCTTTGGCTGTAAAAAACCTTATGACAGCACGCACTTCACATTTGGCGGGGTTTTCTATTGCAGCACACATTTCAAACTGCCACAAAAACTAAACAAGCGCAGGTACGACGTTCACTCGACCACGGCTTGATGCCGACTGACCTGTTGAGTGCGTGAACGCACAGATGGCGACGCTACTCCCCCCACAACCCGCACTGTGACCAATCGGAGGTTACTTTCTGAACCGCCCTCGTATGTAAGGTTCTAATGTCCCTGAGATTTACAATATAAGGGAAACCTGTATTAAAATATGCAAAATACTCCAATGAGTACACTCTGTAATTTTGAACGAATTCTGGCTAGTAGAAGCTGAGAAAAAGTAGTCTCCATTCTTAAAAATTTCAGCTTATGGAAAACAGGTATTAAAGTTGTCAGTGCATCCCAGCTCCACATGCATAGTCTTCCATCCAATCTTGCCACTTTCTTTTTCGTTCTTGTCTGCGCTGAGTTGCCCTTGTTTTGAAGTCTCCAATAGCTATCTCTGGTGCTATAAGTCTTTCTTTATCAAAATTTGACATTTGTTTCACTGTGGAACGACCAACGGTTTGTAGCAATCTATTCGGGACTTCAAACCTTCCAACACTTCCCTCGTTGGATTTGTTAGTGCACCAAAGACATCAAAATGCAGTGTACTAATTGCTACAAGCACTGTCTTGTGAATTCTATCCAAGGTTATGTTGTAGATGGACACATTAGGATTCTGGGCGCAGCCATGAAGACATTTCTTCAACAGATTTGCATTTGACAGATATTTGGAAGTGTCTTTCAAGACCTCCACTGGTGAAAGAAATAGCTGATTTTTTAATAAATTTATCACCATTTTTCTTTGCTCTGATGTCTTTGGACCATGAATCACTTTCGGGAGGGAAGAGGCCATAAATGGGTTTATCGTACTTTGAAGAGAGGTTAAACAAAACTGCCGGTACAGCTTTTCTCATATTTTCTGTGCTGCTAACAATCTGCCTGATGGCCATGCCATAATAATTTTGAATTCTGTCTATGATATATTCCATGAGTATATTTTTACCATCTAATCACCTGCCGTCTTCCAATTGCTTTCCCTGGCATGCAGTTTTCAGTATGATAGATTCTGTGAATTCGCATTTGCACATTACTTAAGCAGTCCAGCTTACTAATAACTACATTTTCTCCACATGGCTTCTCTTCCTCAGTTGCTCTGAAAGTTTTTGAGCCCCCATCTTCTAAGTCATTGCACTCGGAGGTGGGGGATTCAGATCTCAGATTTCATTCTGGAAATTGTCAAATGTACATGGGTATGCCTGCACAGTGTTTTATTTAAATAAAAGAATAAACCAGAAATAAAGAAAATGTATGTATTATATATTATTTGAAATGGGAAATTCAGTAGATTATGGACAATCAAAAAAAACAAAATTTGAAATTTGCAAGGTTTCAACCTGTCTAGAGCCCCTTAAGGAGACAGATTGCGACAAGTCGGAAATCCAGATTCGAGTCCCGGCCTAGCACAAATTTTCATGTATCACCAACAGATAATATCTTTGTACCTAATGCCGCTAATATCAGAAAGATTCCGCAGTTGTAAATAAATTTCGTATTTAGTACAGCTGTAAGTCCGTCACCAATGTCTGTTTCCTTAGACATTGATAAAAATTAGTACCTCGTGCCTAGACCGCCTCTGTCGCCTTCCTAAAAACAAGCACTGTTAATTTTACGAAATTCCCTTTCTTATTTCGTAATTTGCCTAAATGTAAAATGCTGGTATGAGATGAAACCAAAAACAAAAGTGCGGTCCCATCTTCTCTGCCTTGCCTCTACATGAGCGGATACGGTTGTGATACGAACGATCACTATCTTAATATAGTCCGTGAGACGAATGGCTGGTACTGGCAGTTCACATGGCCAGGTAACAAAGTTGCCGGACATGGCTTACGGCTTCCCCTGTCCCACCGCCGCCAGTGGCGTTGTGTAGCACAAGAAAATGTAAGTCGTATTTATATCGGTGGATTAATTTACTGTTAGTATTTACTATTACTATTAACTCGAAAAACTGAAAAGGCCTATTTAGTAACTAGTATGCTGAAATCTCGTAAAAATATTCCTTATACTTCACAGTATGATCGTGCGCACAAATGTACACTGACGAGCAACAACACAGGGCCTTTACATTAATATTTTAGGTCCATTGAAAGACGTATACATTGCCGGCGATGGGCGAGGCTTGACAGAATCTCTGACCAGAGAATAGTTTATCGTTAGCTGTTGCTAGTCTGCGCTTGACCGCGCGAGTCGACAGTAGTAGTAGTCAGTCGACAGTAGTCGTCAGTCCGTGCTAGTCGGCGGGAGTCGGCATGCGTCGGCTGTGTGCCCTGCTCGCGACTCTGGTCAGGAGTCTGGAGGATGAGTATTGTTGTGGAGGGTGAAGAGGCAGCCTTGCGCATATTTAATAATGTATGTTAATTGTAATTTAATTTGTTCAAAGAAATGCCCCAATAATAATTTTATAATATAAAGCAACTCTTTTAAAGAAAAGCATCCATTTCAATTTAAAGAATATTTCAAATGCATGATAATTCCTTCCAATACTAAAAAAAAATATACGCCAGCATTGTACGAAGCTGTGTCGAAAAATTTCAACTTAAGAGCAGATATAATTGCGGTTTTTATTGAGGTAAGAATTTTTGCTATTTTATTCAGAATACAGGGCCGAAGAGCAGCGCTGCTGTCCTCATAAAATTTATCAGGTTACTAAACTTTTTTATTATTTTTGGTGTTTAGGAATTTTTCTATTCCGAACTTGACATTGAGTGAGAAAAGAATTTTGTGGGAATATTAAGTGTGAATGCATTCTTCGCACAGAGACTATAAATCGGAGCCAATTTTCTTCAGAGGTTACATTAAAATCAGTTTTGTTCAGAGGTTACAATATTTAAAAATTCATTTAATTTAATAATTGTATTGGGAGGTTACACTTGGCGACATCCGACCAGGATCGTATTTCTTTGTGAATTTTCTGAGTAGTCATATATCTGCTCTTATTTACTTAAATGTAGTTTGCATCTGGCGCAGCGCATTTACTAATTTGTCACTCTTTCTTTCACAGATCACCGGCAATTTGTTGCTCTTTCTTGTGATTGTGTTTATTGCATTTTTGCATTGTCTTTGTTTCATTTTTGCGCTTAATTTCGATTTGTGTAAAAATGCCGCGAAAAATGCAATGAATAAAATAGCCGACTCTAATAATTTGACCGATAATACTTGCAACACTCAGTGTAATGATGATAATCCCCTAATTGTAGACGATCAGTGCGTACCGTCCACTAATATTGATTTTGATCCTAGTGATAAGCAAATAAATTCAATTGTGTCGTCTGTTAATTTAACGATAATGGCTGACGCGGCACGTTCTGTTACAATGAACGCTGCGCATCTTGACACACCCGATTTGCAAAATTTACGTAATGAACAAACAAATTTTTGTAACGAAAATGAACAGTATAATCAAAGTAGGACAGATTTATTTGATTCCGAGGTAATGACTAACAGTGCACATCCGTTTGGCAAACCCTTTCAAGAATTACAGAATAACAAAATGGTTACACAAAGAGTGAGAAGTGCACATACACCATCACACGGTACAGAGAATACAGCGGCTAATATTGGCAAGGATCAAGTTATGGCATTATTGGTACAATTTGGTCAAAATGTTAAACAACTACTTAATGAAAATTCCAAACAACAGAATGAAGGACAAGACAACAATCACAAACAACTTAATGACAATCTCAAACAACTTAATGAAAAACAAGACAACCTTAATGTAGATTTCAAACAACTTAGTGAACAGAATAAACAACTTAATGAAAAACTAGATAACAATTTGAAACAGCTTAGTGAACAGATTACAGCCGTTGCCGCGCAGTGTCATGATACTAAAGAACAGTTACGTGTGGAAATTGAGGCTTGCGCTAGGAAAAGTAGTGAAGAAATTAGATCCGTTGCTCTAGAATTAAGGGATACGCAAACAGATACTACAAAATTACTTAGAGACGAAATTTGCCGGCCGCGGTGGTCTAGCGGTTCTCGGCGCGGAGTCCGGAACCGCGCGACTGCTACGGTCGCAGGTTCGAATCCTGCCTCGGGCATGGATGTGTGTGATGTCCTTAGGTTAGTTAGGTTTAAGTAGTTCTAAGTTCTAGGGGACTGATGACCACAGTAGTTAAGTCCCATAGTGCTCAGAACCATTTGAACGAAATTCGTGCAGTTGGTAAACAATGCTCTGAAAAAGCAACACAGTTACGCGACGAGTTTAATTAATGACAGCAGAACCTTCGCGCACACTGGATACAAAAGTAGACGTGAAATTTGGCCAACAGAACAGTCAAATTGACGAACGTTTTAATCATCACCTGCAAAACAGTGAAACGCGTTTCCGTAAATTTATACAGGAACAAAATAAAGTAAAACGACAAGTCATGGAAACAATTACTGCACAGAGACAGGAAGATAAACGTAAATTGTTTATGAAAGCAAAAACATACGTTGACAACAATATTACTACTGTATCAGACGAAATTAATACTATCAAACAATTGAACACCGAATTGTGTGATGAAATTGCCGATCTTAAAACAAAAACAAAGACACACACAGTAGACTCTCAGACAGTGACAGATAGACTCGAACAATTAGAACTAACACAGGATTCCGATGTCATCAAAGCTGACGTTAAAAATTGAGCGAAACCACATGTAAAATACAAAAACAAATTAATGCTTGTGACACTAAAAACGATGATCAGGTAAAAATACTGACTGAAAAATACGATGAATTGGCCAGTCGTATTGATGTTATCGAAAGTAATAATGACAGCAAATCAGACGATACTTCTCCGATTTCGTTTAATCAAACACCTGAATTCCAAAATCTACAGCAGACGATTAGTGAGATAGATTCGTCTAATAATACATTACGTAGAAAACTGTCAACTTTACAGCAAGAGGTAACAGAGATGAAAAATGTTTCAGCGTTTAACACATCACAGCAGACGCCACTTTGCGAACATTTGTCAGACTCATACAGCGTGTATAATTTAGGTAATTTACAGAGAGTACGTGACTTAGATTCCGAACAGTCACAGACAAATAGATTTTCATACAATCGTGAACCTGTTCAGACGTACAGAGACGATGATTTTGATTACAAGCAATTTTTATCCGGAAGAAAATCTAAGGTATTTAAAAATGACAAAGCACAGGTGCACGCATTGAACTGGATACGACAATGTATTTTTGGACTTTCACCAGCTTGGGCTGTAATGCAGAAACTAGAATTAGCGTGGATACAGCAACTTGTTTTTGAATTTTCACCGGCATTGCCTGTAACGCAAAAGCTAAAATTTATTTGCAGCGAGTAATAGACCTCAGGGGATTCATTACGCTTTAATGAATATGTGCCATAGCGTGCACAGGGTCCCGAGCCGTAGTAGTGCTATTTCATCTTTAGTTTTCTGCACTGCTGCCTTCTCTTGTACTATCCTTTATATCTATCAGAATAGCTCTTTAACTATCGATCTATCTAGCATTAAGAGTGAGTAAAGTAAACCCGATGTGACAAGTTTTACCGAAATTGAGAGTTATCATTAGACGCTCCAGAAATGACAACTACGTGAACTTTAATACCAGACAAAAAAAAAAAAAAAAAAAAAAATTAATTATCAGTATGTGTAAAATTATCAGCAACAGCGAACGCATTTTGGTTACAATAGACATTTTTCACCGCAACAGCATGAAAGCGAGCCGGTTAGCATACCTAACCAACAATGTTATGTACAAGGTCAACCGAGCTTTAATGTTTCGCCGCGTGCACGTATAGCATCATCTCCAACAAATAGTAACCCACAGAAAGAAGGAAACAAGTACGTACAGGAAACACACTATTTCAATTCCTATCGCAATGCACCGTATAGAAATGATTATCACGACAGACGTAAAAACAATGAGCACAATTTTCAGCGTACATTTAATAACAGTCGCTCTTATCAGCAGCAAGAACATCAGCAACAACATATTATCATGAATGAACCAGACAGTAGGTATCATCCAGAACGTAATACGTCGGGAAGAAATAACAGAACAGTACAAATAGTTGAAATGCCACAGCATTCTCCTGAAAATAATAACACGTCTGATAGAATTTGACTAGATACAGTACAGGTTGCATTTTCCAGTAACGCAAGCAATACTTTTGACACACAGAATCTTGTTCACGAGAATGTTATTTGAAACATGCTTTGTTGAATGCACCACTTTTATCGCACCCAGATCTTACCAGAAATTTTTCCATTGCCACCGACAGTTCTAACACTGCTTTAGGCGTACATATTTTTCAGGAAATTGAAGAAGATGGTTGTACAGTAATTGAAAACATCGCTTTTGCAAGTCGCATTCTGTCACCTGCTGACCGAAATTATTCTGTTACAGAACTGGAAACATTATGTGTTGATTGGGCATTTAGCAGATTTAGGCATTTTCTTTATGGAAGACACACCACCGTTTACACAGGTCATAGAGCGATACAATTTTTACTTTCGGCTAAATTTACACACGACAGATTAAGTAGATGGAAACTTTATTTGCAGGAATTTAATTTCACAATTGTTCACATTCCCGTCACACAAAATATTGTAGCAGACGCACTATCCCGTTCTCTCAGCAACAATCAGCAAGACATCGCAACCAACTTCTGCAAAGCAAATTTCAGCGTCATGTACATTCAACAAGTTGCATTTGAAAATTTCATTTCGTCGTCATTACAAGACATAGCACAAGAGCAGTGTAAAGACAACGTGTGGAAAGAAATTAAACAACTTTGGCGAGATAGGAATAATGTTACCATTAGAAACCATTACACTGTACGCAATGACATTCTGTTTCGCCGCTCTCATCCTGACAGCAACAATTGGTTATTATGCATTCCTGACGAGCTTGTTAACAAATTAATCTGGTATACTCATTTAAGTTACGCACATTACAGAGCCAGAAAATGTTTTCTTATACTGAGACAGAAATGTTATTTTGCCAACATGGAAAAACGTATTCGACGAGATTTACCATTAAAAACCAAATAATTGAAATCTACGTCTTTGAGCACTGTACGCAACGAAACTTCCTGTCTTTAAAAAGATAGTATTTCTGAAGCTACGCGAGCAGTTTCAGTATACAGGATGTTAGGGATATAAGTGCAGTACTTCTATTGATGATTGAGGACAGTGTACTGAACGACGTTACATCAATATTTACTTCATTTGCAGATTAATTATAGCTAATACCAATAGTATTTTTTAGGTTGGTTGGTACCTCGAAGTATATATTAGCGTTTACTTTCCATTGCACAGCAAGTCAGGTACTGAAATGTGGGTCATGGAAGCTACTGACAGGTGTAGTCCATTTCGCAGGGTAGTAATGACCGTGCAGAAATCAGATGATGTTAAACTACGTGATATGTTTCTGAGAAAATTGTCAGACAAACAGAAAAAGCAACAACCACACGGAACTGGCTACAAATTAAGATACCGATGATTATAATATCTGTACCTATACCCTGTAAAAATCGATTAATAACGTCTTTCTGAAAATCGACCAAAACCGTCACTTTCTTCTTCCTCAGCTGTTTTTTGTCCTGGCGTGTGTAGCCTTGTTGTGCAACTCTATCAAGAGATGCACTGTTTCTCTATCTTTACAACAGTATTTTTGGTTACTTCCAAAGCTGAGCCTCAGTAACAGCAAATAGTGGCTCCCTTTCTTCCGTTTCTTTCTCAAAGCATTCCCTCACCAGACACGAGAAATCGCGGACCTGGCTTTGTAGCACACTTTTCTTCCTCCGTTTCACTGCTCTTATTGAGTTTGCACCACTCATCGCAAAGAACACGATTCGTAATGAAACAGATGTTAATAAACACTAATTACACGAACTAAATTACGAACTAGACGTCTAGTTAAACAAAGCTAATCAACAGCACATGAGCCAATCACTGACCCGTTTCCGATTCGCAGTTGGGTAGTTTTGCAGTGTGGCGTACCTCGTACTACCTGCAATCACTCATTGGCTGCTTTCCTGTGATCGCTTGGGTACGAAACGACGCTACTAATCATCACTGCCGAAGACTGTCTCCCGGACTACGTACACGTAGAGAAGCTCAATGAGAGGCAGTCACTCCACAATACCCGCTATCCACGGGGTTTAGTCTCTCGTGCTTTAAAGCAAGCGAGCACTGGCCGATTGCGGCACAACCGGCGTGTTGCCCCTCCACGCGGCGAAGGAGACACGGCGGTTAACTACGTCAAAATGCAGAGAGCTCATGCGCCCTACAACTTTGCGACTTCTGCTCCTCTGCGTGAGTTTCATGTGGCTGTCAAACTGCGCAGGGGGCTGTCATTAAGCGAAACAGCGTCGGCCATCTTCGTGAATTTTCGTCAAGTGGTGCTATGTTTTATTCCCTCTCGCTTTCGCATACTACAGCCGAGTGCAGGCCATTCGGCTCGGGTACATCATTGGAGTGATCTAACAAGGGTAATCCAAAACAGGTTGCTATCTGGCACAATCAAAATTTCTCAAGGTGATAATAGGGGGTGGAAAGAAAGGAACACTATTTTGGGTTAGGTGTCAACATTCAGCAGTTTCCGGCAAAACGACGGACAAAGCTTCGACGCGAATTCATTAGTACACTGGCGCGACATAAAGCCAAATGTGTCTGTAACGCAATGATTAAAAGCAGAGTTTTACATCTGTGTGGCTTATCACCTAAACCAATCTTGTATTTTTTGTTTGGTGTTGCGAAAGTATGCGGCATCAGTATTTTTGTGGTATCGTGAAATACAATGGAATTATTCACAAAAGTAATAAGCATTTCAAATATTAAAAAGAGATTTTATCATCAGGAATCGCACCCAATTACTGTAAATAAAAAATGAAAATTACATAAATTCTGGTATTTGAATTCTTGTTTTGATTTTCATATTTCAAGAGAACCAATTTATTTCACGGGGTAACAATTACCATAAAAACATTCAAATATAAAAGTTCACGAGTAACGTCCTCCTGAAGCCAGAAAATTGGCTCTGTTATTCACAATAGTGCCCAGGAACTGATGTGTCACACCTTTCCGAGGATTTGAGGTTTTGTTGTTCTGCAAGTGGAACCGCTAACTAAGGCACCCACCGTACCCAGCACAGGGACCTCAACGCCCAGAAATCAGTTGCCTTAACTTACTTAATGCATTTTAATAGCTGAATGGGAATGTTGACATTTACAGCAGCCTTTCATAACCAGACTGAGGCATCTTCACCTATCCATAATGTTAGGTTAAGCATGTAAGCATGATTCAAAGCGATCTAACGTTTACCGGTAATGTTACGTATTACAGTATTTACAAAGCAGGCGAAAATGCTGATGAAACAACTCTTTTATGTGGGGATTTGACTCTCTGCTTAAGCATTGGGAGACAGAAACCACTTTCGCAAAGGTGTGCCAAATAAAACCCACTATTGTCCAACTTCGTGTCCCTCTGCTAATTACTTTTTTTATTTTGTCATCTATCGAATGATTTGATGTTGCCTTTCACTCTTTCATAGTCCGTTCTAATCTCTTCGTCTCTACCTAACACATCCAATGTCCTCTGTAACCTATTTAGCATTTCTTAATCTTTGTTTGCCTCTGCCATTTTTCCCTGTATTATTTCAGTAACAAATTTATTCCTTGGATGCCGTAGAAGATATCCCATCATTCTGTCCTTTCGTCTTGCTGTTTTCTTCTTCTTAGTATTTTTTAGTACTTCATCATCAGCTCCTTGCAAGAATTAGGTGTTACAGTCAGCTGTTCCAGGCTGTATCACCCATTCACTTTTTACTAGGTTCTGCTAGTTTTTTTCTTTCCAGTTGGACAATACTTCATTTTTTGGCACTCTATTTCCTATCATTTTACCTCTCCGACCTTCCCTTTTCATTCTGGTCTCTTCTATCTGGTCATTAAGTGAAAATATTTTTAGATCTGATCTTCACACCTTACTTTACTCATTTTATTATAGCCACTTACAAACCACATAATCGTCGTTTCTGCTACCTGTGTATGTAATTGTTTATTTTTTGGTATTGTACATGATTCGGAGTCACATACAACAGTAGATACAGCCATAACTTAATAGAATTTTATTCGTGTTTCCTTTTTTGCTTTTCTTTTCAAAGTTCTTCCGCTTGTTCCACAGATGTCTTCGCATTTACTACAATTATTTTGTGTTTCTCTCATAGTTAAAACTAATATCACATTCTAGATAACTGAAGTACGATACTTCTTCTAAAATTGTCTCATTCATATTAAATTTCGATCTGACTGATTTATTCCGTTTGAAGTTCAATTTCTTTGCCTTATTTTCAGATATAGTTAAATTGTGAATATAAACTAATCTGGGTGTAGTTAAGTATCTAAGGTCGGTAAAAAATGGTAATGGGATGATTTTATAGGCCACCTGCGACAGGAGCTGAAGTGGTAGAGCGCTTCAGGGTGAACTTATAAAATATCGGCAGTAATTTTCCGTGTCGTACTGTCATAATGGGTGTGACTTAAACTTGCCAGGAAAAAATTCAAAAGTTTCGTCCAATGTGCCTTCCAAGTCAAATCTTAATGGATGGAAAAGACAGACCAAGGAATAATAGCCATGTGAGAAAACTGCTCTGTCAATAAAGAGAGCTTCATCTCAGATTGAACATAAGTCAAAATCTGGCTGAGAAAAGCTGAACGAAGTGAAATTGAGCGTAAGGAGATCAATGAGGGAAGCGTTCGATAACTTTGAAAACAAGAGTTCAGTAAACGGTTCTAAACTATCTATTCATTCACTCAAAGACCGTACTGGTCTGGAAACGGAAGATAACGGAAGGCTGAAATACGGAATTCGATGTTCCGCAATTGTTTCATTGCGGAAGATAGTAACACAGTCCATCCTTTCAGTCATCGTACGAACGTCGAAATGGCAGATACTGACATAACAGATCGCAGAAAAGAAAAGCAGTTGCAATTGCTTATTATCGGTGTTGTGTACATAGTTCCACGTAGTCAGAACGTACACAACTTTCCCACTAGAGCGCGCCCCGCTAAGCACAACAGCGCAGGTGCAGCGCTTGTCCGTCTCCGCACTACCAGATGGCGCTGTCTTAGACACGGACCAAATTCTGCTTCCGCCGATCCGCGTATTAATATGTCATGCAGCCAATGAGATTGCTGCTAACGTAGAACCTTTTCTCCTCGTGGATCACACTCGCGCAGTGATACCTGAACGCGCGAGGTATTATAACGAGTGTACAGACCTCCGATTAGTCAGTCTGCATTAGTCTGCAGTCAAGTTTCAGTCTGCGTCTAATAAGATTATCATATTCCTGTACATAGCCATGAAGATAAATGAATAGACACTTTGTCAAGTATCAGAGATATGTGAGAATAAGATAAATGTACCAAGACCAAAGGAACTTCAGATTTTCAATTGTAAATAGCATCCAGAATCAAGTTAAGTAATTTTATGCTAGCTATTATTTTAATAAATGTGTGTGAAAATTAATCAAGTTCTGTTTAAAGTTGGTCACCATCAATCTGCTACTCTAAGCGTGCAAGTGGCATTTCTATCGTCTGACCTAATGGCAGAAGATAAACACGCCACGATAAGACCACGAGACATATTGCTGACACTCGCCTACTTCGTTAGAGGAACAAGTCAAATAATCTGATGGTGTGTGTACCAAAGGTCTTACAGTACACACACCACAAGCGGAAAGCTATTAGGACCATTTTAGATAGCTACAAGATTTTACAAACATTATGAGGAAGAACTTGCTCCATTTCTAACAACAGTTTATCATAGGTCGCAGGATCAACAGAAGGTACCTAGCGTCAGAAAAAAAGAGCAGATTATTCCCGTCTTCAAGAAGGGTCATAGCACAGATGCGCATAGCTATAGGCCTATATCGTTGACGTCAATCTGTTGTAGAATTATAGAATATGTTTAATGCTCAAGAATTATGCTGTTTTCGGAGAACTAAAATCTCCTGTATAAAAAGCAACACAGATTACGTAAACAGAGATGTTGCGGAACTGAGCTCGCACTGGTCCTCCATGAGATCCATAGCGCTGTAGACAACGGCCCTCAGATTGATGCCGAGTTGCTTGACTTCATGAAGGCATTTGACAGCGTTTCACATTGACGTTTAGTGAAAAAAATAGAATATTATGTAGTATCGGATGAGATTTGTGACTGGATCCAAGGATATGTTCAGACAGAACTCGATATGTCGATCTTGACAGAAAAATTGTTGAAATTTCGAGAGCGCTCCTTCCGCAAAGAGTCGGAAAACAGTTTATTCCTCCCACATACATCTCGCGCAATGATCACGACGAGAAAATTCGAGGCTTACCTATAATCATTCTTCCCACGCGCCATTCACTAGCGAAAGAGAGTATGAGGTATCATTTAGTTGTACCAGAAGTACCCTCCATCACGAGGCATGTAGTTGCAGATTGTAGTACATTGTGCTTTGACATGATCTGTATACTGCTCTCTGTAAATAATCTTCTGTTTGCCGTATAATTATCTGGTCATCAACATACAATGGAGTATTTAATGGTCTGCTGGGTCCTATTTTAATTCGTAACTGTATTTCATCCTTCCACTTTACAACTATGTCGCCAATATGTAAATTAAATAAATTGAGTGACAGACTACTCAATTGCCGAAACCTTGTTTTATTAAAATCTGAGCCGAAATTTTCGGACTTAAACGTAACTACTTTCCTGTTGATGTATAAACCATTTATGGGTATTAGTAAGGTGTTTATAAAGCCCATTTATGTTCAACGTTTATCACAAAAGGCGTCGCAATCAGAATATGATAAATCTTTTTGTTAGCGTAATTTCCGACGTTTTTCAGTAATTTGTCTTATTATAAATATATTAACACTACACAAATGTCCCTTCCCAGGGCCTGATTGTTCTTCCGAAATTATTGTATTAGTGATAGTCTGCAATTTTTGATTAAGAATTTTCCCATAAATTTTGTATTCTGCATTTAGTAAACATATTCCTCTATATTTTCCTGTTGCCTTGTTAAGTATAGATATAACTTCAGCTACATTCCGTTCCATGGGTGCAGAACACTTCGTCCAATCGAGAAAGCAAAATTCTGAAATTATTCCTCCATATTTGATTAATTCTCCAGGAGTTCCATCTATGCCACTAGCTTTTCCATTTTCTGTTACATTTACTGGTAGCGCCGCTTTCAATTCTTTATTTGATCTTCACAGTAGTAGGTTATCATTGTACATTCTGGTCAGCATCAGCTATAGCCAGTTTCTTACCTTAGGGTCAATGTTAAGATAAGGAGGTTATCCAGGTTACACATTTGACATCAGGTTACACACTTGGGCTCCAATTCCTCTCCTGCACAGAGCCACCAGGAACTGATCAAGGTCACCCATGGGAACCCCTCCTCCCCTGCTATCCTCCAACTCTACCCCTCCCCTCGCCTGAGCTAACAGGAAGGCTGAAGGTTTACTATTTGCCAGCACATATAACGTGACTACATGTAAATCTAAAAACGTAAATGTGGATATATTACAAGGGTATTACTTTGCTATGGTGAATGAAGATGCAAAAAAGCAATTCGTCAGTACCAGAGTCCAGTACTCCTGGTACAAGTGGGAATATTTGTGTATTCAATAGATTACATAAATAAGGTGACAGACGAGAATGATCCATTCCACACTCTAATAGATGTTCATATGATCTGCCGTAAAGTCTTAATAGTTGACATGTATGGCGAGTCTGCGTTAGAATTAACTTCGTTTGTTACAGGCATTACTTAAAATATTAAAGTTTTGAGAGTTTAGAAGATCTGTACTACGCATTATCGATCACATTGAAAGACTGTGCTGGTGGCAGCGGTACAGAGAGTATTAGAGCAACAGTCGTGTTACTATGTACCAAGTGGAACAGTTTGTCAATTCCTGTATGCTCCCTACGCGAAAGCATGTAAGTGTAGAACCAGTCAAAACTCAGACAGTGGGCTCACAGAGAGAATTCCTGTGTGGTTTATGCAACCTATTGACTTGAATGCAAAACAGGTTGAGTTTAAGGCCTATAGATGACAACTATTTTCAAAATTTTGTGTTCCTGCAATGCAATGGAACTTTTATGTAAGCAATGAATGAAGGAGGGCTTTTTTGCTATAGAGATGTTTCTTTCACACACAACCTCACCCATGTCCTATCCAACTACCCATTAAAAAGATATATAACCTCTTACTGGGAGTCAGGGCACTCATGTTCCACTGAAGTGGTCACCACCACCTCAAGCATTACTTCCTTGATGTCGCACCATGCCTGGTGGTGCTGGTGCTGCTGCCACTGCCCCTCAAGTGTAGCTGCGTTTCACAGATGTGAATGACTGTGTGATATGGAGCAGGTGTTGATAGCCAACGGACTGCAGCTTATCAGGGCCCAATAATGGGCCAATGGCTCCCAGCAGTGGGGCTTACATCTGTCTGTAATGGACTGGTGGAGTGAGGCTCAACAGTGTCTCACTGAAGTATGAATTAATAGTTTTCGAAAAGCCGTAGAAACCGTGACTTAGCACCTGCTAAGCCGTTGTATCTACACAAATATTTTTAATATAATACGAGGTGCATTCAAGTTCTAAGATCTTCGATTTTTTTTCTCTGAACTGGAAAGAGATAGAAACATGCGCATTGTTTTAAAATGAGGCTGCGTTCATTGTCAATACATCCCAGAGAAGGCAGCACCGTACGGCAGATGGAATTCTACCGCCAGCGGCGAGAATGAGAACTGCTTTAAATACTTAAAATGGCAACGTTTTCCTCACTTGAACAGCGTGCAATCATTCGTTTTCTGAAATTGCGTGGTGTGAAACCAATTGAAATTCATCGACAGTTGAAGGAGACATGTGGTGATGGAGTTATGGATGTGTCGAAAGTGCATTCGTGGGTGCGACAGTTTAATAAAGGCAGGTCATTATGTGACAACAAACCGAAACAACATCAGGCTCGCACAAGCTGGTCTGACGACATGATTGAGAAAGTGGAGACAATTGTTTTGGGGGATCGCCGAATGACTGTTGAACAGATCGCCTCCAGAGTTGGCATTTCTGTTGGTTCTGTGCACACAATCCTGCATGACGACCTGAAAATGCGAAAAGTGTCATCCAGGTGGGTGCCACGAAAGATGACGGATGACCACATGGCTGCCCGTGTGGCATGCTGCCAAGCAATGTTGACGCGCAACGACGGCACGAATGGGACTTCGTCGGTTGTGACAATGGATAAGACGTGGATGCCATTTTTCAATCCAGAAACAAAGCGCCAGTCAGCTCAATGGAAGCAGACAGATTCACCGCCACCAAAAAAATTTCGGGTAACTGCCAGTGCTGAAAAAATGATGGTGTCCATGCTCTGGGACAGCGAGGGCGTAATCCTTACCCATTGCGTTCCAAAGGGCACTACGGTAACAGGTGCATCCTACGAAAATGTTTTGAAGAGCAAATTCCTTCCTGCACTGCAACAAAAACGTCCGGGAAGGGCTGCGCGTGTGCTGTTTCACCAAGACAACGCACCCGCACATCGAGCTAACGTTACGCAGCAGTTTCTTCGTGATAACAACTTTGAAGTGATTCCTCATGCTCCCCACTCACCTGACCTGGCTCCTAGTGACTTTTGGCTTTTTCCAACAATGAAAGACACTCTCTGTGGCCGCACATTCACCAGCCGTGCTGCTGTTGCCTCAGCGATTTTCCAGTGGTCAAAACAGACTCCTAAAGAAGCCTTCGCCGCTGCCATGGAATCATGGCGTCAGCGTTGTGAAAATGTGTACGTCTGGAGGGCGATTACGTCGAGAAGTAACGCCAGTTTCATCGATTTCGGGTGAGTAGTTAATTAGAAAAAAAATCGGAGGCCTTAGAACTTGAATGCACCTCGTACACTAACTGGGGAAAAATCATTATTTTCCATTTTTACAACCAGTACAGCGCAGGTTAATGGGAGGAGGCCCATCAATCTGGCATCTTGCATTCACATCATAACTTTCATAGCAGAGCTCAGGTGTAATAAGCAAGATATAATTTTTAAATATTTGATGCAATAACTTAAATTCATGTGAAATATCACACAATAGATGTATAAGCGGATAGGAAAAGGGCAATAGTCTATAGCATTAAAACTGCTATAGATTTCACTAAGTTTCCTGTAAGTATCCAAAGGCGTTTACAAATATTTCGTGAATACAATATTCAGACAGGAAATAAGAAGCAGTTATTATCATGTTCGAAGCCATAGTATTCCAGCAGATTTGTAACATATTATGGAATACCCAGAACATCTAAGTTAAGTGCCGGCCGAAGTGGCCGTGCGGTTAAAGGCGCTGCAGTCTGGAACCGCAAGACCGCTACGGTCGCAGGTTCGAATCCTGCCTCGGGCATGGATGTTTGTGATGTCCTTAGGTTAGTTAGGTTTAACTAGTTCTAAGTTCTAGGGGACTAATGACCTCAGCAGTTGAGTCCCATAGTGCTCAGAGCCATTTGAACCATCTAAGTTAAGTCATTTCCTCGAATACACCAAAGTTGTGCAAGCACTGTTCTCCATAAATAGCAAGATAATGGTCAATAAATCAGAGGACTTGACTTGCATTATACATCAATGCTGTCAAGTTAACGAAGAGCACAGTCACTCCACAAATGATCATTACCTAGTTCATTCTGGCAATATATCTATCATTCGCTTTTTTTTTAACTTCCATACACTGCTGCAAAAACTGTTCACAGAGTGGTCGATGGACAGCTCACACAGCTGTAAGAGAGCCACCAAAGGGCGAAGATACTGAGTTATATAGCAGCAGGTGAGATGAATAAGAAGCAGTAGCCGCTTGACGTGGTAATTAGGTTGTTTAACGTTAGCAGCAGTTGAAACAACAGAGGCTGTGAACGTGCGTCGGTATGATATCGGACTAGGAGTTACATCTGGTGACGATAATTGAAAATCCACGATTTTGTGATGGTAAAGTGATATTATCCACAGATGAGTGGTATCGACTATCGATTTCTGCTTTGTTTCATGGCAACATCACTCGATGTCATTAATGCTGAGAGATCGTATGGTCACAGCAGGAGACTTCCCCGAAACAATTAAAATATATAACAACAGAGAATTCATATACCTACAGGAACATACGTTAGGAATCTAGTGTACACAAATACAGCTTAAATGAATAAAATAATATCACGCCACAGGTATGCTCGCAATTCATTCCGCAGTAGAGGCGTCGTAGTACACTGTCTGGATGATTTATGTCAAGCCGATCTCATGGACATAACATTCACTATCAAAGAAAGGGTTCAAACGTATTTTAATGGTCATAGATAAGATTTCCAAATTCTCCTGGGCCCTTCCTGTTAAGGGAAGGACTTGGAGGGATGTTACGCAGGGTTTTGAACAACTGCTGCAGACTGAAACGAATTGGTGGACTACCTGCAGACCGACAATAGAGGTAAATTTTACAAGTATTTCAAGTCGGTAATGGAACAATATGGAATGAACTAGTTCTGAACACTCTCTCACATGAAAGCGAGTGTTGTGGACTGTTTTAACATAACCATTAAAACCGATATGTGAATGGCTCATAGATTTTTCTAGACATTCACCTTCTAATTATTAGGGAGTGTAACCGAACTGAACATCATACTATTAAAAAGTGAGACCTACTGATGGATGTGACCATGGGCTTGTAAGTAACACATACGTTTGCATTAAGATGGCGGATCCACACAAGCGGAAGTTTCTTGCGTAGGTGATTTGGTGCATATTTCCAAATATGAATCGAAAACTGTGTTTGGAAAGTCTTACTATTTTAACTTATGGAGAGACATATTCACAGTGCCCAACGTACAGAGGACAAACCCAAGAACTTACATCTTAAGGGATTATGTCAATTAAGAAACTGCAGGGAACTTTTATACAGAGGAATCACAGAAAAGTTCTGGACCAGACGTGTTTCTCGTTGAGTCTGTCATAAGGTGTCAGAGGAAGACGGTTGTAATGAAGTGTCTAGGCTTTCCAGCGACATAAAACAATTGGATGATCGCTCGCGATTCGCTATATAACATGGTGTGCAAACGTCAGACAGTGCAGTAGCACGCCGTGAGAGCTAGGAAGTGCATCAATAGAGGTAGTGGTGGTGTTCTCGATAAACTGCTCATTGAGCTTCACTTTCCTGTGTAAAGTTTCTGTGGACCTGGAACAAAACTGAAAAAGTGTATGGCGCGTAGTAATAAGGGGATTAATTTACTCGACAAGGCTTGATTTAGCTCACACTGTGGCTCAAAGTTTGACGGAATGTCACGCTATATACCGAATGTTAGCTGCTGAAAAGCCAAGCAAAAACATCAAGGAAGGAACTGATTAACCACGTGGTTGAAGGCGCAGGCGGCCGAATTTTACGACGAAGGAATTTCCAAGCTCGTCTATCGCTACGATAAGTGCCTTAATTTAAATGAAAACTATGTAGAAAAGTAGTATTGAAGTGTGGCTTTCATCTGTATACAATAAAAAAAATTCCAATACTTTATTTATTTTTAATTCCAAAACGTAATGTACTTTGTGGATAGCCCGCGTATTAAAAGAAAACAGATAGGGTGCTCTGCTTTGGCTCAAACGGAAATTTATGCCCACCAGGAGAAATGAACTCGTACTTTGCCAAAAGGCATATGTTCTACAATTTTCGAAGCTGCTTTGACTTTGATTCATACCTTTCCGGTCATTTCTGTCTAATGTTTCTCCTGACAAATGCATAAAAACAAGCAGCGTACACATCACCACAGCATTTAAGACTGAGATGTGAGGTGCACTCTGACTTTTTTAAGAGTGCTTCCCTCTAATAAGAAAAAATGCTTCCTTCAAGGGATCTAAGCACGGGTGAGTGGTGTGTAGTCTATTGATCGGTCTGGAAACTTATAACAGCACTCTATACATCACTGAAGTGAACGAGAAACTTCATCGAGGCAGTGCCAAAGTTGTGGAGATTCTGCCTGGCTAGTATGACATTGGCAATCTAAATACAATTAAAACACGATGTGTGAAAGGATTTGACTTATGTGCAACCGTTAATATGTTTAAAACAGAGATAAACAAGAGAAAACACAAAAAAGATTTTAGCTGGGTAGGCTCAACAGGATCAATACTATATTTGTTGAGGAGTCAAGTTCTGGCTAATAAGACAGTGAAAATTTGTGAGTCGGATCAACCAGTGTATCTTCTGCCCGTTAGCACGGTTCTTGTCGAGTGCAATATTGCAACGAATTCATACATCAACGACCGGTTAATACATACCGTCTATGGAGTCTTTCCATCAGTTAGACCATGCTACAAGCTCTTTGAGGTTCCGAGTAGTCCAGCGTATGTCTCAGTGACTGATCAGGCATTAGACCATCTCGAGTAGAGCATCATTGACCAGGATGGGAAACTGGTTGTTTTTCAAGGACAGGAAATTGTGGTGCATCTTCATTTGAAGCAGCAGAAGTACTATGGGCGTAATGTATAAAACCAGCCCATACACCAGTCCTCCTATATGAAGCAGAAATAGAAGGCTAAAACACATCAGAATTACGAGTTCGTCATGTCAATTGGATTACCTCGCAATCTCATGAAGTAACAACTCCAATTCAAGGTGATGAACGAATCACTAGTTAGGAATATGTCTTCCACAAATCCATTACTTGAACAATATTCAGTAATAACAATGAGATCAGAATTCTGTTTCAGGAGAATTATGATTCAGCATCAAGATTATTTAACAATTCTGAGAAGCAGTTTCCTATATTTGGAAGTGCGCTAGTAGAAACTTACTTTTAAAGCATTCTCCTTGAAAACATTCAGTTTCCTGTTCCCAGAATATGATATGAACTGAACGGCATCGAAGTTGACTGCACAAGAAATAATGGAACTACATCAACACTCAAAACTTATGTACCCTCAACAAATTCAGACGTGAATGTCCTACAAAACACCGACGGATCAACAAGTAATCACTTTAGTATGTGAAACCCTCTCAATCTGCTTATGGGATTCTTCGAAGACAATAAGAGAGTTTATTCGTGACTCCATGGAGTGCTGTGTGCACAACGACCATATATGTTAAATTAAAAGGAAGGTCAGCGTTGGCCGTAATATTGATGTTTTATTGATTTTATTCAGTTATTGTGATCGCTTCTCAGCTTTGGTTACTGATAACTAGATCCTAGGGGCTAAGAGTTTAATTCGTATACCGGCCGTAATGGCCGAGCGGTTCTAGGCGCTTCAGTCTGGAACCACGCGACCGCTACGGTCGCAGGTTCGAATCGTGTCTCGGGCATGGATGTGTGTGATGTCCTTAGGTTAGTTGCGTTTAAGTAGTTCTAAGTTCTAGGGGACTGATTACCTCAGATGTTAAGTCCGATAGTGCTCAGAGCCATTTGAACCATTTTAATTTGTACACCACAGCACTGTAGATGATCACTACGTGATTGAAAATCGATTTTGCCATCAATAAAACATCAATATTATGGCCAACGCTGACCTTCCTTTTAATAAGAGAGTTATTACGAATGCTAAGCTGGAACTGATTCTCATTCAGAGTGTTACAGATAATAATTTGTCATTCAATAAGTGCAAGCAATTGAAAATAGAATTATTTTGGATAAGTTAGTGTGCAGAGTACCTAACATTTCTGTATAGGATGAGACCCACCCGAAACTTCCACGTGTGCTAAAATCTGGAGTTCAGTTGCAATTAAGTTTCCACTCATGGGAACTCTAAGAGCATCCAGTTCTACTGATGACTTCAAGACAAAGCTGGTCGGTTAAGACATCAACTAGAAATCTTTGATTCATTATTCTGGAGCTGCAGTCGTACAGTAGATGTAATGTGTCCAAGGAGTCCAGCGTATTCAACAACAGTAAACTAACCAATACAAAAGTGTTCCTGAAGTCACACAATAATCTACTATTTGACTGGAACAAGAAAATATTGGTCGACTGTACGATATGTATCTGAGGTTTCGCTTTTCTTACTATGAGGGCGACTAATTTAGATGTATGCTCAGCCTATGGAAGTTTAAAGAATTATTCCTGGTTGTCGTATTGGATTACTCAAAGTAAAACTAGAGTATCAAGAGATGTCCTATAGACAACCATACTGAATTATGTTCATCAAACAGTCCATTGGCCACGATAATGTACCCGCAGCCTGACCCTTTGTCAGTGATGATGTACTTTTGGCCTGACTTGCAACAGCCACTGGATCTGTCATCTGTGATGTGGCCAAGGCTGTCCATGCCCCAGGTCATCGTGACATGGCATCACAACTCTGGCGCAAGTACTGTAGCCTGGACAGCGTTAACCACACTCTCCACTTCTGACATGCCTCACAGCCATCGGAGATCACCATGACACCACACTGGGTCTAGCAGCAGCACCCACATGTACCTTCTTATGGATCACAAGAAAAAGTCCTTCGGCTCGTTGGACTACTCAATGCTTGCTGGTCGATTTGTGGACAGGACCTCTTTTCCCACATGGTAACTCGAATGTGTGCTACCGAGACCCTACCACTCAATTGCAAACGTAGGCTTCCACGGCTGTTGTCACAGTCAATAAAATTCTTCTGGGTTTGAGGCCGCATTGTCATCTGTAAAATTCGGTGACTGTTGCAAGGCGTCTTCCTCAGGGTTTATTGTAGTTAGCAATAGACCCTGAGGAACCATGGATAACAGAAGAAATACTTAAGATGATAATTGAAAGCAGGTAGTACAAGAATGTTAAGATAAATTCAGGAATACAGATATACAAGTCGCTGAGGAATGAAATAAATGGAAAGCGCGGTGACGCTGAGATGAAATGGCTGCGTGGAAAATTTTGAAAAAATCGAGAAAGAAATGATTGTCCGAAGAACGACCTCAGCATATAGAAAAGTCAAAAACACCTTCTCTGAAATTAAAAGCAAGAGTGGTTAACATTAAGAGTGCCACGGGAATTCCACTGTTAAATGCAGAGGAGAGAGCGGACAGGTGGAAGGAGTACTTTGAAGGCCTCTATGAAGGGGAAAACTTGTCTGCGGTGATAGAAGAAGAAACAGGAATCCACATAGAAGAGATAGGGAACACAGTATTAAAGTATTTAATGATAATTCAATGAGAATTCTTAAAATCCTTAAGGAAAGTGGCAACAAAACGATTATTCACGTTGGTGTGGAGAATATATGAGACTGGCAATACACCATATGACTTTCAGAAAAATATTATCCACAGAATTTTGAAGACTCCAAGTGCTGAAAAGTGCGAGAATTATCGCACAATCAGCGTAACAATTCAGGCATCCAAGTTGTTGACAAGACTGATATAAAGAAGAATGGAAACGATGATAGTCAGTTTGGAATTAGGAAAGGTAAAGGCAACCGAGAGGCAGTTACGACGTTGACGTTAATGTTGAAGATAATACTAAAGAAAAATCAAGATACCTTCATCGGATTTGCTGATCTGGAAAAAGCATTCGACAATGTCAAATGGTGCAACTTGGGTAAGGTACAGAGAGAGGCGGGTAATATACAACAAGTTCAAGAGCCAAGAGGGAATAATAAGAATGAAAGACCAAGAACGAAGTCCTCGGATTAAAAAGATCGTAAAAGAGGGATGTAGTCTTTCACCCCTAATGTTCAGTTTATACATTGAAGGAGCAATGATGGAAATGAGAAAGATTCAGGAGTGGAATTAAAGTTCAAGGTGAAAGGATATCAATGATAAGGTTCGCTGATGACATTGCTATCCTGAATGAAAGTGAAGAAGAATTACAGGATTTGCTGAAGGGAATGAACAGTGTAATGAGTACAGGACATAGACTGAGAGTAAATCGAAGAAAGACGACAGTAATGAGAAGTAGCAGAAATCAGAACAGCAACAAACATAACGTCAGGTTTGATTGTCACTAAGTAGATGAATTTAAGGAATTCTGCTACTTAGGAGACAAAATAACCAACGACGGACGGAGAAATGAGGACATCAGAATCAGTCTAGCAGTGGCAAAAAGGGCAGTCCTGGCCAAGAGAAATGTACTAGTGTGAAACATAGGTCTTAATTTTAGGAAGAAATTTCTGAAAATGTACGGTTAAAGCACAGTATTGTACTCGTATGGTAGTGGAACATGAACTGTATTAAAACCGGAACAGAAGAGAATCGAGGCGTATGAGATGTGGTGCTAGAGATGGATGTTGAGAATCAGGAGTATGGAGGTTCTGCGCAGTATCGGAGTGGAAAGGAATATACGACAAACACTGATAAGAAGAAGTGACAGGATAATAGGACATCTATTAAGACACCAGGAAATAACTTTCATGGTTTCAGGGAGCTATAGGGTGTAAAAGCTGTAGAGGAAGACAGAGACTGAAATACAGCCAGAAATGATAATTGAGGACGTAGGTTGCAACTGCTGCTCTGAGATGAAGGGGTTGGCACAGGAGAAGAATTCGTATCGGGCTGCGTCAAATCAGCCAGAAGACTTATGACTGGAAAAAAACTGAACTGATACATCGCCCGTAAGAGGGCAATTATACTGGTATTTAGGAGAAGAGCATTGTCCTCATTTGGGGAGTTAGCTTGATATCACTGGACGAGTCGGTTGCAAAGCGGTTTGGAACTTTTGCCAAGAGTGTCTTACTGGGCCATTTTTCCAAAGTACAGGAAAGAGAGTCTGTTGAGGCTCTCAGCCATGTATGCTATCTCAATTTATACACGCAGGTCTGTGATCCACTTCTTGGAGTCAACTTACATTCCTTTTCCAAAACACATTGCTGTTAGAAAAAACATGTGTTTATGCCCAGAATACTGCCCAGAGGAATGTATTTTGCTTTGCATGGTTACCTGTGGCTAGCGATGGATATTACCCTAAAAATACATACGGTATGTATAGATACCATGTATCTGATGTCTGCTAGCATTATAGTTTCCAGTGCATCACATTCCCTGTATAACTCCAGGACATACCAAAATTGAAGAGCCGGCCGTTGTGGCAGAGCGGTTCTAGGCGCTACGGTCTGCAACCGCGCGACCGCTACGGTCGCAGGTTCGAATCCTGCCTTGGGCATGGGTGTGTGTGATGTCCTTAGGTTACGAAAGGTAGGAGACGAGATGCTGGCAGAAGTAAAACTGTGAGGACCGGGCGTGAGTCGTGCTTCGGTAGCTCAGACGGTAGAGCATTTGCCCGCGAAAGGCAAAGGTCCCGAGTTCGAGTCTCGGTCGGGAACACAGTTTTAATCTGCCAGGAAGTTTCATATCAGCGCACACTCCGCTGCAGAGTGAAAATCTCATTCTGGGTCCTTAGGTTAGTTAGGTTTAAGTAGTTCTAAGTTCTAGGGAACTGATGACCTCAGATGTTGAGTCCCATAGTGCTCAGAGCCAAAATTCAAGAGTCAGAATCTGGATTATTCAGTCCCCGTTTGCATCATGGATGTTGACAAGCCAGAAGACGAAGTCGACCTCGAGCACACTGTGCAGACAAAGGAGTGAAGCAAAATGTAATTGTATCCCTCTGCTTTTACCAATTAGCCGATCAGTGCCCCAAACACACAGGCCTTTACTAATCTCTGAAGGCGGGAAGCAGCACTACATATGGATAAAAAGCATGTTCCGACTAGTTTTTTGCCAAAATATGTAAACGGTGTGGTACACGACATCTATGCCGTAGACGCCTCAGCTCATTTATAACGGCTGAGTATCTTCAATGGAACCTCATTGACTGATCGAGCCAGGAACTGGTACGTGTGGAAATGTTCACCAAAGCCAAAAAGTTCTTAAAGTTTAAGAACACTCATCACCGGCAGCGATGTCCCACCGCCATTTATGCTGACTTCGAGTGTCTCCTAGGTCTTGAGATGTGTTGTGAAGGCGACCTCTCTGCCTCTGATTCTTTCACAGAACGGGACGTACCGTATGCAGCAGTGTATCAGACTGTCTGCTCTTAATACTCTAGTCACAACAAATTCTAATCTTACATCGGGGATAATCCTGCTACATGGTTGCTCACTGAGTTCAAAAACTTGCGCGGGAAGTTAATGATTTATTCCACGTCTCCATGACTGACTGATAAAAGAATGCTGCCTTGTACGAGCAGGTAGTTGAGTGTCGTAATTGTGGCCTGCAATTGAATAGGAATTCGGCATCTCTGATTTAGGAGAATACGCATGAATATAAACGAACACTGATGTTCACCTGCTTACAGACATCTTCGAGAAGTTCCAAAGTGTATACCTGGGCACATACTGTCTGAAACCTACCTTCTGTTTCACCGTACCAGGGCTTTAGTGGGACACAGTGTTAAGGAGAGCATGTGTCAGTATCGAACAGTGACCAATATTGTCATGCTGTTCTTGTCTGAATGCAGGATTCGTGAGGTACTTCGCCAGTGCTTCTCCAGGTACGCCAAGACGAAAACCCGTGAATGAGTGAGAAGGAGTACAGGTCATCTGATGATTTAAATTAAATCCTTTACCTCGATGTAAACAATCTGTGTGTGTATGTCATGCAGCAAAGTCTACCATTTGGTGGGTTCGGATGACTGCATGATGAGAAAGTAGTCCGTCTGAAGGATAGATGTGGTTGAGGCTGTTGTGAGGCATGCGTCCTGGCCGTAAAACTAGAGCATCCAATTCATATTCAACACAAAGATTTACGGCTGTGGTCGGAGCACCTAGTCCCTCGAAATGGTTTTATCCTGAACAGTTGACAACGCTTAGAAACAAACTATGTTACAGAAAAATCCAGCAATAGCTCAGGTTGGGTATGGAAGTTATTAGTACCATGTGTGAAATTTTCTTAAAGCAGTATTTCTTTAGTTTACCAACGGGATGGGCGTTCGGCTCAAGAGATTACGTCGCCGTACCAAATTTCAAATGGGTCACCATTTTCAATAAAGGTTCCAGTGCAGTTCACAAAACCTGTCTCTATCAATATGTGTTTTGTGGACGTTTCCAATTTCCACATGTACCGCTTTCGCAATGACTTTGTGAAGCCAAACTTCACCAAGTTGCTTTATATGGCTACAGACAGTTTTATCTGACGGGTGAAATGCTGTGATTCGTCTGAAGTTATTAGGTACAATCCCGAAACATTCAAAACGTCTGAATACGCGGCTGGTGATCAGTTTGGAATAACAACTCAACACAAGAAAGTTATCAGTCTGATCAAACAGGAGGCGAATGGGTCGCAGATTGTGGAGCTTGTCGGCCGCAGATCGAAGATGTATTCACAGCGTTATAGATGTAGATGCCAGTCAGAGGGAGGGGGACTAACGATGTATATCATGTGCTTTCAAAAGCTCTCACAATTGAACGTTGCAAGAGGTGCCTCCTCGATGTCGCTGGTGCAACTCCACAAATGGTGTGCCAGGTGGTCTTTCGATCGAGAGGCCATGAGGTGCATGCTGCACTGCAGCTGAAAGTAGGACTGTTGCGTTATGACTACAAATGGTTCATCTGTAGGGACAGGGTCGGCACGCTACCATATTCACATTATTAAGTGGAGAATGTATGCTGATTGCTCACTATGTGTGAGTATACTGTGCATTTTTTATATGTTGTGGACAATATACGAGACCGCTTATTGCTTACTGTGCGTGTAGTGCCTGTTTTGTTTTCGCCTGATGATGCTAGTAGCTGTTTTCCATGTATATACTACATACAGAGAAATAAATGATCAGAAACAACTGATTAAATGCAAAGAGAAAGAAATGAACAAAACAACTGCTTAAATGTAAACACCCAATGAGTGAAAGAAATGTAAATACTGTACTTATAAAATGTAGATCTAGTGTAAGGGTTCATCTTCTTATTTCATTAAACGTAGCGCAAATAATATCTCTGCGTATATATACATGCTACTGTTAGTTTCAAAAAGAAATCTGTGCATATATGTACAACCGATCTCTTAAATTTCAAGGCAAAATAATTTATTTTAAAATAACCTTTTTAATAGTTTGTGAAACAACCACAAATTCAGAAAATATTAATATTAATAAATATGCAAAAAAATAACAAACAGAAAAAATATTGTCAATAAACCGTAACATATTTTTATATTAATGCTATTATCTAGAAAAGAACCTGACAATTTTGCTCCTGAGGATAACGTATTATGCAAATGCGATCGCACTATAGAGAGATAAAATTATTGTTTGTTATTCAGAATTTAATTGATTACTGTTTATAACAAACCTCAACCTATTCCTCACGACGAATAGGCCTTGAATGAAGAGGCTCACACATTTGAGCTAGTTATAAAAGGTGATGATGGGGAGAAGTGGGAGCTGGAATACTTTTAGTCCAAGGGTTTCCCACGATTTCAATGTGCAACAATTGGCCGGTGGAGATACGGAGACAGGAGGTGTTTTCCGCTATTTTATTGTGCTCATATTGGCTGAGAGAGGCAGGGAGATGGGATGGGTTTCCTGTAAATTTCATATAACGTGAGCAGTATCAAGTTATGGCAAGACCTTGAATACGAGTAGACCATTTGTCTAAGATTTGTGGGGGTTGTCTCGGATGAACTTGATCAATTTCAGTATTAAGTTGCCCAATTGTGTAACCTGACACCTGATACCACCCGTATCTTATCAGTGATCTTGAGGTAAGAAACTGATTATAACCGATCCTTGGCCAGGATATCCACTGGTAACCTTCACAGAGTTATCATATTTTATAAAGCAACTTTTTTCACTGTCTTCATCGCACCATACGTTTCTGTAATGTTGTATCCATTGTTTTTCTGCTATTACATTAAACTTTGCAATATCTTTCTCCGTTTTATTCATGTGTTCCGTAAGTGTAAATGCCATATTCTGTTTTTCGCGTACGTCAGGTTCGACATTAAGAATGAATCTTTCCTAGGATTCAGTATGGTAGCTTTTTATTACGTTTTTTTGTTTTATTTTGTTTATGGTTGAAACTCAAGACAATACTGAAGAAGACTGGGAAAGATCAAAGGCAGCACTAATGAAAATAGCCGATGAGGTACTAGTGAAAAGTAGTGAAACCAGAAAAAGGGGCCTGAGAATATGAAATACAGAAATAATCAACGATATTAAAGAAGAACAAAGTCCTTATGATACTTGTTTTCAAACACACACGAACGAAGCCTGGGGAGTACTGTATATACATAGCACTTTTTCATGCAATAATTTATTTGTCCACGTAATTTATAGCATTCTTCTCTAGTACCACTTTCAAATGCTTCTAGATGTTAATTATAATGTTAATAATTGACAGCCTCAGTTGCACCGTGTAACCTCCCCAAAAAATTTTTAATATTATTTGGTTGATGATTCCAATTTAAGTGTAACGCCCCCACAAAATTCATTCCTTTCACATTTGTAACCTCCCTACAGAAATTCATTCCCATTTAACCTCCACACAAAATTTGTTTCCTATTTAATGAAAGCTCGAAACAGAAAAATTGCTAAACCTCGTAATAAAAAATAAATTCAGTAACCTGGTAGAATTTGGACGACAGCAGCGCTGCGTCATGGCCCTGTAGGATCATTCTGAATAAAAAAAGGAAAAATTCTTACCTCAATAAAAACAGCAAATATATCTGCTCTTATATAAAAATTTTCTGGGACAGTTCTGTGCAATGCTGGCCTATACATTTGTTATTTATGAAAGGAAGCAAATGATTTTTCTTTTGCAACAAATGATCATGCATTAAAAAAATATTAAATTCCTTAAATTGAAATGAATGCTTGTTGGAAATTAGACAAAGATTATTATTAGGACATTTTTAAAAGATTTACATGTGAGTTTACATAATATTACTAGATATGCGCGAGGCTGCTTTTTTTTTTACCTTATACAATAATACTTACGGTCTGGCATCGCTGCACCGCGACCGGCCCAGCCAACATGATACACCAGACAGGACTGACAAGCGCAGACAGGCGACTGCTCGCTAGCAACAACTTACTCCTACTGCTACACAGTTTGTACTGCAGTCAACACTGCTCTTTGGTCTCAGATTCTCTTATAGCTTACATATCGCAGGCAGCACATACCTCTTACATAACCCTCCACTGGGGGGGGGGGGGGGGGGGATTTGGCAGCGATCGTGAGTCAATTGGACTTGCCATGAGCAACAAATCTTTCTAAAATCTACTTAATTAACTAAGTTGACAGTCACAGAGTATATACATATATATATAAGTACAGAACATAAAATGAAATAGAGTGCACATGCACTGAGTACAGAACATATCAAGAAATCACAAAATATATACGCAATTTTTCTTAATTAACTAAGTTTACAGTCACAGAGTATATATATATATATATATATATATATATATATATATATATATATATATATATATATGTGTGCATAACATGAAATGAAATATAGTGCACATGCACTGAGTACAGAACGTATCACGCAATGACAAAATGTATATGCAATAAGTACAAATCATATTAACAAATGACATAAAGGGCATACACACTGTAGTACAGAACATATCAAGCAATGACAAAATGTATACGCAATGAGTACAAAACATATTAACAAACGACATAAAGTGCATACATACTGTAGTATTTTTTTGTTACCATTTTACTAGAACTAGGATAGGAAAGGGAAGGATTGCATCATGGTTGTAGCACATTAGGTTGCACGTAGTTTCACTGAAAGTCCATATCTTTCCAGAAGCACAACACCAAGTGAGACAATCTGAAGTTCTCCTCCCTGAAGTAATAATCAGTGTAGCTAAGACACTCAAATGTCGTATTAATATTCCATGTTATCATTTTGGTAGTACATTAGGTACACCAAACAGTGGAACCATAATAACATCTCCATTGTTCAAGGTTGTGGACACCATGATGTATCAAAACCACACTCATTCACCAACGTGGAATTAGTGCAGAAACCAAATATAGTGCTCCATGATCATAAGGATAGAAAGGACAAACGTATATTGCAGTAATTTCTGGTAATTAGGTCAGAAGGTGAAGGACATTAAGTCTCATGCTAGTCATCATTGAGAATTACACTAGTCTATCAACCGATTTGACTAATTGTTGGCACTCATTGCTTAGTTACTGAACATTTCTGTACTATGTATGAAGTATTACAGAATAATGTTCATAAATCATCTGATTACAGTGAACATTGGCACTCATTGGCCAGTTACAAAGCATCAGAAGTCATCATTCAAAACAGGAGCTAATGAATGGCATAGTATTAACATAATTCACCTAGTTATAGTAATCACTGGCACTCACTGGCCAGTTACAAACCATCAGAAGTCATCATTCAAAACAGAAGCTAATTATGGCATAGTATTAACATAATTCACCTAGTTATAGTAATCATTGGCACTCATTGGCCAGTTACAAACCATCAGAAGTCATCATTCAAAACAGAAGCTAATTATGTCATAGTATTAACATAATTCACCTAGTTATAGTAATCATTGGCACTCATTGGCCAGTTACAAACCATCAGAAGTCATCATTCAAAACAGGAGCTAATGAATGTAGCACCAAGCTACTGGTATTCATATATAATAGCATGTAGGTGACATAATACAAAATTAAAATAAGAAACAGGGCATTCATTGGCCAGTTACTAAACATGTAGCAAGTATTGAATAGTACAAAACATTTTTCATCATTCAAGTGACATACGACATATTTAAAATAATTATTGGCACTCGTTGGCCAGTTACAAAGTATTCTTATATTTTTATAAAACCTTATTCAGTATTATTCAGAAGTTATCTTTCAAAATGAGAGTTAATTATTGGCATAGCATTTACAGAGTATAACAAAAATATTATTTACAGAAATTATTGGCATAGCAATTATGCATTATTACAAAGCATCATTCAGTATTACTTAGAACTCATCATTCAAGTGACATAGGACATATTGAAAATGTAACACATTGTAACTATTACTCTAGGTCTGTGATTAGAAAACATCATTCAGTATTACTCAGAATTCTCTTAAACTGGCAGCATTATTTGGGACTGGTAATACATTTTTTTTAGCAATGCATTGCGTTGGGATCCATAATCAATTGCTGGGGCATGAAAATATTTGCTTTTGACTTATTGCTGCAAATGAGGATAGGTAACATCATTTGTTATGAGTCAGCTGTAGCAAGGTTATGAAACAAGTAGAGTATATGTGATCACATTCATGAATGACACACACAAATGGGTAAAAAAAATGCAAGTACTAGAACAGGTATAATGATTAACTGCTTATAGCATATTAATTTCATGAATAGCTTCTCCTAGAAAAAATACAAAATGGATTATTAAGCTGAAAGAAGAAACGCATATTATGCTGAAAAGTAGTGAACTTAGAATTAACAGGTAATGAAATGTGTATTCAATATATATGTACTCTAGCTGTCCTTTCCAAAACCTTCAGTCATTATACCATGCGACATAAGACATACTGTCAAAACGAACTGCAACAAATACTTAAATAACTACATAGCATTTCTTAACTAACAGTAAATATATAAACTTCATCATTATTCTCATCTGCAAAGATAAACTTAAAAGTGGTGCGTTTAGTGACCATATAAAATTTATCACTATCATCACCTGTAAACTAAAACTTCATTATTCATATCACCATAACTTCATTATTATCATCACCTGCAAAGAAAAACTTCATTATTCATATTACCATATTCTTCATCACTATTCATCATCATTCATTATCATCTGCAAGAAGACACTTCATTATTCATTATTCATATTACCATTTACTTCATACAACTATTCATAGTATAGAGTTCCTTATTTCTAGCATATTTCATCACTAAAACTAAGATGTGTAGTTCTGTCTGACAGCCTGCATCAATCGCCTCGTATTCTGAAAGAAAAAATTAGTTAAGACTGCTATCATACGATGCGTATAGTATATTCATGTTAATGTTTGTTAATTCTGATCCATTTACTCTTTGTGACGAGGTGTTGCATCTTCTTTCGTTCATTCCGAAGGTGAAATTCCCATTTCATAGTAATCCACTGTAGTTCGTTTCATTTATTTCTATTACACATTATTGCTTTCTGAAAATGATGAACAATGATTAATGTCTTGCATTTAAATCATATATCCATTAAATAAAAACTGGTTTCTAGTGATATAATTAAGCATACAGCATAGCATGACAGAAAACGCAATATGTCAAAAACACAGGCAGAGTGTAGGTACAAAAATGTACACAGAGTATCATAATGTAGTAGCAAAAAAATGTAAAATAGTCACGATGTTGAGATATCATAAGGCAAAAGTGTCAAAGTCAACTGGTGTTTGTTATATCTTAAAGATTTCATAGTGCATACAAAGAAACAGGAAAACAATCATACATACATAAAAAATGGGAAATGTGCACGGTCTGATATATAACGACAAGAAATGACTTTCTTTGAGTTCAGCTTGTATGTTGTGTAGTTGTTAGAGGCGAGAGTTGAAGACTTTAATGGAGAGAGAATTTGATAAAATTAATACGTCACTAGATAGAATTGCATAATTGTTCATAAAATATGTAAGTTTATCTGGAAAAATGTGCACGGTCTTATGTGTAACGACAAGAAAAGCGACCTGCTAACCTTACCTTGCCGGGCACTTGCCAAGAAAAAAATATGATAATCATCAGTAAGTAGTCACATAGATCTAATTGCGTAAGTGGTCATAAAATGTGTAAGTTTATCTGGAAAAATGTGCACGGTGTGATGTGTAATGACAAGAAAAGCCACCTGCTAACCTTACCTTGCCGGGCACTTGCCAAGAAAAAATATAATAATCATCAGTAAGTGTTCATATAAATATAATTGTATAAGTGGTCATATAAAAATCAGGAAATGGCATTACAGTGTGATAAATCATAAAGTATGTTCATTCAATAAAGGGTTTAATATTGGAGACATGGTGATTGCCTTTACTTTTTCTGGTTCTCAGAGTTTCGACGTGTACTACATTGGGGTGAGGAATGCTGCGAATTCTATATGGACCTGCGTATAGAAGCTCAAATTTACTACATCTACTCTTTCCTCTGTTAGATAAATAGTGTGTACGTACTAATATCTTCTGTCCAATGTCAAAGTCACGGCGTGTACAAACCTGTTTTGCTGTCTTCTCCGGCGCTCTGCGGCACGTTTGATGTTGTTCAGCTCAATGTCAATTATATCATGGTGTCGTAGTCGACGAGATGTAGGAAAGGATACTAATTCTTTAATTTTGTTAGGTGGTTCAACATTTTTCAGTATAACAGTCGAAGATAGCATAGTAGATTCATTTGGTATGGAATTAATTACATCCTGGAATGAGAGTATTTGTGTGTCCCAATCAATATGTCTTTTATGGCAGTATATTCTACACAGTTTACCAATTTCTTTCATTAATCGTTCACAAGGGTTCGAAGAAGCATGATACTTGGATATATAGATCGGAGAAATGTTTCTTGTTCGTAACATACGAGTCCATATAGCAGATCGAAATTGTGGTCCGTTGTCGGAAATTACTTTCAATACATGCCCTACATGAAATAAAAAATGTTTTACAAGTGCTTTCGAAACAGATTTAGCAGTAGCTTTACGTAACGGAGTGACGGTAGCAAATTTTGAAGTGAGTTCAACAGCGACAAAGATGTAGCAAAAACCTCTACTAGTTCTGGGAATCGGGCCAAAAATGTCTACAGCGGCCATATGTCTCAATTTAACAGGTACAATGGGATGTAACGGAGGAATATGTGAAGTCGTGTCTGACTTAGCTTTCTGGCAGATTTTACATGACGCTAAAACTCGTCGAATACGTTTCTCCATGTTGGTAAAATAACAGTTCTGTCCCAGTATTAGAAAACATTTTCTGGCTCCATAATGTGCGTAACTTAAATGAGTATACCAAATTAATTTGTTAACAAGCTCGTCAGGAATGCATAGTAACCTGTTGTTGCTGTCAGGGTGAGAGCTGCGAAACAGAATATTATTGCGTACAGTGTAATGGTTTCTAATGGCAACATTATTCCTATCTTGCCAAAGGTGTTTTATTTCTTCCCACACGTTGTCTTTACTCTGCTCTTGTGCTATGTCTCGTAATGACGATGAAATGAAATTTTCAAATGCAACTTGTTGAATATATATGACGCTGTAATTTGCTTTGCAGAAGTTGGTTGCGATGTCTTGCTGATTGTTGCTGAGAGAACGGGATAGTGCGTCTGCTACAATATTTTGTGTACCGGGAATGTAAACAATTGTAAAGTTAAATTCCTGTAAATAAAGTTTCCATCTGCTTAACCTGTCGTGTGTAAATTTTGCGGAAAGTAAAAACTGTATAGCTCTATGATCTGTGTAAACGCTAGTGTGTCTTCCATAAAGAAAATGCCTAAATCTCGTAAATGCCCATACAACACATAATGTTTCAAGTTCTGTAACAGAATAATTGCGTTCAGCAGGTGACAGAATGCGACTCGCAAAGGCGATGTCTTTAATTACTGTAGTACCGTCTTCTTCAATTTCCTGAAAAATGTGTACGCCTAAAGCGCTGTTAGAACTCGGTAGCAATGGAAAAATTTCTAGTAAGATCTGGATGTGATAAAAGTGGTGCATTCAACAAAGCTTGTTTCAGATTAGCAAATTCAGACTATTGGTTTTTCATGTAAAAGTGTGTCTCGGATGTCGTCAAAAGTAATAACATCTTCGTGAACAAGATTCTCTGTGCCAAAAGTATTGCTTACGTTGCTGGAAGATGCAACCTGTACTGTATCTAGTCAAATTCTATCTGACGTGCTACTATTCGCGGGAGGATGCTGTGGCATTTCAACTATTTGTACTGTTCTGTTATTTCGTCCTGACGTGTTACGTTCGGGATGATATCTACTGTCTGGTTCATTCGTGATAATTTGTTGTTGTGGATGATTTTGCTGCTGATAAGACCGACTGTTATTAAACGTACGCTGAAAATTGTGCTCATTATTTTTACGTCTGTCATGATAGTCATTGCTATATGGCTCGTTGCGATAGGAATTGAAATGATGTGTTTTCTGCACGTACTGGTTTCCTTGTTTCGGTGCGTTACTATTTGGTGGAGCCGATGCTATACGTGCAGGCGGCGAAACATTAAAGCTTGGTTGACCTTGCAGATTGCATTGTTGGTTAGGTATGCTAGCCGGATGGTTTTGTTGCTGTTGTGGGGAAAAACCTCTATTGTTACCAAAATGCTGTTGCTGATAATTTTGACGATTGCTGAAAATGTTGTACATACTGTGATTGTAATTTTATCTGTTATTAAAATTGCGCTGGTAGTTCTGGAGCGTTTAATGAAAATTGTCACTTACGGTAAAACTTGTCATATCAGGTTTTCTTTACACGTTTCTAATCCAAGATAGATCGATAGTTAAAGAGCTGTTTTGATAGATATAAAGGATAGTAGAGGAGAAGGCAGAAGTGCAGAAAACTAAAGATGAAATAGCACTACTATGGCTCGGGACCCTGTGCACGCTACGGCACATATTCATCGAAGTGTAATGAATCCCCTGAGGTCTATTACGCGCTACAAATAAATTTTAGTTTCTGCGTTACAGGCAATGCCGGTGAAAATTCAAAAACAAATTGTTGTATCTAGTCCAATGCTAGTTTCTGCATTACAGGCCAAGCTGATGAAAATACAAAAGCAAATTGTCGTATCCAGTCCAAAGCGTGAATCTGTGTTCTGTCATTATTAAGCACTTTAAATTTCCTAACAGATAGAAAGTTTCAGGATTGTATGAGAATCTATTTGTCTGTGACTGTTCGGAATCTAACTCACGTACTCTCTGTAAATTACCTAAATTATACTGGCTGTGTGAGTCTGACAAATGTTTGGAGAGAGGCGTATGCTATGATGTATCAAAGGCTGAAATATTTTTCATCTCCGTCACTTCGTGTTGTAAATATGACAATTTTCTACGTAATGTATTATTGGACGAACCTATCTCACTGATCGTCTGCTGTAAATTTTGGAATTCGGGTGTTTGATTAAACGAAACAGGTGACGTATCGTCTGATTCGCTGTCATTATTACTTTCGATAACGTCAATACGACTGGCCAATTCATCATATTTTTTCAGTCAGTGTTTTTACCAGATCATCGTTTCTAATATCACAAGCATTAATTTGTTTTTGTATATTACGTGTGGTTTCGTTCAATTTTTTTAACATCTCAGGGATTTTCTCTGCCTCGTGATGTCTGGGTGTTGTGTGCTGTCCTTAGGTTAGTTAGGTTTAAGTAGTTCTAAGTTCTAGGGGACTGATGACCATAGATGTTAAGTCCCATAGTGCTCAGAGCCATTTGAACCATTTTTTTTAACGTCTGCTTTGATGGCATCGGGATCCTGTATTAGTTCTAATTGTTCAAGTCTGTCGGTCATTGTCTGAAAGTCTACTGTGTTTGTGTGACTGTTATTGTTTCAAGATCAGAGATTTCATCATGTAATTCGGTGTTCAACTGTTTGATAGCATTAATTTCGTCTGATACTGTAGCAATATTGTTGTCTACGTATGTTTTTGCTTTCGTAAACAATTTACGTTTATCTTCCTGTCTCTGTGCAGTAATTGTTTCCATGACTTCTCGCTTTACTTTATTCTGTTCCTGTATAAATTTACGGTAAAGCGTTTCACTGTTTTGTAGGTGGTGATTAAAACGTTCGTCAATTTGGTTATTCTGTTGGTCAAACTTCGAGTCTACTTTCGCATCCAGTGTACGTGAAAGTTCTGCTGACAATGATTTAAACTCGTCGCGTAACTGTGTTGCGTTTTCAGAGCATTGTTTAGCCACTGCACTAATTTCATCTCTAAGTATTTTAGTTGTGGCTGCATGTGTATTACTTAATTCTTGTGCCACAGATCTAATTTCTTCTCTACTGTTCCTAGCGCAAGCCTTAATTTCCTCACGTAATTGTTCCTTAGTATCATGACATTGCACGGCAACGGCTGTAATCCGTTCACTAATCTGTTTGGAATGTGTTATCTAGTTTTTCATTAAGTTGTTTGTAATTGTTGTCTTGTTTTTCATTCAACTGTTTGAAATTTTCACTAAGGTTGTCTTGTTTTTCATTCAACTGTTTGAAATTTTCACTAAGGTTGTCTTGTTTTTCATTAAGTTGTTTGTTCGATTAATTAATTTGTAGCAATAATGCCATAACTTGATCCATGCCAAAAGTAGCTACTCTATTTTCTATGATGTGTGATGGTGTATCCGCATGTGACACGTTTTGAGTAACCATTTGGTTATTCTGTGATTCTGGAAAATGTTTGCTAATCGGATGTGCACTGTGGGTCACTACCTCGGAATCAAATAATTCTGACTTATTGTGATTACACTGTTCATCTTCGTTAAAAACATTTGTTTGTTCACTGTGTAAATTTTGCAAATCAGGCGTGTCAAACTGGGCAGCGTTCATTGTAACGGAACGTGCCGCGTCATCAATTGTCGTTGAATTAACAGAGGATACAATTGAATTCGTTTGCACATATTTAGCATTAAAATCATTATTAGTGATCGGTACGCACTGATTGTCTGTAAATGGGGGACTATCGCTATTACACTGAGTGTTGCAAGTATTATCGGTCAAATTAATCAAGTCAGCTTTTTCACTCATTACACAACGCGATGTACTGTTAACAGTTTTTCTCGGCATTTTTCACAAATAAAAAAAAAAAAAAAGAAATAAGCACAAAAATGAAACAAAGACAAAGCAAAAATGGAACAAAGTACAAGAAAGAGCAATAAATTGCCGATGATATGTGAAAGAAAAAGTGACAAGTTAGTAAATGCGTTGCGCCAGATGCAAACTACTTTTAAGTAAATAAGAGCAGATATATGACTACTTCTCAGAGATTCACAAAGAAATACGATCCTGGCCGGATGTCACCAAGTGTAACCTCCCCACAAAATTTTTAATGATTCCAATTTAAGTGTAACGTCCCCACAAAATTCATTCCTGTCACATTTGTAACCTCCCTACAGAAATTCATTCCCATTTAACCTCCACACAAAATTTGTTTCCCATTTAATGAAAGCTCGAAACAGAAAAATTCCTAAACCTCGCAATAAAAAATAAATTCAGTAACCTGGTAGAATTTGGACGACAGCAGCACTGCGTCATGGCCCTGTAAGATCATTCTGAATAAAAAAAGGAAAAATTCTTACCTCAATAAAAACGGCAAATATATCTGATCTTATATAAAAAATTTCCGGGACAGCTCTGTGCAATGCTGGCCCATACATTTGTTATTTATGAAAGGAAGCAAATGATTTTTCTTTTGCAACAATCGGAATGATCATGCATTAAAAAAAATTAAATTCTTTAAATTGGAATGAATGCTTGTTAGAAATTAGACAAAGATTATTATTAGGACATTTTTAAAAGATTTACATGTGAGTTTACATAATATTACTAGATATGCGCGAGGCTGCTTTTTTTTTACCTTATACAATAATACTTAGGGTCTGGCATCGCTGCACCGCGACCGGCCCAGCCAACATGATACACCAGAAAGGACTGACAAGCGCAGACAGGCGACTGCTCGCTAGCAACAACTTACTGCTACTGCTACACAGTTCGTACTGCAGTCAACACTGCTCTTTGGTCTCAGATTCTCTTATAGCTTACATATCGCAGGCAGCACATACCTCTTACAACCGTTTACCTAGAATTTACCTAGGTTTCAGTAGGGATAACCCAACCTTCTTCAGAATAACAGTAACTACCGTTTGTCCATAGTGGACATCGTCAAGATAAAACTACAAATCCATAAAGGATCGTTAGACTATAAAATTTATCTGGAACTGCCTCGGCCCCACTTCGCGACCGTGATGCGGCAGCCACGAGTGCTGTACTGGATTCCCTCTACCACTCGAATTCCAATTGTCCATGTTTTACTTCGATATATTGTTGAGCTCCACATGTTTACTTTCATTAACTATCTGATAGCAGTAGAGGTTTTGTAATGAGGAAGATTTCTTCGCCTGGACCAGTCTGCTTCTAATTTCATCGCTTCGGCCATCCTCCATAATCTCGTGTCCTGGATAGGCGAATTGCTTCACTTCTTCCACCATTCCGTCGTTCCTGGTTTTTATTTCAAGCAAGTCATTAATCTCATTTCTACTACTCACCTCGTCTGTCTCTGTTTTGTTTATTCCTTAGTCATATTTTATGCCGAGTAGGCGTATATTTCTTTCAACAGTGCCCGCATCTCGTGGTCGTGCGGTAGCGTTCTCGCTTCCCACGCCCGGGTTCCCGGGTTCGATTCCCGGCGGGGTCAGGGATTTTCTCTGCCTCGTGATGGCTGGGTGTTGTGTGATGTCTTTAGGTTAGTTAGGTTTAAGTAGTTCTAAGTTCTAGGGGACTGATGACCATAGATGTTAAGTCCCATAGTGCTCAGAGCCAATTTTTCTTTCAACAGTGCTACTATATCTTCCTTTCATCCGGGCGGGAGAGGGGGAGGGTGAGTATTTGGTCTACGTTTAACGTTAGCAGAGCAGCAGTACGTTCTGGAATCGGCCGGTGTCCTAATCACAGGAAAGCCATTTGTCTTCATTAGATCCACTAGCATACACAGTGATGAGGCGTGTCGCTATAAATAACGTAATACGGCGATATTTTCACGGGGCCTCTTATACACATTAGAGTCGTTCATCTTGAGGTTAGGTGGCGGGAAGTTTCTGGGGGCGGCGGTGTTTAAGAAATACCCACTTCCAGATAACGGTCGTCTCGGCGATTTCCTCGCTGTGGCGTGCCGCGGCGTCTTAATCGCGGCGCAGCGCGGGTCTGCCGGCGCTGTGATCTTTCATCACGCGAAGCACCCACTCTCTCATCCACCTCCACCTGCCGGCCTGGTCGCGCACTCAGCTGGTGAGCCTTGAGGGAGATTACAGTCTAGCGTTCCGTCGACGTCGAGGTCATTATAGACGGAGATCTTAGCTGGACACGGTAGACCAGGAATTTGATCTCGATCTTGATGATGGAACTAAACGGAAATTCGCTTGGAGTGATCGTGAAAAACCGCGGTAAATCTACGTGTGATTATCCATTGAAAATTTGAATCCAGCTACTTCCGAAAACGAATCCAGCTCCAAGTGATCAGTAGAGGCAACTCAGTTTGGACAACAACACGTGCGGCTCCCTTGGAACATAAGGTATTGTTCCATTTACAGTTCAGCAAGTAAATATTGAAAACCGACTTGAATAAAAAACTTTTAAGATGACACGGTTTTAAAAAATTAAAAACTAAAGAATAATTTCCCCTTGCCCCTTATATCTTCCTAACACCGTAGAGATAGCCCTGCAAAATATGTGCTTGTGAATTTTTAATAGCTATGAAAGTACTTGTAGAATTTAACCATCGAGCGGGCGCGCCGAGCACTTTGTACACATGTAAAGAATTGCTGTCTTTACGTTACCAGTTGGAAATTTGTGGTAAGCTCTATGGGACCAAACTACTGAGGTCAACGGTCTCTGGGCTTACACACTACTTACTCTCACTTAAACTAACTTACGGTAAGGGCTGACAGAAGTAGACGGATGCAAGCATATTTGTGGTTTGTTATTCGTGACCAGTAGCAATATTTCTAGCCAAACTGTTGCGGCACGGAAGTACGGTATACTTTCGGCGCCTGACTCTGTACTCGTATACTACTACTCGTATATTACTCCACAGCTGACGAAATCGTCAAAGGAGCTGGACGTCCGTTACACAAATTTCAGCTAAGGACATTCAAACGTACGAAATTTGCCTGTTATACATTCGAAAGATACGGCTCCGACTTCATTCCAGTCGCGGCTTTATATTGCTTCATATACCGGGACGTTGCGTATGTAGCCCCACCCAGCAACCCACTGCACCACGGGGCACGTCATAGTGTAGTGGCTTGCGTGCCTCTACGGCGCAGACATCCATACCGTGGGAAAGTGCATTCACATCGGAGTGGTAACTATGGAGAGGGCAGGCTGGTATGCCGGCCGGTGTGACCGAACGGTTCTGGGCTCTTCAGTCGGGAACCGCGCAACCGCTACGATCTCGCAGGTTCGAAACCTGCCTCGGGCATGGATGTGTGTGATGTCTTTAGGTTACTTAGGCTTCAGTAGTTCTAAGTTCTAGGGGACTGATGACCTCAGATGTTAAGTCCCATTGTGCTCAGATCCATTTGAACCAATTGCAGGCTGATATATAGTTCCTGAATTTGGGGGGGGGGGGGGGGGGGTGAATACCTGAAGGGGCGAAAGTCTTCGTGTATTGACAGATCTGGCCTTGTAACATTAGTGAACATGGTCCTGCTATGATGGTACTGAAACCGCCTCAAATCAAGGAGAGCAACCTGTATTTCCTGAGGATATGCAGCTCTACTGTGAGTCAGAGAGAGCTTCATTAATCCCGTCTTAAGACTGAAACCCACAGCAATAACAGCATGTATAGATGACTCCGGGAGGTGGTATGTACATGGGGGAACAGCCAACTGTGTACTGATCGACTGTCTGACGCAGGTGAGGAAGCAACTGCCTTGCGGAAACGTAGATAAACTTCAATCCTCGCTGATTGTTCTGGATTTAACACCCAAAATTACAACATACGTGTTCTCATTTCGTCCATCGTGCCTGTGAACCTGATAAGGGCTCCACAATGAAATTTTCGTTCTGTAACATGGGATGTGCTGAGATTAAAACTGTACATGGGACCTTTGCCTCTCGAGGGCAAGTGCTCTATCGGCTGAGCTACCCGATCATGATTCAAGACAGTCGTTACAGCTTTACTACCGGCAGTTATTTTTTCTTTTAATTGGCTTTCGGTACGTGCTCACACAGCCATGTCAACACTGGAATGACAATTATGGCGATACGAACGTAAGGATAACACAACACCCCGTCCCAGAGTGGGAATCGAACCCGGGCCGCATCGGTTGGCAGACTGCACGCTGACTTCGCAACTACCGGGGTGGTTTCCAGCAGCAGCTCACCTCCTACATTCCACACTTCAAAGAAGTTCTCCTGCGAAACGTGCAGGACTATGACTCCTGTAAGGCAATATATTGCGGAGACATGGTTTAGCTTCTGTCCGGCACACAGTTTTAATCTGCCAGGAAGTTTAATATCGCTGTAGGGGTTGTTTATGACACAGTGTGACCATTAAGTGAGCCACGTGGCACTGTAACTGCGGATTCTATCCGTGGTAATCTAGTATGTCTTTATATTGGTGCTGCAGGTGATGATTGCACTCCACGTGTCAAAAACATTAAAACAAGCAGAGTCCGTCTGGTGGACGAATTTTCAGTCAAATAATTGATCACATGATGCGGCCATGTACATTTCCCGCTCTGAAGCACCGTGCAGTGAACAGCTTTGCGAAAGGAATGGCTTTTCCGTCCTATGGAAGGCATCAGCTTATGCGTTAACATCACCACACTACCCTGTACGAGCTGTCTTGCTGTTCGAGCAATCACATCCTATAATACGAGTTAAACTACATTATATCGAGACATCTGTATTGTATCTCAAAAAATGTTCTACGTCTTAAAGATAGTCTTTGCAGCCCTTCTGCTCTATCAGTACCGTGCTGTACCACGTGTTCAACATTTCGGCCGTTTGATCGCTTTCGACGTGATACTTTTTAAATAAACGTTATAATGTGTTGACATTTAAAAACAGTAATTCAGATTTTCATCTTTGTGATTTGTGCTGTTTCTAAAAATAGTCCGAATAAAGTCTTACGATGAGAGATGTTGGTAGGGCAGTGGTTAATTCTCATGCACGCATTCAGAAAGAGCACGTATCAATTTCGTTCGTTACAGGGGTTTAGGTTTCGCTAAATCACTTCTAAATCAACATCTATATCTGTACGCTGAAAACCACTGAAGTGTATAGCAGAGGGTATTTCCCACTGTACCATGTGTTAAAGTTTCTTCCCATTGCTTTTGCGTATGGAGCCCTGGAAGAATCATTGCTTAAATGCCTCTGTATTCTCTCTAATTAGTATTCTCTCTAATTAGTCTCATCCAGTCTTATCGGTCCCTCTGGGAGCGATATGAAGGGGCCGTAGTATATTCCTAGATTCCTCAATACTTTTTCTTGAAACTTTGTAAGCCGGCTTTCTCGAGGTAGCCGGCATTTGTCTTCAAGCGTCTGCCAGTTCAGGTTCCACTGCATCTCAGTGACGCTCTTCCGTGTTTCAAGCAAACCTGACACCATTCGCCCTGCCTTTCTTTCTACACGTGTTAGTCCTACTTCCTGTCGGTTCCACAAATCGATGTGTGAGGAGGGTTCGAGCGACAGTTTTGTAAGCAATCTCTTTTGAACACTTTCTTCCCAGCATCCTGCTGCGGCCCATCATCGTTTTACCCTCGTCTGAGCCTACGTGACCAATGCATCTGAAACCTATACAAATTCTTACACTCAAGTATTTGGATGAGCTGACTGTTTGCAACTGTAACGCACTAATATCACATAGAATATTATGTTTTTCCTTTTTTGTGATTTGCATAATTTTACATTTCTGAATAATTAGATCAAGCTGTCAATCTTGGCACCATTTTAGAATGTTATCAAAATATGACTGAATATCCATGGAGCATTTCCTCAGCTAGTGAATCGTTATAGATACCTGCATCGTGTACAAAGAGTGTGAGGTTATTATTAATATTGCCTGCCCCGTCATTAATATACAACATGAACAACAAGGGTTGAAACTGCTAGGTGAAACTAATCATCTGAAAACTATCACTTTTAAATTTCGATAACAGCGGCACCCATGTGTAATGGTTGCTACCCTACTTTTGAATAAGAAGGTTAACTGTGTGAATTATATTCATTATGCGTAATGCCAATTAGTCTCAACTGAATCTGATCATCTCCAAATGAAATTAACGACAAAGAATGTTTTTAATAGTGCGCGGAATGGCTTCATCGCACAGTCACAACACAGTCGCGTACTAAAACTGTGTTCTGTTACAAAATGCACCTATGGAATTAGGTAAAAAATTTGAAAATGAATAGTATTTCCTAAGTTTGTCTCAACGAAGTTCGTATAGGCCCTACAATCGCTTCTTACAACAGGTGACTCAGCTCTGCTCTGCCTGCTTAAATGTGTAACATGTAATGTTGGAAAGCGCCATTTCTCGTGTTATATAAACATCCCAAAACACTTCGCTATTTACTTATTCATACGAGGATTAGTCGTTTTAATTATCACCTAGAAACAAATCTACCAGCCATATGAATCTTGGTGATAATGGATGTCTCGGCGGAGATGTTTGCAGTCTGGCTGTACTGGAAACACTCCACATAGTATACTACTTAATCGTAAATTCTAGAATATTCGGCCACGCAATGGTTCCCTTATCCGAGGAAAAAGTAAGAAGTTACTAGGTACATGCTGGGAAAATACCGAGGTGGGGGGCTGGAATGGGAGAGTGTGAGGCAAAGTTTGATAGTCCAAAGAAGCATATGTGTGACTGTGACCAGTGCAGCATGAGCTGTGGAGTGTGAGCAATTGCGGAACCCAGCGGGCGGCTACGTTATTCATCGTCAAAATGTCGTGCAAGGTGTTGAAAACCGATCCAGCAGAGTTTTTAACGTTTAACACTATCGCCTTGATTGTTATATTTCAATGTTCGAGCACCGGGACCTCCTCTTGCGACTCCCGGTCCTCCATAGAGAAATGGTATGTCACTTGGTTCTCTGTCATTTAGACTTGCCTGCTCACGCAGAAAGCGTTTGTGTAGTATGATGGTGGCTGTGCACAAGTGTCTGAAGGGCAAGGAGGCTACGTGGTGCATGCCTTCGTCCCTTGTCGGCAGCTTTTTATTGTTCTCAGTATAGAAGTATGAAAAACATACGTGTTGGAGAGCGTCTAAGTGTGCTTGGCCTGTTGTTTTTTTTTTTTTTTTTTTACATGAAACGAAGGAACCTAAGCTCCCTGGACAAAACATTCGCAGAGGTTGTGCCCCACAGCTCCTAGATACCAGAAAAACGTCATATTACCGCCATGAACTGTTGGTAAAATTATTTATACAATGAGTAAAATGGTTCAAATGGCTCTGAGTACTGTGGGACTTAACTTGTGAGGTCATCAGTCCCCTAGAACTTAGAAGTACTTAAACCTAACTAACCTAAGGACATCACACACATATATGTCCGAGGTAGGATTCGAACCTGTGACCGTAGCGGTCGCGCGGTTCCAGACTAAAGAGCCTAGAACCGCTCGGCCACCCTGGTCGGCATACAAGAGTAAAACTGGTTCTATAAATAATTTTACCCGCAGGTCAAGGTGGTAATATGACATTTTTCAAACGAGGACAAAAGATTAGTCACCCCAACGCCCACGCACTGACGAATCGTTATGCCCATACAGAAGGCGCAGCGATCGTGTCACGTGCTCGACCACACGCACTCTGACTCCACGTGAACATAAGGTAGCAGCGATCAGTGAGACGTATGTTTCATGCGGGCATTCTAGGTAAAGATGGGTAAATGTGAGTACGTGACAGAGTAGCAAAAAAGGGACAATTGTGTTTGATCATGCCCTGGCCATATGGCGTGTGAAGTTGCCACATTTATTGGTGTTTGGCGGCGGACTGTTCAACGTGTCTACAAGCAGTCGTCCAACACACTTAGCCATGAAACAGAACTTCAGATTTGTATTCTGACTGCCTGGTACCAGAGACGCGTCTCACGGCTCATGGATCAAAATCTCTTCCAAATCCGACAGAAACTGCTGCAAGCAGTGGATGAAGAACCATTCTCACCTTTTAGCAAGAGAAATGTTGCGACGTTAACTGCATATATGAACATATGGAAGCGGTTACCTCGCAAGAAGACATTGCTCACACAGGTAAATAAAAACCGCAACAGCAAAGTTCAGTGGGCTGGAAGAATATGTGACTGGTTTTATGAACACGCCTTCACCCTGTTACATCTAGACTGGACTCCAAAATCACCTGACTTGAACCCCATAGAAACTCTGTGAGACATTTTGGAACAGCAGGTAAAACGGCGACATCAGATCCCTACAATTTGGAGGAATTGCCCTTCGGCGAGTTGCTTCATCTGGATGCGACGTAGCTGTGCAACTTTCTGTATTCACTTCCTAACCGAATCCAGGCGATTATCAATTGGTTAAAATGGCTCTAAGCAATACTGGACACCGAGCGAGGTTGGCTCTGAGCACTATGGGACTTAACAGCTGTGGTCATCAGTCCCCTAGAACTTAGAACTACTTAAACCTAACTAACCTAGGGACATCACACACATCCATGCCCGAGGCAGGATTCGAACCTGCGACCGTAGGAGTCGCGCGGTTCCGGACTGCGCGCCTAGAACCGCGAGACCACCGCGGCCGGCCCGAGCGAGGTGGCGCAGTGGTAGGCACACTGGACTCGCATTCGGGAGGACGACGGTTCAATCCCGTGATTTCCCTAAATCGCTCCAGGAAAATGCCGGAATGGTTCCTGTGAAAGGTCACGGCCGACTTCCTTCCGTGTTCTTCCCTAATCCGATGAGACCGGTGACCTTGCTGTTTGGTCTCTTCCCCCAGACAACCCCGCTACTTGATATAACATCTGAGGTCATCAGTCCTCTAGACCTAGAACTACTTAAACCTAACCAATCTAAGGACATCACACAGATTCATGCCCGAGGAAGGATTCGAACCTGCGACCGTAGGAGCAGCGCGGTTTCAGACTGAAGAGCCTAGAACCGCTCGGCCACAGCAGCCGGCGTTTATCAATTCCAATGCCGAAATGCCGATATTACACGCTATTAAATAACTCTTGTAATGGTTTTCCTGAGAATGACTAATTTTTTCTCCGGAGAAATTACCTACGCGCCACCCCTCTTTTACTGCATCTTAACTAATATTTATTAAAATCTGTTTATTTGCAATCGAGCTGATTTCTGATTTCTCCAGACACAGTTGTTTAAACCACGCCCCCCCCCCCCCTCCCGGTATGCTCCCTGATACCCTCAAAAATAGGAGAAACCCGTGGAAACCTCAATCAGGAGTGCAGACAAATACAAATAAACAAAAAAATTAACGTAGTTTCAATTTTGATTTTATAATTAGAACTACGAGTATACGATTATCCCCCATAGTCCTGTTTAGAACGCAAAGTGTGCCGTCCGAGGATTAACATGACAATCTGTATATTTAAGCCTGTGTGGTAGTACGCTGAGCTCACTGCGCGTGGAGACGCGATTTCCATCCCACGCACGCACCCCGCCCGCGTTCCCTCAGACGTACAGTGTTTCGCTGGCCATTGTTATAGCGCCGGAGAGCATCCTACACAGCGCACGAACTGATTCCCAGAGTCGGTTTCCGTGTAACGTCCGCCCGCGCGTCCAGTGCGGCCGAATGGTCGGCCAGAACAGGAACAGGCCTCCGCGGCAGCCGCCGTACTTTTAGGAGGCGAACACAATGGCCCTGCCAGTCGCGGGCCGCGTGTACCGGGGAAAGCGACGCCGCCTCACTCGCCAGACTCAGAGTAATTACGATTCTCAAACGCAGATCGTATCTGCTCCGGGAGTAGGATTTTCACCCCAGACAATCAGTAACATCAGCCGATGGGGCATACTTACTCGGAACGTACTTAGTCCTGCTGAGTTCACTGGACTAAGTAACATTGCGAGAAATTGAGCAGTACTGGCTACCTTAAATCTTAAGTAATGATGGTACTCTTTTTACTGCGCACTCCACTGAAAAAGATCAGTTTCTAGGTAATAGGGAATCAGAACAGAAGAGTAGTTATGGAATCCTTCACCTGAAAATACTTTTTGACTCTTAACATTGCAACATCACGAAGGATAGCAAATAATCAGGTTTTCTCTATTGAGCGTATACACTATAACAGGAAGATATATGATTAAATCTGTGGATGGTTTGGGTGTGTACAGTGCGAAATTTACTACAGCGAAATTTTTGCAGCAACGACGGCTCCAACACGTCTGGGCGTCAACAGAACTGATGCTCGATTGCAAGTACATGATTCCATGCTGTTTTCGTTCTATGGCAACCTATAACCAGTGGGTCAAGGATTTGGAGAGCATACTGGGCAGGTTTTTTTTTCTTTATTGAATTTCGATTCCCCTCTCCCCCCTAGGGGGACACATAAAAGAGGGAGGGGGGCAGGACGCACGTGAGAAGGAGTGGGAAAGGCAGAGGAGGGGAAAGCAAAAGGACTTGGGGGAAAAAAAAGAGTCAAAGAGAGAGTAAGCGAGGAAAAACAAGATGGAAGGGGGATCGAGGGAGACCAAGAAAAGGACAGGGGAAGGGAGGGGGAGGTGAGGATTAGAGCTGATAGGAGGGATAATTGGAGGGAGAGAGGGCATCATCCAGGGGTGGGGATGGGGGAGTTGACGAAAGCCACTGTGGGAAAGGAGATGAAGGGTGTAGAGATGGAGGGTAGGGGGGACACAATGGCGAAGGCACCATAGTGGGTGGCGGTTGGAGAGGAGAGGAGCTACCTGGGGATGGGGGGTGGGACCAAGTCTGCAGGAGGTGTAGGGCACCCAGATGTGTTCGAGGAAAAGGAGCAGATGGGGGAAAGAGGTCATAGAGGATCCGCATGGTGGACAGGAGACATATACGGAAGGCGGGGTGGAGTTTATGGTGCTCGAGGATCTGGATGGACTTATAGAAAATTTTTTTGGGGGGGGAGGGGGGGATAGATATCCAGGCGGGACTGGCGTAACAGATGATGGGACGGATCAAGGGGTTCAGCCCCCATGTCCAGCCAGAGAGGAGTTTAAGGAGACAGAGGCAGTTGTGGGCTATGGATTGGATAGAGCAGACATGAGGAATCCAGGTGAGGTGACAGTCAATAGTGAGTCCAAGGTTGGTGAGCGTGGGAGAGAGGCAGACAGAACGGGCGCAGATGGTAGGGCAAAAATCAAGGAGCCGACGAGTGGTACGACCTACTGGGCAGGGCAACACCCATACTGTATCTAAGTACAAGACAGCACAGGAAGCGAGCGGTCTTGAGTTATTTTGTCGAAATACAGGGCGTTTCAAAAAGAAAGAGCAGATTTCAAACATTTATTTCTCAAAAACTACAAATGATAGAAACACAATTCAAACGTTTCTTGTCAGAGAAAGGTTCAAAGTTTTTCAATGGTCCGCGCAGAAGTTCCATGCAAATCCGCAGTGGCGCTGGCGTTTGTTTGTAGGAAAATGGCGACGACACCACAGGAACGATCATTTTGTGTGCTGCAATTTGCAAAGTTAGAGTCCATTGTTGGTGTGCAACGTGCATTCCGCCGTCAATTCAACAAACAGCCGCCTCGTCATAAGCAAATTTATGAGTGGCATCACAGATTCGTAGAAGATGGTTGCATCTGCAAGCGAAAAAGCACGGGTCGTCCACGCACATCGGATGAAAATGTCGAGCGTGTCCGTGCAGCTTACGAAAGGAGCCCTAGAAAATCCACGACACGGGCAAGTCACGAACTAAACATGTCTAAAACAACGGTATGGCGCGTTCTGAGTAAGCGTCTGCACATGAAGCCGTACAAACTGCAGTTATTGCAAGCATTGCGTCCTGACGACCACAACAAAAGGTTCGAATTTTCAACTGCAATTCTACAGGACATGGAAGAGGACAATTTTGCCGAACGATTAATTTTTTCAGATGAATCAACGTTTCACATTTCTGGTAAAGTTAATCGGCATAACGTACGAATTTGGGCGAGTGAAACTCCGAGGGACGTTATTCAACATGAAAGAGACTCACCAAAGGTTAACGTCTTTTGTGCAATTTCGGTAAACAAAGTTTATGGACCTTTCTTTTTCATGGAGAAAACTATCACAGGAACCATTTACCTGGACATGTTAGAAAACTGGCTATTTCCTCAACTTCAGGAAGATTCAAATCACTTCATCTTCATGCAAGATGGCGCCCCACCACACTTCTCTGAACCTGTACGACGGTACCTAAATAACACCATTCCAGGACGGTGGATTGGAAGAGCAGGAGCACAAGATCAATGTCATCGTCTGTGGCCTCCCAGGTCACCAGACCTTACTCCCTGCGATTTTTATTTGTGGGGGTACATAAAGGACTGTGTTTATGTCCCACCTATGCCCGCTACTCTTCAAGAGGTACGACATCGAATTGTTGCGGCCGTGAATTCGGTAACTAAAGACCAGTTGCGTCGTGTGTGGCAAGAAATGAGATACCGGTTTGATATTTGTCGTGTAACAAATGGTGCTCATATTGAGGTACAGTTTTGATATTTGTTGTGTAACATTTGGTACTCATATTGAGTGAAGGACCGTTGGAATTGTGTTTCTATCATTTGTAGTTTTTGAGAAATAAATGTTTGAAATCTGCTCTTTCTTTTTGAAACGCCCTGTATGTCATGGAAAGCTCGAAGACGGAGCACAGCCTGAAGCCATCTTCACACACGATGTGTTTCTCATCACGAAGCATGCCAGATGTGCTGTCCGTCTTAGTTGCTCTGAAACGACGTGCTATATCTGACTTAACGTGCTCCTCATCATGATCTGTGACCTCAGCGCTCTCCAGCAGCAGTCTGCGACATTTGGCGCATAACCACACAGTTACTTTGCGAAAAGGGGGGGGGGGGCGAAAAACTCGGTTACCGATTGTCGATGGAGAGCAAAGGGAATTGTGAAGACGATTTTGGACTCGATGGCTTGAACAGCAAATATTGCCGTACAGTGATCTGACATAACACACTAAAAGTTACTCGTTACAGTTAGAGTGTCTAGCGTTCCTTCTGCGTATGTGTACTACCCCTGTTCTCGATGTTGCACTGATTACCATCACTCTGAAGCGACTTACTTTACGACATAGATTTTAAGACCGAGATTCGTAATTTCATTTGAGTGGAAGAGCAGACTTCGAAGCTGCGAATCATCATTGGAAAAGATACGAACACGAGGAAGTCCATAAAATCAAGAAATACACACACACATTATATGTATATGTGTATGGCACAAAGTTTCATGAGAGAAAAACTTCCAGTGTATAACATATATTTACTTTCTAACATAGACTGAAAGTTACGTTAAGTTTTCTGGCGACTCGGGAAGCATTCCAGTTGTTTGTTATAAGCACATTGAATACTACAGGTAATACGTACTTATATTAAATTAATAATAAAGACCTAGAACCTTTTAGAAAATGAAAAATGAACAAAAAAATTTTTGGAAGTATACATGAACCTGCTGCCTTTCGCTTCACAGCTCACGACGCTATCAACTTCAGTTAGACTTCATCATGGCATGCACACCTCCTTATATGGTATACAACAGTGGTAGTCAACCTGGGTCCTAGAGCCCACTAGTGTGGTTCCAACACTCATGGCGGCCGGTAAACGGACCGTGTTTTAACGTTTTCATTAGGTTTTCTAAAAATTTTGACATAAAGTATTTGGTAATTATTTACTGTGACATGCTTTCACTTGCTGTAACTCTGGTGTATAAATTTTGTGAAGTTATTTCCTTACCTTATAAATCACCATTGCTGTGGACTGGTGGGAGGTTATAAAATTTTGCTAGTAACTGGGATACGTAAACGGGCTGTAGGTAAAAAAGCTTGACTACCCCTGGTATACAATGTCTAAACACTGAATCTACAAATGTCATTATGTCATATTTAACTATGACAAATTGCATCAAACTATGCCCTTTTGATAGACCGTCATTGTGCCGTAACACAGAAAGGTTACGCTTTCACAGCACGCAAGTAATAACAGAAAAGACGTGAAACACGGGAAGCCTTTATCTGTCGACATGTAGCGACATGTAGCTTTCCGTTACAACAAATTATAGCTAAAATGACGCGCTTTCAGGACATCCTCAGTTTTCTGATGCTTTGAATCAACTTATATTCATACTATGTCTTCTGTGCTAAAGAAAACCAACCAAATGTATAGTTTAACCCAGTGCAAGAAGGCAGCTTGTAAGATCTGCTTGTTACTTAAAACGGTGTCGCATCTCATTGGCCATGTTTCTCTCCACGAGACAAAAATCTGACATGCTAGATTCCTCGTTTCATTGTCCACAATGTACTGGAACGTGGAATTCCATGCCGTGACGTCGCCAGCTTCTCGTCCACGTGCGTTTTCACATCATGTGAGAGACCAGCTTAACCACGCTGGAAATGTAGCGTCTACTGTCCAGATTACTGTCTATGCGCACCAAAGGTTGGTTGTGTTGTGTACCCTATGCCACCACATACCATCACACCGAATGCTGGGACCGTATGGCGAATGTAATCTAGCAATGTCCGTTCTCCTCGGAAGCTGCACACATGGATATGTCCATCCTGATGCTGTACACAGAACCGGCCTCATCTCAAAAGAGAACGTGGTGTCACATGTGAGCCCACTGTTGATGTCGGGCGCTCCAATGTCGGCCTGTCTTGGTATGCTGAAGCGTCGAAGGGATTTGCAACAGAAGTCGCATTACAGACAGTCGGAGGTTCTCCACGTGACGTCGCATTCTGCAAGTGGATACTTGTGAAGCAGCAAACACGAGCTTGTACGATCCTCCACGGCCTTTCAGACGATACGTAGGTGTGTTCTCTTCGGCGCTACTCACGCGACCACGCTGATGTCCTACATTTGCTTATCTCCCTTCTGAATTCCTCTGTGCTACACTGACGAAAAAAATGCAACACTGGGAAGGAGTTGTACGACACAAACGAAAGTTGGTAGGCTTGCTTCTACATCTGACAGATGACATATAATCAAATTTCGCGCCAGTCGCGTATGAGTGGTACTAGTAGCGTCACTATGAGAACGCAAATCAAATTTGCTATAGGTACACGCTGTAATGGTTTTGAGCGTTGGGAGAGACTGGACGTGGTGAGCTGATATTAATAAGAATACATTTAAGGCGACAAAAACGTCATTATGAACAACTTACTGAGTTTCAACGCCGTCGTCTAATAAAACTACGAGAAGCTGGATGTTTCTTTTGCGATATTGCAGAAAGACTTGGCAGGAATGTAGTCACTGTACATGATTGCTGGCAGCGGTGGTCATGAGAATGTACTGTTGCAAGAAAACCAGACTACGGAAGGCCACGTGGCACCACAGAGAGGGAAGACCTTCGTGTTCGACATATGGCTCTGGTGCATCGTACTGCATTTGCAGAAGCAATTTCAGCAGTATTTATCACCACAATGACACAGCGAACTTTTACAAACCGGTTAATTCAACGACAGCTCCGAGCCAGACGTCCTGTAGCGTGCATTCCACTGACCCCACCCACTGCCATTTACGACTTCATCGTGTCAAGCGAAACCGCATTGGAAGGCAGGGTGGACGTGTGCTGTGTTTTCCGATGAAAACTAGTTCTGCCTCAGGGCCAGTGATGGCGGTGGGTTGGTTAGAAGATGGCTGTCTGAGGGCCTGTAACCAACCTGCCTGCCTGCTACACACTGGAACTCCACCTGGAGTTCACCCTGACTGCAAACTTGTACGTCAATGTGGTAATTCGACCTGTTGTGCTGCTATTCTTGTATGACATTATGTGTGGTCTAGAATGAAATTTTCACTCTGCAGCGGAATGTGCGCTGATATGATAGGTTCGCAGGGGAGCTTCTGTGAAGTTTGAAAGGTAGGAGACGAGGTACTGGCGGAATTAAAGCTGTGAGGAGGGGGGCGTGAGCCGTGCTTGGATATCTCAGATGGTGGAGCACTTGTCCACGAAAGGAAAAGGTCCCGAGTTCGAGTCTCGGTCCGCACACTGTTTTAATCTGCCAGGAAGTTTCATTCTACGTGGTGTTTACCAACAGGATACCGCTTGCACACATAGCACTGTTGTAGCCTAACATGCTCTACGGAGTGCCGACATGTTGCCTTTGCCTACTCGGGGTATCATCGGACGACATCTCTAGAAGAATTAACCATTCCTGTATTGACCGACCTAGTGCAACAGGCATATAACTCCATTCCTCAAACTGACATCCGGAAAAGTAACAACGCAACTCATGCACATCTGCATGCTTACATTCAACATTCTCGCCGTTACACCGGTTATTAATATACCAAATGGTTCAAATGGCTCTGAGCACTATGGGACTTAACAGCTGTGGTCATCAGTCCCCTAGAACTTAGAACTACTTAAACCTAACTAACCTAAGGACATCACACACATCCATGCCCGATTAATATACCAGCATTTCACATTTGCAATGGCTTATCTCGTGCTTACATTAACCTGTTATCTTGAAATGTTAATCATTTAAATATGGTATCAAGACAAATGTATTCACGTAATGTTGTTAGTCTATATTAATTATTATTTGCTGTTGCGGTTATTTTCCGTCAGTGCCCTGCGTTGCACTCATGGCAGCCCGAACACGCGTGAAGCGATATCGTGAAAAGATAGTGTCAAAAGACCGCAATCCTGTTGCTGTCACTTCCCAACCAGTGCTGATAGTCGTTTCTACATCCTAGAAGAGGCGTCACACCAGCATTTCAAAAACGGCCAGTATCCAAGTGCGATTCCTAATGAGCTGTTCTTCTTACACATCGGGTGTTTGTAAATTAGTTACACGAAAGTAATATTTAATTGTTAAAAGGGTGGACAACTTACGGAATTGTTTGATGTAGCTCTGAATGAAGTATATCTTGAAGTTTTATTCCCTCCTAACAATGTTAGTTCCCGACGTTCCCGCTATGTGACGTTCGCGAGTGAGTCATTATCATGGAGGCCGGCCGAGGTGGCCGAGAGGTTCTAGGCGCTTCAGCCTGGAACCGCACAACCGCTACGGTCGCAGGTTCAAATCCTGCTCGGGCATAGATGTGTGTGATGTCCTTAGGTTAGTTAGGTTTAAGTTGTTCTAAGTTGTAGGGGACTGATGACCTCAGATGTTAAGTCCCATAGTGCTCAGAGCCATTTGAGCCATCATCATGGAGTCCTATAGCGATGCAAAACGTGCCCAATGTTGTTTATGATTTCATGAATCCAAATCAGCTACTACAGTTCATAGACAGTTCAGAACTAAATACTGCAAGCCAGTATCTCAAAGACAAACAAGTATTAATTGGTAAATCGTTTCATCGAAACTGGCTGTGCGTCAAATACGACGCCAGATCAGTCTCTCGGGCAGCAATTGAACAATTTCGGCAGTCTTACATTCTTAGTTCGGGTACATCAACGAGACTTGAGAGCTTAGAATTGAATATGCCTAGAGTTACAGTGTGGAAGGTATTACGGAAGCGCCTGTCATTCATCAACTGCAAATTGTAAACGTTGCAAGATTTTGAAAGAAAGTGACAAGGAAAAACAAAGCTGCGTTCTGCGTACAAATAGTTTACAAAATGCAGACTGAAGATTATTTTCTTCATAAAAATTTGTTCAGTGACGAAGCTACCTTCCATATCCGCAGTAAAGTGAATAATGCTCGGATATGGAGTGAGCAGAAACCACGTCATATAATCGAACATGTGCGGGACTCACTTAAGGTAAATATTTTTCGCATTGTAAGTCGTAAAAGTTTTACGGTCCTTTCTTTTTTGTCGAGTCAACTGTAACTGCCGTATCGTATCTGCACATGCTTCAACATTATCTAATGCCTCAATTACGACATGATATGGGCACAGAAATTATTTTCCAGAAAGATGGCGCGCCACCACATTGGAATCGTGAAGATATCGTGTATGTCCGAAGAAATGTGCCGACTTGTATTGGAAGTGGTGGAGCAATATCCAGGCCGCCAAGGTCGTCTGATTTAACGCAAATGGACTTCTGTGTATGCGTTTGCATTAAAGACAGAGTGTTTGTTCCTCCGCTTCCGGGAAACGTAGACGAGCTGCAAGAACGGATAACAAAAGCAGTAGCCACCATACACCAAGACTTGCTTCATAGGATTTGACAGGAAACCGATTACAGATGGTGCATTATTCTTGATACTGAAGGTAGCCATAATGAACATTTGTGCATAAAACTTGAAGATATACTGCATTCAGTGCTGTATTTTCCTTTTTCACAGTCAAAGGTTACTTTCACATAACGCCATGTAATTTATATACGCCATGTAAGGAAAGTACATTTTACTAATGCCTACTTAGTATGATTGCTCTAAAATAGTTGTCATTTGAATATACAAGTAATATAAAGCGGAATATTTGTTTTACTCACCTTTCAGTAAACCAAGAGCGGTGCCATCTCTGCTTTGTTTCTTTCGTTTCCAGTGATTGATCACCACTTCTAGAACATCGTTGTATCATTTCTTTTCCATTAATTGATACAGGGATACAGGCCTTTTTCCTTAGTAGTGGTAGGCGAACATTCAGATTTGATACAAATTGTAATTATGGAGAAGTTTTTAATTGCCCATTTCTTTATTAAACGTTAGCGCGTTACGCATAGTCATCGTCTGACATAAGACGTAGATCTAGTTTTAAGCTCAACAAACTGAGCACGTGGACTGTATATAGAAATACAATTCTCGTTTCATAAAGACTGCCTATGTTAGTACAGTTGTCAGTTCAATGAATACAAGTGTCACACTGACAACTGTACTACCATAGGCAGTCTTTATGAAATGACAATTGTGTTTCTATATACAGTCCACGTGCTCAGTTTGTTTAGATTAAAGTTAGACCAACATCTTATGTCTGATGATGATTTTTCGAAACGCTCTAATATTTAATAAGAACTGTGCTAACAAGACTTTTCTATAATGCAGTTCGGACTGTTTCTTTCGTCAGAACCGCAAAGCCAGAGCAAGAGATACAGTTATCTTTTGCGCAACGCATTATAATCAAGTTTCTTGCAACAGAGGGCGTAAAACGGTAAGGAATTTTGAAAAGACTGACGGCACAGTTCGAGGACAACACCCTGAGAAAGAGAATTGTGCGCATGGCACGAACAGTTTTTACAAGGACGAGGACCAGCACGACCGAGAATAATATTTACATACGTGTTACACAGTTTGTTATAAATTCATATAATTTAAATTCGGTAAAAAGATAATTACGACAGACATTATAGGACAGGATAAGATAGGGTTGGTACTGGGAAAGATAGAGAAGATACGAGAAAAAAGAGAAGAGAGGAGGATCAGTGGGACATTGCCACTTCACTGCAAGGGTCACAACGGTGTTTCACCGCGAGCTTTTGCAAGTTCCTTCTAGAATCTGTTGTCGAACAATCCTGCATCGCTCGGTGATACATAAATTCGTGCAGGTTTCTGCATACAGGGCATTTTTCCAGACTTTATGTGTTTTCTCATTTATAATGAGAGCCAAGGAACAATTTTAGCTGCTTGGTCTACTGCTCTGTTCAAGGTTATATTACAATAGTTTCATTCCATTTTTGTTTTGCCTCTATGTGCAGCCGTCTTCTGCAAATAAATCACAATTTTTTAAAGAGGTCTCAGGTGATTACCAATTACACAACGGTTCCATATGACTAAATTTTCATTAACACTGAAAACAGTTACATGATATTACGATATTTATGTGTACAGTCTGTAATGGGTAATAAGTATAATGGCAGATATTTTAATATATAATAACTTAGTACGTAAACACATCAGTGTGTTGGTAGTTCTTCCTCTGCGTCGAAGAGTCTTCCTGCAAACATGTCACATAATTTACTACCTGGCGTTTTCTACACGGCCGTAAAATTGCTCTTGCTTCATGTATTTGGAAGTACTAACCAACATAAAAACACGCGACTTGTTATGACTATAGTTATTAGAGTGCAAATAAGTTAAATACTGATATAATTTTGCTCAGTACGGCATCCTCAGTAAACAACAAAATATCTGAACTTATATCCTTAACATCGTGTATGTGTATTCGTGTGCTCAGACGTGTTATTCCAGGCCCTAATCTGGTCAGAAATCATCCTGGTTCTATTAACGGTCTTGTCGAAGAGGGCGGCAGAGCAGATAGACCTCCAGGCAATCTCTTGCCCTTGGGTTGTGAAACTGCTTCGAAAAGGCGGAAGGAGCAGCAGTGATTAACGGCGTGAGGATACAGGAGACAATGGAGACCACTGCATTAAAGAGACATAATGTGTATCTACACTATAAGTGACTGTAATTGAAGAAGTGTCACAATAATCTCATCATTGGCAAAACATTCCGGGTTAGCCCCTATTCGGATCTCCAGGAGGACGCTGCCGAGGGGAGGTGACTGTAAAGAAAACATTGAATAATGAACGACTGGATAACATTCTTCGAGTCGAAGATTGATTGAGTTTGAAAGTATCAGGAAAGCTAGAAATTTTATTTTTTTAGTTATTCGTGCTTTAATTAGTGTAGCTCAATATAGATTTAGTGGGAGTCAGTGAAACGAATTGAAAGGAGATAAGGATTTCTGGCCAAACGAATATGGCGTAATATCAACACCAGCAGTAAATAGTATAACGGGAGTACGATTTCCGGAAATCATTTGACACGGTGTGCCACTGCAGACTGTTAACGAAGTTGCGAGCATGTGGAAAAGGCTACCAGATATTATGTGAGTGGCTCGAAGACTTCGTAATTGATAAGACCCAGTATCTTGTCGTCAACGGTGAGTGTTCATTATTATGTGACATACTAGGATATTCTCAGGAGTGCCCCAGGGATACGTTATAGGGTCGCTCTTATTTTCTGTATGAGTAATTGATTTGGTTGACAGGATCGGCAGCAATCTGTAGTTCTTTTTGCTGATGATGCTGTGATGCACGGGAAGGTGTCGCAGTTGAGTTAGTGTAGGAGGATACAAAATTACTTAGACAAAATTTCTAGTTGGTTTGATGAATGGCAGCTACCTCTAAATGCTGAGTAAGTAAAGGTGATGACTAGCAAAAACAAACCCGTAGTGTTCCGATGCAGCATTAGTTCATAGTGTCCTGCTTGATACAGTCCCGTTGTTCAAGTTTCTGGACGTAACGTTGAGAAGCGATATGAAATGGAACGAGCATGTGAGGATTATGGTAGGCAAGGCGAATTGTCGACTTCCGTTTACTGAGAGAATTTTGGTAAAGTGTGGTTCATCTGTTAAGGAGACCGCATATAGGACGCTATTCTTGAGTACTGCTCGAGTATTTGGTATCCATACCAGGGCAGATTAGAGGAAGATATCGAAGCAATTTTGAGGCGGGGTGCTAGAATTGTTACCGGTAGGTTCGAACAACACGCAAGTGTTACAGAGATGCTTGGGAATTCGTGGAGGAAAGGCGAAGTTCTTTTCGACGAACACTACTGAGATGATTTAGAGAAACGGCACCTGAACATGGCTGCTAAGCGGTTCTACTGCCGCCAAAGTACATTTCGTGTAAGGACCTCGGAGATAACGTACGGAAGTTATGGCTCAAACGGAGGCATAAAGACGATCGTTTTCCCGTAGCTCCACTTGCGAATGGAACGGGAAAGGAAATAGCTAGTAGTGGTACAGGGTACTGAACGTTATGTAAATAAAAAATTTATTGTTGTTGTTATTCATTGAAAGTATTGCTTGTGGCGGCGTAAGTTATCTGTAAGCTTACGCAAACTTTCAACATTATGAGTTCGTAAACTTTGAAGTTTAGAATTCGACAGCGAAAAACCAACTTGAAAGTGCCCTGTCTATTTAAACATTCGTAATGGGAACAATGCTGTCTGAATTCAACACTGTGGATCATTAAACTTTAAAACTGATAAACTAGCCCTCGTAAAACTCAATGCTCTCTTTTTTATTATTTAATTTTGGATTACCTGGAGCACAATGGAAACACCGTGACACTAGAAGTGAGTCGCATTTGCTGAGCCACAACTTACTGAGATGCGTCTGGTGCAATGCGCTCTTTTATTTAAAAAAGGTAAAGCATACTTGATTCATTACAAATCTTAATAAGTAAAAATGGACATTGTATGCGGAGAATGACCTGCGATAAATTGTAACATAAAATTTAATTAGTTTTTTGATTAGAGAAACTCTATATTGAAAAAGTATAGTTTTCTTTGCTTCCAAAACATTAACACACCGAAAATTACAATTCTTGAGTAGAGAAACGTAAGTAGTCTTCATTATCAAATGAAATCTTGTCAAAAATGTTACCCGTAAAAATGATATTAAATATTCAACAGTTACTCCTATCCCCAAATTCAAATTGAAAATTATCCATGACTGTTTATCTTTCCCTACACGCTAGTCTCCAGTTGCCTTAACTAAAAACATGTAACTACAAGCTGCCACGATAAGGTACAAAATCTAAAACCAATTGCCTCTTCTACTACTCATCAAAATAATCATAAGAAAATAATTTTCTCAAAATGCTTCAATCTCTTTCCTCAACTCAAATAATTAATCAGTAAATCAACATATTTCATTTTCTCAGAATATAACAGCAACCGTATCACTCGGCCTTTGCCGTACTACTACTTATGACACGCCAGTTCCGATTACTGTCTCACCTCATCTCGTGATTAACAGTGCGCATCATCTCCCGCACGTCTTGCAAAGCAGAGATTGTCCAAGCAAGCCTCCAGGCGACACAGCATCTCTGATGACAATGGGCGCTTATAATTTTAAACAGTACAAAAGCGCTTAAGCGTTCATGACATCCAAATATTAGAGAAATTCCGATGAAATGATTTACACCCCCTATCAGTACCCTTTGCCATGTACAGTACGGTACCTTGAAGAGTATACATGAAGATGTAAATGTAGATTCGTTATGAATAGGAAAGTAGGGTAGAGAGTTACTGTGAACAATTCAGTGACAGCGTTATCCTAGAATCACAGGAGGGAGAGGTTTATTTGGAAAGGTTGGAGACACGGGAAGATTACAGCTGGATTACATCATAATCAGCAGAGATCCCGAAATCAGATACTGGACTATAACGCGCACCCAGTAGCAGATACAGTCTCAGATCACAATTTAGTAATGATGAAGAGTAGTCTGGAGTTTAAGAGAATCGTCCGAAGGAAACAGTATGGAAGGAAGTGGGATACTAAAGGAATGAGAATGATGAGACGCGTCTAAAATTAGCTTACTACGGTTACAGTAGGCAGTTCAGCTGAAGACGAATGGACACCTAAAAATCGCAGTCACAGATGTTGGACGGCGAAACATAGGTAAAAGGAAGGTAACTGCGAAAAACTTTGGGTAACAGAGGAAAGAATTCAACTGATAGACGAAATAAGGAAATACAAAAATATTCGGAGAATGACAGGAATACAGCGATATTAATTCCTGAGGAATGAAATAAATAGCAAATGCAGCGCAGCCAAGGCGAAATGGCTGCAGGAAAGATGTGAACAAACGGAAAAAAGCAAAAACACAAAGGATCTTCTCGATGATTGACTCAGCACGTACAAAAGTAGGTTCAGTAGTGGAATTAAAATTCAAAGTGAAAGGATAATCATACGATTCGCTGATGACATTGCTATCCTGAGTGAAAGTGAAGAAGTATTACATGATATGCTGAATGGAATGAACAATCTAATGAGTATAGAATATGGATTGAGAGTAAATCGAAGGAACAGGAAAGTAATGAGGAACAGCAAATACGAGGACAGCGAGAAACTTAACATCAGGATTGACGGCCACGAAGTAGATGAAATTAAGGAATTCTGCTACCTAGGCAGTAAAATTAGCAATGACGGACGGAGCAAGAAGGACATCAAACCAGTCAGAAGATTGGTGACCCCCCCCCCCAGTCAACAACCGTTGGTTAAATCAGAACAAGGATGGTAACATTCAGAGTGCTAACGGAATTTCGCTGTTAAACGCAAAACAGAGTGAGGATGGATGAAAAGAGTTCACTGAAGGCATCTGTGAGGGAGAGAACTTGTCCGATGACGTGATAGAAGAAGATATTGGAGTCTATGTAGAAGACATAGGGGATCCAGTATTAGAGTCAGAATTTGAGAATTTGAAATTATAGAATCTGTTATATGATGATCAGTTTGGGTCTATGAAAGATACAGGCTCTAGACAGGAAATTCCAAAATTGTGGTTGACTGTGGAAACAAGGCTGAAGAAAAATCCAGACATTCTTTGGATATGTCGACCTATAAAAAGCTTTCAGCAATATAAAATGGTGCAATATTTTCGAAATTCTCGAAAAATGGGAGTAAGCTCTAGGGAAAGATGGATAATATACAATGTGTACAAGAACCAAGAGGGAAGAACACTGTAAGACCAAGAACAAATGCTCGGACTGAATAGGGATGCAGTCTTTCACCTCTACTGTTCAAACTAAAAATTTAAAGAAACAATGAAGGAAATAAAAAATCAAGAGTGGGACTAAAATTTACGATAAAGGATATCTCTAATGACATTGCTATTCTCATTGAAAATGAAGACGAATTGCCACGTTGAGGAATAAACTGTCTAACGAGTACAGAATATGAATTGGGAATAAACGGAAGAAAGACTAAGTAATGAGAAGTAGCAAAACTGGGAACAACCTAATATCAAAATTGGTGATCAAGCAGTAGACGACGTTAAGGATCTCTGGTACCTTGGAAGCACAATAATCCATGACAGACGAAGCAAGAAGTACATAAAAAGACTAGCAGAGGTAAAGGTTGCGTTCCTGACCTAGAGAATTCTACTAGTATCGAACATTGGAATTCATTTGAAGAATAAATTTCTGATAATGTACATTTGGAGCATAAAGTTGGATGGTAGTGAAACATGGAGAGTGGGAAAACCGGAACAGAAGAGAATTAAAGCTTTTGAGATGTGATGCTACAGACGAATGGTGAAAATTAGGTCAACGGATAAAACAAGGGGTGAGGAGGATCTCTGGAGAATCGGCAAAGAAGAGGGCATATCGAAAATACTGACAAAAAGAAGGACATGATTATAAAGAGACGTCATAGAATATTCTCCATTGTAACTGACGTAGCTGTAGAGGGTAGAAACTATAGGGCTATTAGAATATGTCCAACGAATCACTGAAGTCGTAGGACGCAAGTGCTTCTCTGCGATGAAGGGGATAGTGCAGGAGGCGAACTCGCATCAAATTAGTGAGAAGACTGACTATCCAAAAATGTCTGATTAGGCTAAAAAGCAATATATAATGATAATAATAACATTTTTTTATTCAGAGCATTGTCATTTGATTCCAAGAGTAATTTATGGGGAAATGTGTAAAATGCTTTTGTCATATATTTTATAAACACCTGTGTACGTGTCATGTGTAGTGATCAGAACGTCATCAAGTACCTCTAATCATGCTCAGGTCATACTTAACGAACTTAAACGGTGGGGAATTAGACAATTGGTGGTGTTTATGATTGCCGCTCGTTTCTTAAGACAAGATTTACTTTCATTTGTCCTGTTTCGTAGATTTTGAGGTACGCTATAATAAAAAACCGACTGTGTTTGAGTTCAGCTAGTTAAGATATTTCAGTTCAGCGAGATAGGAGTCGTATGTGATATTTACTCAGCCGACAGTTTTTCAAATAATCTTTAATTGTGGAATTTGACTCTTAGTGCGCTATAAAATAGAAGCGAGCGGTAACGTTCGCACTTCTACGCATTCAGTTTTTCTTGAGAAGAAGTAATTTTCATTTGTAGAATTGGCGATAAAACTGTCGACGTCTTACCCACAGTAATTTCCTACGATTTACTACATGAGTGTGTAGCGCTGACAGACCAGTTCAACTTTGGAAGGAGAGTCGTAAATAAAAGCTATTTTATTAAATGTATGGAGCAACGCACGGCCATGTTTATATTCTTGATCATAAATTCATTAATTTCCCTGTTTAATGGTCGTCCATCCTACTGAATTTTTAAATGTCAAGGTTCATTTCAAATTTAATCACATATTACAGAATAAGTGACAACAAATGAAACAGAGCACATCCCGCTGATACATTTCTTATCGCTAAAATGCAATCTTGGGAACCAAAGCTTAGGACTTCAGGAAAAAAAATTTATTATTAATTTCTGCATTATTCCACAGTTTACCTGTTCACTTCGTATGATTTTACGAGAGACACGGTTTCAATGTTTTGAAATAATTAGAGATCCGGGTTTGAATAATTAGTGTGATTGCTGATCCATGGCTGTCCGATTCCAGTCCACAACCTTCTTTTCGCATTAAATGGTTGAGACATATATGTGAGAAAGATACCTTTAACAGGTCTAGCGTCTAACCATGAATGAAAAGTAAACATATGATTTTGTAGTCACGGGAACAAAACCACATAACCCCGTAACGCTCAAGTTGCACTCCACTCACTCCTCTCTTTCGAGGTGCTACACTTGTTTGTCGGTGAGAGCATGTGCCTCTCTGCATCTTACCATAGAACCACGCCTTGAGATCTAAGTTGGAGAAAGTAATATGCGTTTTTTTATTTTATTGATAAATCACATTGTTCCAAGCTGTGGCTAAGCCATGTCTTCATATTATCCATTCTTCCAAGACTGCTAGTCTTGCAGGTTTCGTAGGAGAGCTTCGGTGAAGGTTGGAGGGCAGGAAACGAGGTACGGGCGGAAGTAAAGCTCGGTGGACAGGTTGTGAGTCGTGCTTGGGTAGCTCTGTCGGCAGAGTACGTAACCATGAAATACAAGGATCCCGAGTTCGAGGCTCGGTCCAGCACACGCTTTTAATCTGCCAGGAAGTTTCTAATCGCACAGTTCTGTCGTAAATATTCATAAGGGTCACAGTATGGCAAATTTAAAACAATGGTGAAACGATGACTTTACAAAGGGCTGCATTGTAGAGAAAACTTCCACCGGATTCTTCCGACAGAACTCTTCGGGCAAATGGGTTTTCCTTTGTCAGACTTATATACGCTGTCCAGTCACATTAAATTGACCACCTACCAAAAACTGCTGAATAACCATCTTTTCCAGCTCGGGCAGCTGCGAGACGTGCAGGAAGAGACTCAATGAGACTGAGGAAGGTACCGAAAGGGATATAGAGTCATGCCGACTTCAGTTCCGTGGCCATCTACGCTAGGTTTCTCGGCTGAGGATCCAAAGCGCGGACAGTCCGTCGAGGTGGTCCCACAGATTCTCAGTTGGATTTAAATCGGGGGTTTTGGTGGCCAAGGGAGTACGATAAACTCATCATTGTGCCCTTCGAATCGTGCACGTATACTGTGAGCTATGTGAGACGTTGCATTGTCCTGCTGGTAGATGCCATTGTACCGAGGAAAAACAAACTGCATATAGGCGTGTACGCCATTCCAAGGGTAAAGGCATAGTTGTTTTGATTCAGTGTGGCTTCCAGAATTACGATATCTTCCAGGGAATGCCCTCCGGCATTAACTCTTTCGACAGCTGTTGGTGTTTATTTTGTGACTTCTCACGCTGTACTCGCCAACGGCCATCTATCCAATGGTGCATAAAATGCCACTTGGTGACGTCTAGCGTGCAATTTGATGCTCTTGAAAAGTAGTCAGTATGGGCGCATGATCCAATGTCTGTTGCGGAGGCCCATACGCAGCAGCATTCGATTAACGGTCGTTTATTAGAAGTTTTGGTAGCCCCTTGTTTCATCGGGGCGGTCAGTTGCTCAACAGTGCATGTCTGCTCACATCTCCACAGCCGTCATTCAAGCCGTCTTTCACCCCTATCATATATGGCCCGTGGAGCTCCACAGTTTACGCGGCGCCAATTTTGGATAGCGCCATTTTGCCATGCACAGTGTACTTTAAACACGGTGGCACGTGAACAGTTTACAGACTTAGTCGTTTCGGAAACGCGTCCACTCTTGGCCCAAAACCTAAAGATAGCCGGCCGGCGTGGCCGAGCGGTTCTAGGCGCTACAGTCTCAAACCGCGCGACCGGTACGGTCGCAGGTTCGAATCCTGCCTCGGGCATGGATGTGTGTGCTGTCCTTAGGTTAGTTAGGTAATAGTTCTAAGTTCTAGGGGACTGATGACCTTAGAAGTTAAGTCCCATAGTGCTCAGAGCCATTTGAACTATTTGAACCTAAAGATAATTTCCTTTTGGACGTCAGATAAATCGCTCCGTTTCTGCATTACGACGACGGCTGCACTGTTTACCGCGCCCACCCAATACGCGTTATATACCCTCCACTTCTAGTGCTGCCCCTGCCGTCTCTGACTTCCAACATAGACGGTGGCTGTAATAATGTGACTGGGTCGTATATGTCAAGGAAGACTGTGAGCGGCAACACTCCGTCTTAGAACATTCAGAACACACTGACACCGGTTCAGTGTAAGGGGTAGGGAAAACAATTCCATATTTGCTGTTGCAGACGAACTCGACGAAGTATTAGTCAGTCCAGTAAATTAGCACACTGGTCGCTTTGAAGGGGACTGCGTGCAATGGACATCTGAAGTTTTGTACCTCGCAAAAGCCACAGTTGTCTCACACCGAAACTGCAAACATGTTGTTGTTGTTATTGTTGTTACGGTCTTCAGTCCTGAGACTGGTTTGATGCAGCTCTCCATGCTACTCTATAATGTGCAAGCTTCTTCATCTCCCAGTACCTACTGCAACCTACATCCTTCTGAATCTGTTTAGTGTATTCATCTCTTGGTTTCTCTCTACGATTTTTACCCTCCACGCTGCCCTCCAATGCTAAATTTGTGATCCCTTGATGCCTTAGAACATGTCCTATCAACCGATCCCTTCTCCTAGTCAAGTTGTGCCACAAACTCCTCTTCTCTCCAACCCTGTTCAATACCTCCTCATTAGTTATGTGATCTACCCATCTAATCTTCAGCTTTCTTCTGTAGCACCACATTTCGATAGCTTCTATTCTCTTCTTGTCCAAACTATTTATCGTCCATGTTTCACTTCCATACATGGCTACACTCCATCAGTTATTTTGCTCCCCAAATAGCAAAACTGCTTTACTACTTTAAGTGTCTCATTCCCTAATCTAATTCCCTCAGCATCACCCGACTTAATTCGACTACATTTCGTTATCCTCGTTTTGATTTTGTGGATGTTCATCTTATACCCTCCTTTCAAGACACTGTCCATTCCGTCGACCTGCTCTTCCAAGTCCTTTGCTGTCTCTGACAGAATCACAATGTTATTGGCGAATCTTAAAGTTTTTATTTCTTCTCCATGGATTTTAATACCTACTCCGAATTTTTCTGTCGTTTCCTAGACTGCTTGCTCAATATACAGATTGAATAGCATCGGGGAGAGGCTACAACCCTGTCTCACTCCCTTCCCTTTCATGTCCGTCGACTCTTAACATTAGTGGGCCAAAAACCTGAGAAACGGGGCAGAAGCCAACTGGAGGCGTGTAGTGCTTCCCAGTGAGCAACAGTTTCGCCTCAGTTCAAATGATGCAATGCGTCAAGTGCGAAGTGAGGTAAAGCGTGAAAGCCTTAATGTGTTGAGGGTGGAGTTAAGGCCGCAGGTGACACTGTGATGTTTTGGGGGTGTTTCTCGTGCGTTTACTGGGGGCCACTCGTTCAGGTTGCGCTGAATATTAATGTTTATTTCAACATGCCAGTCACCATGTGGTGAAGTTTCCACTAGATCATTATGATGTGCATACTGTGGATGTTACCATCTTCCACGATGATTACAGCTTTGTTTACAGGACTATACCCTTACGTTCGTGGTGTGACCAACATTGAGGCACCTCGACCGGCCGGGCTCCATTACCGGGTGCTAATCCTGTAGCGACGTCTGGAGCTATGTGGAAGAGCTAATGTAACATAAAAATCGATTCACTGCAGTTTCAAAGTTCTGAATGATATGTTACTTAATTAGTGACTTCATCTAGATGTGCCACATGGTAGGTGGAGTAAATCCCGCAATTTTTACATTTTCTAATAGTGTGGTCAATGAGTGGTAGATTTTTCTGTGATTTCAAATGTAAATGGCAGTTGGAGCTATTACCCATAACCCATCCAAATTCCAGCTCTGCCTGATTGTTAATTACAGAGAACTTTATAATTTACCTAAAACAAAAATTGCGGGCTGTAATCCCACAAAACAAGATAAAGCCTAGGGTCTTTGCCCCATTCGAGACGAACATGGAAAAAATGGATGACTGGATTATAAAAACAGTTAAATAACTCTTTGTAACACAGTTGTATTGCAGCCACGTTACCCAATACAATATTTAACTTAAATGACTCGTACATTTGAACACAATTTTAAAAATACTTATTCAAAAATAATACTTTCTCTCCACGGAAGGAGGATTAGTAGGGTAAAGTAAAAGAGTTGTTACTGAGACTAAGCTATCTAGGTTTCTAGTAAATTCTGCACTTTCTTAGATCCTCTGATTTTTCTTTGAAGCCCCAAGCTCTTCTTCTTCCTCTTCTTCCGATACTTCTTCGCTAAACAGTAAGTCTATATCTATATCTGAGCTATTGTCATGATATGAGAAGTCTGAATCTGTCTCTGATGAATAATCAGGTAGCTGTTTGATCTGTTTTCTTCCTTTCTTGTCAATTATGGAATGAAGTCTAGCTTATGTCATTTTGTTTCTGTAGTATGCTCTTTTCTTTCTTCGGTACGTCTTTCCTTTATCCGGCACGTCTTTTCTTTTCAGTAGCAATATTTTCTTTTCCGGTGCATTCTTCTTCCACTTGTTCTTTATTGGTATCGACGTTAGAAGCTTTCACTTCAGTGCTTTTTAGAAAGTTTCTCCTAAATCTTTATTTTAGCCAGCGGTGCTGTATCTTCCTGTGAGATTTGTCATGTTTTGCGGGGGCTACAATCGAAAAATTGTTGTCACCATATTGGAGCTTCGGGGGATTACCCCAAAACACCTGCGGGATTTTACTCCATTTTCAACTGAATTGCGGGACCAAGTGGAGCAATTATTTCCTCATTAATATGGTGGTTAAATGTAGTGGTATCATTGAGTAATTCATTGATTCTTCTTTCCATCCCTTCACCAGAAAAACAGCATGTAAATAATAAAAAGTGACCTACCGGAACGAACTTTCATGCAAATGCCCCATGCTGGCAGAGGCGGATGCAGAAAAACCTCAAGGAGGGGGTGCTAAAGATATCTTGAGCCACCTTTACTTTTACCGTAATAAAAAATAATCAAGTCACATGCAAAGTTTAAGAAAGTTTTATTAAATGATTATACACCAATACAAGACAATGCCATCTTACAATTGTGGTTCTTCTCCTTAAATGATGAATTCTATGCGCATGTTCTCCCTGGTAAATTGGTTAATTATATCGTTAATAGGATTAATACTTCACAAGGAACTGATCACTGTCCCTCTTGACTAATTTTCACACGTGCACTTGCTAAAACTATGACTTTTTACTTATTCATTCTTCAGTCTTAATATTTCTGCTTCTGAATGTAAACTGGCTTCCTGTTCGTCGAATAGCCCGTATTTATATCGCTACGTATCGAAGGTTCTCTATACAAGAAAACTGTAGAATAATCGCGACTTTCTCGAACAAATGCCTGACAGAATTACGTATCGAGATCACTAGAATTGCCGCAACTTTTCTCGTAGGTATGTGTTAGCTATCTATGTGCCAGACAGAAACGTATAAGATACGATGACGCGGACACGTGTACTACATAGGAAAGTACAACTACTCGATAACTCGATTCAGTGGAGTCGACTGACGCAAGAAACGAATGAATAACGTGCGGGCTGACTGGCGGGGATGGCGCGCCCCTCATGTGTATCCACCACTCTGGCGGCCAGCTTCTGAATCGATGGCATTAAATTCAACAGCTCGGTGCGGGATTTTAACACATGTTGTGCTTTACCCTACCTAGCTCACCTAAATGAACTGGTGGACTCACTTCCTCGCAAAATTGATGACATTATCAAGGCAAGATGCTATTTTCATAGTATGTTCTGGGGTGACTTATTTTTATCTGGTCCTGGAGACATGCATTTGGGGTCAAGAGTTAGCTTTATCACCAATTACAGCTGAAGAAAGAAATCCATACGAAAGCAAAGGGATGGAAAGTTCATCGGCTTACAAGGTAAAACTGTCTTCTACAACAAATCTTCATTTATTTCCCGACATACTCCCATTTCAGGTGAATACGCCAAGTTCTTTCCGTGCCTAGATATCACCGTTCCTGTGATACAGCTTTAAAAGACCTTCGAAATACTGTGTATGTACTCAGACATTCTCCAATCACAATTTTATTCTATGTATAAACATGTGACCGTCAGAGGGTACGGAAGGAGAGGTACAGAAAATATGTTTCAGCAGTTCGTTATTACAGTCTCTCCTTTTTTCACTATAAGCACCTCTGCTGCACTGTCGAGGTGATTTCTTTTCAACTTAGGAAACTTCTCGCATTCTTCCTTCAGGACATCCAAAGTGTTTGCATAAATTCGTCTGGAATTTATTTCTTTAGTTCCTTCTCGACAATCTTCTACCAACCACTATTTTTATTTCGGTTTCGTTTCTGGAGTGAAGCGGCGCACAATTATATCTTATTTACAGTAACAAATCGCTGCACTAAGTCAGTCAGCTTCTTTTACTAACGACCCAAATGTTATTGATAAGTTGGTTTTCTCGTTTGATTTTTCGGAGTGTTCCACAAATGCAGTATCATGCCTCAATTCTTTAAGTAAAATGTGTGTGGCGTCATACGTTTCGTAGACGTTTTCCACTACCGAGTACTTAAGCATTCGAATTTAGGTGCCTAATCCTCAAATGTTTAACTGAAAGAAAACATTCCTGGGTTTTTGTTGCTCAGAAAACGTATAAATGAAGACTTGTTCTAGTTTAACCATTTGAGCAAAATACAAATCGATTACATTGTTGCCCAATATATACGAACATGGAAAAATCAAAATGTCACTGATATTAACACAATTTCTGCGCAAGCGGAGGAATTTTAATCCCATCCTCGTAAATATAACAGTTGTAATTGACCATTGATATTCAGGATACAGGAGATGGAATGAAGTTGACGTCCTAGATCTTCTAGGTATTTCTATTGGAGCCAAAATGGGTGTTCTTGTTGGCCAAGGGAGTACGTCACCAAGACGTTGGCTGTTCACAATGTGCCACGTGAGGACGAACGTTGTTCTGTTTAAAGATGGTATCTCGATATTGTCTCGTTAAAGGTGCGTTAACAAATGTGAACGTAGGACGTTTGTAATATACTACAGTGCCATAAAGTTTTGCTAAATCTCCAGAAGGTGACATGAAGTCATACTCGGTGAGCCGCCACGCTAGGGGTAACACCACACATTGGCAGAACGTGCCTCTCCTATCGGAACCGCCACATTTGCAGAGGATAGTTCGCAGAGGTAGCGCAGAACCGAGATTCATCACTGAAAATGATGCGACACCACTCGTCAGTCCCCGCTTCCTGAGGTAGCCGCGTGTGGCGTGGTACTAACGGGAGCCCAGCCGCTGGGTGCCGATTCAGGAGATGAATTCCGGTTGGTCTCCAAACAATGGCACTAGATGACGCAGTGTGTCCATTACTTGTGCCCGGATTGTAGCTGCAGATCAGAAGGTGCTACGATGTGTTCGCTGCACAGCAGAGTAATGAGCCCTTGGTGTGTCCAAATTGGGCAGAACAGAACCTTGAGAACACAGGTGGGTTCTCTCACGTTCCCATTCTGTTCACCATCGAGTCGCTGTACAAATAAACGCCCCACATGCTTGGATATTCCGCAGTTCGTGCAGTCGGTAACATTCTGGCACACAATGAAGACTGTTTCAAACTCCATCAAGTGCTGGAACGCTGACCTATGCGAGCGCCCGGAATTCTCGGTGATTCTTCAGAACGCCCAAAAACAATTTGTCACATTGCACGGCTATTACACAGGGTGAACTAAAACTCTAATGGCAAAATTCAGGAAGTTTTTCAGGAATATTGCCAGAGTATTCTGATATATTATGACCCGTAGTCTCCAGTGACTCGTTACAGGTCAATTGTATTTCCTTTGATTTCTATGGCGGCGTTATTACCAAATGCGCCTAAACTCGACCACCGTTTTCATTTATTGGATGCCGAAGGACAAACACCGGCAGACATCCATCAGATGATGAAGAATGTGTATGGGGCAGCATGTTTGTCGAGAATCACCGTTGTGGAATGGTTCGCCAAGTTCCGAGCTGGTCGCGATTCGACACAAGACGGCAGTCGATCTTTGAGGCCAGCCTCATCACGAAAGGTGGTGACACCACTGGGAACCAGAGTCGGCAGCATCAACCACGCATCGGTGTCATCCATCGTCCCCTGGTACTATGATGTTGAAGAGCCAGCCATCTGCTGGGAAGGTGAGGCTCACCCTGTTATTTGATTATCGGGGCCTATTGCTTATTGATTTCCAGGAACCGGGTGTCTCCATCTCTGGGGAACGGTACTGCGCAACGTTGGAGAAATTACGGAGTGCAATTATGGTGAAACGACCGGCAAACCACGACAGCGGATGCTGCTGCTTTATGACAACGTACGTTCCCATATCGCAAAAGCCGTAACGAAGAAGTTACGCCAGCTAAAGTGGCAGACACTCGAGCACCCGCCCTATAGTTCGCACGTCACCCTAAGCGATTACCACACCTTCGGTCCCGTAAAAAAAAGGTCTTGAAGGGTACACGTTTCCTGTAGACGAGGATGTGCAGTAGGTTGCAACGGACGTTTTCAAGCGACAGGACACGGTGTTTCATCAAACGGTGTCTTCAACCTGGTGGCTCATTGACAGGGTTGCCTCAATGCTCACGTGGATTTTGCCTCACGGGTTCACTGATTCACAGATTCTTGACAATACAGTCTTCGAACGTAAACTTTTTGATTGGCCTTATATAGTTATATTTATTTATCACAGACGAGAACTGCGGAGAAATGCTTGAAATGTGCTTTGGAATGCGGGACTTATAAATAATGCGCTGAAGTGAGCTCACGAGCTGTCGAGATTGGTTTACCTGTTTTGATGTTGGGTCCTGTGTCCGAAAGCTGGTCTGCTGTTTCTATATTCACTTGAGCCTGTGTGCTGTAGTCTAACTTTTGCCTCCGTCTACAGTTTTTATCACCTGCCCTGCCCTCCACTACCAAACTGACTATTCCTTGATGTCTCAGGATGTGTCCTATCAATGGAGCCATTCTTTTAGTTAAATTGTAGCAAGATTTCCTTACCTTCCAATTAGATTGAGAACCTCCTCACCTGTTATGCTATCCACCCATTTAATCTTCAGCATTCTACCGTAGCAGCACATTTCAAAAGTTTATATTCTCTTATTGTCTGGACTGTTGACTGTCCATGTTTCACTTCCGTAAAAGGCTACACTTCAGACAAATATCTTCAGAAATGGAAATGAGCGTATGGCATCGCTGGCCGGGAGGCCCCATCGGGGGAAGTTCGACCGCCAAGTGCAAGTCCTATTTCAGTCGACGCCACATTGGGCGACTTTCCCGCCGGTGATGAGGATGAAATAATGATGAGGATAGCACAACACACAGTCACCGAGCGGATAAAATGTCTAATCCGGTTGGGAGTCGAACACGGGTCTGCTGCATGGAAGGCGAACACGTTACCACCCAGCTAATCAGGCGGACATATCTTCAGAAAAGGCTACCTAAAACTTAACTTTACATTCAGTGAATTATTTCTCCTTTACTGAATCGATTTTCTGAACTACTGCTGGTCTACATTTCATATCCTCCCTACTTCGGCCAACGTCACAATTATTTTGATGCCTAAACATTGAAACCCATTTACTACTTTTCTCATTTCGTAATATAATTCCCTTAGAATCAACGGATTTAATTCGACTGTATTCCATTATCCTTGTTTTACTTTTGTTGATATTCATCTTACAGCCCCCTTCAAAAACACTATCCGCTCCTTTTAACTGATCTTCCTAGACCTTGGACATCTCTTGACAGAATTACCTCATTACTGAAACTAAAGATTTTTATTTATTCTCCATGAATTTTAATTGCTTTCCGAAATTTCTCATTGGTTCCCTTTAATGCTTGATCAATCTGTACACCAAATATCATTCGGAATAGGCTTCAAATCTGCCTCATTCCATTGTCAACTACCCTGTCGTGTCCTTCGACACTTATAATTGCAGTCTGGTTTCTAAGCAAGTAATGGACAAACTTCTACTCAAAAGCATTGTATCCCTACATTCTCGACAGCCAAAATATTTGGGTGTGACGAATCAGATCACTGATATTTAGGAAATATCTAGGACAAACAGGATAGAAGCTAAAATCGAGAAAATAGCACACTAAGGAAAGTGGCTGGTGTGAGCCGGTGATCTAATGCAAACACCTTAAGAACTATACTTGTGTATCCTATCGCTGAATACTGTTCTGCTGTTTGGGGTACAAGTAGCCATAGGTATCAGTCCATGTAAATGACATGATGAGAATCGTCAGTATTCGTCAATGTTACCCCTCCAGATCTCCCACAACAAACGGTCTACAACTCTACGATTATTTTGCAATTCACAATTAAGTGCCTGTCAGACGGTTCACCGAACCACTTTCAAACAACTTCTCTACACATGAATGGGTAAAACTCAAAAGATACTGAGCTTGGCTTTTTTAATACTTCAGTCTTCTGACTGGTTTGTAGCGGCCCGCCACCAATTTCACTTCTGTGCCAACCTCTTCATCTCAGAGCAACATTTGCAACCTACATCCTCAATTACTTGATGGGTATATTCCAATCTCTGTCTTCCACTACACTTTCTACCCTCTACATCTCCCTCTAGTACCCTGGAAGTCATTCCCTGAGGTCTTAACATATGTGCTATCATCCTGGCCCTTCTCTTCATCAGTGTTTTCCACTGTGATTCTCCGCAGAACCTCTTCATTCCTTATCAGTCTAACTAATTTTCAACATTCATCTGTAGCACCACATCTCAAATGCTTCATTCTCTTCCGTTCCGGTTTTCTCGCAGTCCATGTTTCACTACCATACAATGGTGTGCTCCAAATGTACATTTTCGGAAATTTCTTCCTCAAATTAAGGTCTAAGTTTGACACTAGTAGACTTGGCCAGGAATGCCCGTTTTGCCAGTGCTAGTCCGCTTTTGATGTCCAATTTGCTCCGTCAATCGCTGGTTATTTTATTGCCTAGGTATCAGAATTCCTTAAGATCATCTACTTCATGACTATCACTCCTGTTGTTAAGTTTCTCGCTGTTCTCATTTCTGCTACTTCTCATTACTATCGTCCTTCCTTGATTTATGCTTAGCCCATATTCTGCACTCATTATACTGTTTGGTCCATTAAGTTAAGTAAATCATCTAATTCCACTTCACTTTCACTCAGAAAAGCAATCTCATCAGCGAATCCTATCATTGATATTCTTTTACCATGAATTTTAATTCCGCTCTTGAACCTTTCTTTTATTTTCGTCATTGCTCCTTCGATATACAGCTTGAACAGTAGGGGCGACAGCCTACATCCCTGTCTTACACCCTTTTTAATCCGAACACTTCGTTCTTGGTCGTCCTGTCTTGTTATTCACTCATGGCTCTTGCACATATGGCATATTACCCGTCTCTCCTTATAGCCTTTCCCTATCGCTCACCACTATTTTTCTCAGAATTTGGAACATCTTACAATATTTTACATTGTCTAATACTTTTTCCAGGTCGACAGATCCTACGAGCCTGTCTTGATTTTTCTTTAGTCTTGCTTGCATTATCAACCGCAACATCAGAATTTCCTCTTTGAAGCCTTTACCTTAAATAAAGCCAAACTGATCGTTGTCTAACACATCCCCAATTTTCTTTTCGATTTTTCTGTATATTTTTCTTGTTATCAGCATGGATACGTCAGTCGTTAAGCTGACTGTGCAATAATTCTTGCAGTTGTCAGCTCTTGCAGTCTTTGGAATTGAGTGAATGATATTTTCCCGAAAGTGAATATTTATTTCGTTGCCACTTCCCCCTATGGTTTTAGAAATTCTGATGGAATTTTATCTATCCCAAGTACCTTATTTCATCTTAATTCCTCCAAAGTTCTCCTAAATTCTGATGCTAATACTGGATTCCCTATCTCTTCTAAATTGACTCCTATTTCTTCTTCTATCACATCAGGCAAATCTTACCCTTCGGAGAGATCTTTAGTGTGCTATCCTGGAATTCTCGTTGCACTCTTAATGTTATCAGCCTTGTTTTCAATTTCACCGTAGGTTGGTTTGACTATGCTACATGCTGAGTCATGAGTCAGTCCTACGGACTATCATTTCTTTTTCGATTACTTCACATTTTTCATGCAGCCATTTCGCCTTAGCTTCCCTGCACTTCCTATTTACTCCATTCCTCAGCGACTTGTATTTCCCTGAACATTTTGTACTTTCTTCTTCCATCGTCAACTGAAGTACTTCCTTAGTTAAACATAGTTTCTTTGTAGTTACCTTCTTCGTACCTTTATTTTTCCTTACAACTTGGGTGATTGCACTCTTTTCAGATGTCCATTCCTTTTCAACTGCAGTGCCTCCTGAGCTATTCCTTATTGCTGTACGTGTAGCCTCGGAGAACTTCAAGCATATCTCATCATTCCATAGTACTTCCGTACCCCACTTCGTTGCGTATTGATTCTTCCTGACTAATCTCTTAAACTTTAGCCTACTATTCATCACTGATATATTTTCATCTGAGTTTATATCTGCTCCTGGGTACGCGTTACAGCCTAGTATCTAATTTCGGAATCTCTGTCTGACCACAATGTAATCTAACTAAAATCTTTCTTTATCACCCTGCGTTTTCCAAGTATTCCTCCTCGTCTTCTGATTCTTGAACAGTGTATTCGTTATTATTATCTGAAATTTATTACAGAATTCAATTAGTCTTTCACCCCTCTCATTCCTTGTCCCAACCACATATCCTCCTGTAACCTTTTCTTCTACTCCTTCCCCTGCGATTGCATTCCAGTCCCCCAGGAGTATTAGATTTTCATCTTCCTTTACGTACTGTACTACCCTTTCAATATCCTCATATATTCACTCTATCTCTTCATCTTCAGCTTGCGACGTCGGCATATATACAAGAATAATCGTTGTCGGAGTTGGTTTGCTGTCGATTCTGATAAGAACAACACAGTCACTGAACTGTTCACAGTAACACACACTCTGCCTTACCTTCTTATTCACAACGAATCCTACTCCCGTTATTACATTTTCTGCTGCTGTTGAAATTACCGTATACTCATCTGACCAGAAATCCTTGTTTTCTTGCCATCTCACTTCACTGAACGCATTTGTATATGGACTGAGCCTTGGATTTCCCTTTCCAGGTTTTCTAGCTTCCCTACCATGTCCAAGCTTCTGACATTCTATACTCTGACTCTTGGAACTTTATCGTTTCGTTGGGTATTCAATCTTTTTGTCATGGTTATCTCCCCTCTGGTAGCCCCTCCCGGGATCCGAATGCTGGACTAATTCGGATTTTTTGCTGCGCCAGTCCTGTGGATACATGTTATGTGTCTTTAAAGCAGTGCTTTCATTACCTTCTGCATCCTCATACCACTGATGAAGAATGTGCCCTGAATAACTGTCCGCTCTCTTTCACAAGGCCGTTGGCAGAATGGGGATGACTTCTTATGTCAGAAGTCTTCGGCTACCAACGCTGATTATTATTTAAAATTTAAAAGTTGGCGTGTTTCTAACCCGAGACCGTGGACGCTATCCCTAGAAAGCTATAATCTGAGAGACGGATAGAGAAATCAGTGTACGTCCTTCTATGTCACAAGAAGTTAGGTAATATGGTTCGGACCATGCAACTCCTGGATGCCAACTAACCAACAAAGATACGATCTCCCGCAACCGTACCAGAAATGGCCGCGCCGTGACCAAAGCAATGCTACACAAGTGGAGGAACTAACCGATTATGATTCATACGACTGTCGAACACTGGAAGAAACAGTGGAGCACATTTTGCACGACTGCCCAAAGAAACAATATGTGAGTACCTGGACAGACTTCACACACGTAACACCTGCAGCAGTTATTTAGCTGGAATCTTTGGATTTATTATGAGGGAAAATGGATATCTCATCCTCCTTTAGCTACAGCCGGTTCCCCAGCTTTCATTATTATGTATACACACATATGCAGGGTGGTCAGAAACAGTTTGAAAAGGCTATAAGGCTACTGCGGGGTAGGATGTGCTAACCAATAACATTTTAGAAATAATTATGTATGTTGCGCAGTTTCCGAATTAATTACCACTGAAGTTAGCCAATGAGGCCGTGGCGCATCAAAATCAAGCGTCCTACTACTGTTAGTTATTGACAAAGCGTAGATAATAGCGCACGAGACCGTTCAGCCTTTGGCTCGGGTTCGATCCTTATCACAGTCTTATGTTCAATTTTTTTACTCTTTCTTGTTCAGATTTAGGAAACCAATCGAAGGACACGTTTGACTACACCGTCTCTAGGGCAACGCTTCAACTTGTGGGCACAACGGTCTGGTTGGCTAACGTCGATGCTAAATAACTCGCAAACGGCGCAACGTACAGACGTTTTCCATAACAACTATTACTCAACACAACTTACCCCGCAATACCCTTGCAAGCTTTTCAGAGTGTCTGATCATTCTCTGTATAGTTGTATATGTTTGTTCTAAGACGTATCGTTTTATCTTATCTTCTATGAACTTTATTGTATGGACTCGTAAAATTTGATTCTGGGAGCCACTCGCTAAATACACTACTTGGCATGAATATAGCTACACCAAGAAGAAATGCAGATGATAAACGGGTATTCATTGGACAAATATATTATACTACAAGTGACATGTGATTACATTTTCACACAGTTTGGGTGCATAGATCCTGAGAAATCAGCACCCAGAACAACGATCTCTGGCAGTAATAACGGCCTTGATGCGCCTGGGCATTGAGTCAAACATAGCTTGGATGGCGTGTACAGGTGCAGCTGCCCATGCAACTTCAACACGATACCATAGTTCATCAAGAGTAGGGACTGGCATATTGTGACGAGCCAGTTGCTCGACAACCATTGACCAGACGTTTTCAACTGGTGAGAGATCTGGAGAATCTGCTGGCCAGGGCAGCAGTCGAACATTTTCTGTATCCAGAAAGGCCCGTACAGGACCTGCAACATGCGGTCGTGCATTATCCTTCTGAAATGTAGGGTTTCGCAGGGATCGAATAGAGGGTAGAGCTCGGGTCGTAACACATCTGAAATGTAACGTCCACTGTTCAAAGTGCCGGCAGTGCTAACAAGAGGTGACCGAGACGTGTAACCAATGGCACCCCATACCGTCACGCCGGGTGATACGCCAGACGAATACACGCTTGCAATGTGCGTTAACCGCGAAGTGACCAAACACGTATGCGACCATTATGCTGCTGTAAACAGAATCTGGATTAATCCGAAAAAATGACGTTTTGCCATTCGTGCACCCAGGTTCGTCGTTGAGTACACCATCGCAGGCGCTCCTGTCTGTGATGCAGAGTCAAGTGTAATCGCAGCCACGGTCTCCGAGCTGATAGTCCATGCTGCTGAAAACGTCGTCGAACTGTTCGTGCGGATGGTTGTTGTCTTGCAAACGTCCCCATCTGTTGACTCAGGGATCGAGACGTGGCTCCACGATCCGTTACAGCCATGCGGGTAAGATGCCTGTCATCTCGACTGCTAGTGATACGAGACCGTTGGGATCCAGCACGGCGTTCCGTATTACCCTCCTGAACCCACTGATTCCATATTCTGCTAACAGTCATTGGATCTCGACCAACGCGAGCAGCAATGTCGCGATACGATAAATCGCAATAGCGATAGGCTACAATCCGATCTTTATCAAAGCTGGAAACGTGATGGTACGCATTTCTCCTGCTTAGACGAGGCTTCACAACAACATTTCACCAGGCAAAGCCTGTGAACTGCTGTTAGTGTATGAGAAATCAGTTGGAAAGTCTACTCATGTCAACACGTTGTAGGTGTCGCCACCGGCGCGAGCCTTGTGTGAATGCTCTGAAAAGCGAATCATTTGCATATCACAGTATCTTCTTCCTGTCGGTGAAATTTCGCGTCTGTATCACGTCATCTTGGTGGTGTAGGAATTTTTGTGACCAGTAGTGTAAATTAAATAAATCCTTACTATATTCAGAATTTCAAAGAGTAAAATTGGTTTAAAATGGGTGTATAGAAGACTTGACTGTGCACTGATTTCCGCGCTTTACCTTACGGCCGTTTCCTTGGATGCTGAAATTACTCGCGGAATTTGCTTGTACAAAAAGCAAATAGCTGCTCTCACAGAATGCACACGAGGTCGTATCCCGCTGCACTTTAACTTCGAGTGAAATGATAAGAACGTCAATCCCCGGAACAATGCGAATGCCTCTGCGGCTATATTCTCATTGTACCGGCTTGTACGTGCCCCTCGACGGACAGCTACAAAAAGAGGACGCCGAGTAAATGAATTAAATTTTGGCCAAGTTAAGCTCAATTTGCCAGCGGGCTGTCAGAGGTCTGATTGATAAGTGGGGGCCGGTGATTGACAAACGGAGCGGGCGCCGCGCGGCGACAAAAACGTAGCGCGGCGGCGTGGCGTCACGGTCGCGGGGGCAAGGCCGGGGCCGGCGGCCGGCCCGCTGCTCGTATCTCTCGGCCCGCAACAGCCGCCCGCCTCACCCCACCGTACTGCCAATTAGTCAGCCCGGTAGCTCAGAGAGTGCCCACTCGCGCTTTACGCCGCTATAGTATAAGATGAGCCGAAGGTTCTACTTGTCTCCGTTGTCACTTGTCTACGCTGTCACGACTGTCCATTGAAACAGTAACACCAGTAAGCGAAGCAGCAATATCTAAAATGAAACAATACAGGGTGGTCCATTGATCGTGACTGGGTCAAATATCTCACGAAATAAGCGTCAAACGAAAAAACTACAAAGAGCTACGCTTGTCTAGCTTGAAGCAGATGCCGCAGTGGTTGGCCCACCATATGGCGCTGCCATAGGACAAACGGATATCAACTGCGTTTTTTTAATACGGACCCCCATTTTTATTACATATTCGTGTAGTATGTAAAGTAATATGAATGTTTTAGCTGGACCATTTTTTTCGCTTTGTGATAGACGGCGCTGTAGTAGTCACAAACATATGCCTCACAATTTTAGAACAACAGTTGGTAACAAGTAGGTTATTTAAATTAATATACAGAACGTAGGTACGTTTGAACATTTTATTTCGGTTGTTCCAACGTGATAAATGTACCTTTGTGAACTTATCATTTCTGAGAACGCATAGTCTTACAGCATGATTACCTGTAAATACCACATTAATGCAATAAATGCTCAAATTGAGGTCCGTCAACCTCAATGGATTCAGCAATACGTGTAACGACATTCCTTTCAACAGCGAGTAGTTAGCCTTCCGAAATCTCCGCACATGCATTGAAAATGCTCTGACGCATGTTGTCAGGCGTTGTCGATGGATCACTATAGCAAATATCCGTCAACTTTCCTCACAGAAAAAAATCCGGGGACGTCAGATCCGGTGAACGTGCGGCCCAATCCACCTGTCATGAAATATGCTATTCCGTACCGCTTCAACCGCACGCGACCTATACGCCGGGCATCCATCATATTGAAAGTACATCGCCATTCTGTCATGCAGTGAAACATCTTGTAGTAAGATCGGTAGAACACTACGTAGGAAATTAGCATACATTGCACCATTTAGATTGCCATCGATAAAATGGGGGCCAATTATCCTTCCTGCCATAATGCCGCACCATACATTAACTCGCCAAGGTCGCTGATGTTCCACTTGTCGCAGCCATCGTGGATTTTCCGTTGACCAATAGTGCATATTATGCCGGTTTACGTTACCGCTGTTGGTGAATGACGCTTCGTCACTAAATACAACGCGTGCAAAAAATCTGTCATCGTCCCGTAATTTCTCTTGTGCCCAGTGGCAGAACTGTACACGACGTTCAAAGTCGTCGCGATGCAATTCCTGGTGCATAGAAATATGGTACGGGTGCAATCATGTTGGTGTAGCATTCTCAACACCGACGTTTTTGAGATCTTTTGTCTGCTACTGATGTGCGGATTAGACTCTACAGCAGCTGAAACAACTACTTGAGCATCATCATTTGCTGCTCCTCGTGGTTGACGTTTTACATGTGGCTGAACACTTCCTGTTTCCTTTAACGTAACTATCCGCCGAACGGTCCGGACACTTGGATGATGTCGTCCAGGGTACCGAGCAGCATATATAGCTCACGCCCGTTGGGCATTTTGATCACAATAGCCATACATCAACACGATATCGACCTTTCCCGAAATTGGTAAACGGTCCATTTTAAGATGGATAATGTATCACGATGCAAATACCGTCTGCACTGGCGGAATGTTACGTGATACCACGTGCTTTTATGTTTGTGACTATTACAGCGCCAGATATCACAAAGCGAAAAAAGTGGTCCAACTAAAACATTCATATATCTTTAGTACTGCACGAATATGTAAAAAAATGGGGGTTGCTATTTAAAAAAAACGCAGTTGATATCCGTTTGACATATGGCAGCGCCATCTAGCGGGCCAACCATAGCGCCATCTGGTTTCCCCCTTCAAGGTAGACGAGTTTCGTTCTTTGTACATTTTTCGTTTGATGCTTATTTCGTCAGATATTTGGTCCGGTCACTATCAATGGACCACCCTCTATAATCAGTGATTGTATGTTGCTATAAAAGTGCGAAAGAGGTTGAAACCTTCGAAGTTTTATAGGAAGTGTTAGCTGATTATTTGGCTAAGTGCATAATATATCCCTATACTTCTTACTTTTTCATTTCCGGAAACCAATCAGTCTTCCAGCCCAGTACTGGGCCACGTACAGAGCTTCGTTTTTGTCTAGCTTGCATCTGTACGGACAGTGTGGACCGGCCAGGAGATGTTCCACTTCTTGCACAACGCCTAATCACTCTCGTCTTCGTCCACGTTACTATGACTCCACCTGATCGAGTTTGTTTTCGCTGCGAATACTCCTATTGGTTTCCATACGTGTTCTGCCATTGTAAATAATTTAGACACGAAGTAAGTACAGAAATTGGCTGCAAGCGGGCATTGATTGAAATCAGTGGGGAAAACTGAAAATAATAATGGCTATTGGATCAAAATGGTGTCTATTCTATCCGACACGTCCGAAAGAACAAGCCTCGCACACATATATGATCTCTTCAGTCCGGATGCACACTAGGCACCAACTGTTACGGGAATCGGCGAAATGCCGCGAGTAATGAGTATAATAGGCAAGGGGCATTCTGAAAAGGGCGTTGCAAATAGGGCGGAAAGCAGACAGAGGTACAGGGCACACTCTTGTCATTCCGTTGGGAAACTGCCTCTAAAGGCTGAAGAACCAACAATGATCAACGGCATGAGAATGCAGAAGGCTTTACATGAAAAACACATAACGTGTATCCAGAGGCCACGTGGCCTGTAATTGAAAAAAAAATCATGATCTCTTCACTGGCAAAAGATTCCGGAATAGTCCCCATTCGGATCCCCGGCAGGGAACTGCCAGAGGGAGTGATTGAATAACCAACAAAAGGATAACGTTCTACCACTCGGGGCGCAGTATCAACAGCAGCATAAAATGGTATAACGGAAGTATGATTCATTATAAATAGGAAGGCAGGGCAAAGAGTGTGTTACACTGAACACTTTACTGATAGGGTTGTTCTTGTTAGAGTCGACAGCAAACCAACGACTACAATGATTATTCAGGTGTACATGCGGACGTCGCAAAGTAAAGATGAAGAGACAGAGAAAGTACAAGAGGATATTGAAAGGGTAGTACAGTACGTAAATGAAGATGAAAATCTAATACTGCTGGGGCACTGGAATGCACTTGTAGGGGAAGGAGAAGAAGAAAAGTTTACAAGAAAATGTGGCATTCGGACAAGAAATGAGAGAAGACAAAGACTAATTGCGTTCTGTACAAAATTTTAGTTAGTAATAGCGAATACTCTATTCATGAATCACAAGAGGAGGAGGAATACTTTGAAAATGCAGGGTGATACGGGAATATTTCATTTAGTTTACATCATGGTCAATCAGAAATCCAGAAATGAGGTACTGGATTCTAAGGAGTACCCAGGAGCAGATGCAGTCTCCGATCACAATGTACTAGTGACGAAGAGTAGGCTCGAATTTAAGAGATTAGTCAGGAGGAATCAATACGCAAAGAAGTGGGATACGGAAGTACTAAGGAACGACGAGATACGCTTGTGTTCTCCGAGCACGTAGATTCAGCAATAAGGAATAGCTCAGTAGGCAGTACAATTGAATAGCAATGGACATCTCTAAATAGGGCAACCACAGAAGTTGTAAAGAAAAAGAAAGGTATAAAGAAGGTAATGCAAATAAACTATGTTTAACTGAAGAAGTACTTCAGTTGATCGGTCAAAGAAGGAAGTACAAAAATGTTCAGAGGAATTCAGCAATACAGAAATACAAGTCGCTGAGAAATGAAATAAATAGAAAGTGCAGGGAAGCTAAGACGAAATGGCTGCAGGAAAAATGTGAAGAAATAGAAAATAAATGATTGTCGGAAGGACTGTCTCAGCATATAAGAAAGTCAAAATTAAAAGCAATGGTGGCAGCATTGATAGCGCAACGGGAATTCCATTGTTAAAAGCAGAGCAGAGAGTGAATAGGAGGAAAGAGTACCTGAAGGCCTCTATGAGGGGAAGAATTGTCTCTTGTGATAGAAGAAGAAACAGGACTAGATTTAGAAGAGATATGGGTGATGGAATTTCAGAGAGCTTTTAAGGACTTAAGATCAAATAAAGCACAAGGGATAGATAACATTCCGTTCGAACTTCTCAAATCATTGGGGGAAGTGGCAACAAAACGACTGTTCAAGTTGGTGGGTAGAGGGTATCAAAATGCTGTCTTATCATTTCTGAAAAAAATCATCCACACAATTCCGAAGACTGCCACAGCTGTCAAGTGCGAGATTTATCGCACAATCAGCTTAACAGGTCGCGCATCCGAGTTGCGGACAAGAATAATATATACACAAGAATAGAAAAGAAAATTGAGGATAGTTAGATGACGACCAGTTTTACTTTAGAAAAGGTAAAGGCATCAGAGAGGCAATTTTTATTTTGCGGTTGATAGTGGAAGCAAGACTAAAGAAAAATCAAGACATTTTCATAGGATTTGGCGACCTGGTAAAAGCGTTAGACGATATAAAATAGCGAAAGATGTTCGGAATACTGAGAAAAATAGGAGTAAGCTCTAGGGAGAGACGGATAATATGTAATGTGTACAAGAGCTAAGAGGAAGTAACAGTGAACGACAAAGAACTAAGTGTTCAGTGTAGGACAGGAATGTAGTCTTTCCCCACTACTACTCAATCTGTACATCGAAGAAGCAATGATGGACATTAAAAAAAATGTTCAGGAGTGGAATTAAAATTCAGCGTGAAAGGATATCAATGACACGATTCGCTGATGACATTGATGTCCCGAGTGAAAGTGAAGGAGAATTTCATGACCTGATAATGGAATGAATAGTCCAATGTGTACAGAATATGGATTGAGAGTAAATGGGAGAAACAGGGAAGTAATGAGAAGCAGCAGAAATGAGAACAGGGTGAAACTTAACATCAGGATTGATGGCCACGAAGTAGATGGAAGTAAAGAATTATACTTCCTGGGCAACAAAGTAATCAGTGAGGGACGGAGCAAGGAGGACATGAAAAGCAGACTAGCATTGGGCAAAAGGACATTCCTTGCCAACAGAAGTCTACTAGTGTGAAACATGGGCCTTAATTTGAGAAATAAATTTCAGAGAACGTACGTTTGGAGCACAGCATTGTATGGTAGTGAAACATGGACTTTGGGAAAACCGGAACAGAAGAGAATGAAGCAATGAGACGTAGTGCTACAGACGGAGTTTGAAAATCAGGTAGACTGATAAAGTGAGGAAAGAGGAGGTTCTGCGCAGAATCGGTGATGAAAGGGTTACGTGGAAAACACTGACAAGGAGAGGGACAGAATGATAGGACATCTGTTCAGGCATCAGGGAATGCTTCAATGTTACTAGATGAAGCTGTAGAGGTTGAAAACGGCAGAGGAATACCTCCATCAAATAACTGAGGACGTAGGTTGCAAGAGCTAGTCTGAGATGGAAAGGTTGGCAGAGGAGAGGAATTCGTGGTGGGCTGCATCAAACCAGTCAGAAGGGAGGGAGAAAGAGGTACTACATTAATAATGTGTGGATAAGCAGAGAGTCTGGGTGGAACTGACGAGAGGCATGCTGCGGTAGACAGTGGAACTGCGATGGACGCTGTGTCCGGATGGCTCAGAGGTCAGAGAATCTGTCAATAAGCAGGAGACCCGGGTTAGAATCGCGGTCCTGCACAAATTTTCAACTTTGGTTCAAATGGTTCAAATGGCTCCGAGCACTATGCGACTTAACTTCTGAGGTCGTCAGTCGCCCAGAACTTAGAACTACTTAAACCTAACTAACCTAAGGACATCACACACATCCATGCCCGAGGCAGTATTCGAACCTGCGACCGTAGCAGTCACACGGTTTCAGACTGAAGCGCCTAGAACCGCACGGCCACAACGGCCGGCTTTTCAACTTTCCCTATTGATTTAAATCAATGTTAGCTTGCAACCAATGTATGTAATTCCTTTGTGTCATAATTCATAATGGTTGCTGGATGAAAATAGTGTCTGTTCTTTCGGACATGTCCGAAGGAACAGATACCACATATACGCAAACAATTCACCTTTAGTGTACTGAGACAAAGACGAATGAGCGTGCTGCACGAGTAGTGAATAAGTTGTTGACTCTTATGTTTACGGTATCTGTGGTTCACCTGCTCGCCTGTCAGCTGCTCAGTGCAGGATCGTTCTTATTCGAGCAGCTGAGTTTTTACAGAAGAAAATTTGATATTTCTGAATCTAGGAGAAATTACCTGGAATGCATTATTAAGGAAATGAAATTTGTTTGTATGTGTTTCCGATTGGATGGAGAAGATTTCTGAAGGAATATTTCAAGGTAACCAGTGCATGCGTAAGAATGAAATGTCTAATCGGAACTAGTAATTCAACGAACTCTTTGTCCCTTAGATAACTAACAGTATTCATTATTAGTGTTAATTTGATCTCTTTCTTTCCATTACGTCACAAGTAGAGAAATTAGTTTAAATGTCTGTAATTTTTCAAGTAATGACAAAATTTTGTAACGGTTGGAGTGTTCTTACGTTGTGTAGTATTTTTGACGATAATCAGGTTTAAATCTTCAAGAAAGATTTCCTTTAAAGTAAAATCGTTCTCTATCATTCTTGGTAAAGTCTTAAATGTTTTGTCATGTATGCGTTGCAGCTTACGTCGCACGCAGCTGCAGATTATTTCTGACAGGCGTGAATAAAGTTTGTAGTGAGTAGATTATTCTTCATTAGCTGCTGCATTTTCTGATTTGAATTTGATTTCTAGAATGTCAGTACACCAGACACAAGACAGCAAGCCGAGCATGAGATTAGTTACTTTTGTTTCAGGGCAGGTCTCACTTTGCATTCTTATGAGGAAAAAGAATTTTCAGGTTTGTGCTTACTAAGCAGATTAATTTACACTGAACGGTTACCTTCTGCCGAGATGAGCAGTATTTTATTTTGTGGATATTCCAAGTCAAACATTGTACTTCATGTTACGCATGTTTCATAACGTACTTCTGTATTGAGTTACAGTTGACGGGAGGTACCGGTGAATTTTCAGCTCGGCCGTAAAAAAAATCGCAGGGGGCTGAAAATATGTTTCATATTATGTCTTGGCAAATTCAATTTGACAAGCAAAATTTTTGTCATCACTTTTGATTTTCTGAGTTTTTAAATAATCATTATTTTTTCAAACCCATACTTGGAGTTGTTGGTTATCACTGAATTGTATTCACAAAAAAAGTTAAGCCGAAAATGATGTAGGAGTAGCATTCTTTTATTATGGCCATTTTGATTTTCTTCAAAAATTATGAAGTATATTTAATTTTCTATCACTACATAAATATCTTCAGTGCTCAAATTTAACTGAGACATTAATTTTGTATGAATATATCTGTGTATGTGCATAAACTGTACGAACGTCCGCAATCATGTATGCATGCGTCACTAATCTATATGCACATCTGAAATCAGCGTAAATAAATAAATATAACTATCATTTAAATTTTCTGAAAGCTTTGGACTGAAGACCACAATAACAACAAGACATACTGAACAGTCTTGACAAAGTGGTAATCGCTTCCCGGGTTCGATTCCCGGCGGGGTCAGGGATTTTATCTGCCTCGTGATGACTGGGTGTTGTGTCATGTCCTTAGGTTAGTTAGGTTTAAGTAGTTCTAAGTTCTAGGGGACTAATACCCATACATATTAAGTCCCATAGTGCTCAGAGCCATTTGGTAATCGCTCATTCCGTTATCTACACGGAAGAGCGTAGGGAACTGGTACACCTGCCTAATATCGTGTAGGGAACACGCGAGCACGCGGAAGTGCTGCAGCACGACGTGGCATGGGCTCGACTAATGTCTGAAGTAGTACTGGAGGAAACTAACACCATGAATCCTGCAGGGCTGTCCGTAAATCCGTAAGAGTACGAAGGGTTGGATATCTCTTCTGAACAGCACGTTGCAAGGCATCCCAGTTACCGGTATGCTCGATAATGTTCATGACTGGGGAGTTTGGTGCCCAGGGGAAGTGTTTAAACTCAGAATAGTGTCCCTGGAACGACTCTGTAGCAATTCTGGGCGCATGGGTTGTTGCATTGTCCTGCTGGAATTGCCCAAGACCGACTGAATGCACTGTGGACATGGATGGATGCTGGTGATCTTGTGATCAGACAGGATGCTCACGTATGTGTCACCTGTCAGAGTTGTATCAAGAGTTGTGTCAAGACATATCAAGGGTTCCATATCACTCCAGCTGCACACACCCCACACCATTACAGAGCCTCCACCAGCTTAATCAGTCCCCCGTTGACATGCAGGGCCTGTGGATGCATAAGATTGTCTCCATGCTCGTAAGCGTCCATCCACTCGATACAATTAGAAAAGAGACTCGTCCGATCTGGCAACATGTTTCCAGTCATCAACAGTCCTATGTCGTTGTTGAAAGGCACAGGCGTGGCGTAGAGCTTTGTGTGGTGCAGTGCAGGGTACACGAGTGGGCCTTGGGCTCCGAAAGCCCATATCGATGATGTTTCGTTGAATGGTTCATTCGCTGACACTTGTTGACGGCCCAGCATTTAAATCTGCAGCAGTTTCCGGAAGGGTTGTACTTCTGTCACGTTGAACGATTCTCTTCAGTCGTGGTTGGTCCCGTTCTTGCAGGGTCTTCTTCTGGACGCAGTGATGTCGGACATTTGATGTTTTACCAGATTCCTGATACTCACAGTATGCTTGTGAAATGGTCGTACGGGAAAATTCCCACTTCAGCAGTACTTGGAAATGTTGGTCCCATCGCTCGTGCGTTGACTATAACACAACTTTCAAACCTACTTAATCTTGATAACCTGCCCTTATAGCAACAATAGCCGATCTGACAACTGCGCCAGACTCTTGTTGCCTTATATAAGCGTTGCCTACCGCAGCGCCGTGTTCTGCCTATTTACATATCTCTGTATTTGAATACGCATGCCTATACCATTTGGCGCTTCAGTGTAATTTCTCGAAGAACAGCCTACAGTTGACTGTATCGTATACAGAGACTCTTCTTCTATATGTTCTGTCAGTTACAGTATTTGGCTGAAACGTATCCTTGTGAGACAAGATCATAACAACCTCTTAACAGAGATTAAAGACAATATACCTTTCTCAGAATGTAAATACAACCATTTCTTTACACGCACAACAAAACATGATCTCGATAAAACTAAATCTGTACCTGAATAATTACTCTGCATTCATAGTTAAGTGCCCGTTATGAGGTACTTCGAACCAACGCCAGACTAGTTCTCTACCGTTCTTCACTCTCTAACAACGCGTTGGAAAAATGACCACTTAAATCCTTCCGCACGAGCTCTGATTTCTCTTATTTTATTACGATGATTATTTCTCCTTATGTATATTGGATACAGTAATTTTCCCATGCAGAGAAGAAAGTTGGTGATTGAATGTGAAAAGATCTCGCCGCAACGGAAAACGCCTTTGTTTTAATGATTGCCACACGAACCCGCTTATCATATCTATGGCGTTTATCACCTATTTCGTGATAATACAAATGTGGTGCCCGTGCCTGAATTTTTTCGATGTCCTCCGTCAATCCTATCTGGTAAGTACCCCATAGCGCGAAGCAGTACTCTCGCAGATGACTGACAAGCGGAGTGTCGGCAATATCTTGAGAAGACTTTTGCATCTTCTAAGAATGTGGTTTCCAGCAACATTGTCTATGTGGTCGTTCCAATTTACGTTGTTCGTGACTGTATTTAGTTGAACCGACAGGCTTTAAAGTTGTTTCATTTATCGTATAACCGAAATAGAGCGTATTTCTTTTCGTACGCATGTGGATAAACTCACATCTTTCCTTATTCAGCGACACTTGCCACTTTTCGCGCCATACAGATTTTGTCTAACTCATTTCGCAGTTGGTTTTGACCTTCTGATGACTTCAGTAGAAGGTAAATGACAGCATAATCTTCGAACTGTATAAGAAGTCTTCTCAGGCCGTCTCCTAAATCGTTTATATAGATTAGGAATAGCAGAGGGCCTATAACACTTCCATGGGGAACGCCGGATAACACTTCTGTTTTACTCGCTTATTTATTGTCGATTACTACCTTGCTGACAGAAAATCACGAATCCAGTAATACCACTGAAACAATACTCTATAAACACGCAATTTGATTAGAAGTGTATTTTGAGGAGCTGTGTCAAAAATGTTTTGGAAATCCGGAAATGTGGGATCAATTTGAGTTCCCCCGTTGATAGCACTCATTACTTCGTGCGAATAGAGCTAGTTGTGTTTTACGAGAACGATATTTATTGAATCGATGCTGACTGTTTGTCGAGGTAATTCATAACGTCCTAACACAGTATACGTTCCATAATCCTACTGCAAAGTGACTTCAGTGATACAGATTTGTGATTCGTCGAATTACTGCTGCTTCCTTTCTTGAATACTGGTGTGACTTGTGGAACTTTCTAGTGTTTTGGTACAGATCTTTCGTCCAGCGAACGGTCATATACGATTGCAAGTATGGGGCTACTGTGTCAGCATACTCTGGAAGTATGCTATCTCAACCGGAAGACTTTGATAATCTGCTAAGCTTCACCGAGGATACAATCGCGCAGATACAATATTATGATGTCGTAATTCCCTGTTTACTGGTGTCTTGCACAAAAGAGCACACGCCTGAGGTAACGTGGGACACTCATGCGAAACACGGGAGCATTACAAAACCTAGAGACCTCCACACTCTCAAAAACCCGAGACAGAACACACTCAATGGCTGAGACTCTCTTATCGCTAATTTCCAATTCAGAACGCTGGCGCGCCTATACATGAACATTCCGACAAGCCCAGGTGCACACCCCACATTCTCTTTCAACGAAACTGCAACCGTCTTACTCTCCAAGGCAATGCAGTCCGTCCCGACATTTACGCATCCTACCAAAAATGATTCCTCTTGACCCAGCTCTCCTCACCAGGGCTTCCCCCCTTGTACCCTCTCCTCCATCTCTCACAGCCTTTTTTCTCTTCCGGCATCATCTTTCTCTATATCTCTTCATGTTTTTGCCTTCCCATAACACAAACTACCCCCTTCCCGTCTCCCTACCAACCAAGCCTTATCAAAGCTACTCCCGGACATCTACATTTGTAGCCACACCCTCCTACCATTCTAAACACTTAACTTTCTTACCTACAGCTCCATACTGTGTTTTCACAGCAGGTCGTTCAAATTTTATAGGATGTGTTTTAAATGTGTTCTCATTGTTTTACTATTCCTTTTAGTTTATTTTAGAATTAATGAAAACGAAGAAAATCATCTTTCTTTTATATAAATGTCTTCAGTGTGTTCATCCTTTCACAAATTTTCCAATCATTTGCAAATATTTCGCCTTTCATTGTTACTTTATCCGCCTTGGATCTTGTGAACTCCGCGACCGTTAATGGTAGCTGGGGGAGGATGCATCTGGTGACATATACTTTTTAAAATATTATTTATTTCAGTGCCATAACTGGCTTCGTGCTAACATGCGCATCTTCATACGGCTAATATTTTCAGGTACATAGAAATTCTGAACAACAGCGTGTCGTCTGCTCCTGAACTGGATAAGAGTATTTAAATATTTAATACCACTTTACAACTAGTTGCCTTCATCGTACCTAAGATGTACTCCAGTAATTCTCATTCGATGTTTATAAAACGCGACATAGACTGGTTTAAATTGAACTAAATAGTTGTGGGAATAAGAAAATTAAAATGAGCGGACCAGTGGCTGTCGTGGCAGAAAAATAATTAACAAGTAAGTTCGTATGTTTTTATTACATGCTCTCCCTCAGTTGAAAGCAATTTCAGAGAAGAATATGATAATAAAGTAAGCGTTTGTATCATGTTATTTGTGTGGTACTCTGCCATAAATTTTAGCATAATTAAACGCTAATAAAGTTCGAGGTTACGCCCGTAGTCTTGGTTTGAAACGGTACAGACTTCACTGCCTCAATCGTACCTGTGAAGAATTCGTCAATCGCAGCGGCACGAGCGTAGTACCACGTACACAAGGTATACGAGGGCAATGCATTGTCGGAGCTGTCATTTGTACTCAGGTGCTTCAAGTGGAAAAGTTTCCGACGTGGTTATTGCCGCATGACGAGGACTGACAGACTTTGAACGTGAAACGGTAGCTGGAGCTAAACGCATGTGACATTCCATTTCGGAAATCATTACGGAATTTAATATTCCGAGATCGAAAGTGTTAAGAGAGTGCAGAGAATACCAAATTTCAGGCATTACCTTTCATCACTGACATCACAGTGGCCGACGACCTCCACTTAACGACCGATAGCCACGGCAGTTGAGTAGAGTTGTCAGTGCAAACAACACTGCGTGAAATAACCGTAGATATCAACGTGGGAAATACGACAAACATACCCGTAGGGACAGTGAGGCGAAATTTGGTGTTATTGGACTATGACAGAAAGACGAGGGACGCGAGTGGCTTTGCTAAGAGCAGGACATCCCCTGCAGCGCCTCTCCTTGGCTCGTGGCAATATGGGTTTGACGCCAGACGACTGGAAAACTGTGACCTGATGCGGTGAGTCCCGATTTCAATTGTTAAGACCTGATGATAGGTAACGAGTGTGGCGCAGATCCCACGACGTCATGGACCCAAATTGTCAACAAGGCACTTTGCAAGCCAATATTGGCTCCGTAATGGTTTTGCCTGTGTTTACATGGAATGGACTGGGTCCGCTGGTCCAACTGAACCACATTGACTGGAAATGGTTATGTTCGGCTACTTGGAGACCATTTGCAGCCATTCATGGACCTCATGTTTCGAAACAACGATGCCGTGTCACCAGCCACAAGTGTTCGCGCCTGGTTTGAAGGACATTCTAGACAATTCCAGCAAATAATTTGGGCCGCAGATCGCCCGAAATGAATGAGATTGAACATTTATGGGACATAATCGAGAGGTCAGTTTGTGCACAAAATCTTGCACCTGCAGCGCGTTCGCAATTACGAACGGCTGTAGATGCAACATTGCTCAGTATTTCTGCAGAGGACTTCCAACGACTTATTGCGTCCATGTTACGTCGAGCTGCTGCACTAGACCGGGCAAAGGAAGGTCCGTCACCACGTTAGGAGGTATCCCAGTACTCTGTCACTTTAGTGTACATAAGTTGGATGAAACGTCATTATCCACAGTTCATAATTCGTCTAAAGTAGTTGCCCGAAAGACAAACAGTAAGTAGTGTCAATCACAAGCGGAGAAAGGGGTCTTACAACGACATGTGTATGTGCAATGAATCCAGTGTCAAATTCATACCCCTGATGTTAACATTTTAGCTCATCGGAACGAAAGATGCCTTAAAAATTTGAGCTCTATCAAACACAGCATTTAACTGCTAGACAAATGGATGGATTAGATCAGAACTGTTTGTCCAATGGATAGGACATAAATTGTACAAAAATAGAGAAAAGGATCCAGAAACAAATTTTGTGTTCACCGGATGGACGTAGCACACAACCATAAATTCAGAGGTTATTCAGTTGGCTCGTGAATATGGTATAATCATGCTATTATTTCCCTATCACATGACTCAGGACAGGTCATTCTTTAAAACAGTAAAAAATAGCGACAATGAAGCGGCATCTTCGTGGTTACGTTCAAATCCTGGCAGTGTCATAAAGTTAACATTACAGAACCGCTGGGTAATGCGTAGCCCGGCCGACCGAAGTGGCCGAGCGGTTCTAGGCGCTACAGTCTGGAACCGCGTTACCGCTACGGTCGCAGGTTCGAATCCTTCCTCGGGCATGGATGTGTGTGTTGTCCTTAGGTTAGTTAGGTTTAAGTAGTTCTAAGTTGTAGGGGACTGATGACCTCAGAAGTTAAGTCCCATAGTGCTCAGAGCCATTTTTTTATGCGTACCCCAGATCCGTTTCTATGGACGTAGCAATAAACGGTTTTAAGTTCATGTGATCGAAATGTCGTCAAAGAAGAGGACCTTGTAGCTACTATTGTACGTATTGTTGATTAATGAGATCAATAATCTGCCCATGGAACTGAAGCAACAACACGAAAATCTGGAATGTCGCCTAAGGTTGCAACATCACTCCATGATCAGTCAGAACCTTCTACAATATCTCAAGAAGATAGTCCTGAAAACAATATTGCAAAAGGTGGATAAATTAACAGTCAACAAATAGATTCTTACTTGACAGTTTCTCGAGTGCAATGAACTTTTCTAACTTGTGAACGCGATACAACCGTCATCTGTATATGTGCATATGTCTGCCCCATGACTTGTTGCCTCAGTATATCTTTACGCTCTGAAACATCGCTGTTTCTGTCAGAGAAGGAAACTCGCTGGCTAATGGGAGCAGACATAGAGAGTTCCGTCCGGTAAAATTTTAGTAATAAAGTTAAACAAACTCCTACTCTTGCTGATTTAGTTCTTATTAGCCAATAGTGTAGAGACGTGAGGAGGAAACCGGAAAAATTCTCCCACTCCGTGTTACGACTCTGAAGCTTGCACATACGAGATCTTCCACGTAAATACGGAAGAAAAAGCACACACTGTGCTGAAAATGACGCTATGCACCAACAGCAAGGCTTGTTTTAGAAATTTAAACGGAACGTTTTTCCGGAGCGTGGCCACTTAGGCCACGACAGAACTCACTCTGGCCTCTGGAAAGCGCCACCTGGCTCTCAAACAAAGCTGTGTTTTTCTTCGGCTGATAGCTGTCCCCGTGAACCGTCCAGAATGCGTGAGATAGCACTTAGCTATCAAATTTACAATTCTGCTCGTTTCTTTTAAGGAAACTCTTATCTCCTCCCAGCCAGCTCATAGGCTCTAAATTCTGCAGTCTCTTACCATAACAAAAGAGAAGTGTATGGAACGTAAGAAACGGGACAGTCACTGATGGTGACTATCCCCCTAGTAACAATAATTACAAGAAAAATACGAAACGAGCTAAATACAAAAGAAAGTTAACATCGCGTCCTTACAGAAAGAACATAGAAGCCAAAGAAGAAGGAAATAAAAAGAAGAAATCTGAACACAGACCTATAAAAAAGAGGCAGAGAGATGAAAACTTTAAAAATAATAAAAATTAAAACACAGAGTGATCTGGTTATGTCAGATATGTAAGGAAGATAGAAAAGAAGACATGAGTCAATGTATGAAATGAAAAGGCTGGGTACATGACGTGTTCACTGGCGTGGAAAGTAAAATTAATAAATATTTCTACGAATCTAAGTTCAAACCAACCGATTTTCGATATTTAAGGAGTTCAATTTGTTAAGAGTTTATATTTTGTAACCTATGTGTAATTTCATTACGTATAACTACGGAAGTAAAATTACATTCGTAGTTTGTAATATGTTACTGTAACGTTTTGTTAAGCTATTCCATGGATTTATTATGTCGTCGTTTAATCTATGACTTAGGCTATAGAAGGTACAGTTTAGGAAACCAGGCGCATTATTCGTATCAAAGGAACAAATTTGAAGAAAGGTTAAAAATTCGTTTTGAGACAGGGCTTTGTATCTGCGTGGAAGCTGGTTGATTGCTAAAAAAATAAAGATTGAGTGTATGCAAAACAATTTGTATTATTTAAATTAAGCTGTCAAAGACAGTAATTCTCCCTTAAGGAGTACGATTTGAAAAACCTTACCCTATTTAGATATAATGCGAAATAGTTGTACTCACTTACATAAGCTCCAATAGCTGGCGAATTGTTTTAATTAGGTCCACATATTTTTCCAGGTGGATATATATGTTAACTGCAAACAGCACACATGTCAAAAATAAATTACTCTGGTACGCTTCATAATATTCTGCAAGTCAGTGTTGAGCGTCTAACGTGTGCTATATTCTTGATAATTTTGTATACAATGCAGTGATTATCCACTAAACACAGATACAAATATATTACCCATTTCGAACTCTACGAGATGTAAACAGAGCAAAGGTGATGTGCACATCCTACACATAATCTTTGCTGTTTATATCTTACTCTATAGGAAACGAATGATACATTTGTATCTTCGCTGAATGGATAATCAATGCATTGTAAACAAAAACATGAAGGGTGTAGCACATGTCTGACGCTCAACACTGACATAATGAATATTACGAAGTGTGCCACAGTAATTTATTTACAACATGTGTGCTTTTTGCAATTTAACCACCTGGAAAACTATGTGGACCAGAACAAAACAGTTTGACATCTCCTGGAAGTTATATAAGTCAATACAACTATTACATATTATATTTAAATAAATGCAAACGCTTTAGTGTATATTGGTGCTAAATACACAAATTTTCTTGTGCGGTGCCGGAGCAGAAGACATGTTGTTGATTAATACGTCTATGTGACTGAAAATGTTAGCCTTCTGAAGATGGCCATAAAACTATAAACGCCGTCCGAACAGGCCTCGAAAGTCCCTAATGGTACTGACCGATCATCATGTTATCCTCAGCCAATAGGCGTCACTGGATGCAGTTATGGAGGGTCTTGTAGTCAGCATACTACCCTCCCGGCCGTTCTCAGTTTTCGTGACCGGAGCCGCTACTTCGTAATCAAGTAGCTCCTCAGTTTACCTCACAAGGTCTGAGTGCACCCCGCTTGCCAACAGCGCTCGGAAGAACGAACGGTCACCCATCCAAGTTCTAGCCAAGCTCGTCAGCGCTTAACTTCGGTGAACTGACGGGAAACGGTGTTACCACCACGGCAAGGCCGTTGGGTCTGACTATGGTCATGGTAACCCGAAACCGTTAAAGAACTGAAATAAAACATTCTGAAAAGTGTTTGTGGCTGCTTGCGTCATTTGTTAAATACTTCCAATTTATTGTCTTCTCGTCCTTTGGTCATATACCAGTCCTACACCGCGTTGAATGGAACGCTGACAACCTCTTCCCACTCTATGGGACGAAGAGGATGAAACAACAATATAGACAACCAAAAGGCTACCAAATAAAGAAATTGTAATTATTATGCGCGTACGATATAGCGGTAGGAATAAATGTTTTAATTTGTGGGTGGGTTGCAAAATTTAGTGCATGGAATTGGCACTTCTGCAACAATAACGACAGCAGCCTGGCTAGGCATAGAGTAGAAACGAGTTTCCAAGTTGCTTCAGCTCTATTCTACACTTCATAAATCGTAGTGGCTGGCATATTACTGGCGTGACAAGTTATTTGCAACTCACTGTCAGATGTTTTCTATGGGTGTGGGCCCTGCCAGTCGAACAGCAGAATACCCCTTTTATTGAGCTGGGTCGACCAAAATAGGCAACATTTGGTCTTGAGGGTCATATTTTACGTAGTATAGTGGAATGAATTTTGTCTCTATACGTACTGACGTCAAAATACGCCTTTCATACTTCGGAAATTACCTCCGTTTTCCATTTCATGATACTTTGTCGGTGATTTGGACACAACGGAATTTTTTGTTAGAATTTCTGTCTATAAGAAATTATTGTTGTCTATTTGGAAGCAATGTTCTTGTAAGGTAATAAGTCACTCAACTTGTTCTGGACCGATAATGCCTCCAACATTAATATACCATTTGTATACCTATCGCCACAACATTTTCTGCAAATATTAGTAATGACTTTATTAACAATTTGTGTTACTTCTACGATTGTTACAAATACCCCCAACGCCGTTACCGCAATCAAACAGCTATACTTAACCTAAAACATGTCGTTTGACGTCAAGGATACAGGGTGTCCTGGTTAAACATTTGATAATACAAAATGTAATACCTTGAGACGTAACTGAGATATTTATTTATGGTTTGCTCCTGCACGTATGGTAATTCAAAATGTTTTCTGTATTTGCTTGCGGCAGTTGGTACCGCATGCGGTGCGCGTAACTGCTTTGTTCACGTGAAAGGGCGACAGTTTCCATGTGGACTCTACAGCAGGTGTTGTATGTGGCTTCTATCTGTTAACTGCTACAACTTCGTTTTCGGAGTGTGTGGACTGCGACCAACTGACGATATTCCAGTTTCCGTAGCAAGCAACAAATGGGACAAGCGGCTTCGGGAAACTGGGAGTTTGCTTTCAATGTAGGACCACCACCCCAAGCGAGCAGTTCCAGAGGTTACTCCTTCCCGTGGAGCCCTCGTAAGTCAATCCGACAAGCAAGTAGAGTTACCGCGTTCCACAGTACACGAAGTCGTCGGTAAAAGGTTGCGCCTACGGGCGTACAAACTGCAGCTTCGTCGCAAAATCAAGCCTGAGGACAAGCCGCGACGGAAAGCACTCGTGGAGACAATTCTGGAAAAAATGGATGAAGACGAGGCCTTCCTCAATTTGTCTGCTTCTCGGACGAGGCTACATTCCACACTTCCGGCACGCTAAACACACTCAATTGCCGTGTATGAGGTACTAAACACTCCCCCACCCCTACCCCACATAGTAATGTAGTGCGAACATGCTTCTCTGAAAGTGAATGTGTGATGTGTATTGTTGAAGGACAGGGTGTTAGCTCATTCTTCCTACGTTAATGGAACAACGTGCTCATAGAAATGTTGGAGGTATGTGCTGTGCCACAAATTCCTCATTATGTTATATATCAAAACGGTGGCACACGATGCCCGTTTGTGAACATTCTAAGGGGTTTCCTGGGTCATGAGTTCGCAGATTTCTGTATTTGGAGAGGTAGTCCATCGATTTCTTGGCCCCCTAGAGGACCAGATATTACGCCACAGAATTTTTTTCTGTGAGGGCCTGTCAAGAAACAAGTGTACGGGACAACAGTTCGTGATCTACCACATCTGCGCCATCGAGTTCGCGCAGCTGTTGCAATTGTTATTCCTGCAGTGCTGCAATAGAGTTAGAGAGCAGTGGAATACCGATTAGATGTCTGTCGCGCCACTAACTGTGTATTAGATGCGTAAAAAGCCTTTTGAGTTATCGTAGTCGTAGCAATATGCCGTCACTAAATATCTCAATTATTTCTCAAGTTATAACATTTTATACTGTTATATGTTTAGCCGTGATACTGGATGATGCACACTATAAAAAAGCATGAAAAAACATTTTGTTACGATGACGGATTGGGTCAAATATTTTTGGTTGTCTTGCAACATAAACTTTGAGAGCCATATTAAATTTTCGAATTACTCCGTCGGCACGGTCAGAAGCTGAAGTGGTACTTTGAATGTAATGGGCAGCTGAATTATGTTGTGGTAACTGCACGTAAAAGTTGTAATATCTGATAGCAAATTCCTTGGCGTTTAATGACCACACTGAGACGTAAATCTGCCAGCTATTAGATATAAAATACCACAAAGTATCAGACCGGGCAGTCAACTCCTGATGCGAAGGTGGAGGAAGCCATAGGAAGTTTGTGTCATTACTGAAACTTGATGTGGCAAGAAAACGGAAAATAATTTATGCCTCATTGAATCTTACAGTTCCTCGTCAGAAAGCTCTGTTACTCGTATTTGGCTCAAGAAAAACCTGCCTATTCCATTTTCAGAGGAAGAGCAATAGACGGTAACTAAATGGGACATCTTTATCTACAGAGAGAACTGAATGTACATTATCTACTATAGCAACGAAATAAGTAACGATCACAATGGTTCTCCATTGAGTTCACATTTGTTTGAAGTCGTGAATAAATTATTAAAGCTAGTAAGGTGGAGACCTGTGACGGGCCGCGGTGGTCTAGCGGTTCTAGGCGCTCAGTCCGGAACCGCGCGACCGCTACGGTCGCAGGTTCGAGTCCTGCCTCGGGCATGGATGTGTGTGATGTCCTTAGGTTAGTTAGGTTTAAGTAGTTCTAAGTTCTAGGGGACTTATGACCACAGATGTTGAGTCCCATAGTGCTCAGGCCATTTGAACCATTTGAACCTGTGACGGTCGTCTATGTCACATTTAATCCTGTTGGCATTGTGCTCCTCTTACCTTCCCTCGAATACATTACAATGACTTTTATCGGCTAGTAGTTCTGGATCCAGCCGTCATATACTAACGTCACATCTCCGTACTCGCCGTAGTAATCATCACTTTTAGTGGAATATTTACTAGCACTGCGTGCATTCTATTGGTTCGATTTGGATGTGCGTAAAGGAATATTACCTAGGGGTGGTGGAAAGCAAGGTCAGAATTATGTCCGAGTTAAGGTGAAACAAACGAAACTTAAGTGCGCATTGATGGAGCTCTAAGACGTGAGTACCTCGGACTCCAGGCAATAATTACCCGGACACTTGATACTTAGACCAGTTCATATCTTAAGAAGCACTAAACCTCAATGCTTACAACAGTTATTGCGTCCAAACGGGTGGCGCCAGAATGCTAGCAATTACAGGTAATAAATATGGCATAAACATGAAATATTGTCGTAATTTACGTGTAGAACGTACCAGTATTAGTGCAGGTTGCAGAATAAGTGATTTAATGCGGCGCCTTGCTAATTTCTCCAAGTGAATCGTGTTTTTTTATTTTATTAATGTGAAAAAGAAATTCCTTTCGTTTGGTGCTGTGGTATTACAGATATGCCCTGCCGAACTGCGAATAGACAGTTCTGATATCTCGTAATAGCAGAATTACTCGACTTCCACTAAACGTGATCCTTATTCGCGTTGATTTGTGAAGTGAAAGTCATAAACTAATCTTTAAAATGTGTTTCTAGAAAATATTTCAAACGTGTTTTCAGAAAGCGATTATTCAGAGGAGAAAATTTACTGTGTGTGTGTGAAATCTTATAGGACTTAACTGCTAAGGTCATCAGTCCCTAAGCTTACACACTATTTAACCTAAATTATCCTAAGGACAAACACACACACCCATGCCCGAGGGAGGACTCGAACCTCCGCCGAGACCAGCCGCACTGTCCATGACTGCAGCGCCTAAGACCGCTCGGCTAATCCCGCGCGGCAGGAAACTTACTAATCAAACAGAAGAGATAATACAAAAACTGAAGCATTAGAAATTTATTTATAATGTGGAAAGTAAAATTATACAACACAACCTTTAACTTTCACAGATTTTGGTGAAAACTTATACAAACAGAAAAGTTTTGTGACGCGTCAAGAGCATAACATTTACTGTACGAGTGTTAGCCAATGATGTAATGGAACATGTAACGGTCGCGATTAGAAAAATAGAGCATATATTGTATTGTCATGTCTCCTTGGAACTGAAAGAAAAACAACAACAGCTGCAGTAGATATTCATCGCACTTACTGAAAATGACACAATCTACATCTACATCTACATTGATACTCCGCAAGCCACCCAACGGTGTGTGGCGGAGGGCACTTTACGTGCCACTGTCATTACCTCCCTTTCCTGTTCCAGTCGCGTATGGTTCGCGGGAAGAACGACTGTCTGAAAGCCTCCGTGCGCGCTCTAATCTCTCTAATTTTACATTCGTGATCTCCTCGGGAGGTATAAGTAGGGGGAAGCAATATATTCGATACCTCATCCAGAAACGCACCCTCTCGAAACCTGGCGAGCAAGCTACACCGCGATGCAGAGCGCCTCTCTTGCAGAGTCTGCCACTTGAGTTTATTAAACATCTCCGTAACGCTATCACGCTTACCAAATAACCCGGTGACGAAACGCGCCGCTCTTCTTTGGATCTTCTCTATCTCCTCCGTCAACCCGACCTGGTACGGATCCCACACTTATGAGCAATACTCAAGTATAGGTCGAACGAGTGTTTTGTAAGCCACCTCCTTTGTTGATGGACTACATTTTCTAAGCACTCTCCCAATGAATCTCAACCTGGTACCCGCCTTACCAACAATTAATTTTATATGATCATTCCACTTCAAATCGTTCCGTACGCATACTCCCAGATATTTTACAGAAGTAACTGCTACCAGTGTTTGTTCCGCTATCATATAATCATACAATAAAGGATCCTTCTTTCTATGTATTCGCAATACATTACATTTGTCTATGTTAAGGGTCAGTTGCCACTCCCTGCACCAAGTGCCTATCCGCTGCAGATCTTCCTGTATTTCGCTACAATTTTCTAATGCAGCAACTTCTCTGTATACTACAGCATCATCCGCGAAAAGCCGCATGGAACTTCCGACACTATCTACTAAGTCATTTATATATATTGTGAAAAGCAATGGTCCCATAACACTCCCCTGTGGCACGCCAGAGGTTACTTTAACGTCTGTAGACGTCTCTCCATTGATAACAACATGCTGTGTTCTGTTTGCTAAAAACTCTTCAATCCAGCCACACAGCTGGTCTGATATTCCGTAGGCTCTTACTTTGTTTATCAGGCGACAGTGCGGAACTGTATCGAACGCCTTCCGGAAGTCAAGAAAAATAGCATCTACCTGGGAGCCTGTATCTAATATTTTCTGGGTCTCATGAACAAATAAGGCGAGTTGGGTCTCACACGATCGCTGTTTCCGGAATCCATGTTGATTCCTACATAGTAGATTCTGGGTTTCCGGAAATGACATGATACGCGAGCAAAAAACATGTTCTAAAATTCTACAAGAGATCGACGTAAGAGATATAGGTCTATAGTTTTGCGCATCTGCTCGACGACCCTTCTTGAAGACTGGGACTATCTGTGCTCTTTTCCAATCATTTGGAACCCTCCGTTCCTCTAGAGACTTGCGGTACACGGCTGTTAGAAGGGGGGCAAGTTCTTTCGCGTACTCTGTGTAGAATCGAATTGGTATCCCGTCAGGTCCAGTGGACTTTCCTCTATTGAGTGATTCCAGTTGCTTTTCTATTCCTTGGACACTTATTTCGATGTCAGCCATTTTTTCGTTTGTGCGAGGATTTAGAGAAGGAACTGCAGTGCGGTCTTCCTCTGTGAAACAGCTTTGGAAAAAGGTGTTTAGTATTTCAGCTTTACGCGTGTTATCCTCTGTTTCAATGCCATCATCATCCCGTAGTGTCTGGATATGCTGTTTCGAGCCACTTACTGATTTAACGTAAGACCAGAACTTCCTAGGATTTTCTGTCAAGTCGGTACATAGAATTTTACTTTCGAATTCAATGAACGCTTCACGCATAGCCCTCCTTACGCTAACTTTGACATCGTTTAGCTTCTGTTTGTCTGAGAGGTTTTGGCTGCGTTTAAACTTGGAGTGGAGCTCTCTTTGCTTTCGCAGTAGTTTCCTAACTTTGTTGTTGTACCACGGTGGGTTTTTCCCGTCCCCCACAGTTTTACTCGGCACGTACCTGTCTAAAACGCATTTTACGATTGCCTTGAACTTTTTCCATAAACACTCAACATTGTCAGTGTCGGAACAGAAATTTTCGTTTTGATCTGTTAGGTAGTCTGAAATCTGCCTTCTATTACTCTTGCTAAACAGATAAACCTTCCTCCCTTTTTTTATATTCCTATTAACTTCCATATTCAGGGATGCTGCAACGGCCTTATGATCACTGATTCCCTGTTCTGCACATACAGAGTCGAAAAGTTTGGGTCTGTTTGTTATCAGTAAGTCCAAGATGTTATCTCCACGAGTCGGTTCTCTGTTTAATTGCTCGAGGTAATTTTCGGATAGTGCACTCAGTATAATGTCACTCGATGCTCTGTCCCTACCACCCGTCCTAAACATCTGAGTGTCCCAGTCTATATCTGGTAAATTGAAATCTCCACCTAAGACTATAACATGCTGAGAAAATTTATGTGAAATGTATTTCAAATTTTCTCTCAGTTGTTCTGCCACTAATGCTGCTGAGTCGGGAGGTCGGTAAAAGGAGCCAATTATTAACCTAGTTCGGTTGTTTAGTGTAACCTCCACCCATAATAATTCACAGGAACTATCCACTTCTACTTCACTACAGGATAAACTACTACTAACAGCGATGAACACTCCACCACCGGTTGCATGCAATCTATCCTTTCTAAACACCGTCTGTACCTTTGTAAAAATTTCGGCAGAATTTATCTCTGGCTTAAGCCAGCTTTCTGTACCTATAACGATTTCAGCTTCGGTGCTTTCTATCAGCGCTTGAAGTTCCGGTACTTTACCAACGCAGCTTCGACAGTTGACAATTACAATACCGATTGCTGCTTGGTCCCCGCATGTCCTGACTTTGCCCCGCACCCGTTGAGGCTGTTGCCCTTTCTGTACTTGCCCAAGGCCATCTAACCTAAAAAACCGCCCAGCCCACGCCACACAACCCCTGCTACCCGTGTAGCCGCTTGTTGCGTGTAGTGGACTCCTGACCTGTCCAGCGGAACCCGAAACCCCACCACCCTATGGCGCAAGTCGAGGAATCTGCAGCCCACACGGTCGCAGAACCGTCTCAGCCTCTGATTCAGACCCTCCACTCGGCTCTGTACCAAAGGTCCGCAGTCAGTCCTGTCGACGATGCTGCAGATGGTGAGCTCTGCTTTCATCCCGCTAGCGAGACTGGCAGTCTTCACCAAATCAGATAGCCGCCGGAAGCCAGAGAGGATTTCCTCCGATCCATAGCGACACACATCATTGGTGCCGACATGAGCGACCACCTGCAGATGGGTGCACCCTGTACCCTCCATGGCATCCGGAAGGACCCTTTCCACATCTGGAATGACTCCCCCCGGTATGCACACGGAGTGCACGTTGGTTTTCTTCCCCTCTCTTGCTGCCATTTCCCTAAGGGGCCCCATTACGCGCCAATACTGCTAATGAACGTAGATTCGAATAAAAGAGTGAAAGAGATAGAAGCCTTTGAAGCTTTATGGGAGGTTTTAGGTAACTGTGACAAACAAACTTCTTAAAATACGTAGCAGGAGAGAATACATCGCAGATGGCTTACACTCATACTTTAGGACACATAACATAGATTTTCAACAAGAAAGAATACATACGTGAAAGTACGGGTAGTTCAATAGCTACGACAAATGAAGTGAACGGAACCAACAACAGGAAATGGTGCACAGAAACCTAGAGGAAACGCAACCAATACACATTGATTTATGAGGTTAAAGTATTGAAAGAATTGATGATAAACTAAAGAGTTGGAGGTAGTTGAGTTAAGAGATACAAAATATGCTGAAGAAGATAATTCATTCAAAGAATGAAGCCGGCCGGTGTGGCCGTGCGGTTCTAAGCGCGTCAGTTTGGAACCGCGTGACCGCTACGGTCGCAGGTTCGAATCCTGCATCGGGCATGGATGTGTGTGATGTCCTTGGGTTAGTTAGGTTTAAGTAGTTCTAAGTTCTAGGGGACTGATGACCTCAGAAGTTAAGTCCCATAGTGCTCAGAGCCATTTGAATCAAGGTACTGTTCAAGATAGGCTTTGTAATGGTGTGGGACGTGTGTAGTTGGAATGATGTGGACCCCCTGAAACCTTTAGATATGGCAGTGGCAGGTGACACGTACCTAAACATCCTGTGTGATTACCTGCTTCTGTTCATGTCCATTGTGCACTCCGACGGACCTGGGCAATTCTGGCAGGACAATGCGAGATCCCACAGTTCCAGAATTACTACAGAGTGGCTCCAGGAACATTGTTCTGAGTTTAAACACTTGCGCTGGCCACCAAACTCCCCAGTCATGAACATTATTGAGCATACCTCTAACTGGGATGCTTTGCAACGTGCTTTTCAGAAGAGATCTCCACCCCCTCTTATTCTTACGGATTTATGGACAGCCGTACAGGATTCGAGGTGTCAATGGTGTCAGTTCCCTCCAGCACTAGATCAGACATTAGTCGAGTCCATGCCACGTCGTGTTGGAGCCCTTCTGAGTGCTCGAGGGGGCCCTAAATGATATAGGCGGTTTACCAGTTTCCTTGGCACTTCAGTGTACTATTAACATACGAAGCACAGCATTGCGGTGAAAAACAGTTCATTGGCTGCCTCGTGCAAGTCACCCCCCCCCCCCCTCCAACTCATGCACGGTAGACCGCCAGTACGATTAGCAGGCGCGGAATTCGCTATAAATTCCGCGACTGCATCAGGTTTCTACAGTACTTCGTCTACTCACCTGAGGATGGCCGGACGTCTCTGAATGTTGATGGGATCCGGCTGTGAACCCGAAAATTACTGGAAGAAGAAATACCCTGGGAAAATTGTAGAAGTCACAAGTTTCTGCAATTATGCCACCGGCTCGTTTCTTTTTGTACGACCCTTATATTTTATGCTCGCATACTATGACATTTCTGGGGACCGAAAATCTTCTCTGTAGGAATTAACATGTATTCCGAAAACAATGGTCGTTTGAAAACTCGCTGGCTCAATAAGTCCACGAAACCCAGAAGGTGGTAGATACCGAAGCCCCGTTAGGTATCTGTTTCTTGACTCCCGTAACGCATTCTAAACAGTTCCGCACTAGGAGCGTATGGTATATCAGATCAACTATGTAATTTGATTGAAGTGCTTCTAGCAAACAGAACAAAACATACCATTCTGAATGGAGACAAGTCTTCAGACGTACAAGTGACTTGGGACGGACTCCAGGAGGTTATTATAGGACCATTACTTTTTCCACTTTCTGGAAATAACCTACTACACTCCTACAGATGCGAAATTTAACCGAAAGGAAGAAGATGCTGTGATATGCCAATGATTAGCTTTTCAGAGCATTCACACAAGCTTGGCGCCGGTGGCGACACCTACAACGTGCTGATACGAGGAAAGTTTCCAACCTATTTCTCATACACAAACAGCAGTTGACCGGCGTTGCCTGGTGAAACGTTGTTGTGATGCCTAGTGTAAGGAGGAGAAATGCGTACCATCACGTTTCCGACTTTGATAAAGGTCGGATTGTAGCCTATCGCGATTGCGGTTAATCGTATCCCGACATTGCTGCTCACGTTGGTTGAGATCCAATGACTGTTAGGAGAATAAGGAATCGGTAGGTTCAGGAGGGTAGTACGGAACGCCGTGCTGGATCCCAACGGCCTCGTATCACTAGCAGTCGAGATGACAGGCATCTTATCTGCATGGCTGTAACGGATCGTGCAGACACGTCTCGATTTCTGTCAACAGATGGGAACGTTTGCAGGACAACAACCATCTGCACGAACAGTTCGACGACGTTTTCAGCAGCATGGACTATCAGCTCGGAGACCGTGGCTGCGGTTACCCTTGACGCTGCGTCACAGACAGGAGGGCCTGCGATGGTGTACTCGACGACGAACCTGGGTGCACGAATGGCAAAACGTCACTTTTTCGGATGAATTCAGGTTCTGTTTACAGCATCATGATGGTCGCATCCGCGTTTCGCGCATCCCGGTGAACGCACATTGGAAGCGTGTATTCGTCACCGCCATACTGGCGTATCACCCGGCGTGATGGTATGGGGTGCCATTGGTTACACGCCGAGGTCACCTGTTGTTCGCATTGACGGCACTTTGAACAGTGGACGTTATATTGGACATGTGTTACGACACGTGGCTCTACCCTCATTCGATCCCTGCGAAAGCGTACATTTCAGCAGGATAATGCACGACTGCATGTTGCAGGTCCTGTACGGGCCTTTCTGGATACAGAAAATGTTCGATTGCTGCCCTGGCCAGCACATTCTCCAGATCTCTCCCCAACTGAAAACGTCTTGTCAATGGTGGACGAGCAACTGGCTCGTCGCAATACGCCAGTCACTGCTCTTGATGAACTGTGGTATCGTGTTGAAGCTGCATGGGCAGCTGTACCTGTACACGCCATCCAAGCTCTGTTTGACTCAATGCCCAGGCGTATCAAGGCCGTTATTACGGACAGAGGTGGTTGTTCTGGGTACTGATTTCTCAGGATCTATGCACCCAAACTGCGTGAAAATGTAATCACATGTCAGTTCTAGTATAATATATTTGTCCAATGAATACCCGTTTATCATCTGCATTTCTTCTTGGTGTAGCAATTTTAATGGCCAGTAGTGTAGATAACATCAGAAATTCCATGAAGCTTTGGGCAGCTGATGCTGTTGTATAGAGAGAAGTCGCATGCTAGAAAATTGTAGCGAGATGCAGGAAGATTGTAGTGGATCGACGTTCGGCGTAGGGCGTGGCATTTGACCCTTAAATATAGCCCAGTGCATACGCATAGACACCAAGCCCCGTTGTTGTATGATCACACGATTGAAGAACAACAATTGTAAGCAGGTATCTCCATAAAATGTCTAGTAGTATGCGTACGGAGTTATTTAAAATGGAACGACCACGTAAAACTAATGTGTTCCGTAGTTCTGTACAGCTGATTGACAGAGGCCGGCTTTCGGCTGTCAGTGCGGCATAGAGTTTCATTTGTTACTAAGTACCGTTTCAGGACAAACACCACACTACCGTTAGATTTTGCCTTCTATAGCCAAGATTAATAAATGCGAAGAATTTTTAGACGCATTATTCCACCGCAAAATAATGTAAATAGATGGTGAAATGAATTTGTTCTAACGCTGGAGCTGATTAACAAATTATGAACAGAAAATACAACACTATAAGGTTTCTCAACGTATTAACGATTTCTACAGCCTCGTGTAGTGCAATACTTCAGTGACATTGTGGCCTCCTGAAACATGTTTGTTGACAATTTTTTGTTTCAAGTAACCACCCAAATGTCTGTAGAACACATTTCTGTGCAGATTATTCTGATCAGATGCTGGTATCTGCACGCCTGTTCGGGTTTATTGTTATAGTTTACTGAATTATGCATCATGATGCTCGTTCTAGTCACATTCATGTAACCACCTCTCAAAATCCTGAATAAAAACCTTTTGGAGCTCAGACTTGCAGGAAGAGAGACAAGGGCTTGGAGTCACCCCGATTCCAGTGCTGTGGCAAGCTGCGATAGGGGATGCATGACGCAAACAGCCCGATCAAATCGGTCCCACACATTCACCATTGGGTTTAAATCCGGGGAGTTTGGTGGCCAGGACAATACGGTAAACTTATTCTGGTGCTCTTTGAATCACGTACGTAAACCGCGAGCTGTATGATTCATCGTATTGTCCAGTTGGTAGGCGCCATCGTACCATGGAAAAAACGAACTTCATTTAGGAGTCCAATGAAACAATACCAATCGCCGTTATTTAGGTTTTATTTTTAGGCTATCAGTTTCGACGATACAGTACCTCATCTTCAGGCCTATACAGTGAAGGTTATAACAGAGCAATAAGAACATATTAAAATAGAGAGCGTATCGTCTAAAAGATGCAAGTGTCGCATATTGGTTTACATAATTAAAATATATACAGTCAAGGTTATAATAGAGCGATAAGTACAAATTGAAATACAGAGCGTATTGTCTAATAGATGCAAGTGTTACATAATAATTTACGCAATTAAAAGAACTTAGTCTTAATTAAAATCTACATGATGCAGTGTAATATGTACTATCAGAAATTAATTAGTTATTTATGTATATTGTGAAATCTTCAGTAACCTCATGGAAGCATTCATAAAACAGAAGTGCCACAGTAATGCAACCATCAGCCTAGCATATATATTGTTTGTAAAAATGTATGGTTATAAAACTTCCTGGCAGATTAAAACTGTGTGCCGGACCGAGACTCGAACTCGTGACCTTTGCCTTTCACGGGCAAGTGCTCTACCAACTGAGCTACCCAAGCACGACTCACGCCCCCTCCTCACAGCTTTACTTCTGCCAGTACCTGCTGTGAGGACGGGGCGTGACTCGTGCTTGGATAACTCAGTTGGTAGAGCACTTGCCCGCAAAACGCAAAGGTCCCGAGTTCGAGTCTCGGTCCGGCACACAGTTTTACTCTGCCACACTCAGCTGTAGAGTGAAAATCTCATTCATGTATGGTTATACGTGACAGACTCTACTGGTTTTGCCAAAAAGACGGGTAAAGGGACCGACTAATCATATGTAAAGTAGGTAACAGGATCATATATATCAGGTAAAGTAAAGGAGGTACACTATATGCAATGGTACTATTTATAGTAAGTATACACAAAGGAATGCTACATTAAAAAGGCATTACACCTTTTGAAACACCATAGCTGTACTCAATGGTTATTGGACAATATTCTACAAGGAGGAACCAAAAGAACACTCTAGGATGATGACTATAAAAAGCAAAAAATAAAAATAAAAACACGAAAAGTAAAAAATAAAAGTAAACATGTGTTCACCCATGTGATAAGACCACGGATACCACAACCGAAATGTGGATATTACGTACGTTATCTTCTGAAGGAGCGCACCTTTTCAATAATAACACAAGGTTTTTATGTTTCTATTTCTACGAACACTACAGTATCTACATCTACATCTATATTTACATGACTACTCTGCAATTCACATTTAAGTGCTTGGCAGAGGGTTCATCGAACCACAATCATACTATCTCTCTACCATTCCACTTCCCAACAGCGCGCGTGAAAAACGAATACCTAAACCTTTCTGTTCGGGCTCTGATTTCTCTTATTTTATTTTGATGATCATTCCTGCCTATGTAGGTTGGGCTCAACAAAATACTTTCGCATTCGGAAGAGAAAGTTGGTGACTGAAATTTCGTAAATAGATCTCGCCGCGACGAAAAACGTCTTTGCTGTAATGATTTCCATCCAAATTTGCGTATCATGTCTGCCACACTCTCTCCCCTATTACGTGATAATACAAAACGAGCTGAAGATGGAAACCCCATCAGTTACTTGGGCAGAAAATTACTAAGATCATACCTCTGGGGAATATCTATGGAATGAATATAATAAACGGTAGTCCCGTTGTAGGAAGTCGTGCAAATAACTAATATATCATTAGACTACATCACTACAAATTTTAAATATCGAATGGTGCTCAACCAAACCGGACGTTGACCGTTCCGTATAGATCGCAGGGCAACGCAAAGACAAAGAGGTAAACTGAAGTACATACCACGAAATGTTAAATAAAACAAGAGTCCACATTGGGTAAAAAATTAGCAAAGTACAGGAAGATATACACTTCATCATATAATATCCTTATATCTCACTTCTTAATCATGTAATTGACGAAAAGCCACTAGAAAATAATCGCCACTCCCCAGACCATCGTTACAACACTTAAATGCAGATGAAAACTGCATAGATGTGATAGTTACATCCACAATTAGGGTAACGCAAAACCGAATGGACAGAAACATCTACGTAACTAAAACTAAAGTATTCATACCCTAATAGCCTAACTATACGAAACATGTCAGGTAAATCCATTACTATTTGTTAATGTTGTTGTTGTCTTCAGTCCTGAGACTGGTTTGGTGCAGCTCTCCATGCTACTCTATCCTGTGCAAGCTTCTTCATCTCCCAGTACTTACTGCAACGTACGTCCTTCTGAATCTGCTCAGTGTATTCATCTCTTGGTCTCCCTCTACGATTTTTACCCTCCACCCTGCCCTCAAATGCCAAATTTGTGATCCCTTGATGCCTCAGAACATGTCCTACCAACCGGTCCCTTCTTCTTGTCAAGTTGTGCCACAAACTCCTCGTCTCCCCAATTCTATTCAATACCTCCTCATTAGTTATGTGATCTACCCATCTAATCTTCAGCATTCTTCTTTAGCACCACATTTCGAAAGCTTCTACTCTCTTCTTGTCTAAATTATCTATCGTCCATGTTTCACTTCCATATTAATACTTTCAGAAACGGCAAACCTCAACGTTTTTATTTCTTCTCCATGGATTTTAATACCTACTCCGAATTTTTCTTTTGTTTCCTATACTGCTTGCTTAATATACAGATTGAATAACATCGGGGAGAGGCTACAACCCTGTCTCACTTCCCTCCCAACCGCTGCTTCCCTTTCATGCCCCTCGACTCTTATAACTGCTATCTGGTTTATGTACAAATTGTGAATAGCCTTTCGCTCCCTGTATTTTACCCCTACCACCTTTAGAATTTGAAAGAGCATTCCAGTCAACATTGTCAAAAGATTTCTCTAAGTCCACAAATGCTAGAAATGTAGGTTTGCCTTTCCTTAATCTATTTTCTAACATAAGTCGTAGGGTCAGTATTGCCAGACGTAATCCAACATTTCTGCGGAATCCAAACTGATCGGCTTCTACCAGTTTTTCCATTCGTCTGTAAAGAATTCGCGTTAGTATTTTGCAGCTGTAACTTATTAAACTGATAGTTCGGTAATTTTCACATCTGTCAGCATCTGCTTTCTTCGGGATTGGAATTGTTATATTCTTCTTGAAGTCTGAGGGTATTTCGCCTGTCTCATACATCTTGCTCACCAGATGGTAGAGTTTTGTTAGGACTGGCTCTCCCAAGGCCGTCAGTAGTTCCAATGGAATGTTGTCTACTCCCGGGGCCTTGTTTCGACTCAGGTCTTTCAGTGCTCTTTCGAACTCATCACGCAGTATCATATCTCCCATTTCATCTTCATCTACATCCTCTTCAATTTCCATAATATTGTCCTGAAGTACATCGCCCTTGTATAGACCCTCTATATACTCCTTCCACCTTTCTGCTTTCCCTTCTTTGCTTAGAACTGGATTTCCATCTGAGCTCTTGATATTCATACAAGAGGCTCTCTTTTCTCGAAAGGTCTCTTTAATTTTCCTGTAGGCAGTATCTATCTTACCCCTAGTGAGATAAGCCTTTACATCCTTACATTTGTCCCCTACCCATCCCTCCTTAGCCATTTGGCACTTCATGTCGATCTCATTTTTGAGACGTTTTTATTCCTTTTTGCATGCTTCATTTACTGCACTTTTATATTTTCTCCTTTCATCAACTAAATTCAATATTTCTTCTGTTACCCAAGGATTTCTACTAGCCCTCGCCTTTTTACCTACTTGATCGTCTGCTGCCTTCAGTACATCATCCCTCAGAGCTACCCATTCTTCTTCTACTGTATTTCTTTCCCCATTCCTGTCAATTGTTCCCTTATGCTCCCCCTGAAACTCTGTACAACCTCTGGATTAGTCAGTTTATCCAGGCCCCATCTCCTTAAATTCCCTCCTTTTTGCAGTTTCTTCAGTTTTAATCTACAGTTCATAACCAATAGATTGTGATCAGAGTCCACATCTGCTTCTGGAACTGTCTTACAATTTAAAACCTGGTTCCTAAATCTCTGTCTTACCATTATATAATCTATCTGATACCTTCTAGTATCTCCAGGAGTCTTCCATGAAAACAACCTTCTTTTATGATTCTTGAACCAAGTGTTAGCTATGATTAAGTTGTGCTCTGTGCAAAATTCTACCAGGCGGCTTCCTCTTTCACTTCTTACCCCCAATCCATATTCACCTACTACGTTTCCTTCTCTTCCTTTTCCTACTGTCGAATTCCAGTCACCCATGACTATTAATTTTTCGTCTCCCTTCACTACCTGAATAATTTCTTTTATCTTATCATACATTTCATCAATTTCTTCATCATCTGCAGAGCTAGTTGGCATATAAACTTGTACTACTGTAGTAGGCATGGGCTTAGTGTCTATCTTGGCCACAATAATGCGTTCACTATGCTGTTGGTAGTAGCTTACCCGCACTCCTATTTTTTCATTCATTATTAAACCCACTCCTGCATTACCCCTATTTGATTTTGTATTTATTACCCTATATTCACCTGACCAAAAGTCTTGTTCCTCCTGCCACCGAACTTCACTAATTCCCACTATATCTAACTTCAACCTATCCATTTCCCTTTTTAAATTTTCTAACCTACCTGCCCGATTAAGGGATCTGACATTCCACGCTCCGATCCGTAGAACGCGTTTTCTTTCTCCTGATAACGACGTCTTCCTGAGTAGTCCCCGCCCGGAGATCGGAATGGGTGACTATTTTACCTCCGGAATAATTTAGCCAAGAGGACGCCATCATCATTTAACCATACAGTAAAGCTGCATGCCCTCGGGAAAAATTATGGCTGTAGTTTCCCCTTGCTTTCAGCCGTTCGCAGTACCAGCACAGCAAGGCCGTTTTGGTTAGTGTTGCAAGGCCAGATCAGTTAATCATTCAGACTCTTGCCCCTGCAACTACAGAAAAGGCTACTGCCCTCGTCAGGAACCACACGTTTGTCTGGCCTCTCAACAGATACCCCTCCGTCGTGGTTGCACCTACGGTACAGCAATCTGAATCGCTGAGGCACGCAAGCCTCCCCACCAACGGCAAGGTCCATGGTTCATGGGAGTAGGACTATTTGTTAAGTCGGCCTAAATTAAGCAATAATTGACCACAAAGACACAAATCAACACGAGAGTCTACTCACCTCCTTCTGTCGAGTAACCTTTGCGTTACAAAATACAGCAGCACTTTTAACTGGTCGCGTAACGATTATTCTGAAGAGAGAAGACAACATGAGTAATGAAGTAACGAAAAATATATCACAGATAAGGTCTGGTACCCTGAAAAACATACTCACACGGGCATGCGTGCTCCTTGGGCAACTGTCAGCAACTGTCAAAACATCCATTCAATCTAGAGAGCCAAAGGTGACGTCACAATCTCTTCCATATCGCCTGGAAGAGACTACTTAAGACGAGTCGATATATCGAAGATCAGCCAATGGCAAAAGAAGGACTCAGGATATATCATTAGAACATGTACCCAAATTTGACAAGAAAGCCGTTGAATGAACTGCAAGCAATAACTAGTGCCCGCCTAAACCCACACATCAGCTATACCATCTTCAAAATTTAAAAACACGTTGTGAAGATACCAAGGAATTCGCAAGGTATAAAACTCACGAAAAGTATATACGACAATATTATGTTACTGTTAACATTTCTGTATAACAAAGGTAGTCAGAAATAAATATACATTGCATAAAACCATATTGTTGTTATTGTGGTCTTCAGTCCTGAGACTGGTTGATGCAGCTCTCCATGCTACTCCATCCTGTGCAAGCTTCTTCATCTCCCAGTACCTACTGCAACCTACATCCTTCTGAATCTGCTTGGTGTATTCATCTCTTGGTCTCCCTCTACGATTTTTACCCTCCACACTGCCCTCTAATACTAAATTGGTGATCCTTTGATGCCTCAGAACATGTCCTACCAACCGATCCCTTCTACTTGTCAAGTTGTGCCACAAACTTCTCTTCTCCCCAGTCCTATTCAATACCTCCTCATTAGTTATGTGATCTACCCATCTAATCTTCAGCATTCTTCTGTAGCACCACATTTCGAAAGTTTCTGTTCTCTTCTTGTCTAAGCTATTTATCTCCCATATTTCACTTCCACACATGGCTACACTCCATACAAATACTTTCAGAAATGACTTCCTGACACTTAAATCAATACTCGACGTTAACAAATTTCTCTTCTTCAGAAACGCTTTCCTTGCCATTGCCAGTCTACATTTTATATCCTCTCTTCTTCGACCATCATCAGTTATTTTGCTCCCCAAATAGCAAAACTCCTTTACTACTTTAGGTGTCTCATTTCCTAATCTAATCCCGGCACCATCATCGGATTTAATTCGACTACATTCCATTATCCTCGTTTTGCTTTTGTTGATGTTAATCTTATATCCTCCTTTCAAGACACTATCCATTCCGTTCAACTGCTCTTCCAAGTCCGTTGCCGTCTCTGACAGAATTACAATGTCATCGGCGAACCTCAAAGTTTTTATTTCTTCTCCATGGATTTTAATACCTACTCTGAATTTTTCTTTTGTTTCCTTCTCTGCTTGCTCAATATACAGATTGAATAACATCGGGGAGAGGCTACAACCCTGTCTGACTCCCTTCCCAACCACTGCTTCCCTTTCATGTCCCGCAACTCTTATAATTGCCATTTGGTTTCAATACAAAATGTAAATAGCCTTTCGCTCCCTATATTTTACCCCTGCCAGAATTTGAAAGAGAGTATTCCAGTCAACATTGTCAAAAGCTTTCTCTAAGTCTACAAATGCTAGAAACGTAGGTTTTCCTTTCCTTAATCTAGCTTCTAAGATAAGCTCTAGGGTCAGTATTGCCTCACGTGTTCCAATATTTGTACGGAATCCAAACTGATCTTCCTCAAGGTCGGCTTCTACTAGTTTTTCCATTCGTCTGTAAACAATTCGCGTTAGTATTTGGCAGCCGTGACTTATTAAACTGATAGTTTGGTAATTCTCACATCTGCCAACACCTGTTTTCTTTGGGATTGGGATTATTATATTCTTCTTGAATTCTGAGGGTATTTCGCCTGTCTCATACATCTTGCTCACCAGATGGTAGAGTTTTTTCAGGACTGGCTCTCCCAAGGCCGTCAGTAGTTCCAATGGAATGTTGTCTACTCCCAGGGCCTTGTTTCGACTCAGGTCTTTCAGTGCACTGTCGAACTCTTCACGCAGTATCAAATCTCCCATTTCATCTTCATCTACATCCTCTTTAATTTCCATAATATTGTCCTGAAGTACATCGCCCTTGTATAGACCCTCTATATACTCCTTCCACCTTTCTGCTTTCCCTTCTTTGCTTAGAACTGGGTTTCCATCTGAGCTCTCGATATTCATACAAGTGGCTATCTTTTCTCCAAAGGTCTCTTTAATTTTCCTGTAGGCAGTATCTATCTTACCCCTAGTGAGGTAAGCCTCTACATCTTTACATTTGTCCTCTAGCCACCCCTGCATAGCAATTTTGCACTTCCTGTCGATCTCATTTTTGAGACGTTTGTATTCCTTTTTGTCTGTTTCATTTACTGCATTTTTATATTTTCTCCTTTCATCAATTAAATTCAATATTTCTTCTGTTACCCAAGGATTTCTACTAGCCCTCGTCTTTTTACCTACTTGATCGTCTGCTGCCTTCAGTACTTCATCCCTCAAAGCTACCCATTCTTCTTCTACTGTATTTCTTTCCCCATTCCTGTCAATTGTTCCCTTATGCTCTCCCTGAAACTCTGTACAACCTCTGGTTTAGTCAGTTTATCCAGGTCCCATCTCCTTAAATTCCGACCTTTTTGCAGTTTCTTCAGTTTTAATCTACAGTTCATAACCAATAGATTGTGGTCAGAGTCCACATCTTCCCCGGGAAATGTCTTACAATTTAAAACCTGGTTCCAACTAGCTCTTCAGATGATGAAGAAATTGAAGAAATGTATGTTGAAATAAAAGAAATTATTCATGATGAAGAAATTGAAGAAATGTATGATGAAATAAAAGAAATTATTCAGATAGTGAAGGGAGACGAAGATTTAATGGTCATGGGTGACTGAAATTCGTTAGTAGGAAAAGGGATAGAAGGAAATGTAGTGGGTGAATATGGATTGGGGGTAAGAAATGAAAGAGGAAGCCGCCTGGTAGAATTTTGCACAGAGCAAAACTTAATTATAACTAAGACTTGGTTCAAGATTCATGAAAGAAGGTTGTATACATGGGAGAAGCCTGGAGATACTGACAGATTTCAGATAGATTATAAAATGGTAAGACAGAGATTTAGGAACCAGGATAAAAACATATGTGTAATTGATAAAATTACACACATCTATCTCTAAATTGTCAACAATGCTTTCTACATGGTGCTTATTGGTTTTGAAGTGTCCTTTAAACGTTGAATGTTTAATTGTATGTAGTTATGTGTGTCCTCGGAATCGTTCCTTAGATGTTCTACCAGTTTGGCCAATATAGAACGTATTACAATCACTACACCTAGTCTTATAAATGCCAGACTTCATCAGAGGGTCAGTGTGCTCAATTCAATGCTCTCTGCTCAATATTATAGTATGAATGTTATGAACAATGCCCGGTGAGAAACCATTATTCACCGTGATGTCCTTGAGTATATTTTTCTTTTCTGATCTCCTCTTTGCCAAGTGGAGTTCTAATAAGCATACTAACAAGGTTGAAATGTGCTGAATGAAACGGAATAAGAGCATCTGATGTGGAAGGTTTTCTGTAAACTACAAACTTGTGTGCACTATTGTTGTTAAGCAAAGAGACATCTAAAAAATTAATTTTATTATCCACATGTTGGTCATAAATGAATGTAAACTGTTAAAGATTGCCAATATCCTATCAAAGCTACCATTTTCTTCATTATACAGTAATATTGTGTCATCCGCATACCGGTAGTAATAGATAATAACCTCTTTAAACTCTGGGTTCTGTTCGAGCGTAGTGTTGTTAAGGTGATTAATAAAGATATTGACGAGGGTCCTTGATAAACTACTCCCCATGACTAAATCGTACTGTTGTATACATATAGTGTCATTAAAACTGAAATAGTTATAAGAAAGGTCTAGTTCAAGTAACTGTATCAATTCATGAACTTCACCTAAAGAAAGTCTTCTCTGTTTGATGAGATTATTCTTCACAATATTAACAGTTTCTTTAACTAGTACATTGGTGTATATTTTCGTTACGTCTAGAGACACCCTCTTATACCCTTCTGGTATTTCAATGTCTTTAATGTCAACAAGTTCGTAGGTGTTCTTTACTGAAAACTGTTGAACAAACACAAAATTTTCCTTACGAACTGCATTAAGTCTACCAGATAGTCCATTTTTTAGGCTTCCGATGTAATTAACTATTGGACGAATAGGAATATTTTATTTGTGGACTTTAGGTTGTGCCCTAAGGTATGGAGCATGGGGGTTCATTGCCTCTAAGGCTTTGGACGTCTTCTCATCAAATAGCAAACATGTCTTTTTAAGGAACATTTTATATATTTAACAAAGTGCCTAACTGGATCATTTCCTAATCTGGACATACCATTTTGTTCAAAGAATTCTTGAACTATACTTGTATAATCATCTACATACACAATCACCAACGAATTTCCCTTTTCTGCCTTGAGAACTAGAGCTTTCTGTACTTTTAATTTATCATTAATATCATGTACTATGGATTCTTCAATCGTGGTTTTATTTTTACCTCTCCCCTGACACTGTTTAATGATCGCATCTGCTGCCTCACTATTAAGGATAACCTGTTGTGATCTATAAATTTTATTGTAATTAATAGTTCTTTTTATATCAACAATCATTGACTTAATGTCCTTACAAAGTAATTTCTTACTAATGGCATACTTGTTTCCATTCTGCAATAAGGTCTGTTCTTCGCCATTAAAATCAATATTTGTGTTATTTACAACTTTGTCAAATATAAGAAGACCTGCAGTGGATCGGTCGATTGATGCAGAGACTGGTAATTGTAGCTGAAGATGAGCTTAAAGTAGGGGAGGACATGTGTTACTTTGCGGTAACACTATTGGTGATTAATCACTGGAAATAGTCACAATCGAAAAACACACTGGTAAACGAAAAGATCACGGCCACTGCCCACAGTAAGCTTAAAAGTCTCCCGAAGGCGTTGCGGCCGGGCGTTGCGTTAACTAAACTATGTAAGCTAATTAGAGAGAAATAGAAAATCATTGTAGCGACGATACATGTCACACATTCAAAAATCCACTGACGTTAGTGACTTTGCTAACGATCACATCTTTAATGATTCGGCGCCTGAGAAACGGTGCTGGTGGTCGGTAATTGGTGTGCCACTGTCATGAATATCAATTGGATGTAGATACGGACAGTGAAACCATGACCAGGCCACAAAGTATAGGACATCATGCTGCATTGAAGAACGAGGGGATCGAATGATTGCCTACTCCATAAAGTAGAACAGACGCCGGTCAGTGACAGATCAGACTACAACGCTGGAGCAGGTACAAGTGTCTAGCAGCTCATCGTTTAGCGCACAAAGTGGATCATAGGGCTCCGCAACAGATGACACCTGCATGTTACGATTGCGCTGGGCAGGTATCATCGAGACATGATCGTAATTCAATGCAAGTGTGTCAACTGAGCGGATGAATTACGATTTTTGTTACACCTGGTAGAGTGTCATCCAGGCGGGCTGCTGCTCAAAACTTGCACCTCGATCCGGATGCAAACCAGGGGTGGGGGGTGGAGGAGGGGTCAACCTGCGCTTCCATGTAACCTGTGATACGTGGTAGTAATCGAAAACCAATGACCGCTGTGGAGTGCATAAACATTACTCCGCACCACTGCCGTCCCTTCATACTTGGTATCTTCCCTGTTGGCGATCGGATGTTTCAGCAGCAAAACTGTCCTGTCACAAGGCCAGACTTATTCTGCAGTGGTTTCAGGTGTATGATAGCGTACTCATGCCGACGTTTTCGCCACCAAATTTGGCCGAAGTGGACCATATGAAACTCATTGGGGACGCTCTGAGCCCACAAACCATTAGCCCGTAATTATGAGAGGTGTGTGACTCGTGTGACATCTGGTGCCACATACAGCAGCAAACCTTTCAAGGACTTGTCGAATCCATGACACAAAGAACTGCTGCTGTACTGCCTTCCAAATGTGGACTAACGTACTGTTAAGTAGGTGATCTCATAACGTTTTGGCTCTTGGTATACCTAGGGTGAACTGCCGTAACTGGCTACTGTGTGAAGAATATGTGTTCGATTCGTGGTATTGACAAAAATTTTTCCTCGGAGGGAGGACTGGAACAGAGTGCACTCAGGCTCGGAATGCTGATCGAGGAGACACCTGACTGAGAGGTAGCGAAGCCAAGGTGAACAAAGCAGACAAACTTTCGCGAGAGTGGTTTGCTGATCCCACGCCGCTACACACAGTATCCAGTGACACAATGACGATGACACGACGGTCGGTAGGTCCTGACTGAGCATCAGCGCCAGAAAGCCGAACTTTGCTTGCTTTTGAGGAGAAACTATATGAAGTGACCTACAGTGGAATGCCCTCGTAAAAACGGAAAAGGAGATGCCAGGCTGAAATTAATTGAAAGAATTTTAAGGAAATGCAATTCATGCGCACACGAAAGAGCTTCAAAACCTCTCATTCGATCAATCCTTCAATGTTGTTAGTCTGTCCGACACACATTCGAATTTACCTTAATAGAAGATATAAAGAAAATCCAAACAAGAGGAGCGCGTTTCTTCATGGATTCATTTACAGCACGAAAGCGTAACGTAGTTGCCAAACAAAGTCCAGCGGCAGACGTTACAAGCTAGCCGTTGTGAAGCAGAGAGCGATTTACTGTAGAAATTCAGAGACAGCGTGTTTCCATGAAGAACTGGGCAACATATTAACTTCTTCCACATACGTCTCGTGAAATGACTACCCAGAGAAAGCTAGAGGGATTATAGCCCACTTCAGGTTTACTGGCAGTAGTCCTGTTCGCACGCAGCACTCGCCAGTGAAAGAGGGACGGTGCTGGGGTGGGGTGGTGGGGAGATGATGTCCCTACCAAAGTTCTATAAACTCTTGTTAGGATGCAGCGGCCACCTGAAAGCTAATACTTAACATAGAGAGAAACACACCAGACGGCGAAACTTTTGTGTGTGTTGCTGGATAAAGCGGACTAATCCAAGACCATAGGTGTTCGAGCAGATGATTACTGCTTCTTGCCTCATTTTAGCGATTATTAAATAAAACTACATGAAACTGAAGTGTCCGTCGAATCGAGAGCGCATCTGACTACAATTTACGGATTCGAGTTGCACTAGAGTCGGTATAAATATATACATGAAATGTATACGTGATGTTGGCTACTGCAAAATAAATAAATAAATAATATTTGAATTTCCGAACACATGAGTTAAGATAGGCTTTGAAAAATATACAATAGAAGATCAAGAAAATGTAAAATACACTTTAACTGAAACCGGAGTAACTATAACATGTAGAGCAATGGAAAAAAAGGAAAAGGCCAGTGTGAGCGTTATTTTTGGTCAACCTCCGAAGGATTGCGAAATTAAAACAACAGCAAATATCCGGTGAAGCTTTGGGCAGATGATGTGTCTCTAGTACGGCCATCTATTGCGTGAAGTCGCGTTTGCCAATTCTGAGTGTGCAGTGAGCACTTGAAGATGTCTATAAAATAGTGAAATACTGCTGAGGAGTTTCGCCAGTTTTACACGTCCGGATGGCCGCGAGTGTAAAAGTGACAGCTTTCCGGTCGGGGAATCCACTCGGCGGCTTAACGACGGTGGGTCTCTGAATTGGCCAGTGTGACTGTGGTTTTTAGGCGGTTTCCCACTTCTCTCTAGGTGAATACCGGGCTGATTCCCATGTTACGCCTCAGATACCAGCTACGCAGACATTTAGAATAGTTTCTCACGCTTGCGCACAGAATTTGTACTTCACACAGGTGGATTGAGTCAGTGCCTCTGTCCTGGAAGACTGATGACTTTAGTTGTTTGACCTCCGTAAACAATCAGCAATAGGACCAGTCGCCAGATTTCATGCAAGCCCACATAACGTAGCTGCCATGCGTTTCCTTCTACGTGACAATTCTTGGGCGCATACTGCAGGAAATGGGTTGCTGTACCTTGAGACTGTGGCTTGCACAGGCCTCTCTGCTATGACACTGATACGTGTGTAGAACCAGTGTGCAGCAGAGGATACTAGACGACTCAATGTGAGCACGGCACATGACGGCTGCCATCTTGTCAGCACGGGCGTAGCCGAGAGAACAGCTTGATACACAATGTTAACTCGATCATGGAGTCTGCAACTCGTGTGGAAATGTCTGTCTTGTTCGACGATGTATGCTTAGGGCTGGACTGGTGGCACGCATGCCTTTACGTCGGCTTCCAATGACCATAAACTATCAAAGCCTCGGACTACTATGCACACGTGAACGCTGGTACTGGCTCGCTGAGTGGCAAAGTGTAGTATTTCAGGACGAATCACCTTGTCCTTCAGCGACAGTCGCGTTTGTGTTAGACGTTCCCGTGACTACCGCAGTCGGACAGACTGCATTGTTAATTCATAGCATGATTCGCCATTAGCTATACAATTCGACCTCGACTCTCACATACCGTGGACAGCAACTGGTACAACAGTGAGCCTGAGGCAATGCCCCTCATACATGAAGCTCCACATGCTAATTTCAGCAGGAAAATGCCCAGCCACATGTGGCGAGGAATATGAAAATATTCTTTGAGGAACGACAAGTACCGCTGCTTCCCTGACCTGCACATTCACCTCACATGTCACTCATGGAACAGTTCTAAGATATGGTCGGTCGGCTACTTGTTCTTCTATTCCTCCTGGAAAAACTTCCAATGATTTGGGGGGGACCCTAGAAACAGTGTGGGAGTGTATTCCACAGCAGAGTATCGAGGGATTCTTTAATTTCATGCCATGGCGTCTGGAGGGTCTGATTGCAGCACATGACGGCTTCTCGTGATGCTAAATACATGCTGACAAAGTCATGTGAATTTCTGTAATTCTTGTCATTTGATTAAGGGGCGATCAAAAAGTGTTATTTCGAAGGCCATAAAGTCGAGAATCTGTACGTCACTCAGGCAAAATCGCCGTGAGGATTGAGGCATTCATTTCACCGACACACCATGTTGAAGATACCCGTTTGGTAAAACATGGTGACCTGCTGGGTGAAAAATTCTGTAACTGCCTGCTGCACGTATTCGTCCGACAGGAATCGTAGATTCTTCAAGGCCTTTTCAAGTGTCCTTAGGCCCATTAATCGTATGGAGGGAGATCAGGACTAAAGGGCGGGTTCTCGAGTGTCTCCCACTTATCCTTAATGGATGAGGCCGGCGTACCAGATCGACTGGCGTCTTGTGACGAATCGCAATCAGATAGGAACTTGGCGCACCATTCCACAACGGTTGTTTTCGACAGAAATGCTGCACCCATATATATTCTTCATTCTGCAATGTATATCTACCAGTGTTTGTCCTTGGGCAGCCAACAAAAAAATAACAGCACATTGTACTTGTTTGGATGCATTTGTTAATAATGTCGCCATAGTTCACATTTCTGCATTTAGCACGCACTTGTCAGAAAGACACGACTGCAACATTATTCCCTTGCCTATACGTCGGTGCTTATATACGCGCATTGACTTGCGCTGCGTTGCATATACGCTGCGCAACACCTTCAAACGAAAGCTTATTGATTGTCTCTTATATACTGCCTCATCCCTAATCTGACAAATTTCAGTGTCTATTTCTTGGTGTTGTAATTTTCACAAACAGTAATGAACGTCAGGATCGACAGACGATCAGTTGATGACATCTAGTTGCTAAAGAGAGCGATGTATAGAAGAACAAGAATAGATATTATACGAAGATCAGTTTGGCTGTAGAAAACGTGAACGCAGGCAGGAAATTTGAAATATAGTGTTGGAAGGATGAATGAAGAGGTGCGAATAAAGAAAACTCAGCAAACTCTGAACTTGGCTGAAGTGTTCCACCATTTTAAATGGAAAAATAGAGCATTTGAAGTACTGGAGAGAATGGGGGTAGAAAGAATGGGGATACTCTTCAGAGACAAGACAATCATGATCATTTATCATGCACTGTTGGATGAAGGCCTCATACAGACAATACGATCTCCAGCCTTTCGCTCCCAAGTGTGTCCTCCTTGTTTCTTTATTTCGTCAATCCGTAATCTTCTACGTTTTTTCTTATGAAGATGGATTAAACGCAGAATAGCCTTGGTCCACTCGAATTTCAAACAGACAGAGTTATGTCTCTTCTCTTACCCATATATTTGTTTTTTACTACCCTCTTGTTATGTCCAACATAGATCTTTTTATTTATTGTGATCCAAACCTCAACTTCTGAAGTTTGTTCGTTTCACGTTAATGTTTCACTTTCTTAGAGACAAGCAAACGATTTACAGTATCTACAAACAATCAGTTGGTAGTAGTGAGACCGGAAAGTAAAGAATGATAAGTGTATGTTAAAAAGGATCGCAGCGCATCATGCCTACTGTTCCACTTGTAATCTCAACAGGCAAAAATAAACGGAAGAACAATTCACGTAGATAATCGAACAATTTTACCTATAAATACAGAAGTACATTAACAATAATTTGAGATATTTCACATTCATGAGCAGTATCTGCTCTAGGAATTAAAATTGCTGCCACACGTGGTCGATTATACAAGATTCAGAATAAATCGACCTGGACTATGAACTGTCAGTAAAGCAGAAGTTTGGTTGTGAAGAGAAGAAAAAGTGACGTAGGTTTATTGAACCCCGTCTTATATCATCATCAAATGACATGAAAGTTCTTCATTATTATTTGTTTACAAAGCTCTTCATAGCAGCTGATGGTCGTAAAATATGGTTTTACAACAAAGATCTGCCACCTGTGGGTCACCAACTAACAAAAATATTTCAGTGACAAATGTCACGAAAGTTAGCAAGGAAACGACAGCTCAAATGTCAAAACTGGGGGAGGGGGGTAATATGTTCGTAAGAAGGAAGATATCAGGTAGTGAGTAGCGCAGATATGTCGCATAATTGATACAGAATTCAAACAGTCTCTGCAATACATTTGGATTGGAGTAAAACGTGGGTGGTGGAAAATAATTACTACAGGCGATGGGCAAGGTAAAGAGAAAGATTTTTGAAAATTAATAGTTCAACATGATTAAGCAACACGCAATGGCTAATTTTCCAGAGAAAAGAGAAGTAGAAAAAATTACATTGCGGTGATAGGTAATATAAATTTTTGGTGGGCCATCAGTTAATCAGTGGTTTGACTCGACCCGCTACGTTTTCGTCTCCTGTTGGAGTCTCATCATCCCAGAGCGGTAAACTATTTTTTGTACATATCACAGTGGCAATCAGTCTCCACCAAACGGGCTTAAATCGGGAGCTTTCCCATCCCCATCACGTAGTCGAGTGAATGATGTCTTCATACTTTTCGTGTCCTGCCGCGTGATCTATGGTTGCTTCAGGCGTATCCAGTCCAAGGGTATACGGGCATTCGTAGTGTCCAAGCTGATCAACGTATATCAGACGTGTCTGCAAAATTATTCTCTGACGATTTATCGGAGACCGTGCCTCCTGAGACCGGAACCCTCGGAAACCACATTGAACACAAATAAGAGGTTTGGAACTTTAATAGTGGCAAATGTTTATTTACAACTTATACAAAATATATAATTGTTTCAAAGTTTTACTGTCCTTCAGAGTAGTCACCAGAATTGTGTATAACCAGTTGTCAGTGATGTGGAACTTGTAATATAGCTTTAGCAGCGCCAGTTGTGATTATAGTTCGAGAGGAGTGGTCTATTTCCCTAATCTCTGTAACAGTTCAGAAACGAATGCCAGGAAGTGCTTCCTCCATCTTGGGAATCAAGTTGAAATCACAAGGGCTTAAGTCCTGGGAATGTGGTGGATTGCAGGCTGTTCCAAAAATGAGCAGCTTAGAGAAAGAAACGGTGACACTTTCTACAGGATTCGCCCATCATTTTGTAGGACAATGCCCGGGCTCGTGTGGTACCAACTTGCGACTGATTTGGTCGATCAGTGGGGCTTGATTCCCGAGATGAACGATGTACCAACACATCTGGCGCTGCTAAATGCGTCCTACGACTTCCACATTGCTGGCAAGGGATTGTACACAATGCTGGTGACTACTCTCAAGGACAGGAGAGCTTTGAATGATGTGTCTGCTTTGTGTAAGTTTTAAATAAATATTTGCCACTATTAAAGTTCCAAGCCTCGTATTTACGGTTGTTTCACTGTCGTGGGAACCCACTGTCCGGGTAGCCCAGCGCGAGCTCGTGAGGTAATAACTGGACTGCTCAATACGTAACGGACGCATCTGAGTTTTATTACGAGTGCGACCTGTTATTTACATACTCCAGTTGTTGTATAATCGTCAACCATATCAGTAATTTCGGTGCGTTTATCATTGTAATTACGGTTTTGAGAGACGTAAAAACGAGAGAGCGCCCAATTGGTGGACATAATTGGTTAATGAAATAACTATCAGACTGACATGGGCAACATTGATAGCAGTACTATCCAGTGATGCACCTCTCGCAATCAATGAAAATCTAACGCCTCTCACATTTTAGCTGTGATCAATAAAATGTACTTACATGAAGAACATGTTATCAATTAAGGTGCTTACAAATCCACGGAAACTTGGTTCAATACGACAATGGTTCACAAGAAAACACAATTGTCACTGGAACGACTTGAATGCTGAATTTAAAATGAATTGATTAAGTAATCCAGCACCATATCTAATAGGAAAATGACTAGACAAATTATGAAGCATGTAAATCAAAATCATCTGATCCTATCCTGCACACAAAAGCTATCATTTAAGAGAGTGATTTAGGAAAACATTCCTAGTAAAAGCCACGGTCAAAATGCTGCACTGACGGTGCCATTGTCTCTCTCTCTTCTGCATGAAGCGAGAACATTCACTCATTTTGATTGTGTGGTTGTAATTTTCAATTCACCCTTTGTGGGAAAAGGCATTGCATCCATAGCAACTCCATCATACTGGCACACCTCTTCAAGCACGTCTGTCTCTAACGGAGGTCACCCGTTCATTCGTGCCTGCTGCACGACAGTTGCAACAGACTGCACACAGACATTTTCTGTTTCCATGAAATTATTGTGGGTTGTAGACCGCGTCATATTGTAAAATGATGTACCATCGCTTCTGAAACTACTGCAAGTGTCCGGTTGTAGACCGTGCCATGTGTCACTGCTCGAACCGTTTGCACAGCGTTTTACAATATGATGCGGTATACTACACAGAAACATGGTATGAAAGTGGACTCCGGTCGCTGTAGCCTTCGTATTACACACTTTTTTGCGTCATCCGTCTTATGACTGGTTTCATGCGGCCCACCAAGAATTCCTCTCCTGTGCAAACTCTTCATCCCAGATTAGCATTTATTGGATGTATTCCTACTGCCGTCCTGCCCTTCAGTTTTTACTCTTTTCAGCTTCATAAAGTACTGTGGAAGTTATTTCCTGATGTCTTAACACACGTTCTGTCATCTTGTCCCTTCTCCTTGATAGTGTTTTCAGTATGTTCCTTTCCACGCCGTTTCTGTGCATCACCTCTTCATTGGCTATCAGTCCTCCCTATTTCTATAGGACCACATATCAGACGCTTCGATTGTATTCCTTCCCGGTTCTTCCAACAGGCCAAGATTCACTTACTTATTATTCTGTGCCCCAAACATACATTCCCTGAAGTTTCTTCCTCAAATTAAGGCCTGTCGTTAATACCAGTAAACTCCTCTTGAACAGGAATGCCCTCTTTGCCTGTACTAGTCTGCTTTTTATGTCTTCCTTGATTTGTCCGTCGTGTGTTACTCTGCTTCCAAGGCAGTACAATTAACTTCGTTTATGTCGTGATCCCAAATGTCTATTTTAAGATTATCGCTAATCTTATTTCCACTACTGCTCATTACTTTCATCTTTCTTCAAACCGTATTCTGCATTCATAAGAAATGTCATTTCATTCAACTGCATTCAACTGCATAGTAATATCATCAGCTAATGTTATCACCGATGTTGTAACCCGCTCTTGAAACTAAGGGTGCTTGGATTTTAGAGGGTGTAAGACGAGGCGATGGTGGAAACAAGTTTTCGTCATAGACCTGTAATACATCCTTTTTAAATCGAGCCCTTTGTTGGTGGTATTCCATTCTTATTGTTCCCTCTTCGTTCTCGTTGATATTGTGTATTACATGCCTTTCCCTGTAGTTCACTCCTGTTTTTCCCAGAATTTCAGACACATTGCACCATTTTACAATGTCGAACGCTTTTTTTGGTCGACATAAACGGCAATAATGCGGACTCTCTAACTCCAAGGTAACCACCTGCTTATTTTCCATTTAATAAGAGTTGGTATCTGCACAAACGCTTAGATTAGCACCTACGTCATTAGCATCGAATTAATGAGGAGAAGTAAAACATGGTTCAAATGGCTCTGAGCACTATGGGACTTAACTTATGAGGTCATCAGTCCCCTAGAACTTAGAACTACTTAAACCTTAGTATCTAAGGACATCACACACATACATGCCCGATACAGGATTCGAACCTGCAGCCGTAGCGGTCGCGCTGTTCCATACTGTAGCGCCTAGAACGACTCGGCCAGCCCGGCCGGCGAGGAGAAGTAGCCTTCGTAATGCGATGTTAGATGGTAACCTTCCTTGTGATCGTCTATGTGCATGCTTATATTAGTTTTCTGTAGTGCGTGCGGATTCCGGTTTATCGTTGAATAACACATGTCAGATGAATACCTTCTAGAATATCGAGCTGCCTCAAAAAATCCCTTCAGATCCCATATGTTTCTCTTTTTCTCCATAAAGAATATTGTCACGTCGGGTTATCGTACAATAAGTAAAAACCCTGTTAACTTTGTCGCTTGTAGACACATTATTACAGATGACAACATTCATATGGTACATTAGCACTCTGTAAAACTGCATCTACAAGCATATAGGAACGAGTCGGTGGAGGAGGAATTCTTACCGATTAATTTATTACACCTAGTGGAAAAGTGATTCCTCTTAACAGCGGAACCGACAGCGAAAGCTAGGAGCTGAGGGTGAGCAATCTTGGTGCCTCCATTTGTATACAATCATTAATGACAAGAAGCAACTTTTGTCGCCTGTCCTCTAATTGGTGTAAGGGTTTCCATTCATACGAAGTGAACTACAAATATCCACAATGACGGTGTTACTTGAGCTCTGTAGAGTAGTGCTTTTAAGGGCAAAGACCCATGGACGATTATGTTAATAAAAGCATACTTACTGCGCTTACTGGCGAAAATGCATAGATCACAAACAAATTCAGGGGTCGTTTTGAATTGAGGAACCTAGGGGTCGGTGATTATATCTCGTCGAGGGTAGAATAGAGGTCCTAGCGCCCAGAGTTATGCAGGACATGTTTAGCATACCGGTTTCGTAAGACAGGCATTTGAGAGCCAAATAGAGCTGCCACCCTTCGTGCGAGTGCGGAGAGACAAGCAGACTTCAAATTATACCTCTATGTGTATGTGTGTGATCATAATTTATATGATATCCCCAATGGTCGTTGGGATGGGTAAAGCAATGTGGGAGTATGGGGTGTGAGATTTTATAATAGTCTGTTACTCTTGTTTATAGCTTCCAAAAAGAGTTTACTATCTGCTGCACAGAAATTAAACCTACAGAAAAGTGCAGACACAGGGCATATTGCAGTGATTAATTGGAATGTGAGAAGGTCGTATAATGTGTGGGATACGAAGGTGTTGATGCTGCTGAACATACTGTTAGGCAAATACTGAGGAGACGAGGTACTGGCAGAAGTAAAGCTGTGAGGACCGGGCGTGAGTCGTGCTTCGGTGGCTCAGATGGTAGAGCACTTGCCCGCGAAAGGCAAAGGTCCCGAGTTCGAGTCTCGGTCGGGCACACAGTTTTAATCTGCCAGGAAGTTTCATATCAGCGCACACTCCGCTGCAGAGTGAAAATCTCATTCTGGATGCTGTTAAGCAATTCTTTCAGTGGCAGAAAATTTGTGTTAGAGTCTGGCTCTCAAAGAGCACTATTAAAGAAACTTGGTAGTTTGACTTTAAGAGTCAGGAGCACATGCCACACATTCCAGCACTGTCTGCCATCTGTGCCGTCGCATTCGTACCTCCAGATGCTGCTGCGAGTCACTATGTCTAAACGCAGTTCCAGGATTGTGTTTTAAATTTCTTTCTATTTAAAGACTTACTATCATTATGCCTTTCATTAGAATGACTGGCTATTTTCTTATTTACGCTTAACGTAGAAGTCTATTCCAACAATTAGTCTCCGATATTTCTCATATGAATATTCTGATAAACTAGAGATTAGAACAAAAATAAAGAATTGACAGCTACGAAGAGGAGAACCGTCCAATTTCCCCTCCTGGTCTTAATATATGGTATTTGGGTTGGCTTATATATATTTGCTTACGCCTGTCGTATATTTCTAGTAAGCGTCTATAATTCAACTGGTTTTATAACGTGTCTAGACTGCAACTATCACTCCCAGGTCGCTAGGCCACTCACGATTCATACTCCTGAGTGCTGACAGGGTGACTGGGACTTGCCAATGTTGTACAATACGTCCGGCAAGCCTGTGATAGTCAACCTACTTTCTGGAGTGACAGAATCATCCTTCTAAATTCAGTTGATATTTACTTGGTATTTCAATTAAATATTCTGAACAAATTCCACTTATGGTGCGTCACACAACCATGAAACGCACGTTTTAGTTCATAAAGGTCATTAGACGTAGAAATTAAAACTAATCTCGTTTTCATTGCGAATTATCCGTCTTAGCCATGACTGGGACAATGAGGGAGCACTGAAAGCCTTAGTTAGTCGCTGGCTGTGTGGAAAAGTCGTCGGATTCTAAAGTCAAGGCTGCTCTGGATCTAGGTTCAAGTCTAATGGGAGAACAGCATTTTGTCTCTTACGGGTTAGAGCTACAGGCGTTGGGCTTCCTAAATGTGGCGAATAATTCGCGGCAAATCGATCCTATGTGAAGCGAGAAAATTATTTTGGGACGTGATTTCTTCGACAACACTCACGCCATACAAGGCGCAAATGTTCGTGCTTCATCCACTGCTTTTATTCCTCTTTAAATACAAAGAGAAGAAAACGTCACAAATTTTAAGTTTTCTTACATTTAATGCTTCGTTTTGTAACACATAAACGACGCTACTCGTAACCTTCAAACATACAGCGTTCAAGATGTCAACGTAAGAACATACTAGAACCTCAAATAGCAAATGAAGTCTGATAAAAAAACTTATAGGAATCGCGTACCTGATAAAACCATCACGAACTTGTCACCAACGATCACTTCGTATGCTGCGTGAGCACTGTTTACCACATTGTTGTCACTGTAATGTGTACACTCAGTTTTTCGAAAATATATCACGCTGAAACCCAAACTACAATATTAAATAATCTTATGCTTTCTAATGTTGAAAATATATCACGCTGAAACCCAAACTACAATATTAAATAATCTCATGCTTTCTAATGTGAGTGCAGAAAATTCCTGTTTATGTCCTACCAATTCGTTGTCTGTTCAAGATTCCAAACACCTCCACGTGTCCTCGCAAGGTGCGTGTCGGTGTTCGAATCGCGCTCCAGCACAAAAATTTTCATTGTATCCTTTCAAGCTCTAGCATGAACACACCTAACTGCTGGTGAAAAATAATTTTGATTTTCAACATGTCTTCATTCGTTGTCAATAACAATGATAAGCGACCGATGAGACTTCCGGTAAGACACAAGACTTTCCGTCACGTCATTTCAAGTCATACGTGAGACTCCTAGCCACTGGTAAAAGGAATTCGATAGTTAACGTCTCTTCGCGTGTGGGTACGATTCCCAGTGAGCACTGAACTCTTAGTCACGTTAATTCTATTTCATACGTACGTAGACATTGCTGCTGGTGAATCTTTAACTTCGATTTCCGCTATAGAACAATGGCGGCAGGCGCCGGGCTCGAAACTCGTGAAAGCTAAATTATTCATTCATCTCGTCATTTCGGGTTCAAACATCTCTCTACTGCAACAACAATTCGATATGTGACGTTAGGTTGTACTTAAGTAACACTCCGATTAGGGGCTGGGTACGACTCTCCGTCCAACACAAAACTTTACGTTTTATTATTTCAAGTCTGTTACGCGTAAATTAAACAAGACTTAATATCTTTCGTCTTTAGTTAATAGGGATAATAGTTGCTGGATAGGAGTCCTGGTCCAGTACAAAGATTTCCGACATGTAATTTCAAGTTCAAATTTACTAAAAAACTAATTAAAAATAGAATATATTACGTCTCTTTTTGCGTAGTCAGGAATAAAGGTCAGAAGCGTGGGGAGTCTCGGTCAAGTGTGATAACTGTGCTTTGTCTGCATGCCTATAGATACTGTGTTCGAATTCATATCCACAACAAAAGTGTTGGCCTAGTATATTAAAGTTCAAACATATGCACGACCAACTCCTCATGACTTTTAATGTCACTTTGTCTTAGATAATACTGGCGATACGTAACTTTCGAATTGCACATAGATCCACGTGCCATCACATCTACATTTACATCTACGTCCACATGCTTTACTCTGCGCTTCACAATTAAGTTCCGGGTTGAAGGTTCATCAAACCACGTTCAAGCTACTTTTCTACCGTTCCACTGTCGGAAAGCGCACAGGACAAACCAGCACTTAATTCTAATGAAAAATACAGTGGTATTATTGGTGATACGTTTTTAATGCTGAGGTTCCGATACAGCACTTGACGCTCTTAATCAGTTTTCGGACTGGTTAGTTCATTAACGAGTTTATGCAAACGACAGTTAATATGTGGTTGTAAAACATTTCAAAGAACATGAATACATCTAATTACTATCTAACTTTGAGAGCCTAGATATTATTGAAAAATTTCATACTCACAAAGAAGAAATTAGTTTGGGAAAGGATTGCGGAATTATTTATATGGCTGAGTTCTGGTCATTAGTTGCCTCAGATAGTAATGAGGGTGGTAACATTTTATAAATGTAATAATAGTAGTGACTTGCAATTACTGCCATACAAAACAGCATTCTCAAGTGGGAAGTTGTGTTAAGCACTTTGCATAGTCAAACGATTGTACCGAAAAGAGAGTAGAGAACCTTCAAGACAGTTAGGTTACGTAGGTTGCGTGCAAAGCAGGCGAAACTTAATTCAGGTTGTTCGAATACTTTTTTAGCATGATAGTGCATGGAGTAATCAATATGAAACGAAATAAAAAGGAATATAAAAATCAAAATCATCTCAGCGTGATCTCTCTCCCATACCCTCCACCCCCCCCCCCTCCCTAGCATGATAAAAATATAAGAAAACGAAGGCAGAGAAAAGACACCGAAAAATTTGATAAAAATATATCACATGACAGGTGGAGTGACTGTCGCCTTTTAAAGGCTGTTGGATTGACGAAGTGTCTACCTCGTTATGCTATGTGCTCTCTCGACCATCTGGGCCTCCTCATTTGCATTTCCCACCTCTTTCTTGGAAAACGTTTCACTGTGGTTGGCACTAGTATCAGTACGCTTCTTTTAATGTGTTCTCTATGAACTATAAATAAATCTATCCATCTCGTGACTGTAGTTTATAATAGAAGGTTGGGTACTTGTGTGCAGCAGGTAATCCTAAGTATGATTTCCGGCAACTGCTGTCCTTTTCTGATTCCAACACGCAGTAAGGAACTGAATGAATTATGTTGAGTATGTGGAGAACTAAGTAAAAAAACAATTAATTGTGGTTAAAGATGTAATGGGTGCTCTTCTTAGACTCATGCTGTGTGTATGGAGGAATAGACAGTCTGAGGTTATCTTTGTGATGACTGCTTATCCGAAAAATGAACATTCTAAAAATTGAAGAAACGTGAAAGCGAAAGGCATTACACGTCCCATGCTACTGTTTGCCGAATCATATTACCATTTTCTAACAGAAATTGACAGAATATTGTGTGGTGACTATTTTCACAGTTGCACGCTTAATATAAAGTTATCTTGTCATATGCACCATTTCCTAACCACTGCGGATAATAACCCAATGAAGGGGGAAATCGTGCACAATGGCTTGTTCTTGTATTTGCAGTTACACGTCATTATACTGTTCCTGATGTTTAAATTGATGTAGTACAGAAATAGAAGAGAAATACAGCAATCTTACGCAAAACTGGGTGTGCGCTAATTATTATAAATGCATGAAAATAATAATTTTTGTTCAGTTACTTACTATTCGACCACCGTCCCTTGCAAGTAAAGCGTCTAATTTTTTAAACTCATATATTACCAATTATTTACACTTCTTATTCAAAGTGTAATTTAAAAAAAATTAGCATACATCAGTGAGTTACAACGGAAATTTGGCAGCGGTGATTGTTGCTGAGTGGCAGTACCAGTTAACAGCAGAAGACAAGGTCACACGGTCCTGTTTAAAAGTTACAGAACGATCACAAGTACTGATTAAAAGACGTTTGGATAAAATGAACAATGGCATTCAGATGGTCGACTGTGATATATGACCCAGTTACTTGTTTTTGTACTTTTTGAGTATCGTGAAAATATAAGAGAAGAGTTTCTATTTTGCAAGCCGCTTGAGTCAAAGGCCACAGTAGAAAACATTTGCAATATTATTGACCTTTCTCCTCAAAAGTAAGTATTCCTTGACAGAAATGTGTTGGTATTTGAACAGACTGGGCCAAGGCAATGTTTGGTCACTTAACACGGGTGTCAGCAATAGTGAAGGAAGTTGCACCTGATTGTCGAACCACACACTGTGTGGCACACAGAGAAGCATTGGCTGCTAATGATACACCCAAAACTCTTCATATTGTTTTGACGGACGTTGTTAAGATTATATGCTTAATTAAGGCAAGGGGTCTAAACTTACGGCTATTCACGCTATTGTACGAATATATGGAAGTTAAAAGTTTGTTCTTTCATGCTAAAGTAAGATACGTCTCTCGAGGCAAGATTTTAAACCGAACTTTTGGACAGAGGTCCGAGGATTTTGTGACAAAGGCTATGACACGGAAAATATTTTTTGCTGGTAATCAGCGGTTATAGACTGATAGTTTCGACAAGTTTCACATTATTATCCTACAAGGACGAGGCACGATATCTTTCTGAGCTGGTGACAAAGTATCGTTTTTCAAGATAATCTCGTCCGCTTTTAATTCACAAGTACTGAACAACAACGTTTTTGCATTCCGTACTCTTACATCGTTTTTGGAAGACATTGAATTAGCTCTCACGACAGATTTAATTCGAGACATTATTATACATTCTGAGATTCTTCAGAAAAGGTATCGAAAAGTACTTTCTCGAAGACTAAACCACATTTGCACTGAGAATCATTGCAAACCTTGGGGAGAGACAAGTTGACATATTTTGCATATTTTCATTCAGTAACGTCACATGGAATAATGTTTTGCTGTAACTCATCTTTAATAAAGAAAGTCTTCAGTGCACAGAAATGTGCTGTGAGAAAAGTATATGGTGCTCACCCACGATCATCTTACAGACGGTATGTTTACGGAGTTGGGCATTCGGACTACTGCTTCACAGTGTATTTATTCGCTCATGAAAATTGCTATAAATAATTCACTGCAGTTCAAAAGGAACAACGATGTACACACTTACATTACTATAGTGAAGAATGGCATTCATTACTCCACAATAAGGTTGTGTTTAGCACGAAACGGGGTGCACAATGTTGCATCAAAAATTTTTGATCACTTTACAGTGATACAAAATGTCTGACAAACAACAAAATAAAATTTTAAAACAATATGAGAAAGTTTCTCCTTGACAGCTCCTTTCTATTACTGTAATGTGTAAAAGGTGGTGGGTAGGAATTAGCAAAATGCTAATTTTCTTGTAAACATCTTGTAATTTTTGTAAAAAAAAGAAAGAACTTAGAAAAGTTCAGAATGCAACCATATGTGCAAATTAATTTGCAATGTGAATACAAAATTACTCTTTTTACGTCATAACGATCCATCATGAAAAATGGCCCCTAGAACGTATAACTAACTAATAAATCCCTTTTTAGAAAGGGACTGGAAGAAGTTATCACGAAAGAAACTTTCAGACATGACCAGTGGCAGTTCAATGAAAGATGCTTTCAAAACAAAACTCTGTTTCTTTTTGGACGGGAACAAAAACAGAATACCACTCTCCTTTCAAACAAGTAATCCAATTTTTAGCGTTACTACTTGTAAGTGTGGAAGTAGATTTTCTGAGTTGTTGTACTTTAAAAATAATTAAAGAAAAAGACGTGGAGTTGAAGAAAACTTGAAAGTTAAACTGAGCTCAATCGAGCCAGACTTTGAATCTCTATTTACAGTTAAATAGCAACATGCTCGCTGCTGAAAGAAATCTGACTAATTACTGATTGTGAAGTCTCATTTACAGTATAAGTTTGATTTGATTCTGAAATTCTTCGTTTATGTACTCTGATGTACTATACACGTTCAGCTCATTACTCTTAGCGCAATTGCTTTATCTTATTTGTGATATAAAAGTTTAATAACTATTTTAAACGTTATTCCTCTCTTACTCATTGAATATTTGTATCAAAAGCATCTTATTATAATTTCTTATTGTTTGCCACAAATGAGTAACACATGAGAATGTGAACAAATCAGTAAAAAGATGCTTCCATGAAACCTTATTACTTGTGTGTATTTACCATACGTAGTAGATGATCGGTACGACGCAAATTTCACATATGCTTTGTCAGCATTGAGCAAGATGACAAAAATTATTCAGTTCCTCACCCATGGGGCAGACGTCGCTTCACATTTCGCACCCCGATCCCTACCCCACTTCAGGGTTTGTTAAAAAGTGAACAAGGTATAGTGGTACGCCCAAATTTCCGAAAATGTAAAGTGGTACGCAGTGACAAAAATTCTGGGAAACCCTGTCCTGTCCCTTTGAGTATTCGATGAGAATACTAACATCGTCTAGAATTCGTTACTCGTTGAAAATTATCGAGTTTATAATATCCCATCCACGTCTAAGCAACATCGCGGTAATTCAAAGCGTTACAAGTACGGACTGGGTATAGTAAAATTGCAGCTACTTACAGAGATCCAGCGTGGCCAGTAACTATCGTATAGCAGGGTTAATGTTTAACCGGTTTACGTTGGAAAGCAATTAGTTCCAGTTTTGTCCGCAAGGTGAAAATCTGGCGTTGTGAATGCAAGAAAGGCATATTTAAATGTTTCTACATGTAATGGATTAGGAACGGGATGTGGCAGAAAAGGTCAGACAAGTGAGAAAGACATAATATTGTTTTTATATTAACTGCTGCGTACACAGTTTGTTGAACACGAGCACCGGAGACGTCGATGAAATGCTGTACAGCGCGAAATTTGCACCTAGTGGCCAAACTTAGAACTAATTTTTCCAGCGTAAATCGGTTCTGCATGGACGCTTTAGCTTATCTTCCAAGTTTCGCCGCCATACGATAATTACCGCTCACGCTGTACCGCTGTGAGTAGCTGCAATTTAATTACAACCATCCGCTATTAATAACACAGAAGAATACTCACACCTATGCTTAGTATCTCTATTTGGTCAGCTTGTCTGGATCATTTAATGCTAATGTAACATATTGCGTTCGCGTTAAATGGGTCCCCCGCCCTCCTCGTTTACGTAAGAATGCGCGGACGGAGAACATACGCAAAGTGCTGTCGAGGCAGACTCGCACTGAAATAGAATGTGCTGAGCGGCGAACGCTCGAGATGTACGGGGCGCCGGCTACGCTGCCCTCGTTCCGTCTCGGTCGCAGCGGGCTCCGGCATGACAAACGGGAGCAGATAGCATCTGAGCGGCGCGCCAAGATATGTATGTACTTGTCGCTGCGGTACAGCGAGCAGCCCCGTGTGTTTACCGTGTCGTGTATGGCTGCTAACGGATGTCGTGAGCGGACGCCCGTACTCTGTCAACGCAGACTCCCGCCTGTTCTCGGGGCATTGAGTCAGACGGAGCGAGCTGCACTCGTGGGCGTTCTGGCAGCTAAGACGAAACGGCATTACAGACTGGTTACTTTGGGAACCTATCAACACTCGTCGTTATCGCATTATCAAATATGCAGCCATCACTGTTTTTGTGTTTGAAAAGAAAAATCTATATTATTAAATTCCCACAATCAGTGGCTAGAGAGTTACATACGAGGGTGAGTCAAATGAAAACCTTAAATATTTTTTTAAATATTATTTATTGTGCAGAAGTGCTACAAAGCTGTATCACTTTTCAACATAATCTCCCCCATGCTCAATACAAGTCCTCCAGCGCTTACAATGTTCATAAATTCCTTTAGAAAAAAATTCCTTTGGTAGTCAGCGCACTCACTCACGCACCGCGTGGAGTACCTCTTCATCAGAACGGAACGTATTTCCTCCCATTGCGTCTTTGAGTGGTCCAAACATATGGAAATCACTTGGGGCAAGGTTAATTGAGTATGGTGGATGAGGAAAACACTCAAAATGCAGGATCTCTGATTGTTGCAACTGTTGTACGGGCAGTGTGGGGCCTTACATTGTCATGCTGCAAAAGGATACCTGCTGACAGCAAACCCACGTCGCTTTGATTTTATTGCAGGCCACAGATAATTTTTAGGAGATCTGTGTCTGATGCAATGGTGACAGTGGTCTCTCTAGGCATGTAATGCTCTAAAATTACGCCTTTTTCGCCCCAAAAGAGAGTCAGCATAACCTTCCCTGCTGATGGTTCTGTTCTAAACTTCTTTGGTTTTGGTGACGAGGAATGGCGCCATTCCCTGCTCCTCTCTTCGTTTCCGGTTGGTGGAAATTAACCCAGGTTTCGTCCCCAGTAACGATTCTTGCAAGGAAGCCATCACCTTCTCGTTGAAAGCGCCGAAGAAGTTCTTCACAAGCTCATTTCAGGAGTCAGTTGCCGTGGCACCCATCTTGGAGATACTTCGTGAAACTGGAGCACATCAGGCACAATGTGGTGTTCCGACCCATGGCTAATCTGTAAACTTGCTGCAATGTCATTCAGTGTCACTCGGCGGTTTTCCTTCACTATGGCTTCAACTGCTTCAACGTTCTGTGGAGTCACAACTCGTTGTGCCTGACCTGGACGAGGAGCATCTTCCACTGAAGCCACACCATTTGCGAACTTCCTACTCCATTCGTAGACTTGCTGATGTGACAAACATGCATCAACGTACTGAACCTTGATTCGTCGATGAATTTCAATAGGTTTCACACCTTCACTACGCAAAAACCGAATAACAGGACGCTGTTCTTCCCTGGTGTAAGTTGCAAGTGGGGCGGCCATCTTTATACTGATACTGCGACGGTATGCGTGCATCTGCACTATGCTGCCACCTCCAGGCCGTTGTGCACGCTGTTTGTAGCACGCTTACCAAGTTATAGGATAACGGCGCGAAATTTCGATTTGTTATTACAAATTTAAGGTTTTCATCTGACTCACCCCCGTATTAGACTGCTGGTAGCGCAAAATTCTGGTTAAACTAGCATAAAATTTGCAAAAAATATTCTGTTGACAAACATTTCCAGGGCATTGTTTCCCTTTTTTGTTAGTATGTAGGGTAGTGTTCTTCGCAGTTAGCTTTCTGAGGAAGGGGGTAATCAGTTGTATGAAATTAATAATGCCTTGAAAAGAAGTTATCAACAAACATGAAACAACCTACATATGATCTGACGATCAGCAACAAAATGAAATATTATTCCAAATTATTCGATGAATGCGAATTTCTTCACATCACCTACAACGTGTAGTGAGAGTCAAATGATGTTTCAGGCTTAAAGGGAGACGTATAAGACAACGATTTAAGGATATTGACTGCGATATACGAAGGTTGGGGTCGGGCCAGGAAGCGCTCATAGATATCCAAACTGGTTAAGACGACCATTTACGATAAGCGCGAAATCCCAGTCTGAGTCCCGGTCCGGTACAAATGTTCATATACCACAGTTGGGTAATAAATCTATACCCATTGTAGCCGATGTCATGGAATTCGCATTCAGTGACAGCGAATATTTTTGAATAAAAATGAAACAAGATCAATGGTGTGTAATCACATTAAATGAAGTAATACAGAGGAAAATATATTAAAAAATATGACAGCAACAATGCAATACTTTTGATATTTGCGTAGAAAAATAGCTGACAATGGCCGAAGTCAAGAGGATATAAAATTCAGACGGGCTATAACAAGAAAAACTTTTCTCAGACGTGAGCAATTTATAGGTGTAAATATAAATAAAAGGTTCAGAACGCCTTTTCTCGAAGTATTTGTAGGACATGGACAATAATCAATACCGTGAAAAGAACTTCTTGTGAAATATGATGTTACAGAATAATTATGGAGACGAATCGGATAGTAATGAGGTACTGAATAGTACTGGAGAGAAAACATCTTTGAGGGTCAACTGGATTAAAACAGAGTACAGGTTGATAGTACAAACTATGAGGGAATCGATGGATAGCTAATTTGGTTATGGGAAGCAGGACATCGGTCAAAGATAGTGCAGATACAGACCAATGCTGGACTACAATAAGTACGTTCAAGCAGCTGTAAGCTGCAGTTCTTATGCACAATATAGACATGCACGGAGAGATTAATCAAGAAGGGCTTGAGACTGTAGACTACGAACTGGAATCAAAACACAGATTTTTCAGGATCTTAGCCCAGAATTGGGTGGGAGGGGTGTTGGGTTCTTAGGGTACATGTTCTTTTTCATACGTATTAATTAGGAATATCGAATGGGTCGTTCTCTGCACAGACCCGACTTACAACTTGTTCTGCTTCCTTTAGCCTACCTTACCAGTTGTTTAGACTTAAGAATTTGGATTCAGTGTTATCTTTAGAGTAAACTGTGCAGGTTTCTGCGGGACATGTTGCACGTGTAATGAGCTGGCCTGATTCAGCACCCCTTGATTCTTCGTTTTACTTTGGCGTCATTAAAAGAGTGTGATGTGTATTTTCGAATTGTCGCAAGTGATCAGCTGTCCCCTGACCCAATTAAGCATTCCACTTCGTGAAACGAAATCCTGCTAGCATCAAGAGATTAGCGCACTCGTAGCAGCGAAAACATCGAACATGGAAAGAGGCACGGGGAGCGCTACTTGAACTTCTGTTATAAATTTATTGAAAGATACGTATTTTGTGTTGAACTTTTTTCATTATCGGAACTTATGGACTTCTCATGCTCGTAACTCATGTACGGAAAGGTTAAGATGAATATATTCTTAAGCAAAAAATTATTCTCTGCACGTGGTTTATCGTTCCTCAGTGTTTGAAGGGAAACTTCTGAATCATCTCGTATTCTATTCAGCAGATAGCACTGGACTGTGGTTACGTACACTAGTGAATTTCACCACGCGAAACTGGGAAACGATAGATAATTAGTTGTTAAAAATGATTGTAAATATTAAAACAAGTAAAGACAACATGAGTCATCTGTATGACGAAGATTCTTCTCTGCTTGGGATAACTATATGATTCAAAGGCAAATCGTAGTTACATTTTCACAGTGATCGGTGTAGTTGACGAGTGCAACGGCGCAAGGATGCAGAATACAATATACCGGCGAGTTGCAGATCGAAGAGAAACTGCAGTCTCAGCGTCGAATTTGCCACAAAGCGTCATTTCAAATCTCTGGCGTCCCTTGTTAGGTACACTAACTACTCATCGTAGCCAAGTCCGAAGTAGATGGAAAAAAAGGGTAGGCATGTGAATGCGAGCTGCGTCACACGCTGTTGATGCACTGTGCATTTCGGGATCAGGATATCAGCCGGGAGGGGGGGGGGAGGGGGGAAGTGCTACGAAACCATTCCCCAGATCTTAAGGCTCATTTCTCGGGTCTGGGCACTTCCGACGATTGTTGCATGGCCATAAGGGCCCGCTGTCGCCACGCAGTGGACGTCAAATTGAGCTAATGACGTGCAAATTGCAGCCTTCGTCACCGATGAATGGCAGTCAGCACTGGTGCATGAACCAGACGTCAGATGTGGACGCCCATAAACAGCAACGTTCTCTCGAGAGACGTTGAGAAGACCCTGTTGGTAGCCCCTTGGTTCATCTGGGCGGTCAGCTGCTCATCAACTGCAGGTGTATTCGCTCGTACACATCTCTGCAGTGTCGTTCACCCCTTTCGTCTATGCCCCATGGTGCACAACAGTTGCTTTGGTGCTAGTTTTGAATAGCATCGCTTTGCCATGCACGGTATACTTTAACAATGGATGCAGGTGAACAGTTTACAGGTTTAGTATTACGGAAAATTTTCCACCGTTGGCCCTAAAGCCAATGATCATGGCCTTTTTAAAGTCAGATAAATCGCTCCGTTTGCACATTATGACAACGACTTCAATGTTTTCCGCGGCCTCCCGACATTCTTTGTATACCCTCGACTGCTAATGCCGCCACCTGCCATTTGTGAATGGTCTTGCACGTTGACGTCAAAAAAAAAAACAAAAAAAATAAATGGCTCTGAGCACTATGGGACTTAACATCTATGGTCATCAGTCCCCTAGAACTTAGAACTACTTAAGCCTAACAAACCTAAGGACATCACGCAACAGCCAGTCATCACGAGGCAGAGAAAATCCCTGACCCCGCCGGGAATCGATCCCGGGAGCCCGGGCGCGGGAAGCCAGAACGTTGACATCGAACATAGGCGATTTCCACATTAATGTGACTGGAAGTATATGAAACAAAGGTCAACCTTACGTTGAGGTGCAAGGCACTATATCAACATCAACGATAAAGTCACCGTACCATCGAAACTGAATTTAGAAAGCTTCCGAGATCCGACCACAGAGCTGGACAATACTCCAGAAGCAGAATTCTTCAAGTTTCACATAACTAGTTTATTAACATTAATTAATCCCTGCTTAGTCTATCAAACACTGCTTGTATGTTCATTTAGCGCACGACTCTACCATGTAATACAATCATCTACTCAAACGCTAAGCCACAACGCTCGCTTACGGAATTCGTAACATGCGTACCAGAGTTCTTGTAATATTTGCTTATTGCAAGGATGTTTCTAACACTTTGGATCAGTAAGTTCCGACAGCGGAAAGCAGTACCACATTCGAGCAGTAAGTACACCCCAGAGGCTCCATCCTGCACCCAGGAGTGCTGTAGGCTGACTCCCAGATTTCATGAACTTCCAACAGCTTCCGAAATTGTGTACACACTGGAGCCTTGTAGGCTGCGACCATAGCATTCAGCCTGCATTGTGTCGCTTTCCTGTAGCATGTTTTCTTACTGTTAAGGTGAAACCAAACTGTCAGCTTCCGGTTGCCGACGATGTGAACACCTGTCGCAGGGTCCCTGGGGAAGTCTCTTGCAACTCAGATGAATGCTGGATAATCCTACGCTGACAATGTCTGTCGAATGAGATCCAAATAAACATGAAGTTACTGTCCAGTTAAGTACCAACTCAGAGAACTGCATCTTCGAATACTCCCCTCTACAGACTTGGAATTAATATGTTAGCAGCAAGTGCTATTTAAGTACGGTTACTTCGAACTTAATGGAAAACTGTTTCAACAATTAGATGGTCTTGCAGTGGATAATCCATTAGCGAACATTCCAGTAGACATCTTTATAATTTCATCAGAAAAATTTAGAAGTTATGCTTCTAAAGAATAAGGCATTCAGTCTTATTTGAGGTACGTGGAAAATATTTTGATCACGTACAATGGAATAAATGATGGAGTAGACCAGCTCTTGGAAATATTTGCAACTCTTCATGAGAAAATTACTTTCGCTTGCAAGTTGCAAATTTTAAAATCGTGGGATAAAATTTTCGAGTCTTTACAACAGATGACCGACTAACTTTTGGTAATTTTCGTAAAGCAATAAGCACCGACCACATCGCACGTTCGGATTCAACAAATCCTCAGTCCCATAAAACAGCTTCCTTTTATTCATCTGTTCATCATCGCGCTGCAGTCACAACTTTATCAACGGCTAAATTAAAAAAAGAAATTAATTTAATTAAAACAGCAGCCTGTAATAACAGTTATGTGCGCTCATCAGTAGAAAAGTTTTCGAAGAGAAAGCTAATAAAAGAGTCAATACTCTAGGTAATTGACGAAATGGGGACAATATAGGAATACTTATTTCAGTACCTTGTTCAGGAAACGTATGGTATAGGATTCAGCGTCTGTTGGTTAAGAAATATGCATGCAAAGTTGCCTTCTTCACGAATAAAAGTACACAAGAGAAAATTTAATACATCATTTAAAAACTTCAAACGAAATTTTACGAACCAATGGAGTTTACAAATTTGCTTGCGGTACGTGTCCGCGAGTTTATATCGCACTGGCCAGTAGAGCGTTTAACATAAGATGCAAGGAACATCTGTTAGGAAAGAAGGGTACCAGGTTATAATTCCACTTTGGTGCACCATTTGTTGACATTGGGAAACAATCCAAGAGGATTAGGGGAAAGGAAGATTCTACATGGAGAGAAGAAAGGGTGGAAGCTTGATGTCTTGGAAGAAGTTGAGATCCTTAGACATATGATCAGTAAATACACAACTACAGTTAAGAAACAGAAGCTTCCTTAACGCTTTTGAGCCGTTGCTCGAAACTGCATTATGGTTTGGCTCATGTTTCGTTTCACTTCAGTTTCGTAAGCTTTCTTTTCCATTTTAATTCGTGAACTTTATATTTACTTGCCGACAGAACTCCAGACGGTACTGTTTCTGGTTCTGTAAGTTTTACATAAAGAATATTTTTCTTTTTTTCATACTGTAATATCGCATTAAAGTCCTTGTGTAATACTATTTTTAAATCTAGCCACCACATATCTTCGTATTTAACCATTTCATTCATTTAGAGCTACGTACTGTCGTGCTTATTTTTCTTAAATATTATTTTATTCCTGTTATATTGTCTTTTATATTGTCCCTGCTTTTCATTATGCGCAGTTTGTCTTGTTTAAAACACTTGACAACGTAACTACTTGCCACACGTGTATCTCAATGTCGGTTCTTAAAATAAGCTGTACCTGAGGAGTAATTCATGCAGTTTTATGCAGGACTTAATCTATGATTTCTGCTATTTGACTTGAGCGTTTTAGCTCATAATGTAAGCTTATAATTTTAACGTAATGTGAGTTAAATAAGTACATTTTTTATTCCATGTACATCAAATGCTGTTGTAATGTATTGGTTATTTTACATGTTTATTTTGTCGTATGCTTGAAACATTATAGGTGAGTTTATTCCTTCTGAAGAAGATACCTCTATTGTAGCCATTTGTGGAAATGAAACATAGACGATAAGCTATTTACACAAAAAGAAAACAGAAGCTTTCGAAATGTTGAAGATTATATGAGTAGAGTACGTAACTCACTGAAGAGCAAAAGAAATTGGTACGCCTGACTAATATCGTGTAGAGACCCGCGAGCACGCAGAAGTGCCGAAACACAACGTGACATGCACTCGAATAATGTCTGAAGTAGTGTTGGAGGGAACTGACGCCACCAATCCTGCAGGATTGTCTATAAATCCACAAGAGTAGGAGGGGTGGTGGAGATCTCGTCTGAACACCACGTTACAAGTCATCACAGATGTGCTCAATAATGTTCATGTCTGTGAAGTTTGGTGGCCAACGGAAGTGTTTGAATTCAAAAGAGTGTTCCTGGGGCCACTCTGTAGCAATTCTGGAAGTGTGGGGTGTTGCATTGTCCTGGTGGAATTGCCCAAGTCCTTCGGAATCCACAATGGACATGAATGGCTGAAGATGATCGGACAGAAAGCTTACGTACTTGTCAGCTGTCATAGTCGTAACCAGACGTACCGGGGGTCCCATATCACGCCAACTGCACACGCGCCACACCATTATGGAGCCTCTACCAGCTTGAACAGTCGTCGACTGACATGCAGGATTCATGAAGTTGTCTCCATAGTCGTACATGTCCATCCAACCGATACAATTTGAAACGAGACTCCTCCGACAAGGCAACATACTTCCAGTCGCCAATTGTCCAATGTCGGTGTTGAGGGCCCAGGCGAGGCGTAAAGCTTTGTGTCAAGCAGTCATCAAAGGTACACGAGTGGGCCTTCGGCTCCGAAAGCCCATATCGATGAAGTTTCGTTGAATGGTTCGCACGCTGACACTTATTGATGGCCAGGCATTGAAATATGCAGCAATTTGAGGAGGGATTGCACTTCTGTCACGTTGAACGATTCTCTTCGGTCGTCGTTGGTGCCATTCTTACGGATCTTTTTCCGGCTTCAGCAACGTCGCAGATCTGATATTTTACCAGATTCCTGACATTCACGGCACACTCGTGAAACAGTCGTGTGGGAAAATTCCCACTTCGTCGCTCTTCGGTGATGCTGTGTCCCATCGCTCGTGCACCGACTATAACGCCACGTTCAAACACACTTAAATCTTGATAACCTGCCATTACAGCAGCAGTAACCGATCTAACAACTGCGCCAGTCACGTGTTGTTTTATGCAGACTTTGCCAACCGCAACGCTGTGTTCTGCCTGTTTGCATATTTCTGTATTTGATTACGACTGCCTATACCAGTTTCTTGTCGCTTCATTGAGATAAGGACGTACTAAATAGAATTGGGGGAACAAAAAATTTGTGGCACAACTTGACCAGAAGAAGGGATCGGTTGATAGTTCTGAGACATTAAGGGGTCATCAATTTAGTATAAAATGGATGTGTTGGGGGTGAAAATTGTAGACAGAGACCAAGAGATGAGTGGAGTAAGCAGATTCAGAAGGATACAGGTTGCAGAAGTTATTCGGAGATGAGGAGACTCGCAAATTAGAGAGTATCATGTATCATAACAGCCTCTAGTGGTGCTTTAAGGAAATGACTGGCTCTGTACGTAGTTTAGTGAAAGTTTAATTGCGGTATGTTTAAAATTGTGATATTGCAAATGTTTTCTTCCCATTCAACAGAAAGCCAGTATGTACACTCCTGGAAATTGAAATAAGAACACCGTGAATTCATTGTCCCAGGAAGGGGAAACTTTATTGACACATTCCTGGGGTCAGATACATCACATGATCACACTGACAGAACCACAGGCACATAGACACAGGCAACAGAGCATGCACAATGTCGGCACTAGTACAGCGTATATCCACCTTTCGCAGCAATGCAGGCTGCTATTCTCCCATGGAGACGATCGTAGAGATGCTGGATGTAGTCCTGTGGAACGGCTTGCCATGCCATTTCCACCTGGCGCCTCAGTTGGACCAGCGTTCGTGCTGGACGTGCAGACCGCGTGAGACGACGCTTCATCCAGTCCCAAACATGCTCAATGGGGGACAGATCCGGAGATCTTGCTGGCCAGGGTAGTTGACTTACACCTTCTAGAGAACGTTGGGTGGCACGGGATACATGCGGACGTGCATTGTCCTGTTGGAACAGCAAGTTCCCTTGCCGGTCTAGGAATGGTAGAACGATGGGTTCGATGACGGTTTGGATGTACCGTGCACTATTCAGTGTCCCCTCGACGATCACCAGTGATGTACGGCCAGTGTAGGAGATCGCTCCCCACACCATGATGCCGGGTGTTGGCCCTGTGTGCCTCGGTCGTATGCAGTCCTGATTGTGGCGCTCACCTGCACGGCGCCAAACACGCATACGACCATCATTGGCACCAAGGCAGAAGCGACTCTCATCGCTGAAGACGACACGTCTCCATTCGTCCCTCCATTCACGCCTGTCGCGACACCACTGGAGGCGGGCTGCACGATGTTGGGGCGTGAGCGGAAGAGGGCCTAACGGTGTGCGGGACCGTAGCCCAGCTTCATGGAGACGGTTGCGAATGGTCCTCGCCGATACCCCAGGAGCAACAGTGTCCCTAATTTGCTGGGAAGTGGCGGTGCGGTCCCCTACGGCACTGCGTAGGATCCTACGGTCTTGGCGTGCATCCGTGCGTCGCTGCGGTCCGGTCCCAGGTCGACGGGCACGTGCACCTTCCGCCGACCACTGGCGACAACATCGATGTACTGTGGAGACCTCACGCCCCACGTGTTGAGCAATTCGGCGGTAAGTCCGCCCGGCCTCCCACATGCCCACTATACGCCCTCGCTCAAAGTCCGTCAACTGCACATACGGTTCACGTCCACGCTGTCGCGGCATGCTACCAGTGTTAAAGACTGCGATGGAGCTCCGTATGCCACGGCAAACTGGCTGACACTGACGGCGGCGGTGCACAAATGCTGCACAGCTAGCGCCATTCGACGGCCAACACCGCGGTTCCTGGTGTGTCCGCTGTGCCGTGCGTGTGATCATTGCTTGTACAGCCCTCTCGCAGTGTCCGGAGCAAGTATGGTGGGTCTGACACACCGGTGTCAATGCGTTCTTTTTTCCATTTCCAGGAGTGTATTTCACACGGTATACTATCTGTGCTTTTCTCACCCTACTCTATTTCTGTTTTCTTCGTTCCAGCTCATCGGTTAATCTCACGCTACTATTTCTCGTCATTTCTCTGACCAATCAGCTTCTTATATCAATTTGATCCCTTCCATATTGCTGGTATACGTTCGTGTGAGATGTCATTACGTAGATTCGCCAGGACCGTAATGAACAATTGCTTCATACGATGTTAACAAGACCGACGTTTCTTCCATATATTCATTACTGTAGATATGGTTATTGACAATATTATTATTGCTATTATTATTATTATGCTACTACTGTACAATAAAATTATAGTGTTGACTCACTAAGGATGTCTGATAAGATGTATTCTAGGTAGAGAGATAAAATTATTCCAGGGGAATAGCAACACGAACGGTAGCTACTACTTGCTGTTCCCGTATAAGCTGGATGAAATGCGCAGAATTCTTAATATATGACTCCGTATGGCCAACCAGGTTCCATAATATGTGGGCCAATTAATCCCGTCGACAACCAGCCTCAAACGACAGCTTTCCTACTGAACATTAGGTACTCAATATACAGGGTGAGTCACCTAACATTACCGCTGGATATATTTCGTAAACCACATCAAATACTGACGAATCGATTTCACAGACCGAACGTGAAGAGAGGGGACTAATGTAATTGGTTAATACAAACCATAAAAAAATGCACGGAAGTATGTTTTTTAACACAAACCTACGTTTTTTTAAATGAAACCCCGTTAGTTTTGTTAGCACATCTGAACATATAAACAAATACGTAATCAGTGCCGTTTGTTGCATTGTAAAATGTTATTTACATCCGGAGATATTGTAACAAAGTTGACGCTTGAGTACCACTCCTCCGCTGTTCGATCGTGTGTATCGGAGAGCACCGAATTACGTAGGGAGCCAAGGGAACGGCGATGGACCTTAGGTACAGAAGAGACTGGAACAGCGCATTACGTCCACATGCTAACACCTTTTGATTGGTCTTTTTCACTGACGCACATGTACATTACCATGAGGGGTGAGGTACACGTACACACGTGGTTTCCGTTTTCAATTACGGAGTGGAATAGAGTGTGTCCCGACATGTCAGGCCAATAGATGTTCAGTGTGGTAGCCATCATTTGCTGCACACAATTGCAATCTCTGGCGTAATGAATGTCGTACACGTCGCAGTACATCTGGAGTAATGTCGTCGCAGGCTGCCACAATACGTTGCTTCATATCCTCTGGGGTTGCATGCACATCACGGTACACATTCTCCTTTAACGTACCCCACAGAAAGAAGTCCAGAGGTGTAAGATCAGGAGAGCGGGCTGGCCAATTTAAGCGTCCTGCACGTCCTATGAAACGCCCGTCGAACATCCTGTCAAGGGTCAGCCTAGTGTTAACTGCGGAATGTGCAGGTGCACCATCGTGCTGATACCACATACGTCGACGCGTTTCCAGTGGGACATTTTCGAGCAACGTTGGCAGATCATTCTATAGAAACGCGATGTATGTTGAAGCTGTTTGGGCCCCTGCAATGAAATGAGGACCAATGAGGTGGTCGCCAATGATTCCGCAACATACATTTACAGTCCACGGTCGCTGACGCTCTACCTGGCTGAGCCAGCGAGGATTGTCCACGGACCGGTAATGCATGTTCCGTAGATTCACTGCCCCGTGGTTTGTGAAACCCGCTTCATCGGTACACAGTTAGAACTGCAACGCTTTCTCTGTTAATGCCCATTGACAGAACTGCACTCGATGATTAAAGTCATTACCATGTAATTGCTGATGTAGCGACACATGAAACGGGTGAAAGCGGTGACGACGCAGTATGCGCATGACACTACTTTGACTCAGTCCACCGGCTCTCGCAATGTCCCGTGTACTCATGTGTGGGTTCATGGCAACAACAGCTAACACACCAACTGCACCCGCTTCCCCTGTGACGGGCCTGTTACGGACCCGTTTGCGTGCTACGACCATACCTGTTGCATACAGTTGGCGGTAGATGTTTTGCAATGTGCGGCACGTTGGGTGCTCTCTGTCCGGGTACCGTTCTGCATACACCCTGCAGGTTTCAGCTGCGTTGGTCGACACTCGCCATAGATGAGTATCATCTCCGCCTTTTCACAGTTCGAATGCACCATGGTCACAGTTCCTACAACACTACACTATCACAGACGTCTGGTAACACGGTGTACTATAGTTGGTCTGCGTGCGGAGACGAATGCAGAATAACAATAGCAGCAAGCGCTACATGCGGACACTGCGACAGCTAGACCAAACCACAACAACCGAGCGAGGTGGCGCAGTGGTTAGACACTAGACTCGCATTCGGGAGGACAACGGTTCAATCCCGCGTCCGGCCATCCTGATTTAGGTTTTCCGTGATTTCCCTAAATCGCTCCAGGCAAATTTTGGGATGGTTCCTTTCAAAGGGCACGGCCGACTTCCTTCCCCATCCTTCCCTAATCCTATGAGACCGATGACCTCGCTGTCTGGTCTCCTTCCCCAAAACAACCAACCAACCAACCACAACAGTGCACTACAGCCACACTCGTAAACGCGGTCGTCATCGTAAACATGTCCCTGCAGATGCTGCTCGCCGACCGTGGCCCGTGTTTGTTACAACACGCAACTGAACGTCGGAGGTTTCAAGCGTCAACTTTAGGTTACAATATCTCCGGATGTAATTAACATTTTACAATGCAACAAACGGCACTGATTACATATTTGTTTATATGTTCAGATGTGCTAACAAAACTAACGTGGTTCCATTGTAAAAACGTAGGTTTGTGTTAAAAAACATACTTCCGTGCATTTTTGTATGGTTTGTATTAAACAGTTACAATAGCCCCTCTCCTCACGTAGGTCTGTGGATCGGTTCGTCAGTATTTGATGTCGTTTACGAAATATATCCAGCGGTAACGTTAGGTGACTCACCCTGTATTCTGGGAAGCAGCTCAGGGAAAAGTTTTGTTTTCGAGAAACTTAGATTCATATTTAATAAATGAATCTAAAAATATTGTTCAAATACAGTTCAGCTCAGACAATTTTGCGAGAACGTTCAGTTGTCAGAATGTGTCAGCTAACAACAGACGAAACAAGTTCATCGCCGTTGTCGTTATTACGTTTAGACCTGATAAGCTGCTAACAAAATGTCCACCCCTCCATTTCTCTAAGTTTATTTTTCGGTAGCTAAGAGAGCTGTTGTCGGGCGGTACACGTGACAAACCTGACACAGTCCTGTATCCTCTGCCTCCTTCATTTCAACTGCTGGCCTGGCGCCCTAGCACCAGGCTTGCGTCCTGCAACCTCACTTCCTAGCGTCTGCTAAGTCGAGTGGAAAAACTGAAACCTTGCGTCATTAATTTATTGTGCAGCGTGTGAGAGCAGGGCGCCGCACTGATCTCCTCTTCTCATTACGCTCTGACAGACATCAGGCAATGGAAGCCGAAAGCGGATTAATGATAGTGAAGAAGAGCGCTTTAACTGATTATAAAGCACTCCACTCAGCGCCAGTTCATTTGCGAACGTGAATGCGCACAATATACTTGTCCTCGAAGATAATTTATTTGACGTAGGCTGCTGGTAAGCCATCCAAAATGATAACTTGCAGACAGAGATGAAATTACATGTTAATGGTGGTCTGATTTGTATGACACCCATTGAACCTGCCTGCTTTCCAGGAGGACTCAGCTTCGAGCTATCTATTCTTCGGATATCACCGGAACAAACGGAATGCATGTTGAGTGAAGGAGACTCTTTTACAAGGTAGGCAAATTATTTAATTACAGAGAACATGTTGTTAATCAGGCGTTAGACGCAACGCTAGAGCAACTCAGAGTCTAATACCGGGATAAGCCTTGGGGCCTGCGCATGTATAGCGTGGTTTCTGTAAAGCAGCAACGAGATGAATCTTACCTAAGTAACTACTCACATAATAATCTGAATAATGTCCGTTCCGATGACTGAGTGCATGGCGGTACGGTTGTTCAACATGTTCGGTCAGAGAACTGGTTGGCCTCTGTAATAAAAAGCTGAGTGGAACGATCAACAAACAAACTTTAACGGATATCATGTGACGTCCTCAACGACCAAACCTAACGATCAACAACGAACAAAAATACAATAAATAAATAAATAAATAAAAAGTGGTCAGCGTGATGGATTGCCGTCCTACGGGCCCGGGTTCGATTCCCGACTGGGTCGGGGATTTTCTCCTCTCAGGTACTGGGTGTTGTGTTGTCATCATCATCATTTCATCCACATCCAGAGCGCAGGTCGCCCAATGTGGCGTCGAATGTAATAAAGCCGGCACCACGGCGGCCGGGCCTGCCCCGTAAGGGGACTCCCGGCCAATTACGCCAAACTCTCATTTCCGTTTTTCCATCTGAATAATCATAATCGTAACAAAATATTTGTGTCTCCTCATTTACTGAAACTATAAAATAATACAACGCGTAGCAAGCAACATAAACCGCCTCCACAATGAATGAAACTTGGCAGTGAAGTATAACGTCATCAGTGTAATAACTGAAGAACAACGACAAAGGGCTACAAGTTTCACAGGAGGGAAATCGTATCAAATACTTTAAATTTTGACTGTAACTACTTCTGGCAACGACAAACTGATTGGTGATAATGATGGGACAGTCCATTGAATACTTACTGAAATGAATGCATAACCGTTGCAACACAAACGTGGACTATGCATAATAACATACGTGACACACATCCAGTTGTTAGTTGCCTATATTTTTAACAGAAGGTGCTATGAATGAGCAGCAGGACTTTACAAGTTGGAGGTGAAGTCTACAATGCACAGGTTTTTGGAGCTCGGTCTATCGAAGCTCCCATCATTGGTACAGGTTCGGTCGGGTTCTCCGAGGTTGCTTTGCTACATGTGCCCCAATGCCCCCTCGCAAGGCTAGTATCCATTACAAGCTGCGATTACATTACATTACAGAGGGTCTAAACAAGGCGATGTACTTCAGGATAATATTATGGAAATGGAAGAGGATGTAGATGAAATGGGAGATATGATACTGAGTGAAGAGTTTGACAGAGCACTGAAAGACCTGCGTCGAAACAAGGCCCCGGGAGTAGACAACATTCCATTAGAACTACTGACAGCCTTGGGAGAGCCAGTCCTGACAAAAATCTACCATCTGGTGAGCAAGATGTCTGAGACAGGCGAAATACCCTCAGATTTCAAGAAGAATATAATAATTCCAATCTCAAAGAAAGCAGGTGTTGACAGATGTGAAAATTACCGAACTATCAGTTTAATAATCCACGGCTGCAAAATAGTAACACGAATTCCTTACAGACGAATGGAAAAACTGGTAGAAGCCGACCTCGGGGGAGATCAGTTTGGATTCCGTAGAAATGTTGGAACACGTGAGGCAATACTGACCTTACGAATTACCTTAGAAGCTAGATTAAGGAAAGGCAAACCTACGTTTCTAGCATTTGTAGACTTAGAGAAAGCTTTTGACAATGTTGACTGGAATACTCTCTTCCAAATTCTAAAGGTGGCAGGGGTAAAGTACAGGGAGCGGAAGGCTATTTACAATTTCTACAGAAACCAGATGGCAGTTATAAGAGTGGTGGAGCATGAAAGGGAAGCAGTGGTTGGGAAGGGAGTGAGGCAAGGTTGTAGCCTCTCCCGATGTTATTCAATCTGTATATTGAGCAAGCAGTAAAGGAAACAAAAGAAAAATTCGGAGTAGGTATTAAAACCCATGGAGAAGAAATAAAAACTTTGAGGTTTGCCGATGACACTGCAATTCTATCAGAGACAGCAAAGGACTTGGAAGAGTAGTTTAACCGAATGCACAGTGCCTCGAAAGGTGGATATAAGATGAACACCAACAAAAGCAAAACGAGGACAATGGAATGTAGTTGAATTAAGTCTGGTGATGCTGAAGTAGTTAGATTAGGAAATGAGACACTTAAAGTAGTAAAGGAGTTTTTCTATTTGTGGGAGCAAAATAACTGATGATGGTCGGAGTAGAGAGGATATAAAATGTAGACTGGCAATGGCAAGGAAAGCGTTTCTGAAGAAGAGAAATTTGTTAACATCGAGTATAGATTTAAGTGTCAGGATGTCGTTTCTGAAAGTATTTGTATGGAGTGTAGCCATGTATGGAAGTGAAACATGGACGATAACTAGCTTGGACAAGAAGAGAATAGAAGCTTTCGAAATGTGGTGCTACAGAAGAATGCTGAAGATTAAATGGGTAGATCACATAACTAATGAGGAGGTTGAATAGAATTGGGGAGAAGAGGAGTTTAATGGCACAACTTGACTAGAAGAAGGGACCGGTTGGTAGGACATGTTCTAAGGCATCAAGGGATCACTAGTTTAGTATTGGAGGGCACCGTGGAGGGTAAAAATCGTAGAGGGTGACCAAGAGATGAATACACTAAGCAGATTCAGAAGGATGTAAGTTGCAGTAGGTACTGGGACATGAAGAAGCTTGCACAGGATAGAGTATCTGGAGAGCTGCATCAAACCAGTCTCAGGACTGAAGACCACAACAACAACAACATGGATATTGTACAATTCTAAAGCAAAATTATGAGCTATAGTCCTTGTGAAGATATTCATATTCATCGATGGAGTAGAAGGTTCTGGCCAACTAGAAGTTCTTTAATTCACTCTGAAACCGACCTTTATCACTTATAAGTCCTTTGATATGCTCTGGTAAATACGACAAGCGTATGACAAGCAGCGTGCCTGTCAGCGACAGATAGTACCCACTCTTGATGTGCATGCTCTGCCCGCACGCATAAAACATTAACGATGACAATATCTAGAATCAGCATACCTCCATACACCCACACGGTATTTAAAAGTAATTTACCCACAAACGGGTGTTTTATTTTTGTTGTATGACGCAAAATAAAATGAATAAGTAGTGCTCTTTTAAAATGATCTGAGTTGTATATTTTTTGTTGTAAGAAATTAGTTTTGAGGAAACGGTTCATAGTAGATGGAATTATCGCCCTAGAAAGGCGCATACTCCAGAGTTATAGTTAATAAAACCAACTACAAGGAGACCTCAAAATAAGAAAGGAATATCATGATGTAAGATGGCACTGCACAGTCAGGCTGTGCCAAGGACGTTTCCTTGAGCGGAGGCAACAGTCCTTGATTGTCCTATTGTAGTCTACTGCCTAGATGAGGCTGTAGTCATTCTCAGTAAGATGAATATGTAAGTGGCTTCACACTGTAATGGTCATCCTTCGGCTCTGTGGCGCAACGATCTATTCTCCCAGGTTTTCGTTTCCAAACTTAACTTTCGGCGTTATTCAGCACTTCGAGATTGTAATATGGAGATTGCCCACCACACGGCCACGAACAACGAGGGCCCAATTGGGATTCTCTGAACAGACTGCGTGCATGTATTGGGAGATCTATGGACAATCTATGAAGCTATTTTCTATCTGCGACTGAACACTTGGCAATTACTGACAAGAAGTGACGAACATCCCTATGCTCCACTGAGGACGGTGCTCGCATCTCGTACAGAACGGCAAAGAGAGCAGGAGAAGACACTCTAAAAGTAGCCCGTTACTGGCCCAAAACTATTTGCCTGTTTTGTCTAACGCAGTGGTATTGGCCTTTTCCTTTTATTCTGTTTTATTTTTCTGGAGTTAATCCAGTGTTTTATTAATAGCCTATTCCGTTACTTTCAACCGCGATTGTTTTTTTAATCCTTTCTTTTCAGATTTACTCTTCAATTCTTGTACCACTGTTACTAATTTTTGTCTACTTAGTTTTATGAGTGATGTATGAAACCGGCCTGTTTTCTGCGAATCGTGTTTTCATACGAAAATAAAGAAAACTTTTAACATGTTGCTTGGGGTAGCATTTTTTGCTGAAGTCCTCGTTCTTCCTACAATATGAGACTCAAATTTGTTGCTATTACGTCATATTCTTACCAAATATCATCACTGAAGATAAATGCTGGTTGATCGATAGCTTCCCATTATAAAATGGTTCAAATGGCTCTGAGCACTATGGGACTCAACTGCTGAGGTCATTAGTCCCCTAGAACTTAGAACTAGTTAAACCTAACTAACCTAAGGACATCACAAACATCCATGCCCGAGGCAGGATTCGAACCTGCGACCGTAGCGGTCTTGCGGTTCCAGACTGCAGCGCCTTTAACCGCACGGCTTCCCATTATAAACTGCTTTCGTATTTGAAGCGAATCACCTCTTAAATAGTAGATCAACGATCAGTATTTCGGCATATCAATATTCGGTAAGTGTTCCCGCCATATTTGAAACTTGTAGAATTTACGGGTGGCCACCCAGGTCAAGTAGCAAGTTCTCTACGATATTTAGGCAAAGATTCTCGTTGGCATTTTCAGGTGGTACCTAATCAGTAACCACCTAAAGATGGCGACGAGTCTGAATAAATATCGTGAAGAAATTAGGACGTCACCCAAGAGGACACCAGAGAATTAAAGAGGTATATAGACGTTTTCAACCGATGCGTACAGACAAATGGGTAGTTGCTTCATCTTCCTGACCGATAAAGACGTGCTTAGGCCGTGATTCTGTTAACCAAATGTCACATTCAGAAAATACTCAAAGCTTTTGAACGAAACCAAGGTATTTCTATTTTTCGTGTAAAATAAATTAATACTGATGTGATTTTTGCAGTAGATGTTACGGTTACAATGATAGAAAACGGATAAGCCCTATACTTTATATGGTACGGAAAGGCATGAAACACACTTCGTTTCCTGACAGGTATAATTTTGTATTGTAGAAGTTGGTCTAATACTATCCTCCGTCTCTCAATATTGTCTATTGATCTTCAAATTTGTGCCAGTATTACAGAAGATGTAGTACTTAGTGTTTGCAAACTATAACTCAATATTTTAAACCTATTTTTTGTGCTAACTTGTGTACATAGTCATACAACATTTTAGAAAGGACAATATTTTCAATCTGAATTGTCATAAAATGTGTTTTATTCATCACTACGCCATTTTCAAGTGACAGCTGTAACAAAATAAACTGCTTACAGAGCAGTTCAACTTTAAGAACACTGTCTATTATTTTTAAAATTTTGTACTAATTTAGTTCGCTTCATTTTTGGGGGCATTTTCACATTATGCAACAGAGGACTTCTCCACTATTTAGCAATTGTCCTGTATTTCCATTTACGAGCTTTCATGACCATTGCAGTCTTCCTCTTTCAGATCTTTCTTCCTCATCATTCGAGTTACTCCTGCTTTCCACGTTAATCTCGGCCGTCCATGCTTCCTTCTTCCTGGTGACGACCATTCCAGGAATGCTTTCAGCCATCATTCTTGCTCCATCCGCCGTACGTGGTCATATCATTGAAGAGCTCTATGCTCAGTTCTCTGCACGACTGGTTGTTCTGCATCAATTATCTCTCTAATTTCCTTATTTCTTCTCCAATCTGCTCTGGATATCCTGGCTGCCCACCTTATTCCATCCATCTCTACTGACTGTACTCTCTTTCTCTGCCGCTCACCCAGGGTCCGTCCTTCTGCACCATACATTTTCCACCACTGTTTGCAGAATCCTCTTCTTTGTTTCTTTTGATACTGTCCGGCTCCACAGAACTCCATTTGGCACTTTAATTGCTCCTCTTACCTGCTGGATCCTGAGTTCCACATCTGCTTCAAAGCTTCCCGCCAGATGAATAATTGATCCTAAGTATTTAAACTGCTTTACAGCTTTAAAAGTTCCTTCCGGCAATGCTATGTATCTTCCATCTCCTCCTACTACTAGATATTATGTTTAACTCGTATTTGTTCTAAATCCTCCTCGTTAAAATACTTTCATTAACTTCTCATTTGTATATCTGACATCCTCTCTGCTTTGTGCTATCAGTACCTGATCATCGCCAAATAATAATGTATACGTAGTACCATGTTGGAAAGGAAATCCCGTATATCCGCATGACTGATTCCACCGTTCCAGTATAAACTGCATATATATTTTAAATATTACTAATAACCATTTGTGTTTGTGTGTGTGTGTGTGTGTGTGTGTGTGTGTGTTTCTGTGTGCGACTTGCCGGCTCGAAGAAACCATTCCAAGGTATTCACCATCAGTCACATTCAGTGATGGTACTAACAAATCGTCTCGCGGTTAAGGCGCTCAGTCCGGAACCGCGCGACTGCTACGGTCGCAGGTTCGAATCCTGCCTCGGGCATGGATGTGTGTGATGTCCTTAGGTTAGTTAGGTTTAAGTAGTTCTAAGTTCTAGGGGACTGATGACCATAGAAGTTAAGTCCCATAGTGCTCAGAGCCATTTTTTTTTTACTAACAAATCTCTCCTCTATCCTAGCATCTTTTTATTTTCTTCTTAAAAATTTATTTATATTTCAACCTTAAATTATTGTTATTTTGAAAAGTATATTTCTTTGTATGGTTTGTAGGTAAAACAAAAGAAAAGAAAACTGTAAAAAGATGAAAAACGAAAATTGTAAGATGTACGACCTGTTTTAAAACATTAGGTAACAGGTCTACAATTTGGGAACGGCGACATACTGCAGTCATGTCTAAGTCGTTTCGATGTTTGGAATGTCTCATACAATTTTCTTCCTACTTGAACTGCTGGGTACATTTGGTAGTATAGTCTTTGAAACAGGGATATCTGTTATGCTTCTACATCTATATATTCCATAGCCTCCCATAGTCGGTTGATGGGTACAGAATAATACACTTTTTCTAAATCCACAAATATTACGAGGGCTATCCACAAAGTACATTACGTTTTGGAATTAAAAATAAATAAAGTATTGGAATTTTTTATTATTATATACAGATGAAAGCCAAACTTAAATACTACTTTTCTACGTAGTTGTCATTTAAATTAAGGCACTTATCGTAGCGATGGACGAGCTTGGAAATTCCTTCGTCGTAAAATTCGGCCGCCTGCGCCTTCAACCACGTAATGACTGTCTTTTGGGACAGAAAAGATGTGATTTTTGTGTATTTCCTGGAAAGAGGCACTACAATAAACTCTCAAAGGTATTGCCAAACTCTGCACAACCTCAGAAGAGCAATACAAAACAAGCGCAGGGGAAAGTTGGGCTCAAAGATCTTGCTGATTCACGACAACGCCCGGGCCTACACGACAAATGCCACTCGTGAAGTTCTCGAATCTTTTAAGTGGGAGTTGTTTCCTCATCCGCCGTACAGTCCCGACCTGGCACCGATCGACATTCACTTATTCCCAGCAATGAAGAAGTGGTAGGCTATGCACCGTTTTGATAACGACGCACAGCTTCAAGAAGAGGTAACCACGTGGTTGAAGGCGCAGGCGGCCCAATTTTACGACGAAGGAATTTCCAAGCTCGTCCATCGCTACGATAAGTGCCTTAATTTAAATGGCAACTATGTAGAAAAATAGTGTTTAAGTGTGGCTTTCATATGTATATAATAAAAAAATTTTCCAATACTTCATCTATTTTTAATTCCAAAATGTAATGTACTTTGTGGATAGCCCTCGTAAATGTACTTCCTGAACCTTAGAAGTAACCAAATAGTAAAATTTAAACAGTATATTTTAAATAACTTCTTCCCTTGCTTATGACTGTGCGTTATATTTTTTGTCACCGTCGTTTATATTATCTGGACTATCGAGAATTAGCCCCTAAGCAACTATAATGCTCCTCTTCCGTCGTAGAAACTATACAGGATGTTGTTAAATAATCTTTGGCAACTGATAGGATACACGTAACGTGTATCGACAGGACATGTGGCCTGTAATTGAAGAAGTGTCATGATGATCTCTCCATTGCCAAAGATTCCGGAATAGTTCCCCATTCGGATCTCCGGGAGGGGACTGCCAAGTGGGAGGTTACCATGAGAAAAAGATTGAATAATCAACGAAAGGATAACGTTCTACGAGTCGGGGCGTGGAATGTCAGAAGCTTGAACGTGGCAGCGAAACTAGAAAATCTGAAAAGGGAAATGCAAAGGCTCAATCTAGATATAGTAGGGGTCAGTGAAGTGAAGTGGAAGGAAGACAAGGATTTCTGGTCAGATGAGTATCGGGTAATATCAACAACAGCAGAAAATGGTATAACAGGTGTAGGATTCGTTATGAATAGGAAGGTAGGGCAGAGGGTGTGTTACTGTGAACAGTTCAGTGACCGGGTTGTTCTAATCAGAATCGACAGCAGACCAACACCGACAACGATAGTTCAGGTATACATGCCGACGTCGCAAGCTGAAGATGAACAGATAGAGAAAGTGTATGAGGATATTGAAAGGGTAATGCAGTATGTAAAGGGAGACGAAAATCTAATAGTCATGGGCGACTGGAATGCAGTTGTAGGGGAAGGAGTGGAAGAAAAGGTTACAGGAGAATATGGGCTTGGGACAAGGAATGAAAGAGGAGAAAGACTAATTGAGTTCTGTAACAAGTTTCAGCTAGTAATAGCGAATACCCTGTTCAAGAATCACAAGAGGAGGAGGTATACTTGGAAATGGCCGGGAGATACGGGAAGATTTCAATTAGATTACATCATGGTCAGACAGAGATTCTGAAATCAGATACTGGATTGTAGGGCGTACCCAGGAGCAGATATAGACTCAGATCACAATATAGTAGTGATGAAGTGTAGGCTGAAGTTCAAGACATTAGTCAGGAAGAATCAATACGCAAAGAAGTGGGATACGGAAGGACTAAGGAATGACGAGATAGTTTGAAGTTCTCTAACACTATAGATACAGCAATAAGGAATAGCGCAGTAGGCAGTACAGTTGAGGAGGAATGGACATCTCTAAAAAGGGCCATCATAGAAGTTGGGAAGGAAAACATAGGTACAGAGAAGGTAGCTGCGAAGAAACCATGGGTAAGAGAAGAAATACTTCAGTTGATTGATGAAAGGAGGAAGTACAAACATGTTCCGGGAAAATCAGGAATACAGAAATACAAGTCGCTGAGGAATGAAATAAATAGGAAGTGCAGGGAAGCTAAGACGAAATGGCTGCAGGAAAAATGTGAAGACATCGAAAAAGATATGACTGTCTGAAGGACAGACTCAGCATACAGGAAAGTCAGAACAACCTTTGGTGACATTAAAAGCAACGGTGGTAACATTAATAGTGCAACGGGAATTCCACTGTTAAATGCAGAGGAGAGAGCAGATAGGTGGAAAGAGTACATTGAAAACCTCTATGAGGGTGAAGATATGTCTGATGTGATAGAAGAAGAAATGGGAGTCGATTTAGAAGAGATAGGGGATCCAGTATTAGAATCGGAATTTAAAAGAGCTTTGGAGGACTTACGGTCAAATAAGGCAGGAGGGATAGATAACATTCCATCAGAATTTGTAAAATCATTGGGGGAAGTGGCAACAAAACAACTATTCACGTTGGTGTGTAGAATATATGAGTCTGGCGATATACCATGTGACTTTCGGAAAAGCATCATCCACACAATTCCGAAACGGCAAGAGCTGACAAGTGCGAGAATTATCGCACAATCAGCTTAACAGCTCATGCATCGAAGCTGCTTACAAGAATAATATACAGAAGAATGGAAAAGAAAATTGAGAATGCGCTAGGTGACGATCAGTTTGGCTTTAGGGAAAGTAAAGGGACGAGAGAGGCAATTCTGAATTTACGGCTAATAATGGAAGCAAGGCAAAAGAAAAATCAAGACACTTTCATAGGATTTGTCGACCTGCAAAAAGCGTTCGACAATATAAAATGGTGCAAGCTGTTCGAGATTCTGAAAAAAGTAGGGGTAAGCTATAGGGAGAGACGGGTCATATACAATATGTACAACAACCAAGAGGGAATAATAAGAGTGGACGATCAAGAACGAAGTGCTCGTATTAAGAAGGGTGTAAGACGAGGCTGTAGCCTTTCGCCCCTACTCTTCAATCTGTACATCGAGGAAGCAATGATGGAAATAAAAGAAAGATTCAGGAGTGGAATTAAAATACAAAGTGAAAGGATATCAATGATACGATTCGCTGATGACATTGCTATCCTGAGTGAAAGTGAAGAAGAATTAAATGATCTGCTGAACGGAATGAACAGTCTAATGAGCACACAGTATGGTTTGAGAGTAAATCGGAGAAAGACGAAGGTAATTAGAAGTAGTAGAAATGAGAACAGCGAGAAACTTAACATCAGGATTGATGGTCACAAAGTCAATGAAGTTAAGGAATGCTGCTACCTAGGCAGTAAAATAACCAATGACGGACGGAGCAAGGAGGACATCAAAAGCAGACTCACTATGGCAAAAAAGGCATTTCTGGGCAAGAGAAGTCTACTAATATCAAATACCGGCCTTAATTTGAGGAAGAAATTTCTGAGGATGTACATCTGGAGTACAGCATTGTATGGTAGTGAAACATGGACTGTGGGAAAACCGGAACAGAAGAGAATCGAAGCATTTGAGATGTGGTGCTATAGACGAATGTTGAAAATTAGGTGCACTGATAAGATAAGGAATGAGGAGGTTCTACGCAGAATCGGAGAGGAAAGGAATATGTGGAAGACACTGATAAGGAGAAGGGACAGGATGATAGGACATCTGCTAAGACATGAGGGAATGACTTCCATGGTACTAGAGGGAGCTGTAGAGGGCAAAAACTGTAGAGGAAGACAGAGATTGAAATACGTCAAGCAAATAATTGAGGACGTAGGTTGCAAATGCTACTCTGAGTTGAAGAGGTTAGCACAGGAAAGGAATTCGTGGCGGGCCGCATCAAACCAGTCAATAGACTGATGACCAAAAAAAAAAATACATAGCGGAGTGTAAATTATGAGCTGAATACGAATACACGTCCGTGCTTCAGGAATTAAAAGCAAAACGAGGTTTTCCTATTTCATTCGTCTCCTGGTTTTAAGCTGCGGAAACTATGTGAGTCTGATAATTAGTAAATTTGTGACCAGCGAACCAATTGAAGACTACATTTACACCTCGCAAAGCACCTAACGGTGTTTGGCGGTGAGTACTTCAAACACTACCATAATATCCGTCCTGCTCTATTCCAGTTGTGATCATGCGTGGGAAAAACGACTGTCGATAAAAATCAAAGTCAGCCTCTATGATGTTTACGCGGTTTGAGTCGGAATAAAACCGTTTACATTAGAATTTATACGAAGTTACTCATCACGATGTGTATAATGCCAACATTAGTGTGACTGCCTTCCAGCGCCGACCGCCGCGAGACGTGCAGGTAGAGAGTCAGTGAGGTACTAGAAGGTACCGACGCGGATGTAGAGTTATATCGACTGCAGTGCCGTGGAAAGCTGCGCCAGGTTTCTCGTTGAGGATCCAGCCTGATAGAGAGGTTCCCACAGATTCTCCTTTGGATTTAAATCTGAAGAGTTATATGGCCAGGAAAGTACGGTGAACTCATTCTGGTCCCCCTCAAACCACGCACGTACACTGCGAGCTGTGTGACTCGTTGTATTGTCCTGCTGGTACATGCATTCGTGCCTAGGAAAAACAAACTGCCTGTGGTGGTGGACACGGTCCCCAAGGATATATTCATACTTGTGTTGATTCATTGTGCCTTCCAGTATGACAAAATCACCCAGAGAATGCCATCAAAACATTCCACAGATTATAACGCTGTATCTTCGGGCCTGGATCGTTCTGAAGATTGTTGCAGGGTGTTTGTTCATCTGTCCGATAGAGCATAAAACGTGATTCATTTGGAAAGGCCAGCTGCCAGCACTCAGTGGATGTCCAGCTGCAGTGATGGCGTGAAAATTGCTCCCATCGTCGCCAATGGACAGCAGTCAGCATGGGTGCATGAAACAACATCTGCTGTGGAGGCCCATATGCAGCAACGTTCACTGAACGTTCGTTGAGGAGATACTGTTGGTATCCTCTTGGTTCACCTGGGTGGCCAATTCCTCAACAGTTGCACATCTATTGCCCCGCAGAGGTCTCTGTAGACATCGTTCACACCTGTCGTCTACGGCAATCTGGTGCGCCACATGTTGTCTGGGTGCCGGTTTTGGATGCACGATCTACTTCAACTACGGCGGCATGTGTGTTGTTTACAAACATGGGCGTTTCGGAAATGCTTCCAACCTAGGCCCGAAAGTATTTGATCACGTCCTTTTAGACATAAGATAATTCGCTGTGTTTCTGGGCTGTTTTCTGCGTCCCCCCGACACACTTTTTACGTCCTTCATTGGTATTATTGCCACCTGCTGTTTGTGAGTGCTTACTTCACGTTGATGTCGAATATAGGCGATGGTCACTTTAACATGACTATGCATGTATTTTCTGAGTGTAATGTTATAGGATTCTGTTGATGAAACAAAGGTATCCATTAATTTTGTATCTGACTATGCAACAAACTTCAGATTGGTAACTTGCAGCTTGAATATCGATATGATTAGTGTTTAAGCAAAATTTTCGTTGGAGTAACGCCACCTGCATCCAGTAATGAGGAACTATTACGCAGTTATGTAGTGCATTTCTCATTCAGAAATCATGAGAAGGTCACGTTATAACTCGTATGACAGTGGTGGCCTATCGTGACTGCGGTTCATCATTCTCATCACACTTTCTGCTTGCCTTGGACGGATTGCACAGTTGTCATGAGAACATAGCGTCTATGCGATCTGGAGTTCCCTGTTCAGTATCATGTGGAGCGTAACAACTCCAAGCTACTGGTGGCTGAGAGGACAGATATTTTGTTCACTTTATCTTGCAGAGTCGTACTCCATGTGACGTACCTTATTTTGTCCTCTCGATCTTGGTGGGTCGTACACATTGAGTTATGAAATGAACTCATTTTAATCAACACAAGTACGCACAGGAACACTTCAGCGACGCCTTGTGAGAACGACAACCATAGTTTGTGGTTTCCATTGACAATGCAGGAGATGCCTACCAACACTGGGCACAGGAGTGTCACGTCGTCTTTTCAGACGAATGCTCGTTCTACACAAGACCTTCACAATGGACACATCCATGTTTTGAAACTCCGAGGAGAATGAATGTTTCCGTATTGTATTCTTCATAGTCATGTTAGCCCAGCGTTGGCCGTAGATGCAAGGACTGCCATTGGCTGCAGAACACGAGCCCTTCTGGTTATCATGCTCGGTAATTTGGACAGTAGCCGTTCTGGCGTGTTAAGGACAGTGGTTGTGCCCTATCATTCAGTTCTCTGTCACGTTATCTTTCAGCAGAATAACGCAAGACCGCATGTCCCTCACGTTGACTGACCTACAGAGGGCGTTCAAATGTTGCCGTGGCCAACACATTCTCCAGATAAGTCACCCAGTGAAAACACCTGGCTATTTGTTGCTGAGAGCCAGCCACTATGCCTTTTGAGCTCTAGAGAAGAGTTGAATCGCCATGAATGATGTATCAGTATCTGTTATCAGTATCTGTCGTCCAAGCTCAATTCGACCTGTCATTAACTAGCTTAGAGCCGTTGTTGCCACCAGAGATGGCAGCTCCGTGTACTATATGTCGCACCCTGTATACCTCCAAATCATTCACAAATTCATGTATTCTTCTGAATATACTGCGTATCTCCATAAGTACAAGGGCGATCAAAAAGTTTCCGTTCGAAGGCCATACAGACCAGAATCGGTATGCCAGTCAGGCAAAATCGCCCTGAGCGTTGAGGTAATCATCCCACCGACACACCAGGTTGGACAGTGTGGACCGAAGGGCTGATAATCGCATGGGAGGATCTGAACTACAGGGCCGGTGCTCATGTGTCGCCAGTTGCACTTAATGTATGAGTCTGGACTCACAGATCGACCAGCATCTTGTGTCGAACTGCGAGCAGCACGGAACTTGGCGCGACATTCCACAACGGTGGTTTCCGACAGACACAGTTCTCCATCCAAATTCTTCATTCTCCAGTGTTTGACCTTCGGCAGCCAAGAAACGAATAACAGCACGTTGGTATTGTTTGGACGCATTTGGTAGTAATGTCGCCTTTATTCACGTTTCCGCATTTACCGCGCGCAGGACGAAAAGATGCCAATGCTACACTTCTCCTTTGCCTGCATGTCGGTGCTTATTCACTGACGAGATAGGAGTCATGGGATACCGATATGCACATATGGCGATAGTATCGCTTACACAAGGTATAAAAGGGCAGTGCGTTGACGGAGCTGTCATTTCTACTCAGGTTATACATGTGAAAAGCATCCCGAATTATGGCGGCACGACGGGAATTAACAGATTTTGAATGCGGAATGGTAGTTGGAGCTAGCTGCATGGGACATTCCATTTTGGAAATTGTTAGGGAATCCGTTATTTCGAGATGCACAGCGTCCAAAGTGTGCCGAGAATAACAAATTTCAGGCATTACCTCTCGCCACGGCCTTCACTTAATGGCCAAGAGTAGCGACGTTTGCGTAGAGTTGTCAGTGCTAACAGACAAGCAACAATGCGTGAAATAACCCCGGAAATCAGTGTGAGACTTACGACGAATTTATCCGTTAGGACTGTGCCCCGGAATTAGGCGTTAATAAGCTATGAGAGCAGGTGACTGACGGGAGTGCCTTTGCTAAAAGCACGACATCGTCTGCAGTGCCTCTACTGGGCTTGTGAATTTATTCGTTGTGCCCTAAGCGAGTGGGAAACAGTAGTCTGGTCAGGTGTCTCCAAATCTCAGTTGGTGAGAGCTGATGGTAGGGTTCAAGTGTGGCGCAGACGACACGAAGCTATGGACGAAAGTTGTTAGCAAGACATTGTGCAAGCTGTAAAGGCGTGGACTGTTTTTATATAAAGTGGATTGGGCCCTCTCGTCCAACTGAACCGATCATTGACTGGAAATGTCCGGCTGATTAGTTGAGTGGTAACGTGTTTACCTACCTTGCGGCGGCTCCAGGTTCGATTCTCGGCCGGGTTGGAGATATTCTCCGCTCATGGACTGGGCGTTGTGTTGTCCTCATCATTATCTCATCATCACCAACATGCAAGTCGCGCATTGTGGTGTCACATGAAACAAGACTTGCAACCTGGTGGCCGAACTCCCCCGAAATGGGCCTCCTGGCCATCAATGCCAAACGATCATTTCATTTTTCATTAACTGGAAATGGTTATGTTTAGCTACTTGGAGCCAAAGGATGAAATTTTTATGGATGTCAATGCCCCTTGTCACCGGGCCACAATTTTTCGAAATTAGTTTGAAGAACGTTCGAGAGAATTCGGGCGAAAGATTCGGCCACTCATATCGTCAGACATGCATCCCACCAAACGTTTATGGGACCTAATCAAGAGGTCAGTTCGTGCACAAAATCCTGCACTGGCAACACTTTTGCAATTATGGACGGGTATTGAGACAGCAAGGCTCAGTACTTTTGCAAGGAACTTCCAGCGATTTATTGCGTCCACGCCACGTCTATTTGTTGCACTACACGGGTCAAAAGGGGTCCGACAAGATGTTAGGTGGTATCCCATGACTTTTGTCACTTGAGTGGAAATAAGGAAATAATATCTGCTTCTGCCTAGGCGACCAAGACTACAGTGGAATATGGATGTCACTAGAATTTCTTAAAAGAATGTTCTAGCAGCTTTACACGCGTTTTGGTAAGTACTCAAACTGAAACACTGTGTCAGTTTGATGGAGGGCTGAAATTGTACTACAAAATTCACTTGGTGCCATATTTGTGTTGGTGTAGGAACAGCAGAACAGCACTTTTGTACCCACTACCTGTTTTACTGTAGATATCGAGCAGTCAAGTCATGTTGATGAAGGCGACATGGGCCTTATCTAAATTTTGAATTCAAGATTTACATTTCTGAGAATAAAATTTCAAGGCACTCATTAAATACTGAAGTATATTACGGCTATAACAAATTCCTAGCAATGCTTTCCCAAGCTCTTCCCCTTTTGTATGGACTAGCCCAGCAGACACTTTTCCCTTATCAACAAAGTATAGCGTACTAATTTTTGAAACTGATGTCCCACATAAACCAGTGCGTCTCAGACTGGGGGAGCTACCCCTTGAGGTGCAAAATAGATGTTTCTGAGAGTTAAAAACCAAAAGAGTTTGATTGTATTTCGGTCATGAGACTACTCGTAAACTGTTTTCAGCCGGCCGAAGTGGCCGTGCGGTTACAGGCGCTGCAATCTGGAACCGCAAGACCGCTACGGTCGCAGGTTCGAATCCTGCCTCGGGCATGGATGTTTATGATGTCCTTAGGTTAGTTAGGTTTAACTAGTTCTAAATTCTAGGGGACTAATGACCTCAGCAGTTGAGTCCCATAGTGCTCAGAGCCATTTGAACCAAACTGTTTTCAAAGGCTCATTACTATCATCACAAATTTTTATTAATTTAATATTTATGATATTAGTTGTCAATAAATACTTTTTCCTCAATTACTAGAATTAATGTGTGTCACAGTGCGATGGAGACTACAGCTTTCTCAAATAGTCCACCCACCACACCATGGCGCCAAAGAAACTGGTATAGGGATGCGCATTCCAATGCAGAGACATGTAAACAGGCAGAATGCGGCGGTGTTGTCGGCATCGCCTATATTAGACAACAAGTATTTGGCGCAGTTGCTAGATCGGTTGCTGATGCTACAATGGCAGGTTATCAAGAATTAAGTGAGTTTGAACATGGTGCTATAGTCGGCGCACGAGTGACGGGACACACCATCCCTGAGGTAGCGATGAAATGGGGATTTTCGCGTACGACCATTTCACGAGTGTACCGTGAATATCAAGAATCAAGTAAAACATAAAATCTTGGCCATTGCTGCGGCCGGAAAAAAATCCTACAAATATGGAACCAACGACGGAAGAAGAGAATCGAGGAACGTGAAAGAAGTGCAATTCTTCTGTAAATTGCTGCAGATTTCAATGCTGGGACGTCAATAAGTGTCAGCGTGCGAATCGTTCAATGAAACATCATCGATGTATACCCTTGGTGACTGCATGACACAAAGCTTTACGCCTCGCTTGAGCCCGTCAACACCGAAACTGGACTGTTGGTGACTGGAATCATTTTCCCTGGTCGGACGGTGCTCGTCTCAAATTGTATCGAGCGGATGGACGTGTACGACTATGGAGACAACTTCATGAATCCACGGACCCTGTATGTCAGCTGGGGACTGTTCAAGCTGGTGGAGGCTCTGTAATGTTGTGGCGGGTGTGCAGTTGGAGTGATATGGGACTCCTGATACGTCTGTATATGACTCGGACAGATGACACTTACGTAAGCATCCTTTCTCATCACCTGCATCCATTCATATCCATTCTGCATTCCGACGGACTTGGACAACTCCAGCAGGACAGTGCGACATCACACACGTCCAGAATTGATAAAGAATGGGTCCAGGAACTCTCTTCTGAGTTTAAAAACTTCCGCTGGCCACCAAACTCCGCAGGCATTAACATTATTGAGCAAATCTTAAATGCCTTGCAACGTGCTGTTCAGAAGAGATTTCTACCCCCTCTTACTCTTACGAATTTATTGTCAGCCCTGCTGGATTCATGGTGTCAGTTCCCTCTAGCACTCATTCAGATGTTAGTCGAGTCCATGCCACGTCTCGTTGCGGCTCTTCTGTGTGCTCGTAGGCGCCCTACACGATATTAGGCACATGTACCAGTTTCTTTGGCTCTTCAGTGTACGTAAGAAATGCTAAATGTCTCATGTGGGTAGTTCGTGTTACAGACAAGAAGTTGGTTCATTACTGTCTTCAATTAACTGACAGTGCAACACTACAATAACTACAATTCCATACACAGTATTGTTATTGTTATTATTCAAGTGGCCAGACACAAAGCAATGCCAGCCTAAAGTTTTCCAATTTCTGCCATTTCCGAAGTATGGAGCCCAATGGTCAGGTAATTTTCAAACGGATAATACAGTCCTCACATTTTAACTCGGTTTGTTTCAAGTGGTGGTGCTGGGTGCATGTGAAGCGCGTGCCGCTAGGAAGAGGCGCAGTGGGTGCGAGACGTGTTTTGGTTCAAATGGTTCAAATGGCTCTGAGCACTGTGGGACTTAACATCTGTGATCATCAGTCCCCTAGAACTTAGAACTACTTAAACCTAACTAACCTAAGGACATCACACACATCCATGCCCGAGGCAGGATTCGAACCTGCGACCGTAGTAGTCGCGCGGTTCCGGACTGAAGCGCCTAGAACCGTACGGCCACACCGGCCGGCTTGTCGTTCAGAGATAGTGAATGGAGCTATGGAGGCTATAAAATGGGAGTGCGAAGTGGAGCAATCGGAACATTTCCAATGTATTCTTTTGTTCGAGTTCAGCAGAGGCAGGACAGGAGCGGGGGCAGCGAGAACAATTTTCACCGTATACGGCGATAATACCATTGTACATACCACGGCAAGAAAATGGTTCTCTTGTTTTGAGGGTGAACGTTTTGACGTTAGTGACTCTCCACGATCAGGACACCTTCGGTGTTTGATGAAGATCGTTTAAATGCATTAATCCACAATGATCAGCGCACTGCCACTGTATTCGAGAACTGGCAAATGTGGTAAACCGTAATAATTCCAGCATAATGTGACATTTGCATATAATAGTGAAGGTTCAAAAATCGGATGTTTGATTACCGCATGCCCTAAGCCAAACCAATAAATATCAGTGGGTGGTTATATGTGCATTGCGCCTGCTCATCATCAATTGGCATGTGAACAACACGTATCATTCCTGTCCTTGTTGTTATTGTTGACGAGAAGTTGTGTATTTATGCTAACATAAGGAAAAGAAAGAAATGGTTGAGTCCAATACAACGCTCGCCTGCATTCTGCTAGACTGTCAAAAAACAGTATACAGGAGTTGGGCAGGGGAAATCATTCCGCACCCACCTTATTCACCTGATATTTCGCCCTGAGATTTTCACTTTTTCCGCCCTCTATCGAAGAACGTTGGAGGAAGTTCCCCTCCGGATGAAAATGCGCTCCGAAAATGGCTCGACAACTTCCTCGCTTTAATAGCACTTGATATCTACAGTCGTTGAATCGAAAAGTTACCCTAGCGTTGGGAGACTGTTGTTAATAGTGAATGAGAATGTATTATAGATGACTAAAGTGTAGATTATGTATACCTGTTGTCTTTATTAAACTTACAGAAAAACGCTACGAATTTATGAACCAACCTAATAGATGCGAAGGTAGATTTTGACTGTGATAGCAGTGAAAATAAAACAAGGAGCTGAATGAATTTGGATTATGATTTACGATGAGCATTCACTGAGAACAGCGTATATATAGAAAAGGATGTCAGACAGAAGGTAGGTAAATAGATATATTCCAGGTTAACGTCCCTTCGGCGAGGTCATTAGGAATGCAGCGAAGTTGGGAGTGCGGAAGGATTGGGAAGGAGACTGGACGTGGTCTTCTCAAAGGAACGAGCCCAGCATTTGCCTGAAGCGATTTAGGAAAATCACGTAAAACCTAAATCTCAACGTCCGGACGTGGATTTGAACTGTAATCCTCCCGAATACAAATCGAGTTTGCTAGGCACTTCGCCACCTCGCTCCGTGTTATACATAGGCAATACTAATACATCATTTTAAAAGGTAAAATTTTGAAACAGAACTCTTTTTGATTCTAAAGTTTACTTAGGCACTGAAGCTGGTGACAGTGGGGGAGCGCAGCATATTTAACGTTAATGGTCTAAGAAGGGATGGGGGCCACTGAGTTACACGCACTCTGAATTCTCTCATATTTTCATTATAGACTTACTTGAGCATTTTAAGACGATACATTTCACAGGCCGTTACACACACTAATAATAAAAGACCTTTTCCTAGAATTTCGTGGTTTTGTTTATGTTCACCGCCCTCTGAATCTCTTAGATTGTATAGATTGTTCACTGAACTTTAACGCTGGGAGAGCGCTGTTTAACTTACAGCAGTTACTGATTTTCTGTTGCAGATGAACCAGCTGTGCCGCGTGTGTGGGGAGCCAGCAGCGGGATTTCATTTCGGTGCCTTCACCTGCGAAGGCTGTAAGGTAAGTTTCAAGGTGACGTGTCAGACAGAATCTTGACTGGCGATCAGTTTTTGCCATATTTCAGTAAGATTTTTTTAAATTCACTGACTTCCTTACCGCTGGGTTTCCACCTCCGACTTAGCAGTGATCTCAGACGTGACACAAGGTGAAGCAGTGGCGTAACGTTCCTAATCATCAGACTGCACTACCACGTCCGGATGAAATGAGCCGTATCAGTAGTTCGACATAGAATGAAAACATTTCGCACTATTTATGGTGATCCATGAATCGAGAAGCGAAAGAAACGTCCCTTTTTAATCTTATTCTCTCCCTGCAGCGCAGTACTGTGTTAGCGCTACAATATCTTCATTGACTCATGGTCACAAAAAAAAGGGGGGGGGTCTATGACGATATCCGAGTGGTATACGTCTTTCATCCTTTATGTAGGTTACATGTGGAATCTGATCATGTCTGTTACCTCTAAAACGCGTAACTATTGTGTCCACCGGTTACTTGCAGTTCCAGAATATCTGATCAATTGCAAACACCGAAACGCGTAATATTGGATTAATAGAATCATTTTGCATTCAGTCAATGACTTTTCCCTATTCAGCATTTTGCAGGCTACGTATATTGTGTAATATGGTCATATGCCTCCTTCGTGACTTTATGCCACGGGTATATTTTACCTAAGGTGTAATTTAAAATTACAGAAATGAAGACCGAAGCTGAAATGAATTTAGGCTACACGACAAATTAATTTTCAATATACAGTTTATTTAGCAGCACAAAATCATAATTAACTCTCGTGAATTCTTAGGCAAAGGATTTATTCCATCTATAGAATGTTCCCTAAATCGGCTCAATACTGCACTGGTTCCAAGTTATTGTCCTTTCTGATCAAGTTTTCGGTTAAGTCCATCGCTGATAACGCGAGAAATGAGTTGCTGAAATAGTTCCGCACAAGTACAGCTCTTAATTGAGAACGTAACAGAAAAATGTCACACTCAAAGTGAGCGTCCAAACATAATTCAAAGGCTGTAAAGGACTATTGACTCCACCGTAAATTTATAAGTCGGCAGAACTTTAATTCGGAAATTTAACAATTACAGAAATCTCACTTTGTGAATATGTTACAATCCGCAAAAGGATTTACCTACCTGGTTTTATTGCCGAGCAAAACGGCACAGTTAACCTTTTAAAGTTCGCCATACTTTACTGTTCATGTCTGCCTTCATGTTATCTATATAGGTGCTAATGCCATTTTAAATTTGGGCACAAACGTCTCCCTGCAGCAGTATCCAAATTCTTTTATACCGTTTAGACTGTACAAGAAACATTAACTCGCAATTTATAACGTGAACTCTTCTGCTGGTCCGTGTCTGAGTAAACTAAAGTGGGTTTGTGTGTCTGCCTTAATGCAAACACTTTTTATTTACATCCCCAAACTAGTTTCAGCGAAATATCACCGTGATCAGTGGGTTTTTTATTCTTTTTACTCTAAACTTTTTGCATAATTTTCGTAAATAATGGCAACACACGTATAAAATATGCAAGTTTAAGTAAAAAAGAGTAAAGAAACCCACTAATGATGGCTGTATTTCGCCGAAACTAATTTGGGAAGTAAATAAACAGAAAGTGTTTGCATTAAGGCCGATCCACAATCCCGTATTAAATCACAATACACCAAATGAGAATGCTGCTGTGCCAGTCAAAATAGTACCAACAACGTAATTAGTATCAGCTATTCTAGTAGGAGCATAATTATTACTTGTCGCTTAAGGTGACCTTATTATAGAATAAAACCTCTCTTTTCAAATTTGCCCTCGTTAGGAATATGATATTCTGAAGGCATTCTGCATTAAGATGCATTTGGTGGACTGTGAATTTACCTGTGTTGTACTATTTCTCTATAATTAAGGCAATTAGGGCTACAAAGCTAACAAATTCAATAATTATACGAAAATCATACAAATTTATTACTATAAAGCTGTACTACTATTATTGTAAATTAATTCTACATCACACTCCTTTTTATCCGGGTGTCTGTTATAATTACTTGAGAGTTAATGAATAATGTTCCGTAGTGGCATTCCACGTTTGACAACTAATTACTATATTCTATGGAAATTATCGCTGCAATTATTCATAAGTGCCTGAGACGCATGATCCATCGACGCCTTGCTGCCAGTGGTGTCAATTTCTGTTTAACAATTACCTGATTATCCATGTTAAAGAAACTTGAATAACTACTGAAGTATTCGGTAGATCGAATAAGCCTTTGCAACAGGCTGGTTTCTAATGGCGTACTTGATTTCGTTTTTGTATGTACTAGTGTAGAGAGGATATAAAATGTAGACTGGCAATGGCAAGGAAATCGTTTCTGAAGAAGAGAAATTTGTTAACGTCGAGTATAGACTTAAGCGTCAGGAAGTCGTTTCTGAAAGTATTTGTATGGAGTGTAGCCATGTATGGAAGTGAAACGTGGACGATAACTAGTTTGGAGAAGAAGAGAATAGAAGCTTTCGAAATGTGGTGCTACAGAAGAATGCTGAAGATTAGATGGGTAGATCACATAACTAATGAGGAGGTGTTGAATAGGATTGGGGAGAAGAGAAGTTTGTGGCACAACTTGACTAGAAGAAGGGATCGGTTGGTAGGACATGTTTTGAGGCATCAAGGGATCACAAATTTAGCATTGGAGGGCAGCGTGGAGGGTAAAATCGTAGAGGGAGACCAAGAGATGAATACACTAAGCAGATTCAGAAGGATGTAGGTTGCAATAGGTACTGGGAGATGAAGGAAGAAGCTTGCACAGGATAGAGTAGCATGGAGAGCTGCATCAAACCAGTCTCAGGACTGAAGACCACAACAACAACAACATGTACTAGTGTTGATTAACAGAAATTTTGTGTATTGTCGACTTTCCACCACCTGTTTGTATAGTTCGCTGCTTACCATCCCTGTCCGAATAACAAGCGAGACGTACACATAAATGAGGCCAGCTTACAACCGTACCACACTACATGTATGGTCAGTCGATGAGATATGTCTACAATCATTTAAGGTCACATCGGAGTTGGTTTTCACTAACACTGTAGTTGAGTCGACATAAGTTGATGATTGTCCGCAGCTCATGGTCGTGCGGTAGCGTTCTCGCTTCCCGCACCCGGGTTCCCGGGTTCGATTCCCAGCGGGGTCAGGGATTTTCTCTGCCTCGTGATGACTGGGTGTTGTGTGATGTCCTTAGGTTAGTTAGGTTTAAGTAGTTCTAAGTTCTAGGGGACTGATGACCATAGCTCAGAGCCATTTGAACCATTTGACATAAGTTGATCCCTGACAGTTGCAGTGGGCTGGGCAGCCCTGTCTCAGCTAATACCGTAATGCCCTTGTGTTAACGTGCCTATGTCAACGCCTCGTTGTTGTCACAGCTCTGTAGACGACTACTGTTTTCACCTGCAGCCGTCAGGGCTTTCAGTTGAAAGCTGACAACAGCGCTGCGAGCTGTCAGGGATTATCTTACGCCGCCTTGGTTATAGTGGGAGCCAATCGTCAGAGGCAGCCTACGTGTATCACAGTGCTATGAGCTGCTGTTTTAGGTGATAAGATTTGCAGTGAGTGGAAGTGGGTTGGTGTATGTACATTTATGTGTCAGATCGTGAAATACACTTCGGAACAAAGTTATACGTTCACTTCTTTGAAAGCCCTTCATTCACTCTCATTTCAACGAAGAAATTCGAAATCTGGCTTGAAGGTATTTATGAATTCCTCTGGAAAAAAGGTGTTCTGAGAAAGAATGTGGGACTGAAACGGTGAATTTTCAAGAAATGGGAAATTGCGAAGGTTTGCAGTTAAGCGGAAAATAGGTCGATTTTCAGGCCTTCATTTGGTATGGAAGACGTAAGGTTAATTATAGTTGATAGTGTGTGAAGATCTCAGGTATTAATCTGTAAAATACGATGATTGAAATTACTTTGGAAACAGGCATGGAATGTGTGTAGATATATGGTATGTTGCAAGTGATATTAAAGGCACAATTGTAACCCGAAGTGCAAAGTCTGTGGGGTACAGCTAGTTGGATTCGTTTATTCGGAAGGCAAAGAACAATGGATTTATTCTACTTACTTGAAAATATGTGGTAGAGGGTACAGTTTGGTGAGGGCCAACGGATACAGAAGGCGGGGCAGAGTGCACAACGTGGACGGATTTAGAGACATAGTAGTACAACTTGGATGGACAGAGATTAAAGCAACACTTTTGTTGGTAAGATGGTACAGACGAGGGAGTTGTAGATATATATGATAGTCGACGGAGTGTCCTAACGCTTGGCTGGACAGAACTTTTGGCATTTCTCATCTATTGTGAGCTTGCTTGCCTTTGGATGGTTAGCATGTGAGGGGTCCATCTCACATTTTTATCAAGGGTTACTCCAAGAAATTGTAGTGATTTTATTATATGGATGGTTGTGGACTGTGATATAGGGATTTCTAGTCCTGAAAGCGTGGATCGTTTTCAGTGATCCAATTAACGTTTTAGCAGTGACGGAAAGAAGCACCTGTTTGTCATACACTACTCCATGGGCGTACACAGCGAGGGGCAGGGGAGGGGGGCAGCTGCCCCCCCCCCCCCCCCCTAGAAAATATTCGCAGTTTTTCACTAGTTTACTGTTTTATATAATAAGAAATGCTGCATGTTTTCTCGGATTGTGCAAGTGCATTCTTGTATTTAAAATGTTTATTAAAAGCAGTTTTTCACTGGTTTACTGCTTTATTTAATAAGAAGTGCTGTATGTTGTCTCGAGTCCTTGTTTCCTGGGACTAGCATGGCCTGCCCCCCACCCCCTTAGTTCAGATCCTGGGTACGCCCTTGAACTACTCTTAAGTTTTCCTTTCTCATAAATGCAGGGAAGACTTTCGTAACTAGGAGCATACGGTCCTGTGCTGATTTCGGACTCTTTATTGATTACTGTCGTGTTAGACGCCTTAATTTCTTCACAATACAAGAGAACCCATTTCTAATACCTGAAACAACAATGCTTCCTGCCCTCGTCTGTAATAATAATAATTTATTTACACTATTGGCCAGTTTAGTCTATTATGCCATTTTCAAGAGGTAAGCTCGCGTTGGCTGAGCTATAATTCGTTTATGTTTCATCGAGAAGGTCCCACAAGGTGCAAAATTTTTGAAATTATGACATTTTTCACCTGTAATTGAAATAATTATTTATTTGTGTGGAAATCAGATTGTGGCGTTTCAGAAATTTTGACTAAGTGTGGTGATTGGTTTATGGCCTAGCCAGACATTAGCTATCTCTTGAAAATGCCGTAACAGGCGTTATTCGCCAACAGTGGAAATTTATTATTTATTTAGCGTGTGGCAAGTACCACATCACACAAGAAGACATTTTTCATTTGACAATACCTGTACACGTATTTTACACAGAAAAATATTGGTAATTATGAATTAATTAAATGTATACTATTTAAAAGCACAGTAGGTCACAGCCATATATCGGACCGCTGAATAAATTCAAGTGATCCCTCTGCTGACTTCTTTAACTCTGTAACTAGGATAGTCAGGAAAGGTTCGTTTTGGGCACCCACCTATATCCGAGTGGCTTTCAATAAGTAGTGCAACACTTTTTTTTCTGAAAGCAGGTTGGTTTTAGTCAGGACTCCAATACATTATACAGGGCTATTACAAATGATTGAAGCGATCTCATAAATTCACTGTAGCTCCATTCATTGACATATGGTCACGACACACTACAGATACGTAGAAAAACTCATAAAGTTTTGTTTGGCTGAAGCCGCACTTCAGGTTTCTGCCGCCAGAGCGCTCGAGAGCGCAGTGAGACAAAATGGCGACAGGAGCCGAGAAAGCGTATGCCGTGCTTGAAATGCAGTCACATCAGTCAGTCATAACAGTACAACGACACTTAGGGACGAAGTTCAACAAAGATCCACCAACTGCTAACTCCATTCGGCGATGGTAGGCGCAGTTTAAAGCTTCTGGATGCCTCTGTAAGGGGAAATCAATGGGTCGGCCTGCAGTGAGCGAAGAAACGGTTGAACGAGTGCGGGCAAGTTTCACGCGTAGCCCACGGAAGTCGACGAATAAAGCAAGCAGGGAGCTAAACGTACCACAGCCGACGGTCTGGGAAATCTTACGGAAAAGGCTAAAGCTGAAGCCTTACCGTTTACAATTGCTACAATCCCTGACACCCGATGACAAAGTCAAACGCTTTGAATTTTCGGCGCGGTTGCAACAGTTCATGGAAGAGGATGCGTTCAGTGCAAAACTTGTTTTCAGTGATGAAGCAACATTTTTTCTTAATGGTGAAGTGAACAGACACAATGTGCGAATCTGGGCGGTAGAGAATCCTCACGCAGTCGTGCAGCAAATTCGCAATTCACCAAAAGTTAACGTGTTTTGTGCAATCTCACGGTTTAAAGTTTCGGCCCCTTTTTCTTCTGCAAAAAAAACGTTACAGGACACATGTATCTGGACATGCAGGAAAATTGGCTCATGCCACAACTGGAGACCGGCAGCGCCGACTTCATCTTTCAACAGGATGGTGCTCCACCGCACTTCCATCATGATGTTCAGCATTTCTTAAACAGGAGATTGGAAAACCGATGGATCGGTCGTGGTGGAGATCATGATCAGCAATTCATGTCATGGCCTCCACGCTCTCCCGACTTAACCCCATGCGATTTCTTTCTGTGGGGTTATGTGAAAGATTCAGTGTTTAAACCTCCTCCACCAAGAAACGTGCCAGAACTGCGAGCTCGCATCAACGATGCTTCTGAACTCATCGATGGGGACATGCTGCGCCGAGTGTGGGAGGAACTTGATTATCGGCTTGATGTCTGCTGAATCACTAAAGGGACACATATCGAACATTTGTGAATGCCTAAAAAAACTTTTTGAGTTTTTGTATGTGTGTGCAAAGCATTGTGAAAATATCTCAAATAATAAAGTTATTGTAGAGCTGTGAAATCGCTTCAATCATTTGTAATAACCCTGTATTATTCCGCACTCTCTTGATTACAATGCGACGGTCTTAATCTACCTTACATGGAGGGCCTGTATGACTCCATGGCGCCATTGCTGCATCAGTAACCTCCCCACCATCCACATACTGCTTCGTGCTGAGTGCATCCTTCATTGGGCCAGACAGATGGAAGCCGAAACATGTGAGATTCGGGCTGTAGGGTGGATGAGGAAGAACAGCCCAATGGAGTTTCGTGAGCTCCTCTTGGGTGTGCAGACTTGTGCAAGACCTTGAGTTATTATGAGAAGGATGAAGTTTCCTGGAATTTTTGTTGTGACGGTCAATCTGAAGCCTTTTCTTCAGTTTCCTGAGGGTAGCACAATACACCTCAAAGTTGATCGACGCATCGTGAGGGAAGACGTCAAGCAGAACAACACCTTCAGAGCCCCAGAAAGCTGTCGCCATGACTTCACTGGCTGAGGGTGCGGCTTTGAACTTTTCCTTCGGGGGATAGGTGGTGTGGTGTCACTCCATGGATTACCGTTTTGTTTCCGGTTCGAAGTGATGAACCCATTTATGGACGTCCATCTTATTGAATGGACGATGGACTTGAGAAAAAGTAACACCAAAGCTGTAGCTTGAGAATGTCTTTATTCTATGACACGACTAGTTTTGGTGGCACATTATCGCCATCCTGGGAAGCCACCAGTGCCAAAAGAGTATTTCATTTCCTCCGCGCGTTTACTGTAGGGTTCTTCTTACTTGCACTCATGGGCTAGGAGTCTATACGCGACACCGTGTTTGTCTCCAATGTCATTTTGAAACCTAAGTATAGCGCCGTCACCTATTGGAACTTCATGAAATAAAAGGGGCTGAATCGAGAATATTCCACGACGTCCCACAACAAGTTCTACCTTTTCTAAACCGAATATGGGAGATCTGTTGCAGTACCTATTGAATGCCCATCGTATATATGACACACTGAATATTTTGTCGTTTCGCAGCACTATCACACCTGGGCGATGTTGTTAATCCAAATTTATAAATTCTACTCTTTGTCCATATTATTTTCAGGGAAGGTCAGATCTTGCGGTGCTGTTCAAAACCTGGTGGCTTGGACGAGCTGCAGGACGTAGCTTTCTTCTGCCGTATTTCTCTTCATCGGTTGTTACTCTGTTGTCCACCAACAGTTTTGCACATTTTATACGTGGATGACGGAAGTGAAGTTTGTTTCTATTGAGTGCAGAAATGTTCTCTTGTATAGGAATATAAGGATCACCAGCTATGTTTGTAAATTCCCACTTGAGAGCAATTCTCGCCACAAAAATGGGAAAGCTGTATGTCTGAGAACAGACAACCAGAAAGCAGGAGAGCTTTTCATTGTTCCTGTGACGATGTGCGTAGTCTGGTTGAGCTGAGTGTCGACGAGGCCGTTGATCGAGACTGCACAGCATACACCAGCTCAAGAGCAGAAGTCAGTGTTGGAGATGATGAATCCCATATCGAACCACATAGTTTCTGCAACACGTTGGTTCTGGTTTTCATCTTTGCGGCAGAAATTAATAATCAGTGTAGTCGATGACGGAGAATGTTGTCAACCAGAAAATGAAATACCCCTATGGAGTTGATGGCCGGGAGTCCCCACCTGGGGAAATTCGTCCACCGACTTGCAAGTCTTTTCAATCGACAGGTCTTTGGGAGACCTGCATTTCGATGATGACTATGAGGACAACAGAAGACTCAGTACCCGAGACAAGAAAATCTCCGACTTGGCCAGCTGTATGCCAAACAGACGCCCTAACCACTCAGCTACGGTGGCCCACTGTCTATTAGAAATTGTGAACGATTGTGGTATACACGAGAAACAAAGTAATCCACATCTAATTCGCCAACTAAAATTGGGCTTTTATCTGAAGAGTTGCTTAGGACCGAATCTATAGGCTAAGACAGTTTCTGCGACGGAACTGCAGGGTGGTTGTAATTTAACTTTCTACATCTACATTTATACTCCGCAAGCCACCCAAAGGTGTGTGGCGGAGGGCACTTTACGTGCCACTGTCATTACCTCCCTTTCCTGTTCCAGTCGCGTATGGTTCGCGAGAAGAACGACTGCTGGAAAGCCTCTGTAAGCGCTCGAATCTCTCTAATTTTACATTCGTGATCTCCTGAGGAGGTGTAAGTAAGGGGAAAGCAATATATTCGATACTTCATCCAGAAACGCACCCTCTCAAAACCTGGACAGTAAGCTACACGGCGATGCAGAGCGCCTCTCTTGCAGAGTCTGCCACTTGAGTTTGCTAAACATTTCCGTAACGCTATCACGCTTACCAAATAACCCTGTAACGAAACGCGCCGCTCTTTCTTCGATCTTCCCTGTCTCCTCTGTCAACCTGACCTGGTACGGATCCCACACTGATGAGCAATACTCAAGTACAGGACGAACGAGTATTTTGTAAGCCACCTCCTTTGTTGATGGACTGCATTTTCTAAGGACTCTCCCAATGAATCTCAAGCTGGCACCCGCCTTACCAACAATTAATTTTATATGATCATTCCACTTCAAATCGTTCCGAACGCATACTCCCAGATATTTTACAGAAGTAACTGCTACCTGAGTTTGTTCCGCTATCATATAATCATGCAATAAATGATCCTTCTTTCTATGTATTCGCAATAGATTACATTTGTCTATGTTAAGGGTCAGTTGCCACTCCCTGCACCAAGCGCCTATCCGCTGCAGATCTTCCTGCATTTCGCTACAATTTTCTAATGCTGCAACTTCTCTGTATACTACAGCATCAGCCACCAAAAGCCGCATGGAACTTCCGACACTATCTACTAGGTCATTTATATATATTGTGAAAAGCAATGGTCCCATAACACTCCCCTGTAGCACGCCAGAGGTTACTTTAACGTCTGTAGACGTCTCTCCATTGAGAACAGCATGCTGTGTTCTGTTTGCTAAAAATTCTTCAATCCAGCCACACAGCTGGTCTGATATTCCGTAGGCTCTTACTTTGTTTATCAGGCAACAGTGCAGAACTGTATCGAACGCCTTCCGGAAGTCAAGGAAAATGGCATCTACCTGGGAGCCTGTATCTAATATTTTCTGGGTCTGATGAACACATAAAGCGAGTTGGGTCTCACATGATCGCTGTTTCCGGAATCCATGTTCATTCCTACAGAGTAGATTCTGGGTTTCCAGAAATGACATGATACGTGAGCAAAAAACATGTTCTAAAATTTTACAACAGATCGATGTCAGAGATATAGGTCTATAATTTTGCGCATCTGCTCGACGACCCTTCTTGAAGACTGGGACTACCTGTGCTCTTTTCCAATCATTTGGTACCTTCCGTTCCTCTAGAGACTTGCGGTACACGGCTGTTAGAAGGGGGCAAGTTCTTTCGCGTACTCTGTGTAGAATCGAATTGGTATCCCGTCAGGTCCAGTGGACTTTCCTCTGTTGAGTGATTCCAGTTGCTTTTCTATTCCTTGGAAACTTATTTCGATGTCAGCCATTTTTTCGTTTGTGCGAGGATTTAGAGAAGGAACTGCAGTGCGGTCTTCCTCTGTGAAACAGCTTTGGAAAAAGGTGTTTAGTATTTCAGCTTTACGCGTGTCATCCTCTGTTTCAATGCCATCATCATCCCGTAGTGTCTGGATATGCTGTTTCGAGCCACTTACTGATTTAACGTAAGACCAGAACTTCCTAGGATTTTCTGTCAAGTCGGTACATAGAATTTTACTTTCGAATTCACTGAACGCTTCACGCATAGATCTCCTTACGCTACTTTGACATCGTTTAGCTTCTGTTTGTCTGAGAGGTTTTGGCTGCGTTTAAACTTGCAGTGAAGCTCTCATTGCTTTCGCAGTAGTTTCCTAACTTTGTTGTTGAACCACGATGGGTTTTTCCCGTCCCTCACAGTTTTATTCGGCACGTACCTGTCTAAAACGCATTTTACTATTGCCTTGAACTTTTTCCGTAAACACTCAACATTGTCAGTGTCGGAACAGAAATTTTCGTTTTGATCTGTTAGGTAGTCTGAAATCTGCCTGCTATTACTCTTCCTAAACAGATAAACCTTCCTCCCTTTTTTATATACCTATTTACTTCCATATTGAGGTATGATGCAACGGCCTTATGATCACTGATACCCTGTTCTGTCGAAAAGTTCGGGTCTGTTTGTTATCAGTAGATCCAAGATGTTATCTCCACGATTCTGTTCTCTCTTTAATTGTTCGAGGTTATTTTCGAATAGTGCACTCAGTATAATGTCACTCGATGATCTGTCCCTACCACCCGTCCTAATCTGAGTGTCCCAGTCTATATCTGGTAAATGTAAATCTCCACCTAAGACTATAACATGCTGAGAAAATTTATGTGGAATGTATTCCAAATTTTCTCTCAGTTGTTCTGACACTAATGCTGCTGAGTCGGGAGGTCGATAAAAGGAGCCAATTATTAACCTAGCTCGGTTGTTGAGTGTAACCTCCACTTATAATAATTCACAGGAACTATCCACTTGTACTTCACTACAGGATAAACTACTACTAACAGCGACAAACACGCCACCACCGGTTGCATGCAATCTATCCTTGCTAAACACCGTCTGTGCCTTTGTAAAAATTTTGGCAGAATTTATCTCTGGCTTCAGCCAGCTTTCCGTACTTATAACGATTTCAGCTTTGGTGATTTCTACCAGCGCTTGAAGTTCCGGTACTTTAACAACGCAGCTTTGACAGTTTACAATTACAATACCGATTGCTGCATGGTCCCCGCATGTCCTGACTTTGCCCCGCACACTTGAGAGGGCGGCTATGGAAAACGAGTAACCATAGAACAACGAAACTTCAGGGAAAAATTTGTAAAGACATGTTGGAGAGAAATAACGAAGAAGCCATTGAAAGAAACGCATTTTAATTTTCACATGAGAGGGTAGCTATTGTTAATGGTGCACCAAGTTTACGTTCCAGGCTGCAAACGTTGCTCAATATGACAACCATATGTGTCCCCGTCAGCTTGGAAATACTCCAGAGAGTGCTCTACTGCTGCCCAAACTATCTCAGACGGCAGGTCGGCTACCGTCGTCGCTATGCTCACCTTGAACCTCCAACGTGTGTTAGTGGCTCGTTGATAATCCCCGCCTTTCATGTAACCCCACAGCCATAAATCATAGCGGTTCAAATCTGTTAATTTTAGTGGCCAAGCAGTTAGAAACAATAGACCAGTGATTTTCTCGTTACGGAATAACCGAGTGAACTCACGAGCCATGCGGCGATAAGTGCTAAGAGCATCAGCGCTGTTGCTGTTGTTTTCATAAAACAGCTTCACGAGTGAAGCCCTACTCACCTTGTCAGACCCATGTTGAATGTCTGTAGCTGTGAAAGACGTGCGTTTGTTTCTCATTCACTAGCACGCATTTCATATTTAATTCTTTTATCCATATTCTTTTTATGCTATTATAATCATATTAGTATGCCCAAATTGCTTCGATAATTTTTCAGTTTAAGTTCAAGCTGATTAATGAGAGGGGATATATATACAGGGTGGCACATTGATCGTTACTAGGCCAAATATCTCACAAAATAAGCGGCAAACGAAAAAACTACAAAGAACGAAACATGTCTAGCTTGAAGGGGGAAACCAGATAGCGCTATGGTTGGCCCGCTAGATGGAGCACCCATAGATCAAACTGATATCAACTGCATTTTTTTAAATAGGAACCCCCATTTCCATTACATATTCATGTAGTTCGTAAAGAAATATGAATGTTTTCGTTGGACCACTTACCAGTGCTTCGACGACCAATCCACCTGTCTTGAAATATCCTATTCAATACCATTTCGACCACACGAGAGCTATGTGCCGGACATCCATAATGTTAGAAGTACATCAACATTCTGTCATGCAGTAAAACATCTTGTAGTAACATCGGTAGAACATTACGTAGGAAATGAGCATACTTTGCACCATTTAGATTGCCATCGATAAAATGGAGGCCAATTGTCCTACCTCCCATAATGCCGCACCATACATTAACCCGCCAAGGCTGCTGATGTTCCACTTGTCGCAGCCATCACGGATTTTCCGTTGCCCAATAGTGCATATTATGCCGGTTTACGTTGCCGCTGTTGGTGAATGACGCTTCGTCGCTAAATAGAACGAGTGCAAAAAAATCTGTCATCGTCCCGTAATTTCTCTTGTATCCAGTGGCAGAACTGTACATCACGTTCATAGTCGTCGCTATGCAATTCCTGGTGCATAGAAATGTTGTGTCTAGACAAGATAGCCTAGACACAATGAGAGGAAGCCGAAAGGCACGCGCTAAGTTAAAGCAGGATGGCGTGAGGTCTGAAACAGGATACGTAATGAATGCTATAAAGAAAAGTACGTAGCTTCTGGAATACTTAACTTTAATCTATCCTTTTGGTACATCTGGAGATTGTGGCGATACAAGTGGGACTCTTTAGATACATGCAATGTTACTAATGGCACCTTGCTAGGTCGTAGCCATTGACTTAGCTGAAGGCTATTCTAACTATTGGCTCGGCTAATGAGCAATGCTTCGTCCATGTAGTCGCTAGCAAAGTCGTCCGTACAACTGGGGCGAGTGCTATTCCGTATCTCGAGACCTGCCTTGTGGTGGCGCTCGGTCTGCGATCACACAGTGGCGACACGCGGGTCCGACATGTACTAATGGACCGCGGCCGATTTAAAGCTACCACCTAGCAAGTGTGGTGTCTGGCGGTGACACCACAAGAAATATGGTACGGGTGCAATCGATGCTGATGTAGCATTCTAAACACTGTTGTTTTTGATCTTCCCAATTCTCGTGCAATTTGTCTGCTACTGATGTGCGGATTAACCGCGACAGCAGCTACAACACCTACTTGGGCATCATCATTTATTGCAGGTCGTGGTTGACGTTTCACATGTGACTGAACACTTCCTGTTTCCTTAAGTAACGTAACTATCAGGCGAACGTTCCGGACACTTGGATGATGTCGTCCAGGATACCGAGCAGCATACACAGCACACGCCCGTTGGACATTTTGATCACAATAGCCATACATCAACACTGTATCGACCTTTTAAGCAATTGGTAAACGGTCCATTTTAACACGGGTAATGTATTACGAAGCAGATACCGTCCGCACTGGCGGATTGTTACGTGATACCACGTACTTATACGTTTGTGACTATTACAGCGCCATCTATCAGAATGCGGAAAAAGTGGTCAAACTAAAACATTCATATATCTTTACGTACTACATGAATATGTAATAAAAATGATGGTTCCTATGGCAGCACCATCCAGCGGGCCAACCATAGCGCCATCTGACTTCCCCCTTCAAGCTAGACGAGTTTCGTTCTTTGTAGTTTTTTCGTTTGATGCTTATTTCGTGAGATATTTGTCCCGGTCACTATTAGTGGACCACCATATATATATAAATTTTATTTGATACTCTGCTCAGTAGTCTCCCCTGCATAGCCAAGTTGGTTTGCCTTTCCCGCCAAGACCGTTGCTTTTGTTGGGCGTGGGCTACCAGTTTGAATAGTTCCTAGAGGCTAAAGGTATCACTCTTCTTAGCCTTACAATTAGTACTACCAACTGTTGAACTTCACTTTTCACTCTCTTTCAACTGCGTGAAGTAGCCTCCCTGTCAGTTCCGCGGCAATTTCTTGCTCTCTGATTGGCTAGCTTAAGATCGCGCCCTTTTCGTTGCCCAACGTTTCCGGCTCCCCTCGGAAGATGAGGGACCTTGGTCGTCTCTAGTCTGCTGTTGTCCGTGGATGGTAGCATGGTGCTGAGTTCCTGTTGTTGGTAAGCATGTGTGTTCTCTCTGAGTACCAACTTCGGTGCCTGCAAGGCAGCAAGAATTTCAGGAACTGCGCCATTTACAGCGCGTTAACAGTTTTGTTTTTGTGCAATTTTTTTATCCCGTAAATGTAAAGATTTCTTTTCCATGCTGGACTTGGATCACGAAGCCGGTCATAGCTCGTATTATGGTAAGAACTACTACCACTTGTAGAGTATCACTTCCGCTTTCGGTGCCTTTGCTCTTGTTTTGTCGTGATATGTGTGCGAAGTTAAAATTTATGAACTTGTCACTTTCGGGGAAGGGACTTAGGAGCAGTTGTGCTGGGCCACGCGACCACGTGGCGAGCCGTTGGTCTCACAGTACGATGATTTGATAGCCATGGTATCGCAATAGATCGATCTCATTGGTTTCGACGAAAATAATGTTCACGGGAATTAATGATGGTTACTTGATTTTCGGACGGGCGGCCTCTTCGGCTTTTTCTTTTTGAGCACTCATAACTCGTTCCGTCTAATTTACTGTAGTAGCTATTGCATGTTGTTACTAATCCCACTCTCTTTCTAAGGAATAATGTAACCTTTTGCGACAGCGATCAGTTTCCACGTTCTTTTCCAACCATCCCTTGTTCTTCGTCATTGTGGAGACGGTAGATTGCTGATGCTATTAGAATCATTATACGAGGTATCTTCTTTCTATTTGTAAATGACACATTTTCTCTGTATTTTTTCTAATAAAAACTTAAAATTAAATAGGCAGTTTTCGATAAGGTCGTGTGGATCTCTTGATTTTCTTAGTTAGGGCTGAATTCATCCCGTGAGACACGTTCGCCCATTGCACTTGCGGAACGGCCGATAGCAAGTCATATTCTTCCCTTCCCGAAGTAAGGGAAAGGTCATGGCTCACTCCGAGTCGTAAGTGAAATGCACTCGATGTGGTGAAAGCAGAGTGTCTTGCTCCGAATAGGCGATAAGAACTGTTATGGTCTTGGAGCAGAAACAGTGTCAGAGATAATCTTTGCTTAGCCGGATGTATAATACCTGTAATTATGATATCGCAATACCTATCGCCTATTCATTCAGTCTCCTTATTAATCTATCCTACAGAGTTGGGTACCTATGCGGTAAATAGTTTCTCGTCTACATTGGCTCAAACAGCTGACGTTTGATTATAAACCACCCCTTATGTTTGCTTGAATTATTTCCCTCATCAGTGTTATCGAACTTCCTTCCTGGTGCCAGGCTGTTCCTTAAAAGTCGGCCGTAAGTTCAGAGACGGATCTTGAGAGCGGGAAGCAGATTTCTCTCACGTGCCGCCTCATACGGCACGAGTCCGCCTGGAAATTTGGGTACGTGCTTTCACCGCGCAGGGTCGCGCTGGCCCGCCCTTTGACCGAGCACTTACTTTCGGCGCGGCTGCCACCTGCCAACCGCAACGATTAAATGGATTTCGAGTGCCTTAACCCGACCCAGCCCGCCTCGTTGACCTGCTGTCGCCTTACCCCGATTGATCGTGTAATTAAGCCTCCGGGGCGGCAGGCAGACCGCAACCGCACCCCCGGTCCAAAGCGGCGGTCTGGGCAGCGTAGCGCCTCGCTGCCCTGCAACACGGCGCCGGCGGGGCTCGTGGTGTCGCTTGTTACAAGTCGCCAGGGTCTCGTTATGGAGGGACTTGTGCAGATCACGTAGTAATTCTGTCGTAGCGTGTTTATCTTGGTCTAGCACACGGTACTGACGTAAAAGCGAGATGTGCCTAGTGAAAACATTCTTTACTTACGTTAAGACTAAAATGAAACAGAAATAATAATTGATTAAAATGGCTGCTATGGTAGATGGCTACGCAAACAAACACGCTATGCCTAAGACAAGTCGTAGTGTTACCCCACGTGTTCTTACGTTACTACGAAATCCGAAACTGATCATCCACGAGAGCAGCGTCTACCAGTCTTTCCATTCTTGTGTAAGTAATTCGTGTTATTATTTTGGAACCAGAATATATCGAATTGACGATTTGGTAATATACCTGTCAGTACCTGCCTACTTTGGAATACGGTTTGTGGTACTTTTCTTGAAGTTTGAGATCGTTTCACCCATATGATCTAACTCTCCCCTGTTAAATTGGTCGCCTCTTTCAGCTTAGGTGCCCATCACACAAATATCAAGCGCAAAATTTTAATTGCCTGTCTTTCAGTCCAGAAGATAAGGGTAGCCTTCGGTTTCTGTGCCTGACAATCAGACGAGTCTGGACAACATGGAAGTTTCGTGTGTAATATGGAACACGATAGTTAGATGTGACGCAAATTGACATGTGCTGGATTGTTTCTTGATGTTCAACACTTAAGTTCCCATGTGTTTGCTTTTCATGGTTACGTTTGGTGCTCTTGAGCTGCTTGCGTAATTTGGGTATTTTGGTATCACAGGGTCATACTATTGTTTGACTGGTACCGAGCGAAGTGGCGCAGTGGTTTGCACACTGGACTCGGGTACTGGAGGACGACGTCCTGCCATTCAGATTTTAGCGTTCCTTGATTTCTCTAAATCGCTCCAGGCAATTGCTGGGACGGTTTCTTTGAAAGGGGACGGCCGATTTCCTTCTCCATCCTTGACACGGTCCGAACTTATGCTTCGTCTCTAGTGACCTCGATGTCGACGGAGCGTTAAAGTGAACCATCCTTACTTCTTTCTTTTCTTTGACTGATGTCTGGGAACCACGAAAACTTCTAATGGGAAGGAAAAGATGTCAGACAACCACTTCACAAATGTAGTCATAAAGTTATACACAGTTCAGTCATATTAATATGACCACCTCCAATGTTCGATGTCAACGTGCAATAATAAATTGTAGACGGAAGTGGGAGCACTATCAATAGAAGGTATATATAAAGCGTGTTTGGGAACGCGGGAAACACTAATATCATTCGAGTTAGGAATGTGGTAGCGTACGGGCCTACTCAGCGCTCGCGCGGCCGAGGTAGCCACCGAGATCGCTCCGGAGTCGCCCGGTCGCCCAGTCTACGGCGCCATCGACTGCTTTACCGTAGACGAACAGGCAAAGAAGGTAGCACGCCGAGCTTATGATGACCCTGAAAGGACAGAAGGAAAACATGTTTACGACGGTCAGGCGCGGCACGGAACGTGATGTGGACGATTCTTCGGACTTCTCCCGTGAGGACGTCACCATCGAAGCGGGTACAGACGCACACGTCCGGCTGCCACTACAACAGAAATTGATGAGCAAGGATATTTTGCACTCAGAGAGACTAGTTTTGTAAAACCACCACGCAAGCTGAAGGCAAAGCGACGAAAATTAGAGCCTGCACCTGCGGTTTCGGCGTGTAACATATTCGCGGCCATCCAGGATCACAGTGTACGTGCATGGTTTGAGGAGTACCAGTATGAGTTTACCGTGCTCCCCTACCCAACAAACTCGCAGGATTGAAACTCTGTCAAATATCTGTGGGACGATCTCGACTGGGCTCAACCGAGAAACCTAACGCAGCTGGCCACAGCACTGGATTCAGCATGGCTGTCGGTACCTGTCGGTACTTTCCAAAACCTCATTGACTCCCTTTCTGCACGTCTTGAAGCAGTCCGCACTGCAAAAGATGGTTATTCACACGTCTGATAGGTGGTCTCATTAATATGACTGGAGAGTATGCGTTTTTGTTCAAATGTATGTTGCAGAGCAGCTCTGCACAATAACGTATCGATTGCCTACAGCAAAACAGCGGTTTGAGCGTCAAAGAGGCCGGCCTTGGTGGCCGAGTGGTTCTAGGCGTTTCAGTCCGGAACCGCGCGACTGCTACGATCGCAGGTTCGAATTCTGCCTCTGGCATGGATGTGCCTGATGTCCTTAGGTCAGTTAGGTTTAAGTAGTTCTAAGTTCTAGGGGACTGATGACCTCAGATGTTAAATCCCATAGTTTTCAGGGCCATTTGAACCATTTGAAGCGTCAAAGATATTACTGCGTATGGAAGCAGCCATCCTTAATAAATATCGTAATCGTTAGAAGTAATGCTAGCGCAGTACTTTTGTGTGCTTTAATGGTTCCAGAAAGCTTTTACAATGGCCTTATGGGTACATGTGTTTGGGGTTTGAGCAGCTGCAGTTTAACTCTGCGTGCTCATGGAATCAGGAAGGTGCTGCCTACATATGTCTGGGAGTTCATGCAAAGTCGGGAGTAGGTTTGCAGGTGTGGCAAATCGACTATAAATAGACTGCCAGGAATTTTTCTAACTTCTGGAGGCTGCTATCGTTAAAACACAGTAGAGTGGGTTCCAATAATCATTCTCAGAATTGGTTTTAATTCCAAGACAGCACGGCTAGCACGGGGAGATCTTGTGAAATAACGGCATAAAGAGTGCGTGTATACGAATTGTTAGATGATTGTAACTCTGGACTGATAGGATGTATCTGCATCAAGCATTGGTATTTTACTGTGTAAACCTGTGGTGATCGGACAGTGATCCAATTTGTCCCATGTCACGTGGCTAGTTATCCTTTTCGGCAGCTTCTAAGGTAATTGACTGGTTGTTGTCTTAGTGTTGGGATTTGGCACCATCAGAGGTAATTGAGTGGCTGCAGTATTTATGTTGGGAATTGGCACCCCCTAAGAGAACGGAGTGGTTGCTTTACGTGTTCTGGGGACTGGTTTTGGAGTCCTGCGTTCAGCGAAGTACTAACTCAATTGCAGAGCATTTTGTTTAGCAGGGCCGGCCGAAGTGGCCGTGCGGTTAAAGGCGCTGCAGTCTGGAACCGCAAGACCGCTACGGTCGCAGGTTCGAATCCTGCCTCGGGCATGGATGTTTGTGATGTCCTTAGGTTAGTTAGGTTTAACTAGTTCTAAGTTCTAGGGGACTAATGACCTCAGCAGTTGAGTCCCATAGTGCTCAGAGCCATTTTTTTTGTTTAGCAGGAAGTGGAGATTTTAGAACCGTACTTGACTTTAGCCACACAGCCCACGTTTTCCATAAATTCGCAGAGGTCGTTACCTGAATTATTAGAGAAGTTTAAGCTAAGGGAACCATTAATGTGAGCTTTGTACACAATTATCATTACTAGCAATATTACTGTGGCGAAAGAGCATTCATTCAAAAAAACGTTAGTGTGTTACGATGGCCAACCTAACACCTGAAAAATCTCCGCCTTTGCAGCTGCGGCGTCAGCGTGGCAGACTGATCACTGTGGCAGCCTGGGATCGATTGCCGGCCGAATCGCTGATTTTCTCCTCTCTTAGATTGGTTCATGTGTTGTTCTTGTCTTCGTATCGTCATAACTGATACGATAAACTCCTGCATGGCGACATATGGCAAGTCTGAGCCTATTTAACTTCGTAGCAGAGTACGGCTTGGCACTAACGAATCTTCTGAATTGTCGCAAACCACTGTCGTATCGCCTTTTCACCGATGAGATGGCTGTATGGGCACCCAAAGTCCCGAATGTCTGCAATTAAAATAAATAACACCGGAAGAGTTATACTTTTGATATAATTATGTAAGTTCAGGACCTAAAGTGGTTGTGGTTCTTCGGTTATTTGTTTGTAATTTTTTTATTTTCTATCGTTGTTGATTTGAGGATTTAGCCGACGATAACCTGCTGTATAAAAATATAGATAAAGTAAAACTTCGATTTGTGAAAAATTAAAACAACGCTTCTGTCTTCTTACATGAAGCAAATAGAACTTTCCCTTAATTACGATGGACCCCCAAAGAAGGAAAAAATAAAACCAAAGATATTTTCAAATCGTGTAAAAAAAGGAGAAGGCATAAATAGTAGTAATTTTCAGTTAGAGACATTGAAGAATAACAATCCAGAGGTACTATTTACACGTATTACATCTATATACACGAGAATAATCTCTTAAACATTATTTAATAGAAAGAAGAAAACGTGTAAAATAATTGATTAGCGTTTTGATAAAGATAATGGAAATATTTAATAGAAGTTTCTACACTCCTGGAAATTGAAATAAGAACACCGTGAATTCATTGTCCCAGGAAGGGGAAACTTTATTGACACATTCCTGGGGTCAGATACATCACATGATAACACTGACAGAACCACAGGCACATAGACACAGGCAACAGAGCATGCACAATGTCGGCACTAGTACAGTGTATATCCACCTTTCGCAGCAATGCAGGCTGCTATTCTCCCATGGAGACGATCGTAGAGATGCTGGATGTAGTCCTGTGGAATGGCTTGCCATGCCATTTCCACCTGGCGCCTCAGTTGGACCAGCGTTCGTGCTGGACGTGCAGACCTCGTGAGACGACGCTTCATCCAGTCCCAAACATGCTCAATGGGGGACAGATCCGGAAATCTTGCTGGCCAGGGTAGTTGGCTTACACCTTCTAGAGCACGTTGGGTGGCACGGGATACATGCGGACGTGCATTGTCCTGTTGGAACAGCAAGTTCCCTTGCCGGTCTAGGAATGGTAGAACGATGGGTTCGATGACGGTTTGGATGTACCGTGCACTATTCAGTGTCCCCTCGACGATCACCAGTGGTGTACGGCCAGTGTAGGAGATCGCTCCCCACACCATGATGCCGGGTGTTGGCCCTGTGTGCCTCGGTCATATGCAGTCCTGATTGTGGCGCTCACCTGCACGGCGCCAAACACGCATACGATCATCATTGGCACCAAGGCAGAAGCGACTCTCATCGCTGAAGACGACACGTCTCCATTCGTCCCTCCATTCACGCCTGTCGCGACACCACTGGAGGCGGGCTGCACGATGTTGGGGCGTGAGCGGAAGACGGCCTAACGGTGCGCGGGACCGTAGCCCAGCTTCATGGAGACGGTTGCGAATGGTCCTCGCCGATACCCCAGGAGCAACAGTGACCCTAATTCGCTGGGAAGTGGCGGTGCCGTCCCCTACGGCACTGCGTAGGATCCTACGGTCTTGGCGTGCATCCGTGCGTCGCTGCGGTCCGGTCCCAGGTCGACGGGCACGTGCACCTTCCGCCGACCACTGGCGACAACATCGATGTACTGTGGAGACCTCACGCCCCACGTGTTGAGCAATTCGGCGGTACGTCCACCTGGCCTCCCGCATGCCCACTATACGCCCTCGCTCAAAGTCCGTCAACTGCACATACGGTTCACGTCCACGCTGTCGCGGCATGCTACCAGTGTTAAAGACTGCGATGGAGCTCCGTATGCCACGGCAAACTGGCTGACACTGACGGCGGCGGTGCACAAATGCTGCGCAGCTAGCGCCATTCGACGGCCAACACCGCGGTTCCTGGTGTGTCCGCTGTGCCGTGCGTGTGATCATTGCTTGTACAGCCCTCTCGCAGTGTCCGGAGCAAGTATGGTGGGTCTGACACACCGGTGTCAATGTGTTCTTTTTTCCATTTCCAGGAGTGTATAACAGGAGAAGAAATAAAGAAAAAAGTATTTTTGAACTAGATAAATAAGGAGAAGACTGAAATCAGAACCCTGACGTGAAGATTAATTTGCACTTTGCTTTAAGTTAGAAACATTTATACGACAAAAGAAGAAAAGCTTGCCGTCAGAAAGCTTATTTGATTAATTGTAAGCAAAATAAGCTTTGAAGTCGCTAGGTTTGCCCAGATACTTAACATTTTCACTATGTTTGTAGGTACATACAATATTAAAAGATTTGTTACTTGATCAGCAGATAGGTGTACAAATATTACTTATATTGGAGTGTAGAAAGCACTTTCTGGAAGTTTTTCAGGAAAGGAATGTTAGACAATTCAGTCTGCTCATTAAGGATATTAGCAGGGGAAGTGTTTTTGTATGTATGTACTTCTATTACCTCTAACATATTCTTAGTGGCTCCTTTATCTGCTAAATGTAATATTTCATATTGCTTTCAACGTTTGTCACTGAATGGTTTTCTTCTGCAATGTGGGCTACAAATGTAGATTTATTCAAGCTTCCAAGCCTTAAGGTATCGAGGTATTGTTTGTATCCAATCTCAAAATTTCTGTCTGTCTGAGCAGTGTAGAATTTTGGGCATGAATCACGTTGGAGCTTGTATATTCATGATTTACTCCAGGGGGCCTTGAGAAGATTCACATAATGGATCACTTTTCAGCTGTAATTTACTGTTAGTAAAGATGCTGATATTTATATTCTTCTTTTTAAATAAGTCTGCAATTTAGTGTGATATTGGAACTATGTATTGGATAATAGCGTGTTTAGGTTTGGTTTCTGTTGGAGTCTGATTTGTTTTGGTTTGAATGCTGCGTGAACTACAGTTCTGTGGAGCTGTGGCTTTGGCTTTCATTTTGTTGCCAAGTTTGTCTGTTATTTTAGGATAATAGCCATTACTGTGAGCAACTGTACACCATCAGCTGTTTATCTTATATAACAGCCATGGTCTCAAACCATGCCTGTATATGACAGTGTTGTGTGTCTAGAGTGTCCTGTAAGATGAAAGCTATTGATTTTCAATTTTTCCACCAGCGCCTCAGTTATGATACACTGGCATTCTAGCATCAGTTTCTCTTTTGATTCCCATTTCATGGTATAGAGATGGTCTACCACACCATTCTTCGTCATTCAGTATTTTTTGACTCCACAGAAGGGTCTGCGCAATTTAACCATTCATGAAAACGATGGTAAGCTGCTGCTAAACACTTTCACCAGCTGAACATGGATTGTTGTAACGTTGTTTTCCCACAGATGCAGAAACCGAACAGCAGCAAGATACTCCTTTTAAAAACTGCTCCATATGATTACTGTTCTTCTAGCGATGCGCTGCGGTGCTGCACTGTGGTGTAGAGGTTTTGCAGAGTACCAAGACTGCAACCCTGTTCCTTCAAATAAACAAAAGTATTTAGGTAACTTTAGCTATTGGGGTGAAGATTAAAACTGACAAAAATAGTGGTAACCTGTTGGGAACGACGGGTGATATACAATACGTACAAGAAACAAGAGGGAAAAATAAGATTGGGAGACCAAGGACGAAATGATCGGATTAAAAATAATGTAAAACGGGGGTGTAGTCTTTCGCCTGTATTGTTCAATCTATTCATGGAAGAAGCAATGACGGAATTAAAAGATACGTTGAAGAGTGGGGCTAGAATTCAGAGCAATGCTATCAGCGAAAGTGAAGAAGAATTACAGAACCTGTTGAATTGAATGAAAAGTCCAATGAGCACAGTATGTGGTTTAAGAGTAAACCATATGAAGAGAAGTAGTAGGAAAGTAGAAATAAGAACAGCGAGAAATGTAACATCAAAATTGATGATCACGAAGTAGATGAAGTTAATGAATTCTGGTATCTAAGCAACAAAATAACTCATGGCGAATGGAGTAAGAAGGATATAAAACGCAGACTGATACTGGAAAAAAGTGCATTCCGGCCACGAGAAATTTGTTAGAGTCAAACATAGGCCTCAATTTGAGGAAGAAGTTTCTGAAAATGTAGGTTTGGAGCGCAGCGTTGTGTAGTAGTAAAGCATGGACTGTGGGAAAACTCGAAAAGAAGAGAATAGAAAAATTTACTACTAAGAAAAATGTTGAAAATTAGGTAGGCTAAGAAGATAATGACTCAGGAGGTTTTTCGCAGAATCGATAAGGAAAGCAATATATGGAAAACGCTGACAGGACGAAGGGTCAGGATGATAGCACATTTGTTAATACATCAGGGAACAACTTTCAAGGCACTAAAGGGAGCTTTAGAGGGTAAAAACTGCAGAGGCAGGCAGAGATTGGGGTACATCCAACAAATAATTGAGGGTTAGGTTGCAAGTGCTTCTGAGAGATGAAAAGGGTGACACAGGGGAATAAGTCGTGGCGGATCGCATATAACCACTCAGAAGATGACAAAAAATTAAGCTGAATCACAAACCATGAATCTTACCGATCTGGGGTAGCTTTCTAGCTTCAGCGATGAACCGTAGAGATGCACCGTAGGTTCCCCTTCAACCAGAGCAGAGGGGTTTCTGTGGAGAAGCCAGACAAACTCGATGTTCCTAAAGTGAGGCAGCAACTTTTCTAGTAGTTGCAGCGGAAGCCATCTCAATGATTGACTGATCTAATATCGTAATACACTCCTGGAAATTGAAATAAGAACACCGTGAATTCATTGTTCCAGGAAGGGGAAACTTTATTGACACATTCCTGGGGTCAGATACATCACATGATCACACTGACAGAACCACAGGCACATAGACACAGGCAACAGAGCATGCACAATGTCGGCACTAGTACAGTGTATATCCACCTTTCGCAGCAATGCTGGCTGCTATTCTCCCATGGAGACGATCGTAGAGATGCTGGATGTAGTCCTGTGGAACGGCCTGCCATGCCATTTCCACCTGGCGCCTCAGTTGGACCAGCGTTCGTGCTGGACGTGCAGACCGCGTGAGACGACGCTTCATCCAGTCCCAAACATGCTCAATGGGGGACAGATCCGGAGATCTTGCTGGCCAGGGTAGTTGACTTACGCCTTCTAGAGCACGTTGGGTGGCTCGGGATACATGCGGATGTGCATTGTCCTGTTGGAACAGCAAGTTCCCTTGCCGGTCTAGGAATGGTAGAACGATGGGTTCGATGACGGTTTGGATGTACCGTGCACTATTCAGTGTCCCCTCGACGATCACCAGTGGTGTACGGCCAGTGTAGGAGATCGCTCCCCACACCATGATGCCGGGTGTTGGCCCTGTGTGCCTCGGTCGTATGCAGTCCTGATTGTGGCGCTCACCTGCACGGCGCCAAACACGCATACGACCATCATTGGCACCAAGGCAGAAGCGACTCTCATCGCTGAAGACGACACGTCTCCATTCGTCCTTCCATTCACGCCTGTCGCGACACCACTGGAGGCGGGCTGCACGATGTTGGGGCGTGAGCGGAAGACGGCCTAACGGTGTGCGTGACCGTAGCCCAGCTTCATGGAGACGGTTACGAATGGTCCTCGCCGAAACCCCAGGAGCAACAGTGACCCTAATTTGCTGGGAAGTGGCGGTGCGGTCCCCTACGGCACTGCGTAGGATCCTACGGTCTTGGCGTGCATCCGTGCGTCGCTGCGGTCCGGTCCCAGGTCGACGGGCACGTGCACCTTCCGCCGACCACTGGCGACAACATCGATGTACTGTGGAGACCTCACGCCCCACGTGTTGAGCAATTCGGCGGTACGTCCACCCGGCCTCCCGCATGCCCACTATACGCCCTCGCTCAAAGTCCGTCAACTGCACATACGGTTCACGTCCACGCTGTCGCGGCATGCTACCAGTGTTAAAGACTGCGATGGAGCTCCGTATGCCACGGCAAACTGGCTGACACTGACGGCGGCGGTGCACAAATGCTGCGCAGCTAGCGCCATTCGACGGCCAACACCGCGGTTCCTGGTGTGTCCGCTGTGCCGTGCGTGTGATCATTGCTTGTACAGCCCTCTCGCAGTGTCCGGAGCAAGTATGGTGGGTCTGACACACCGGTGTCAATGTGTTCTTTTTTCCATTTCCAGGAGTGTATAAGCTAACATGATCCTACTGTGCTTGCACTGCGAACGGTGAAAATCAAAGGGAACTACTGGTGTTATTTTTTACGAGGGCGTGATGTAACAATTATTGCATCCTCTTCGATAAAATATCAAGAGGTAAGAAAGTCGATCATTCCATCTCCAGGCGGAACCACTAAAGATTGACTCCAAGACGGAGACCATGCCATGGGCAGTTTTATTTGGAATGTATTTAAAGCTGTTGTACACTAGCGCAGCGACAAATCTGCAAAGAGTCGCATTTTTCTTTTTTTGTATACGGAATTCACACTTAACGTAGTTGTGCCCATAACTCTCACAATCGTAAGAAACTGTTGTTCAGGGCGCTATAGTATGTTGCTTCCTCCACATAGAGGTGTGGAGTATAAAATCTTATATAATTTTTACTGTGAAGCAAGTAACTGAGATAAATTGAAAATGTCTAAAGGGGGCGAAATTACCTAATAGCCAAAAGCATGAAACAAAGTAGTTAATCCAATAATAAAAACAGCCTACACAGAAAATGACTTCCTTAAAGAAATTCACAGTGGATGTGAAGTAGTGAACGAAGGACTACTCAGGAGGATGGTATCATTAGGAAAAATAAAAGTGACATTTTATGAGTTGAGGCGTGAAATGTTTGATCTCTTAATTGGGTAAGTAGGTTAGAGAATTAAAAAAAGGAAATGAATATGATGAAGTTAGATATACATGGAATTAGTGAAATTTGGTGGCAGAAGAACAGATGTCTCTCAGGAGAGTACAGGGTTATCAACAAAAAATCAAATAGAGGCAATGAAGGTGTAGCACCATGGCTTCACTTGTGATAATGAACTGTTCCAGGATCGATTCTGCAGTATGATGCCATGTAGAGAGACGTGAGCTCAATAACTAGGTCCCATGTCACAAGAATGCGTATCCAGTATGCAGAAGCACCTGTTCAATACAGTGACGATGGAATATGCCAGCCCGCATATCTGAAAGCCATAGCTGTGACGCCTTACAGCACTGGCATGACTTGGCTTCTGGAAGAGCTGACTGGACAGAAAAACCAGTACAAAAGAAATGTGCTGGCGGCTACAGTATGCTGTGGCTTCAAGGCCAAGAAAACTGCCATAGGGGAACACTAGCCAGCCAGTCACACATATATACCACCTGACTCAGTCTCAACAGTGGTCAGAAGTGTTCAGTTGTGCACACTACAGCCAGTTATATGCCAAGTGACACAGTCGACATCAACCTATAAGCACGAGAAGACGACCACTTGTTGTGCAAGATGAAGCAGCCAGCCACTGCTGACAAACTTTATTGATAGCAGCTGCAGGTCTCTGCCTGAGTAAAGTGCATATGCAGTCAGTTTGGTACCTTCATGTCATCATGCCACCCCCTGGGTAACTACCTTCTGCTAATGTCCATTTCCCTGCTGGGCCATAGGTTTGACCTTGTGCCATCTAGCTGCCCAGATACAATGTCGCTGACCAACATCCTACGAGGGACTATAATGTTGCTGCCCACTGCACAGAGTGAGTGCATCCAGCGGCCGTGATATAATTCCAATCCTTCCAGTGACACTTAAGCCGCCGCTATGGAACCAAGCCTGTCTTCTGTCGTTGGTCGCCAGTAGACGGCGCTGTTTCGCGTCAGGGTACTGCTGCTGAGCTGGGACAATGCCAGCAGCCGTCGCACAAATGATGCTCTCCTGGTGGACACCTGCTGACGTTGGCATGTATGTCGAAAGAGGCAACCAACCGCCCCTTCATCTTCGACTTTCCTTACCAGAGATGCATCATAGATGGGCCACTATTTGACTCCACCTACCATCACCACTGCAGGTCACAGCCCCGTATGGTAGCCAATCAGTAGCCCAATCTATCCACCACTGTGGGGGTCACCACCTGATCACTACAAAATGGTGACAGAAGTCTATGCCGACAGCCACAACTTAAAAGTCCAACATGTAGTCTGGCGAGCGGAATGTCTATTTGTGTCTTCTTTACTGCAAGGGTCATGACAATTTAAAGAGTTTTTTGCCAGATATTTGATTGTATCTGTATGTGTAGTACGAGTAAAGTAAACTCTGAAGGTTTTCTAAGATTTGTAAAAACTATTTGTTAGTTGGATCTGTTTAGAATGGGGAATGAATTTTGTCGTGAGCAGGGAGCATGGCTCATTGTTTTCAAATGAGTGGAGCAGTGATTATAAGAAGCCATTCAGGCAAAGATTAAGTTACAGTAAGAAGTTTCGTTTTAGTAGCATATTTAAATACCCTCATCGCTCTGTTCTGTCATCGTTTAAAAAAACCGATGACACAGCAGAAATAACAGGGGTTTAACCTTGAGGAAGTGTTGCGTTCGCTACGAGAGCAAATAATGAAGGTATGCTTACAGAATTGAAGATTATGAGAGAGAACAGGGCTGTACTCAGTACAGTTACTATCGAGTATATGGAGAAGAGGCAGAAGGATTCTGATGACTGATGGATTAAAAAAAAAAGAAGACTGTTATGGTCCTCCATCGATACGTATTACTAGGCTTTCGAAGGGGCTCTGGATATAAGTGATTGCGTAGATGAAGAAGGTCACGGAAACAAGTTATAGTGTGATTATAATCGATTCAGAAAGTAGTAACGTTGTAGAATTTAAGGAGAGCCGCACGGAGTGGTCGCGCGATTAGAGGCGCCATGACACTGATTGCGCGGCCCCTCCCGCTGGAGGTTCAAGTCCTCCCTCCAGCATGGGTGTGTATGTTGTTCTTAGCATAACTTAGATTAAGTTAGTTTAAGTAGCGTGTAAGTCTTGGTACCGATGCCTTCAGCAGTTTGGTCCCTTAGGAATTCACACACGTTTGAGTATTTAAGGAGAATAATGTTGCTATAGTAGGGGTAAGTGCAGTGGAAAGAAGACAAGGATTTCTGGTCAGATGAGTATAGAGTAATACAAACAGCAGCAGAAAATAGTATAACGGGAGTAGGATTTGCTATGAATAGGAAGGTAGGGCAGAGAGTGTGTTACTGTGAACAGTTCAGTGACAGGTTCTTATTCTTAGAATCGGAAGTAAATCAACAACAACAACGATAGTTCAGGTATACATGCCGACGTCGCAAGCTGAAGAGATAGAGAAAGTGTATGAGGATATTGAAAGGGTAATACAGTATGTAAAGGGGGATGAAAACCTAATAGTTGTGAGAGACTGGAATGCAGTTGTAGGGGAAGGAGCAGAAGAAAAGGTTACAGGAGAATATGGGCTTGGGACAAGGAGTGAGAGAGAAAGACATTGAGTTCTGCAACAAGTTTCAGCTAGTAATAGCGAATACTCTGTTCAAAAATCACATGAGGAGGAGGTATACTTCGAAAACGCCGGGTGATACGGGAAGATTTCAGCTATGTTACATCATGGTCAGACAGAGATCCCGAAATCAGATACTCGATTGTAAGGTGTACCCAAGAGCAGATATAGACTCAGATCACAATATAGTAGTGATGAAGAGTAGGCTGAAATTTAGACATTAGTCAGGAAGAATCAGTGTGCAAAAACGTGGAATACGGTAAGTACTAAGGAATGAAGAGATACGGGTGAAGTTCTCTAAGACTACAGATAACAGCAATGAGGAATAGCTCAGTAGGCAGGACAGTTGAAGAAGAACAGACATCTCTATAAAGGGCATGTCAGAAGTTGGGAAGGAAAACATAGTTACAAAGAAGGTAACTGCGAAGAAACCATGGGTAACAGAAGAAATATTTCAATTGATCGATGAAAGGAGGAAGTACAAAAATGTTCTGGGAAACTCAGGAATACAGAAATACAAGTCGCTGAGGAATAAAATAAATAGGAAGTGCAGGGAAGCTAAGACGAAAGGGCTGCAGGAGAAATGTGAAGACATCGAAAAAGGAATGATTGTCGGAAGGACAGACTCTGCATACAGTAAAGTCAAAACAACCTTTGGTGACACTTAAAAGAAGCGTAATAAACTTAAGAGTGCAACGGGAATTCCACTGTTAAATGAAGAGGAAAGAGCGGATAGGTGGAAAGAATATATTGGAAGCCTCTATGAGGGGAAGATTTGTCTGATGTGATAGAAGAAGAAACGGAAGTCGATTTACAAGAGATAGGGGATCGAGTATTAGAATCAGAATTTAAAAGAGCTTTGGAGGACTTAAGATCAAATAAGGCAGAAGGCATTGATAACATTCCATTACAATTTCTAAAATCATTGTGCGAAGTGGCAACAATACGATAATTCACGTTGGTGTGTAGAATGTATGAGTCTGGCGACATACCATCCGTCTTTCGGGAAAACATCATCCACACAATTCCGAAAACGGCATGAGCTGACAAGTGCGAGAATTAAAGACTGGAAACATCCACTAGGCTGTGGCTAAGCCATGTCTCCGCAATATCCTTTCTTTCAGGACTGCTAGTTCTGCAAGGTCCGCAGGGAGTGTCTGTAAAGTGTGGAAGGTAGGAGACGAAGTACTGGTGGAAGTAAAGCTGTGAGGACGGGGCGTGAGTCGTGCTTGGGTAGCTCAGATGGTAGAGCACTTGCCCGCGAAAGGCAAAGATCCCCAGTTCGAGTCTCGGTCCGGCACACAGTTTTAATCTGCCAGAAAGTTTCATATCAGCGCACATTCCACTGCAGAGTGAAAATCTCATTCTGGAAGTGCGGGAATTATAGCACAATTAACTTAACAGCTCATGAATCCAAGTTTCTTATGAGAGTAATATACAGAAGAATGGAAAAGAAAATTGAGGATGCGCTAGATGACGATCAGTTTGGCTTCAAGAAAGGTAAAGGCATGAGATAGGCAATTCTGACGTTGCGGTTAATAATGGAAGGACGACTAAAGAAAAATCAAGACATGTTCATAGGACTTGTCAACCCGGCAAAAAGCGTGCAAGATGTTAGAAATTCTCAAAAAGTAGGGGTAACATATAGGGAGAGACGGATTATACACTCCTGGAAATTGAAATAAGAACACCGTGAATTCATTGTCCCAGGAACGGGAAACTTTATTGACACATTCCTGGGGTCAGATACATCACATGATCACACTGACAGAACCACAGGCACATAGACACAGGCAACAGAGCATGCACAATGTCGGCACTAGTACAGTGTATATCCACCTTTCGCAGCAATGCAGGCTGCTATTCTCCCATGGAGACGATCGTAGAGATGCTGGATGTAGTCCTGTGGAACGGCTTGCCATGCCATTTCCACCTGGCGCCTCAGTTGGACCAGCGTTCGTGCTGGACGTGCAGACCGCGTGAGACGACGCTTCATCCAGTCCCAAACATGCTCAATGGGGGACAGATCCGGAGATCTTGCTGGCCAGGGTAGTTGACTTACACCTTCTAGAGCACGTTGGGTGGCACGGGATACATGCGGACGTGCATTGTCCTGTTGGAACAGCAAGTTCCCTTGCCGGTCTAGGAATGGTAGAACGATGGGTTCGATGACGGTTTGGATATACCGTGCACTATTCAGTGTCCCCTCGACGATCACCAGTGGTGTACGGCCAGTGTAGGAGATCGCTCCCCACACCATGATGCCGGGTGTTGGCCCTGTGTGCCTCGGTCGTATGCAGTCCTGATTGTGGCGCTCACCTGCACGGCGCCAAACACGCATACGATCATCATTGGCACCAAGGCAGAAGCGACTCTCATCGCTGAAGACGACACGTCTCCATTCGTCCTTCCATTCACGCCTGTCGCGACACCACTGGAGGCGGGCTGCACGATGTTGGGGCGTGAGCGGAAGACGGCCTAACGGTGTGCGTGACCGTAGCCCAGCTTCATGGAGACGGTTACGAATGGTCCTCGCCGAAACCCCAGGAGCAACAGTGACCCTAATTTGCTGGGAAGTGGCGGTGCGGTCCCCTACGGCACTGCGTAGGATCCTACGGTCTTGGCGTGCATCCGTGCGTCGCTGCGGTCCGGTCCCAGGTCGACGGGCACGTGCACCTTCCGCCGACCACTGGCGACAACATCGATGTACTGTGGAGACCTCACGCCCCACGTGTTGAGCAATTCGGCGGTACGTCCACCCGGCCTCCCGCATGCCCACTATACGCCCTCGCTCAAAGTCCGTCAACTGCACATACGGTTCACGTCCACGCTGTCGCGGCATGCTACCAGTGTTAAAGACTGCGATGGAGCTCCGTATGCCACGGCAAACTGGCTGACACTGACGGCGGCGGTGCACAAATGCTGCGCAGCTAGCGCCATTCGACGGCCAACACCGCGGTTCCTGGTGTGTCCGCTGTGCCGTGCGTGTGATCATTGCTTGTACAGCCCTCTCGCAGTGTCCGGAGCAAGTTTGGTGGGTCTGACACACCGGTGTCAATGTGTTCTTTTTTCCATTTCCAGGAGTGTATATAATATCAACAACAGCCAGGAGGGAATAATAAGAGTGGACGACCAAGAACGAAGTTCTCGTATTAAAAACGGTGCAAGACAACGATGTAGTCTTTCGCTCCTACTGTTCAATCTGTACATGGAAATAAAAGAAAGGTTCAGGAGTGGAATTCAAATTCAAGGTGAAAGGATATCAATGATACGATCCGCTGATGACGTTGCTATCTTGAGTGAAAGTGAAGAAGAATTACATGATCTGCTAAACGGAGTCTAATGAGTACAGAGCATGGTCTGAGAGTAAATCGAAGAAAGACGAAGGTAATGAGAAGCAGTAGAAATGAGAACAGCGAGAAACTTAATATCAATATTGATGGTCACGAAGTAGATGATGTTAAGGAATTCAGCGACCTAGGCAGTAATATAACCAATGACGAACGGAACAAGGAAGACATAAAAAGCAGACTAGCAATGGCAAAAATGGCATTCCTGTCCAAGAGATGTCTACTAATATCAAATATCGGCCTTAATCTGAGAAAGAAATTTCTGAGAATGTATGTCTGGAGTACAGCATTGTATTGTAGTGAAACTACTGTAGGAAAACCGGAACAGAAGAGAATCAAAGGTACAGACGGATGTCGAAAATTTGTTGGACTGATAAGGTAAGGAATGAGGAGATTCTGTGCAGAATCGGAGAGGAAAGGAACATGTGAAAACATTGATAAGGAGAAGGGATGTCGTGTGACTAGGGCCTCCCGTCAGGTAGACCGTTCGCAGGGTGCAAGTCTTTCGATTTGGCGCCACTTCGGCGACTTGCGCGTCGACGGGGATGAAATGATGATGAATAGGACAACACAACACCCAGTCCCTGAGCGGAGAAAATCTCCGACCCTGCCGGAAATCGAACCCGGGCCCTTAGGATTGACATTCTGTTGCGCTGACCACTCAGCCACCGTGGGTGGGCAGGATAAGGGATAGGATGATAGGACATATATTAAGACATGAGGGAATGACTTCCATGATACTAGAGGGAGCTGTAGAGGGCAACAACTGTAGAAGGAGACAGAGATTGGAATACATCCAGCAGATAAATGAGGACGTAGGTTGCAAGTGCTACTCTGAGATGAAATCTCTACCACAGGAGAGGAATTCGTGGTGTGCCGCATCAAATCAGTCAGAAGACTGAAGAAGTTGCAGTAGTATCTACCCCTCTCGGTGAAAGTAAACTAACACACACACACACACACACACACACATATATATATATATATATATATATACATACATATATATATATATATATATATATATATATATATATATACGGCGAGGACTGCCAGTGATCACTTCAGTGTGAGTGCACAACAAGCTCGAACTCTTACGGGAATCGGTGAAATTTCTGCGAGTAATGATGATAGTGGGCAAGGGGCAATACATTAATAATATGTGGATAAGATGAAAATTTGTTTCTGAAGGAAGGCATGATAGGGTGATCATTGCAGTTGCGATGACCACTGTGTCCAGATGGTTAAGGGATCAGACCATCTTCCATGTAAGCCGGAGATGTACGTTCGATCCCAGTCCGCACAAATTTTCAAATTTCCCCATTGATTTCAATGAATGCCCACTTGCAATCAATGTCCGTGATTCCTCTGTGTCTTAATTCATAGTGGCTGCTCGTTCAAAATAGCATCTGTTCTTTCGGACTTGTGTGAACTCGTTTAAGCTCAGAAGAGTGTTTCTGGAGCCACTCTGTAGCAATTCTGGACGTGTGGGGTGTCACCTTGTCCTGTTTGAATTGCCCAAGTCCATCGGAATGCACGATGGACATGAATGGATGCAGGTGATGAGGCAGGATGATTTCGTATGTGTCACCTGTCAGAGTCCTATCCAGAGGTATCAGGGGTCCCATATCACTCCAACTGCATGCACCCCACACCATTACAGAGCTTCCACCAACTTGAACAGTCCCCTGCTGACATGCCAGGTCCATGGATTTATGAGGTTGTATCCATACCCGTACACGTCCATCTGCTCGATACAATCAGAAACGAGACTCGTCTGACCAGGCAACATGTTTCCAGTCATAAACAGTCTAATGTCGGTTTTGACGGGCGCAGGCGAGGCGTAAAGCTTTATGTTGTGCAGTCATCAAGAGTACATGGGTGGGCCTTTGGCTGCGAAAGCCCATTTCGATGATGTTTCGCTGAATGGTTCGCACGCTGACACTTGTTGATTGCCCAGCATTGAAATCTGCAGCAATTTGCGGAACTGTTGCACTTTCGTCACGTTGAACTATTCTCTTCAGTCGTCGTTGGTTCCGTTCTTGCAGGTTCTATTTCCGGCCGCAACGATGTCGGGGATTAGATGCTTTAGCGGATTCCTGATACTCACGGTAAACTCCTGAAATGGTCGTACTGGAAAATCCCCACTTCGTCGCCACCTCGGAGATGCTGTGTCCCATCGCTCGTGCACCGACTATAACATCACGTTCAAACTCACTTAAATCTTGATAATCTGCCATTGTAGCAGCAGTAACGGTTCTAACAAACACGCCAGACACTTGTTGTCTTATACAGGCGTTCCTTACCATAGCGCCGTATTCTACCGGTTTACATATCTCTGTACTTGAATACGGATGCCTGTATCAGTTTCTCTGGCGCTTCAGTTTAGATGCCCAGAATCACTGTCACAACCCACGACACCACGTGAATCTACATTTTTGCCGTCCATTGCGTAGAGTGGGCACACAGAATCATCAGCAGCCATGCAAGGGGCCAGAACTTAACGTCGCTCGTTCAGTTGGGCCTTAAGCTGCCACTGTGGAAGCAAGCCTGCCGTCCGGGATACCTCCTGTTGTCGGTGGCCTGGAGTCGGTGCCGTTTTGTGTAAGCGTTATGTTGGTGAGCTGAGGCCTCGCACCATTACAAGAGGCTATGGCACACATGCCGCTCTCTTGGTGGACAGCTGATGATGTGAGCTGCCCCAGCGACTGTGGCCGAATACGCAAACAGAGGTCATTGACTGCCCCCTCTAGCTTACATTCCGTCTGCTTAACCGTTATGAATAAGCGACTTTCGTAACCAGGGACGTTTTACCGATTGGTCACCGTTCGACTCCTGCCACCACCACCACCACCATCACTGCAGACCCTCGGAAGGGGATCTGTACTTGGTCCTGACCTACTAGCAGCCAAATCCACTTGCCACTATAGGATTAAGTCGAATAACGAATAAGAAAATAGCAATGTTGATAATATACTACTAAAAGCATACTGAATATCATAGCCAAAATAGACAAGAAGCCAACACGCACCACCTTAATGTGCTCGACAGATGAAGAAAAGTCTGAAAGAATGGATAGTGGGGTAAATAAAGTTACTCATACAGTGAAGGGAGACGAACATTTAGCTGTGGTTAGTGTAATTCGATAGCAGAAAGTGGGTTAGAAACAGTAGGAGAACAAGGACTAGGGAAGGGACTGAAGGAGGAAGTCGCCCGGCTGAATTTTGTGCAGAGCGTAATGTAATCATCTAACACTTTGTTTAAGATTCATGAGAGAGAAGAGACACAGACGACGACTCTTTTATATCGGTTATATCCCGAGAGATGGCAGGCGGTGGGCACACTGTGACATACGAATTCCTTGTGTGTCCTCATAATTCACTCATCAGAAAGGCGGTAGGCCAGTAAAATTTAAGTTCCTGTTTCGCTTCAAAAATGTCTTTCAGTGATTACAGACACTCACTCTTAGGATCTGCAATGTCAGCAAATATTTTGTCTCTAGAAGTGGTTGTTCCTTGTGACGTGACCTATCACTCCTAGACCTTTACTGCAAAGAATTTGAAACACTATGTATAACAAAAAGACAGAGATTTCGAAGCGAGATTTTAGATTGCAAAACATTTTCAGGAATAGATGTGGGCTATGACCATAACTTATGATGGACTGCAGATTAAAGCTGAAAAAAATTGGAAAAACGTAAAAATTTAAGAAGAAGGGAACTAGATAACCTGAAAGAAGCAGAAAGTACTGAGAGCTTCAGAAGGAGCATTTGGTAAAGTTGGACAGAAACAGGTGAAAGGAATACTATCGAAGACGAAAGCGTATCTATGAGAAATGAATTGGGAAGGGAGGATCACTTAGGTACAAAGACAAGACTTAATGGAAAACCGAGGATACCACATGAGAAACTGAGTTTAACTGACGCAAGAAGAAAATTCGAAATAGAACAAATGAAGGAGGAGAAAGTGGGTACAGATATCTAAAAATAAGATTGAACGAAAATGCAGGCATGACTAGAGGCTAATTGGAAGGTTGTAGAGACAGGTTTGGCTAGACGATAGATAGATGCGATGTGCAGGAAAACTAATACAACATTCGAGGAAAGACAAGTGACTTTATGAATATGAGGAACTCATATAGCAAGTCAGTGCAAAACAAAGAAGGGGAAGCTCAAAAGTGGAAGGAGTATACGGAGGGGCTGTACAAGTGTAGTAAAAAAATTAAAGACGGGAGATGTACCCTCAGACTTCTAGAAGAAGGTATTAAATCCAGTGACAAAGAAGGCAGTTTAATCAACTGTTGAAATGTCTTATACGAAATGCTTACAGAAGACTGGATAAACTTGTAGAAGCTGAGCCCAGGAAAGGTTAATTTTCTGGAGAGATGTAGGAGCACTCCATTTAATATTCATTCTACGTCTTATCTTAGAAGACATGTTGAAGAAAGGCAAACCTATTTTTATAGGATTTGCACATTTATAGGAAAACTTGATGGACTACGTTTTCTGAAATTTTGAATGTAGGATAAATTAAATACTTGGACTGAAGAAAGATAATAGTTTGTACAGAAATCAAACTGCAGTTATAAGAGCCGAAGGACATGAAAGGAAATCAGTGGTTGAGAAAGGAGTGGCACAGGGTCGTAGACTACCCTCCATGTTGCCTCAATCTGCACACTGACAAAGCAGGAAAGAAAACGAGGAAGAAATTTGAAAAGTAAGTTTAAGTTTAAGGAGAACGATTAAAAACTTCGTGTTCTGCCGATGATATTGTAATTCTGAGTAATAAGACGAACATCAATAAAAATAAGACAAGGGTAATGGAATGTAATCGAGTTAAATCATATGGTGCTGAAGGAGTCAGATTAGCAAATAAGTTGGTGCAATTAGCTCTTTGGCAAAATATTGATGAAGTGGAGAGGATACAAGATGCAGACTGCCAGCAGTAGGAACTACGCGCGGGCATATGGACACGTACTGGCCACGGAAAAGTATCCACGGATCACCCCAACCGTACTATCAGTAATGGGCCGATATTTAATGTCGTCTCTTCCGAAGAATTTTTCTCTGTATTTTGCAAGTTCGTATTTTCAAAAAAAGGACAAACGAGCACTAATAGATTTTACTGTCTCGTAAGCATTCATGTTGGAAATACCAGTTTTTAAAAATACTCTTTCACAATCCTGAGAAGAAATTAATAACGTCTACACAAAAAAAAAAAAAAAAAAAAAACGCTGAACCGTCATAAGATTTTCCAACGTTTCTTGGTTGCGTATTATTTAACCCTTTATCTCTCCTTTTAAGCGGATTACAATCTTGATTCAGTTTTGATGATCAGCTTCAAGCATGCACACTTCCAAAATAAAAATCATCAATAGTATGTTTCTTCTTTTCACAAAAATTATCTTCTCCGTTTGTTTATTAATAACTCTTCACAATACAGATAGTATGGTATACATTACCGTCCAATTACAGACTTCAATGGAGTACAGACGTGAACTGAATAAAATTATAAGAGTAACACCTTCTTTTTCGTATTAACAAGGCTATAATTTATTCTGTGTCGAATCTGCTGGCCCAGCGGCGTCGTCCTCTGGCGTGCCATGGCTGCCGACTAAGGGCGTACAGCGATCAACTTCCGAAGCTGCCGTTACCGTCCTGATGCCAGTCCTCCGTCGTTATTTCAGTGTCCGTGAACACATGGAACATAAGAACATAAAAAACACGACTCACAGTAAATATTTTACATTTTTTACGTCTTACATTTATGAATATTACCTACATGCTACTCAACATATTACAGTATTCTTACTGCAAGATCATACGTTGAAACAGCGTTCTTGAAGGAAAGCAATACTGACCATTAAAATGTGCGATATTCACTCAAGAATATCAGCACATACCCCCGCCTCCTCCAGCGGTTCGGTATATGATTGTGGCATAATTCAATTTTAACTAATACACTTTGAGTACTTTAGAAGCATCATTATTGTACATTTTCGGTATAGTATTGTAGATATTATTGAGCATTTAATTGCTATTCTGTGTCCAACAGTTCCATCTTTACATTATTGGTTCAGAGGCTCCATTATTATATTAACAATTATACGAGGATTGGAACTTCAATAGTGGCAACTATTTATTTACAGCTCTTACAAAATAGATACGTGTTCCAAAGCTTTACTGACCTTCAAAGTAGACACCAACATTGTGTATAGCCCGTTGCCAGCGATGTGGAAGTCGTAGAATACTCTTAACAGTGCAAGTAGTGTTGAAGGTTCGAGCGGCAATCTCTATTGCCCGAAGAATTTGTAGCAGTTCTGAAGCGAATGAAGTGAAGTGTTTCCTTCAGTTTAGAAATCGAGTTGAACTCACGAAGGCTTAAGTCACGGGAGGGCATTAGGTGGTATAGCACTTAGCAGTCATATCAGTCAAACAAATCAGTAACAGCTTTCACTGTACGTGCTTGAGCAATGTCCTGCAAAATGATTGTCAGGTTCTGCAGAAAGTGTCATCACTTCTGTCTCTAAGCTGGTCGTAGGTTGTATCCCAGAAACGAACAGAAAGAGTTTGACGATTTCATCTCTTACTTTTTCTAAATCTAATCTATCATTATCACACTGCAGGTTTAAATTATTTAATTGTTTCTTAACTTTACCAAAATATCTTCACTTTCCTTTCTCAATTTATTAACCGATTCGCCTATATGATCTACTGCTTGTTCGAGTTTATTATCTACATCATTATTAGTCTCTTCAGTACCAACATTGCATTCTTGTTTGACAGTAATCTTAAAATTACGAAGCTCCTCAATTGTTTCATTTACCTGGGTCTGCATATAATCCTTTTCCTCCCTAGAATCATTAATATGTTTCACTAGTAGTCTATTCACAGCCTCTGTCTCGCTTCCCAAACTTACGATTCCTGTCTTTACTTCCTTAAGGTCGTTCTTAAACACCTCTTCCATTTTATAGCTGACAGCATTCTCCAAGGCAGCACTATGATCGGTCAAAGAGTTTTTAATCTTATCATCCGTAGAGTCACTTTGAACGGCCTTGCCATCCCTAAGGGATGATGATGTTTGGTTTGTGGGTTATCAGCGCCCGTACAATTATCCAATCTTTGCTCAGTCCAGTTTCGCCACTTTCCTGGATGATGATGAAATGATGAGGACAACACAAACACCCAGTCATCTCGAGGCAGGTGAAAATCCCTGACCCCGCCGGGAATCGAACCCGGGACCCCGGGCTCGGGAAGCGAGAACGCTACCGCGAGACCACGAGCGGCGGACTCCATCCCTAAGGGTAGCACTACTATCGGTCAAAGAATTCTTAGTCTTATCATCTATGGTATTACTCTGGGCAAGCGAAGTGTTCTCAACAGCAATTTTAATCTCATCATCCATGGTAGACGAAGCTTTCTTTCCCCGTGTTTCAACCATTTTCTTATTGTATTAATTGAGTATTGATTATGAATTACCTTTCCTTTGAGTAATTATAATAAATATTAGGAGTTAACTGTTTAGTTATACCCTGACTTTACGTTTAATCTGTGTGTTTACTACAATTACTTAACCAGTTAACTCTTTAACTTGTCATCTAGAAGTTATAAACCGCCTGACACTCAAACTGAGATCAATAATGAAAAACACTACTAGTTATATTTCACTAAACTCAGCGGATTTCTATCAATTAATAATGTTCGTTGTAGTTGCGGTGAGACTACCCGTCGAAGGCAGGAGGCGGGCGATGGCTGCAGTCGTACCGGCGCTCTGGCGGCGTGCTACAACCCCCCAGACGGATCAGTTACAAATCGTGCCACCTTCTCTGTAGACGAAACCGTGACGCTGTTAGGCTGTTGGTCAGGTGGCTCGTACACGCTTATTCTCACCAACACCAGAACCTGTTAGAAACTTCCTTCCATTTTTTCACTATCCACAGGGCCTCTTCTTCTTTTCTTGTGTTTTCATCTTCTTACTTGTTCTTCGTTTCCTTTCTTGTTCCTTCTCTCTTCTCCGTCGTCTTCTTTCTTCTTAGTTTCAAGTTATAGGGTTGGTTCGTCAGTTAATTTCGGTTTGGCTTTATTTTAGTGCCCATATTTTCTCTTTTTTTGTCCTCTCTGCCCATACTGTTACCACATATCATTGTCAATAATCCAGTATTCTTGAGACCAGTTCGTGCAATCTCGGTCGCCACCTACTACGCGCGGATATCTGGGCACGCACTGGCCACAGAAATATATGCACAGATCAGACCGTGCTATCAATTATATTGAATGTGCCGATATTTAACATCGTCTCTTCCGAAGAATTACTCTCTTTAATTTGCAGGTTCATATATTCAGCGAAAAAGGACAAACGAACACTAATAGCTTTTACTCTCTCGTAAAGATTCATGTTGTAAATATCAGTTTCCAAAAAAGACTCTTTCACAATCCTGAGAAGAGCGCGCACCAGCGTAAAGCATATCTCTGATCCGCGTAGCGTAACTTTCAAGATATTTCACTTTCACTATTAAACTTTCAATAAAATTTAAGAGCTGTCAATAATTTTCAGATAAACTTTAACTATTATCACTGATTTCAAAAAAGCTCACTCACAATCATGACAAGAAATTAATCAAGCCTTTAACCAAAAAAAAAAAAAAAAAAAAAAACATGGATTTCCAATGTTTCTGGGTTGCGTTTTATTTAACACTCAAATCTCCTTTTTGGCTGATTAGGATCTTGATACAGTTTTGATGATCAGCTTCAAGAATGCACACTTCCAAAACGAAAATCTTCAACACCAGTTTTTTTTCTTTTCACAATAATTATCTTCTCCGTTTGTTTACTGATAATTCTTCACAATGCACATAGTGTGATATACATTTCTATCTAACGACTGACTTCAATGGAATACAGGCATAAACCGAACAAAATTAAAGTTAGTAACACCTTCTTTTTCGTATTAACAAGGCTATAATTTATTCTGTGTCGAATCTGCTGGCCCAGCGACGTCGCCCTCTGGCGTGCCATGGCTGTCGGCTCAGGGCGTACAGCGATCAACTTCCGAAGTTGCCGTTACCGTCCTGGTGCCTGTCCCCCATCGTTATTTCAGCGTCCTCGAACACATGGAACACAAGAAAATAAAAAACACTACACATAGTACATCTTTACATAATTATAACGTATTACATTTATGAATATTAACCACGAAACTCGTTAACTACATACTGCTTCATACATTATAGTATTCGTAGTGCAAGATAATCTACCGAACATCGTTCTTGAATGGAAGCGGCGCTGATCTTCGAAAAATGTTCGATATTCACTCAAGAATATCAGCACAGAATAATATTTTTGAAGAGGAATGTAATGTAAATTTAGATGTTAGGAAGCATTTCTGAAGGTATCTGTGAAGAGTAGCGTTGCACCGAAGTGAAATGTGGATGATGAGCAGTTCAGACAAGAAGAAAGTCGATGATCTTGAAATGTGGGGCTGTAGAAGCATGCTAAAGGTTACATGGGTAGGCTGTAATATATCCAATAACTAATGAGAAGGTAGCGAAACCGAATTGGAGAGAGAGTGGATATATGACACAATTTGAATAGAAAAGATGGATCGGTTGATAAGACGCATCCTGAGGTGTAAAGGAATAGGGATACAACAGCTGTGCTGCGGCAGATGTACAGAGATGAAGAGGCTAGCCCGTGGCAGACTAACGTGGAAAGATGAATGAAAACAGCCTTCAGACTGAATACAACAACAACAACGATGACGATTAGCTAAGTACCTCAACCTTTCTATCGAGGTCAGAATTTTCTCTTGATTTTCCCCGTTACAAATACGGCGATCTTGTATGTTACGCTACGAATTTGATAGTGTACAGTAAGACATTCTAGTAATGGTCACCGATACCATTGTGCGTATACCAATGTTTGGGCTGAATTACAGCTGTACTTCAGGATTTTAACAATTTTACGTATTTTCAATATCACCACTGTTAGAATCTGTACATATTATAGAAATCGTCCCTGTTGTTGTTGTTGTGGTCTTCAGTCCTGAGACTGGTTTGATGCAGCTCTCCATGCTACTCTATCCTGTGCAAGCTTCTTCATCTCCCAGTACCTACTGCAACCTACATCCTTCTGAATCTGCTTAGTGTATTGATCTCTTGGTCTCCCTCTACGATTTTTACCCTCCACGCTGCCCTCCAATGCTAAATTTGTGATCCCTTGATGCCTCAAAACATGTCCTACCATCCGATCCCTTCTTCTAGTCAAGTTGTGCCACAAACTTCTCTTCTCCCCAACCCTATTCAATACCTCCTCATTAGTTACGTGATCTACCCACCTTATCTTCAGCATTCTTCTGTAGCACCACATTTCGAAAGCTTCTATTCTCTTCTTGTCCAAACTGGTTATCGTCCATGTTTCACTTCCATACATGGCTACACTCCATACAAATACTTTCAGAAACGACTTCCTGACACTTAAATCTATACGCGATGTTAACAAATTTCTCTTCTTCAGAAACGATTTCCTTGCCATTGTCAGTCTACATTTTATATCCTCTCTACTTCGACCATAATCAGTTATTTTACTCCCTAAATAGCAAAACTCCTTTACTACTTCAAGTGTCTCATTTCCTAATCTAATCCCCTCAGCATCACCCGATTTAATTTGACTACATTCCATTGTCCTCGTTTTGCTTTTGTTGATGTTCATCTTATATCCTCCTATCAAGACACTGTCCATTCCGTTCAACTGCTCTTCCAAGTCCTTTGCTGTCTCTGACAGAATTACAATGTCATCGGCGAACCTCAAAGTTTTTACTTCTTCTCTTTTGTTTCCTTTACTGCTTGCTCAATATACAGATTGAATAACATCGGGGAGAGGCTACAACCCTGTCTCACTCCTTTCCCAACCACTGCTTCCCTTTCATGCCCCTCGACTCTTATAACTGCCATCTGGTTTCTGTACAAATTGTAAATAGCCTTTCGCTCCCTGTATTTCACCCCTGCCACCTTCAGAATTTGAAAGAGAGTATTCCAGTTATCGTTGTCAAAAGCTTTCTCTAAGTCTACAAATGCTAGAAACGTAGGTTTGCCTTTTCTTAATCTTTCTTCTAAGATAAGTCGTAAGGTTAGTATTGCCTCACGTGTTCCAACATTTCCACGGAATCCAAACTGATCTTCCCCGAGGTCCGCTTCTACCAGTTTTTCCATTCGTCTGTAAAGAAATCGTCCCTGTCTACTCCTAAACCAATGGACCGATTTCAACCAAACTTGGTAAACCTATAACTCGCTCCTCCAATGAATCGCTGTGAGGGTAAGAACCACCAATCTGTCAAAGGGATGGGGGTGAAAAATGTAACCCATGAGGTGGCATGACGCGCGAATACGGAGACTTTATTCAACCAGTATCTGAGAAAGAGAGCAGTTAGTGACTTGCTACAAACTTATAATTTCAGAACTTTAAGTAACGTTTTCTTATTGACAACCCCCCCCCCCCACCCAAAAAAAATGATGAAAGGAAAAAAAGTTTGTTGCTTTCCTGCATTTTCGCTGTTGAGGTTGTGAAACTGCCGTATCAGGCACGATGTTTTAATTCATTACTTCTTTACTACTAAGTATATTTCCATCACATTTTGCAGCACCACACATGACATTTAAATTTATTACTTCTTTGCAAATAACTCTATTCGTAACACATTTCTCGTGCAGTATTCACATGTACCACTGAATACACATACAAAATTGCCATTGTACGACTCATATTTCAGGAGATATGATCTAAGACACTGAGTTCCTTAAAAAATTGCCGTATCGTGCACGACGTTTAATTTTATTAATTCTTTGCTACTATCACTATGCAAAAGACATTTCACATGATATATCCACGTACGATGCTGACCGTAGGACACCATAGTTCAAGCGACATGACGTCACGCTTAGTTAGTTACATGTTCCATAGAGCATCTGAACTACTGTTGTAACTAAATGATGTGGAACGAGTTAGATTACGTGTTATGTATACATGATTAGTGATAACGTTAATGAACACATTATAATTTCATTCTTATTCATGGAACTACACTTAAAACAAGTTTTCTTTGTTTTTTTTTTGCCTTAGAAATTCGTCAATGAATTAGAAGACGTTTCCGAGGAGAAATGATTTTAAGTTACATTTAATACTTACTTCATTACCTGACAGACACCTCATGATATTTGGAAAATGACTGACGCATATTGAACGCATTCATCTGCCACTGACAGCTTTAACAGTGGGTAATAAAGGTCGTTTTTCCTATAGCGTTGTATTTATTTGCATCACTGTTCTATTCAAATTGTGATGGATTATTTACGACGAATTATTAGCAAAAATATGTATTGTGGCTGCCCAGTTAAAATGCCTACGTGAAATTCTTAGGTGAACATCAAATACTATTCTCACTGCTTGCTTTTGTGAAATCAGTGCTTTCTTTCTAAGTATCGAGTTACCACAGAAAATTATTCTGGACGACATTGTTGAATGGAAATATGCAAAATCTGTCACGAGACTGATACATTTGTTTCCAAGATTAGTACCTCCACGAAGAGGAAAAGTAGTTGAACTTAATTGTTTCAGAAACTCAGTAATACGCTTCTCCCAGTTCAAATTTTCTTCAGTATGTAATCCCAAGATTCTAGAGCATTCTACCCGACTTACTGACTCCAGTTCAAGTTGTGTGTCAATTGCTGGTACAATTATATTTGTTGTACAGAACTGAATGTAGTGTGTTTTTTAAAACTTAAGGAGAGTCCATTTTAAGAGGCCATTTAATAATTCTTTGGGAAATATCATTTACTGACTCTTCTGATGCTTTCTCCCTAATGGTATTCACGAGGGAGTACCCAAAAAAGAATACCGGAGGAGTAACACTGCCCTGGGGGGGGGGGGGGGGGGGAGCTTTTGTAGTACGCATTTCTGCCTCTAGGCGTTTATAGCGGAACACATTACCAGTTCAGTGCCGCCTGTATTATCTACGTGGCTTGTTCTGTTCACCTGCTAGCGTAATCTGGTTCTTGTTTCGTTTTCTATGATTGCAAGTTTAAGTGAACTACGTGCAGCAGTCACATTTTGTTTTATACTCGGTAAAATGCTGCTGAAACTGTTATCATGTTGAAAACGGATTACCAAGTGCACGAGTGGTTTGCTCGATTTAAAAATGATGACATGTCATTTGATGACGAACCTCGTTCTGGATGTCCGTCAGCTGACCAAATCGGCGAGATTATTGAAAAAAAATTCGAGAGCTTGTTATCACAGACCGTCGGCAGGCAATTGATCAGCTCTAAGAGATTAGTGCGTTATCCTGGAGCTTTGTTCAGCGAATTTTAAGGGAAGATTTGAAAAGGAAAAGGGTTGGTGACAAGTTTGCACTGCAGGTTCTGACTGACAATCAAAAGGAGTCGAATTGAAACGCTTCTTGCTTTGAAACAACAGCTTGAAACTGATCCAGATTACCTGTCAGAGGTTATTCCTGGTGATAACTCAAGGTGCTATGGTTACAACTGCCGATCTTACGTCACTGAAGAAGTCAAGAAGGAAATGAGGGAAAAGCTGTTAGACATTTCTAAAGATGAGTACAAAAATGTTTTGAACAGTAGAAGCACTGGTGGGACAAATGTATGAGTTGTAATGGGAAGTATTTGGAAGGGGATACGGTTGTTCTGTAAGCAATTTGAAAATATATAACTTTTAAAGAATATTTCGCGTTTTTTGAGTATCCCCTCATATTATAACACTTCAAGCAAGAAGTATTAATTTTGCTTGTTGAATGTTAAGTGAAAGGTCACTTATATATGTAAGAAATAGGAGTGGACCTAAAATTGAACCATGTGGGACTACCTGTGCGATTTTTATCCCAGTCACTAAAATTTAATATATTTCAGACATTGTCTAAATCATTCAACACAACCTTTTGCATTCTGATTGTGAAGTGTGATTCAAGCAAGCTGTGTGTAAAGCCATCAGTTCCATACAAATTCAGTTTCTCCATTGAAGTGACATGATCAACACAATCAAAGGCCTAGAGGATATCGCAAAAAATATCAAGAGGCAACATATTGTTATTTAAGGCTTGTACTATTTGATGAGTGAATGGGTAAATAGCATTCATGGTCGAGCAACTCTTCCTGGAATCCAAAGTGTGATCTTCTAAAGAAATTGTTTGCAATTAAATGCGCGACTTCTTGTGAGTACATTAATTTTTCGAATATTTTGGATAAAAGATGTCAGTAATGTTACTGGATGATACTTATTTAAACCTGTCTTGTCATCTTTCTAATGAAGTGATTTAATAATTGATGCATTGTCTTCGGGAAGGGAAGTCTTGAAAAGCAACTATGACAGGAGGAGCAAAAAACGGTTTTGACACTACAAAAATTCCCAAATAACTTTACAAATATATTTACAGCAAGCTGTCACCTTCTTATAAGAAGTATAATTATGGTGTACAAAGAGTGCGACAAAATCCATGATATTTGATGACGATGTAGTCCAACATCGCCTCAAGGAATTTTTTTAGTGTCACTAATAACTTACACGGTACTAGAAACAGCTGTAGGGGTAAAAACTGCAGAGAAATACAGAGGAATTTGTCGTGCTAACAACTTCTTTAACGTTTCTACTGATCAATAACGTAGTAATCAACGGCTGGTAACAGAGCAAAGGCTGATAACTAGCTGGTTTCTCGGCTTGCTCTCACGTCCGTGCCAGCTCTTGTTACTGCAAGGCATGTACAAATGCACCAACTCTAGAAATATCAAACTGACGTTGTCAGCCATTCTGTTTATCACTCATATGAAGAGATTGACACAGGAGAGGAATTCGTGGCAGGTCGCATTAAACCAGTCAGAAGATAGATGAAAAAAACAGAGGGAACCTTCGTCCAATTGGCAATAGGGAATGAACTGCATTGATCCCTCCATAACTACATCTCATTGAAAGAATCTTTTATTTTTATGATGGGCAACTTATCCCTCACAGTTCAAGAAGCGGAACTGTTCTTCACAGACGCTTATACAATAAAGTATCGCATACCGAGGTGAAAAACTAGAAATCTTCGTTCGTCATCTTTACATCTTTGTAACATTGGATGGGTGTATATTCTTTGCTTTTGTAATCATACCACATTCCTTCAGGAGTTATTCATTATAAAACTTGCTTTCTCTTTTCTACATGCCGAAATATCAATCACAAGGCATGTACAAATGCACCGACTCCAGAAATTTCAAATTGACGTTTTAAGCCATACTGTTTATCACTGCGTAGGTTAAAGCCATTAAAAGCACCCGATTTTTATTTTGGTTCAAATGTGTGTGAAATCTTATGGGATTTAACTGCTAAAGTCATCAGTCCCGAAGCTTGCACACTACTTAACCTAAATTATCCTAAGGACAAACACGTACACCCATGCCCGAGGGAGGACTCGAACCTCCGCCAGGACCAGCCGCGCAGTCCATGACTGCAGCGCCCAGACCGCTCGGCTAATCCCGCGCGGCTTTTATTTTGGTCGGCGCAGCTGTCACATCACAAAATCACAGTCAGAGTCGCTGACAGATATTGTCTTTCTTCTACTCAAAGCAGGATCATCGATATTATGCAGTTTTCTTTTTTATCTGCACTATACTGATGAAACCTAAAATAAAATTACCTTGGCTTATCCAATTTTGGCTCAAAAACTCTGAGTCTAGCTTACGTACGTCATAATTTTCAAAATTGTGACAATTACATATACACTTACAAGTAGCCTCCACAAAGGAAGTAAAAAAATTGGTTAGGTCATAATAAAAAAGAGAAATAGGCGCTAAAACTGAATTTAATCAAGTAAATTTCATTGCAGATTTGACTTTCCGGTTTGTATGGGAAGAGTTTCAGAGGCATTTGTCGTGTCAACAACTTCTAGTAACGTTTCTACTGATCAATAGCACAGTAATCAACTGTTGGTCACAGAGTAAAGGTTTATAACTAGGTGGCTTGTTTACTTACTCCCATGTCCATGCCAGCTCTTGTGATGTTACTAAAAGTACCATCTTGTGTCACTTCCTGGCAGATTAAAATTGTCTGTGGGACCCGGATTCAAACTCGGGACCTTTGCCTTCCACTGGCAAGAGGCCTACCAGCTACCCAAGCACGAGTCACGGCCCGCCCTCACAGCTTTATTCCCGCCAGTGCCTCCTCTCCTACCTTCTAAATTTCACAGAAGTTCTCCTGCGAACCTTACAGAAATAGCACTCCTGGATGATAAAAAAATCTAAAAAATGAATTGTTTTGAGTTACTACCATTCCCATATCAATGGCTCAATTACATATTTTAGCCTGTCTGGAAAAATTCCCTATGTCAGTGATGCACTGGATATGTCACTAAGGACATTACTTATTAAGATGGAACAACTTTTCAAAATACTCTCAACCCTGCAAGAACTTCTGTTTTACAGAATTTATGTAACTGCATTAATTTCAGTGAAGTCTGTTGATGTTACTTCTAGTTACTTACAGTTTTGTGGAACGACTTTTTAATGTATTATCTTGCTTTGTAAACTGAACCATTTAATCCTGTATTTTCTGATACGTTTAAAAAGTGATTGTTAGAAGAACTTGCAACTTGTGAATTATTAGTCACAACATATTCATTTAGTTTAATTGTTATGGAACCTTATACACTGACTAGCCGTCCTGTCTTCCATTTGACAATGTCCCACATAGTTTTAATCTTATTATCTGAATTTTTTATTTCTATCAGGAATGAATGCTTCTGAACATTTTAACGGTTTTCCTTAAAATACTACAGTACTTTTCGTACTATGAAAGTAATATCGGATCTTGGGTTACTCTGGCCTTTACATATATTTCTCTCTTCCTCTTACATAAAATATAATTCCCTTAGTTTTCTACAGTTAACTTTTTTTTTAATGGATCTTTTCGCTAATGCTTTAGGAAAGTAATTTTCAAATACTGACACCAATTTGCTATGGAATAACTTGAATTTGACGTTAGCATCTCTTTTTACACACCTCTCAGCTTACTCTTAGAACACTGTATCCTGTACTTATTAATAGGCATCACTTCTTTGTAGGAACATCCTTCCAGGTCATAAGGTGACATTCTGTTTGTTTTTATTAATTGTGCACCGTGATCAGATAGTCTGTTAGAAATTGGGTGCACATTAATTGTTTCAGCCTGAGCACTCTCTATAAACATGTTATCAATCAGTGTTCTACTCATGAGTTGGGCATTTGACTACTGAGATAAGCCTGAAATATCCAAATAATAAGTTTAGTTCACTTTACCTGTCTAAAAATTTTAAGAAATTTACATTGATATCTCCACAAACTATTAACTGTTACTTTTAGTCTGACACATAGCTCAATAATGCGTCTAGATTCCTCACAAATACCTGGAAGTTTGCTAGAGGGAATCTGTAGACTACAGCAATTATCAGGGAAGTATTCTGCAGTAACAACTAGCGAGCACATGCTTCTGGAATCTGATCTTCTTTTTCGATGTTAACTCCTCACGATAATTATGCCAATTTATAATTCCTGATAATTAACTTCTCCGTCCCTTTGGTTACATTGTGTTCAGAGAGAATATCTATCCCTTCACAATTTTCCATATCTGCAAGGCATAGAATAAGCTCATTTATCTTGTTTTTCAAGCCTCGAGTGTTCTGATGAAACAAATTAATTTTATTTTTCTGAAAACTGTTGACTTATGCTTTTGTACTGCTCTAATTCAGAACTCCATGTCTGTAACCTGGCTCTAACCTGAAACATGTGGCCCTTTGATTTGAGTAATCACAGGGATTTTGTCCCGTGTGCTTGTGGCACTCTTCACACATTTTGCAAGGTGATTAGTGTACCCCAGCTGAGATGTGTGAAAACTGCAGCATCATGCAGGACATTTAAACGGATACTTCTTTGCTAGTAGCTCTACCCATAACGCATTTCGCAGATGCTGTGCACATATGTAAATGAATGTACCTGCACAATTCTATTATTGTGCGGCACACGGTTCAAAAGGTATGACGTCATATACACTGAGCTGCGTGAAAACAAAACTTAACGACGAAATCTGTACAGATATGTGTGATATACAACGTGTCTCATTTATCTTGACCAACCTAAATAACTGTTTGTCCAGATGCACATTACAAAATGTTTCAAGCAAATGTTATTTAGCCGTCAGGTGGACATCAATCAGCACGATTGCCTTCGTTGTAGCTTTGTTTTTTACAAAGATATGAATAGCGGTATGACTTTTTTAAATGGCACCCTGTATTTTGTATTTGGTAATTCATTTCCTCTGCTAAAGACCTATTCGCTGAAATACAACGTTAATAACTACACAAAAAAAAAACATTGACTATGAGCCCGGAATCATAAACTCGTCCACTTGCTCGAGTTGTTAGAAAACAAATGAAACCCAAGTAAAAGCATAAAACAAAATTGACTTTGACTCTCCTGTACCACTGCCCAGGGGTAGAATATTCAAAGGTGCTCAAAGTGGTGACCCTGGACACCGATACACCGGTGCACTCGTTGAATTACTTACTGCTTTCAGTGTTGCCTGCTGAAGAGAACTACAAGCAAGCAGGATACGTTCCTGCATGTCCTCTGGAGTTGTTGGAATGTCGCGATAGACAACGTCCTTACTGCATCCCCACAGAAAACAGTCCAGAGGATTTAAATCAGGAGACCTAGCAGGTCAAGTAACTGTTCCTCCTCGATCAATCAATCTGGCAGGATACCTTCGGTTCAGAACACGGCGTGCACACAAGGCATTACGTGCTGGACATCCATCGTGTTGATACCACACAAGCCTACTGGTTTTTAGAGGCACTTCATCCAGAAGAGGAGGAAGAATTCGTCTGAGGGAGCTGGCTTACGCTGTGCCATTTAGACTACCATTGATGAAATAAGGGCCAATAATTGTAGTACCAAGCATCCCACACCACTGACGCTGTTGTTCCACTTGTCCAAGCCATCGTGGGTTGGCGCTGGACCAATAATGCATGTTCCTTGTATTTAACTGTCCTCTGTTTGAGAAGGAACATTCATCGATAAATAGAACATTAGAGAAGAAGTTCGGGTTGGTGAGGATTTGCTGCTTTGCCCACTGACAGAACCGTACACGATTCTGAAAATCATTTCCACGCAATTCTTGATGTAGGTGTACATGGTAAGGATGGAATCGGTGATATGAAAGAATACGACGTACACTGGTTTTAGTAATGCCAATCTTACGTTCAAGCTGTCGTGTGCCCACATGTGGATTCATAGCAACGGAAGCGAGAACAGAACTTTGGCAACTTCGTCTGTGAGAGTGCTACAACGGTTGTTTCGTCGTGGGTTGAAACTTCCCATTTCCTGAAGTGTAGCAACAAGACGAGAAAACAGCCGTCGGTAAGGTTGGTTCTTGCCAGCATATCGCTCTCTGTACGGTTCCGCTGCATGCGTAGCATTTCGCCGTCCTTCAACAACAACAATAAAAGAAACGTTATGTCGATGCAGTTTGTAGGAAGTACATCCTCTCCTGTATGCCTTCTCTACACAACAGTATTTAAAAGGACTAAACTGCCGTACTAAATGTACCTGTACATAAGAAAACATTACTACAATTACTGTTCTGCTAACTTACATGCCCCTTAGATGAGTAGCATGTCTACCTTCTCTTCGTTGGTGTATATTCTGCTCACACAACTCTCCAACTGACGATGGCTGACGGAATGATGGATGTGCATCCTACTTATGTTTACATTTGTCATCTGTCAACGTCAGCACGTGGATGTGTTCCATTACCCCGAGTACCTGCACCAAGCGCGGGGAGTGTCAACGTCACTGTTGTGTTATGTAATTAATAATGTGAATGGTACACTGTGATACATTATTGAATAGGTCCTTAGGAGAGGAAATGAATTACAGGATAAAAATACAGGATGCCAATTAAAAAAGTGATACCTCTGTTCATATCTTTGTAATAACCAAAGCTACAACGAAGACAACCATGCTAATTGATGTCCCCCTGAAGCTAAAGAACATATGCTTGAAAAATTTTGTAATTTGCATGTGGACAAACAGTTATTTAGGGTAGTCAAGATAAATGAGACACGTTGTATATTAAATATAATTATGTGAAATATGTGACTCGTGTATATGTGTCCAAAGCTGTAGGTAAAAGAAAAATTCGTCCTAAACCTCTCGATCGATTTCAAACAAAGTTGGTAGACATGTTGCTAACTATCTGGAAAGAAATACTGTGGGAATAAGAACTAGCAACCTCTTATTGGGTTGGGGTGATAACGTGGAAAGGGAAGGGGTAGAAAGAAATGGACAGACAGAGAGGAAGAAGGAGGACATGGATACAGAAATGGGTGAGGAAGAGAAGGGCAGAGTGAAGACTATGGGAAAATAGATTGAGAAAGGGAAGAGGGACAGCGAGAGGAGTGCCAGAGGGGGGTTGAGACAGGGGAGGATGAAATGGACAGAAAGATGGGGAGGAGAAAATGGAGAGAGAAAGGGAAGAGGAGATCGTTAGGGAGAGAGGAGAGAAGGAGGGGGATGGAGGAAGTGGAGCGAGAGAGGAGAGAGAAGCAGATTGACGGAGAGGAGAGTGGTGGAAATGAACAGAGGGAGTAGGGAGGCGATGAACGAATGGAATTGGATAAATAAATACTCGGGAGATGTGGGGTACTCGGCTAGTGAAAATGAATAAAACAAATATAACGGCTCACTTCACAAAGAGTGCTTCTCTGTATACACTATCCTGTCTATTTGCGTCCAGTTTGATGTTTTTATGACGATAGGCGAAAGGTGTTCTATAATATAAGGTACTTAAATAAATTTCTTATCTACTGTAGTTCGAGAGTTGGTACACGAATAAATGAATCTGGATAAAAACCGCCAGTATCAGTAACAAATACCACCTATGGCATACGAACTACTAAAATTACAACAAAAATCGAAAATTCTACTTCATAATATACTAAAACAAAAAGCAACATTCTGGATAACTCAGGAAGGTTGTCTCTCGCCGACATAGCCAAAATTACAGTTTACCAGTACACAACACAAGCGACAGCCTAGCTCCACAGTTGAGTTGAAACAAAGAATAGTTGTTCGTTTTTGTCATTGCCTAGGTAAATTATGCAACTACAGTTGGCCAGGTACACATACTGATATGCCGGCAGCTGGTTGTAAAGAGTAAGTGCAATAGTAAACCATGCGCGAAACGTTTACCCAGAACATAACAGAAGACGAAGGGAACTTAAGGACGGAACTTTAAAACTGGTTTGAGAATCAGCAACTTGCTACGTAATCTTCTCATTATGAGTAACGAAAATTAACTAAACAGAGTACGCGAGAGAAGCTACAGTCCCTACTATTCGTCACTGTCCGACCTTTAAATCTGTCTGCATTAGAGTTTTCGGACTGTAGTAGCAGATAAATCTGGATTAAAGGGGCTCGTAACAGGCAGATGTCAGAATTTCCGCCTTAAACACAGCGTCAGGAGCTAATCTGCCGTCCAGTGGAATCGAGCGACGTGGCGCAGCGCTCAGCACACTAGGCGTGTATTCAGGACGACGATGGTTCACATTCATGTCCAGCCATCCAGATTTAGGTCTTCCGTGATTTCCCTAAATCGTTCCAGACAAATTCTGGGGTGGTTCCTTTAAAAATGCCACGGCTGATTTCCTTCTCCATCCTTCCGTAAACCGAGCTTATGCACCGTCGAGCTTATGATCGCGCTGTCGACGAGACATTAATCTTCCTTCCTTCCATTTTCTGGCGTTCCTGCAGGCAGTGTAATGGCGCCGTTACCATTCAGGACACAATTACAGCATAGCGCAGGTCAAATTTGTAGCTCCTGAGAGACGCACTTATGTACGAGTAGCGTTCAGTAAGTAACGGAACACTTTTTTTTCTGAAAACACGTTCGTTTTATTTAGAATTCCCATACCATATTATTTCCCACTCTCTTGGCTACAAAGCCCTGTTTTTCAACATAACTTCCGTTCAATGCGACAACCGTTCACCTTACTGGGAGGGTTTGTACGCTCGCACGGTGTCACTCTACTAGGTGACGTCGGAACCAACGTCTTGCTGCATCGACAACCTCCCTATCATTCACGTGCTGCTTCTCACGGAGTGCATCCTTCAATGGGCAAAACAGATGGAAGTCGTCTGTTAGGTGACGAGGAACGCAGCGGGCACACACCTTTGAGTACCCCAACTGGTGGAGCAGTTTGTCAACGTCACCAATGGAAATATCACATCGAGTAGCGGTTCCAGCACTGCAGGAGTTCCAGGTGGGTGCAGTTATACAGCAAGCGCGAGATCGTACGAGTTTGCGCGGCCTAGTTTGTTGATGACAGACGCCTCGCTCAACCACTCATCGTGCTTTTGTTCACTACCAGGTCTCCGTAGACATTCTGCAAGTGTCTACGAATATCTGAGACGGTATGGTTCAAATGGCTCTGAGCACTATGGGACTTAACATCTGACCTCATCAGTCCCCTAGAACATAGAACCAATTTAACCGAACTAAGCTAAGGACATCATACACATCCGTGCCCGAGGCAGGATTCGAGCCTGCGACCGTAGCGGTCGCGCGGTTCCAGACTGAAGCGCCTAGAACCGCTCGGCCACACCGGCCGGCTGCGATGGTATGATTTTCCGCGAAAAGGAACTCAACCACAGGCCTCTGCTCGGAACGGAGCTCCGTCACGGACGCCGTTTTGAAGGCTACGTACAGCGCCGCCTTCTATCGGTACTTCATGAAATGTTAGGGTTGAAATGGAAACATTAGACAACGATCCACAACAAGTTACGCATTTTTTCAACTTAATTTGGCCGAGATATAAATGGCGTTGTATTAATTGCACTCCCATCGTACAAACAGCGTACATCGCTTGAAAAATGTTACGAAACGCTAAGAAACAACCATGTGGTGCGAATATTGGCATCTGAACTTGTGTATAAGTAAATCGAAAGCAATACGTGAAACAAATAAAAAGATTCCTTACTATTTGACCAATGCAATTACACAACCGGGGTCTCTGCATTCAGCCGTAATCGTGAAGTATCTAGAGGTATTTGATTACTGCAATTTAAAGTGGAACGACAACTCTAGCAGTGTGTAAGCATCCTTCATACTTCCCCACATCCAGAGAGTGTAGAGCTCGCAAAACCAGTATCTTTGGGTGGCTGTGCACTGGTCCTGGCAGAGGTTCGAGTCCTCCCTGGGGCATGGGTGTGTGTGTGTTTGTCCTTAGGATAATTTACGTTAAGTGGTGTGTAAGCTTAGGGACTGATGACCTTAGCAGTTAAGTCCCACAAGATTTCACGCACATTTGAACATTTGTGGCTGTGGAGGTGGAAGAGCACGCACACAGACAGCTGAGCAGGAAGTGAAAGTTTTGACAAGGAATGTGTACGGGTTGCCTTTCGTCTGTTTTATTTATGTGAACAGTGCGGCCACTTGAATCCACTAACAATGAAGCTGCATTAAAATCATTATAAACTCTCAGCTCTTTTTTCTGTGTGAGCTTCCTCCTCACAACTGCTAGTTACTGACAACGCTAAGCGGCAGAAATGCGAGTCATGAGTTACAGTATCTCTTTAATTTGTGATCGACCTGGTGGAAAAACCTGCAGGTAAGTGCTTGCGGTACGGGCTGGACTTTCACGCATGAATAAGGAGCGTTGCATGTAGGATGTGACAAGAATATGAGAGCGTGCTGAAAAGTAATGCCTCCAAATTTTTAATGTGAAAACCCTTAAATCTTTTTAAATAAAACAAACGTTATTAACATTATACATAGTTTTTCTTCGTATCTACATATTTATTTGTCACCATTGTCAGCCTGGTGACGAACATATTTCTCCCAAGACAGACCAGTTTGTTGATACCGTCACTGCAGCATGTTTGATTTTGTTGACGGACCCACAACCTCATCTTGCACCACTTCATCGTTATCAAACTGAAATTCTCTAACTGTTCTTCAAGTCTTTAAAACAGATGAAAATCGATTGTGGACAACTTGGGACTGCATGGAGGATGATCGATGACAGTGAACCCAACGCGTCGGATTGTTGCAGATGTCGTAGAGTTCGTCTGTGATCTGTCATAGTCTTGCTGAAGGAGACGGACTCCATATGTGGACGAACACTTCGAACTCGAAGCTGGATTACCACACGCTGTTTCTCACGCACCGACATAGTTACGTTACACACCGCAATTTTAGACGTTACAATTCGGAGCCCTCAAGCGGCCGAGGGATGCAAACGTGCAGACATAAAAAGTAAGAATGTATAATGTTAATAAACTTCGTTTTATTAAAAAAGCTTTAACAGTTTTCCCCTAAAAAATTCGGAGGCATTAATTTTCAGTACTCCCAGTACATGTCAGTAATGGTGACGAAAATTCAACTAAATACATAGGGATTACAATTACAAATAACCTAAATTGGAATTATCACATAGATAATGTTATGGATAGAGCAAACCAACGATTGCGATTCGTTGGCAGAACACTTAGAAGGTGCAACAGATGTACTAAAGAGACTGCTTACACCGCGTTGTCCGCCCTATTCTGCAGCATTTCTGTCCGGTGTGGGATCCGCATCAGACATGATACGTGAATTGGAGTGGCAATTATTCAAACAAAAGCGTTTTTCGTTGCGACGGAATCTTCTCATGAAATGTTAATCACCAGTTTTCTCCTCCGTCTGCGAAAACATTCAGCTGGCACCCACCTACATAGTGGGATATGATCGTCACGATAAGAAAGGAGAAATCAGGGCTCGCACAGAAAAAATTATGTGGTCGTTTTTCCCGCGAGCCGTTCGAGAGTGGAACGGTATAGTCAGCTTGAAGGTGGTTCATTGAATCCGTTACCGGGCACTTTATTGTGAATAGCATAGTAATCACGTAGGTGTGAAATGAACGTCTCTGGTCGCCAAGCAAAAATACATCGAACAAACTCTCAAGTCGTTAAATGTTCGCTTGCAAGTGGAGAAAGAAGACGCCGGGCTTTAGCTGTACAGAAGAAACCAAGAGAAATGAAACAGCTTAGAAAGTATTCGTTCAGCCATCATTTGTTGGTATGGACAGTCAACGTGGAAGAGAAAGAGATATCTAAACAGAGCGTTTCGTCGCGGGTTTGTTTGGACAGCGATAGACCGACACGTTAATGCTCCACTACTGGGATTTACTATAGAATAATCCTTTTGCATTGCGGAGAACCTTACTCTAAAACTTCAGAAAGCCGACGTTTCAATGCCAGTCAAGGAACGTGTTACTTTCTGCGACATATATTTCGGATAATAAAGGTAAGTATAAAATATAAATTTTAGGTTAACAACTACTGAGACAATGGAGGAAGATAACAGGCGGTTCTGTGTGAACTAAATAAAGTTGTAGATACAGACGAACTAAAAGAGTGACAGGTGGCAGTGGCTCGTAATCGCTCCTGAAGACGGCATTGCGGCGGCTGCCCCGGCCTGCGCCCGCCTCGCCATCTCAGCGGGCAGGAAGTGAGATGGTCGGCCGCGGGGCTTTTTTGCGCTGCGGTGCTAATGAAAAGCGACGTCGCCGGACCTTGTTCCTCGTTTTGCGTGCGTCCCCACACCACGCCCCTAATGAAGACGTCGCCTCGCGCCTGACTTATACCCACAGCCGCTGAGTAACGACACCTTTCATTTGTCTCGGTGCCCGCCCGCCCGCCGACTGCCGCGCCATCGCGCCTGACCGCGGAACTAATTGTTCCGCGCCACTACTTTCCCACAGTCCCGAGCCACGGGCGTTGGTCCTAGACGTCCTCACGTTCGCCTCCCACTTCCCAAAAAAGATGTCCGGTCTGCACGTTCGATAATTGAAAGAGAGAGAATACTACATATTCCTTTCAAAGTAATAAAATATATTATGATCGTATACGAGTTGTTAATTACGGATATTTGTAAGTTTTATAACATTTATTCTTTTTACTCCCACTGGTGTTTTATATGTGACACACCCCTTTAAAACAGTGTACGAGTATGTTTGATTTTCATACATCACACTATAATACTTGATGGTTAACTCTACCGGATATTTGTCTTTTATGGGCACTTGGCCTGCACACAGTCCTATTATTTTATTTGTACTCCGATTTTATGAGGAGACAATCTGTTCCAGTTATACGTCTTCACTGATAATTTCTATATATTCCCCTGCTATTTATAATTCCGTGTAGAGGTACATCACTGTAAATATTACTTTGACTACACCGTATACATTTATTGTTAGGGGAATGTACATGTTTTTTTCTTATTAACATGTTCTCTGTATCAATGCTTCATTGTATAGATCTCCCCCTGTCTTTCTTGCTGGCAGGTATTTTAATTTTAATTGGCACTGTGCTGCGTGTTATGAATGTCGAGACTACGAGTTGTCTTAGCCAGGCCAACCTTATCGCACATTTCCGTGTATTACGCTCAAGCTGTCAGTACATGGTATGCTATGGGCAGGGCCGCTTTTCGCACATCCTCTCATTCTGCTTGTGTAAGCACTAATTATTTTTGGGAGTTCTTCGAATGGGTTTTCAGTTTCCGTGGGTACCGTTATTTATCATCGTGATTATTTTATAATTTGATTGGGTTCTTAGTATCCCTGACGGTTCTTGGTTATATCTCGTGTGTTATTTTTCAAGTTTTCTGACTGTTGTGTTTTTACCCTATGATCAGCATCGGAAAGGGGACTTTTACGTTTTATTGAGGGACGGCTTCCATGGCTAGGAAGGTACTTTTCTTATTTATAATGTAATTACAAAATGTTGTCATATTGTTTACCCTACGTAGGTTAACGAAAAGTCGTTTTTTCATCCCCTTTAGGTTAGTTGAGGCGCTGTCTTGGGGAAGATAGTAACTGCCAAAAAGAAAACTTTTTACGATAACGAAAAAGCAAATGTATGAATTCTTTTGCACTAGCATTATTACAGAAACTGCTTGGAACGGAAGGCACCCTAGTCATATTTTGTGTTACATACGAAATCTGAACAATTATCTACGAGGTTCCCGTTTTTGTTAGTAAAACATACAAAACCACTCCTTATCCAAAATCAGAACTACTGTTATTTGTATGAGGGTTGACTGAAAATTAATGCCTTCACCTTCGTAACTCTTCAACAGTTGGCAACATTGATATATGGCAGGTACTGGCTTGTTCTGTAGCCTCTTCCCTACAGATCCAGTTGGCGGGAAGCCTTAGCATTGAACGGTTATGCTGTTACAGTGTAAAGTATAGAACCCTGCGCAGACGGTCGGTCAATGCGATTTAAGCAATGTCCAATCGTTGAATTCTTGACAGCAAAAGGTGTCACCCCAGAGGAGATTCATCAGAGAATGAAAGCAGTTAATTGTGATTGTGTTGATGTGAGTACTGTGCGTCGTTGGGCGAGTAAGTTTAAAGATGTTGAGGCGGGAACACCTGACCTGCATGACAAACAAAGAGTTGGACGTCCTGTGACAGCAACCACCAAGTTTCATAAGCAAAATGTTGACAGATTGATTCAGAGAGAAATTACAAGCACAATCGTCAATTCACAAGAGCGTGTGGGTCATATTATTGCTTTGATTGGCTATCGGAAGATCTGTGCATGATGGGTGCCCAGGATGCTGACTCCTGAAATGAAAGCTCACAGACTTGAAATTTACCAGGAATTCCTCTCGCGTTACGAGAATCAAGACGCACAGCACTCACATCAACACAATGACCATAATCTGCTTTCATTCTCTGATGAATCTCCTTTGGGGTGATAACTTTTGCTGTCAAGAATTCAACGACTGCACGTTGCTTAAATCGCATTGACCGACCGTCTGCGCACCGTTCCATACTTTACACTGTAACAACACAACCGTTCAATGCTAAGGCTTCCCGCCAACTGGCGGCTACGGAACAAGCCAGTACTGCCACATACCAAGAAGAGTTACGAAGGTGGAGGCATTGCGTTTCAGTCAACCCTCGTACATTATGCACAGATTTTGCGGTAAAATGCATGATATTTCTCACCAAGGAAGTTCAACATACATAATAAGACCTATTTTTTCTTTTTTTTTTTTTAAATTGGGAATGATTGGTAATCTTTCAAGGCATTGCAATCATTGCAAATTTTGACTGATCCGAATGATTGTCCTTTCATAAAAATTCCATGCTCCATCAACATTTCAGTTTCATTCAATAACTGCCTGGTTTTTGTGACAGGAAAATCATTTCTTGACAGTCTAATCCTTTTTAGAGAGCTGGTTTTTAAAGGAGCTGCGTTCAAAAATTTGTTACATTCTGCAGAAAAGTCAAAGAATTCCTCATTTTTCATCATTATTTCATTATTAGGCGTTCCATCTTTAGCACTTTGAATCATTTCTCTACTACCTTTTCCGGAAAATGCCTTGCATCGTTTTCTTCTTTTCTCAGTGATATCGTATTCCTCTTCACAGGGCATGTAGTAATGTGCTAAAACTACAAATTTGAACTTACCACAGGAAATGGAAGAGGTTTTGGTGGCACACTGATTTATACGCACAGATCCGTATCACAACAAACACTACTATTTGTTACCAACACCTCTAGGCATGCTCTGTTGCCGAGTTGATGAGACGCTGTAAAAGGATATACTACCTTGTCTCCGCCAACAGCTCTGCACATTTATCTTCCACTATCTAGCAACCATGCTTTTAGCAAATTTTGATTGTATCAAGGCACACTACCTTCTCTGTGTCATTGGCATGACCACATACTACCTTTTCAATAAGAAACCTCAAAAGTTGTAATTTTTGGCAGTTACGACCTTTCCCATGTCAATGCTTCAATTTTTTGGCACCTAGGGATGGGACATTCTACATCTACATATATACTCCGCTAGCCACCAAGCAGTGTGTGGCGGAGGGCACAGTTAGGTCATATTTCCCCCAGTCTGTTCTACTCGCGGATCGCGCGAGGGAAAAACGACTGTCTGAACGCCTCAGTACGAGCTCTAATTTCCCTTATCTTTGAATGGTGATCATTGCGCGATTTGAAAGTAGGTGGTAATAATATATGCTCTACATTCGCGGCGGAGATCGGATTTTGGAATTTAGTGAGCAGCTCCTTCCGTTTAGCGCGTCGTCTATCTACAAGTGTGTCCCACTTCAAACTTTCTATGAGATTTGTAACGCTCTCGCAATGACTAAACGTACCAGTCACGAATCTCGCTGCTCTTCTTTGGACCTTCTCATTCTCTTGAATCAGACCCAACTGGGAAGGGTCCCATACAGACGAACAATACTCTAAGACTGGACGAACTAAAGTACTGTAAGCAATTTCCTTTGTTGAAGGACTGCATCACTTCAGGATTCTACCAATAAACCGCAATCTAGAGTTCGCCTTTCCCGTTACTTGTGTAATCTGATCGTTCCACTTCAGATCATTTCGAATAGTCACACCCAGATACTTGACGGAAGTTACCGCTTCCAAAGACTGGGCATTTATTTTGTACTCGTGAATTAATGGGGATTTTCGCTTTATTGCCAAGAAACTAGTTGTGAACCAATAACAGTTCAAGAAATCTGTTCATGGCAACTGTTGCGGTTATTTATTCATTGAGACGAGGAAACGAGTTGTAAAAATAAAATACGAAGCTTGGGAGGAAATTGCTTACCCAGCATAAACGTTGCGTACCGACGTGTGTCAACGGGCAACACGAGTTGAGGAATATTTCCGTTAGTAATACTTGCTTAAGTACTTGTATGTGTTGTTCCACGTGTTGTTCTAACGAATAAACTGCAACACTATGCCAAGGCACAGTTCATTATTCTCGACCACTCATCGCCAGCGTAACTTCATCGAAAGATTGTGCAGGTTTCAGGGGTCTTCTCTTTGGTAGCATCTAAACGTAGTTGTACTTCTTTCGAAGATAATCTTTGGAAATGACCTAAGTAACAAATTAAACCATCGGAAGGAACACAACATCAGCCTAATTTTTCTACTAAACGTATGTGACATAGTATACTCCGTACAGATAAAGGGGAAAAATTGTTTCGTATTGGGTAAAGAATTGAATATGAGACTGTTTTGTGCAATATTAGTGCTGCATTTAATAATTTCTGTACAAGAAAGGTTGTGGGGACCAGATTTTGATTGATCTTTGGACCCTTTTAAAAAAGAATCTATCTGATGTTGGGCTCCGATTCGCTACTTAGAATGTGGGATGCGTCCATGGCTTCACGCCAGAGCCAAAAGATCAAGTGTGTAAGCCGGTGGCAATGTACAAAAATGTGAGATTCGTTTTATCTGCCAGAAAGCAAAAGGAATTTACTTCCAGGAAACTAATGGATAACCTTACAAAGGGCCACAGTAATTACTAAGGGCTGATGAAAACTTCAGGAACTATGGTTGATGTATGAATGGCTTTGTAATCATTTTCCATCTTGTGTAGAAACCAAATTGCTCTCTGTAATTTATCCTCTGAGTCCTCTAATATTATTTTATCATCTGGAAACTGGGGTGTATTTATAACTTCATTATTAAGCTTATAATGGTGCACTGCTTTAGTCTGTCATGTTTTCATGATGTCGTCTATGTTGATGTTAAATAACGCGGGTGATGAAGGACACTCTTGACTCACTGCTTGACAGATGTTTCTCTCAAGCGGACTACTACTTTGTACTTCGATTTGCACTTTGAATTTCAGTTAGTACATGCTGGTATGCACTATCGTTTCTAAAATTTCCAATAATTTAACACTGTTAACTTTATCAAAAGTTTTCCCATAGTCAATAAAGGCTACGTACGTGGGATGATTGTATTCTCTACGTTTTCCTATAATTTGGCAGACTGAAAAAACACTATCTTAGCACGAACCTCCCGTCAGAACCCATTCTTTGCTCCATTAAGAAACGTTTCTGAAAGTACCTTTAGTCTGTTTGTTATTAGTTTTGCATGAATCTTGAATCCATGGCTCAGAAAACTAATTCCTTGATAACTCTCACATATTCTGCGATCCTCGTTTCAGATAATTCAGAGAAATATCTTTATTTGGTTTCTCACTAATCTTTTTTAAACAATGGGATAACAACTGCTGTTTGCCAATCCTCTGGTATGTTACTGTATTTCTGACAAGTATTTACAAAACGCAATAGTTTTGTGAACAATGATTCCGAAGCACGTTTAAATTATTCCACATTGAGGTTGTCTTCCCCTGAGGATTTTCTGGTTTTGGATGTTTTTGACACACCCTTTAGCCCTTCCATTGATATAGGTTCAACGTGCTCGTAACTAACTGCAGTTTTCCAGTTCTCCGTATCACGTGTTCACAGATTTTGAAAATAATACATGCACTCATTTTCTGAAACGTGGTTAATTTGAACCACATCTCTTTTAACTTTACAGAGTTGTTTGAACATCCTATAAGCTTTATTTGTTTTCCAAGTACATAATGCTCCATTTCACTCATAAAATGATCCCATTTTTGTTATTTTATTTTTTTTGTCTCCATTTTGACCACTGCTGTGTGTCGCCAATACTCTTAACAGCCTCCTTGTTTCTTTGAATGTAGATATTTCAGGTAGTCCTGTTTCTTACATTTTATATGTGCTATTTCTTGGTTCCAGATCAGCACTCTCCTTCGGTTTTTTCCCTTAAGCATTACCAGGAGATATGTGTATTATTGTCACTATCTCTTTTTACAGTTCATTAGTATTCTATTTTTCTAGTACCTGCTTTAGTTCTTCATCAATTTTCTGTATATACTTCTTCTCGTGTTTGTTCTTTGATTGTACTTTTGTTGTTATGCTGGGGGATTCTTAAATTTCATATTACCAGAAAATGGTTAGTAGTAACGTAATATCCTCTATCTTCTGTTAATGGGATGGTTTTCCCGCTTACAGCAACCTAGTCTATTATAGACCTAGTATCCCTAGCACTCTATGTAAATTTTTGAATATCTGTATGGGGGAAAAACTATTTGTTAAGTGAGAGGTTGAAAATACCGCAACAGTTGTAAGGACTTGTGCCAGTCCACCGCGGCTCTCGGGGTTACAGAACAACATCTGAAGATGGGAGTATAAAAGCCCAAAACTGGCCGTGTTCTGAATAAAAGAACCTTACAACTGTAGCAGTATTTTCAACCGCTGGTATAATGCTAAGCTGCGGATGTTCCTCCGACAGGATTGTGTTTGTTAAGTGATTGAAGGCAGAGGAATCTCTTAACTGATGTCCATTAGAGTTTTTAGTATGTTCTCCGTGTGACCGCACTATTCCATTAATGGTAGATTTACCTAGCCTCACACTGAAATCTCCTGCAATTCTAAAATATTCTGCTTTAGGTATTCCACTAATCTTCGTCCTTATGTCTTCACACGTTGCTCGCGTTTCTTCCCTCTTTCCCTCCTCTGACGCATATACACCGATTATATTCATTAGCTTCCCCAATATCTTTAACCTTAAATGTATCAGTCCTTCATTAAACAAGGTACATGACTGCAGTCATTTCTCATGGGCACTTTTTATCATAACTGCAACTTCCACCAGACAATCTGAAACATCGACAGAACACCATGTGACTTCGAGAGCTTCTGACAACGCTCACTTGTTTAAAATATCCTTCCGGGATGAAGTGCTAGTAGTAAACATTTCTTCGCCTTCAGCTGAGTACTATCGTTAAGATTTATGCTATAGAGTTCCATATGATACGGTAACAAGTGCTCTGTGGCATGTATACCCCACTAAGCTAGTAACAACTAGATTCTGTATTGAGGTATATTGCAGGGAGAGAAAGAAAATCTGAGAGCTGCCTGCGGCCATGCAGCATAGTAATTTAGTTTAAAGAATTACATTGCAGATGTAATCATAAATGGCGGTTGAAGGTGCTTGTTTTCTTCATGTATGTAGGATGATGTCATACATCAATATTTTAATAGTGGGAAGTCTATGCACTCTAGAGTCAGGAGCACGGTGTACATTAGGAGAAATTGGTATTAAGACAGTGGGAATATAAAAATTCAATCGAAAGCATAACTGGCTGACGTGAAATGGATCATCAGCCTGTTCCACGGCAATGGCCTTCTACGGATGGCTCCTGTCTTATAGATTTGAATAGTCAGAATGGACATCTGGGAAGTCTGGGAGGAACGTTTACATCTTCCTCCGCTAAAAGGAATCTAGTTTTTAAGTTCTGATTTATAACTATGGAAATGGATCTTTCGGATCTGATTCTGTCTAAATGCTAGCAATATCGAAGTACATTTCAAAAACCAGTATAAGATGTGTATGATACAGAAGGCTGTAGATTTAATGTAACATTTGTTAATTATGCAGGGGGGTACCGTACACAGCATCATTGTACTTACATAGGTCTGACAATCGTTTCAGACATACGTCTGAATCCAACGCACCATAGGATATCTGGGTATTTTTTCCTCATAGGCAAATTATATTTCGAAATTGGAATGGAGTCTATATGGATGTATTTGGCATTTAAAACTCTAGTTTTAACGACAGATTTGTTGATGATGGGAGGGCCACCACGCATAGTATCACTGTACTTAAACAGTCCTGACAGACATTTTGAGATTAAGTTACGTGCATCTCATTCCTCTGCTCTGCTGTGTTACTGTGTATTTTTATTCTTCCTAAGCAAATTACATTTCTAAATCTGAAGGGGATGTATGTGCATGTATATGGCATGGAAGATGGTAGTTCTAATGGAACATTTGTTAGTGGAGGGAGGGAGTACCATAACAGGGTCACTGTACATAAATACCACTGACGGGTGTTTGAAAACTATACGACAATATTTCACTAATTATTGTTTTTTGTATGCTTTGAATTCCACATTCCTTGCATGAAAAATCTGTTGGGGTAGGAATTCCATCTTACAATGAACTTTAGTTGACCTTAGGATGACTGACTGACGAAAATCTCGAAGAGAACATCTGCATCTCAGTGCTCTCACTATCTTAAGCCAATCAATATCACAGATCTACTTTCCTCCACTGCAGCACGTACCACTTCCTGCTGACTGTGTGAGTTGAAGTCACTTTGTTGCTTTAGAAATACTACCGGTGATTGCACTCAAGCTGTTAATTTTAACATAGCAACCCCAAGCGCAGTGAAATGCCGAGACAGAATGTGTCGTACTTAGCAGTCAACTGCTCCTTGATATACATCTTAGTTTGCTGCACAGTTTACTCCACTGTATTTGAACGAACCCCACCTTCGTACCTCACTATACATTCTCAAATTCCACTATGACTTCGACGTCATTGTCAGCTACTGTCTTAGACAGGCTCGTCCAAACTGTGCCCCTGGGGCGCTAGCGCCCGCGATCGCCCGCGACCAGCGCCCCGGGCGAATTCGTATGTTGCTGCAGTGGCCGAGCCGTGGCGCTTAGCTGGCCGTGCGGACCACCCGAACGCCAGCCGATAGATTTATTTGTTCGCCCGTTTTCCCTTCGGGCAGAGGACGTCTCACAAGTGTTTCAACTAGAGCTGATTGACCTACAGTGCCATATCCGCTTTCTTATGTCTAAAACTTTGGATGACTTTTACAGCTGTCTTCCACGAAAGAAATATCCTCTTTTGCACAAGCACGAGGCCAAAGTTCTATCAATGTTTCGTTCCACGTATATTTGTGAGCGCTTTTTCTCGCTTTTTAAAGCTTGCTAAAACTAAGAACCGTTCATTCCTTGGCGATAAAAATTTGACCAATTCTTTGAGGTTAGCAGTCTCACGGAATATTGTACCAAGCCTAGACAAAATCGTTTCCTCGAAAAAGAAAAACGTGTAAAATGTTAATTGTCTTCTTTAACAATGTTGACTGTAAGAATTAAAGAGCTTTATAACCTTAATTCTATTTTAATAAGTTTTCAAACGTGGTCAGTTAAAATTATTACTTACAAAACAGCAAACTAAGGATCCGATTTCTAAACACTGAAAAGGGATACAAAAATTGTAGCACGAACTATAACAAAAAATACTTACTTGTAACTACTAACAGTAACAATGAAACTCTATATCCCTTACATAAAATTAATTCTAAAATAGAATATTTTGTTTACGTTAGATCTGACCGCGGGACAGTCCAGCGCAGAGCAGGGGCGCGGGCGCACCCGCCGGGCGCAATTCTTGGCTGAGCCTGGTCTTAGTTCAAGACTCATGGACCCGTTTATGGCTAAACTATACGTACTATTCAACGGTAACATCGACTCGACAATTCAGCATTACATGGTTTGTCTCTACCAGTCTGCAGAGCCCACACCTGTTTGTGTTACATGAGGATCTCCGACGCTAAAGCATTATGTGGAGGCCATTAGGATCATACAGGTTAGCCTACCCCTCTAGAATATGTGACAGAAAAAATGTCTCTGGGGAAGTCAATGTAGTTCTCCCAGAAACATAAGTGTGATTTAGGGTATATACGGAAGTGTATAGGTGATTTTTTACTCGGTCACAGTTTGAGATTGGGATAGATGGGTAATCGATAATACTGGTGCTAATTAGCCTCCACCGTGCACTTTACAGCTACTTGCTGTACATTTATTTTATTTGTGACACGTTTATATTTAGTCATCTGCAAGTACAGAGGAACACCTGTGGTGGAACTGGTAGTCGACCTGAACGTAACTAATTGGTTGGTTGGATTGTGGGGTTGAAGGGACCACACTCGAAAGGTCATCGGTCCCTGTAGCAAAATCTATTGCACATTAACAAGACTAGAAAACCTGTACACTGTCATTGGAAGCGTTAGCTGCGATAAAATCCTTTGCGTATGCATCTGGAGCGAGATGAAGTAGAATGCATATGCTGGGATCAGATTCATTTGCTATAATCTTAAGGGAAGCAAGCCAGACACTAAGTCTGGAGAGCGAAACTAAAGAATGAAAAGCTCAAAGACATGTGCATGGATTTTTAGGTAGGGGGTCGGGCTTAGATCCGTCCACCAAGATGTGACAGTATAGGAGACCAGTGACAGCAAATTCCAACGCTGTGTCACCTTGAGACTGTTGCACAACAATTCGGATTGAGGAGTAAGACATGCTAAGAGTACTACTGTTCCTCAAGGAAACATTGACATTTATTTGGTCTAGCTTGTATCTGTTTGTTAGTTGGCTCTCGATGTATGATCATTGTTTAAGTCTGTCAGTACTGAGTTCGCTTCTAAATAAATAACTAGCACTATACATATGAATACTAACCATGTGCATATACTTTGCTCTTGACGAAATACAGCCCGCATCTCGTGGTCGTGCGGTAGCGTTCTCGCTTCCCACACCCGGGTTCCCGGGTTCGATTCCCGGCGGGGTCAGGGATTTTCTCTGCCTCGTGATGGCTGGGTGTTGTGTGCCGTCCTTAGGTTAGTTAGGTTTAAGTAGTTCTAAGTTCTCGGGGACTTATGACCACAGCAGTTGAGTCCCATAGTGCTCAGAGCCATCTGAACCATTTGAACGAAATACAGCATCATGGTCGCTGCACTGTCGAACAGCACGTGGGGCTACAAATTGAGCAATGCTGTGATTAAGTTTAGAAACTCCCCCTACACTTGCAGCAGATCTGTATTATGTGTGGAGATGTGAGGCTGCTGCACCGATGTAAATGATTCAATGGGTACTCTGTCATAATGTTAGATTTACATTATGGAGGTATGCTCCAGTTGAAAAAGGGTGATGTATATCTCAATCAGTGAAGTCTCTGACACAATTACACTGTCGTGTTTCTATCATAGTGATCATAGGAATACAATAAAGGAGACTGGGACACGCACAGGGGAATTTCTATAGACAATCATTCAATATCGATGAATTTTAGGTTTGTGTTTCTGAATTTCTTTTAGATACATTCAGCTTGGCCTTGACTTTCCTCCTTTACGTTGATGTACTAATTTGCTATAGCTCTTTACCTAGTCAGTGACAGGTAAAGGAGTAGACAGTTTTCCAACTAATGGAATTGCGGTATTGCGACACAATAGGATTTCGAGAGAATTGGCAGGTGTCTGCAACTTGGGAGGGGGGGAGGGAGAGGTATAACACCAGCCTGCTGTGAAACAAGCTAATGTTGTCCTCTGAGAGGATTCTGAATTTTGACTGTGCGTGTGTCTAATGGGTAAAGGTATCGGACTATAATTTTGAATGTGGTGAAACTAACAGAAAAACTAAACAGACTTTAACCTTGGGAGTTGATGAAAGTGGTAAAATTCATATGTGAATGAAAAAAAGAACAGTCGTCAGCCCAATTACGCACATTAATTTGGAAACGTATTTTAAGAAAACTGAATTTTTGTTGTGGAAGTTACTTTCATTAATACTTCTCTTTGAATAGCACACAGAATACAAACTGACACTGGGTACTTTGAGCTGTGTGTAACAGCAGTTACCAACAATGCACCCACCAGTAATCATAGAAAGCAAATTTGCACCAGTCACATACTAAAAAAACAGCTACACTCGAGATCATTACTTAAACCAACACTGAAATGTTACTGCATGAAGTGCATATCTAAATTTGGGCATGTAGGGCTTCTATCTTAGCTGACATGTAAAACACAAATAAAGATAAATACGAGGGGTGTCCAGAAAGCAAGTTCCAATCGGTCGCGAAATGGACACCACAGTGAAAACCCAATGAAGCTTTGCACAGATGCGTTGGGTAGTGTCTCTAGTGTGACTTTCGATCACACCAAGACGCTCTTTCCAGTTGTGAGAGCACTATGAGGTGCCTAGAACAACAATGTCTCCTACCGAGTACGACGGCCCGCTGAGAGGCTTTGCCTTAATTAATGCAGCCCACCTAACACAACTGCCACGCACTTCCTTCTTCATGGCAATTCTCAGCCGCACTCTGCAGGGGCAGTGAAGATGCTCCTGCAGCCTTCACGATGGGAAGTGTTCGATAACCCACAACACGCCCCAATTGGCTCGTCCTGAGTATCATCTTTGTTCACATGATACGCTGTATACGAAGACAACACTTGGGCGCAGGTTACGCGCTATAGACCAGCGTAGAGAATTATCGGAAAGCACAGGCGGCTGCCTTCTAAGACGATGGTGTTGGAAATTTGGTATAACGCTCCGGCAAATGTCTAAGTCAGAGCGGCGATTATATAGAGAAGTATCTGGAAAGTGTAGCTAACTCCTGCAAATAAAATGTTTCTGATTTTCACTGTGGTTTCCATATAGCGACCGATCGGAACTTACTTTCTGGACAACCCTCGTAATATCATCATTACATTGTTATGATGGTTACCCATGCGCTAGTACAGTGTCTCTAGTCAAAGTCTATGATTATTTCATTAGAAAAGACTAATTCATACAAAGATAATCCTTAACTTCACTTGGAATAGTTTATATTTTACTTTGCAAGGCAACATATTCAACACTAAGCTCAATTAACTTAAAAAAAAATGGAATCGTTCGTGATATTAATCAAGACTACATTCTGTTTAAAATGAGCTAAACTTATCTGGCTTTTTAATCACCTGTGAAACAGGTATTTTAGACAATAACACTTACACAGTCTGGCACTGTATTCCAGCAAAACTATACTTTGCAATAAACTAAAAGTACTTTAACAAATTCTTATCTGACTTCACTTTTGTGGTTTTAACTTCATCTTTTGATACTCCTTTCCCATTTGACCAACAAAAAGAAACCACTTTAGAACACTTGAAAGCAGTAATAGATCATTTAAAATAGGACACTCGGTTTTAGTAGCACGTAGGAGAGGACCCTGCGTAGATTCATGATCAGGATAGAAGATATGGTTATGAACACAGATTTATAGCATTTGGATTATTATTAAAACCACGCACACAAATTAACTGGTTCATGCCGATATACATATCTGGATATATGAAGTTAGCGAACCAGTGGCGAAGTTTTGGTGGCAAGCGACATGGCGGCTAACGGTATTCAAGGCTCTTGATGTTCGAATGCTCTGTAAAATCTCTTCTTGGCGTCGAATTTTCAACATATTAAAGCCATTCCTTTTTGCCGAGAATACCAAACAGTAGCCAGACTCACATCTGAGGCAAAATTTCTTGCAAAGCAGCTTCCAATTGCTTTTCTTGGCACCATCGCAGTGTACTGTGCTACGGCTGGCGACTTACTGCTTACTGTTCCCACCAAGGAGTCACCCACTTCGAGCACCAAAAACACCTTTTACATCGGGCCATGCCACTTGCGGAGGGACTTCACATTATCTTTTACATTTTACAATACAAGTCCCCTTTGCATGAACCAACTTCCAATAAACATTGTCTTTCTTATAAACATACACATATTATCAAAATTCATTATTTTAACATATCATTTTGCTCTTTTCATTTATACACTACAAAACTTTAAATTTCCTGTTCCAAATCAATGACCTTAACTATCAAAGAATACACACTCTACAATTGCAGATACACATTTACATAGCATAAACCCACTTCTAATCGATATAAATGTTATAGGTGTTACGTTATCTCCTGCTTGACGAAATCAGGTTGATTCAAATGCTATATATCGAAGACTAGAAGATTGGTGAGAATGTGGCAGAATCGCTACTCTGACGAAAGGGGAGATGAGGGGTGAGCTTTATACCGCTTCTTCTATGTGTTTCGTGCTCTATATATTACCAGCTCTGACACATGTTTTGCGATGTGACTGCGATGAGAAAATTTCACAGGCCAACGAAAAATCTTTTTTGAAAAACTTTTTTTACTTTGATAGCTGATCGTTATAGATTTTCATGAGCTGAAACCAAGTCTAGCCTTAGTGTTTGGTATTACCCATAGTTTTCGAGCAATATGCTTTTTACTATATAGTATAAAAATCCTATGCTATACGGCAAACGAGGAAATTAGTGAATGCTTTGTTACAATGCAAGTATGGTTTGTATTTACAGTAAGCTACTCAAAACAATGATATGTGTTAATAGAGGTTTCACTTGTCAGCTGAAACTGGTTTGTATTTTCTTTCGCTTTTTTCTTTGAAGTTTCTTGTGTAACTTTTTCTATGATGAGTTACTTGATGAACTTCTCAGTGAAGTGACCAACAGTAGTCCCCCATCATGTTGGTGTTTCAGTGGCCTTGGCAGCGTTTTTCCATCACTTTAATGTCCTGGTGAAAACTCTCTCCTTGCTCCTCACCCACATCTCCCATGTTGTCTGGGAAGTACTCAAGGTGACTTTTCAAAAAGTGAACTTTCAGCTTCTAAACATCCTAAAGTTTTAAACTTCTTTAACATTGTAGCTATAATAGAAACATATTCTGGGTCTCTTTCATGTCCCAAGAACTTTGTAACCACTTGCTTGAATGATATCCAAGCTTCTTTCTCATATAAGGTCATTGTGGACTCAAAGTTAACATCAAACATCTATTGTATTACAGTGGAAATCATCATCTGGATTATCTAAATCACATTGTACATCACAAAATACTTCTGTTGAAATAGAATTTAAATCACCTGGTGGTTCAGGAACTGGCAAATCTACACCATTCCCTACTGGTCGGGTAGCGGACGGAAGGTTAGGGTAGCTTATTACCTTCTTGTTTCTCGAATTATGACCAGTAATAAGAACAATGCAAAAATAGCAATCATCGGAATGATTTCTTTGCTTCCTTCATATCATAAGAACACCAAATATAAAGGCATTTCTCTCCTTTTTGGACCATTTTCTCAGATCTTCAACACACACATAACATACCTTATGCAGCGCCCAAGATTTATCTAGATCAACAGGTTTAGATCCATAGATAAACTTTTTTTACAATGTCTATATTGTTTCTTTGGTGTTTTTAATCACAAACTCACCACAAATATAACAAAATCTGACAGCAGAGTTTTTACAAACACGATTAGACGTTGTTCTGAGCACATGTACAGGAAATGGGAAAGTGAGGTTAGGTTGACAGTAAACAAAACACTATCTGTTAACACAAAAACAGAATCGACCTTTTTTGCGAGCAAACGTTTTTCAGCAGCGCTACCAACGTCATCTACATTCATTACACCTACATTTTAAATTATTTTAACTATATAATAGCTGCTAAATTCTTTAAAAAGTCGCTTTATTTAATAAATTTAGCTGTAAAATGTGAAGAAATGGTGGTTGATACAGTTTTTTAAGCATCATATTTGGTTTTCCCACCATAATAATAAGGTATTTGCAGCAAAAATTTTTCCATCGTTGGCCTGTGTTATTGGCTAATACAGAGATTTTTACCAAGAAACAATCAGGAGCAGAAGTTCTATGTTTTGTTTTCTCAATAGCCGGCCGGGCGGCCGAGCGGTTCTAGTCGCTACAGTCTGGAACCGCGCAACCGCTACGGTCACAGGGTCGAATCCTGCCTCCTGTTTGTGATATCCTTAGGTTAGTTAGGTTTAAGTAGTTCTAAGTTCTAGGGGACTGATGACCTCAGCAGTTAAGTCCCATAGTGCTCAGAGCCATTTTAACCATTTATTTCTCAATAAACAAGAGGAAACATTCTTCAGTGAGTTTTGTATTCCCATAGATGGATGGACTAACATCTTAGTGAGTAGACTAAATTTACAAGTAAATCTGCATGCGTTCTTCACAAGTCATCGTACAGTCCGTGGCGGTGTGTACCCTCTACCACTAATAGTCATTTCCTTTCCTGTTCCACTCGCAAAAAGAGTGGGCGAAGGAAGACTGTCTGTAAGCCACCATATGAGCTCTAATTTCTCGTATCTTATCTTCGTGATCCTTACACAAAATGTATGATGGTTGGTGTAGAATCATTCTGCAGTCAGCTTCAAATGTTGGTTTTATAAATTTTGTCAATAGTGTTCCTTGAGATGATTATTGCCTTCCCTCCAGAGCTTTCCATTTGTGTTCTCGAGGCGCCCACCCACTAAATAGGAACAAATCTGCTGGTCGCTATATTAAGAGGAAGCCATATTTGTAGGCTCATACACATTTGGGATGGAGTGGTCAACAGACAGGCGTTTTGCTATTGCTCACTGGGTTTTTGCGGCATATTTAGAAAACATTTCTCAGAACGTTTCAGTTTGCTGATAACAGAAGGGGTTGCATATTGGTCAACATCTTCTCAGCATAAAAGAGAAATAACTCATGTAGCAATATTATTAACAGTGTAATATATTGTTTAATTTAGCCCGACGTGTATAAGCACTCAGTAAGTAGCTCAGTTCTCAGGGTAGTTACGTAATCGTCGATAATTAATTGTCCTTTTCTCATTTCCCAACACTATGGATATTATTCCAGATTCGTGAGAAGTCGTGTGCTTATTGCACCAGAGAATATTGGGCAAGTCTGTTCGATGAACACTACTGTAATACGTAACTTGTCGTGGTTTCGTCTCGATTCCCCAATATAAGATAGCAAGAGTAGCATCTACAAATGAAATCCTATAATGGAAGTGTAATCCTGTGACCAGACCTTTTCTGTATAGGATGCTATTTCCTTATATAAAGAAAATTGCGGGAGTGAAGAAAGGCGACGACGTGTTGCCCCCAAACTGTGGGGACAAGTCCCAGGGGCGACGCTCGCAGTGAATAGTGGACTAACTAGCGTGCTGGTTGAGCTGTGACAGTAGCAGACATGTGTCTTGCGTATGTTCTCTGACTTTTATGTGGAAATTTGAGAAAATTCAATATGGTTAGCGTTTGCACTGGACGTTATTCCCCCCCCCCCCCCCCCCCCCCCATATAAACTGATGGATTGACTGCCGGGTGGTCACAGTGACAGTCTCCCTGGCATCTGAGCGTCTGTTAGAGGAGGTGTGTGGATAGCGAGAGATGGGCGAGCAGCAGCTACAGCTGGTGTGGCGAAAGTGCTGGCAGACCTCTAGTCCTCTGACAGCTGGCGCGGTCGTCGCTCTTGGCACTCCTGCAGTTGTTGGGCAGCATGCGTTTTGCGATCGCGAGTGTGTGTGCTCGGAAGGATTTTTCGCCAGATATGTTTAGTGTAACGTCGAAGCGTTGGGGTAGTGGGGATTAGACCAGCGCGTGAGAGGGTCTTGTATTCCGAAACATCGGTGCACGCGCGACCTAACATACAGAGTGAGTCACATTTTATTTCGTGAACTGCTACACTTATTTAAACGCCATTTTCAGCAAACGTTACGCCGGCAAGGGGCATATATGTTTTTCTTCGGCTAATTTTTTTAGCGCTGGTGTCAACTGAGATATTAAAGTAGACTACGGACCATTAAAATTGCTACACCACGAAGATGACGTGCTACAGACGCGAAATTTAACCGGCAGGAAGAACATGCTTTGATATGCAAATGATTAGCTTTTCAGAGTATTCACACAAGGTTGGCGCCGGTGGCGACACCTACAACGTGCTGACATGAGGAAAATTTCCAACCGATTTCTCATACACAAACAGCAGTTGACCGGTCTTGCCTGGTGAAACGTTGTTGTGATGCCTCGTGTGAGGAGGAGAAATGCGTAACATCACGTTTCCGACATTGATAAAGGTCGGATTGTAGCCTATCGCGATTGCAGTTTATCGTAGCAGTCGAGATGGCAGGCATCTTATCCGCATGGCTGTAACGGATCGTGCAGCCACGTCTAGATCCCTGAGTCAACAGATGGGGATATTTGCAAAACAACAACCATCTGCACGAACAGTTAGACGACGTTTGCAGCAGCATGGACTATCAGCTCGGAGGCCATGGCTGCGGTTACCCTTGACGCTGCATCACAAACAAGAGCGCCTGCGGTGGTGTACTCAACGACGAACCTGGCTGCACGAATGGCAAAACGTCATTTTTTTCGGATGAATCTAGGTTCTGTTTACAGCTTCATGATGGTCGCATTCGTGTTTGGCGTCATCGCGGTGAACGCACATTGGAAGCGTGTATTCGTCATCGCCGTACTGGCGTATCACCCGGCGTGATGGTATGGGGTGTCATTGGTTACTCGTCTCGGTCACCTCTTGTTCGCATTGACGGCACATTGAACAGTGGACGTTACATTTCAGGTGTGTTACGACCCGTGGCTCTACCCTCATTCAATCCCTGCGAAACCCTACATTTCAGGAGGATAATGCATGACCGCATGTTGCGGGTCCTGTACGGCCTTTCTGGATACATAAAATGTTCGACCGCTACCCTGGCCGGTACATTCTCCAGATCTCTCACCAATTGAAAACGTCTGGTCAATGGTTGCCGAGCAACTGGCTCGGCACAATACGCCAGTCACCACTCTTGATCAACTGTGGTATCGTGTAGAAGCTGCATGGGCAGCTGTACCTGTACACGCCATCCAAGCTCTGTTTGATTCAATGCCCAGGCGTATCAAGGCCGTTATTACGGCCAGAGGTGGTTGTTCTGGGTACTGATTTCTCAGTATCTATGCACCCAAATTGCGTGAAAATGTAATCATAGGTGAGTTATAGTATAAGATATTTTTCCAGTGAATACCCGTTCATCATCTGCATTTCTTCTTGGTGTAGTAATTTTAATGGCCAGTAGTGTAAGTACGTCTTTTTTTAAAACTGAAACCGTATACTTTTTACAATGCATTCCATAGCCCTTGAGAAGACAGTGATATAGCATTTGTTAATGTTGAAACTGAAACGTGATGTAAAACATATTCGAGATACATCGTGGAATGTAACGTTACGAAGGCTGGAATCGGCATTTTCGGTGTAAACACTGCTGAACAGGCGTCTCAATCCAGGTTGCTTTGCTGTGTACTGTAAGGCAGGCCTGCGCTGCGAGAATAAAGCGTAATTTCCCCTTGAACCAACTTACGACCTAGATGCTCGTTCACCTATGAATGTTGTGTGTGGAAGTACGTCATAGGCTAGATTCTAGCGTTTGCCAAAAGGTGTAGGAAAACTATTTCATGTGTGACTATCTTGCCAAATTTACGTGAGCTGTAACAGAGAAATCAGCTGTTCATTCTTCAGAAATGAAAAGGTCTTATACCCTCCAAAAAGCAACTACTGTATTAAACATCTAAATGTTAGAAGGAAGATTTGCTCTATCTTTTTCTGCACCTGGCTGTATGCTTCTTAGAGTTAAAATACATGCTGTCTGACAACTGTCTCTGTCTACACTGCTTTAAATTCTACCATATTGGATACATTTGTTGAAGTAAACGTTTTATTAAAATACTGCAAAATAAACATTCTTCCAAAAAAATAATTTTATTCATTATCCAAGCATGTGTTCAAACTCTCGACCATGGACTGAAAGGAACATTTGCAATCGCCTTTCGAAAGAACGTGAACAGATGAAATCACAGTGGATGGCGTGGTAGATCACGCACGCCGATTTGACGACACACATCGTCTAGTGTGGTTGGGACTCCGACATAGACTGCATCAATGAGTGCTCCGCAAAGGAAGAAATCAAGAGGAGTCAAATCAGGGGACCTCGCAGGCCATTCGACAACAGAATTACGTCCTCTCCAACGCCGGGGAAAGTTCTCATTCAGTATTTGCATTACAACACGGGACGAGTAAGCTGGACATCCGTCGTTTTGCACCAACATTCACTGTCGAGTATCCAGTGGTTCCTCTTTTAGAAAGAACCAGCTGAATACTCGTCAGAAAGTGTGTGTACGAATGTCCACTAAAACGCCTGAGATGAATTATGGTCCCACAATGTAATTACATTGCCAAACCACACCATACGTTTACGCTTCCACGATCGTTGATGTTTCACCTGACGATACCAACGTGAATTTTCAGCTGCCCAGTGGTGCGTGTTACACAAAATTACAATGGCGTGGTTAGTAAACATTGCTTCATCGGCAAAGAGCACACACTCAAAAACGTAGGGTCGTCTCTCAGTTGCTGAAGGGCAAACCAATGAAATTCCGTATCACGTTCGAAATCACGGTCGTCGAGTACCTGATGTAGAGACAGATGACAGTGGCGGAAATTCTGTGGATGTAAGATGCGAATCGCACCCGTGTGGCTGACTCCACGTCCCTTAGGAATATGTCTCGTACCACTATGAGGATTTAACACGTCGTAGCCAGAACAGCTTCTTCATCTTCTCTGTTAGTTCTTTCTTGTCCTGTCCGCGCTAGCGTCTTAATAATTCGTGTAATTGCGTGGCGCATCTGGCACTGGCGAACGGGTTAGGTAGCCCTATACCGCTGTACTGCTTTTAAGGCGTTTGTTTTACATTTACCATATAAAAATAGTAATACTCAGCTTCTCTTCATTGGTGCACATGTCTTCATGCAAATGTTTTCATGCAATGAATGTTGAAGCAGAAATGAGCGGTCTGCAGTACAGACTAGTAAACAGGCAAATGTGTTGACATTCTCATATAGTATTGCACGAGAGCTCTGTGTGGCGGTGTTTGCAACGCTAATGCCGATTCTGGCCACCATGCTCTCAAATTATAGGACATTTTTCAATGTGTGTATTTGAAGCACCAGTGCTAAAAAATAGGAAATTTGTCAGTTCAGTTTCGAGTGGTATGTGACTTTTTAATTGATGATCTCTAAGATTTTCCTGACAAGTAGGTGAGAGAGGAATTCTCTGTTCCCCCCCATTTCGAATCTCCACTGGTGGCGGTGGTGCATGGAGCCTAGGTGATATGGATGCTTCCTGCAGTCGACAGACAGCGCGCACAGCCACACAAGTATGGTTTTATTTTTCACCAGGTATGTTTAGGATGGTGACTGACATTAGGGAGCTGTTTATACCTGCAAAATAGTCTAACAATTTGATGAGATATTTCCCAACAAATACGCATCTCAGCTGTAGCATACAATTCAGCTGAGTCATTTAGTCAAAGGTGTGTCAATATTTCCAGAAGGTAGTGGTAAATTCAGGGATTAAGTGATCGGGGCAGTAAAGTAATTTGACCTAACTGAACCAGTATCCAACAATTGGTAAGAGTGGAAGTTCTGTAACTGAACGATTTCCTACGAATTTTTGATATCAATAGTTGCACAGGGTTTACTGGAGGGGAAGGGAGGGTGGAGAGGGATGAAGCCTGGGGATTTCCCAGAGGGGAGAAAAGTGGCTCAGAACTGAACTGGGTAGGGGCTGATGAAAAAGAGTCCCAGGGTTAACATCCCTTTTCTCAGAGAGAGAGAGAGGGGGGGAAGGTGGACGAGTAGGAGGGGAGGCAGAAAGGTGGGAGCTTCTCAGAAGAATGGTTTACTCCAGGGGGTCATAAATCAACCTCCATAGGGACATAAATCTATTATCACAACAGTAGTTGAGGGGAGGGGTGGAGGGATAATTGGCCCTTGAATGTATGCTTGCCCCTGAATATGTGAAACTTGCACAAAGAAAGTGATGTATAACTCCCTTTAACCCACTACTTACCAGAGGCCAAGATTACCTGCTACATCATCAGCCATAGAGCCTGACCATTGGAAGAGCTTGCCAAGAGCTTTGGTGAAGAGCTCGTGAACCGTTTTCGCACCGGCTCCTTTAAGAACATTAGACTGTGTTTGAAAACACCGACTTGTTTGAGTTCAACCTCTTTCTTCGGTATGCTAACCACCTTCTCTGTTTCAGCTGTGGAACTGATCGCTCTGAGCTGTAGCACTACATATTACGATTATGGCGCCACCTCGTAACACATTTTCGAACTATTTCGAAACTATATGCAACTTCTGCATAACATTTATACAGATTTCACTACAAACATACCGTTTGTTGACTCGTCTATTGAACTTAGTTTCCGAGATATTTAATTTTGAATCAGGAACTCCTTCGCTGGGCCCCCTTTGTGACTGCCATCTCGTTTCTGTACAAGTTTCTGTATAGGCTTTCACTTCCTGTATTTTATCCCTATTGCCCTCAGACATGGGGGACTGAAGTTTAAGAGATGAGTCAGGATGAATCAATACACAAAGAAATGAGATACAGATGTACTAAGGAATGACGAGATATGCTAGAAGGTCTTTGAGGCTATAGATACAGCAATAAGAAATAGCGCAGTAGGCAGTACAGTTGAAGAGGAATGGACATCCCTAAAAAGGACGATCACAGTAGTTGGAAAGAAGAACAGAGATACAAAGAAGGTAACTGCGAAGAAACCATGGATAACAGAAGAAATACTTCAGTTGATCGATGAAAGGAGAAAGCACAAAAATGTTCAGGGAAATTAAGGAATACAGAGATACAAGTCGCCGTGGAATGAAATAAATAGGAAGTACAGGAAAGCTAAGACGAAATGACTGCATGAAAGATGTGAAGAAATCGAAAAAGAGTGTAGAAAAGACTGACTTAGCGTGTATGGAAGTCAAAACAACCTTCGCTGAAACAAAGAGCGAGAGTGGTAACATTAAGAGTGCAATGGGAATTCTACTGTTAAAGGCAAAGGACAGAGCGGTTAGGCAGAAGGAGTACAACGAAGGCCTCTATGAGGAGGAAGATATGTCTGATGCGATAGAAGAAGCAACATGAGTCGATTTAAACAGAATTCAAGAGAGCTTTGGAGGACTTAAGATCACATAAAGCAGTAGGGATAGATAACATTCCATCAGAATTTGTAAAATAGTTGGGAGAAGTGGCAACGAAACGACTATTCACGCTAGTGTGTAGAATGTATGAGTCTGGGGACATACCATCTGACTTTCGGAAAAATATCATCCATACAGTACCGAAGACTGCAGGAGCTGGAAAGTGCGAGAATTACCGCACTATCAGCTTAAAAGCTCATGCATACTAGTTGCTGACAGGAATAATATGCAGAAGAATGGAAAAGAAAACTGAGGATGTGCTGGATGACGATGAGTTTGGCTTTAGGAAAGGTAAAGGAACCAATGAGGCAATTCTGACGTTGAGTTTGATAATGGAAGCAAGACTAAAGACAAAATCAAGACACGTTCATAGGATTTGTCAACCTGGATAGAGCGTTCGACAATGTAAAATGGTGCAAGAAGTTGGAAATTCTGAGAAAAATAAGGGTATGTTATAGGGAAAGACGTAGTATACTGTATGTACAGGAGCCAAGAGGGAATGATAAGAGTGGACGACCAAGAACGAAGAGCTCAGATTAAAAAGGGCATAAGACAGGAATGTAGTCTCCCCCCTACTTTTCAGTCTGTACGTCGAAGAAGCAATGATGGAAATAAAGAAAGGTTCAGAAGTGGAACCGAAATGCAATGTGAAGGGATAACTATGATACGATTCGATGATGACACTGCTGTCCTGAAAGAAATTGTAGAAGAATTACATGATATGCTGAATGGACCGAACAGTCTAATGAGTACAGAACATGGATTGAGAGCAAGTCGAAGAATGTCGATAGTAATGAGATGTAGCAGAAATGAGAACTGCAAGAAACTTAGTGTTGCCACGTGTAATTCCACTCTTCTATGGAATGCAAACTGATCATTCAGGAGGTTCGCTTCAGGCAGACTGTCGCTTTTTCGGTAATTGATTCGTGTTATTTCTTTGTAAGCGTGACTTGTTTTCTCTGTAAATGGGATTATTACAATGTTCTTGATGGCTGATGATATTTCATCTGTCTCATTATATTCCACAGTCATAGTCATTGTATTGTATTGTATTGTATGTAAACCGGGGACCTAGAAATGACGGAGAGGCTCCGTCCCCGCCGCAGCCACAGTGGTCCGCAACCCCACGATCACTACCGCAGTCCACCCCTCCGCCGCCCCACAGCGAACCCAGGGTTATTGTGCGGTTCGGCCCCTGTTGGACCCCCCAGGGAATGTCTCACAGCAGACGAGTGTAACCCCTATGTTTGCATGGTAGAGTAATGGTGGTGTACGCGTACGTGGAGAACTTGTTTGCGGAGCAGTCGCCGACATAGTGTAACTGACGCGGAGTAAGGAGAACCAGCCCGCATTCGCCGAGGCAGATGGAAAACCGCCTAAAAACCATCCACAGACTGGCCGGTTCACCGGACCTCGACACAAATCCGCCGGGCAGATTCGTGCCGGGACCAGGCGCTCCTTCCCGCCCGGAAAGCAGCACGTGATACCGCACGGCCAACCGGGCGGGCAGTCATGGTCGTAGTTGTCATTTATATGTGTAGTATCTAACACCATTCGTTTTTGATCCTGTAGCTGAAGTTGAAATTCGCACGTTAGCCGCAATCGGGCACTGAAATAAATTCGATGGCGCCAAATGAAAAATTTATGCCGGACCGACTTCCCGCTTTACGCTAGCACTCCCGTTAAGTGCTTCGGTTATCTGAACACGCTTCTCGCCCAGTCAGAATTCCTGATTTATCGCACACTACATACGTAGCATCCCCTGCCAATTACCCTCATTGCTCGCAGCCTGAATTTCGCAAGATGTCAGATGCAGAGTTTATCTGCACTGAACGATCATTAATTACCCTCAAAGTGTACATCCTTATATTTTACTTGTGTAGTGTCGCCTCTTTCGGACATGTATGTAGTGTACGGTAAGTTTGGTATATGGGTCGGACGTGAAGCATGCTCAGATAGTCGAAGTGGTCAAGGTCTCTTGTGTAAAAGTGGAAAATAGGGGTTCGAGTCCCGGCTGGCACAAATTTTCACTTGTCGCCACTGAATGTGCCACAGTTTCAATTTCGTTATCATGGGTAGGGTTTCCGATGAGGCCGCCAGCGGGACACGTTGCTACTGCCATAGCCATAGTCCTCATAACAAGAGATGCCGGTAAGTTCGTTGACAGGGCATGTTCCTCTTGCCATACCCATAGTACTCATTGGTGGAGTTGTCAATGATAAATGCGCGCTAGCCTGTGCGCAATAAGGCTAAGTGCAAATTGAGAAGTGTAAAGTACGTGAGACGCGACACGACACGACACTACAGCGCGACGTGCACGTTCCGCACATGTCACGCGGGTCCAACGCATACACGTATTTGCACGGCCGGCCGCGGTGGTCTCGCGGTTCTAGGCGCGCAGTCCGGAACCGCGCGACTGCTACGGTCGCAGGTTCGAATCCTGCCTCGGGCATGGATGTGTGTGATGTCCTTAGGTTAGTTAGGTTTAAGTAGTTCTAAGTTCTAGGGGACTGATGACCACAGCTGTTAAGTCCCATAGTGCTCAGAGCCATTTGAACCATTTCGTATTTGCACGCGCCGGTTGACGACGCTCTGCGCTGACAGAAATGAAGCGCGCGCGCACTGTAATCTTTCTGAAACGAATCTACAGAAACTATTCAGTACAAATATTTCATTTTTGCCTTGCTTGTAGCGTTATATGTCAGATTCGTGGCGAAGTGCCCATCATCTCGCTAATGCTTCTTGTGGTATACACATTTTAGTAAGACGCTGCGCAAAATTCCGAAAGTTAGCAATTAAAATTAGGGGTCGCTATGATTTTGCGTTTTGTGCGTAGTACACTATATGTTGCTGCGTAGCTAACATGTTGAATTTTTGTTTAGATTTGGGAGGAGATCTCTGTCTGCCTCCGATCTCGAGAAAATGGAACACTCGCAACATCTCTCATGTCTTCTAAACCGCTCGAGACATCGAAACGAAAGTTTGGCGAATGATATGACAGAAGGAGGAGAGTATGTTGCCAATTCGTAAACACATGGAACTTTCTTGTCTATGGCGATATATCAGTACTTCCCGTTTTATTTTTCACTCCAGTGATTGTAATTTTTTAAGATTTATCGACAGCTGGCGAAGCAAGAGTTTCCTAGTATGAAAATAAAGATGAAATTTCTTCCCTTATGTTACTGCAAACCGACACTAAGACGTTTCTCGTAAGCTCTTGAGGTCTGTGATTGCCTATTACTTGTTTAATGAAACATTCTGTTTCAGAATTGTGTCGCAATAGCTAAGTTGAGTACTTGCAAATTATACTGTGTTTTGGCAAAGGAAGAACAATTAAATCTGGGTACAAGAGGAATGTGGCCGTTTCTCATAAATGGTGATGTTTTTTCGGATGACAAAAGGTTAACAACTGACTCAAAAATAAATTGCCAATTCTGTTGGAGTTTTGGTTGAATCCCCGTAACCCATAGTATCTTAACACTGAGCGACTGGAATAGAAACTTACCAATGGATTTTATTCCTTCCCTTGATCAGAGCAGTATTAAAATAACCATGAGCGTTCCTTCAGGCGGAATGATAGGCACATGCCAGATGCTGGTTACTCACTTACGGCTTGCCAAACTGACAATGTGTGATAGCGAATAAAATAGTTGTTACTCAGAAAAATAAACAATTGATCTGTCGCACAACACAATGGTCAGTGTATTGTCAGCAGCGGAGGATAATGCGCGTGACGGGAATGCTAGCCATGTGTGCCTTGTGAACTGAAGTTCGAAAAATAGTGTCATGAAAAAAAAAAAAAAATGGTTCAAATGGCTCTGAGCACTATGGGACTCAACTGCTGGTCATAAGTCCACTAGAACTTATTACTACTTAAACCTAACTAACCTAAGTACATCACACACATCCATGCCCGAGGCAGGATTCGAACCTGCGACCGTAGCGGTCGTGCGGTTCCAGACTGTAGCGCCTTTAACTGCTCGGCCACTCTGGCCGGCCATTGTCATGAAAGTAGATCTGCCTTTCTCAGCAGTACATTTCAACAAATTAAATATATCTAATCCCCACACTGTTTTAGGATATTCCTACTTTCGCAATATACCGAGCATTTTTTGCATTGTGTAGCCTGTTATATAATTAGTTTATTAATGCTGATAACGTGCGTGCAACAACTGAAATGCTTTTCCTCATCACGGCGAGACAGTTAAAACATTGTTATTTGTGATTGTTTTTCGACTGTTTCTAGCTTGCAGTGGAAATGTTGTTGTGGGTTGGCAGGAGAGCCAACACCAGGTACTAGAGGAAGCCGAAAGGCACGCGTTTTAGCTCACGCAGGCTGGCGTGAGGTCTGGAACAGGACAAGGAAATTAGAATTTAGAAAAAACGGACGTAGCTGGTGGAATACTTAACTTTAATCCATTAATGGTGAACGTCGCTCTTGACGGTACATTATGCACAGTATCAATAGTAACTGGTAATGGCGCCTTGCTAGGTCGTAGCAAATGACGTAGCTGAAGGCTACGCTAATTATCGTCTCGGCAAATGAGAGCGTATTTTGTCAGTGAACCATCGCTAGCAAAGTCGGTTGTACAACTGGGGCGAGTGCCAGGAAGTCTCTCTGGACCTGCCGTGTGGCGGCGCTCGGTCTGCAATCACTGATAGTGGCGACATGCGGGTCCGACGAATACTAACGGACCGCGGCCGATTTAAAGGCTACTACCTAGCAAGTGTGGTGTCTGGCGGTTCACCACAAATGTGATGTCCAAAAATGGTTCAAATGACTCTGAGCACTATGAGACTTAGCATCTAAGGTCATCAGTCCCCTAGAACTTAGCACTACTTAAACCTAACTAACCTAAGGACATCACACTCATCCATGCCCGAGGCAGGATTCGAACCTGCGACCGTAGCAGTCGCGCTGCTCCAGACTGAAGCACCTAGAACCGCTCGGCCACAGCGACCGACTGTGATGTCCACATGTACATAGTATGATGTCTCTTATTACATCAATACCCAAGTAACAATAGTGAAACTCATGTACTTCATATCTTGGACGCTTTTTACCAGAAGCAAAAAGGGGTCATATCTGTGGAAACTACACCTTTTCGACTTTTTGCAACAAAAAATGGTTCAAATAGCTCTGAGCACAATAGGACTTAACTTCTGAGGTCATCAGTCCCCTATAACTAAGAACTACTTAAACCTAACTAACCTAAGGACATCACACACATCCATGCCCGAGGCAGGATTCGAACCTGCGACCGTAGCTTTTGTAACAGATCGTAGAGATACGTCAGCATAACAGGTAGCAAGTAGGTAACCTTGTTTTGCTTTCCTGCCTTGCTTCTAAGTCACATGACTTCATAAGATTCGTTACTTCCTTGTTCGCTACCTTCAGGATGAATCGTCTGTCGTTTCTTACGATCTGAAAACTTTGTGGAGGCAGACGATATAATCCCAGTGGCTAATAGCTCACCAGTTACTGAACTGTACATTGTCGTTGACAAAAGAAGAAACAAAACAAAAGCACAGTGCAGGGATTTGTAACTGGAAACTATAACGTGCTAACGAAAAGAGATGGAGCGCTTAAACGGCGAAAAACGAAGCACTACTCAGTGATAATAAAATTCAGTATACGATAAGGCTGTATTTTTCGGACGGGCAATACTTTCGCTGCCCATATGCGCCATGCTAAAGGGAGCATACGGCAGGACCGCCCTGAAGCTCCCCGCCTCACCCCTCACGCCGTGCTCGTGCGACGCGCGGCGCGAGAAACTGTGCCGCAACTACAATGCACCGCGCGACCCGGCGCGTCCCAGTCGCGTCACGTCCCAATTTGCGCGGTCCCATTTGAACCTGTGAAGTTATAAAAACGCACGCTGCGCTGCGTCCCGCCACAGGCGCTATACGCGTCTCAATTTGCGCCTAGCCTAACAGACGCTAACTCGAATTTCGTTTCGTTTCTGTTCACAGTCTTTCTTCGGCCGGACGTACAATAACCTCGGTTCCATCTCCGAGTGCAAGAACAACGGGGAGTGCGTGATCAACAAGAAGAACCGGACGTCGTGCAAGGCGTGTCGGCTGCGCAAGTGCCTGCTGGTGGGCATGTCCAAGAGCGGCTCCCGCTACGGCCGGCGCTCCAACTGGTTCAAGCTGCACTGCCTGATGCAGGAGCAGCGCCAGCAGCAGGACCACCAGCCGCTGCCGCTGCCGCTGCCGCCGCCGCCGCCGCTGCCGCACCCTCTGGAGCCTCCGGGGCCCGCCAGCTCTCTGGGCAAGGCCAAGCCCCTCCTGTGGGGAGACGCCTCGCGGGTGAGGCACGCCGCCGACGCCGACAACAACAACGTATTTCCCGACAAGCAGCACCAGAGGGACACGACGCCGTCGCCAGCTCCGATGCCACTGAGGGGTTTCGCGCACGCGCAGCAGCAGGGCGGCTTCGGGTCTCAGGACGCGGCGGCGGCGGCGGCTCTGTGGGCGGCGAGAAGCTCGCTGCTCGTGCCTCCGCACTCGCACCCCGGCGTGCCGCCCTTCGCCCTGCCCTTCCTGGCGTCACCCTTCCAGCAGACGTCGGCGGCTGCGGGGGGTGGGGGTGTTGCCGCCGCAGCCGCCGCCGCAGCCGCCGCCGCAGCCTTCTACCACGCGCCGTCGCCTCACCGCAACTTCTTCCTCCCCTTCGTGCAGTCCCTGCAGCCCCCCAGGCCCGTGGAGCACCAGCGGCACCCGGCCCCCCTGGCACTCGAGGCCAGGCTGTCGTCGCCGTCTTCTTGCTCCTCGGCGACGTCGTCTCCCCCACCGCCTAACGCGAGGCACAAGGGGCCTCTCAACCGGCAGCAGGAAGGCGAGAAGTCCGCAGTGGCGCTGTTGTCGCTGGGTCCCGTCCAGGAGCAGCCCATCGACCTGTCAGTGAAGGGCGACGAGAAGGGCGAAGGCTCGACCAGGTCGTGCAGCTCCGGATCCTCGTCCCCTGCCAGTGGTGGTGCGGCGGTAGCACAGGACTGTGGCAGCGACGCTGCCTTCTCTGGCGCAGAAGACAGCAACGGCAAGGCGACGGAGAGTGAAGACAGCGCCGTCGACGCTTCAGCGTCACAGACGCCGGCCGCGAGGACGACGCCCCTCGACCTGACGACCAGGTCTTGACACGAGACCTGAGTGTCACTCTTACGCATTATTGCTCCACTACACACGCTGACGGTCGTTTGCATTCACTGGGAGAATATGAATACAGGGAGCAACCAAGAGTAGCCGGACACCAGCCTAAGACTACGTCATACCTTTTCAACTGACTATCAAGTATCTAACACAGGCTCGCACACTACTTCCTTTCTCGCAGATACCGTATACTTCCTAATTTCACAGCTGCGGTATGGTCGCGAATCGAACAGTCATCCAGAAAGTGTAGAACATATTTCTTTAATTCCAACTGTGATTGAGCTCAGCATCGTCGCGCTATGATGCTGAGCTGATTTTTGTTTATCTTTTGACGATGCCACTATGGCTCCTTTATACTATGAAATGTTTTTAAAGCATTTCTGAAGATAGTCATTACTGAGCGAAACCTGTAGTCTGAGGTCCTAACAAGTCTGTCACACACGAAAAAAAATTTTTTTTTCTCTACTTCCAAATTGGTACTGAACGTTTCCTGAGGAATAAAAGAATAATTCTTCTCATACAACTTTTAAGTGCTAATATATCGATATCCATCTCCTGAACTTGTAATCCTGCAAATTTCATAATCTGCAGTCATATTTCAATCAGGTACGCAGGGTGAATCAGGGGGAAAGGTACATACTTCTACAGGTGATAGTATAGTGATGCAGAACGAAAAACTTCATAATGACTTATGCGCTATTCCGAATAGTTTCCTAGAAAGAACACATTTAATGTTGGAGTAGGGATCGTACCTTACGTATGTTTTCCTTGCAGCGCCACATCAGACGCTATAACTGGGTTATTGATGTGCTTATTCAACCATTTAATTACTTACGTTATGTCCCATCGAATGAACCACAATGTGTAATAAATTTATTAAAAGGCTGCATCATAGAGATAATTTTTCCAAATTCTGTATTTGGCTCAAGGTGCAATGTGGTCTGGAACCATGAACCACAGCTTAAAAAAGGTGGATAAGTCACATGAACACACTTCACTGAAAATAGACTGAACATCATAATAAGCACACATAAAAGCAATTTTTCTGGTTAACAAATTAGGCCTAACATTCATGTTAATAAACGTTCAAAACCAACAAATTACTTTGTTTAAGCCTACGTAGCATTTTTTATATTATTAATCTCTATTGCCCTATTGTAAATGACTATTACAATGTATCTTGCGCCATGATCATGGGCCAATATCACCAACTGGGTCAAGGTACAATTTTTCTCCTACTTCAATAAATCATTAACGTAACCTGAAATAATAAAACGGCGGGAAAATTCACAGCACGGTTATTGAGATAAATGTCTATCATAATTATTAAATACTTAATTTTAATTTCATTTGTGCATATATAGCTGAAATGACATTAAATTAAGAACACAAAAACTTCCTTTTAGGTGGAAAAAAGATATTTCTAAGAAACTAAAATAATTGCTCCTTGTTCTTCTCACTAGCTGTACTCGCATCATAGTAGGCAACTATCGGTGTGAAGCAGGCTGAAGTTAGAGATAACGACCACAGATACAAGATTACCTCAATGTACACGCGTCTCTAGCTACAAATCTCTTCCCCATATCGTTATTTTTTATATTATTCAATCATTGTCATTGTTTACAATGTACCACAGTCGTGTAGAGGAAGATGAGACGAACAATTCGAGGCAGGACACTTGCGACCTGCAAATTCGGGAAACTACCTCAAATTAACCTACTAGGAGTACCTAAGCTAAGGCGCATGCGCTTAGCGTGAGATTTTCTATATTGTCGCGCTCTCTTGGCACATACTATTAGTGTTAAAGAAGAAACGAATAGGACCCATTTTGTAGGAAATTTTAGTTGAATTTTGCACTGCGACACGTTTTCGCTGGAGGCTGCGGTTTACGAGTATTGAAGATAAACCTTCAAAAGTAATATTAAATTTGTTCTGTCTCGGAAACCATTCGGAATAGGGCATATGTCCATATGAAGCTTTTTGTTCAGAATCACTAATACTATCACCCATCAAAGCCTGTAACTTCCATCCTGATTCACCCTGTATGTACTTAATAGTGGCACAACGATGTTGCTGTAAGGTGTATTGAACGAACTCGCAAACTTTCGTATCCACAAATGATCTATTTCAGGAAACAAATAACACACATTAAGAGATGATAGTAAGGAAAATAACATATACACACATGCTCTGTGTGAGGCCTCTTTCGAGAAGTCGCTGTTTGAAACTACCAAGAATGACAAAGCCGTAGTTACTGAATTGACTCATCATTCTTTGTTTGCTTTTACTATCTAGTTTTTGTTTAAAAAGCCGTCACCAATTCTACTGCGTTATGTAGCTCGCTTGGTAATGTTGTGCATTGTTAAAAGACGCTGACGTTCTGAGCTTCCATGAGGTAACACTAAAAGATGCTCTTGTTATTATTTCACGTAATTGCGAACGTCTCTTGTACGATTGCAGTAGAATCATAGAAAACAGATGTTGTTGAATTCTCTATATATTAGCCTTTGATAGACAAGGGGACGATGCATTGCTTATTCCGTCACATGTACCCCATTTGAAGTGCCTCCTCTCTTCATTTGGCGCTACTACTCTACATGATACTCTTTAGTACATGTTTCTACGCAGGAAACAGCATTGATTAACACGTATCTACAACAGCTAACGCTAGCGATGGGTTATTTGAAATTGAAGTAAAGAAGAGTCGTGAACAATTAACAATAAGCAACTAACTGTTAATTTTATACTATCTGCACATTTTCTACTCCTGGCAGTGGGAAGTACCTGAATATCGAGGACCTCTGAGGACGGAGCATGTGTTTATATGAATATTCCGCTCAAAACTGTGCTTTCGATCGAGTTACAAAGATGTGGTCTTCGAAATGATTTCCGTTTAGCTCATTACAATTTCTCTAGGATTATATACATTTTTTAAAGGCAGTTGTTTCAATTTGAACGTGAGCTCGTTGTCTTGCGGGGAAATAACAGTTTAGCGTAAGTCGACAATAAACAGTAAAATCTCCCCCCCCCCCCCCCACACACACACATACACACTTCCATCCACAGCTAAAATTGTCTGTTTATAACTACGCTACCAAGCCATCTCTGTTAAGCACACATAAAAAGTTTTTTCTGCTCCTTGTAACAATATCAGAAGCGTATCAAAGTGTCTCTTTTTAGCTTTCGAAAATATTAAACAGAAAATAGTAAAACTTGAAACGATCATAGAACTTCGGTATTTCACAGAAACTTGCTGGGTTTAAGACAGCGTAGTCTTAGAACGGTGTACCCTCAAATACAAATTAATAATGAAATCGCAGATCTACCCAGTCATACTAAATCGTTTACTAGCCTCGATGTAATGTGAAGTGACCGCAGTGACTGGGAATTGCGAACAGAAGCTGAAAGATTGAGCTCACGTTATTTTCATTTGCAATCTCATTTCATCAGTTTTAATTATGCCTCTTTGTGTATACTAAAATACAGTAGGAGCCCGTTTAAAATCACCAATAGTGTTGTGAGACTACTGTGTCAGACGTCTTATAGCTGCGATGGTACTTCATACCACGTTAAGCAACGACGTTTTATTTGTCAGGCAGTCTGTCATGTGAATTTCTATAGCAGCTGATTAATGGAAATCAAATTTCCGTATCTCGTGACAAAAAAATCATGATCTTGCAGATTACATAGGTCCTCAGTCAAGGTGGTCGTCAACGGCACTCTACAATCTTCTTTGAAAAACAAAGTGTAGGGCAGTGGGTGTCTTGTAAAAATTCCATTTCACAGTTCAAGAGATGTGAATATTTGCGGTTATTTGTTTCTAATTATTGCAACTTGTGCCTTGTGATAACCTAGTTACTTTTGAAGTTTGCGACGCCTGCGCAATTGATTTGATGACACCTTTGCTGTCCTTTTGACTACGCGGCTGCGGCGCAGTAGATGGCAAACGACGACCCTGTCGGCTGCGTCCGGCTACTCTGGAGCACACAATGTCGTTCTCTACAGAACTCGAACACTCATTTCACGTGATGTTCCAAAGTACAGAGAGCAACGCGTAGCTTCTTCCAGATCAACGCGTCATGATCTTCTGGTTGTTGCCGTCCGAACTTTGTGACATAACGAGAAAATTGTCTCTATACACTACTCCGTCCAAACGAACTATTGTCGTAAGATATTTATTTTGCTACAATGTATTATACAAATATTTGTAATGATTTAGTGAGAAAGAGTGTAAATCGAGATTGAGTAATTCCACTGTTGTCTGACCGACGTTCTGGAAATTTCAAGAGTGATAAATTATTTCTCTATACCATCATATTCTCAAATTGCTATTATGAGCTGAAGAACAAACTGTTGAAAAAATTTGCCTGTTGTTACTTCGATTCAACTGAAAAATTCGACGAAGAAATTCCTTTTGCACGCCACATAAATTTAAGTTTACTTGAGGAGTGTGTGTTTCCGGAAACCAGTTCAGTTGTCATAGAGATCAAGTATTTGCATTAAAGTACACATTTTTGTCTTACTAACGAATCATCCTTTGGATAAATACAAGTGGAGTGGGAGTCCTTTAAAGAGCTGTACAGTTATTTCACAAAGGCCAGTATTATATTTTTTAATCAGGTTTATGGACATTGTAAATAACGGAACTGAGAACTAAAACTTTTATATCCGTGCCTCAACTGCCCTACTTCGCTGAGAGTGGTTGTCACATTGTTTAAGTCCTATATACGTGATGTCAAGGCAAGCATTAAAAACAAACAGGCTTCAAAATAAAATTACAATAATGGTAAAAATGTGTGCAAGTAATGTGTAAATGAAACCGTTATACTGAACCATTCGAGCTCAAGCTAAAGGCAAGTGATAAATTAGTTTGTCTTCCACAGATTGTATACGATTTTGAACAATAGCAGCAGTGTTGTTTTTTATATCTCTCTGCTGTGGATGAAAATAAGAACGTATATTCGTTTGTATTTTTGTGAACCTGTGCATATTTGTTATTCATATTTATATTTTACAAACAAATAAAAGTTGTGGTTTCTTACTACTGAAGGTATTCATGTGTATTCATTCAGTTTCTCAATGTATTGAGCTGGAGTAAATTGGCCACTACAACTTTAAGTTATTGTATAGGAGCAAATACATTAACTGATTCTTTCTCAGGTGGACATACAGTAGGTGAAGTAATATTTTTAATTTAAGCACTGCAGAGTTAACAGACTGCTTCGCATACTTTGAAGAATTGTATTCTGATTTAAAAAGGCACAGATTCCCGAAATAATACCCTAAAAAGATCATAAACAATACTTTGGAACCCTTCTCCAATCCGACTTTATGTTAGTTCTCTAATGACCTACATGCTGAATATACTTCAAGCTCTACACCTTTCTTCAGTTTATACTTTTAATTTGCGAAGTGTCTTCTCGCAAAGCTTTTTTTAGTGCCCTGTTGGAAGCGGGCCCTCTTAGACCAGAAAATATTCTCGGAATGCTGAGTCAAAGTCATAGAATTGGCATTTATTTGTATGACGAAATGTGGTCCTACAATCGCAGAGGTGGTTCTTTTACTGCTGTACATATGCTCTACTAACATCTTTAACTGCTGTACATATGCCCTAGTAGCAACATCTTCCGTCTACAGTAGGTGTTGTCAGACAATTACAAGCATAATTTTGTAACAATTAATGAATAACTAAATAAGTTAAATATAATGAACGAAAATTCAGTGGAAAAAAATAATGTTGTCAACAAAGTTTAATGCTATATGTTGTTCGTTCAGATCAAAAACACGAATATAATGGCCTTCCATGAGATCTTTAATTGCTTCTTGTTTCCCATGTCGAAGTTATAGAAGTAAGGCCATAGACAAGTACAGTTAAGATTACGTGAGTAGCGTATAAGATTTGGCAGATTAGCCAGTTATATCAGCTACCTTGAAAGCAGAACCAAAATCCAAGTGGCGACTATGCTTTAATATTAAAGTTCATTAGTAATGCTGTTTCACTGTTCGTTAAAATTTCATTTGCAGCTTCATCTACATCACTACTGTGCAATTCGAAATTATGAACTTGGCAGAGGGTTCACGCTACCACTTTAGGACTGCTATTTCTCGACCGTTCCATTCTAGAATACCACATGGGAAAAACGAAGACCTAGATATTTCCGCGCGCTCTCACTCCTTTTATTTTATTACGAAGGCCATTTCTTCCTGTGTAGTTGAGAGTCAATAAAATATTTTCGTATTCGGAGAAGAAAGTTGGTGTTTGTAAAAAGTTCTCGTCGCAAAGAAAAACGCTTTTGTTTTTATCAGTATGCGGTCACATTTTTATAGCGCCACAGCCAAGCAATCAATTTATTTTTTATAGTATATTTTTGTGATTTAGGACAAAATGTATGGTGATATCTATATCTGCCACGCTCCTTTTGTGAGCTTTTAAATTATGGTGGTAAATTTATATACCAGTTCCCTTCCTGAGCTGTTGTGTTGCCATCACACGTGAAAAAAATAGGGTTTTGTATTTTTATTTCATTTACTACAATGTGAAAGCAGTTCTAGAAACTGCGTTTGTTGCTCATTAAAGAAAAGAACTAATACAGATCACAATATTATATATAGTAGAAACGAAGCAATGTGTTTCGACTTCACAAGTACCATCCTTAGTTATGTCACACGCCAACAGAAACTGACTGTTGTTTACACCTTGTACAGCGTATTACAGCAAAATGTCTGGTGCGTCCAAATGTGGTAAGACATATTCCCATGAGCGGAGTACAATCACTAACTTGGTGGTAAATATGCTTCCCAGAGTCCACAAAAGAAATATAAATTTCGTGGTATGTGTACTTGTTGTGAGAGTACTTGATTGGTAAGAATAATGGCCTTTAAAACAGCATCATTTGGTGGTACGTACAGGCCTGCTCCCACGGCACTGAAAGCTGTACTTCACAACAAACAGAAATTGCAGCTGGTTCAGCTACCTACCACTGGATGCCAGGAACACACAGAAGTGGTCCGATGTGTTCCCATGAACGCTGCAAGGAAATCTACTTACTGGTAAGTATGCTTCCGATGACCCGTGAAAGGTTTTTATCATTTCCATCCTGGTTCACGTATGATATCCGTGACAGCTTCTCTGCTATTTTGGGATGACACAAGACGAGCTGCCATTTTTCGAACTTTTTCAGTGTCGTCCGTCAATTCTACCTGGTAAGTATCCGATACGGTGGAGCAATACTCAATAAGGGAACGGGAAAGCGTCTCTTTGGTTGATTTGTTGCATCTTCTAAGTGTTCTGATAACAAAACGTAGTTGTTAGTTCGCCTTGCCCACAAAATTTTCTGTGTGATGTCTCAAACTTTTCACATGAAACCTAAATGTCCTCACATGAAGTGCTTTAGTTGAGATAACATACAACAGTTGAAATCAGTCTGAAAAGCCCCCACTCACTGCTTTAAATTTTTGCCACCCGTATAATTTTAAAACGCTGAAGTGGAGTAACTGGATTGCTGCCCAAAGATTGAGTAGGTCTCTAGCCAAAAGCTGCCCGGGCTAGGCATTAACTGTCTGCTGGACCACATCGTTCTTATACGACTGATTGCAAAATACAAGAAGACTGCACGAAGCACAGCAGCGTCAACTGTTTACAGCACCGGGAAACCATATCAAACTGGTGATGTTCACAAATTCTTATAAATTTGAGCCAAGATGACCATAGTTGAAATTAAAATGTTTTTCTAAATACCAGAGATACTGAAATGCGTGCCTGGTGATGATAGTCGATTTCTATCCTTACATTCTAACATACATTTGTATGTACATATTACACTAGATGGTAATAAGACAAATAGAATGGTGGCATCATCAACAACATTTAAAATAAGAAAATGCAGTCAAATATTTATATCTATGCAACTGTTTCAAATTAACCTAGAGTCTAGCGTCCTTCATCTTTACCTGGTGCTATTGGTTTTTATGCATGAAAAACCAAATCGGAAATACAGTCCATTTAAATAGTGATCTATTTCAATCAAATCACATAGTATTGGATTTGGAACAGAAACATCTTACATATTTAAACACAAATACAATTAGGGAAAGGTAAGCGTTTAGTTAGCTCATGCTGAGATTATGCCATCTACGACTGTGGAATATATTTAGTTATGATTAATTTAACTGAGTGGTCTTAATAAAATCGTTTATACTCTGGCCCCACTTAAGTCCCAACCAAACTATATCAGTACGTATTCACTGTACAGTTCAGCTTCCTTTCGAGACCTTATTTATTAGTATGACAGTTTCGGTTTACAAGTCGTCTAACTTACAGTTTTCTTACAATTATTGCTTATAAAACATGAAGTTACTAAAAGAACTAAATTTCTCATGGTATAGTGCAAAGCTGCAATGAAGTCATGATGTCGAGATACCCAGTCTGATTTCTCATTTCTGACATAAGGTCCATTAGATAGTTTTAGTATTATTCTCTATAACACTAGCGAGTAGCATTTCGTAGCTGGAAAGTGACGCCTAAGGCTACCCCCTTCATGAGGAGGAGAAGTGACCGACACCAATCAACAGCTCCATATGGCAAAACACAACTGCAAGTATAGCTACGGAAGTGTACTGGGTTCGTGACGTTCGTGCCATTGCTTGTCGTCCACTATAACTAGCATCTTTTTAATTCTGACATGTTTGAGTGTTGTTGCCACAGCTCGCGTACCAGTGACAGTTATTAATCTTTTTAGTTAAGGACTGGAGTGAACGTACCGGTTGCCATAAAATGTTATCACCATATGTTTTTTAGAAGCTATTCAGTGAAAAAATTGATTGTTTCACATCTTATAGCTTCATATCTTCCAATAAAGTCAAGTCATATATATATATATATATATATATATATATATATATATATATATATATATATATGTGTGTGTGTGTGTGTGTGTGTGTGTGTGTGTGTGTGTGCGTGTGCGTGTGCGTATGCTTGTACTTATGCGTGTGCGTATGTGTGAAATCTGGGCCGCGTAAATATAGGGCTATTATGAATGATTCGTTCGTTTTCCAAGATCTATATTTACCAAAGTATTACATGTACAAAAAATATGAGTGAGACATGAGCAGAGCCGCAAGTGACCAATGAGTGCTCCTCTGGTCACACTAGACACATTTAAGAGGTAGCGCGTTCCATGTTTTATGTAGCAACATCCTGTCAACGGTCATCGCACCAGCACTGTCGCAGTCTCGGAGCTGCTCCAGTGTTCTTCTCAGAGTGATACATACATCATTCGCTCCTTCATGTACTCGCAAAGGAAAAAGTCTCAAGGTGCTAGGTGAGGTGACCGGAGGGGGAGGGGCATGGGAACATAGCCACCTCATCTTCGCACTGTCAGTACGCCCAATCCAGCGAAGCTGAAGTTCGTCGTTTAGGTAGCAACCAACGTCCATGCTCCAAAGAGCGGCTGCTCCGTCTTGTCAGGAGATGAAAGTCACGAAGTCAGCAGTCAGTTAGTGATACAGCTACAACTGGAAAATACCGAGGTAAGAGGTACCCACGACAATCTTCTCAAAGAAGAAAAGCGGTCGACACAGCTTCGTCTGTGACATTACGCAGAAAACATTAACATTCGGCGAATGTCGATCACGCACCAAAATTTCACGAGGATTTTCAGTCCCCCATACTCTCACATTTTGTTAATAAATCTTCTCAGATAAATGGAGGTTACTTCGTTCCTGAACGTCAGCTTGGAGGCTAAATGTTCATTCTCAAGTGTTTCTTGCAATGTGACGCAAAACTGAAAAGTCTGGTCATAACCTTTTTCTTGTTTTAACAAAGGTGTGCCATAAAGACACCCCGTAATGAGGCGATCAGGGTGAATAATTTACGTTGTCAGGAGTTTGTTGAACTGGCTGCAGATGAAGGAATTATAACGCAGAGGAAACTAGAATCCAGAATCCCTTCAATTGTTAATCCATTTTCAGCGTTTCGACGTTAGCCATCATCAGAGCAGTTTGCTCACGTGCGTTGCAAGCCAGCCGTGTAACTATCTCATCCTTTGGTTTTCATCTAAAAAAATTCGAGTAAAGCACCCTAATAAAGGAAGGAAAACTGGATTCCAGTTTTCTCTGCGTTATAATTCCTTCATCTACGACCAGTTGAGCAAATTGTAGACTAGGCGAAATATTTTAATTGTTCCACGAGCTGCAGACGATGCGGTTCGAAATGTAACCACCGTCACAAAATCTTAAAGAAAGTTTGCTGCGGTATTCCAAGTTTCCAAGTTCGTGGCTTGCGAGGACAGTTGATTTTTTTTTTTGGACTGCGTACGGAACATTCCCTCACCCTCTCCACGGTTGCATCTGGCGCATTTGGTCCAGCGGTACTTTTCTTCTTACAGAGACACCTAGAGTGGACTTTCCGAAAATTACATCGAGCAATTAAACAGAGAACCGACTCGTGGAGATAACATCTTGGGCTTACTGATAACAAACAGACTCTGTAAGTGCAGAACAGGAATCAGTGATCATAAGGCCGTTGCAGCATCCCTGAATATGGAAGTAAATAGGAATATAAAAAAAGGAAGAAAGGTTTATCTGTTTAGCAATTGTAATAGAAGGCAGATTTCAGACTACCTAACAGATCAAAACGAAAATTTCTGTTCCGAGTGTTGAGTGTTTATGGAAAAAGTTCAAGACAATCGTAAAATGCGTTTTAGACAGGTACGTGACGAGTAAAACTGTGAGGGACGGGAAAAACCCACCGTGGTTCAACAACAAAGTTAGGAAACTACTGCGAAAGCAAGTTTAAACGCATCCAAAACCTCTCAGACTAACAGAAGCTAACGATGTCAAAGTTAGAGTAAGGAGGGCTATGCGTGAAGCGTTCAGTGAATTCGAAAGTAAAATTCTCTGTACCGACTTAACAGAAAATCCTAGGAAGTTCTGGTCTTACGTTAAATCAGTAAGTGGCTCGAAACAGCATATCCAGACACTGCGGGATGATGATGGCATTGAAACAGAGGATGACACGCGTAAAGCTGAAATACTAAACACCTTTTTCCAAATCTGTTTCACAGAGGAAGACCGCACTGCAGTTCCTTCTCTAAATCCTCGCACGAACGAAAAAATGGCTGACATCGAAATAAGTGTCCAAGGAACAGAAAAGCAACTGGAATCACTCAACAGAGGAAAGTCCACTGGACCTGACGGGATACCAATTCGATTCTACACAGAGTACGCGAAAGAACTTGCCCCCCTTCTAACAGCCGTGTACCGCAAGTGTCTAGAAGAACGTAAGGTTCCAAATGATTGGAAAAGAGCACAGGTAGTCCCAATCATCAAGAAGGGTCGTCGAGCAGATGCGCAGAACTATAGACCTACATCTCTGACGTCGATCTGTTGTAGAATTTTAGAACACGTTTTTCGCTCGCGTATCATGTCGTTTCTGGAAACGCAGAATCTACTCTGTAGCAATCAACATGGATTCCGGAAACAGCGATCGTGTGAGACCCACCTCGGTTTATTTGTTCATGAGACCCAGAAAATATTAGATATAGGCTCCCAGGTAGATGCTATTTTCCTTGACTTCCGGAAGGCGTTAGATACAGTTCCGCACTGTCGCCTGATAAACAAAGCAAGAGCCTACGGAATATCAGACCAGCTGTGTGGCTGGATTGAAGAGTTTTAGCAAACAGAACACAGCATGTTGTTATCAATGGAGAGACGTCTACAGACGTTAAAGTAACCTCTGGCGTGCCACAGGGGAGTGTTATGGGACCATTGCTTTTCACAACATATATAAATGACCTAGTAGATAGTGTCGGAAGTTCCATGCGGCTTTTCGCGGATGATGCTGTAGTATACAGAGAAGTTGCAGCATTAGAAAATTGTAGTGAAATGCAGGAAGATCTGCAGCGGATAGGCACTTGGTGCAGGGAGTGGAAATTGACCCTTAACATAGACAAATGTAATGTATTGCGAATACATAGAAAGAAGGATCCTTTATTGTATGATTATATGATAGCGGAACAAACTCAGGTAGCAGTTACTTCTGTAAAATATCTGGGAGTATGCGTTCAGAACGATTTGAAGTGGAATGATCATATAAAATTAACTGTTGGTAAGGCGGGTACCAGGTTGAGATTCATTGGGAGAGTCCTTAGAAAATGTAGTCCGAGGTTGCTTACAAAAAACTCTTCAACCTGTACTTGAGTATTGCTCATCAGTGTGGTATCCGTACCAGGTCGGGTTGACGGAGGAGATACAGAAGATCCAAAGAAGAGCAGCGCGTTTCGTCACAGGGTTATTTGGTAAGCGTGATGGCGTTACGGAGATGTTTAGCAAACCCAAGTGGCAGACTCTGCAAGAGAGGCGCTCTGCATCGCGGTGTAGCTTGCTGTCCAGGCTTCGAGAGGGTGCGTTTCTGGATGAGGTATCGAATATATAGCTTCCCCCTACTTATACCTCCCGAGGAGGTAATGAAAATTGGAGAGATTCGAGCGCGCATGGAGGCGTTCTTCCCGCGAACCATACGCGACTGGAACAGAAAAGGGAGGTAATGACAGTAGCACGTAAAGTGCCCTCCGCCACACACCGTTGGGTGGCTTGCGGAGTATAAATGTAGAAGTAGATGTAGATGAGTCCGTAACTTGTCATACCAAAGCACAATGCTATCTTGACATGGCGGTTCTTTTCCATAATTCTGTCTCACTGCACGCTGCACTGTTGTTCCAAGACAGAAAAATTATTTTATTGGTTTCTCGCGATTTTGTCTAGGCTCTGCACTGGCAGCGCGATCTGGTGGGCACAGTGCAAACTCGGTGAGTTTAAGTTCTTTTCAGGCTTCGTCCACTCTCCAGAAAGATGGGAGGTGAGTCTATTTCAGAGTATGCAGCTTGCATTGTAATTGTGTTCAGAACATAGTCAGGTAGCATTTCTCCAAAAGACAAGATCAGAGCAGACTAGTTTCATTCAGCAGTGTCTAATAAGATTATACAGGGAGAGTCACCATCTATTTCCACCTAGAATAACCCCGAAAGTATGATAGTAGCTGAAAAGTTTATGGGACAAATGTTGCGTGGGACAAAGGGGACCATAATATGACGTTGGTTTTTTGTTGCTAGATGGGATAACGTCAGAGATATGAAGGTCAACTTTGCTTTTTTAAATGGGATGCTACAGTTTGGTACTTATTTTCTGATAGCGGCTATCGAGAGGAATAGAATTATTGTAGCAATATGGCCAAGTAAGTGGTCCTGACAGTCGGGATACCAGTTACTTTGCAATAAGGCTGGGCACCTCGGACATATTCCGAGTCGTGGCCACCTTTGTGCTCAGACGGCAAAGACTACCAAATCCACCGGTTAGTACCTCAACCGTTAGGGGTAAAACTCAATGGGACCCGGGGCAAGCAAGGCTAGCAACCTACTTCCCTGGTACTTTAAATACGATGCTGGCAACAATCAGAGCAAAATGCCTCGGACCTTTGGAGGTGACGGAGTCCCACCTCTGATTGACAAACCAGGGACTGCTAAGATACGACTCGGCAGACGAATGGTAACGAGATGGGGAGCTATTAATATCAATGGGGGCTACTCTGGGAAGAAGGTAGAGCTGGCAGAGGCTGCAAGAAAGATGGGGTTGGAAGTTTTAGCTGTTAGTGACATTCGGGTAAGGGGTGAGAAAGAAGAGGATGTGGGAGAATACCAGGTCTACCTGTCAGGAGTCAAAGCAGGAATAGCACAATGGGGTGTAGGGCTTTTCATCAGGAGAGAAATGGAACCCAGCGTAGTAGCAATAAGGTATGTAAACGAACGACTGATGTGGATAGATTTGACAGTGTCTAGCAAGAAAATTAGGAATGTGTCAGTATATTCGCATTGTGAAGGGACAGATCAAGATAAGATGGGTAGTTTTTATGACGCACTCAGTGATATAGTTGTTAGAGTAAAGGACAAGGACAGTGTTCTGCTCATGGGTGATTTTAATGCCAGGGTTGGAAATCGAACAGAAGGGTATGAAAAGGTTATGGGTAAATTTGGAGAGGATACGGAGGCCAACAGGAACGGGAAACAACTCTTGGATTTCTGTGCCAGTATGGGCTTAGTAGTCACAAACTCCTTTTTTAATCATAAGAACATTCACCAGTGTACTTGGGAAGGCAGGGGAACCAGATCTGTCATTGACTATATAATAACAGATCAGGAATTCAGGAAGGCTGTGAGGGTCACACGTGTATTCAGGGGATTCTTTGATGACACAGATCACTATTTAATCTGCAGTGAAATTGGTATTGTGAGGCCGAAAGTGCAGGAGGTCAGGTCCATGTGTAGGAGGATAAGAGTGGAGAAACTTCAGGGTAAGAAAATCAGACAAAAGTACATAACAGTGATCTCAGAATGCTACCAGTTAGTTGAATGTAGTCAACTGCAGTCACTGGAGAAGGAATGGACGAGGTACAGGGACACAGTACTAGAAGTGGCCAAAGAATGTCTTGGAACAGTAATGTGTAAAGGTAGGATGAAGCAAACAGCTTGGTGGAATGACACAGTCAAGGCAGCCTGAAAAAGAAGGCATATCAAAAATGGCTACATACTAGAACTCAGGTAGACAGAGAAAGTTATGTTGAAGAAAGAAACAAAGCCAAACAGATATTTACAGCATCCAAGAAGAAATCTTGGGAAGACTTTGGAAACAGGTTGGATACTATGGGGCAAGCTGCTGGAACACCATTCTGGAGTGTAATTAGCAGTCTTCGAAAGGGAGGTAAGAAGGAAATGACAACTATTTTGGACAGGTCAGGAAAACTGCTAATGAATCCTGTTGATACCTTGGGCAGATGAAGGGAATATTTTGAAGAGTTGCTCAATGTAGGTGAAAATACGATCAGTAATGTTTCAGATTTCGATGTACAATGGGCCAGGAATGATGATGGAAATAGGATCACATTTGAGGAAGTGGAGAAAATGGTCAATAGATTGTAGTGTAATAAAGCGGCTGGGGTGGATGAAATTAAGTCGGAACTCATCAAATACAGTGGAAAGTCAGGTCTTAAATGGCTACACAGGATAATTGAAATGGCGTGGGAGTCGGGACAGGTTCCATCAGACGGGAAGAAAGCAGTAATCACACCAATCTTTAAACATGGAAACAGAAAAGATTGTAAAAACTACAGAGGTATCTCTTTGATCAGCGTTGTGGGTAAAATCTTCTTAGGTATTGCTGAAAGGAAAGTGCGAGTATTAGCTGAGGACAAATTGGATGAAAATCAGTGTGGGTTTAGGCCTCTTAGAGGTTGTTAGGACCAGATCTTTAGCTTACGCCAAATAATGGAGAAGTGTTACGAGTGGAACAGGGAATTGTATCTATGTTTTATAGATCTAAAAAAGGCATATGACCGGGTTCCTAGGAGAAAGTTATTGTCTGTTCTACGTGATTAGGGAATAGGAGGCAAACTTTTGCAAGCAATTAAAGGTCTTTACATATATAGTCAGACAGCAGTTAGAGTTGACGGTAAACTGAGTTCATGGTTAAGAGTAGTTTCAGGGGTAAGACAAGGCTGCAACCTGTCTCCATGGTTGTTCTTATTATTTATGGATCATATGTTGAAAACAATAGACTGGCTGGGTGAGATTAAGATATGTGAACACAAAATAAGCAGTCTTGCATATGCGGATGACTTAGTTGTGATGGCAGATTCGATTGAAAGTTTGCAAAGTAATATTTCAGAGCTAGATCAGAAATGTAAGGACTATGGTATGAAGATTAGCATCTCCAAAACAAAAGTAATGTCAGTGGGAAAGAGATATAAACGTATTGAGTGCCAAATAGGAGGAACAAAGTTAGAACAGGTGGATGGTTTCAAGTACTTAGGATGCATATTCTCACAGGATGGCAACATAGTGAAAGAACTGAAAGCGAGGTGTAGCAAAGCTAATGCAGTGAGCGCTCAGCTACGATCTACTCTCTTCTGCAAGAAGGAAGTCTGTATCAAGACTAAGTTATCTTACCGTTCAATCTTTCGACCAACTTTGTTGTATGGGAGCGAAAGCTGGGTGGATTCAGGTTACCTTATCAATAAGGTTGAGGTTACGGATATGAAAGTAGCTAGGATGATTGCTGGTACTAGTAGACGGGAACAATGGCAGGAGGGTGTGTACAATGAGGAAATCAAAGAAAAACTGGGAATGAACTCTATAGGTGTAGCAGTCAGGACGAACAGGCTTAGATGGTGGGATCATGTTACACGCTTGGGAGAAGCAAGGTTACCCAAGAGACTCATGGGTTCAGCAGTAGAGGGTAGGAGGAGTCGGGGTAGAGCAAGGAGAAGGTACTTGGATTCGGTTAAGAATGATTTTGAAGTAATATACTTAACATCAGAAGAGGCACCAATGTTAGCACTGAATAGGGGATCATGGAGGAATTTTATAAGGGGGACTATGCTCCAGACTGAACGCTGAAAGGCGTAATCAGTTTTAAATGATGATGATGATGATGATGATGATGTAGCAATAAGTTCTTTGAAGGTCAAAAAGGTGGCATGAACGTCCATTTACAGAAGGTGTTCGAAGCCATGACCATTGGTATCAATGCAGTGCTACAATCTTCTTATCACGGAGTGAGTGGTATTCAAATGGTTCAAATGGCTCTGAGTACTATGGGACTCAACATCTGAGGTCAACAGTCCACCTAGACTTAGAACTAATTAAACACAACTAACCTAAGGACAGCAAACACATCCAAGCCCGAGGCAGGAACCGAACCTGCGACCGTAGCAGCAGCGCGGTTCCGGACTGAAGCGCCTAGAACCGCTCGGTCACACCGGCTGGCAGTGAGTGGTATTCTGTATCACTTCGGCACTTATCGAAACACATGCTCTGACAATTCTCTCTCGCATACCGTGCAAACAGTACATATTCGCAGAATACGGCGTATCCATCTAACGTGCCATTGGCATGTAAACACCATTCGGCGGTTTCGCAATAAAACACTAATAGGAACGGTATGACTAGTATCGTCTAATCATGCGAATGTCAATGATGTATTCCTTTAAAGAAGAAGTCGGTATGCTTCATATTTACGGAGAATTCCAACGAAATTCAGTGAGAGCTAGAGACTTATACGCGGAAAGATATCTTCAAATTACTCACCATACACGCCGTACATTTAAATATTTGTATCATAAATTGAGAACAACTGGATCTTTAACGCATCGGAAACATATTTGTGAAAGGAAAGTTACTTACGAGGAAACAGAAATTTGTACTCTTGCCACGGTGGTTCGAGGTCCCTGTGTTAGTTCGCGTCAAATAGCAAGAGAATCTGGCGTGAGCCAGAATAGTGTTTTTCGTGTTCTGGATCACCATAAATATCATCCTTACCATATCAGTCTCTACCAAGAATTAACTGGTGGGATTGTATGCGTCGCATTGAATTCTGCCGATGGGCTTAACTTCAGGTTCACAAGGATGACACATTTATTAATTTTATTTTATTTACTGACGCGACTACAGTCACGAACCACGGAAATGTTAATTTCCATAACATGCATTATTGGGCAACTGAAAATCTGTGTTGGCTGCGGCAAGTTGCACACCAAAAGCTGAGGTCGGTTAATGTATGGTGTGGGATTCTGGAGGGTCCCTATTTCAACGAAGGAAATCTTAATGGTAGGAAGTACACCTTATTCCTGCAATAAACATTATGTCTGTTATTGGAAGAAATACCTTTAGGAACAAGGAACAGAATGTGGTATGAAGACGATGGGTGTCCGCCACATTTTTCGCTGATGGAAAAGAAATGAGCTGCAGAGGCAATTCCCAAATCACTGGATTGGACGCGGAGGAGATGTGTCGTGGCCGGCTCGTTCCTCAGACTTGACGCCTCTGGATTTTTTCTTGTGGAGATTCGAAAAGACATTGTTTATAAAGATGTTCCAGCTACACCTGAAGATATGAGAGAAAGAATTATCAGAGCAACTGATTATATAAGCGCCAGTGTGATAAGGAATACCACTCAATCCATGATAAGAAGATTGCAGCACTGCATTGATACCAATGGTCATCACTTCGAACACCCTCTGTAAACGGACGTTCATGTCACCTTGTTGGCTTTCGTTGACCTTCAAAGACCTTACTATTACACATCATTGGATTCATCTCGATAGCCACTATCAGAAAATAAGTACCAAACCATAGCATCCCGTATAAAAAAACAAATTTGACCTTATCGCTGTCGTGACCCCACCTATCAACAAAAAAACAACGTCATATAATGACCCCCGTTGTCCCATGCAACTTTTGCCCCACAAACTTTTCAACTCCTATGATACTTTTGGAGTTATTCTTCGTGGCAATAGTTAGTGACTCACCCTGTAGTTATAACGGAGAAAGAGAGGCTCTTTGGGGGCGTTAGGAGTGTGTACTTTCCTCTTACTTGCGTTTCTGCCTTGTTGTGGTCCTATCTGATCTAAGGACCACCCATTTAGCAGCCGCCCTTGGCCAGTACTAGCAGAACGGCTCTCCTAAAATGGAACGCGAAAATTACGAGGAGGGACGTCTGCACTGCAGTTAAATCCGGAGACTCACTCCATGATGGTCACACCGTCCTCGGGACTTTATTCGTCATAACTACTGGACAATATCTGCGAGGTCTTTGCTCAGTCGACTGTCGCAGGGTCGTTAACAGGAATTGTAGCGTTTGCCGCCGGCTCTCGGGATCACGCGGCGACACATTATGGTGCTCGAGCCGTTATTCGCCCTGTTTCAGTTGTCGCACGTGGCTCTGAAACCTTAATGTATACACACACGACGTGCCGCAGCCCGCCCGACACACACAAGGCGGTACAGCGGCGTTTGTCCCGGACACCGTGTGTGTGTGCGTGTGTGTGTGTTTTGAATATTTGCTTTAAGAATGCGGTGTTAACGTATTTTATCTGAGGTGACATTCCTTATTTGCAGTGGACTGCATACAAACGCAGCGACGGCGGCAGTGAGTCACGACTTCTTGTGGCGACCGTTGTACAGGAAAGTCCTACGGAGCTCTCTTAAGACAAATATCTCACGGTATTATTGTTGCAGACATTCGTTTGTTCATCCGACGTCATGCGGTGTCATCATGTTAACTAAAATATTACTGACTGACTTCGCGACCGACGCGGGAATTGTGATTCTGGACACACAATGGAACACGCATAAATGTAACCCCTGACATAATTGTGTAGTCTTCACGCGGTACGTGCTATTGATGAAAGCTACATAAATTTATCAATAAATGTTGTTTACTGCTGCGTTACACATATCACTAAATTTAAGACCGACTTAGCTAACTGTCTTATTTCGTGCATTATTTGTAAATTATACACATGGTGGAACCACTTTTGAGCCAGAAAGATCTTCAGTGATAAGACTCTCTGTATTTATTTTTCTATGCCAATATTTATTTCTACATCTATACGCTGCAAATTATTTTGGGAAGTTCATAGCAGAGTGTTGTTCTCACTGTAGGCAATACAGGGTCTGGCAGAAAACGGGCTGATTCGGATGTAAAGCGAAACGGGCCGAGCGTTATATTGTGAAACATTTTCAATCACAACGAAACCCTTGCGTATAGCCATTTCACGCACTATTCATTGTCGCGTTGGCACTCTGATAATATGTTATGTAAATGGTTGACGGCTCTTTGAAGGACCTGTACAGGAGTCTTTTTGATTTATGCACGTATTGTGTCTTTTAGTACCGCGATTTCGTGTAGATGTCTAGCACACACACACAGCGTTTCAGGAACCCCCAAAGGAAGTAATCACAGACAGTCGGGAGATCTGGGAGCCACTTACTTACTGAAACCAATACTGATTCGCGGGAAGCTGTTGTTCAAGTTCACATCTGCGGAATACATCAACCATGACAGCATACGGCTGAGATGTGACTCTGTTACCCCCCCCCCCTTTTTTTTTTTTTTTTTTTTTTGACATGTATAATTCTGTAACACGGAACTGAGGAGCAAATTTCCAAGGTCATGGAACATTTCAGTACATTAAATTTTAACATAAACGTAATTGCAGATAAAATGTTTATGAAACCACGAAAAGACAAGCTGTAAGTTTATATAAACACAGTCAATAATATAACACAGGAATCAGCTTCATTTTTCAAGAAAATCCTCGACAGAATAGAAGGAACGATCCATGAGGAAACTCTTCAGTTTCGATTTGAAAGTGCATGGATTACTGCTAAGATTTTTGAATTCTTGTCGTAGCTTATTCAAAATGGATGCAACAGTATGCTGCCCCTTTTTCTGCACAAGAGTTAAGGAAGTACGATCCAAATGCAGACGGTATTTCTGCCTAGTACTAACTGAAAGCGGCTGATTCTTCGGAATAAGCTGATATTGTTAAGAAGAAACGACAGTAAAGGATATATATTTTGAGAGACCAATGTCAGAATACCGAGACTAATGAACAGGGGTCGACAAGATGTTCGCAAACTTAACGCCAGTTACTGCCCGAACCGAATACTTCTGAGCCAAAAGTATCCTTTGAGAATGGGAAGAGCTACCCCAAAACACAGACTATACGTCATAAGCGATTAAAAAGTAGTGAAGTAAACTACTTTTCATGTCAAACTGCCACTTATTTCAGATACCGTAAAAATGGCAGCATTAAGTCTTTGAGCAAGACCCTGAACATGGGCTTTCCAGGACAGTTTACTATCTATCTGAACACCTACAAAATTGACCTGTTCAGTTTTGCTAATCATATGCCCGTTCCGTGAATATAAACGTCAGGTATTATTGAATTGTGTGTTAGAAACAGCAAAACCTGAGTCATACTGTCATTTAGCGTTAGTTTAATTTCTACAAGCCATGAACTTATGTCATGAACTGCACTGTTTAAAACAGAGTCAATGTTACACACAACATCCTTTACTACCAAGCTAGTGTCAGCAGCAAACAGAAAATTTTTAGAACTACCTATAATACTAGAGGGCATATCATTTGCCGGCCGATGTGGCCGTGCGGTAAAAAGGCGCTTCAGTCTGGCACCGCGTGACCGCTACGGTCGCAGGTTCGAATCCTGCCTCGGGCATGGATGTTTGTGATGTCCTTAGGTTAGTTAGGTTTAAGTAGTTCTAAGTTCTAGGGGACTGATGACCACAGAAGTTAAGTCCCATAGTGCTCAGAGCCATTTTTGGCATATCATTTATATAAATAAGGGAAAGGAGTGGCCCCAGTACTGATACCTGGGGCATCCCTAATTCGTCTAGGCCCCATTCAGACCTCACATAATAACCATTCTTAACACTGAATAATGACCTTTTGCTGTCAGTTGTTAAAGTAAGAGGTGAACAAGTTGTGAGCTACTTCCCGTATTCCATAATGGTCCAACTTCTGGAGCAATATTTTGTGATTAACACGATCAAATGCCTCAGTTAAACCAAAAAAGAAGCCTAGCGTTAGAAACCTTTAATACATGCAATACCTCACAGAGAAAAGAGAATATAGCATTTTCAGCAGTTAAACTATTTCTAAAACCGACCTTTACATTTGACAGCAAATTATGTGACATAAAATGATCAGTTATTCTTACATAAACAGCTTTTCTTATAACTTTAGCAAAGACTGATAGCATAGAAAAAGGTCTAAAATTGTCTACAATGTCTTTCCGGGATTGATGTCTGAAATACCCCTCTGTGATACTGACAAGGGGGAGATTGGGTCAATAATTAAATCATTGAAGACTGAGGACTCTCATGGATATGATTGAGTTCAAATGGCTCTGAGCACTATGGGACTTAACAGCCGTGGTCATCAGTCCCCTAGAACTTAGAACTACTTAAACCTAACTAACCTAAGGACATCACACACATCCATGCCCGAGGCAGGATTCGAACCTGCGACCATAGCGATCACTCGGATCCAGACTGTAGCGACTAGAACCGCACGGCCACTCCGGCCGGCACCAACCGCCAGTTTCTATTACGCAGCGTCCTTCACCCTCCTCAACGTATCTAGTTGCCGCGCGGAGTAGCCGCGTGGTCTATGGCGCCTTGCCACGGTTATCACGGCTCCCCTTGTGTGTTGTCCTTCGCGTAAGTTACCTTAAGTTAGATTAAGTAGTGTGTAAGCCTAGGGACCGATGACCTCAGCAGTTTGATCCCATAGGAACTTACCATAAAACGTATGTAGTTCCTCCTTTGCGTCTTGCAACTGCACCTAAAGGGCGCAGATTTTATGTTTCTGCTCCTCTATCAACTTATTTCAGCTACAAATTCTTCATCTTGTAACCTCCCCCTCACTTATCGACCTTACTGACAGTGAAAAAATTAAACTGCGTGTACCTAATGGAAATTTGGGAAAAGCAATCGTCACCGAAGTTAATCTGTCGGTAAAGAGGGAGGAAAGGGTTACATCTAAATGAAAGGAAAAATCCAAATGAAACTGGTGGAAATTAATTTTGAAAAGGGATAAAGTTAATAAAGAAAGCAAATGTGCGGCCGTTACGTTAACAATTAACTAGCGGTAATTAGATATTTGAGATTTAGGGTCACCAGTCCTATGGACAATTACTATAGTAACTGATAAAGAAAGGTTATTACACATATAATTAGCACTAGAAGCGTGGCAACTGAAGGTTGGCACGTGTTGTGTGAAAACTGAAAGTTTGTCAGAAGTAATAAATTTCACTACACTCTGACTTAATTTAGCAAACGAATTAATAAAATCGGAAAACTGAAAGTTAATTTAGTGACTAAAATTAATAGCGAATTTTGTTTCTGAAGCACTACGAATTTCAGTAATATAAGGTTAGTCTTGGGCTACCTCAACAATCATTTCAAAAGCTACTTGAATGTACGCAATTTAGAAATAAGAGATTTAACTTTGAACTTGAATTAAATGATTCTGAACAATTAACAATAGTAAAATTTAGTACGTAACAAGCTGAGCTGCAGTCACAGGTAAGCTAAAATATGGTAACAAAACTCGCACTCTTGATTTGTGCTTGTGTAATCTAAATATTGTAGCCAGCTATGAATATTTTAACTGAACTTTGAACTTAAAGCAGTGAAATGGAATGATATTACTTTAATGCTGGCGTATGAATTTCAACGACACTCGGGTTCATTCCGGAAAAGGAAGGGACCCTACTTGGTAATGTAATTGGGACAAGGAGCAACAAAGGTCCATGCTACGTTGCTGTAATTTTGTGATTTGAACAGTTTTAAAAGCTGAGGCCTGCCATACAGTTCTAAAACTTTACGTGCTTCCAGTCTTCCTTGTTGGTTGACTGAAGGTTTGAAGCCGTCGATCGAGGAGGTGGCGACAGTCACTCATTGTCGGCCGTTGCTGTTGCAGAAGCTGGATGTTGGCGCGCCTCCTTCTCGACACGGTCATCAGGCGAAACGGGCTCTTGATGTGCGCCAACTAATGCTTCCCGTCCGCGACACCATGTCAGAAACTATCATAGCAATTCGAGCGCAATTACATGCTGTCAAACCCCGAAAGCGCGGCAACTATCGGAAGCGTCACACAACACACGCACTACTCCAGTCAGACTCCCTCTGCTCTGCCCGCGCTCCACGCAGCAGAGTTAACACTACCAAAGATCCTAAACACTTTGGTTCTCCACACGACCTATCGATGTATTCGTTCGATGGCATAGTTTTCCCTAGGCAAGACCCAGCGTAAAAATACAAATAATATTCACAAAATAAATCAATTATACATCGACATAAATGCATATATATACAAATAGTAAAACAATTACAATATACAAAGACGCAGAAATGTTATATCTTCAAGTAACAAAATAAGGAAAAAAATTTGCAGTGCAATAGATGGAAATAGGAGGATATGCATTTCCGGCGTTATACGTGCCCCACATTGTCTGAGGATGTTCGTGTAACCTAAACAGACTCAGAAAATGTCCCAAAAAGGAAAAAAACAGCGGAAATGCATTTGCTCAAAACATAAAGAAAATTTAGCATTAGGCTAATTAACCACATACCAAATTTTATACCATAATAATTGAGTGGAGACACTCCTAATCTTATTCCACTCTGTCATCTTACACAAAAGAAAACAGGTTGACAACATATTAAAATTCATAGAAAACATAGAAAACGGTTTAGCTATCCATAAAATTAAAATTCCTAACAGTATGAAGAAATGGAAAACTATTTACAAAATTAGAGTACATGGTCACAAAAAACGGGTATATCAAAATACGCAAATTAATAATTAATTACATAGAATACACATTTTATACAACCTTTTCATAATTAATACTCCTGCCATGAGAGTCCACTTAACGCTAAACAAGAAAATAATATACAGCAGATCGACAAAAACATATATATTGTCAGCAGAATTCTTTCACATCAGCTGTCCGGGAAGAAAAACAACTCCGCCTTCCGTACCCGCAAGTACAAAGAATGCCGACAGCGGCACAACAGCCGACAGCGGCACAACAGCCGACAGCGACTCCGCCTCGCCAGTATTGTTGCGCCCACCTGTGCGGCACGCTTGACTCACTCGCCCTTGTAACGACACTTCCAGAACGTCCGTTTCACTGAATTCTTTCGGAAAAACTCACTCCCCAGTAATCTCAAGGAGTCCATTAACACTATCACAGTGGATTACCCAACACTGTCCATCATCATACGCATGTACTAGCCGGAAACTTAAAACAACGTCTAAGTACATCGGCAATGACTAGTAAATCACATATTTATGAAATCTTACAGCTAGTTACAAAATCATATTTACATTCCTTAATCTACTGTGACTCAGCTGAAAACTTGAACTAGCTGCTCGGATTTTTCAATTGATTAATAATCAGTTAATCTTAAAACATTCAATCAAAATTAATTACTCATTAATTGCAACTTCCTTAATGACCTCTTCGTCAGGCAAAAGCATCACAACATGGCACATCCTTAAATCTTACACTCTATATTTAAATACTGTACAAATTACCTTTTCTGTGGTATTAATCAATCCTTGGTTGGTATAATTTCCGGTCTACAATGTTCCGTATACCCAATAGTTTTCCAGAGCTTGGATACTCTAAGCAATAAGCATTTGTGTGAGGTATACCAATGACTTTATATGGTCCATTATAAACAAACTTAAATTCAGAGATTTCATTGTCTATCTGGCTCGATTTCTCGTGAGCTTTTACAAGTACTAACAAGGGAACCTCCCCATCGCACCCCCCTCAGATTTAGTTACAAATTGACACAGTGGATAGGCCTTGAAAAACTGAATACAGATCAATCGAGAAAACAGGAAGAAGTTGTGTGGAACTATGAAAAAATAAGCAAAATGTACAAACTGAGTAGTCCATGTGCAAGATAAGCAACATCAAAGAAAACGTGAGCTGAGGGAGCGCCGTGGTCCCGTGGTTGGAGTGAGCAGCTGCGGAACAACAGGTCCTTGGTTCGAGTCTTCCCTCGAGTGCAAATTTTACTTTCTTTATTTTCGCAAAGTTACGAGTGAGCAGCTGCGGAACAAGAGGTCCTTGGTTCGAGTCTTCCCTCGAGTGAAAATTTTACTTTCTTTATTTTCGCAAAGTTACGATCTGTCCGTTCATTCATTAACGTCTCTGTTCACTGTAATAAGTTTAGTGTCTGTGTTTTGCAACCGCACGGCAAAACCGTGCGATTAGTAGACGAAACGACGTACCTCTCCAATAGGAACTGAAAACATTTGATCACAAGGTCATAGGTCAACCGATTCCTCCACAGGAAAACACGTCTGATATATTCTATACGACACTGTTGATGGCATGTGCGTCACATGACGAATATGTTGTCGACCCACCTAACTTGCACACCTGGCGAATGGGTAAAAAGATTCTTCTACCTAGCCCGATTTAGGTTTTCTTGTGGATGTGATAATCACTCCCAAAAAAGTGATGAAAACATAAGAGTTTGTCACATAAACTGCAACAAATGAATGCAACAGTTTCGCAATCGCACAGTTTTCCCTGTGCTCTGTCAAAATATATGTTTTTTATGTTTTCAAATGTTTCCGTGTGTAGGCCGTCAAATCCTGCATATGTCCAAGCAAATCTGAACATGTCCTGGAATTTTGAGGAGCGAAGTTGATTATGTGTGAGCGCCTGAACTTTGATAATTGTCTGAAAATAAAAAAAAATTAAACTTTTCACTCGAGAGAAGTATTGCACCAAGGACCTCTCGTTCCGCAGCTGCTCACGCTAACCACGGGGCCACGGCGCTCGCAAGCTCACGTCGTCCTTGATATTGCCTACCTTACCCATGGACTACTCAGTTTGTATATTTTGCTAATTTTTTTCATAGTTCCACACAACTTCTTCCTGTTTTCTCGATTGATCTGTGTTCAGTTTTTCAAGGCCTATCCCTGTGCCAACTTATAACTAAATCTGAGGGGGGTGCGATGGGGAGGTTCCCTTGTAAGTCTCCGATTGCAAACTTAGCAAAACGCGCTTTAGGGTCATGACGACGTATGCGAGCATCGGCTTTTAGCTTCATTATTTCTGGCAAACGATCTTTTCTCACACCAATACTCGGTTTGTCTGGAAACACACTCTTATTCCTCATTATTACTTCATACAGGCCTCGTCTTTGTTCGTGTGTTACGTTTGACACACCGTCTACAATACTTTCCAATTCACTTTCTACACTATTGTCAATGCCGAGATTCCTCACGTTACAGTAGTTCAAATCCATGCCTACGTCAATGGCATCCGGCCGGTTAACAATGTATATAGGCTGGTATTGCCTATGCACCCCGTCTTCTGCCTCGTCAAAACTAACTACTATTGCATTATCTTGTGACGTGAATGTCAAAGTTTTGCTTTAGCAATTAATCACTGCACGGTACTTTAGTAGCCAATCTAACCCGATAATTACTTCCGTAGTTAAGTCTGGCAAGACGACAAACTCTTGTTCAAACCGTGCCCCACATATCTCGAAGTGGACAAAAATCTGTTTTGTGACCGGTTTACTGGCCTTCCCAGTAGCACCGATAATTTTCACTCCTGTTACTGGCATAACTACGATACCACGTCTGTCTTTCAGTAACTGAAATATTTTTCCAGATACAGCACTCAATTCTGCACCGGTGTCAATCAACACGTTGAGTTGTAGACCGTGCATATTAACAGACACTACTATCTGTCTACACTTGTGCTCGACTGATTCTTTATATTCCCACAATAAATCCTCGTCTATATCCAGGCCATTCCAGGAAAAACCATCTGGCTTTGATCCTAAATCCGGCTTATCTGGCGGCTTTTTCAGCCTCTGTTCACATACAGCGTTAATTTCAACACGTTTGTCCTGATGCTTAGTCTGTAGCTTCGCCTCCAATACCGAAACCTTTTCCTGTAACTCGTCAACTAGTGAGCGTTGCTTTGCTATCAATTCACTAATTGTCACCTTCGTTGATTCCTCTTTGGTCACATTGATCTCATCAGCCAATCTACCTGGAGGAATGTGCCCAGTAGTATCTGCAATTACTTCCTCTGGATCTGCGCAACCCACACTGCTACCGTCTGACCGAATAACGTCAGCTCTAACCTCCTACACGCTGTAATCTACGTGCTTTTCTACCAATCGTGTCCGGCTATCACTAAAATTTTCGTAATCTTTTTCCTTAACACTCTCGCAATGTTTAACTGGAATTTTGCAGCGGATTGGTCAGCTACTTCTACCACTATAACTTTCGGTAAGGTCTGCCGGTTAGGGCCAGAACTTTCTATCACTTCACAAACACTACCTTCCTGCGGGACGAGACGCGGCAAATCCTGCCCGCGCTCCCCATAAACACTTCTCCCGTACAGGCCCCTATAATCTCTTAGTTCGTCGTATAAGCGACCGAACTGCCTTAACCAGACCTCATCCCTCTCTGCATCCTCTCGCTCGATGACGGACGTGTTATCCGACATCTGATCTTCTCTCAACAATTGTGAATCATTCTTAAACTCAATCTCCATTTCCGCTGTGGGTGTTACAGCTGCCACTTTATAATCGATTTTTGGAAGACTACTTAAGTTGTTCTCACTGACAGTGAATGTATTTTCTGCTGCCGTGTCTACAGCTGATCTACTACTTGTGGGCGCACTCCTTTCTCTTAACACTGGCTCACTCTCCCGCCGTTGAATATTCCATACGGAATTTTCATAACGACGACACCTGGGTTTCCTCCTGTTATTGGGCCCCCAAAGTTTCTCCACGCCCGGTCGGCCCCTCACCGGCGCGGCTAATGGTTTCCCAGACTCGTCCCAGCAGATCTGCTCCCCAGATGCTGCTGAGGCGGCTTATCACACCCTCTGGCGTCATTACCATTCTGTGAAGCCCGTATCACGTTAGTATGATACTGGTTTCCGTCATTCCTGTTATTATTTGCATTGTACCGATTGTTATTACGGTTCGAAACATTATTTTTATTGGTGCCACGGTTGCGGTATGCATTATTCCCATGGTTATCGTTGTTGTGGTCGTTGTGGTACACGTTGTTGTTACCACGGCCTCTACCACTGTCGCGATTATTGCGCCAATTGTCCTCGTCCTCAACTCTTTCCAGGAAATCATTGATAGTATTGTAATTGCTTCCTACGTAGCGTTTTGTATCATCAGGAAGCTTCTTGTAGAGTTCCCAGACTATTTCGGATTCCGTGCGGCGATCACGCAAATATTCCAACTTGCGGATCCAGCCCCCACAAAACTCCTTCATCGAGCCGCGCGAATTCGCATCGAATGGCCTCGATACGACAAATTCGAGCCAGACACTTAGATGTTTTTGCTCTGACCAGTATTCAGCCAGAAACAAATTTTTTAACTCGTCAAAAGTCAGATTTGTGATGTTGAGGTTTAAGCCCCAACGCTTGGCATCACCAGCCAACACGTCAATAACCGCATTAATTTTTCTCTCATTGGTCCATGATCTGGGTAAAACTCTTTCACAATTTTTAATGAAATCCGTCGCGTGTATGCCGTCTTTTTTCAAGGGGTCGAACCGCTCCTCTTTCGTCAACAATTGCGAACTATGTGCACAGATTGGCACATAGCTCTGTTTTTCGTCAAGTTTCTTTTCTAATTCCGAAACTCTCGTAATTACTTGGCAAGTGGTTGTCGCTAGCGTTTCCACTTCCCTCTTTTTCTCTTCGCAGGTATTAGCCTGCTTCCTCACTTTGGTATCTACTTCGGATACTAACGCCTTTAAAGTTTCCACCTTCTTTTGATTCTCTTTTTTCACTAATTGAATTTGTTCCGTCACCTTATTCTCGATGATTGGAGCAACTGCTTCTCCTATACTCTTTTCGATTCTGCTAATTTCGGAACAAAAACGGGTATTTATGCTCGCAATTTCCGCCTGAGCGCCTATCATTTCCTGTTTAAGATTACCAATTTCGGTATTAATCACAACAATATCTTCTTCGATTTTATTAACTTTTGTTGTTAACAACATTAATAGCTTTGTTCTGATTGTCTAGCTTCCGTTCAATTTTTTCAGACTGAGCTTCTTGCTTGGCAGACTGAGCTTCTTGCTTGGCAGCCTGAACTTTAATTTCTGCCAATTGACTCTTGATTTCATTAATCAAAACATTCAATAAATCAGTTAAATTCCCGGAAACTACCGGTTTTACTTCCGTAGCTGGTTCCTCTATATATGTTCCCCCGTATTCGTCATCAAGGGGTACAGATTTGATTTTCGCTTCCGATTCCGAAACATTTTCTAAAGTTTGGAATTCCACTTCTGCTCTTCGTTGCGTTTCGGCGGTCGCGTCTTTCATGCTAGCCGCCTGCCCCTGAACAATGGGTTCCGCGGTGTGTTTCCCACAGTTCGACCGATTGTTCCCTATCCAAGTCTACCAAATTTTGGTAATTGTTGCCTTCACTCATTTTAATAATTTTCAATACAAATGCCACATCTCAAATATAATTAGGATTACTCCCACTACTTATTCTCGCAGACGTAACGGCCTGTTTGTAACCAGTACTTTGTTACGAGATTTGTACAATGCAAAATTCATGTCCAGAACAACCTCAAATTTGAAGATCGTCCTGTCACCAGGTCGCCACGCGTAACCTCCCCCTCACTTATCGACCTTAATGACAGTGAAAAAATTAAACTGCGTGTACCTAATGGAAATTCGGGAAAAGCAATCGTCACCAAAGTTAATCTGTCGGTAAAGAGGGAGGAAAGGGTTACATCTAAATGAAAGGAAAAATCCAAATGAAACTGGTGGAAATGAAATTTGAAAAGGGGTAAAGTTAATAAAGAAAGCAAATGTGCGGCCGTTACGTTAACAATTAACTAGCGGTAATTAGATATTTGAGATTTGGGGGAAATTACGGTCGCCTGTCCTATGGACAATTACTATAGTAACTGAAAAAGAAAGGTTATTACACATATAATTAGCACTAGAAGCGTGGCAACTGAAGGTTGGCACGTGTTGTGTGAAAACTGAAAGTTTGTCAGAAGTAATAAATTTCACTACACTCTGACTTAATTTAGCAAACGAATTAATAAAATCGGAAAACTGAAAGTTAATTTAGTGACTAAAATTAATAGCGAATTTTGTTTCTGAAGCACTACGAATTTCAGTAATATAAGGTTAGTCTTGGGCTACCTCAACAATCATTTCAAAAGCTACTTGAATGTACGCAATTTAGAAATAAGAGATTTAACTTTGAACTTGAATTAAATGATTCTGAACAATTAACAATAGTAAAATTTAGTACGTAACAAGCTGAGCTGCAGTCACAGGTAAGCTAAAATATGGTAACAAAACTCGCACTCTTGATTTTTGCTTGTATAATCTAAATATTGTAGCCACCTATGAATACTTTAACTGAACTTTGAACTTAAAGCAGTGAAATGGAATGATATTACTTTAATGCTGGCGTATGAATTTCAACGACACTCGGGTTCATTCCGGAAAAGGAAGGGACCCTGCTTGGTAATGCAATTGGGACAAGGAGCAACAAAGGTCCATGCTACGTTGCTGTAATTTTGTGATTTGAACAGTTTTAAAAGCTGAGGTCTGCCATACAGTTCTAAAACTTTACGTGCTTCCAGTCTTCCTTGTTGGTTGACTGAAGGTTTGAAGCCGTCGATCGAGGAGGTGGCGACAGTCACTCATTGTCGGCCGTTGCTGTTGCAGAAGCTGGATGTTGGCGCGCCTCCTTCTCGACACGGTCATCAGGCGAAACGGGCTCTTGATGTGCGCCAACTAATGCTTCCCGTCCGCGACACCATGTCAGAAACTATCATAGCAATTCGAGCGCAATTACATGCTGCCAAACCCCGAAAGCGCGGCAACTAGCGAAAGCGTCACACAACACACCTGCTCCAGTGCACTACTCCAGCCAGACTCCCTCTGCTCTGGCCGCGCTCCACGCAGCAGAGTTAACACTACCAAAGATCCTAAACACTTTGGTTCTCCACACGACCTATCGATGTATTCGTTCGATAGCATAGTTTTCCCTAGGCAAGACCCAGCTTAAAAATACAAATAATATTCACAAAACAAACCAATTATACATCGACATAAATGCATATATATACAAATAGTAAAACAATTACAATATACAAAGACACAGAAATGTTATATCTTCAGGTAACAAAATAAGGAAAAAAATTTGCAGTGCAATAGATGGAAATAGGAGGATATGCATTTCCAGCGTTACAATCTCCAGGAGAGAACCGCACTGGAATGCCCACTGGCCTTCTCACTGCATTCCCCCCAATGAAATACTTTGAACAAATCTCACCCCGTAACCCAGTACTCAAGAAACCAACGACAAAGATCATATTTCTCACTCATGGTAAAATTAATCAGTTATTGAAAAAACTAAACGTCTACGCTACCTAAGTCCAATTACAACATTAGAACTGTTTAAAGGACTAACAATAGTGACCTTAAAATTCTCTTTCTACTAAGAAAGCAACTACTTTTATTTATACTAACAAACCGCTACTAATACCAATACCACCAAAACCTCACACAATTTCTTATCTAAAAGCAAAAGTTTAAGCGGCAACTGGAACATTAAATGAAATAAAACACAGTGAACGAAAATTTTACTGAAATATTTAACTACAAACAATAAGAAACGTCAGCTGAAAACTACTGCACGAAGTTTAACAAAATACTTCGAGGCACAAACAACTCTAAAAAACGCAATGGGTGAAAGTTTCCCAAAGTTTATTAAAGCGTTATTTCAACAGAAACAGCACGAGACACCGTTGGAAACTACTGAATTTAATAGCTGAATAACATTGCACAAAAAACTGTGTCAGAATTTAAGAACCGCTAGAGCTGCAGTTGCATGGTGCGAAATGTGAGCACACTGCTAATATTTCGAAGAACGATTGAAAACTACTAAATTTAATTTTCGAATACAGTGCAGAAACAACTCTGTCAATATTTAGCTTCAACTTCAGAAAGGAAGGACCGATTAAGTCCGCTGAAAAGACCGTTCACCTCACTGTGACTTCACGGCTGTGTAAGGGAGTCGCTGGAGTTCATGAGGATTATCCTTACACCAGTAACGGCAGTTGTGTTTGTTGACATAACCAACAGGATGAAAATACGCCTCGTCAGTCATCCATAGTGAATTTGGGAAGCCTCTATTGTGCCTATTTTTATCAGCTACTTAACAGACATAGTCATTCGCTTTTCATAATCGCGTTCACTTAACTGTAGCTCAACCTGTATCTTGTACGGTTGCAGCTTTAAATCATTTCGTAAAATTCTGTGCATACGACTGGACAGTACCACTACTGCCACATTTTGTGTCACAGAACGCTTTGGACTGTTGGTTACAACATTTTGTACCTGTTCCTGTGAGCGACAGCTTCTGGTCCTCCGTGACGATTTCCTGTTGTTTCAAAGTTTCTCATCTATAGCCTGACTGATGTTCCGTTGATACAGGCTCATTCAGTGACGATGGTATTCCCAGCTAGTAGCAGCAACTCAGTCACCGTTTTCGTGAAAAGTCGCCACAGCCACGGCACACTGAGGCCCGTTCGAGCACTCCAGCTCAGTAAATGGCGTATATTCCAGAAACGTATTACAGACATTCAGTGTTGCCAGTAGCACGGCCCCACTTTTGGAGACTAATTAAAACAGCCTGTTTTTCTGCCACACGCTGCACTAAGATTTCTTTCTGTTCCATTCACAAATGAAGTGCGGAACGAAAATTGTTACATGCAGATAATTGTATGAGTTGACTGATTCGGATTATAAATCGTGATATTGTGGGCATATGAGAACACTTTTCTTAGTATTGCTTTGTTTTACGTTTCCGAACATTTGAAGGAATCTGCCACCTCTGCATTGCTGTGCAATCTTACCAGAATCTGACTGAATATTTAAGCAACTTTTTTTCATATAGTACTACATTTTTAAAGCGGAAATAGTGTTGACGCTACATCTACTCAGTAACTAATACACAACATGAAGAGCAAGGGTCCCGGCGTCCGTTCCTAAGTCACACCTGAAGTTACTTCTACATCTGTTTTTCACTCTGCATCCAAGGTACCATGCTGCGTCCTCCTTTTCAAGAAATCCTGTCTCCAGTCACAAACTGCGTTTGATATCCTATATGACTGCGCTTTCGTGTGTTACTAAAACAAACGCTTTTCGGAAGCCAATAAATTCTGCACGTAACCGATTAACGTGATCCATAGCTTTTAGGAAGATATGTTAGACAATAACGAGTCGGGTGTCTCACGACTGATGTTTGCAGAATCCATCCTGGTTGACATATAAGAGATACATCATGTCTGAGCTCAGAAGATGTCCTGAGACACTTACGGAATATTTTTTCGCTTCACATTTTGATTGATTAATAATATATGATAAGTTTCATTAAAGAGGAGATGCATTGTGAAAGCGTATTCAAAACGAGCTCCTTGTTAAAGAAGAAAATACAAATGACCGAGGCTGACAAAGAAAGTTAATTATAACCCTCGCTTTTGCACATTAAAACCCTTTTCTCTAAGAGAGCATTGTCTTCAAAATGCCGTGTTGGAAAGCTTAATGAGTGGCAACAGGTACTATAAATGTGTTGATTTGTTACTTTCCAAAATGATAATTTGCTAATTGACATTATTCGTAGCTCTCAAAAACATATTTCTCCAAGTTCAAAATTTGCTCTAGTTTTGGAGTCGATGTGGTACCTCTATTAATGGTCTTATTTCACTTGATGGGCAGAATTTATAATCCTACATAATTTTCAGGAATATGGGAGTTTCAGTTAGTTAGTGAAATTTAATCATTGGTTTGCAGCTCACTATGAGATGTAATAATTTCATAGTCTTTACAAAGCAGAACATTAAATGCACACACTACAAAACGACCAAATAAAAATGAGAAATGTTCACTTAATTCATCTTCAAGATGATTCTAAATAGCTTGTCGCACCAAATGAAGGAAAGAAGTCCTTAAACTGAAATGTATACACGAAGAAGAATTGCTTTTTATACTCTCAACCATAAACGCCGCAGCTCGTACATGTATGTATTCAATGTATGTTCCGGATGAAAAATGACCTTTGACATTTGGAGTCCAGGCATACCAGTGACATCATCATTCTTATGAATGACATCATCATTCCTATCAGTCACATCATCATCCTTATCAGTGACAGCCATGACCCTTCCCCCTCCTCTTTACCCCCCTACCCCTACCAACGACCTGCCACAGCAAAGTATTAAAAATAAAAGAGCCGATCAAAAAATTCAAGGTTGCGGAAATAGCTCAATTGTGTTAGTAGGAAATTAGAAACACTCTCTCCCTTCTCCTCCCCTCACTGTACGACCAACCAATGACAGTAGAGTATTACAAATGAAAGAACCAGTCAAAACATTCGAGGCGTCGGAAACAGCTCAATTGTGTTAGTGACAAATCATGTACCGCGTACCTCTTCCCTATATCAGCGTCTGCGCCAGTGCGCCGTGTTTGTGATGACTGACTCTTTGGTTCTAAGGAGGCCTCACCAGCATCGCCCATGTGTTGGCCACAACGTGTACGCTTACCAGTCGCTCGCCAGTGAAAGCAGCGGAACTCTTTGGGCACGTGTGCAGATAGTAGATGCAATGGGCAGAATTTGTTGATAGTTTAAGCGCCGAGCACTCCACGAGCGACTCTTAATTATTGTAACTGTTTTCGTATCCGCTTATCTACCGCTATCTTAGCAAAGAGAGACAGAGCGCGTCCCTCGTAAAAAAATTCATGAAGTGTTTCGGTATATGTAAGTTATTTATTGCTATAGTCAGCCCAAATAAATACTACTCGTCACGTCTTTAGAGTGACAGAAAGCGCTGCAATATTTCAAGCTACGAACAAAATGTGTTTAAAGGAGAATTTTACGTTCCCATATTCGTTGAATCGGTTTGTATTAACAGGGACGTAAAAACCACGAGGAATAACCAGAACTCCAACATAGCAAAGAACAAATATATCCATGTGAGTTTCCCATTGTTTATATTTACTCTCAAAATGATTCTGAAACGGCATTTTACATGGTCATGCGATACAGTGGCTACATTGATATTCTTTTAATTGATGTGTATTAACAGGAACATTAAAAGCATGAAGATTAGCCGGTAATCCAACATAGCAAACCGCAACTCGCGACTATTGTATCCTTGCCAGCTACCAAATTAAAAACTGTATCTAGTGCTTGCATTAAAATCCACACAGCTTCTGCTACAAATTGCTATTACTAGTGTATAATGGTTTTTGTAAGCTTATCTATAGAATACAATGACCGAAAAAAATCGCAACACAAAAAAATAATTAATCTACAGTAATTAAATATAGGGAATGCCTTTGTGTAGGTAACGCATTTATGTGATTAACGTTGCAAGATCACAGGTTAAGGCAAACGCGAGATAAGACAGTGCAGATATGGAATGCTGGTACATTAGTAATTGGTGTAACCGCCAGAATTTTGAACGCAAGCATTCAGACGTGCGTGCGTTGTGTTGTATAGTTGCTGGATGGTAGTTTGTGAGATGGAGTTCCAGGCATGTTGTACATGGTCGGTCAGTACAGGGACAGTTAGTGCTGGTTGTGGATGAGGCTGGAGTTGCCGTCGGATGATGTATCACATGTGCTCGATTGGAGACAGATGTAGTGATCGAGCAGACCTAGGCAACATGTCGACACTCCAAAGAGCACGTTGGGCTAAGAGGTGCGTGGGCGAGCGACATCCAGTTGGAAAACACCCTTTGGAATTCTGTTCACGAATGGCAGCACTACAGGTAGAATCACCAGATTGACGTAGAAATTTGCAGTCAGGGCGTGTGAGATAACTACGAGAGTGCTCTTACTGCCATACGAAATCGCACCCTAGACCATAACTCCAGGTGTAGTTCCAGTGTGTCTAGCACGCTGATAGGATGGTTGCAGGCCCTTAATTGGCTTCCTTCTAACCAACCCACTACCATGGCAAAACCAGCGTTCATCAGAAAAGAACTTCGCCCTGCCCTCCTCTACATCTACATCCACATGCATACTCCGCAATCCACCATACAGTGCGTGGCGGAGGTTCTCCCCCTGTTCCACTCCCAATCATAACGAGGGAAAAATGACTGCCTATATGCCTCTGTACGAGCCCTAATCTCTCTTATCTTATCTTTGGGGTCTTTCCGCGAAATGTAAGTTGGTGGCAGTAAAATTGTACTGCCGTCAGCCTCAAATGCTGGTTCTCTAAATTTCCTCAGTAGTGATTCACGAAAAGAACGCCTCCTTTCCTTCAGAGACTCCCATCCGAGTTCCTGAAGCATTTCCGTAACACTCGCGTGATGATAAAACCTACCAATAACAAATCTAGCAGCCCGCCTCTGAATTGCTTCTATGTCCTCCCTCAATCCGACATGATAGGGATCCCAAACGCTCGAGCAGTACTCAAGAATAGGTCGTATTAGTGTTTTACAAGCGGTATCCTTTACAGATGAACCACATCTCCCCAAAATTCTACCAATGAACCGAAGACGACTATTCGCCTCCCCCACAACTGCCGTTACATGCTTGTCCCACTTCATATCGCTCTGCAATGTTACGCCCAAATATTTAATCGACCTGACTGTGTCAAGCGCTACACTACTAATGGAGTATTCAGACGTTACGGGATTCTTTTTCCTATCCATCTGCATTAATTTACATTTATCTATATTTAGAGTTAGCTGCCATTCTTTACACCAATCACAAATCCTGTCCAAGTCATCTTGTATCCTACTACAGTGACTCAACGACGACACCTTCCCGTACGCCACAACATCATATGCAAACAGCCGCACATTGTTATCCACCCTATCCAAAAGACCATTTATGTAGATAGAAAACAACAGTGGACCTACCACACTTCCCTGGGGCACTCCAGATGATACCCTCACCTCCGATGAACACTCACCATCGAGGACAACGTACTGGGTTCTATTACTTAAAAAGTCTTCGAGCCACTCACATATTTGGGAACCAATCCCATATGCTCGTACCTTAGTCAGGAGTCTGCAGTGGGGCACCGAGTCAAACGCTTTCCGGAAGTCAAGGCATATGGCATCCGTCTGATACCCTTCATCCATGGTTCGCAAGATATCATGTGAAAAAAGGGCGAGTTGCGTTTCGCAGGAGCGATGCTTTCTAAAGCCGTGCTGATTCATGGACAGCAACTTCTCTGTCTCAAGGAAATTCAGTATATTCGAACTGATAATATGTTCGAGAATCCTGCAACAAACCGATGTTAAGGATATTGGTCTGTAATTTTGAGGATCCGTCATTCTATCCTTCTTATATACAGGCGTCACCTGCGCTTTTTTCCAGTCGCTCGGGACTTTACGTTGGGCAAGAGATTCGCGATAAATGCAAGCTACGTCCAATGAGGTCTCGTCTGTCACCACTGAAGTCGCAAGTGGCGGTGGTTTGGGGTTAGTGGAATGTACGCATGTGATCGTCTGGCTGTGATGTTTCCTTGAAGTAACCGCTTTGCGACAGTTCGTTGCGTCACTACGGAGTCTACTGTAGCTTCAATTGCTGCTGCATGTGCAGTGCGATACCACACGCCGAACACGATGGTCTTTCGTCTCGGTAGTGCCACGTGGCCATCCGGAGCCTGGTCTTGTTGCGACCGTACATTCGTGTGCCCACGCTTGCCAGAAATCATCTACACTCCTGCGAAGTCTTTCTGCAGTAACGCAGAAGGAACATCTAGCTTCCCGTAGCCCTATTACATGACCTCGGCCAAACGCAATGAGGTGTTGATAATGGCGTCTTTGTCGCCTTACAAGGCATTCTTCATTAACATCAACTCATCACGTCCAATCTCAGAGGTAACTAACGCTCACGACCATTACAGCATGCATTTAAAGAAAACCTGACTTGCATTCTCATAGTGGCGCTATTAATGCCGCTCTTAAGCGACCGGCGCGAAATTGGTATAGATATCATCTTTCAGATGCTGAAACGCCCACCAACTTCGTTTGTCTCCTAACTGCTTCTTGGCGTTTTCTTTTTTTCGTCAGTGTAGATTTAATGTTACTAAAGTAAGGCAACGAATTATTATTGACTTCTACTGGATGGTTTCTGTGGTGACAGAACGTTATATTTATCCACGCAACACATCGCGAATCATCATCAAGCTGCGACTAGCTTAGTGGAGAGTTCATTTGGAATGCTATCCTCCCATCGCATAGAACTTGTTGCTAGATGATATGGCACGACATAATAGTGGTACTCTACAGGAAATAAGAAAACGAAATTTTTAACCCTAAGAGAGATTGCTTATGTTGACAAATGATGTTATTGTTTGTCACTTCTGCCTCTTGACACTAAATCACAAGTCTTTGAAGCTGATAATTGTTTTCGAAAGACTTATTAAACCATGATGTGATCATATTAAGAACTGACCCACTAGGTATTACCGTTGCTGATGTACAGTATATCACTTTAACAGACAATAGCTATATCATTTGGCATATGTAATGGTACAACATTTTCCGTTAACTGTACCATGGTATCTATAATTCCATGTAAACTACGTAGACTATCCAAGAAAACGTCTACGTATGCCACACCGAGTAACAGTATTGATGAGGAACAACAGCAATTTGTGGTGGTGTTGTCTTAATACTTGTGGAATAACAAGATGCACACTGTCCAGTCACCACATGCTAATACAGTATAATCATTCTTTTTAGGCATATACAAATGGGAATAAGGATTTATAAACAGATCTATTGTATATAGAAGTAAATGTCATGATCTCTGAAAACTCCACAAATGTGTGATCACCTTGCATTTTCATTAACAATAAAATGCAGGTAACTAGTATCTTCTTTCAGATCCATATATTTATCCATTTAATCTGTTTAAAGTAAAGCCTGATTACACGTCGACATCAGCTTATTGTCGTTCGAGTAGCAGTTTGTATATGTGGTTCGTGGAAGTGTTTTCCACATTAACTGCACTTAAAGATGAATTTCTGTAATAGGAATTGTCAATAGTTTTTTCAATACATCGATTTTCTTGATAAAATTTATGTTATTTATTTTCTATTTGTTGGTTTGTCAGTATAAAATAAGCAGGAGACATGTAAATGCCACTAGGTAATACGAAAAATACATAGCAGAAATTCTAAATGATACTTGTACCATCTACTTTAAAATCGTCTCCTGTTTCATAGTCTTGTAATTAAAATTGTAGATACCCAGAATAGTCTACAATTTCTTCTCAGTCTTGATTGTCAGAATGATGTACTCCTTCAATGGACGATTTTCATTTGTTCTTAATAGCGCAACAGGCAATTTTCAGAATGATAATAGAGCCAAATGTATATTTTATAGTCGAAACTTTTAATAGGAGATGGTTTAACACTGCATGACAAATTGGTTCTTTTAGATATTATTCCATCTTGATATGAAATTTTAGTGCTCGGTTATTACTTCCACAGCGTCCTAGGTTGAGAAAAAAAAGGTTTCACCAGCTAAAATGCAGCACTTATGTATAATGACTACGTCGTCTGTGTTAACAGTCTCCTCCTAATTTATAGGTATGCAAGTGAAACTAATGGCAGACAGAGCAAAGTTTATAACCTCTTCTCAGGACTGTAACTGTGAAGTAATGGAGTAGGATAATCTCTGTAGTATACATCCAACATAGCCTTCTATGGCATACACACTACAACATCCGTCATCCTGATTTTAAACTGCAATTTGCTTACAACGCTTCAGTGAAACACTCTCGGCCCTACGTTCCTATTCATAATGAATCGCCGGCCAGGGTGGCCGTGCGGTTCTAGGCCCTTCAGTCTGGAACCGCGTGACCGCTACGGTCGCAGGTTCGAATTCTGCCTCGGGCATGGATGTGTGTGATGTCCTTAGGTTAGGTAGGTTTATTTAGATCTAAGTTCTAGGTGACTGATGACCTCAGAAGTTAAGTCGCATAGTGCTCAGAGCCATTTGAACCATAATGGATCCTACTCCCGTTATAAGCTTTTCTGATGCTGTTGGACCAGATATCCTTATCTTCTTTCATTTTCAATTCAGTCATTATATCAAGACGGCTGATCCCTTTCAAGATTTTACAGCTTTTGTACTACGTTCAGACCTCTACATTCTATGCTCCGTCGTTTTTTCCATCTCTTCCTCATAGTCAGCTCATCCTTGGCAGTTCCCTACCAGAGTTCCGAACGAGGGATTAGTATGAAAACTTTTGCCATTGGAGAGATTATCATGACTTTTTTTCAACTATAGGCTGAATTTCATGTGGGTTCACATAACGTGGTTTTAATGCAGTCGTCTACGTTTTCTTCTACATCACTATATCGTTGGTCATTCCTGATTTCTATGCCTTTTATGGGCAGTTTCCCACCCCAAGGACAAGAGAGTCTCCTGAACTTCTGTTCGCTACTCTGCTTTCTTTGATAAGGCCTTTGGCAGAACGAGTGCGACTTCCTACTTTGGAAGTCTAAGGTCACCGTTCATGTGCTCGAACACAGACCCCATGAATTCTGATTACCAGTCAAAGAAACAACCACTTTTTTTCCCTCTACTGTTCGTTGCATTAGGACGGAGCGAACGTCACATGACACCCGTTCAAATTCATCGATGAACCGTTCACTCAGTATTCTTTTTTGTTTGGTTGGAGAGGGCGTCCAGCTCCCAGACCGAACACGCTGAGCTACCGTGCAGGCCAATCCCCAGGCAATTGGTGCGAGAGATAAACAACTGAATAACGGCGATAAATAGGAGTAGGAACCTTTCTACAGACAATACATCATTAAAAATTACACTGATAACAATATACTGCATTTGTGCTGCCTTCCACCACCACTGGGGACAGGATACGAGTGCTGGAGGGATGCACTTTATTGAAAACAAACTGAAAGCGAGAGGCGGAGACACAGGTGCCATCATCTCTCCGAGGTCGTGGACACCTCCCCCTGACGTCAGCAGCTGTGGCACTGCAAGTGTCGCCATCGTTATGTGTACGGGGCGCAAGCCGACTCTCTTCTAAGGAGGCTCCGGCAGTAGCCCCCATGCACCAGCCACAAGGTGTACCCTTATCACTTGTCACCAGTGGAAGGAAAGGACGTCTATAAGCGGGCGTAGAGATAATCGATTCAGTGTGGAGCAAGTCATCACTTTTTTAAGCTCAAAACACTCTACAGGGAGTGATTCTGATATTTTTAACTCTCATTTTAGCCGTTGGGGGTATTTCCAGAAACGAAGTGTTACTAACATTCCATCAACGTGACATTGTTTTTCATAGCGTGATCTGATCGCCTACAGTATATATACTCGCTGTACTCTGACGGTACACACTACCTGATCAAAAGCATCTGGACACCTGCTACAGGACATCAGATGACAGAGAGCTGAGAGGGACGTGATGTCAGACTCGCAACAAAAATATGTTTTTCAGTGTTTCCCTAGATTATGCTGAAGGAAGTGGTGTAATGATTACAACAAAGCTGAAGTACAATACACTACCTGATCAAAAGTTTCATGACAGTTACTGCCATCCTGGAGATATGAGATACACAGAGTACCTTATAAAATTGTCGTCAGATGTTTCACTGTATATTCGCAAATTTCTAGCTGCAGCCAGTCCAAAAGATTAGTTCTCATCGCGTCTTTAATGAGACGGAAAGCGCTGCACTGTTTCATGCTATGAACCAAATTATTTTAAATCGGAATTTTCTATGGCGATTCGATACAGCAGCCCCAAATCAACACAGATCGATATTCGTATAATCTGAATGTATAAATAGGGATATTGGAAACGCGAAGAATAAACAATGCTCCAATATAGCAAAATGAAATATACCCCTAATGTATTCATTAGACCCTGTGTCTGGTGTTTGCATTAAAGCCTCACAGCTTCTGCTGCAAATTTCTATTACTTCCATTGTAAGAGGTGGTCAGAAACATAGTTGCCAACCGCAAGGTGGAATGAGTATAATATCTTTGAGTAGGAGGATGTTTGATGGTTAAGAGAGCCGGGCGAGTGCAATAAAAAACTCGGGAGTCGAAGCTAGGTGCGCGGCTCTCTTAACCATCAAAGATTCTCCTACTCAGAGATATTATAGCCATTTCACCTTGCGGTTGGCAACTATCGGCTTTATTTTCTGGATCTACCCTGATCAGACCTTTAGCACATATCTTTCAGGGACTTGCAGGGTAGGCTGTGCTGAAATTATTGTCAAGAAAAAATCAATACTTTTCGCTGCTTCCAAGTTAATTAGTGTTAAAGTGATCCAGTCACCCCACTGTGCACGCAAAGTGGCCACTCAGATGGAATGAGTGTTAGTTGTTCTCACAGCGTACATGATAGTAGCTCGGGTTCGAATATTACTAACGTCCCGCTGCCAATTTTCGTATTGCTCTCTTGTTCAGTTTTAGTAAACCAAACTGAATAATATCTATGGTGGCACCGTCTCCAGCTGGCCGTTTGAATTTTCTCACGTAACGGCCTGATACGCTAACTTCGATGCTAGTTAACTCGAAAACGGTTAAGCGTCTCTAATCTTTATCTTAACCGTTAGTTCTCAGCACAATGTACCCTGCAACAGCCTTAGAGTCTTTTCAGACTGTATATGGCCGGGCTCTATAAGGCTTTTTCTAAGGATTCCTGTAAAATTCGTGTCATATTACTGAAGTAATATGATTTCCAACTGCAGGCAACTGATATGCTACAGACGGTTTCTCTGGTGACAGAATCAGGTATTTTTCCATGTATTACACCCCAATACAGCAGCATCCTGATACTATCTTAGTGGAGGGTGCATGTAGGGTGCTATCTCCACATCGCCGTGTAGTTGTACGGCATGTCGTAACAACAGTAATCCTCAGGGAATAAATAAAATGCGGTTTTCAGTCCTATGGAAGACTGCCTACCTCAACAAATGATATTTGTTGACTGCTGACTCTGCATTTTGACACTAAATCACGATTCTTTGAAGGCCGTTATTGTTTTCGGAGAAAATGTTAAGGTCATGGTTTGATCATAGGCATCATCTTAAGAGTTGAACCTATCTAGGTATTACGCTCGATATAAAAAGTTGATGTGCAATACATCATTGTAACAAACAACAGCTATATCATTTGGGGATGTATAATTATACTGCCTTTTTTTGCTCATTATGCCATAGGGTATGTGACTGTATCTCCAAAGGCGTGTTAACTATGTAGAGCATCCAAAAATAAGTACGTTTACTCCTTCTGGAATAACAGTAATTACCGTACTGGTGGATAACAGGAACAATTTATGACGCTTTCGTTTTTTCGCTGTATAATAACAAGATGCTCATCACCCAGACCATCACATCCTCATACAGTACATCCATTCACTTTAAGCAGGTCCAAATGGAAACGGAGGCATATAAACAGATCTTTCAAATACTGGCATAGTGTAGGAGTAAAACGTCAATATTTACGAAAATTCCGCGAACATGTTATCACCTTCCACTAGTGTTTACAGCATAATGCAGATGATGTCTTACGACTCCCATTTGTATCCAGATTTTAATCCATGTACTCAGTTTAAAATAAGTCCTGCTTACACATCAACAGCTGTTGTTCAGTAGTAGCTTATAGTTGTTCATGGCAAACTTTTCCACATTGGCTGCACTTAAAGGCATAATTTCTGTAACAGGGATCAGCATTAACGTATTCTATGCAGTGATTTTCTTCATAGGATCTATAGAATAAAAACATGTGTGAGACAGAATACTGTCCAACTACAGTTGTCAAAGATTCGTATATACACTGCAGATCCAGGATGGAAATGAATTATGAGGAATTGACTTCACTCAATTGTAAACAGGTACCCCAATTCACTATTTTCTATGTGTGTGATGGTTTGTTGCGGGAGAGGGTTGTGAGGAGGGGGGAGAGGGGCGGGGGGAGAGCAGATTACTAGGTTGTATAAACACAACTTCTGCATAGTACTTATATTGTCAGTGTTAAAAATCTCCTCTTTTTCAGAGGTATATGTAGGGAATGGTTTAAGGTTTCTGGACAATTTGGTTCTTTTAGGTGTTATGCATCTCGATATAGATTTTCGGTGCGTGGTATATCACTTTAACAAGGTCCCATAATGAAAAGAATATGTTTTCCCGGCATTATATAGCAGGTATGTACAATACCGACGACATATGTGTTAACAATCTTCACCTACATTGCAGGTAATGAGAACATGGTTTATAAGCTTTTCCTCGGTCCTGATGGCTTCTACATCTACATCTACATCTACATTTACACTCCGCAAGCCACCCAACGGTGTATGGCGGAGGGCACTTTACGTGCCACTGTCATTACCTCCCTTTCCTGTTCCAGCCGCGTATGGTTCGCGGGAAGAACGACTGTCTGAAAGCCTCCGTGCGCGCTCTAATCTCTCTAATTTTACATTCGTGATCTCCTCGGGAGGTATAAGTAGGGGGAAGCAATGTATTCGATACCTCATCCAGAAACGCACCCTCTCGAAACCTGGCGAGCAAGCTACACCGCGATGCAGAGCGCCTCTCTTGCAGAGTCTGCCACTTGAGTTTATCAAACTTCTCCTTAACGCTATCACGGATACCAAATAACACTGTGACGAAACGCGCCGCTCTTCTTTGGATCTTCTCTATCTCCTCCGTCAAACCGATCTGGTACGGATTCCACACTGATGAGCAATACTCAAGTATAGGTCGAACGAGTGTTTTGTAAGCCACCTCCTTTGTTGATGGACTACATTTTCTAAGGACTCTCCCAATGAATCTCAACCTGGTACCCGCCTTACCAACAATTAATTTTATATGATCATTCCACTTCAAATCGTTCCGCACGCATACTCCCAGATATTTTACAGAAGTAACTGCTACCAGTGTTTGTTCCGCTATCATATAATCATACAATAAAGGATCCTTCTTTCTATGTATTCGCAATACATTAGATTTGTCTATGTTAAGGGTCAGTTGCCACACCCTGCACCAAGTGCCTATCAGCTGCAGATCTTCCTGCATTTCGCTACAATTTTCTAATGCTGCAACTTCTCTGTATACTACAGCATCATCCGCGAAAAGCCGCATGGAACTTCCGACACTATCTACTAGGTCATTTATATACACTGTGAAAAGCAATGGGCCCATAACACTCCCCTGTGGCACGCCAGAGGTTACTTTAACGTCTGTAGACGTCTCTCCATTGATAACAACATGCTGTGTTCTGTTTGCTAAAAACTCTTCAATCCAGCCACACAGCTGGTCTGATATTCCGTAGGCACTTACTTTGTTTATCAGGCGACAGTGCGGAACTGTATCGAACGCCTTCCGGAAGTCAAGAAAAATAGCACCTACCTGGGAGCCTGTATCTAATATTTTCTGGGTCTCATGAACAAATAAAGCGAGTTGGGTCTCACACGATCGCTGTTTCCGGAATCCATGTTGATTCCTACATAGTAGATTCTGGGTTTCCAAAAACGACATGATACTCGAGCAAAAAACATGTTCTAAAATTCTACAACAGATCGACGTCAGAGATATAGGTCTATAGTTTTGCGCATCTGCTCGACGACCCTTCTTGAAGACTGGGACTATCTGTGCTCTTTTCCAATCATTTGGAACCCTCCGTTCCTGTAGAGACTTGCGGTACACGGCTGTTAGAAGGGGGGCAACTTCTTTCGCGTACTCTGTGTAGAATCGAATTGGTATCCAGTCAGGTCCAGTGGACTTTCCTCTATTGAGTGATTCCAGTTGCTTTTCTATTCCTTGGACACTTATTTCGATATCAGCCATTTTTTCGTTTGTGCGAGGATTTAGAGAAGGAACTGCAGTGCGGTCTTCCTCTGTGAAACAGATTTGGAAAAAGGTGTTTAGTATTTCAGCTTTACGCGTGTCATCCTCTGTTTCAATGCCATCATCATCCCGCAGTGTCTGGATATGCTGTTTCGAGCCACTTACTGATTTAACGTAAGACCAGAACTTCCTAGGATTTTCTGTCAAGTCGGTACATAGAATTTTGCTTTCGAGTTCACTGAACGCTTCACGCATGCCCTCCTTACGCTAACTTTGACATCGTTTAGCTTCTGTTTGTCTGAGAGGTTTTGGCTGCGTTTAAACTTGGAGTGGAGCTCTCTTTGCTTTCGTAGTAGTTTCCTAACTTTGTTGTTGTACCACGGTGGGTTTTTCCCGTCCCTCACAGTTTTACTCGGCACGTACCTGTCTAAAACGCATTTTACGATTGCCTTGAACTTTTTCCATAAACACTCAACATTGTCAGTGTCGGAACAGAAATTTTCGATTTGATCTGTTAGGTAGTCTGAAATCTGCCTTCTATTACTCTTGCTAAACAGATAAATCTTCCTCCCTTTTTTTATATTCCTATTAACTTCCATATTCAGGGATGCTGCAACGGCCTTATGATCACTGATTCCCTGTTCTGTACATACAGAGTCGAAAAGTTCGGGTCTGTTTGTTATCAGTAGGTCCAAGATGTTATCTCCACGAGTCGGTTCTCTGTTTAATTGCTCGAGATAATTTTCGGATAGTGCACTCAGTATAATGTCACTCGATGCTCTGTCCCTACCACCCGTCCTAAACATCTGAGTGTCCCAGTCTATATCTGGTAAATTGAAATCTCCACCTAAGACTATAACATGCTGAGAAAATTTATGTGAAATGTATTCCAAATTTTCTCTCAGTTGTTCTGCCACTAATGCTGCTGAGTCGGGAGGTCGGTAAAAGGAGCCAATTATTAACCTAGTTCGGTTGTTGAGTGTAACCTCCACCCATAATAATTCACAGGAACTATCCACTTCTACTTCACTACAGGATAAACTACTACTAACAGCGACGAACACTCCACCACCGGTTGCATGCAATCTATCCTTTCTAAACACCGTCTGTACCTTTGTAAAAATTTCGGCAGAATTTATCTCTGGCTTAAGCCAGCTTTCTGTACCTATAACGATTTCAGCTTCGGTGCTTTCTATCAGCGCTTGAAGTTCTGGTACTTTATCAACGCAGCTTCGACATTTGACAATTACAATACCGATTGCTGCTTGGTCCCCGCATGTCTGCCCCGCACCCGTTGAGGCTGTTGCCCTTTCTGTACTTGCCCAAGGCCATCTAACCTAAAAAACCGCCCAGTCCACGCCACACAACCCCTGCTACCCGTGTAGCCGCTTGTTGCGTGTAGTGGACTCCTGACCTATCCAGCGGAACCCGAAACCCCACCACCCTATGGCGCAAGTCGAGGAATCTGCAGCCCACACGGTCGCAGAACCGTCTCAGCCTCTGATTCAGACCCTCCACTCGTCTCTGTACCAAAGGTCCGCAGTCCGTCCTGTCGACGATGCTGCAGATGGTGAGCTCCGCTTTCATCCCGCTAGCGAGACTGGCAGTCTTCACCAAATCAGATAGCCGCCGGAAGCCAGAGAGGATTTCCTCCGATCCATAGCGACACACATCATTGGTGCCGACATGAGCGACCACCTGCAGATGGGTGCACCCTGTACCCTTCATGGCATCCGGAAGGACCCTTTCCACATCTGGAATGACTCCCCCCGGTATGCACACGGAGTGCACATTAGTTTTCTTCCCCTCTCTTGCTGCGATTTCCCTAAGGGGCCCCATTACGCGCTTGGAAGGATTACTTCTACACTGGTTAACCGTAGTGTGTTTTGAATGTTCCAGCAGACATATTGCAAAACGACAGTGTTTCTGCAGTTCAATACACTGGTGGCAGCATGCACTTCCTAATATGTTCCAAAACTTCGAACGTAGAACAGGATTTTTCTGCAGCTCATACCTTGGGTTCTGCTGGTGACAGAAAGGTAGACCCAAATATTTTGGATAGATAAAAGGATCGTTTTACTACAGCTATCCTACAGCACAGGGGCAAGGTGTGAACATTACACACTTCCTCCACCTTAGGTAAATGCAGCAAATAGAGCAGTTCTTTTGCTTTATATGTGGTCCATTGGGCGCCTTAAGGGGCTTACAGAGGCACCATTTAGATAGCGAGCTTTCCTAATAAAATCGAAAAACATTTTTTGGGTAGCAACAAAGTGCCGTGGATTCCAAGAAGGCTAAGCACAGTAAATGGCTTAAATTTTTACGCTATACTCCTAAGACCCCGATCTCCAAAAATCATGAAAATCGTCTTGATGTCTTTGTCTGTTTTCAAGGACAGAAGTTCAGTTACCGTACTTGTACCTGTAAAATACGCACGAAATATCCGGTGTGAGGCGAAATTGTCGTTTATAAAGAAACATAGCATACAGAAATGTTCGGTAAAGTGTCTCCGTTTTCATCAGAAGAGTCCTGGGAACCCCACGTTGGAGTACTGAAGCACATACAAAGTTTTAGAGCACATAAAAATCGGCTCTTAGATGTAAAACTTTATAGTTTGGCGTTATTTAAATTCCACATAAGTAAACTATCAAAATTTTACTGACTCATAAAGTTGTTTTCATACGAATGACATGAACCACTGTAGTAGGACAAAAAGGGAACCAGCGGGAATATGCTCTTATAGAATAACAAAACAAGGCGAATAACCTCGTGGTTAAAAGTCTCACACTGAAAAGTGGGGTACCAGCTGCCTCATTATACCTTCCTGAGCACCTTTAAAAATGTTATGAAAAACTGTAGCGTGCTAACATATTCCCACTTTTCTGTGTTGGGAAAGAGAGGGAAAAATAATAAAAATACTAAAGGTGGTAGACAGTGGTTGTGGTATAGAAAAATCGAAGGAGACAATTGCATTGTGAGAGAAATCTAGGGACACAGTGACAGTGGAATATAGCTGACAGTGACAGAACAGTGTCAGGAAAAGAGTGAAGGACACTGTGCCAGTGAGAGAGGAAGTAGATGAGAGCCAATGATAGTAGTGAGAGACAGAGTCTATGACAATGACAATGAAGAAGAGAGAGAGGGTTACAGTGAGAAGAGACAGCGGCAGTGGGAAGGAGTAATGAGGTAGTAACAGTCAGAGAGAGCAACAGGAACTCAATGATGAGAGTGAGAGGAGACATTATAAGCACGTCAGAATGAAGGAGGCTGGACCTGCGATCTCATAGCCTCAGTCTCTGTGAGACAGGAGGCACTGACAGTTTGTGAGACACAAAAAGGTAATGACACTGAGTTGGCTGGCTGAATGGCCCAGTGGGAGTGGATGGGTATGCGCGACTTATAGCGATGGACTGGTGGGTGGGTGTCAACGAGTTTACAGTTATGGGAACTTGTGGGAGTGAGATGTGAGTTGCATGTTAGTACGAATATGTTTGCAAGCTAAAACTTTGGGAAATTTTTAAAATTTGCTGAGGAATGTAGAATGAAGCAGCTGGCACCGCATTTTTCAGTCATAGCCTTGCAAAACAGGAACATATTAGCCTTTTTTGTTCCAATGGGAGTATTTTTCAACAGAGATGTGTTATAAACAAAGGAACTAATCCTAATTCGGTGGTATGCAAATGTTGTCAGAATTGTGGAGAACAACGCTCTTTACTGAGAAAAATAATGTGTTTCCCAAGTTTTAATAACATGGCACTAACGCACAATTGTTTTGTCGTCAAAGGTGACAATCACCTACACAAAGCTGTGGCAGTAGTCCAGACAGTCAATCTATTAGGACATCCATTTTAATGTCGACCAGTTCCACATTGTTGCAACAGTGCATTTGTTTGTTTAAATTATGTACTGTGGTAAGCATTTAACATTTAACTATGGGATGCTGATATGTGCTCTCTGGCTGTCAGATAGTGTCGCTGCTCTGACTTCGGAGACACTCCTGACGCACTGCATAGAGACGTGTTTACACAGGCGTAGCTACCTGTATTGTGATAGATCCCCATACTTTGAAAAGTTCTGTAATATGGTTGTTCCCGTAAGATTCGACATAAAATCAACGCTGACAATGATAGTTCAGATGTATATGCCGATGCTTGAAGCAGCAGACAATGAGACAGACAAAATATACTTCCTGTATAGGAAGAAAAAGGATAGCCGCTTCCACATTGTACAAACCAATCGAACTGTCCTCTACACATTAAATCTCCCCTCGTGACTGTTTTGCGGGCTGTTAGCCAATCCAGACATAGCACCAGCGTTCCCACGCTGGGGCAGCAAGCCTCAGCTTTGCATATTCTGAGAAGGAGCAAATCAGCTACTCGAAATCTCAGTTGTTTGAATTTTTTAAAATTTAAATGTGTGGTAAGATCTTGTGGGACCAAAATGCTTTGGTCATCGGTCTCTAAGCTTACACACTACCAGATCTAACTTAAACTAACTTACGGTATGGACAACACACACAACCATGCCCGAGGGAGGACTCGAACCTCCAACGGGGGGAGGCGCGCGGACCGTCACAAGAAGATTTTAGACTAGGGGGGCGTCGTTCTCATGGTAACCATGTCCATGTTTCGGGAAAAACGGCTACATAGGTGGGACCACAGTCCCTCAGTTACAGAGAGGTCTAATCTTACCAGGCTGACCGTTTCCAATTTCTGAAAGAAGGCTGTTAAGCTTCCCAGACAGTCATGCCCATGAAACATACGTTTTTTTCACACGCTAAGAGAACTTGGCGTCTTTCTAATATGAGAATGCTTGTAGTTTTATGACCATCCCGCAGTTTGCACAAAACCTCAGTTTACAGCAGAGTCTCTTAAATGGCTTCCTCCACCCGCTTTCTGCAAACTAGCCACCCTCATGACAGTCTGTCACCTGGCCCAGGCAATATGTTTTGTCAGCTGGTGCACTCATGGCCCGATCCTAAGTGGGAAGACTGGAGTACCATGGCCCGAAGTTCTTCTTCAGGTACAATTCACAGATTACTGCTTCCTAGAACCACTCACACAGCCAAGTCACCGGACTCAACATTTATGTTCCGCAACCCATCTTTTTCCCTGTTCTCCATCGCCTCCACTATGGTCCCTCGAGTATAAGTTCTCTACAGGCTACACAAGCAGTTGTATGAACATTATGCCCACAATATTCTCATGAAAAAAAGTCATAAACCACACATACAAAATGAAGTACTGGGGAACACAGCGATCATGACTTAATATATGAATATCAATCTGACCGACAGTGTATTTAAAGTGAGAGGGTGGCGTGGCACCTCTCAGGAAGGGTCGTCGGAAATATGGGCTTGACGATGGAAATTAGAGAGGAGAAGAATTAATTGAGTTCTGTAGCAAATATTAGACTGTAGAAGCGAATAATTTGTTCAAGGTTCACAAAAGGAAGAGGTATACTTGGAAAAGATCTGGAGACATGAGAAGGTCGCAGCTGGATTACATCGTGGTCAGGCGGACATTCCAAAATCGCATGATGGATTGTAAGGCGTACTCAGGTGCAGATCAAAACTCAGATCAAATTAGGTAATGATGATAGGTAGTCTGAAGTTTAAGTGAATCGTTCCAAAGAACCAGGATGAAAGGATGTCGAGACTGAAGTACTGAGAAATGGCCAGATGTGCTGGAAGTTCGCTAACGGTGTGGACATTACGATAAGGAATACCAGAATTGCAGTTGAATTGGAGTGGACACTTCTTGCAAAGGAGCATTGGGTGACAGAAAAAATACTTCATTTGAGAGGGAAGTAAAAAAATCTTCAGAGAAGGAAATGAATACAGTAATACAAATCCCCTAGGTACGAAATAAACAGGAAGGACAAGACAGTCAAGGCGAAATGGCTGCAGAAAAAATGTGGAGAAATCGAAAAAGGATTATCGAGAGGAGTGACTCAGTATATCGTAGGTAATTGCTAAAAATCAATAGATAACAGCTTCCCATCTTTGTATATTTTACTTACTTTTCCCTGTGAAACAGTGGGTGAGCAGTTTTGTTCATTATTAATGTAAATGTCTTCGCCTAATAGTAAAATGTTTTGGATGGGCGCGTCCTAAATGTGGAGACGCTTTCATTGGCTGATGAATTCATCCTTGCGACTCTTTCAGTCCGGGTGGGAGCAGTTGGGGGCCTACTTTGTCGCCCTCTAAAAAAGGCAGGTTACACTTTTAAAATCTGTGAAGTAGTGATATTCAGAAAACGTGCTCCTTCTAGTGACATGGTTGGCAAGGAAGGTGCCGGAGCGTCACCTACCACTGCTATCAGATACGGCACCTCTCGTGTGGGAAGGAGGACTAGTCAGTTACAAGCCTAAGAATTTTTAATTGAGTACCTCACCATGAGTGACGATCGCTGCAACGGTCATAACTCGCGAGTCCAGACCTCCTTTCTCGAAACCCAGGCTTGGCCATGTTCTGTATAATGTGGAGTTTAGTTTAGTTTGATTTTTTTTTGACCGAAGATATTTTCCCAACGCATTTATGAAGGTGTTCTGAAGTATCAAAGCGAGTTCGACCATTCCCACCTACGTGACTACTCTTTGGCGAAGTGTTTGGGGAGTCGAATACGAAGATCTCTAAATACAGATACATCGTGACAAACTGACGCGACACCGTTTCAGAAAGAAAAAAGAAAGGAGTTTTCAGTACTTGCTGTAACATCTAATTGGCTGTTCACAGAATTTCATTTCCTAAATTACAAGTGAAACAAACGTCTGTGAAATTTGCTTTAAATTAGTTCTTTCTCGGTACCTTCCGCACACTCATATCCTCGCTAGTAGTTTCACAATTATTTTTATACCATCGGACTTACTACGTAAGATTTAGCGACCTCAGTAGTGGTGACATCATTCATTTGGTCTAATACTTTTCCCTGAGGTTCATGACAAGTCTACACTGTATAACCCAAGAGGTTGTTTGGGGACGTTTGTTAACGAATTTGTTTCCTCTTTCGTGTGTAAATAAGGAATAGATTTCTTACATCATTTATGTTGCAACATTCTTTTAAAATATAAAAGCTTATTATGTTGAATGACTGTCTGAACTGTGGAATGGATACTAAACTCAAATTATCGTGTAGCGTGTTTTAATTGCAAATGGTCTGCTTACTCTGTGTCATAGCTACCCAAACTTTACACGAACTGATTGGGCGATGTAACTCCCAATACCAATAAAGATATACTGTCACTGCAAAATACATTCAGCCCCTTAGGCACTGAATCCTCTGGCTCTCTTCGAAACTGATACCTTTGACCCCTGTGCACACAATTAATAAATTAAATAGTCTCACCTCTAGTGCAGCAACGGTGGAACGCAATATATTCTGGTCTCTCATGAAAAAATTAAAATGTGCTAGCTTATTACATGATAAGTCACACAAATCTGATGGCTGTAAATTCAGCTAAATACTTAGGTATTACAATTACAAATAACCTAAATTGGAGTGATCACATAGATAATATTTTGGGTAGAGCAAACCAAAGACTGCGATTCATTTGCCGAACACTTAAAAGGTGCAACAGGTCTACTAAAGAGACTGCTTACACCACGCTTGTCCGCCCTATTCTGGAGTATTTCTGTGCGGTGTGGGGTCCGAATCAGGTGGAACTGATGGAAGACATCGAAAATGTACAAAGAAGGGCAGCTCGTTTTGTATTATCTCGAAATAGGGGAGACAGTGTCACAGACATGATACGTTAATTGGAGTGGCAATCATTAAAACAAAGGCGTTTTTCGTTGCGACGGGATCTTCTCATGAAATTTCGATCACAAGTTTTCTCCGCCGATTGCGAAAACATTCTGTTGGCACCCACCTGCACAGGGAGAAATGATCATCACGATAAAATAAGAGAAATCAAGGCTCGCACAGAAAAATTTAAGTGCTCGTTTTTCCCGCATGCCATTCAAGAGTGGAATGGTTGAGAGACACCTTGAAGGAGACTCATTGCATTCTCTGCTAGGCACTTTATTGTGAATAGCAGAGTAATCACGTAGATGTAGATGTACAGGCGCAGAGGTATGCAATGCTGGCCGTAATACTTTGAGATATACACTTGACAGCAAAAAAAGTGGGTCACTGCCGAATACAACCAACATAATGTAGCTGTGTTGCAGGTCCTCTAAACACCAAAACCCCGAGGGGTACAGTCGTTTGACTACACACAATGGGTACCGCAAGAGACAACTATGAGACCAAGGTCTTTATGGCAGTCAGTCTAAGTGTCAACTAATATCGTCATACAAAACATATTAGAAAACACGTTCTTAGCGATGAGACACCCCATAACACTCATAAACTAACCTTAATTACAACAAGTGACATTCCAAAAGTTCTGAGAAAACGAATTATTTTACATATGTCGTACAGTAATCCTTAGTTAAAATTAAATACTTGGGACAATATATGGAGTTACAAAGCTGTACTGCAATTGGAAAAAAGTTTTTCGTTCTCTGAAAGGTTTTCCATCCACGTGCTGAAGGTCGCTCAACGGCGAGTGGCTCTGGAAACTGGATATTGGACGAAGCAGTAGAAAAATGCGATTAACGGCAACAAGCACTCTAAGGGAATCTCAACATTAACAGCGAATCACCAGTAATATCATTCTTCTCGTAACACATCAACAGCTACGTGTACACAAATATGAACTTCAAACGACATGACCAACGTCGTCGTTCTGGACCTGGATTCAAACTCAGCACCTATAGCCATTGCTAACTAAGCCAAGCTTTGTTTGTGCATTATTGAGACCCAGTCACTAGGCATAAAGAGACGTAAAGTATAGACGTTTGCACCAGTATCAGTTATCAATTCAGATCGTGAAAATAAATGACGAAAATGTTTGTACTGAACTGGGAATCATGTCATAACAGTTACCGTCCTGGGAACTACCCCCAACGACGTTTAATATGGTGTCATTCACAAGGAACAAGGTATGTTCATGTTTAAAATTGATATGGCATCATATAAAGCTTGTGACAGGGATGCGAATCCAGCACCTAATCGGATTGTTAACGAAGTACAGTCATGCTCAAAAGTATCCGAACGACCTAGATTGCATTTCGCCTGATCCTCATGCAACCCACATAATGCAGCTGTCTAGCAGGTCCTCTAATCGCTCCTTGATACAGTCGTTTGACTATTGAAAATGGTTCCAACAAATCACCACTAGCAAACACAGCTCTGTATCACAATAACTCGAGATGTAAAGTAATACCACGATACTACATATATCAGGGAACACCTCATCACAGATGAGACTGTCCTTAAAGCTTGTAAGCTCGCATTTATTGCAATAACTGTCATACCTTAAATGTTAGCACTCTCATTATTACGTCAGATAGGTAATGCACGTATTAAGTTCGACCTATTCATGATTTACTCTTCAAAGTAACATTCCGTACTTGTTATTTAACACAAAAGTCATTAAAATTTACGTTATTCACGAGCAGCTAGTTGAGAATATGTATGAACTTCAAATGACACGGCGAACCGCTTCGTTCTGCATATGGATTCAAACCCACGTCATGCAAACTAAGATTTCGTGACTGACGGAAATTAACAGTCATTTCTGACTAGGCATAAAAAGACCGGTATACCTCGGTTTTAGACAGTATCAGTTAACAAATATCAACTTTAAATTACATGACGTAAACATTTTTAACGGTCGCGAATTCCTACCCAGCATCTATTTTCCCTGTTAACGAACTACGAGAGATGTTAAATACTGCATCTTCACAAGTAACTTACTTGAAATGTAGTGAGGTAAAGCTTTGTGTTGGACAGGTATTCGAACCACAACCTAATCGGATTGTTATCGAAGCACAATCAACTTTGACATATCGGATTTTCTCGGCAGTAGCTAGATGTATTAAATGAAATGACGAGACGAAACACTAATTTTTTCCTTCCCAGGGCTCCAACCCGGCACATATCGCTGTTATATTCTAGAGAAAAGGAACGTTAAGTATTTTATTACACCATCAGAGACATGTGAGCATGTTTGAACTAGAAATAATATGACAAAGAGTTCAGTGCTGACTAGGAATCGAACCCCACACATATCGTTGTTGACTACGATCAAAGAGCTACCGAATTTTTCTCCACCAGCAGCTCGGAATAACATCCTTGAATTTACAGTGATCTCGCAAATAGTTCTGTGTCTCACTGGGAGTCAAAAACGTCAGATATCGTTAGTGTTGACAACGGATGAAAATGCATTAAAAATAAAAATTATTATCCACCAGCAGATAGGTGTTCTCATGCTGCAGCTTGATAATAGATAGTGAAAAGTTTAGTGTTGGGCCAGGATTCCAACCTATTCACGCGCAATATGTGGAGATGTTGAGGAATCTGCAGTTTTGAGCAGACAACAAGTTGTAGTCGAGCTGTATTGTCACGAAGGGATTCAAATTCCGCGTTAAGGGCGGTCTGAGTTGCATTCCCAGTTCAGAACCAATTTTATCGACATACAGAAGCTCAAATAAAAGACGGAAAAAATGTCCTGTGACCTTACACGGGGTTTGTTTCGTCACTAGAAATAAATAACAAGTATGAAAATGGTTACTGGTGATAGAGTTTCTACATGTCGCCACTCCTTACTTTATTGTGGTTCCACCTAAGGTCTACTTGGTAGAGAAGGAATATCATGTTTAATGTGATTTTCAGACCTTCTTCACTTGGCGTAACCAGAAGAGAATAGACTCTGCCTCACCCTATCAAAAAACATCGGCAGAAGTTGGAATCGAACCGAGACCATCATCATATGAAACTATCATCAGTCCAACTTTTTTTGTTTGTCTTCTCGGTTTTTTTTTTTTTTTTTTTTGTGTGGGCCTGCTTCCTCCCTTACAGCCCGTCCTCCCGCTCGCCATTTGTGCCTTCTTCGGCTAGCTTCTGTGCTATGTTTGGTCCATAAGAGATAGTTGACCAACGAAGTAAATGTATACAAGTAAACAAAATCCCTTCTTTTGGGGTTGTGGAAAGAAAATAGGTCCGATACATTCTTCCATCAGTGTGCGGGAGCGATTTTTATAGGAGAGCCAGGGGTACTTCAACCTGCTGGCGTCTCATGTTTGCGTCAGCCACCTATTAGTGCTGCTACACGAGGGCAAAGGGTAAACGAAATAGCCACCTTGTTGGCGTAAAATGGATGAGAAACTTAGTAGATAATTTAATAAAGAGAAAAAAAAAGGAATCCTGATATTGTACAAAATATCGTTTGATCGTTCTTCAGCTGTGTCGATAAGACAATGTTCAGTTCAAGAAATTTGCATAATTTTCTTTGTATTTCTTTTGTCGTGCGAGCTTTTGATGTTCTGTCATCAGGTACATTCAATAATCTGCTTCAGTCTTCGTCATAGCCGTTGAGATGTAATGGACTGTCAGTCCTTTGAGCCAATTGGCTAGCCTTCTTTTAGTGTTAGGATATGGCACGTCATCAGGCAGAGGGACGTGTGTCGGTGTAATCGTGTTAGGTGACGTGCGGAGCACATGTGCTAGTTTTTGCCTGAAGAGATTCCACACGTCTTTCACATCGTCACAGACGAAGCGATGTTTTCAGTGTCGACGACATTGCAGCTGGAACAGTTTGGTGTGTGTGTCAGACGTATCGCGTGCAATTTAGAGTTGTTGGGGATTTTTCTATTGACTGCGAGGTACCACGTCGATCGCATATTGGATGGTAGATGGGGGTCAGATATGTTTTCCCATATAACTTTCCAGTTACAATGTCGAAACTTGTTTTCTATTCGATTGCGTAATTTTCCTTTCAGCAAAGTGTTGTAAACCTCCTTAACCTGATATATGTCCTCCTCCGGCGTTCTATGGCGTACATAGCTGTATTCCACAAGAAAATGTTTACAGTGGTAAAGCTCGTGGGAGATGTGATGCACATCGATTGGTGGATCTCTGATGACTGGGGTGATTTCACGTAAGAGATGAACCACTAAGGTCCGCGGTGATCGTTGCCACTGTTTATAAGTTTTACTAACGTATAGCGTTTGCGCTTTAAGGTAGATGTCTGTAAGATGTAGCCCTCCATTGCGCGTCGGTAACCTCTGCTGACAAAATAACCAAGCGCTGTTTGCATTTGGTGTGCTATGGTTCGTGGCAGAGGCAGCACTTGAGCAACATAGTTGACTTTGGAAGTTATATAGGTATTGGCTAGTTGCACTTTTTGTATAGCATTTAAATTACGCAAGCTGTTTTGTTTTATGCTTGCCCGTAATGTGGCAAGTAATTTTTTATAGTTGAGAGCGGCCGTGCGGCGGATATTACTGGCATATACTATTCCAAGGCATTTTATTTTTTCCACAGTGTTGATACGTCCAGCGGCTCTGATCTCTATACCCCGACCAAGATTCATAATACCAGATGTATTGCGGTTGAGTTTAGCTCCTGACGCCAGTTCTTAGGTCGCCACAACTTCAAGTACTGTTTCCACCTCGGTTTCGTCAGTCATAAGTAGCCCTACATCGTCCGCGTAAGCTTGACATATGATCTTCTGTCCGTGTATATGTAGTCCACGGAGTTGCCGAGTCAGGGATACTAAGAGAGGTTCAAGCGCAATCGCGAAAAGCGTCATGGACATAGGACAACCTTGTCTTACCGAACTCTGAATATTGATCGGGTGACTGAGTTGTCCGTTGACACTGATTCTTGACGTGCTATTCGTTAGTATGTTTTTTACGGAGGCTATAGTTTTCTGTGGGAAGAGCATGGATGTCATACACCGGAACAGGTACGAATGATTAACTTTATCAAAAGCTTTTTCAATGTCAAGCGACATCAGAGCACAGCGAATGTTGCAGGCTTCCGATATCGCTATAATGTCTCTGTAGTCGCATAAGGTCTGAAATATCGTTCTATCCTTTCCCACACTTGTCTGGTAAGCTCCTGTCACTGTACGAATAACTGAATTGAACCTTTGCATCATGATACGGGCGAAGATTTTACAATCACTATTGAGGAGTGTTATGGGTCGAAGATTCTCCACGGTTTTGCCTCCTGCTGTTTTGAGGACTACGACCACTGTACCTTAACAGAATTCCTTCGGAAGGTCAGTGTCGGTATTTAGTATTTCATTGCAGACGAGTGTCAATTTAGCAACTATCTGTTAGCGAAAAGTTTGATAACATTCAGCGGGTAGCCCATCTGGTCCAGGTGATTTATTCTTTGGGCTCCTCGAGATGACATCTTCGCCGTCTTCGTCCGTTATTCTTGCTGCGAGCACACCAGCTTCTTCTGGAGTGAGTCGCTCTGGCGTCCTAGCAGTGAGAGCTTGCTGCGCTGTTTCATTTGTCTGTGTATTGGCCAGCAATTCACTAAAGTGTCGATGGATCTCGTCTCGTATTGCAGCTTGATCTGTCAAGAGTCTCCCGACTGAAGTTTTGAGTTCCGTCAGAATTTTCCATTTTTGTCTTTTGTTCTCTTGGAGGATGTGGTACATCGATGTTGTTTCTTCTCGTGTACCGTTCTGAAAACGCGTTTGTATTTTACAGCCTTCGAGATGGGGTCTCTGCAGGGTGAGCAATTTTGCTTTTATTCTGTTGATTTGCCCATAATTTGTTATGACTGTAGCATCCCGAACGCACAAGTCTCTCAGACAGCTGAAGTAAAAGTCTAATGTCCGCTTCCGCCAGGCGACTTTTTCACGGGAGTAAGTTTTCATTGTCTTTATTATTGCGGGCTTCGCGCAGTTTAGCCACCAATTCAGCGCCGTACCGTACAAGTGGAACTTCCTTTCACATTCTGCCCAAGTGGTGTGGAAGGCGGCGTGACATCCAGGATTCGAAAGATGAGCAACGTTTAGCTTCCACTGTCCTCTCGCCCTGTAAGTTCCTTGTTTCTCTAAATTTATCGTACATATGTACGCGATATGATCAGAGAAAATAGTGGGCCATAGCTCCGACTGTAAAACGTGTCTCCTGAAATTGGACGTTGCGTAAATCCTGTCGATACGACTGGCAGAATGGTTGGTGATATTTGTGAAACCTAGCTTATCACCGTGTTTTAGTTCCCAAGTATCGAACAGATGGAAGTCTCTGACGATGTTCTCCAGCTCCAGATATTTGTTAGAATTTGGCGTCTGATCTTTGGGACTCAGCACGCAATTAAAGTCACCCGCAAATATTATTTGTTCAAAGCGCACTGCGAAAAGGGGGCGATATTCTCCTTGAAAAATTCGGCCCTGCGGCCCTTGTTTACGGTTCCTGACGGGGCATATATGTTGATAAACCTGGTGTTGTTTATCGTGACAGCGAGACCTCTACTGTTCGGCCGTTTCGCCACGTCTGTAAGTAGGATCCCCTCTTTAGTCATAATCGCTGTGCCGAGGCTTTTGTCATTGCCAGGATTGATGACGGCGTTGTAGCCAGTGATGTCGTCCAAACGGATAGCCGTTACTTCTTGCAGCATTAAGATGTCAACATCAGCGGCGTACAGAAAATCTTGGAGATTTCTCAGATTGAGGGTGCTGCTAATTCTATTTATATTCAAGGTCGCAATTCTGTACGCCGCCCGCATCTCGTGGTCGTGCGGTAGCGTTCTCGCTTCCCACGCCCGGGTTCCCGGGTTCGATTCCCGCGGGGTCAGGGATTTTCTCTGCTTCGTGATGGCTGGGTGTTGTGTGATGTCCTTAGGTTAGTTAGGTTTAATTAGTTCTAAGTTCTAGGGGACTGATGACCATAGATGTTAAGTCCCTTAGTGCTCAGAGCCATTTGAACCATTTTTTTCTGCACGCCTGCAAGGACGTCATGTCGACTATACCGTGTCAGGTGGGATACTGTTTGCCAGGTGAAGTGGGTGTTTGCTCTACTTAGAAGAATTCGGCTTCATCATTTGCTGCACGAACGTCTTTGATGGTGGTTTGTTGCCGGGTGGACACATCTTGTCGACGGTCGGGTGCCGTCCGTCCTGAATGTCGTGGTATGTCAGCCATCTCTGCATCATGTCATCCGCCCAATCTCGCGTGCACGTAACTTCCCGCGTGTCCGTTTTTGGTACACGTGGAGGGTCCTTCGGACTAGCTGTAGCGTCTGGAATGTGGATTCCACGGTCGGGTTCTGTGTCCTCATTTCGGGTCTTCTTTTTTGTTGTTCGATCTTCCAGAGGAGTTGCCTGTGTTGTCTCCGACAGTTCTTGGCCTATCTGTTTCGCCTTTTCACGTAGGATTGGCGCGATTTCTGCTGCTCCCTGACGGGCTATTAGACGTTTCTTCCGTTTCTTTGGTGAAACAGTTGTAGGCTGCTGGTCATTATCCTCCGACGTGGCAATCGTGTCCTCTTTGTGTTGCCCGACTTCTTCGAGTGGTTTGCACATGCCTTCTTCTGCCGTCTTAGCCTTGTCTTGTTCTGCACGCCTGTCAGTTTCCTCGTCTTGTGAGTGTGCTGGACCTGTAGCTTCTGTGCTGCTAGTATCCATGGCTACGTTACCATCGGGAACGTCGGCATAAGCAACTACCGCCCTGTCGAAACACATGTCTCGGGCGACGACACTGCGAATTGCGGCGGCGTACGTCACGGGTAATGTGGCCATCTGACTAGGCGGCTCTCGCTCCCCAGTCGGCAGTTGCGTCACACGCCGTTGAACACACTGCGCGCGGACGTGTTAGGTCGAACCACAACCCGAGCAGGTTCTCGGCTGGCCATCGTAAATGATGATCGCTCGATATCCACCAATCCAGATATGTTTCAGCATGTCAATCTTAACTTGCCTGACTCCATTTTATACTGGATACTTGTGCAAAGTTAGACCATTTTTCGGTTACATTGCTGATAATGGCGCCCTAGTCTCTCAGTTTGTTAGTAATCTCCACTGGCGTTATTTCAAAGGAGAGCTCAAAAATTCGAACCGTTCTTATTCCCATTCCGGCACGCGAAACCGTGACCTGCCCTATGTGTCCGTCTGAATGTTTGAATTCTGCTGCCTCGTGATGGCTGGGTGTTGTGTGCTGTCCTTAGGTTAGTTAGGTTTAAGTAGTTCTAAGTTCTAGGGGACTTATGACCACAGCAGTTGAGTCCCATAGAGCTCAGAGCCATTTGAATTCTGCCACCCCACCACATGCTTCTACAATTTGGTCGCACTTGTCAGAACTGGATAACTTAAGGAACACAGTCGGACTGACAATCGACAGGTGAATTCCAATCAATTCATCCACTTTGATCTCAAAAGTTTCTTCGATAAATGCCTCAACTTCGCAAGATTTCGGTCGGGTGTAGTTTGGATCGATAATCAACTTCAAAGTATCGCGTGGAGTTATCTGTTCGGTTATGTCATTCTAGAAATGCGATCGTGGACTATGACTAATGCAGAAAGCGCTCACTCGCCACACAGCGCCGGCCGCTCGCAGCGACGATGTAAACACCGCAACAGCAGCTCCGCACGTCCGCACAGCACGGCCGGCGGCGGCGGAGTATTCAACAGACCACCAAACCCTCTTCGCTACGACTCATTTCTCTATCATAATACCGTTGCGGCACACAAGATGAGAATTCTGACACACAGGCTCCCTGTAGTGGTTTGCAGGATGTTCAGTACATTCATTTACTTGGTTGACCGAATCGCCATGAACTGGCTGCCTTGACTACCCAGTGCATACATTCGACTCTATTTTGTAATCACCGAAATAAAATAACGTAACTGCCACGTTCACAGAACTGCCAACAGTGTAGGATGCAGAAATTTAAATAGGTAGTGTTCCTTCCCATTTGAGCTACTCTATTGCGCTATCTGTTTGTTGATACCATCGTGCAGTGCAAAAGAAATGCTGTAACTGTCGGTCTCTTAGAAGTCTAGATCCACCCATATGCATTATCGCACAGCACTGCGGAATGCCGAAGTTCTGGAGGAACTGTTGTTCACTTCCAGAGGTGCTGTAGCTACGTCACAGTTAGTAGCGTAACGGTAAGCGTCGTGCACTGTTGATAAGACGTCGTGTGTTCTATTACATTCGCTACTACATTTTTTTAAAACGCAATTCTGCTGGAGTTATCAATTTAATGGAACTTTCAACATAATTCTCTTCACTTCTCAATCCAAAATAGGCGCATGTGGAAAAAAGGCTAACTTCTGCGTCATTTTGTTCTTTTCAGGTTTAATCGACGGCCAGGGAGCAGAGGCATCTCGAAGCTTTTGTATTATGTATGGGGAGAGCGCATCGTGCCAAAACAGTCAGAAAAGTATTTTCTGCATTAGCTGTCGTCTGGTTGTGGCATTTTATTCTTCTTCAAACCTTGTTTGACAGCTTTAACTCAGAACAATTTTCTACATGCATGTAATCAAAAAACTGCATGTGCATTGTCAGACTGTTATAGATAACATCAGAGAATTCGCATATATCGTTGATGATTAATTTGTCTCTCAGGTTTAGTATTGTTTTAACAATTGGCAGGACACTTAGAAGATGCACTAGTCCACAGCTTACACTACACTCGTTCGTCCTCTGTTAGAATATTGCTGCGCGTTGTGGGATCCTTACCAGGTGGAATTGACGGAGGACATCGAAAGGGTGCAAAAAAGGGCAGCTCGTTTTGTATTATCACGTAATAGGGGAGAGAGTGTGGCAGATATGATACGCGAGTTGGAATGGAAGTCATTAAAGCAAAGACGTTTTTCGTCGCGGCGAGATCTATTTACGAAATTTCAGTCACCAATTTTTTCTTCCGAATGCGAAAATATTTTGTTGAGCCCAACCTACATAGGTAGGAATGATCATCAAAATAAAATAAGAGAAATAAGAGCTCGAACAGAAAGGTTTAGGTGTTCGTTTTTCCCGCGCGCTGCTCGGGAGTGGAATGGTAGAGAGATAGTATGATTGTGGTTCGATGAACCGTCTGCCAAGCACTTAAATGTGAATTGGAGAGTACTCATGTAGATGAACAAGACTAAAAGAAACCTTACGGAAACTGTGCACTGTATTATAAGGAACGAAATAAAATTACCCACGATAACCTTACGACGAAAGTCTGTTTTAACAAAACTGAGTATCTGCATACAAGCGTGCCTCTATCTGCACGAATTAGTAAAATACTTCTCACTTAGATTTCGATTGGGTCTGTGTTTAAATGGTATGTTGTGTCACACTCATCAGGTATGCAAACGTGGCATTTCATAAATTAAGTTACATATTCCTAGAAACCCAAGATTTGCTTATCAGCAGCGGAAAGAGGCGTTACCTGTTGTGCAGCATTGTAAGTTTTTCACCATTGCACTATGAGCTGGAAGTGTTTTCTTACGATTTGCTTATCGATGTTTGATCTGACTGCTTGCAGCTCTTACACAGAAAGGATAAAAACGTTACATTCAGCGAGGCTGGAACCTCGAACCCTAACAGTCGCGTTTCCACATGCCAGCACGTCAACACAGAGCTAGCGGATGGAGATGGTTCGCGCCCTCCTCTTGCGATGCCAATAGTGGCTAGAACTCGTAATCCGCTATTAACAGGACGAGATTAGTTGCGACTGCCACGTTCAATGACTTTTCTGGGCTGAAAACCGTAAATTTACAATCTTCTGTTACACCTCGAGCGATAACAACTCAGGTTATTCAATGGAAATGACACGAGAAATCAAGTGAACTTTGAGGCTTAATTCCGCGCACACCAGGAAGTCACTCGTCGATCACAGAGTTGCCAAATATACCTTGCCTTGTTGCCAAATCTCAGTTACATTACCAGCAGGAAGAAGACGAACCGATGTGATCCTTCAGTGGGCTGGGAAGTGACCATAGCTGACGTCTCAAAGACACGGCTGCTATGGCCTGGAATACATAATGCGTCTGATTCGCATTTCTGTAACTAGGTTTAGGGACTGGAGCTTAGTTACTAATAATACTCAGAACTGACTGCTACTAAGCATCATAAATCAGTAACTCTCATAGTTGTTTTTATATTTCTTTCGTAACTGTACTCAAAACTAAGAAACTCATTCACGGACGTTTTCGTGCCTCGCCGATAGTCGAGCACAACAAACAAATAAAAATAAAAAGAGAATGTGGGTGTGTGTGTGAGAGAGAGAGAGTGAGAGAGAGAGAGAGAGAGAAGAAAGCGAGAGAGAGAGAGAGAGAGAGAGGGTAAAAAATTGTTGTAAAGAAATTGAATACTGGTATGTAAAGAAATCTTTCATTAAAATGGCTCGTTCCACATCATTACGAAATGTCGTATTCATGATCTATGGAACAAGTATTAATCTAATCTAATCTAATCATATCATATTGCTGACTAGTCATGAAGAGTCATGGATTACCGAAATTTTCGCCAATATCAGTAACCAAATCTAAACTTGAAAATAAAAGACGACAGTTTTTGTAATAAACCGGGACTCCTATCAAGACCCTTTCATCCCTGTTAACTAACTATGAAAGATGTCTGATATACCTCAATTCAGAAGTAACGAAGTGTGTATGCATTTAAAGATGAAGCGCATGATGTGAAGTTCTGCGACGGAGATACGAACCCAAGACGTAATCGGATTCTTAACTAAGTAAAATCAAATGTTACGTATCGGTTTTTCTTGCCAGCTGCTAGGTGTTTGAATCTAAAATAAGGACACAAATTTTTGTGCCTGAGTGACAATCGAACCGCACTCCTATAGTTCTTCTTTATTGTCCATGAATATTGCTTAAGTATCAATTGCTTGCTCACCAACAGTAAGATGTGTGCGTGTTTGTCCAGAAATTGTTGGCAACATGAACAGACATTAAAAATGCTCGTTAGTTTTCACTAGCAGGCCGGTGTGCACGTGATAGGGCTTGAAATGAAATTATGAATATTTTTGTACTGGATCAAGATTCGGACCCACATATTTACCTTCGGAGGAGACCTAGAGAAGACTGCAGTCTTGGGAAAAGGACTGAAATGATTGAACTATACTGTTCCGAGAGATACAGATCCTCGAAAGAGGAGATACGAATTCGAATCACAGTCCAGCACCAAATTTTCCAACGTCTCCAGTTCAATCAAGTACAAGTAAAATAAGAGCCTTGTTCCTTTAGACGGCTATCAGTTCATCAAATAAAATAAAATTTTCTAATGTAAGTAAGTTTACTGGTGACGGTATTCCTGTTTACCCTGACCTCCACCTATGTCATTTTCCAACGTAAACCGGCTCTGCCCAGTTTGGAATGAAGGAACGTGATGTTTAATGTGGATTCTGGATTATAACAGCTTTCTCTTGAGGTTACCACAGGTAAAGTAAATCTGTTTGTGCCTCTTAAAAGTAAATGCCTGAACCCACGCATTGCACTTGTGATAGTTCGTTCCACCAGACCATTGTGGCCACATTTCCCAGCCCCAGGAGTGTGCTGTAATGGATGATGTGCTTAGCCTACTAAACTAGTCACGGTGGGAAAGAACGCGAGTCTATTAAATGGTTAAGTAGAAGCAAGCTTCTGACGAGGAGATTATGCTATTCTCATGTCAGCAGGATGTAAAGACTCTTCTAGGCGTCATAGCCTCGATTTGAAGCCATTTTGAAATTTTCACTAATTCAGGAAATTTCTTAGTTCGAGAAAATCCACTGTGAAGTGTGAAGTTACCGGATAATTCGATTATCAGCGTCATTATTATTATCATTTTCTTCATACCGCTGCTGGAACCTATGTGCTTCAAGATCATTTAAGTGCTTTTGGTCATTATAGAAATAGTTGCCCAAGAGCAAGTTCTTTCCCTGTCTACGGAATCCTTTTCATGTTAATATCAAAGATCAGCAATTACTCGTAGATCACATTAAAACTAAAGTAATTGATGAAGACGTTACTTGATAATGGAAACGCGCTGCCTTTCTTCATTTACTTGCGCCTAGAAATGGCTGTCGAATACTGCCAAACCAAAAGCCAAGGGCTCTTACTGCCTCCCAATGTACTTCGCTGTCGGTTCTTCCATATGATTTGGTCGACGTGACCTGTGTCAAGTTGTGTATGAGACAGAATGTTTTAGAAAATCAATTGTTTTCCTTTGCAATAAACAGAAAGATTTTCATTCTAAGCTATCCAAGTCCAAAATTTTCGCAACATTAGTTCAAATTTAATATTCGCTTCCATAATGTAAGGAAAGTATTTCACAGTTGCAATACCCGCATCCGACTCACTGTCCTTACACTTAGTCGCTGGCCATAAATTCTAGCTCAAATTGACGCCAGTTTAAGTAACCTATTGTAACGAAGACTATTTGCTAGTGCTCTTTCTCACCGGAATATATGCAATTCACTCATTGGCCTCCATAAGTACACTGTAACAGTAATTTCTGTGTGTATGCAATGCATACGGATTGTAGAATATGGTGGTGCTCTCTCTTCCACTTCTGTGTACGATATGCCTGACCTAAACGGGCCCTTTATCATTACAGGCCCTGGGCGGCGCAACATCATATTGACAATAGTAATGTGCTGATACTGACAACCTCATTGTTCGTTTTACCCGATTTTGTAATCATTTAAGTAAAACAACATGACCTTCGAGTGGGAGACATTTCGTCCCCCTTTTCCTTCTGTGAAATTTGTCAGTAAGCTTTTTGCCTTCGAACCAGCGAAATGCGGCAGAGTACGGCGGGCAAACGATTTTCAAACCACGATTTAGTGCCGTTAACAGGGTTTCTTTAAACATTGGCGTAGCTGAAGGAATTTAGTTTCTTCTTAAATCGTCTTATGCAGCAACGTTCACAGATGTCTTAAATAGGAAAAGCTCTTTATCCAGGTACGAAGGTTGTAAAACAAACTTCCCACAGTTTGTGTTATGTTGATCTTTTCGTCTGATAGCACTGCGTAAGTATTTTGTGTAAGACGTATTAAAGTAGTGTTCCTGTAGCTGTGGGAATCATTAGTAGAAAACGAGTTTCACACCAGTGAGTACATTACTGATAAATATTCAAAATGATTATCAACCTAAATCTGCGTTCATCCACAAACTGAGGCGTATTTGTAATATTGAAGCTAGACTAGGTATCCTTGTCTTCCTTGAGTGGGCATTGGAAGGCGTTTACACACACGTATACGAGGGTAATCCCAAAGGTAAGGTCTCCTAAGGGACACGCAAGTGCCAACGCAGGCACAAACGAGAGATCCTTAATTTTAATGGCAAGCAGAAACCACAGCGTTGGCTGCATGGTGACAAGGTGAAAGAGCAAGACTATGGATACGAAGGTCTCAGGTTTGATCCATCACCAGTCCCACGATTTATATGTGCCGTTTTACACATATTTCCCCTGGGGCAGTGTTTGTTGATGTGAAAATTGCCGAGTTGCACTGTGGTCCGAAAGCCACGTAAAACTGTAGGTTCCCCTATTAACTGGCTAGGTAAGTCAACTCAAAGGTCGGATGAAAGCAGCAGCATACCACTTCCAACAAGACCGTGCCTATTAAAGAACTGTGGTGTTCAAACCACCCTTGCGACTGATGACTGCTTTACTTTCTATGGGTTCCAAAACTAATGATCTTCAGGTTATTAACATTTTTGTGTTTTCATGCTGTAGCTTTGATACCAATAACCTTAAGTAACCGGCCGGGTACTGTCACCGTTCGAGTTGTCAAGGTGGTAGACGACGATGCTGTCGACCCCAGTTACAATTTTGGTTATGGCTACGTTTCAGTCGAATACCTCTATGGGCCTTTCTGCGTATTTCAAGATATACTTTTATACACTTGGTACGCTTCCAAATTGATATCTGATAGAGCTGTATTTAGCAACATGAATCAGATATGTTTTTCGTGCAATATATCGGACAACACGTCAGTGCAGCGAGATTTCGTTTATGTATTGCGCATGGTGCAAGAAATATTTGTGTTTTGCTTGCTTCTGTGATAGGTTGTATTTTTGCATTATATATCCCGATGAAAATAACTGTAAACAGGTTATATGCCTACTTGCTTATTATCGCGCTTCTCGATGCTTTCCTCGAAAAATTGAAATAAAAATAAAGATAGGGAGAGAGAGACAGAGAGATAAAACATAAATGTATTTCAAATATCAGCTCAGTGACGCCATGATCGTCTCGTGATGTAAAGCAAGGATAATTGGTAGGTAATATCTCATTGTACTAGCGATATGTATGGCTACGGGGTTCTTTGTTTTCTCTCTGCAAACAACTAGAACAGAATTCAGTAAGAAAGTGGTAAGAACACCTACTCAGTGCGCCAATTAAACACTCAGCCATTCTTGGTTATTTTGTCAATCGTCTGTAATGCAGTAAACATCCTTGATTATTGATTTGTAATTACTACCATTGTTACTGTTATTCATCACCCCACAACAGCTTTCCTATCACTCATTGCCGCCGATGCACGTAACGAATGGATCATGATGAATAGAAAGTGGGATGTTTCGTCACGGAGAATATACACATTTATCTCGGCGTCTTGTGTCAGGGTAATATGAAAATCTCAATAAGAAAAGACGACAATAACACCCAACTATTTCTATCCACTTAACACCATGAAGACAGACAAATTGGCGTCTCACTGTATTTTGATTATAATTCGTTAGCCTTTTTGCGACCTCATTTTAATGCCTCGGGGGAGCAGGCATAATATTTTGCTTTTTGAACACCGAACAATAACACACAAAGATAGTAGATGGAAGGATACAAAGAAAAAATCAGACTCATGGGTATGGATCCAGTTCATCATAAGAAGACAAAACAAGAGGGAGACATTACGAAAGCAATGAATACGCTGGTTAGTATACATAATTTGTATAGATCTGAAGATGAAAGAGCGCATATCTGCACAGTGCCCGCATCTGCAATTTAGTTTCTGTCTTAATGGGCATAATTTTTAGTTTCTTCTCTTCTGAATTATCAAATGAATTGATTATTAAGTGGTACAGAATAATTAGGTAACTCTGTTTCTTACAGCTTCCATTCGCACCAACATTTATCTACATTCTCGTGCAATTCATGAAGTTCTACTTGTATGATCACAAGACTGCACATAGATGCAATCGATTTAGAGGTGCAAAGTGTTTGTTATCTTACTTTTCGTGACAGGTTGGCAAAGTTGATTTCCAAAGACTTTTTATTGTGCTGAAATAATCTTTTGTAACAAAGTAACGATGTAAGTGTTTTATTCGTATATACTTTGTGGGAAACTGTAATCGTGATGGAAGATTACACACCTGAATGTTTGACAAAACTGGTAGGAGAAAACGCTGCATATTAATCAAACCCCGCGCCTCCTCTTTGTGTCCTCCTATGACACGAGCACGTGATTCTCCTCCTATAACGCTACAGAGCTGTTCCTAGCACAGCTGAGAATTGGCAACATCGTCGCAAACATTTGGCAACACTGTGACAGTGCAACTTTTAAAATCTTTCACGATGCGTTATGAGGCTGAGCGACCAATTCCATGACGTGAGTGGCATGCTGGCAGTAGTGTGTCCGTAGCCCTGTGGTACCGTCCGTGTTCCAACGGTTAAGAAAACCGTAAGTTCAAACCGTGGTAGGGGCAGCGCGTGCGAGCTTTTTTTGTGTATTAATTCATGGACCTGCGAATTCCCAGAAAAAATTCTGTAACAAAATCAGAAGAAAACCTTTACACATCAAATCCTCTTGGCAGCTCGACTCAGGAAGTTGTGTTAATGGTCGTAGATCTCGGCTGCCAAGCTGCTATACAATACAAGCGTCTCTGAAGAAATTCGAATCGACCGTCAACTATACGAAATTCAAAAAAGTTCTTCACTTACGACTCCCATGCCAGGGTGATAAGTATGAAGGAAATAAATTGATTAGCAAATCGCAAGAAAATACTTTCAGCTCAAAGTGCAATGGTGAAAAACTTAACAATGCTGCACAACAGGTTACGCCTCTTTCCGCTGCTGCCAAGCAAATTTTGGGTATCTAGGAATACGTAACTTTATTTACGAAATGCCACATTTGCATACCTGATGAGTATGACACAACATACCATTTAAGCACAGACCCAATCGAAATCTAAGTGAGAAGTATTTTACTAATTCGTGCAGACAGAGGCACGCTTGTGTACAGATACCCAGTTTTGTTAAAAACAGACTTTCGTCGTAAGGTTATCGTGGGTAGTTTTATTTCATTTCTTACAATACAGAGCACAGTTTTCGTAAGGTTTCTTTTAGTGTTGTTAAAACAATACTAAACATGAGAGACAAATTAATCATCAACGATATAAGCGAATTCTCTGATGTTATCTACAACAGTCAGAAAATGCACATGCAGTTTAGAAAATTGTTGTGAGTTAAAGCTATCAAACAAGGTTTGAAGAAGAATAAAATGCCACAACCAGACGACAGCAAATGCAGAAAATACTTTTCTGACTATTTTGGCACGATGCGCTCTCCCCATACATAGTACAAAAGCTTCGAGACGCATCTGCTGCCTGGCCGTCGATTAAACCTGAAAAGAACAAAATGACGCAGAAGTTAGCCTTTTTTCCACATGCGCCTATTTTGGGTTGAAAAGTGAAGAGAATTATGTTGAAAGTTCCATCAAATTGATAACTTCAGCAGACAGCAGAATTGCATTTTTAAAAAAATGTAGTAACGAATGTAATAGAACACGCGACGTCTTGTCAACAGTGCGCGACGCTTACCGTTACGCTACTAACTGTGACGTAGCTACAGCACCTCTGGAAGTGAACAACAGTTCCTCCAGAACTTCGGCATTCCGCAGTGCTGTGAGATAATGCATATGGCTTGATCTAGACTTCTAAGAGACCGACAGTTACAGCATTTCTTTTGCACTGCACGATGGTTTCAGCAAACAGATAGTGCAATAGAGTAGCTCAAATGGAAAGGAACACTTCCTATTTAACCTTCTGCATCCTACACTGTTGGCAGTTCTGTGTAGGTGGCAGTTACGTTATTTTATTTCGGTGATTACAAAATAGGATCGAATGTACGCAGTGGGTAGCCAAGGCAGCTAGTTCATGGCGATTCGGTCAACAAAGTAAATGAATGTACTGAACATCCTGCAAACCACTACAGGGAGCCTGTGTGTCACAATTCTTATCTTGTGTGCCAATACGGTGTTATGATAGAGAAATGAGTCGTAGAGAAGAGGGTCTGGTATTCTATTGGACTGATGATAGTTTCAAACGGTGATGGTCTCGGTTCGATCCCAACTTCTGCCGATATTTTTTGATAGGGAGAGGCAGATTCTATTCTCTTCTGGTTACGCCAAGTGAAGAAGGTATAATGGCATTGTGGTCTGAAAATCACATTAAACATGATATTCCTTCTCTACCAAGTAGACGTTAGGTGGAACCACAATAAAGTAAGGAGTGGCGACATGTAGAAACTCTGTCGCCATTAACCTTTCTTCCACTAGTTATTTATTTCTAGTGACGAAACAAACCCCGTGTATGGTCACAGGACAGTTATTCCATCTTTTATTTGAGCTTCTGTATGTCGATAAAATTGGTTCTGAACTGGAAATGCAACTCAGATCGCCCTTAAAGCGGAATTTGAATCCCTTCGTGACAATACAGCTCGACTACAACTTGTTGTTTATTCAAAACTGCAGATTCCTCAACATCTTCACATATTGCGCATGAATGGGTTGGAATCCTGGCCCAGCACTAAACTTTTCAGTATGTATTATCAAGCTGCAGCATGAGAACACCTATCTGCTGGTTGAAAATAATTTTTATTTTTAATGCATTTTCATTCGTTGTCAACACTAATGATATCTAACGTTTTTGACTCCCAGTGAGACACAGAACTATTTGCGAGATCACTGTAAGTTCAAGGATGTTATTCCTAGCTGCTGGTGGAGAAAAATTCGGTAGGTGTCGTCGCTTTGTGTGTAGTCAACAACGATATGTTTGGGGTTCGATTCTCAGTCAGCACTGAACATTTCGTCGTATTATTTCTAGTTCAAACATGCTCACATGTCGCTGCTGGTGTAATAAACCCATACTTAACGTTGTTTTTTCTCTAGAGTGTAACAGCGATACGTGCCGGGTTGGAGTCCTGGGAAGGAAAAATTAGTGTTTCGTCTCGTCATTTCATTTAATACATCTAGCTACTGCTGAGAAAATCCGATATGTCAAAGTTGATTGTGCTTCAATGACAACCCGATTAGGTTCTCGGTTCGAATCCCTGTCCAACACAAAGCTTTACCTCGCTGCATTTCTAGTAAGTTACTTGTGAAGAAGCAATATTTAACATCTCTCGTAGTTCGTTAACAGGGACAATAGATGCTGGGTAGGAATTCGCGTCCGTTAAAAATATTACGTTATGTAATTTAAAGTTGATATTTGCTAACTGATACTGTCCAAAAATGAGGTATATCACTCTCTTTATGCCTAGTCAGGAATGACTGTTAATTTCCGTCAGCCACGAAATCTTAGCCTGCATGATTTGTTCAAATGGGTCTGAGCGCTATGGGTCTCAACATCTGAGGTCATCAGTCCCCTAGAACCTAGAGCTACCTAAACCCAACTAACCTAAGGACAACACACACATCCATGCCCGAGGCAGGATTCGAACCTGCGACCGTAGCAGTCACGCGGTTCCAGACTGAAGTGCCACGGCCACCGCCGCCTAGCCTGCATGACCTGGGTTTGAATCCATATGCAGAACGAGGCGGTTCGTCATGTCATTTGAAGTTCATACATATTCTCACCAAGCTGCTCGTGAATAACGTAAATTTTTAATGACATTTTGTGTTAAATAACAAGTATGATATGTTGCTTTGAAGAGGAAATCATGAATACGACGAACTTACTACGTGCATTACCTATCTGACGTATTAATGACAGTGCTAACATTTCAGGTATGTCATTTATTGCAATAAATGTGAGCTTACAAGCTTTAAGGACAGTCTTATCTGTGATGAGGTGTTCCCTGATATATGTAGTGTCGTGGTATTACTTTACATCTTGAGTTATTGTGATACAGAGCTGTGTTTGCTAGTGGTGATTTGTTGGAACCATTTTCAATAGTCAAACGACTGTACCAAGGAGTGACTAGAGGACCTGCTAGACAGCTGCTTTATGTAGGTAGCATGGGAATCAGGTGAAATGCAATTCAGGTTGTTCGGATACTTTTGAGCACGACTGTACATAAAATCAGAAGTAATATCAAATGTTTTCACCAATAGCGAACTGCTGGAACCTTAATTGACGATAGAATTGTTTTTGCTTGACTGGGATTTGAACCCAGCATCTAGCACCGTCGTTTTCTAGCCAGGAACAGACGATAAATAGGTATTGTTGGTTCACTAGTAGTGAGATGGGCGCATGTTTAGCTAGACATCAGGCGACGAGAAGTTCTGTGGTGAATGGAATTCAAACCCCGCACACGTGGTCATGAAGGAACTTTAACTATCAAATTCTTTTACAATAATAGCTAGGAATGGCATGTTTGTACTTCCAATGATGTGATGGAAAATACTCTGCTGGCTAGAAGTTGAATCCACAACATGTCGTCGTTGGTGATCACAACGAACACAACGTCAAACCCAAATCCGTTTTCACCAGTAGGATGGAGAGGAATGTTTGAACTTGAAAAGATGTAAGGAAACGTTTGATCTTGTAATGTTGTGTTAAAAAGCTCATCATGTGGCTGTTAGTTGAAACGAACACGCTACAGCTGACAACGCACGAAGAGACGTTGAAAATGCAACTATTTTTCACCAATAGTTCGGAGTGCACATGCTAGGGCTTGAAATGAAATAATGAATATTTTGTGCTGATCAGGATTCGAAACCAGACAGGTGCCTTTCGAGGACGCCTAGAAGAGTTTGCAATCTTCGGGAACACAGTGAAATCGAATTCTAATCCCAGTCCAGCGCCACAATTTTCAACGTCTCAGTTTCAAATAAAGTAAGAACCTTGTGGACTCACTTGGCCATTGGTTCATTAAATGAAATACGTTTTCTAGTTTACGACGGCTTGCTGGTGACAGAGTCTCTGCCTTCCGGGGTTTCTCCATCACAGCTCAAACGAATGCCGCTCTGCCCCAGTCGGCAGCAAAGGGATGTTATCTTACTGCGGTTACTGAACTACGGAGCTTACTGGCGTTCTGCACTTGGTGTTACTGGGGGTGAAGGAGAGTTACTTGTGTGTGTTAAAAATCTACTCCTGACGTGAGATGTGAACCTATACGTTTTACACACCAATACAAGGTTAATCCACCAGACCACAGAACCCCCTGCCAAGCACACAATTATGAATTGTAGAGTATTCATTTAGATGTAGATGCATTTAGATGTAGATGTAGAAAGGAGGGCGGGATCTGGGAATGGATAGAAGTGCAGAAGTGCAAAATATAAGCGTGAAATGCTTGCAAAGTATTGCTTACTTAGATGTGTGCCACAGTTCGTTTTGTCTTAGGACCGAGAGATAAGGAAGGACTGTTCTCAGAACGAAGAATGGGTTATAGGGAAGGGGAGATCAAAGAATACGGTTTCATAGGTGGTGAGAGGAATGATAGAGAGTAAAAACAGCAGCAATTAGAAGAGAAAATGTAGCGTCATTGGAAACCGCTGGATTTGTTTACAAAGTTTTGGGGGAGTATAATAGAAGGGCACTTGCAGCGATAGTGTCAGAGAGAGAGAGTGAGAATAGAAGAGATATTAACAACGAGTAAACGTAAATGTTCAAATGTGTGTGAAATCTTACGGGACTTAACTGCTAAGGTCATCAGTCCCTAATCTTACCCACTACTTAACCTAAGTTATTCTAAGGACAAACATACACACCTATGCCCGAGGGAGGTCTCGAACCTCCGCAGGGACCAGCCTCACAGTCCATGACTGCAGCGCCCTAGACCGCTCGCCTAATCCCGTGCGGCGTACTCTCTCGTAAGGGTCTCAGTACTTCTACTGGAATGTCGTCCTTTGTAGGTGCCTATTTCCGACTTAGGTTTTTCAATGCTCTGTCGAATTCCTCTCGCATTATCTTACGTACCACTTCCTTTTTCATAACTTTTTATACGTTTCTTTCCTTTGTATAGTTCTTGTGTATATTCCTTCCACCTTTCGACTTTTCTTACTTCGCTTAGCATTGGTTTGCTCGGCTAATCCCGCGCGGCGAGTAAACATAATATGAAATCGTTGGCGTATTGTGTGGAGGACGGTGGGTGTATTCGTGGATGGAGGGGAAGAGAGAGACGTATTTGAAATAAAAAAATCTACTGTGACAGAGACCATCTACGCTGATTAGTTTGTAAGTATGTAGACAGGGTATAAATGAAATCAAAATCGAATACTTAACAAACTGTATATTCAAAAGAAACCCACTTGAATTAAAAGGGCAACTCAAAGGAAAGGTAACCCATATTGTATCTTTTCTGTTGCCACGCGATCTTCCACTAGCTCCCAATGAGGAAAATGACGAAAAAGAAGACATAACAAAACATTTTAAGAACTCTAATATTTTATCCAGAAACCTTCATTATTTTGTACTTCTACCACGCGTCTTGCATAGAATGTATAAGCCGTCGGACGTAACAGCCTGAAGAAGCAACTTCCTCCCAGGCTTCCTGGACGTAGTCCCAAAGAGCGTCCGCAGTAGTTGGTTGGTTTCATGGCCAGTTCTCTGTTAATGTTCTGGCGACCTCAGCCCACATGTTTTCCATGGAGCTCATATCAGCCGCCCGTGGCGGCCAGTCCACGACGTTGACGCCAATCGTGGAGAGCCGCTGCTGAACAAACGCAGACTTGTGAATGGGAGAACGGTCCTCTTCCAATGTGACGTCCCCTTCTGCGTACAGCATTCGCACTGACGGAAGCATCACATTTTCCAATATGTGGGCATACTGCGCGCTTTCCAGAGTTCCTTCTATCCTGTGAAGAATTCCCGCCCCACTCGCAGAATTCCAACCCCAGCAGGTAACAGATAGCCGGCCTCTTCTTCTCGTCGTGGTTACATACTCGCGTCGATGGCGAGTCCCTTGCGGCCTGTAAACGATTCGTGGACCGTCGTTATTGGTGGAAAATACAATCTCATCAGTGAAAATGACGTTCTCCCACGACGCCCTCAGATGGAGCTCCGCAAATGCTAGCCGGTATAAAACGTTGTCTTCGCTGAGCTCTTGTTTCACGGCGGATCGTCGTCAATGCAGTCCAGCGTCCCTCAGCCTTCGGCGAATCGTGTTATTGGAGCCGGGGAAGTTGGTCTCCCTCCGCAACTGCTTCGCGTTCAGAAAGGGATTTTCTCTGCTCCTAGACACTAGGTCCCTGTCTTCCTGCTGTGAGATCACTCTCTTCCTGCCAGAGCCAGGAGACCTGTTGGTGGTGCCTCTTTCAAGGCAGATCCTCATCCATCTCGTTGCAGTGGTATGCGGTACGCCATATCGCCTGCCAGCTTCTCTGATGGAACATCCTCCTTTCTCAATGAGAGCGACGACTCTACCTCGGCAGGCCGGAGTGACCGAGCGGTTCTAGGCGCTTCAGTCTGGAACCGCGCGACCTCTACGGTCGCAGGTTCGAATCCTGCCTCGGGCATGGATGTGTGTGATGTCCTTAGGTTAGTTAGGTTTAAGTAGTTCTAAGTTGTTGGGGACTGATGACCTCAGATGTTAAGTCCCATAGTGCTCAGAGCCATTTGAACCATTTTTTGATTCTACCTCGAATAGACCTCTCCAAGTGAGCCATTACGGCAGACAGCCTGATGTGTATTTCTGCTTGCCGCTCTTATACTGATTCCAGGAGAGGAGGTAAACATATTTACGTCAAACGGACCGGCAGAGGCAGAGGCATGCTGCGCAGCAATGCTGGTTCGTCCCGGGCTGTTGGCCCACCAACGCCAGCTCGCTCACTTGCGTCTCACCTCAGCCAGCCTGGCTGGCCCGTAGCTCGCGAGCCGCGGCTAGTACAGACCAGGGCCGCATGGTCACGATCACCCCCTGAAGGATCAAAAGTTACACCCAACCTACCCAAGTTTGCAGTACAAACTAACGCAGCTGCAGCTATTATGCTATAACATGTGCACGCACACCTACAGTTGACGATTTATTCAAATATTCGACGAACAATGCTTTCAAAAATACATTAATTTAAACATAGCTACCACAAAATATTTCACCTAGCTAGCAATAGCAAGACGCAGGAAACTATACTTTCTTGTAAGCGCTGTGCATTAGATGTAGCCTTAATAAAACCTGTATTCAACTAAACGGAATGTAAAAGTAAACAGGTTTGGCGGCAGCTTCTCCAAATAATAGTATATACTTAGTATATAATACACGTTTTGTGCACTTATAACATGTACTCAGTGTCTCTGAAACAATACGTGCTGCACGACGGAAATTACTTTCTGCTGAGGCACTTCATTTACATCTCAATGATACACGACTACTAGACAACATTGCTCTTTACGGCAGTCAATCCACTTGTAAATTAACATCATGATATCGCAGATATTAGGCAACACGTTACTAGGGATGAGTAAGGCCTTAAGGTTTGCAACTAAACATGTTAATCCTAGCTACTACTGAATATGAAGTTGATTATTAACGTGTCTTCGTAACCATGTGTGCGGCGTTCGTCTCTCAGTCAGCATAGACGTTTTCGTCACCTTATTTCTAGTTAAACGTGTGCACATCTCGTTGTTGATGGACCAACATTGGACATTTCTCGTCTGTTCCTGGTTAGACAACGACGGCGGTAGGCGCCGGGTTCGAATTCCGGTCAGGCAATACAACTTCAGTCGTCATTTAAGGTTCCAACCCCACTACTGGTGACAAACTGTGATATCTACATTCTGATTTTACGTACTTATTCAACAATCCGACTAGGTGCTGGGTTCGCATCCTTGTCCCCAGCGTTACATGATGGCATTTCAATTTTAAACATGTGCATCCTTTATTCCTTGACAATGCAACACTATACAACGTCTTTCGAGGTTAATTACCAAGAAGGTAATTGTCATGTTAGGGTTCCTGCTTTCGTACAAACATTATCGTCATTTACGTTCAAGTTGAGAATTGATAACTGATACTGGTGCAAACGTCAATATTTGACGTCTTTTTCTGTCTAGTGATCGAGTCTCGATAAGGCACAACGCTTTGCTTTGTTAAAAATGGCTTTACGTTCTGGGTTTGCATCCGGATCCAGAACGAAGACGTTGTTCATGTCATTTAAAGTACAACTTCGTATACAAGTAGCTGTTGATGAGTAATGTGAACAATGGTGTTACTTGTGATTCGCTGTGAACGTTGGGATTTCCGTAGAGTGGTTGCCGCCGTTAATCACGTTTTCTTTTAACTGCTTGGTATTACATAAAGTTGATGCGAATCCACTCCCCGTTTAACGACATTCAGCATGTGTTGGGTAAACCTTTTAGACAGCAAAGAACTTGTTTCCAATTGCCATACAACTTTATAAATCCATATACTCCCTCAAATATTTAATTGTGCCTAAGGATTACTGAACGGTTTATGTGACAAAACTAGTTGTCCCATAACATTTGAAATGTCACTTATTGTAATTAAGTTTAGTTTACAAAAGTTAAGGACTGTCTGATCTCTTCTGTACTATTGTGGTCTTACTTTACATCTGGATGGACTGTCATAAAGACCGGTGATCTCTAATAGTCTCTAGCGGTACCCATTGTGTATCTTACACTGACTGTACTGTGGAGGGTTGGGACGATGTGCAACACAGGTATGCTATGTTGGTTGCATACATTCAGGTGCAGCCTACACATTGGAATTCAGGGGTGACCCACTTTTTTTGCTGTCGAGTGTGCATGAAATTCCTTTAGCTGATAAATAAAAAAAATGGACAAAAATCCAACTTCTTTGAAAAAATATAATACCTGGGCAGGGAGGTGGCATTGATTGTGGTGAATCACTAACAATGATTTTTGTGGCAAAATTATATTGCAAGTTAAGTTTGTCTTTTCAAAACATTTCACAATTGAATCTGGTCAGGAAAATACATCATATTTAGTAATTGATTCACGAACAATATGTTTTATACAGCAAGTATTATCTAATCTCACTAAATCAGCATTAATGCAAATCATCAAATTACATATATTATTTTAAGATGAAAGCTTGATTTATCTTTTCGATGTAGCTATGCAGAACGCCTTCTATGCTGACGCAAGTTTTATTGTGAATAAAACCATAGGTAATTTTTATTAAATATTCATGTGAATTACTTACTGACAAACACAACCGGATTATTGAATACAGTATAAGGATAACTTGGAAAAGTTATGTAAACGTAAATTTTATGTGCAGTCACGTTATATGTTATCATATTTCGCTATTCAGACAAAATTTTATTTCGATAATGTGTGAGCCTGCTTCAAGTGTCGAATACTGAAGCCTCCAAGAATTCGAATCTTTTCCTTTGCCAGTTGTCGCCAGATAAGATAAGTATTCTAGTCGTAATGAACTCGGCAAAAAAGCACAGGTTTTCAAACTCCCGTGGTAGATATAATTTTATAATAGTGTCTGTTGTTGTTGTTGTGGTCTTCAGTCCAGAGACTGGTTTGATGTAGCTCTACATGGTACTCTATCCTGTGCAAGCTTCTTCATCTCCTAGTACCTACTGCAACCTACATCACTCTGAATCTGCTTGGTGTATTCATCTCTTGGTCTCCCTCTACGATTTTTACCCTCCATGCTGCCCTTCAATGCTAAATTGCTGATCCCTTCATGCCTCAGAATATGCCCTACTAACCCATCCCTTCTTCTAGTCACGTTGTGCTACAAATTTCTCTTCTCTCCAATTCTATTCAATACCTCCTCATTAGTTATGTAATTTACCCATCTAATCTTCAGCATTCTTCTGTAGCACTACATTTTGAAAGCTTCTGTTCTCCTCTTGTCTAACCTATTTATCTCCACATTTCACTTCCATATATGGCTACACTCCATACAAATAATTTCAGAAACGACTTCGTGATACTTAAATCTATACTCGATGTTAACAAATTTCTCTTCTTCAGAAACGCTTTCGTTGCCATTGCCAGTCTACATTTTATATACTCTCTGCTTCGTCCATCATCAGTTATTTTGCTCCCCAAATAGCAAAACTCATTTACTACTTCAAGCGTCTCATTTCCTAACATAATTCCCGCAGCATCACCCGATTTAATTCGACTACATTCCATTACTTTCGTTTTGCTTTTGTTGATGTTCATCTTATCTCCTCCTTTCAAGACACTGTTCATTCCGTTCAGCTGCTCTTCCAGGTCCTTTGCTGTCTCTGACAGAATTACAATGTCACCGGCGAAACTAAAAGTTTTTATTTCTTCTCCATGGATTTTAATACCTACTCCGAATTTTTCTATTGCTTCCTTTATTGTTTGCTCAATATACAGACTGAATAACATCGGGGATAGGCTACAGTCCTGTTTCGCCCCATTCTCAACCACTGCTTCCCTTTCATACCCCTCCACTCTTATAACTACCATCTGGTTTCTGTACAAATTGTAAATAGCTTTTCGATCCCTGTATTTTACCATGTCACCTTCAGAATTTGAAAGAGAATATTCCAGTCAACATTGTCAAAAGCTTTCTCTAAGTCTGCAAATGCTAGAAACGTATGTTTGCCTTTCCTTAATCTATTTTCTAAGGTAAGTCGTAGGGTCAGTATCGCCTCACGTGTTCCAAGATTCCTACGGAATCCAAACTGATCTTTCCCGAGGTCGGCTTCGACCAGTTTTTCCATTCGTCTGTAAAGAATTCGTGTTAGCATTTTGCAGCCGTGGCTTATTAAACCGATAGTTCGGTAATTTTCACATCTGTCAACACGTGCTTTCTTTGGGATTGGAATTATTATATTCTTCTTTAAGTTTGAGGGTATTTCGCCTGTCTCGTACATCTTGCTCACTAGATGGTAGAGTTCTGTTAGGCCTTGCTCTCCCAAGGCTGTCAGTAGTTCTAATGGAATGTTGTCCACTCCCGGAGCCTTGTTTCGACTTAGGTCCTTCAGTGTTCTGTCAAACTCTTCACGCAGTATCATATCTCCTATTTCACCTTCAGCTACATTCTCTTCCATTTCTATAATATTGTTCTAAAGAACATCGCCCTTATATAGACCCTCCATACTCCTTCCACCATTCTCCTTTCCCTTCCCTGCTTAGAACTGTGTTTCCACCTGAACTGTTGATATTCATGCAAGTGGGTCTCTTTTCTCCAAAGGTCTCTTTGATTTTCCTGTAGGTCGTATTAACTTACCCCTAGTGGTATGCTCCTATACATCCTTACATTTGTCCTCTAGCCATCCCTGCTTAGACATTTTGCACTTCCTATCGATCTCATGTTTGAGACGTTTATATTCCGTTTTGCCTGCTTCATTTACTGCATTTTTATATTTTCTCCTTTCATCAATTAAATTCAATATTTATTCTTTTACCCAAGGATTTCTACTAGCCCTCGTCTTTTTACCTACTTGGTCCTATGCTTCCTTCACTATTTCATCTTTCAAAGCTACCCATTCTTCTTCTACTATATTTTTCCCCCCTTCCTGTCAATCGTTCCCTAATGCTCTCCCTGAAGCTCTCTACAACCCTGGATCTTTCAGTTTATCCAGGTCCCAACTCCTCAATTTCCCACTTTTTTGCAGTTTCTTCAGTTTTAATCTACAGTTCATAACCAATAGATAGTGGTCAGAGTCGACATCTGCCCTTGGAAATGTCTTACAATTTAAAACCTGGTTCCTGAATCTCTGTCTTATCATTATATAATCTGTCTGATACCTTCCAGTATCTCCAGGCTACTTCCATGTATACAACCTTCTTTTATGATTCTTGAACCAGGTGTTAGCTATGATTAAGTTATGCTCTGTGCAAAATTCTAACAGACGGCTTCCTCTTTCATTTCTTGGCCCCAATCCATATTCACCTACTATGTTTCCTCCTCTCCCTTTTCCTACTGTCGAATTCCAGTCACCCATGACTATTAAATTTTCGTCTCCCTTCACTACCTGAATAATTTCTTTTATCTCATCATACATGTCTTCAATTTCTTTGTCATCTGCAGAGCTAGTTGGCATATAAACTTGTACTATTGTAGTAGGCATGGGCTTCGTATCTATCTTGGCCACAATAATGCGATCACTTTGCTGTTTGTAGTAGTTTACTCGCATTCCTATTTTCCTATTCATTATTAAACCTACTCCCGCATTACCCCTATTTGATTTGTATTTATACCTTGTATTCACCTGAGCAGAAGTCTTCTTCCTCCCTCCACCGAATTTCACTGATTCCCACTATATCTAACTTTAACCTATCCATTTCCCTTTTTAAATTTTCTAACCTACCTGCCCGATTAAGGGATCTGACATTCCACATTCCGATCGATAGAACGCCAGTTTTCTTTCTCCTGGTAACGACGTCCTCTTGAGTAGTCCCCGCCCGGAGATCCGAATGGGGGACTATTTTACCTCCGGAATATTTTCCTCGAGAGGACGCCATCATCATTTAACCATACAGTAAAGCTGCATGCCCTCGGGAAAAATTACGGCTGTAGTTTCCCCTTGCTTTCAGCCGTTCGCTGTACCAGCGCAGCAAGACCGTTTTGGTTAGTGTTACAAGGTCAGATCAGTCAATCATCCAGACTGTTTGTTGCCCCTGCAACTACTGTAAAGGCTTCTGCTCCTCTTCAAGAACCGCACGTTTGTCTGGCCTCTCAACAGATACCCCTCCGTTGCGAATGGACATACGGTACGGCTATTTGTATCACTGAGGCACACAAGCCTCCCCACCAACTGCAACATCTAAGGTTGATGTGGGGGAATAGTGTCTAGAAAGACCTATTATACCAATACCCTTGGTTAAATATTAGGGTCTTTTCTGCGTTATGGTATCTGTTGAGTACCATTGTCCACTGCATATCTGAACATGTGGGGAGCTTTTTTTGTGGTTTGGAGGGTCCAGACTCGATCAGGCATTATATCGACTAACGAAGTCAAGTTCAACCACTGACCCTTGCAAACTGAAACGTTTTTGTTCTCAGTCATTGACACACGACCTCCCACAATATGCAATTATTTACAGCGTCGGTAATGAATTCTTACTTTATTTTATCGTGCCTCTCGTGTGTCGTGCAACCAGACACACCAACAAAAGCCTTTGCTCGCTTCTTAGAACACCCCATATTTCATTTGACGTCATCTTCCGGTTTCTGTTATTTTACTTGGAGATCAGTTTCTTTCGGAATAGCACCCACATGACAGAAATACACTTCGTTTTATACACAGATTTACGTATGTTATACAACGTAGATTGCATTACTGAAAGAATGTAAAGACAAGGGATCACCCAGAGACAATCCATGGAACATGTAGAGACGCAGCCTTGAAAGTAAATTTCAGCCGAAAAATTTCCAACTACTTTGAGCTTCTTGGAACAGACAGCCAGTGGAGCAGGTTTAAGAATTTCTGGGGAGGAAACTAAACTTTGTCACTAACATAAAAAAAGCACCTATATGTTATTGGCAGGCAAGGATCAAGTATCTAGAAGAGATTATGCAAGTAAATTGGTTAAAAAAATTCGTCATAAATGAAAAGATCTAGAAATAGACAGGAAATATAGAATAACAAGAAATAGTTACCCAAAAACTGCATTTTAAGAGATATAAAAAATGCAAATTTTACCCAAAAACTCGATTATAAGAAATGTAAAGATAATGCATTACATCGTGGTGGTGAAACCAAAACGTCTCTATGCAAAAGAATACAACATTACATATTAGACACATTCGAAACATTGTAGAGAAGAATGGTGATGAAAATATTAGGTTCAGTAAGCACAGAAACGCTGAAATGAAGAAACAGTTACCAAGTAATCAAAGTACAAAGAAAATAACAGAAATAATAAGGAGAAGAGGGCGATATTTTTAGGGCGTTTATGCAAGATGCTTGGCAATAGACAGACAAGACAAATCATGTATTATTTATGGGAATTAGATTTAGAAAGCAAGATGAAGCAGAGAGATATTATCAGAAGGAAAGTGATAAATTTTGGATTGCAAGGCAGAAATAGAAAGAGAACTGCCAGCAACAGATCGAAGAAGGAGTGGGACGTCTTGAAGGTCATCTTTCTTCCCCCTCCCCTCCCCCCGTCTCCCATCAAGAAATATTTTATTTGAAATATTTTTGTTTTTATCTCGGCAACATTCAAATTTTGCAAGTATCTTTGGGATTCTATAAATTACGAGCTGCATTTAACAAGGAATACTTTTCAGGTCTTGCGTACGAGCTTTACGACAGAAAGGGAAGGAAAAGAACCTCCACACACACACACACACACACACACACACACACACACACACACACACAAATATTAAAGAAGCTGATCTCACTAATGTAGGTGGAAACGACTGAAGGAAACAGCATTCGTCTCGTTGGCACGTTCACTCAATCATAAGATTCAGATTAGTGTTCACAGTCGTAGTGCTAAGCGGAATCAATGATGGAACAATGTCTGTGTATACAGCGTCTCGATCTTCACATTACAGTGTCCTTCAGACATGCATGCATGTCTAAAGGAACACAAGCTGTTCTAAAGACTACAACTGTGATAATTATTAAGAAATGGATTCGGATTTTCCGAATCTGCATTAACGTCAGCTGTTTGTGACAAATTGAAATTTGTGTTGGACTTGGACTCGAACCTGAATTTTCCATTTACATAGAGTGGTCGCCTCAACTAACTATCCGAACGCACCTCCAAACCTGATACATACTTCTACATGCCACGGAGATGCAATAATTACGCTCACATATTTTGTGATTGCCGCACTGGAACAGACAAATATTTTATCGTCGTTTTAGCCTGTCGGTTACAATTTCCGTGTTCATACAGTGTCTGTTACATCCATTACAATATCCTTCAGATATCCATGTATGTATACAGACACTGCAACAGCCAATAATGTATCCACGCCCCGACAGCTTAAAATGACGACTAAAGTATTTGTCTCTCTCTGTATGGGAATCACTAAACGTGCAAGCGTAAGGGTTGTGGACTCTATGAACTATGGGAGGTTGGATCGGGCCAGGAGGCGTTCCCGGTAGCCGAAGGTTAAGGCGACAAACTGCAAGCGTGGAATCTGGGTTCGTGTCCCAGTCCAGCACAAGTTTTAATTTGTCACAAGCAGGTGACATCAATCTAAATACGGAAAATGCGAATACATTTCGTGCTAAGCGAAAAGCTTTTAATGGTAGGACTACGATTTTATAATATGTAGATAGCGTATTCGAAATTGTGAAAGTTTGTTCCTAAATTAATTCCACAACACATGTTGTTCTTTAATTTTCCAGTTCCTTTCAAATGCTATATGCATCGGAATTGCAATTTCTTGGTACGCTAAAGCGATGTATTGAACACTGATGTAAACGAAGAATCGTTATTAGGTTTGGAAGGTAGGAGACGAGGCAATGGTGGAAGTAAATCGGGTCATACCTTTGGCGCTCTCCTGTTACACCAGTAGAACGTACACAAAACCTAATTGACGACAACTTGAGCCAATAATCTTGCTCGTAGGATAATAAAATGCATACATATGTGCGTGGATTTAATTTTTGACAGTTTTTCAGGTAAAATGAAAAGGTCTACAAGAAATGACTCTGGCGTCGAGAACATAGCTGAGTCCTATGGGGCATTCCAAACTCTTCAGAAGATGTCAAAACTGTTAGAGACAGGCTTGGATCCTGTCACACTGGCGTTCTGAGTTCGACTGATTGAGCATGGTGCTCACCCTGAAGCCCTTGCACCAGTTTACCTTCAAAGAGAGGTGAATGCGCTGAAGGAGACAGAAGATACTGGTATATGATGATTCAGCTCTTGGAAACAAAGTGAATTTTCAGTCATAAACGTTTTATTACTTGCAGTGGCACAAACTAACTGGCTTGGGTACCTAGAAGACGTAGTCTCCTTCATTTATAATGAGATTAAAGCCGATTTTTGAAAACCTATGCTCATTCTCAGATAGAGCAGCTAAGGGAAGTGATTTGCACTCGAGTTAAAAGTGCCTCCCCCCCCCCCCCCCCACCCCCAATAACAGTTTTGTTTTGTTCTGGTTTTTTTGGGGTGTCACAGCTGTGTTCTTTGAATAACTCGTAAATTATTTGTATCTCTTGAAAGATTACAACGGTACAAAATTGTCTTTAAGAAAAGAAAACATGATAACTCAATGTTCCATTTATTATGTTTATTAACGTCAGGGTTACATTATTTTATACAAAACATGTACGATTCGACAACGTTGTAACCCTGGTTTGTATAGCTGAATTTTAAGGGGAGGTATACTATCTTTTGGTTCAAAAAATCGTTTTTTTTAAATTGCATTTTTGGATCCATAAAAGTGTTTAGAATCCATCGCTGAAACGGTTTTTCCGAATACGAAACGGAAATGTTTGTTATGCGCCGTTGAACAAAAAAATGAACCTGTCTGAAATTGGCCTTTTCACGCACTAGATTTTTTCTTTCGGTGGACGAGTTATTGTACCGGTACTTGGGAGGAAACACACAAAATTCAAATGAAAGTTTGAAAGCATGTGTTTAGGAGTTAGCCCCCAAGCATTCGCATTCTGGTGCGACGACTGTGGAGATTGCGACTTGCCTGGCAGTAGCAGCTTCGACGAAGGGTATTCAGCGTTTCTGAAGACCATGACAACGATGGATGTCACCCTGGGACTCTATTCGACGCAGTTCGACAAGTATTCGGACGACCACTGGATTCAAGCGGCCGGAAACCGCTTGTCAGCGGCCGTGCGAGCGGCTCTGGAGCAGCGCAGGATGGCCCAGATAGAGAAGAACACTCTCTACGAGGAAGAGCAAGGACGAGTTTATGGACCCGGAATAACAGTTTGACGTACGTTGCATAATACTGCGTTTATATGTAGTCAAAACTTCAAACGCGTTTTTCTCGAAATGACTTATTTTTATCGCGCGGTATGGTAACTTCAAATCTACGGAACCGATTGGCATGATTCTTTGTTTCCGATGAAGCTAACTAAATTGTCTAGGAGTTGTACCACTTTTATTCCGTTTCATCAACTATAAATATTTTTACTTGGCTGACGAAGTCGAAAAATCGATGAAAAAATCGTATTTTTTTCAAATAGCCGCCATTCTGTTTCCTATGGTCCAAATAACTCAAGCGAGGCACAGCTCCTAAAGACTCTTATACACTTCGCTAACGTCAATTCACGTTTGATTTCAGATGAGCCGGCTGAGCCGTGAGATACCGCGCCAGGAGGTCTACATTGAAATTTTGTTTCGTTCCGACGGCACTTCCGCCTTTGCTCTTCGACATTTCCGGTCAAAAAAATTCCAGTTCGTAGAGAAAATATCAATAAGAATTTTGACCAAGTTTGACATTGGTATCTTAGCACATCCTGAGAAAAAAATTCTCAAAGAACGTGCTTTTTCCGGGCGAAAGATAGTAAACCTCCCCTTAATGACTTTATGTGCAGTTCTGCAAAAGTCTCAGAAAATGTATATTTTAGTAAAGTAATACAAATAATTAATAAGATGTAAATCTAAGCAAAAACCTTCGTACCTACAAACTGTGTAAAAATAGTATGATTGAGTTATTAAAAATTCTTTGCAATAAATATTTGTGCCACTAATTAGAATGCAAAAATAAAAATAGTTGGTAGAGCACTGTAACAACCCTACCAGAACAAAGGTCAAAATTTTAATAACGATTGTGGTGCTGCTCACGCTGCTAAATACTGCATTATCGGGCAACAACAGTCATATTATGTGGCAGGTGGCATTAGAGCACAGTTAATAAAGTCATTTCATGTAGTAATGAAAAAACTAGGCACTCATCTTTTCGCGTTTCCCACGCTGGTCTCGTCGTAAAATCATGGCTCAATCGTTGAAAATCTAGGTGGTTATGATTCGAAGCTCGGATGCAAAGAGGTCTAGGTTTTATCCTGCTATATTCAAAAGTTTTGTAGATGCGCTTCACAAACCATTCTTGAAGGTAACACTTTTGTTAAAAACATCTTCCTCACAGTCACTGTTAAAGTTCATATTTTATAAGCGGACTACAATACGCGTCTTTCCAACATGACGTCCATGACTTGACCTTCTCAAGGTCCGACTCTCTAACAAGTTAACAACTAACTAACAATCGATTACGTGCCCGAAAATCAGAGTTACAAGTACGTCAAAGATCATAGTGACAAAAGAAAGAATACACATAAGAATAATATCATTGCAATATAAACATATCGATGTATCAAAAGTGAAATCAAATATGAATGTTGTGTCAGAAATATGTTAAGTAGTTAACAGAAATACAGTAGAATATTACTGGTATCGAGAGGTTCAAGTGAGTTGCCGTAATGGTTGCGTAATTCAAGTATCATTACAGCACTTGCCCGCGAAAGTCAAAGGTCCCGAGCTCGAGTGTCGGTCTGGCACACAGTTTTAATCTGCTACTGTTACTGTAGTAAAACATTTTATATACCTCATTGTTATTACTATTGAAATGGTAAGCATCTGCAGCACATTAAATATGTCACTGAAGACAGCTGAAATTAATATTTGCAGGGCAGGAAGAGAGTCGTATAACATAGCATAGTGTGACACCCCTTCCCCCCCCCCCCCTCCCCATCCCTCGACACAGAACTGAACTTCGGAGCTTTACTTGAGGAGAAAAAAAAACCTGTTTTGCAGTGTGAAAAAAAGGAGAGATGTGGTGGAAAGGTAAGAGAATGGAACCGTCACATGTGCCCTAGCAGGCCAAAACTGAAGGGGAAATATAACAAATGATAGTTCTTCACAATCGGTGGAAACTTTTTGCGCGAAACACTGACGACTAATAGCCAAAAGAGCTAAGAGTAGCTAAGAACAGAAATGAGCGAGGAAAAGGTCTGCATGTCACTTTTGACCTGAAGAACAAGTATGTGCCGCAACGGCCGCGGAATGCCCGCCGGCGGAGGTCTCTCCTAGCGACTGCAGGAGGCGTCGGAGTCCACCGCGGACGGTAAGGCGGCCGGCCTGTGGTTACGACGCCGTCCGGGTCTAAGCCGACACTTAACGCCGGCTACGGCGTGGCGCTGGAAACAATTCGCTGCAAGAAATAGGGCCATCAATCACGGCGGCCGGCGCTCGCTGCAGCAGCGAAACCCACCCCGGCCGCGGCTAACAATGAGCCGTGCATCAGGGCCCCGTGCGCCACTTTACGACTCGGCGTGCGTAAATCTGCACCGCCACCTGCTGCCAGCCCGCCACGCCGCCACTGCCAGGGTGACTGACCACCCGCAACGCGGCCGCCCGGGACATCCCTGCTGCAGGCGCACTCACCCGTTGTTGTTCTTCTCTTCGTATACTCTTCCACAACACATAGTGTGGGCAAAAAGCGACCATCCCCGTTATTACGGAGACCTTAACGATGTCCTAAGCGAGTGCAACGTCATAAGGCTGTTTAGCACCGACTTGCTGAGCTTTTACCGGTTAGTATTACTTCGACCATTTCCCAAAAAAATCAACAGCACATCGTACATGGCACAAATCACCAGATGCACACAGGGGCAGTACTTATGTGTGTGTGTGTGTGTGTGTGTGTGTGTGTGTGTGTGTATGTGTACAGGCTGATTATAATTAAAGTTAAACTTTCAAACCGCTGTAGAAAAAACACCACTGGTGAGAATGACGTCAAATTGCAAAATGGTTCAAATGGCTCTGAGCACTATGGGACTTCTGAGGTTATCAGTCCCCTAGAACTTAGAACTACTTAAACCTAACTAGCCTAAGGACACCATACACATCCATGCCCGATGCAGGATTCAAACCTGCTACCGTGGCGGTCGCGCGGACCCAGACTGTAGCGCCAAGAACCGGTCGGCCACTCCGGCCGGCGTCAAATTGCAATGGAATAGAATCGGAGAAGGGGGAAAACGTGTGGTAGAAGAAAGGTAAACAGTTACAAAATGTAGCAATAGATGACACTGTAAGCATCATAATGAAATAGTGGTCGACTAAAAATGACAAAAGAATCATACAACAGTGCCTAAGGTGTACGTTTGACGTTAAACAAACTGTACCACTCAGTGTGCATGGATGTACAAGGGTGATACTCTTAGTTACGTAAGCCCATCCACCACGGCAAGGTCAGATCACATCGGATGGGAAAATCGGAAATTAAATATCCTGAGGCCAAAAACCGCATAGAAAAGCATCAATAAAAATCGAATCGGATTATTAATTTCCGTGTGACTGGCACAAAACATGTCCAATATGCTGTCCACCGTTTTCTGCAACAAGTTGAAATCGAGAAACAGCATGTTCCACAACTGACCGAAGTGCTTCCGGGATCACGTTCAGAATGTGTTGCGGAATGCGTGTCTTGAATGCAGCAAGTCTGCTGTCCGAAGACTAAACACATCTTTCAGATAGACCCACAGCCAGAAGTCACACGGATTAAGATCAGTTGATCGGGACTGCCACGCTAGGAAAATGGGGGCGGATAATTCTAGCATTTCCGAAATGGCACTTCAGCAGCTGCTTAATTGGATTTGCAATCTCCACAGGTGCACCATCCTGCATAAAAACGATCCCATCCACACATCCACGTTGTTGGAGAGCTGGAATGACGTGGTTGCGCAAAAGACACCCATAGCCCTTAGCAGTGACGGTACAGAGGCAACAGGACCGGAAGCACCTGTCTATTCGAAAAAATATGGCCCTATGATAAATGATGCCGTAAACACGCACCTCACAGTGACGTTGCCAGGATGAAGTAGTACGGGTTGATTTGCTTGTGGATTTTCCGTTGCCCACATTCGACATTATATTGTCAGATGGAAGTGGGCTTGGTCTGTCCAAAAAATTTTCTACGGCTAATCATTGACCACTTCGATGCGAGCAAGAAATTCTAAAGCAAAGTCTCTCTTTCTGGCAACTTGTGCACATGGGTACTTTTGAATGGAAAGCAAAGAAGGATATTTGGTAGGATATTATTCACCGTGCCCACGGGTATGTACGATGTTCGGGCAATTCTCACCACCATTCGTCTCCTCCAGCATTGCTGTGGCCACTGCTTCCACTGACCTCTCATCAATTCGTTTCCTCCCTTTACCAGGTTGCATGCCAAAAGAACCCGTCTTTTCGAATTTCCGAATCATTTTCTCCAGACCGACGGCAGTCATCGGACCAACGCCTTTCTTCAAAGCCTTCCGTATCCGGAACTTCTGCACAGCGACGTGTGCACAGTCATCAGTCTTGTAATACAGCTTTACAAGCAGAGCGCGATCCTGCATTGAGACAGTCATGGCGATCGTCGCACACGCCAAACGACCATCTTCAGTGTCTCGTGCGCATGACAGGTGTTTTTATTTACGTATTCTGACACATACAGCGCCATCTATTCATCAATTTTCACACTATTTTTTTTCTTCTGCCATACATTTTCCCCCTTCTCCGATAATATTCCGTTGCAATTTGATATCATTCTGATCAGTGGTGTTATTTCTACAGCGTTTTTTAAAGTTTAACTTTAATTATAAACACCATATCTATATCACTAACCCATCTGTAAGTGTATTGAAACAAGTAGAAACACAAATTAACTCGCACGTCCTCACTTCTAACTCGATATTACTAACACATTGGTTTCATCCAAGTTTGGGTCTAATATTAAACATCATAAAACCAGTGTGGACTGCAAATCTACTCATTAATCTCAGTCTTCTCTCGATGCGATCCATCTAGATTACTCCTCAAGTATGGGGGACCAGTACCCAAGAGGACTAACAAGGGATATTCCATAGCCGGCCGGTGTGGCCGAGTGGTTTTAGGCACTTCAGTCTGGAACCGCGCGCCCGCTAACGGTCGCAGGTTCGAAACCTGCCTCGGGCATGGATGTGTGATGTGTCCTTAGTTAGGTTTAAGTTGTTCTAAGTTCTAGGGGACTGATGACCTCAGATGTTAAGTCCCATAGTGCTCAGAGCCATTTGAACCATTTGATACTCTACATGTACGTATATACACCGGAAGCCATCGTATGGTGTGTAGCGGAAGCTAGCCTGTACCACTACTAGCCATTTCCTTTCCTCTTCCGCTCGCAAATACACCGAGGGGAAAGCGACGGTCTATATGCTTCCGTATGAGTCTAATTTACATTCTCTTTGTGATACACGAGAACTACATTGGTGGCAGTAAAATCATTCTGTGCCCTGCTTCAAACGCCGATTCTCTAAATTTTCTCAATAATGTTCCTCCAAAAGCACGTCTCTTTCCCTCAAAGAATTCTCATTTTTGTTCCCGAAGCATCTGCATGATATTTACATGTTGCTCCAACTTACTGGTAACAAATCCAGCAGTCCGCCTCTGAACTGCTCGATGTTGTCCTATATACCGACCTGGTGCAGACCCTAAAAGCCTTAGCAGTACTCAAGAATGGGCCACACTAATGTTCTATTCACTGTTTCCTTTACAGTCGTACTACACTTTCCTAAAACTCTCTCAACAAACCGAATTCGACCATTACCCTTTCCTTATACAGTCCTTACAAGCTCATTGCATTTCATGCAGCTTGGAAACCTTATGCCTAGATACTTAAACAACCTGAATGTGTCAAGCATCACAGTACTTCATGTGTCCCAGGTACATACTATCAAATGGAATTCGGAATTAATTACAACTTAGAAGATTTATTCTGAAGACAAGGTAAAATATAGCTCAGCGGAACCATTTATGTGCAGATCCATAGCAAAAATTCATCTCCCGTAAACAGTATTCCAGTAACAGCGTCGTGACTGAGAGGAGACCTGCTCCGTATTTCAGCAGGCCAACCACACGACTCCCATTCCGGGCGGCGACGATACGACTTAATCACGTGGGACTGCATCCTGATTGGCTCTGTCGACTCCAGAGGTATGATTGCTGCATCCCTTGTGGCGCCCCCACTGTGAACACTTTGAAGTACATCGCGCTGCTGCCACTAGAGCGTTGGCACACGGTGCTCGAGAAGGCGGTGCCGCGTCTTACGTGCGGCGACCGCCCTGTATGAACGCACGGCACAACAGTAGTAATGCTGTATTCGAACATTACAGCACTGTTTCTTCTACCCATCTGCATTAACTTACATTCTTATACACTACTGGCCATTAAAATTGCTACACCACGAAAATGACGTGCTACAGACGCGAAATTTAACCGACAGGAAGAAGATGCTGTGATATGCAAATGATTAGCTTTTCAGAACATTCACACAAGGCTGGCGCCGATGGCGACACCTACAACGTGCTGACATGAAGAAAGTTTCCAACCGATTTCTCATACACAAACAGCAGTTGACCGGCGTTGCCTGGTGAAACGTTATTGTGAAGCCTCGTGTAAGGAGGAGAAGTGCGTACCATCACGTTTCCGACTTTGATAAAGGTCGGATTGTAGCCTATCGCGATTGCGGTTTATCGTATCGCGACATTGCTGCTCGCGTTGGTCGATATCCAATGACTGTTAGCAGAATAAGGAATCGGTGGGTTCAGGAGGGTAATACGGAACGCCGTGCTGGATGCCAACGGCCTCGTATCACTAGCAGTCGAGATGACAGGCATCTTATCCGCATGGCTGTAACGGATCGTGCAGCCACGTCTCGATCCCTATGTCAACAGATGGGGACGTTTGCAAGACAACAACCATCTGCACGAACAGTTCGACGGTGTTTGCAGCAGCATGGGCTATCAGCTCGGAGACCATGGCTGCGGTTAACCTTGACGCTGCATCACTGACAGGAGCGCCTACGATGGTGTACTCAACGACGAACCTGGGTGCACGAATGGCAAAACGTCATTTTTTCGGATGAATCCAGGTTCTGTTTACAGTATCGTGATGGTCGCACCCGTGTTTGGCGACATCACGGTGAACGCACATTGGAAGCGTGTATTCGTCATCGCCATACTGGCGTATCACCCGGCGTGATGGTATGGGTGCCATTGGTTACACGTCTCGGTCACCTCTTGCTCTCTTGACGGCACTCTGGACAGTGGACGTTACATTTAAGATGTGCTACAACCCATAGCTCTACCCTTCATTCGATACCTGCGAAAGTCTACATTTCAGCAGGATAATGCATGACCGCAAGTTGCAGGTCCTGTACGGGCCTTTACCGATACAGAAAATGTTCAACTGCTGCCTTGGCCAGCACATTCTCCAGATCTCTCACCAATTGAAAACATCTGGCCAATGGTGGCGGAGCAACTGGCTCGTCACAATACGCCAGTCACTAGTCTTGATGAACTGTGGTATCGTGTTGAAGCTGCAAGGGCAGCTGTACCTATACATGCCATCCAAGCTCTGCTTCACTCAATGTCCAGGCATTTCTTCTTGGTGTAGCAATTTTAGTGGTCAGTAGTGTACATTTAGAGCTAACTGCCATATCACACCAATTAGAAATTTTGTGAAATTTTTCGAAAGATTTCCTGATCATAGTGAAGATATTGGCTAAAAGAAACACCCATAAACTATTTGAAAATGGCCTAAGGTCGAAATTGAACCATCGTACAGGAGATAAAGAGAATGGCAGCCGAAGGCTTCAATAAATCTTTCAAAAAATTCGTGGCAGCCGCAGAGCACATCGCATTGAAAAGTACAGAATCAATGGCCAGCCAAGTACAGGGTAAAGTGCTACAGTATCAACTGATCGCAGTGAAGATATTGACTAAGTAATCATCCATAAAATACTTGAAAATTGCCTGATGCCGAAATTGTAGAATCGTACAGGAAATAAACTGAATGGCAGCTGAATGCTGAATTCAAAAAATTCTTCGCAGCTGCGGACCCTATCGCATTGGAAATTATAGAAACTTTGTCTCAGTCATCTTGTATCCTTCTACAGTCACTTAACGACGATATCTTGCTATAGACCACAGCAATAGCAGCAAATGCCACAGATTGCTGCTCATTCTGTCCTCCAGATCATTTATTTCTTCAGAGATAAATAGCGGTCCTATCACATTTCCTTTGGGCACTCCTGACGATGCGCTTGTCTCTGATGAGCATTCGCTGTCGACGGCAACGAAATGGATCCTCTTTCTTAATAAGTCTTCGAGCCATCTCGTGGTCGTGCGGTAGCGTTCTCGCTTCCCACGCCCGGGTTCCCGGGTTCGATTCCCGGCGGGGTCAGGGATTTTCTCTGCCTCGTGACGGCTGGGTGTTGTGTGCTGTCCTTAGGTTAGTTAGGTTTAAGTAGTTCTAAGTTCTAGGGGACTTATGACCACAGCAGTTGAGTCCCATAGTGCTCAGAGCCATTTGAACCATTTTTTTCTTCGAGCCATTCACATATCCGAGAACCTATTCCGTACGCTTGTACCTTCGTTAACAGACTGCGATGGTGCACCATAGCAACCAAAGAACAGAGTTAAATACCCAATAAAATACGTACTTCACAAAAACGCTACAAATCCGCTGGTCACGACCACATTACCTATCGACACCTCAAAGAATACCACCTCTTCTTTCTTGTTTGCCCTGCAACACTTTATACCACTATTCCATTCACAGATTACTATCCTGAATTGTGGAAGGCCTCTAAAATCCTTTTTCTCAAACCGTACAAACCTCGTATTGATACTTTCCCATACTGCACCCTCTGCTTCTGCTTTCGAATCCATTCTCTTTCGATGCATCCATCAACACCTGAATCAAAACCACATACTTCCCACTAAACAGTATGGCTTCCATCTCACTTTCTCCTGTGGCGACAACTTCCTGCACCTCACTCATCTCCTAATCCACCAGCTTAATACCTGTAAATCAGCTTTTTTTTCTCCCTCCACCTAGAGGAAGCCTGTGACCGTGTATGGTATTACGTGCTTCTTTTCAAACTACTGCCATATGTATTTCCAATTAACTGTGGCCACCATATTCTGTCCTTCCTTTCTAATCGCCCTCCCTTTGTCATTACTAACAACACCAACTCCCATACCTTACACAGCACGACAATCGTTTCCCAAGGCTCTGTCCTCTCTTCTCTCCTTTAGCTTCTGTACACTGCTATATACCCAAACCACCTTCACCAGTCCACTTCCTTCATCTTGCCGATAACATCTCTTTCCTTGCTCTCTACCCTACAATCCAGATATCTTAAAGATCGCTCCAAATCTATCTCAATCAATATACCTCCTAGTGTAACCAATTTCTCCTTCAGATGAAACCTCAGGCAATAATTATGGGAGGAACGACCCGCACTTTCTACCTCACTGTTACCAGCGTCCGTGTTGCTGGCAGCGTGCGCGCGGAGCCTTTCGGAGTGGGACGACAGAAACTTCTTGCTGCGACAAAGACGGCTGATGAAGAGTGAATGCAGTCTTTGCCTTTGTGATCCGTTGGACTATACGGGGCACAAGGTCGGTCAACTGGAGGCTCCAAGCCGTTACTCGATCGAGTGGGCATGAAGAATTTTATGAATGGACCCGCTAGAACTACTGCTTACCGCCATTCGCCCAACTGTTGACTCTAAGCTACGTTAAAGATTCACATAAAAAAAGTTGATGTTGGTAGGGAGGGCCATTTGCAGCTGTTAGCCTATGTGGGTTCGTGTGGCCGTTGTAGCTTGTTAAGCGCTTTTGCTGCTCATCCGATTGGGTGACTTGGTTGTAGTGAAGTACTGGTTAGCAGCGTGGTTATTGTACTGAGTTCACGTGGGTTTGGCTGCGCGTGCTCGTCTTAACAAGAACCATATTTATTGCATTATGTTGAGCACTGTGTATCCTGTTATCCTTTTGATTATTGTTGAAAAAGTGTCGTTCAAATTATGGAAGGAGGCCTGTATATGGGTAATGTTAACGTGTGAGCTATGAGTTCAAAGTAGTAATGGGACTTGTCTATTATGATCATTTTAATATCATTAATTCTGAAATGCAGGACAGCGAACTCAGTACATAAATTTATACCATTCTTGTAAATGCTGGTGAGACCTGTGAAACTTCTGTCTGCCATATTAGTTATTTGTTCCTTATGTAAAGATTATCTGCGGGTCGTTAAAACTATTTATTCTAAATTCAGGAAGATGAATCCAGTACATAATACGAAAGTCGTTTTGGTTGGTTTCAAGTACGCTTTTGCCATGCTTATTTCTTGTTAATAGCCAGTGACATTTTTTCGATTTTTGTCTGCCATGTTAGTTGATCGGATTCGTTTTGTATGTAAAGATTATCTGCGGGCCGTTTTAAAATTGTTTGTTCCAAATGCAGCAAGGTGAACCCAGTACATAATTCGAACGTTGCTTTGGTTGATTCCAAGTACATGTCATACTGCTTCATTAGTTGCTGTACTAATATTAGTTGTTTATTAAAGGTAAAAGGGGCATATCTTGGACTACAAATCGACTGGCAATGAACATGGAAACCTCACCAACTAACCTTCCAACAGAATGCCCAGAACAGACTAGAACTACTAATCTTCGTAACAGGTCGAACTTGGGACTTGCACATCTCCACTCTCCTACAAAATCTTCATCTGACCCATCCTTTCCTATGCGAACGTTGCGTGAATATGGGCCCCACTTAAATTCTGTAAGTCCGCCCAGATTCTTGAACATCATGTATTCTGTCTCACGTTTTGCATCTGTTTACCCTTTCCCACGAGGATCCTTTACGATCTCATCAAATTCTCACCTCTCCTCGCTTTCACTGAACGGCTCCAAAAAACCGACACTATCCGCAAACTTGACTCCCATAATCCTATTGTTTCCCTTCTAATTTCCGGTCCCAGTATTCTGTCGTGCCTCTACCAAGACATCCCCTCTACACCTACACACCCTCCATATACTCTCCCAAAGGAATTTTAACCATATCCGTCTACCAGATCATAAACTTCGTCCCAACATTTACCCTCTTCTCCACATATTTCATAAGCCATTTTCCTTCCCCCCCTCCCCCTTCATTCCTTACCCTTTTCCCCATCACATTATCTTCTCACCTATATCTCCCCCCCCCCCCCATTCCTCTCTTCTTGTCTCCCACTAGTCACTACTGCCCCAACGATACTAAGTACCAGTTCTCCATCCCCATACCACCACTCTCCTACTCTCCTTAGCGACCAACATTTCTTCTTTCAATAACAGACTACCCAACCCAGGGCAGGACTTTCCAGTTTTAGTGAGAGTGAAGTACTTCCTTAACACCAAAGTTTAGCATCAAGATTTATATGTTTTAAAATGGAAAACGGAGCAAGCTGTGTCTTCTACAAAAGAAAACATCCTTTTTATTTCATCTTTGAAATTTTTTTATCACTGTAAATATCTTACCTCCACGCTAGTATTTATTTTCGACTCAGTTCTTAGGTGTCCCTTGGCTGAAGAGCAGGTTGAATGTCTCACTGACAGCCCACCTACTGGCAACATAAAAAACAAAGGGCAACGCCTGCGGCCAGTCTCACTCTATCTTCTCCCACCTGCGCGAAACCAAAATTCCTTTCGAGTAACGTGAACTCACCGTCTCTGCACATTTGACAAACCCCTCCACACTAACAATCACTCTGTCCTCTGCACACCACTGAAGATATTATCCAGTTCATAATCCTACTCCTGTAACGCTTTTGAAAGACCCCACAGCGTAAAGTAAATAACCATCGCCACCTGGACCATCAGCCATTTAATTACATAATCCACCTGTTGCGGAAATCAAACAATTTTTGTTAATCGCCTCGAAGCACTCATCTTTACCTAACCACAATAAATGTCCCTATTTGACCGAAAACAGCGCAGAAGATATACAATATTCTATACGAAAATAACCGTTCCCTCCACTCCAATAAACGTATTATTAACCACATCCACTGACAACATGAAATTCATGACGTTCACTGTATAGTACACGCTATTTACTATATGTCTGCCCTGTTTTCTCCTCTCATTTTATGCATCATCCTGTTTCATCAGTCGTACTACCCTTCTACTGGTTGTCATAGACCTATGAATCATTCATGTATCTTTACCGGCCTCCCACTCCATCTGCCCGTCGCACGAACGCCCAGAACTATGGACAGCCATACACAAAAAAATCTCATTCGAATTTTTATGGTTAAGTGGTCTCATTGTTATTCATACCTGTGTAATAAAAGATTTACTTATCTTCAGATTAATAAGAACTTCATAACTCGCCCATGCACTGACGTGATCGTGTTTCGCTCTTCCTCACAATGATTTTGATTCCTTCTTACAGTTGTTTCTTAGCGTATCATCTTTTTGTGTCCATGCAGTTCTTTAATTAGACCTCCTCCTCTTGTGCTGGCGTCACAACACTATACAAACAAACATTTGTTAAGACAAGTGCCCGATTACTTAAATTAATGCTACGTGTACTGAAAATGGGGAAATCGACCGGTGGACGTCAAACTCTCAGCTGTGCACTTCATGCAGTCTCCGTTTCAGCTTGACCTTTCTGATCATCCATCTTCCTAAACCTTCTGTGCTCCTTATACAAAAATACGTAAGAAAATGTCCTCAACTTCTCCCTAATATGACTTCAGAAATACTACGCTCAACACCCTTAATACAAATACTGTTTCACAATATATATTGTTTGACACCCTTGCCGTGAACAAAGACACTTACCTACCCTCCTTAATAACCTTCGTCCAAGTGCTGCCATGCCGAGAACAGAAAATACTTTACACTAAATTATTTCATCTTTCCTACCATCCAGGACCAACCAACAAAATATTGATTGTACAACAGCTCACGATAACTGCAGAAACTTTCCCAAGTCTCATAGAACTGTCATAAGAGGCGTCAATTTTCGTAACACTTCATTATTACTCGGCATCCCTTAGACTCACACGTCCATTGTGGAAGCCCCGTAATACTTGTATTCTTTTATGATCGATGTTCGCAGCCTTACATCGCATCAAATCAACTAGCACTTTAGTCATTCTATACTGAGGTGACAAGAGTCACGAGATAGCGATATGCGGTTGTATCGTGTACGTAAGTTATACAAGGGAAATGCATTGAGAGGGCTATCATTTGTATGCAGTTGATGATGATGATACTCCGAGGAGCGAAGGGGACGACGCGGGAGACCTGCACCGCCGACTAGGCAAGGTCCTAGCGGAGATGGTTTGCCATTGCGTTCCTCTTACTGTTATGGGGATGAATGATGATGATAAAGACAACCAATTATACAGGACTGTGCTTAACCTGACACACAATATTTTTAGCGCAACGAAATCTGACTTTCAAAAATCCCTACGAAAGAATGGCCCTGACTAACATTAACCTATACCTTTCACAAATCACTTACCTCACCAAAAATCTTCGTTACTCGAACTACTGCAAAACAGCGAGCGCCACTACTGCCAGCTAAATAAAAGATTCAAACTACGGAAGGCACTAACTACTGATAGGCATAGTCAGGAAATGAAAGATTTTAGTAGAGAACAAACAATGTATTTACCTTAATAGTGTTGAAAAATCATAATATACATAACAGATCATGACATCCAGTCTTAGAAATTTCCAAACTCCGCCATCTCTCTCCCCACATCTACCACTGCTGGCGGCTCACCTCCAATTGCGCAACGCTACGCGCTGTTCACATCCAGCTGCCGCTGCCCAACACTACAATGGCAGACAACAATGCAAACTAGCCACATACTGCACACAGCACAGCCAGTGATTTTCATACAGAGCGCTACGTAACGTTGCCAATAAGAAAACATAAACAGCCTACTTACACAACAACATCCAGTCATCTCGAGGCAGGGAAAATCCCTGACCATGCCGGGAATCGAACCCGGGACCCCGTGCGTGGGAAGCGAGAACTCTACCGTAAGAGCACGAGATGCGGACTGTATTCACGTAATCTATGTGAAAGGGTTTGCGAAATGATTATAGCCTCACAACGGCGTTTAACAGATTTTGAACGCGTAGTGGCGGTTGGAGCTAGACGAAGAGGATATTGTATTTGCAAATAATTGGGAAATTCTATATTCCGAGATCCATAGTGTAAAGAGTGTGCAGGGAATACCAAATTTTAGGCATTGTTTCTCACCACGAACAGTTAAATTACCAGTGGCCTTCACTTAACGATCGAGAGCAGCGGTTTTCGCGTAGAGTTGTCAGTGCTAACAGATAAGCATCACTGCTTGAAATAACCGCTGAAATCAATGTGGGATGTGCAACGAGCGTAGCCGTTAGGGCAGTGTAGCGAAATTTGGCGTTAATGGGCTATAGCGGCAGACGACCGGCGCGAGCGGTTGTACTAACAGCACGACGTCCTCTTCCATTTCGATAATGTTTCCCTGAAGTACATCGCCCCTCTGTGTACTCCTTCCACTTTCTGCTTTCCCTTCTTTGCTGATGACTGATTTTCCATCTGAGCTCTTGATAGTGATACACGTGGTTCTCTTTTCTCCAAAGGTCTCTTTAATTTTCCTGTAGTCAGATCTATCTTTCCCCTAATGATATATGCTTCTACATCCTTACATTTGACCACTAGCTATCGCTGCTTAGGCATTTTGCACTTCCTGTTGACACCATTTTTTAGACGTTTATATTCCTTTGAGACTGCTTCATTTACTGCATTTTTATATTTTCTCCTTTCATCAATTAAATTCGATATCTCTCCTGTTACCCAAGGATTTCTATTAGCCCTCGTCTTTTTACCTACTTGATCCTCTGATACCTTCACTATTTTATCTCTCAAAGCTACCTACTCGTCTTCTATTGTATTTCTTTCCACTGTTCTTGTCAATCGTTCCCTAATGCTCCCTTTGAAACAGTCTACAACCTCTGGTTCGTTCAGTTTATCCAGGTCCCATATTCTTAAATTCCTACCTTTTGCAGTGTCTTTAGTTTTAATCTACAGTTCATAACCAATAAATTGTGGTCAGAGTTCACATCTGCCCCTGAAAATGTCTTACCATTTAAAACCTAGTTTCCAAATCTCTGTGTTACCATTATATAATCAATCTGATGCCTTCCAGTGTTTCCAGCCCTCTTCCACGTATACAACCTTCTTTCGTGATTCTTAAAGTGTTAACTATTATTAAGCTGTGCTCTGTGTAAAATTCTACCACGCGGCTTTTTCTTTCATTCCTTACCCCCTGTCCATATTCATCTACTACTTCTCCTTTTCTTCCTTTTCCTATTACCGAATTCAACTCCCCCATGGCTATAAAATTTTTTTCTCCCTTAACTATCTGAATAATTTCTTTTATCTCATCACACATTTCCTCAATCTCCTCCTCATCTGCTGAAATGGTTGGGATATAAACGTACTATTGTGGTATGTGTGGGCTTCATGTCTATCTTAGTTACACGAATGCGTGCTCTATGCTGTTCGTAGTAGCTTATCTGCGTTCCTATTTTTTATTGATTACTAAACTTGCTCCTGCATTACCCATATTTGATTTTGTAGTTATAACCCTGTATTTCCCTGACCAGAAGTCTTGTTCCTCCTGCCACCGAACTTCACTAATTCCCACTATATTTAACTTTAATCTATCCATTTCCCTTTTTAAATTTTCTAACCTACCTGTCTGATTAAGGGATCCGACATTCCACGCTCCGATCTGTAGAACGCTAGTTTCGTTTTTCCTGAGAACGACGTCCTCCTAAGTAGTCCTTGCCCAGAGATCCGAACTGGGGACTATTTTACCTACGGAATATTTTACCCAAGTGGACACCATCATAATTTAACCACACAGTAAAGCAGCATGCCCTGAGGAAAAATTACGGCTGTAGTTTCCCTTGCATTCAGCCGTTCGCAGTACCAGCACAGCAAGACCATTTACTTGAAGTTACAAAGCCAAATCAGTCAATCATCCAGACTATCGCCCCTGCAGCTGCTGAAAAGGCTGCTGAATTCTGTAGATGTTTCCCGCATGTCAGGCGATAATTGCCAATACGGAAAGTAACATTTTTGTTCTGCCCACGAAAAATGGGCAGAACTGTGCTCTGACAAGTGTAGGAAAAATGGGGCCTCCCAAATCCAGTGTACCGAAACCCCTACTTCAGACACTTGCGACTGAACCATTTGAACCATTTAATTGAAATGTAATTAATTCGCTTATTACTCTGACTCTAATTTTCGTATAAAAATGTGGCTAGTTGGCATAACAAACGTATCGCAGAGTGTAAAGGGTCGAGATAAACCTTTGACACTTTCTAATCTACCATCTCTGATTGATCATTATCGCTTACAGCTAGAAGCGAAGTTCTGAGCGACCGCCAGGCGTTACTGAGGAGCCGCAATGTGTTTCTTGTGGGCGTATCACTCTTTCTACGTATTCCCTGGCTTCCCTGCCCTTTACTAAAAAGCAGACGTTAGGTAAGAATGCTCCTTTCTTAAAGCTGACACGTGTAATGCTTCGTTTAACAACCTCAGCATATTTTGTGTTGTGTTGAGTCGTGCATCTTCTTGTCACAGGCTTATCTATTGTGCGTCATCACTTTACATGCAAGTGAAACTAGCAAGGTCTACATCTCACATACAAAGATTTCAGGAGACCTTCCCGGGATAGCTCAGTCCGGTGAATATCTGGGCGGCGTTGGTGTCTCCTCATAGAGACACATCACAATACTGACGACTTACGGAACTGTTCACTATCTATATCTCATAAAGCTTTTGAAGTCCTTGAAACACAAGCACATCAACTAGAAAGTTGTGAAAGGAGCTTTTATACCAACTCATCAAATTAACCCTATCATGCTTACCTTGGGTCTTAAGACGCGGGAGAGTTTTAACTTTTAAATTCTGTATGAAAGACTTAAAATTGATGCCTCCCTCAAAGGTATGGGCCCTTACAATATTCAATAACACATTAAAAGTACTATTAGCAATTTATGTCTTTGGTTTTAAGCGTCACATTTTCTTGTTTATACCACACATTTACATAATGTGGATTCGATTGACCCTGTGGTTTATGTTGTAGTGTCATTAAACTAGACGGTGTTGTAATCAATTACTTTTTGCTGGAATTCCGAGAATACACTATTGTCACAAATACCCATTGTTGTTATTGCAAGAACAATTTTAAACTCAGTTGAACTGTCACATATCGTACTCCTGTGTTGTACAAGAGAGCGAAATATTGCAGTAGATGGTTACAAGTGTGTGAAGGAATATAGAAATGTTACAGGATTTTGCTACAGAGCAGGGCTATGTTTTATATTCGAGACTCATCTGGAAGAAAGGTAAATGTCCTTTGTAACACCAAACAATATCATGAACGGCAATCCACAGGAGAAGAGGGTACTTAGGTTACTTCTTCATCTTATTCTTTTTCAGATGGAACGTAGGAATCTTCTTTAAAAAAGGGAGAGGGAAAAAAGACAGCATACATTTCTCAAACCCAAATTTTGATTCAGTTGTTACTCAATGGGTAGGTGACGATGACGATTTCCTGTCAGATGTAACTACTGCTTCGGATGAAAACCTTGAAGTTGTTCCTCAGGCTGTGACATACAACACTTTGGATGAAGAAGTAGTGATGATGATGTAGGCAATACTGCCTGTGGACAAATAAGCAGTGAATATGCTAACTTATGTATGGTATCGCTCACAAAAGCCCCGAACCACCCGCTCCCCATGCAAAATATAACCCCTGCACACTAATTTGTGAAATTTATACCAGGACCAGCTAGGGGCACCATCACTTACAACCCAAAAACTTTTTGTAATTATTTATTCCTTTAGCCGTTAGGGATGAAATTGTGAGATGCGCCAATATAGAGGCAAGAAGAGATTGTGTACCAGGAAAAATGAGCTGGCATGATGTAATTAGAGAAGAAATCTTCGGCTTCTGGGGAATTTTGCTTCACACTGATGTAGATAAAGGCTTCCACGTTCAAATCAGGGAACTTTTTCTATTGGGCTTGATCCAAACGTTTATGATCAGCAGATCTTCTAATCGCTTTCTACAGAAAATCGTATACCTGGGTCTGGAGAAGTTCATCACTCTTTGTCAAACACGAAACAGCAGTAGCAATAGCTACAGTATGGGGAATTATCAGAACCAAAGGTGTTCATTGTGTCCTGCTTCAAAGGACAGACAAACAGGCAGTGTGCTCCGTCTGCACAAGACGTGCTTGCCAGAACCATAGCATTGCGGTGTGCAATAATTGTAAAAACTGTGATGCTTTTAAGTTTAATGATTTGATCTTTGTTACATCAATCTGTGAACAGTTTGTGATAAGTAATAGTGGTGGCTTATGTGTCAGGTTTCAAAATGTAATTTATCCAAAAGAAATTACTCAGGATTAAAAAATACACACACACTTTTCACTCAATAAAGCTATTAAAATGATTTCACCTGTCTTATATTGCACCGATAAACTTAAACAAAGTATTCGTGCATAATAATATCAAAAAAATACTTGTTTTCATTTAAAATCTCGTATTAGACCTAACATGGTCCAGTGGACCCAGTGTACGTAAATGTGCGAACGATATACGTCAAGCATTGGAGGGTTAACTTCAAAAATGGTTCAAATGGCTCTGAGCGCTGTGGGACTTAACGTCTATGGTCATCAGTCCCCTACAACTTAGAACTACTCAAACCTAACCAACCTAAGGACAACACACAACACCCAGTCACCACGAGTTAGGGAAAATCCCTGACCCCGCCGGGAATCGAACCCGGGAAACCGGGCGTGGGAAGCGAGAACGCTACGGCACGACCACGATCTGCGGACGAAGGGTTAACTGTCACAAATCCTACATACCACCCATAGATCCAAGAAAGCTGCAGCAGAATTACATTAAAACCTCTGATACGATCTTATCAGTACTTTAGTAAGCTAGACTTCAGGTTTGTAGAATGTCTTCGGCGCGCAGTGATTTCCGCTTTTGCTGCAATTTAAGACGGTGTGCAAGCGCGTTACGGATAGACGGGCTTCAGCACTGCATTGGGAAAGTTTACTGCTGGCATTGTAGCGCGTAGGTTGCCTAGGACCGCGACGAGTATCAGCTTGTAAGATCTGCGGGCTGCGTTGTTTCGAGGCGGCTATGTGATGAATAGCCACTTATGAAGTTGTCGTTTGTCTCATGGCATTTTCACTGCTGGTTTGGAACATTCTCACGCGATAAATTCACACTTTACTTATGCCATAAAGGTACTTTACCGACGTGTACTAGCTGCGAGATCGCAGTCGTAGTCATTATCATCATACAACAGAAGTTGATGGTGAGCTCCCGTCGACTAGGCTACATCTTAACGGGACTTTGTTGTGCCAAAGGTAAGTGACATGCAGCAAGCGTGAATAAGTCTTGACAATGCTCTTGGAAGCTCGGCTGCCTAGTAACTTAAATTTCTGTTCTTACTCGTATAATGGTCGTTGAGCTGCGAGGTGAAAGATTTGTGTTCTCTAGTTATCTAACGTTGCAGGGGGAGTGCCATCGGTAGGTTCTTCTTATCACATCTATTTGTAAATGTTCTACTTTTTGGGCGATATCTTCCGCTGTTGTGGTAAGGGAACAAAGCTATTATTTTTAATTTTATTTTTTTGAGCAATTAGTCTTCCGACTTCGATGTGGCTCGCCACAAACTGTTCTCCAGCGCTAACCTATTCACTATAGGATAGCATTAAAGTATACAGATTCCTCTCGTACCATGGAGAGTCATTCCACGACGTCGTAACACATGTCATATCACACTGTCCTTTCTGTTTGTCAGTGATTTCCATATGTTCTATCCTTCACCGATTGTGTGGAGAACCTCCTCATCCTTTACCTTACAGGTTCATGTAATTTTCAGCACTCTACGTAGCGCCACATAACAAACGCTCCGATTCTCTTCCCTTCCGATTTTCTCTCTGTCCATGATTCACAACCATAGAACGCTGTGCTCTCAAAAAATTTTTCCTCAAATTAAGGATTATGTATGATACCAGCAGTTTTCTCTTGCCCAGGAATGCCTATTTTTTCTGTGTTAGTCTGCTTTTTTCGTGTTCTTTCCTTCGTCCGTCATCGGTTATTTTGCTACTAAGGCAGCGGAATTTCTTTAATCGTCTACTTTATGATCACCAGTTATCATGTTAAGTTTCTCGTATTTTCATTTCTGCTACATCTCATCCCCTTTGTCGTTTCCCGGTTTACTCTCGGTCTGTATTCTGTGCTCATTAGAGTGTTCATTCCATTCAACAGATCCTGTAACTCTTCTTCACTATCACTAGGGCGGCAATGTCATCAGCGAATCTTATCATTGATATCCTTTCTTCCGAATTTTAATCCAAATCTTGAACCTTTCTTTTATTCCCGTCACTGTCTCTTGGATCTCACACTGAAGATTAGTGGCGAAAGACTTCATCCCAACTCTACACCTTTCTTATACCATGCGCTTCATTCATTGGCTTTCTACCTTGTTTTTCCCTCCTGGTTCTTGTACATACTGTATATTACCCTTCTTTCCGTATAGTTTACACCAACTTTTTTCAGAATTTTCAACATTCTGCGCCATTTTACATTGTCGAATGCTTTTTATTAGTCAACATGCTATGAGCATGAACTGCTTCCCTGGCACCCTTACCTTTCCTAAAACTACAATGACCGTCGTCTAACAGCTCCTCCATTTTCTTTTCCATTCTCTCGTGTATTATTCTTGTCAGCAGTTGGGATGCATAAGATGTTAAGCTGATTGAGTGATACTTCTCGCACTTAACTGCTCTTGCTATCTTTGGAATTGTGTGGATGATATTTCCCGAAATTCTGATGGTACGTCGCCAGTCTCATAGATCTAAACATCAACTTCAACATTCGTTAGCTTGCCACATCCCACAATCATTTTAGAATTTCCGATGGAATGTCCTAAATTCCTTCTGCATTATTTGATCTGAAATCTTCCAGATCAGGAATACATATGTCTTTCACATCGCCTTCAATTTGTTCTTCGACGAGGGGTGTTCAATAAGTAACGGAATATACAGGGTGATTCAAAAAGAATACCACAACTTTAGGAATTTAAAACTCTGCAACGACAAAAGGCAGAGCTAAGCACTATCTGTCGGCGAATTAAGGGAGCTATAAAGTTTCATTTAGTTGTACATTTGTTCGCCATTTCAGCCAATAAAGTTTTTGGTCCCTTTTTCTTCGAAGATGCTACTGTAACTGGACTACAGTATCTGGAGATGTTAGAGAATTGGCTGTTCCCTCAGCTCGAACAAGAAGCACAATAATTCATATTTCAGCAGGATGGAGCGCCACCACATTGGCACTTATCTGTCCGTAACTACCTGAACGTCAACTACCCGAGGCGATGGATCGGCCGCCAGGCAGCCCGTGACAGAGCACTTCATCACTGGCCTCCAAGAAGCCCTGATCTTACCCCCTGCGATTTTTTCTTATGGGGGTATGTTAAGGATATGGTGTTTCGGCCACCTCTCCCAGCCACCATTGATGATTTGAAACGATAAATAACAGCAGCTATCCAAACTGTTACGCCCGATATGCTACAGAGAGTGTGGAACGAGTTGGAGTATCGGGTTGATACGGCTCGTGTGTCTGGAGGGGGCCATATTGAACATCTCTGAACTTGTTTTTGAGTGAAAAAAAATCTTTTTCAATACTCTTTGTAATGATGTATAACAGAAGGTTATATTATGTTTCTTTCATTAAATACACATTTTTAAAGTTATGGTATTCTTTTTGAATCACCCTGTATTTTTTCTCCACCAATTCTGTTTGAAAACGGGGCATTTGTTATGGGACTTCGAGGAATTTTCCAGCTTCATCATCTATAGTTTCATGATGTTCCGCTAGGTGGTGGCGCTTTACGTAGCTTTCAGAATGGCGTCTGTAATGGGGGTGCATTCCCAGATGAGAGCTGTCAGTGACTTTCTTTTGAAAGTAAACCAGAGCCTCGCAGATAGCTTAGTTTAGTTGTGTCATGTTCCGTAGATCATTTTTACGATTATTTTATCGATATGATGTGTAACAAGTCACATTACAAGATATATACACACATGAATAGTGCTAATATTAATATTACTGAAATTTTTAGTTCTACACATGCAAGTACATTTAGAGTTACAATTTTTTTTACCAGTTCTGAAACAGAAACTCGTCCATGGAATAGAAGGAGATGTCCAAAAGAAATGATTTTAAGCTAGATTTAAAACTTGATCTGCTACCTGCCAGGCAATTTATTTTGTTGAGCAAATGATCAAAGATTTTTGTTGCTGAATAATGTACTCCTTTTTGAGCAACTGACAGCTTCAATAACGGGTAGGAAAGGTCATTTTTCCCTCTAGTGTTGTACGTATGAACATCACTGTTCTTCGCGAATTGAGATGGATTATTTATAACGAATTTCATTTGCGAATATTTGTGCTCTGATGGTGCAGTTAAAATACCTAACTCCCTGAATAGGTGCCTACATAGCAGGCCTTGGGTAAAGACCACTAATTATTCTCACTGCTCTCTTTTGTGCAATCAATACTTTATGTCAAAGTGGTGAAATACCCCAGAAAACTATTTCGTAAGACATTATTGAGTTGAAATATGCAAAGTAGGTTAGGAGGCTGATCTGTTTATTACCAAGACTAGCGATTATACGATGAGCGAAAGAATCTGAACTTAGTTGTTTGAGAAACTCAGTAATATGGTTCTTCCAGTTCAAGTTGTCATCAACGTGGCACACAAAAATTTGGAGAAATCTACCCTGTTAACTGAGCCCTGTTCATACGCTACATCAACTGTCGGTATGACTCTATTCCGTGTACAGAACCGAACATAGTGATTTTTTTCAAAATTAAGGGAGAGTCCATTTTCTGAGAACCACTTAATAATTCTTTGAAAGACATCCTTAAGAACATATTCAGCAGCTTTTTATGCAATGGTATTTATTATAACAATTGTGTCATTTGCTTGCTGAATGGTAAGTGAGAGGTCATTCACATGAATAAGGAACAGCAGAGGACACAAAATTGAGCCCTGTGGGACTCCCTTTGTGATAACTTCCCATTCACTAGAATTTACCACCCTCCCAACATTATTTGTGTTATTCAGCAGAACTTTCTGCTTTCTGTTCGTTAAGTATGATTCAAATCAGCTGTGTGTATGGTCATCAATTCCATAAAACCTGAGTTTTTCTAAGATTGTGACATGATCCACACAGTGAAATGCCTTGCAAAGATCACAAAATTACCATCTGGCAATAATTTGTTGTACTATTTGATGGGTAAATGTGTAGATAACATTCTCAGTTGAGTAACCCTTTCGGAATCCGAATTGTGAAATTCTGAGTAAATTATTTTCACTTAAATGTGAGACTTCTGTTAAATACATAACTTTATCGAATATTTTAGGAAATGATGTCAGCAATGAGATTGGTGTATCATTATTTAAGTCACTCTTGTCCCCTTTCTTGTGAAGATGTTTCACAAATGCGTATTTCAATCTGTCTGGAAACATTCCCTGTGCCAGCGAAGCATTACATAGGTCACTTCCGAAAGATAATGTAGCTGCAGATCGTAGGCTGTGTTCATAAAATGTACAGCATAGAGACAGAAGTGATGACACTTTCTGCAGGACCTGACCATCATTTTGCAGGACAATGCTCAAGCACGTACAGTGTAAGCTGTTACTGATTTGTTTGACTGATGGGGCTGCTAAGTGCTGTACTACCTACTGCACTCCCCTGACTTATGCCCTTGTAAGTTCAGCTCGACTTCTAAACTGAAGGAAACACTTCACGGTATTCGCTTCCAAACTGCTACAAATTCGTCGGGCAATACACATTGCCACTCGAACTGTCAATACAACTGGCACTGCTAAGAGTATCCTACGACTTCCACGTCGCTGGCAACGGGCTATATTCGTACACAATGCTGGTGAATACTTTGTAGATCAGTAAAACTTTGAAAAAAGTATCTGTTTTGTACAAGCTGTAAATAAATATTTGCCACTGTTAAAGTTCCAACCCTCGTAGCTTTGATTCGACTGATCGTCCCACTAATATTCCTGAACACTGACCATTCGTCCTGCGATACCCTGTATAGTAACGGCGATTTTAAGAGATCTTCTCAGATCCCAACAAATTTAAAGAAGTAAAAATTAAAAAATTCAGTAGCCGATATCCAGTCATTTCTCGGAGAGCAAATCAGTTAACTGTGGACGAATGTTAACTGATATTGCAATGAAAAGCTAAATCAAGTACACGAACATTAATAAATAGTCTAAGAGACTCGAAATTTATGTGCGAAAATGCTGGACTGTTGCGAATGTGAAAGTAATGTAACGTTGTAATATCCTTAGAGATGTATGCAACGCACCACTCGTGCAGGGAATTTTTCCAGCCAGCTTAAGTTTTACAACTGTTAAGTCTCTCATACGAAAGGTAACAAGACAGACTTATACAACTAACACCCAATTTCCTTGCTTACATCTTACTCCGAGTTATTCGAAAAAGTTGTATTACCCAGAGTAGTCTCATCTTTACGTTGAAAAAACTTGCTTAACATTCACAGTTTGGATTTCTGAAGGGTTGCTATAGTGCTATTTACACATCCACTCATCAAATAGCGACCTCTTCAAGGAGGTAGAGGTTTTAACTGCGCCGTAGCAATACGCATATTCACAAATGAAATTAGTCATAAATAATCAAGAAGAACAGTGATGAGGCAATTGAACCTTATTAACCACTATTAAAACTGTCAGTGGCTCAGAAAGGAGTTGACTATGCAGCAACAAAAATTTCTGATAATTTGCCCAACGACACAAAATGTGTGACAAGTAGCAAAGCAAGTTTTAAATCTAATTTAAAATGCATTTCTCCTAGACAACTTCTTCTTCTGCAATGATGAATTTATACTAAAAAAACATGTTCATTGTAGTTAACACTGATATTGTATCCTCCAAACCGACTCGTTCCACATCATTTGGATAAAAGAATCGTTCAAATGATCTATGAAAGATACAACTAACTAACTAAAGAGTGTTCGCTCCTAAAAGTTGACGGTGAAGATTAAAGGCCGGGCGGTCAGATCCTGTGGTTGGACCCACCTTCACGAGTATCGGCTGCATTAATTTCGCTTCGGCTGAAAGCGCTTAACACAGCATCATCTTTGTTGCGCAAGAAGCACTCGGAAAGTCGGCCTACAGGACGCGTCTGGCGAAGGTTGCTGTGGAGAGCCGAGCGGTCGGCTGTGCGGGGAGCTCATCAGTGCACACGAGGAGTGTGCCGATTGACTGGTGCGTTGGCGGCGCCGAGCGCCGGGGCCGCTATCTGAGGGCGGCCATCTGCTGAGACAGAGACGCGCGTCGAATGCGTTCGGTGCGGCAGCGGCGGCAGGCCTTTCGGAACCTCTTGAACCCGGCGCGTCGGTTCCCATGACGACCGATCAGCGTCACGTCGCATTCACACCTGCGCCGCGCCTAATGGCCGCAAATTGGCACTCGGGGCGCGCCGCGCTGCTGAGGAGACAGCGCACTGGGAATTTCTCGCCGGCCGGGCGCGCAATTGCCGTTCCCCCTTTGGAGGCCGATTTAGGAGTCGGAAGCCTCCGAGTCAGCGTACCGACGATTTCGGCACCATCCACCGCCGCTCCTCTGACGAACGTGATAAGAAGTGCGACGTCTATAGGGGTCTCACCCCATTCACTTCCCGCCATGAAATCTAGAGTAGAGCGTTTTTATTCATCTACTAGCTGTTCCCGGCTACTCATTGCTGCGGCTCCAAAGAAGAAGCAAACACTCATCTCCGTTATATATGCATCCTGATCTCCTTCTCATCCTTTCCTCCGTCCATCTCTTCCTTCCCCTCTCTTTGCCCATCTCCTCCTCGTCCCCTTTTCTCTCTGTCATCCTCCCCCTCCCTCTCTCCATCTCCTCCTCCCCCTCTCCCCATATTCTCCCGTGACCCTCTCTCCCCTTCCTCCATTTCATGTCCATCTTCTCCTCCCTCTCTCCTCCTGCCCCCTCTCTCTGTCCATCACCTCCTTCATTTATTCCCACCAGTCTGAGCATCTCCTCTTCCTTCCTCTCTCTGACCTTGAACTTTATTTACTGTTATTGAAAATCTAGATTCTGTACTACAAACATCAAAAAAACTTTGCATCACCCCCGTTCCCAGAACTTCTGAAGACAGACGATGACTGTGGATACTGTATCACAGACACAGTCCCTGTGACTGTTCAGAGATGTCACTAACACCGCCCAAAGACGTATACAAGCATGCATGAGCAGCGCCTATTAGATGAAGGGGGTCCGACAGCCGATCAGTTCCATTCATTCGACCAGGAAGGAGGTACACTGTTTGTGTTGTCTGTAGTTCAACTTTGCATAGACTGTCAATACCGCAGTTCGATCGCGTCCGCATTGTTACTTTGTGCCAGGAAGGGCTCTCAACAAGGGAAGTTTCCAGGCGTCTCGTGGTCAACCAGAGCGATGTTGTTCGGACATGGAGGAGATACAGAGAGACAGGAACTGTCGATAACATGCCTCGCTCAGGCCGCCCAAGGGCTACTACTGCAGTGGATGACCGCTACCTACGGATTATGGCTCGGAGGAACGCTTTCAGCAACGCCACCATGTTGAATAATGCTTTTCGTGCAGCCACAGGACGTCGTGTTACGACTCAAACTGTGCGCAGTAGGTTGCATGACATGATGCGCAACTTCACTGCCGACGTCCATGGCGAGATCGATCTTTGAAACCACGACACCATGCAGCGCGGTACAGATGGGCCCAAAAACATGCCGAATGAACCGCTCAGGATTGGCATCACGTTCTCTTCATCGATGAGTGTCACAGTTGCCTTCAACCAGACAATCGTCGGAGACGTGTTTGGAGGCAATCCGGTCAGGCTGAACACCTTAGACACACTGACCAGCGGGTGCAGTAAGGTGGAAGTTCTCTGCTGTTTTGGGGTGGTATTATGTGGGGCCGACGTACGCTGCCGGTGGTCATGGAAGGTGCCGTAACGGCTGAAAGATACGTGAATGCCATCCTGGGACCGATAGTGCAACCATTCTGGCAGCATATTGGCGATGCATTCGTCTTCATGGACGATAGTTCACGAGCCCATCGTGCACATCTTGTGAATGACTTCCTTCAGGAGAACAACATCGCTCGACTAGAGTAGCTAGCATGTTCTTCAGACATGAACCCTATCTAACAAGCCAGGGATAGACCCACCAACCACTCTAAGGTATCTACCCCAAATCGCCGTTGAGTATTGGGACCATCTGGACCAACAGTGCCTAGATGAACTTGTGGATAGTATGCCAATACAGGCATGAGTCAATGCAAGAGGACGTGCTACTGCGTATTAGAGTACCGGTATGTACAGCAATCTGGACCACTACCTGTGAAGTTCTCTCTGTATGGTGGTAAAACACGCAATGTGTGGTTTTCATGAGCAATAAAAAGGGATGAAATGATGTTTATGCTGATCTCTATTGAAATTTTCTGTACAGGTTCCGGAACGCTCGGAACCGAGCTGATGCGAATCTTTTTTTGATGTGTGTAGAATTCCAAGTACAAATCGGTAAGACATAAATACAACTTTTCTGTTACCTAACAAGGTTTGACTATTATAAATTTTATATACAGGGTGTAATGGGTGTAAGTGCATATATTTATATTGGCGACTGAAGATGGTGCAGTAAACAACATTACATCAGTATTTATGTCATTTGCAGACTAATAATTATGGGTGCTAGGAGTAGTGTGTTTTTAGGTTGATTAGTATCTCCACGTACATGTGGAGATATTAATTAATTAATGGTTTGCTCTTGCCACACATACTTACTTGAAGAAACTAACCAACCAAAAAACATTCTTGCCAATAGCTATAATTATTAGCCTACAAATGAAGGAAATGACAGGTGTGATGTTTCCCAGTAGTCCCTAAGTCACCAATAGAAGTATCTGCACTTAAGCTCGTTACACCCTATGTATATACGCTACGATTGGTGAACTAGTCTGAGAACTGCCGACATTTGAATACCTTAAGAATCACCATCTCTCACACGAACTTTAGTAACAGATACTTTAAGGACGATTGCACCATGCTGGTACTTCGTAGCCCTCTGTCTATGACCAGAAGGAGGACGCTACGGAGATATTCAATGATTGTGTTATCGACTGATTTCACGAATGATGTACTGCGAGACCTGACAAAAGTGGACGGCTATTGTCAAGTACAGTGCCGCATTTGTATTGGAGAACAAATAAAGCTATAAAAACTCTTGTAACTGATTTCTTTTACAAGCAAAACTGCCACAGTGTCAAGCAGTGTTGATATTTATAGTCCTGCACGCGGTTCTCCCTTCACTTGAAACGCATCTCGAGATGATGTTAGGTAACTGACTTCAAGTGAGGTTATATGTTGATTTTTGCGTTTCCTCTTTCATGTGTGCCCACGGGGAGAGATAAGATAATCGTCAGGTCATAAACGTCTTTGGGGTGGTGCAGTTGTTGTCCGCAGCAGGAAATTCCTTTATAAACAGATATTTATACAACTGTTAACGAAAAATGGCCGCTTCTGTAACCCTACCTTATACTTGTTTCTGCTGAGCCTAGACCGTTAATTTAATAGAGAGATATTATTGTCATAACAGTCATCTCGCCCGCCAGCTACAGTACGTAACGCAGTCCGCTTGGTTTCATGGTTTTAAGTAGCACCATACATTATTTATATTTTCGTCCAATATCTTTTGAAGTCTATAAGATTCTCATTTGAGTAAAATATATCTGAGGTGCCGGGTCATTTTCACTTGCAACCTGGGAAGGTGAAAACAACGGAAATCGAGAAGTGCACTCGCTTTTGTAGCGCCTGTGGCCTACGTCATTGAGAAACCAGTATTTAAATGATGTAATCTGTTTGGAGTGACAGTAACAAGTTGTAAACAATTCGTTTGATTGCACTATCAGTTATGAATATAGGATACCACACGAGGAATGGTCAGTACTCAGGGATATGACAGGAACGATCATTCGAAGCAACATGGTCTGGTAAATATGGGCACTGAAATACATAGCTTAAGAGCTAAGAACACTTAATCATCTTAGATACTGTGAAATAAATTTCTTCTAATGCAAGACCTTCGCTTTCCATATTTTTGGAGGACGTAGTATGGACCAAAACAAGAAAAAATGTTTGGTTATCGTGGGCTCTGAAGTACAAACCTTAAGAGCTATGAGAGCTTGTTCATGTTCGCTACTGTGAAACACACCTCTTCAACAAATGTTCTTAGATGGTTCTAATGGCTCTGAGCACTATGGGACTTAACAACTATGGACATCAGCTCCCTAGAACTTAGAACTACTTAAACCTAACTAACCGAAGGACATCACCCAGTCATCACGAGGCAGAGAAAATACCTGAACCCGCCGGGAATCGAACCCGGGCGCGGGAAGCGAGAACGCTGCCGCACGACCACGAGCTGCGGACAAGTGATCTTCGATCTTAAGGTATATATTTGATGGGTAATGTTTGCTAGCTGTTTCTTCTTCTTTTGGTCCACACTACGAGGGTTGCCCAGAAAGTATTGCACCGCATTTTTTTATCTCAGCCGAAAACAATGTTACGAATGCGAAACTTTATCTATGTATTATTTGAAGTCTCCTGAGTGAGAGCGTCAAGTTTGTCACTTCCGACAGATAGTGTAACTGCAGGACAGTTTCAAAATGGCGTCTGTAGGTGATATACGTAGCAAGGAACGTACCGTCATTGAATTTCTCGCTGCAGAGAAAGAAACTGTAGGAAATATTCACAAACGCTTCTGCAAAGTCTATGGAGCATCTGCCGTCGACAGAAGTACAGTTAGTCGCTGGGCACGGAAGGGAGGTTATCAGAAGGCGTTTCAGCGGAGTTCAACGATTTTCAGCGGTCGGGGAGACCACCCATGGCTGTCACACTCGACATATTGCAGCGAACCGTCATTCGCGAGGACAGACGCATTACGACTCGGCAGTCGGCGCTGCATCTGTCAATCCGCCAAGGAAGTGTGGACGCAATTATCCGTACTACTGAATAATCAAATGTGTGTGGAAGATGGGGCCCGCGGTGTCCAATGGTGGATCACAAATCGTACAGAAAAAACATTTGTCTTGATTTGTTGAAGCGTTTTGAAGCTGAGGGGGAGGTCTTCTTGTCCCAGATTGTGACTGGTGATGAAACCACAGTTCACCATTTTGAGTCCGAAACAAAACGACAGTCGACGGAATGGCGCCATTTCCACTCTACGCAGAAGAAAAAATTCAAAGCAACTGCTTCCACCGGTAAGGTCTTGACCACAATGTTCTGGGACTGTGAGGGTGTGATTCTCATTGATGTGATGCCAAGAGGCGGTACCATTAAGTCAGTAACATATATCAACACACGGACAAAACTCAAGTCGCGCTTCCGACGACTTCGGTGCCACAGCAACCCAGAAGATGTTTAGCTGCAACACAATAACGCTCGGCCTCTCACAAGTCTGAGGACTGCTGAATACATCGCAAGACGCGGTTGGATAGTATTATCCCATCCACCTTACATCCCAGACCTAGCCACCTCGGACTTCCACTTGTTTGGGCCATTAAAGGATGTCATTCGCGGAAGACATTTTGAGGACGATGAGGTGGTGATTCACACAGTGTAGCATTGGGTCTGCCACCAGGACGAGGATTGGTACCGACAGGGCATACACGCCCTTATTTCGCGCTGGAGGAAGACCACAGAACGCTATGGAGATCACGTGAAAAACTAGGGTGTGTACATAAAACGCCATTTTTTCGTGCGTGTAATTCTCATTATGTTCTATAAAGAACTATTGAAAAAAAATGTGGTGCATTACTTTCTTGGCAATTCTCGTGCCTCGTCTCATCATGTAAACGTGACTCTAACAATTAATTCAATTCAGCCCACACTGCTGCGAATTAACTCCATTAACCCCACTTTCTCAAAATTCTATCGTGCTTCACTCTAAAACGTGTAAATTACTCTTCTTCAAAATGTCAGTCTTCATACACTACACCTTATATCTTCCACAGTAGTGCTGAGATCTCGTCAGCTTAGGTGATTTCAACACGACAGCCGCCGGCACACAGCTACAGTTTGACAACAGTAGATTGGTTGCTGCAGTGCCATTTCATGGGCACCGTGGTCATCGGAGAAGACACCAACTGACTTATTCTTGTGGGAACATGTACAGAGACTAGTTTACGATACCGACATGTTTGCTAGGATTGTCACAGACACGGAAGTAGTACACCAGTCTGCTGGGATTCATGAGCGTGTAAGACTGCCGCTGGCGCTTCACTGGACACTCTTGCCGTCGTCATAGTGGTCGGCATTTTGTACAATTTCTGAAAGGGTACAGTGTATTTGTTATCTATTGTTCCGTACGCTGGCAAACCAGACTGGACAGACTGTGATAAAAGTGTACGTGTTTTATCTGAGGCATGTTGCATTGTTCGTTGTTTCGTGTTGCACATTTTGGTAAATGCATATTAAAGGCTGTTCTTATGTTCTAAAGATATTTTCAATGAAAATAAGGTATGGTAGTATCAAACTGAATACATCAGAAGGCGTCTTTTTGAAGTAATTATATTTTTAAAAAAAGTAAATAAATTAGGATACTTTTTTAAAGTATCGTTCTGAAAGAAAACTGAAACAAGTAAGCTCGTTTTAATATTTTTATTTCCGCGTGAATTCGCGTACTTTCATCTACTTTTCTACATAATTCGCAACAGTATTATGGCATTTATAATAGCGTAGAACCAACTTTTGAATATCATCCTCGTAGAAATCTGCCGTTGATTAGGTAGCAATTGCATAAAACACACTCGAGGAAACTGTTCACATAAAGTCGAAATCGTAAAGCATCTCTTCTCTCTCACTTTTTCGTCAACTTTCTGCACCAAATCTTCACTAAGGGCTAAAGGTCGCGCACTTCGTTCCTCGTCATGCACATTAGAACTGCCAATTTCAGTAGCTGTCATATATTTGTGTACCATCCTGTCGCTCATAATGTTTTCTCAACATGCTTCGACGGATCTGGCGATGCATTTCAAGCGCTCTCACGCCTTTGACACTAATAAAACGAATCACAGCTCGCATATTACAGTCAGCGGGACTCTCAGTGGAGGAGGCTTTTCAGATACACACCAACAAACGTAAACGCGTCTAATACTGGAGGGAATTATGTAGAAAAGTGCAGGCTTTCACGTAAAAATAAAATTGATAAGAAAATTCTACTTGTTTTATTTTTATTGGAAAACGGTACATACTTAAAAAACAATTCTCGTATAGTTGTAATTATCCTGCAACAAGCCACTGGAGAGCACGTGGGCCACTTGTCACTCAGAAAGTATCACCGTACAATCTCTAAAATTTTGTCGGTGGAGTTCCAGTTCACCCGGAATATGAAACTTCCACCGGTTTAGTAAGGAATTACTTTTAGAGTGACAGGTAACTGAAAGATGAATTAGACAAAATTTCTAGTTGTGATGAATGGCAGTTAACTTTAAATGTAACAAACTATAAGTCGGTGCAGCTGAGTACGAAAAATAATCCCGTAATGTTCGAATACAGCATTAGTATCGTGCCACTTGACACAGTCAGGTCAACCAATATCTAGGTAAAACGTTGGAAAGGGATATGAAATGGAACAAGCATAGAAGGACTGTAGTTGGGAAGGCGAATGGTCACTTCGGTTTATCGGAAGAGTTATAGGAAAGTGTGGTTCAACTGTAAAGCAGACGGCATAAGAGCAGTGGGGCGTCCCATCCTTGAGTACTGCTTGTGATTCCCACCAGGTCTGACTGAAAGAAGACATCGAAGCAATTCAGAGGCGGGCTGCTACATTGAAACTTCCTGGCAGCTTAAGACCGTGTGTCGGACCGAGACTCGAACTCGGGACCTTTGCCTTTCGCGGGCAGGTGCTCTACCAACTGAGTTACCCAAGCACGACTCACGACCCGTCCTCACAATTTTACTTCCGCCAGTACCTAGACTCCTACCTTCCAAACTTCACAGAAGTTCTCCTGCGGAAGGTACGAGACGAGGTACTGGCGGAAGTAAAATTGTGAGGACAGGTCCTGAGTCGTGCTTGAGTAGCTCATGGTGGAGCACTTGCCCGGGAAAGGCAAAGGTCCCGAGTTCGAGTCTCGTTCCGGCACACAGTCTTAAGCTGCCAGGAGGTTTCAAAATCAGCACACACTCCGCTGCAGAGTGGAAATTTCATTCTGGGCTGGTAGATTAATTACCAGTAGGTTCGATCAACACGCGAGTGTTACGGAGATGCTGCGGGGACTCAAATGGGAATTTCTGAGGGGAAGACGATGTTCTGCAAACGTTGTGGAACTGTTCGTGCAGATGGTTGTTGTGTTGCAAACGTCCCCATCTGTTGACTCAGGGATCGAGACGTGGCTGCACGATCCGTTGCAGCCATGCGGATAAGATGCCTGTCATCACGACTGCTAGTGATACGAGGCCGTTGGGATCCAGCACGGCGTTCCGTTTTACCCTCCTGAACCCACCGATTCCATATTCTGCTAACAGTCATTGGATATCGACCAACGCCAGCAGCAATGTCGCGATACGATAAACCGCAATCGCGATAGGCTACAATCCGACCTTTATCAAAGTCGGAAACATGATGGTATGCATTTCTCCTCCTTACACGAGGCATCACAACAACGTTTCACCAGCAACGCCGGTCAACTGCTGTTTGTGTATGAGAAATCGGTTGGAAACTTTCCTCATGTCAGCACGTTGTAGGTGTCGCCACCGGCGCCAACCTTGTTTGAATGCTCTGAAAAGATAATCATTTGCATATCACAGCATGTTCTTCCTGTCGGTTAAATTTCGCGTCTGTAGCACGTCATCTTCGTGGTGTAGCAATTTTAATGGCCAGTAGTGTAGTATTTACGAGTGGAACAGGGAAGGAAATGACGATCACTGCGCTAACCGAAAGCATTTGGTTCGCCGACGAGGCCGGAATGACGCCCGAGATGGAAACGTGGACTCTGTGTGGAGGACGGAGCCGAGAGCGTCCGGAATGCGCGCGTGTTTGCTCAGCACACGGCCGCTCCCTGCCCAGCACCACTTCTCTCGCCTGCGCCAGCGTTCGCGGGCCCCTCCAACTCCACACGGCGCTACAGTCCGGCGATACGCCTCGCCAGTCGCCTTCTCAGTCCTTCACGATGACGCCATGCTAAATACCTTACGAACCAGGCAAGCTTAAGGCTTGAAATTACCAGCGGTAAAATGCTCTTATAGGAGCACAAAAAAGGAGAATATGCTCCTGTTTAAAAGACTCTGACTGTAAAGTGGGAGAACCATTGCCTCATTTTACATTTCCCAGCACTTTAAACAATTTTTCCAAAAATTTTGGCACGCGAATATATCCGAGCTCTTTTTAACATGCAGCTCACCTCTCGATCCCGCTGGCGCCACTAACTGCAACTCGATCACACCCATTATTCCATCTCTGTAAGTCGCTCATAACCATCTTCTCCCATTTGCGCATTCTCACTCCTCATTCAACCGAGATCATTGCAATTATCTCTTTGTGGCCCTCTAACTGTCACTGTCTTCTGTCTCTCCTGGCTCATACATTCTGACCTACTGCTATTGTCTCCTCTCACTGTCATTGTGTCGCTTCTGTTCTCCCTTATTGCTAGTATCTCCTTCGTTCATTCATTATCACTGCTACTGCCTCTTCCCACCCTCACTGTATCCTCCTCCCTCGTTGTCATTATCATAGACTCTGTCTCTCATTATTACTGGCTCTCATTGACTTCCACTTTCTCCTTCTCTTTATTCATCTCTTATTGGCACTGTCTCCTTCACTCTTATCCTAGCAATGTTCTAGCACTGTCAACTATGTTCCACTGGCACTGTGTCCCTCTCTTCCTCTCACTCTCCCACTGTCTCATTTGCTATTGTCTATCGCAACCACTGTCCACTATTTTCCAATCTTTAGTACTTTTCCGTCCCTTTTCGCACTGGTACTGTCTTCTTCACTCTCAGCGCACTCAGCACAAAAAAACCACGAGTATGTTGACATGTCAAAAGTTTCGTGAAATTTTTTAAAGGTACCAAGGAAGGTAAAATAAGGCAGCTGGTACCGCAATTTCTTTTTCTTTTTATGGCTCCGATAGGGGTATTTTTCCGTCGGTTCCTTTTTTTTTCCCTGCTACAGAAGAGCATGGAGCAGGCCACGCACATGAAAGGAACTTTATTGGTCAGTAATTTCATTTAGTGGAAATAACGTGAAACTAATTTTACACCTCAGATCGGATTTTACGTACACAAAAATTTTGCATGTACTTCAATACTACAACATGGGGTTTTCACAAACTTTCTGATGTTAACGGAGACTCTTTACAACATATTTCTCCGTGCTACATCGCTTTACAAACAAAGTGTTCACCTCACACCTGATTCCACGTGCGTATTTTACCTGTATAAGTAGGGTCACTTTGAACCTCTGTATTTCGGAAATGGATCAAGACATCAACAAAATTTTCAAGACTGTTCTGTACTCAAACATGATATTTTTCGACTTTTCTGATGAATCGCCTATGGACTAAATGGTTTTCCGTTAGCCCCTGCAGACATACCATAGTCCACATATAATGCAAAAATAACCACCCGATTTATTCTCTTTCCCTAAAGTGGAGGATGTATGTAATATTCAAACTTTAACCCTGTGCCATAAGATGCTTAAATTAAGATCATTTGCGTATACAACTGGTCCCTAGCCCATGGCTCCCTACCTCTGTCATCGTTTTGAAACATATTAGGTAGCGCATGTTGCCGTATGCGTACCGATACTAACTGATGTACTGCTACTGGTGCAGTGATGAAAAGGGCTTTGTGACACCTTGTAAGCCCCTGGCTACAATAATACTAGCAAATGACATAAAAGTTTGTTTTACGAATGTGGCCTACACCATTTACGTAAAGTTGCTCCTTTCTCCCTGGCACTGTCGCTTGTAGATATGAAACGTTTCATCAGTATATATTGTTCGACAATGAGGGAATGTGTGCTATTATACCGACGAAGGTAACGCAATTCTCGTAAAATCAACTTTATTCTGTTGGCACGCGTGGTGCATTCAGCCCTTTTGAGGCAAACTGAGGAGCTACTTGACTGAGAAGTAGCGGCTCCGGTGTCGTAAACTGACTTACGCCCGGGAGAGCGGTGTGCTGATGAAATGCCCCTCCATATCCGCATCCAGTGACACCTGTGGGCTGACGATGACACGGCGGCCGGCCAGTACCGTTGGGCTTTCATGGCCTGTTCGGGAGGAGTTCTTTTATATCGTTGGATCCCAACAAGCTCTTTCTGCGGCAACCGCCAGCGATCGCGCGCCGCTTACGAAAGACCACCGGCACCACACCACGAGAAGCAGTTTACAACTTCCATCTGAGAGCTTGGGAGACACTTCAGTGGCAGGTTAAAAGCTTGACCTACCATTTTAGTCGTTGGCTGTACTAATGCCGTGCAACGGCGCTCAGGTTGAAAGGGTGTTGCTTGACTTAAGGAAATAATTTGAAACCGCCTCACACGGCTGTCTAATGGGAAAACGCGAGCTTGCCCATTATCGTATGAGATTTACTACTGGATTCAGTACTTCCTTGTAGCTACAGCTCATTGTGTCGCTCTTGCCGAAATAGAATCTACAGACGTAAAGGTAATTTCTGGGGTACGCTAAGGAAATGTGCTAGGACAGTTACTGTTCACAATGTATATCAATCATCGAGCAGAAATCGTCGGAAGCTCTTTAAGACTGTCCGAGATGATGTGGTTGTCTGTATGAAAGTAGCAACGCTATAAAACAACATTTATTTGTCAAACGACCACAGAGGATCGATGAATGGTGCATTCTCTGGCCGTTTACACTGAACCTAAATAAATGTAACATTTTGCTCATGCACAGGAAACGAAATCCACTGCTGTACATCTACACTGCGAATGACAAATTGCTGGAAACGTTATTTGCCGTAAAATATCTAGGAGTAGCTATCCAGAGCGACTTAAGTGGAATGACCATTTAAAAGAAATAGCAGGAAAAGAAGACGCCAGATTTAGATTCATAGGAAGAATCTTAAGGAAATATAATTCATCACCGAAAGACGTGGCTTACAATGTGCTTGTCCCACCGATTACTGAGTATTTTTCAACAATCTGCGACTCTTATCAGGTAGGACCAATAGAAGAGATAGAGAAGCTCCATCGGAGAGCGGCGTGTTTCGTCATTGGATCGACAAGTCGGCAAGAGAGAGAGAGCGTTACGAAGATCCTCAACAAACTCCAGCGGCAGACGCTACAAGGGAGGTGTTGCGCATCGCTGAGAGGTTTTCTGTTGACATTTCAAGGGAATACTATCCGGGAAGCGTCGGACAACATATTATTTTTTTTTCAACATACACCAAACGATTGACCACAACGAGAAAATTCTAGAAATTAGAGCTGATACAGAGGTTTACCGACTATCATTCTTTCCACAGGGAACAGGGAAAGGGAGATCGGTTAGTGGTACCAGAAGTACCCTCCGCCATACACGGTCAGGCAGTATGCGGAGTACCGACGTAGATGTAGAACTCCAGCACAGAGTTTCTCTGGCGGATAGTTTGCACAGGACGCTGCTGTCAGTATAGAGTTCTTACCTCTACTGAGCTCTGGGACAACTTAGTCTTTGTTCTTTGCAGATGTAGTGCTTATTAGCTGAAAATATGTTCTTTGTATATAGTGGACTAACCCACTGGTATATGAAGATACATTCATCTTGGTTAATATTGAGGTCTTTTGAATACATTATCGGAGTGACAGGGTGTTTCAAATATTTACTATCAAAAACAGCCTTGATCACAATTCTTTTTAATTACATGTGACAATTTTTAAAAAGTCATTGCTATTACTTACGTTGCATGCCAGTCTTATAAACAAATAAAAAGAATGAAAATGGAAGGAATTTAAAATTATAATACTATGAGCCGTGGTGTCAAAAATAAAGGGATGTGAATTAGCAATATGCAGTCTAAAAGCATATAAGCAAACATTCTAAAACAGATAGTCAGTCATAAAATAATGTTTGGTGAAATAAAATTACAAAATAAAGTTAAAATAGTTCCTAAAAGTCTTAATAATTTTAAAAACGAAGGACAGAAGAGTGAACATTCTAAAGCAGATGATCGAAAAGCTCAAAGAAATGTTTGTCTTTGAATTGAAGTTGTTCGTTTAAAACAGACCTGTAGGTCTGAAGATAACCACAGTAGTGGTCGAAACCGGTCACCGTAATAAATAAATTGTGATCATGACTGTTTTAGATAGCTAATATTAAAGTGATGTCATTAACAAATATTTAATCAGGTCAGACGATTTACTGTTCTTCTGATTTGAAAATCATGCAACTCTCATTATTTCACCTACGCTATCTGATCGAAAGAATCTACACTTCTCCTTTATCACGTCTTCAGCTCCGCAGCGAACTCTTTCAATGAGGTGTCTGAATGTTTTGCTGCAGCCCATTTTTCCGCAAGAGCCGAAACAAGATAAGTTTGTGACATCGGAGACGAGGATCTGAAGCGCAGTCGACGTTCTAAATCATCACAAAGGTGTCCCATTGGATTCATGTCGGGACTCCGAGAAGACCAGTCCATTTCAGTAATGTTATTGATCACAAATCATTGCCTCACGGATGATACTCTATGAGAGACTGCCTTGTAATGCTTTACCAACACTCATCGTCTCCGAAATTTTCGCCTACTGTGCACACAACACAGTATCATTACAAAACTAGCGCAATAACGGGACTACACCCTAATCACGAAAAATATCCACATATCGCAATATCACCTCGTCTATACCTCACTGTTGACGACACACATGATAGCAAGTAGTGTTGTGCAGGAGTTTCACCAAACCTACTCTCTTTCAGCGAATAGCCACACGGTGTAACGTGATTCATCGCGCTCCACTACAGTAACAGTTGCAGCAAATGACGTCTGTGTGTTAGTGCCCATGGGAAAGGTCACTTGTTGCAATGACCGTACCCTCAAAAATTCAAATGGCTCTGAGCACTATGGGACTTAACATCTGAGGTCATCAGTCCACTAGAACTTACAACTACTTAAATCTAACTAACCTAAGGACATCACACACATCCATGCCCGAGGCAGGATTCGAACCTGCGACCGTAGCGGTCGCGCTGTTCCAGACTGAAGCGCCTAGAACCGCTCGGCCTCAGCGGCCAGCCCGTACCCTCATACAGGTGCAATTTTTGACAGTGTAAGATTGTGAAAGCAGTTGTTTGTCTCGTTTACAGAGCTCGTACAAGGCTCTGAATACTGGCAGCACGATTGTCACCAACAGCGTCTAACATATTCTCTTCCGGATAATGATTTACATCGGCCAGTACCTCTCATTCTAACATGGAAAGATCTGATTTCTTATAAGCTACTATGTACAAATGTAACACTACTGTTATATGATTGCCGTCCTTGCGAGAACACATGAGAACAGAGCGATTGTGTCACTCTTCCGTTCATTGCTTTGGATTTTTCTCACGTTCTGCTTCCATTATGAACCGCAGCGTCAGATACGCGTCTGTGATGACCAAAATAATAATTCCTTAACAGATTCCCAATTTTTTTATTCTTCTGTATGGTATTCAGCTCAGTAACGTGGAAGCATGATTTATCAAGCTGATTGTGCGACAGTTATCCCATGTATTTGCCCTTGCTCTCTTGGAGATTGTGTAGATATTGCTCTTCCGAAAGTTCGGTGGTATATCTTCAGTAAACGCACTAACTTGAATAGCCACTTGGTTGAAGCTTCGCCCAACGGTTTTTTTAATCATCACGGTTTGATGCAGCCCTGATGTCTTAAGTGATGTCCTATCACCAAACATATAACTTCTTCTTGTCAGTGTTTACCATGTATTCCTTCCCTCATCGATTCTGCGGAGGACCTCCGTGTTCCTTTCCTGATAAGATCATCTAATTGTCAACATTTTTCTGTACCACCACATTTCAGATGCTCTTCTGTTACGGATTTCACACAATCTAAGTTTCAGTACCATACAATGCTGTGCTCCATACGTATTTTCTCAGGAGTTCATTCCTCAAAGTAAGGTCTATGCTCGATACTAACAGACTTCTCTTGGCCAGGAACGCCCGTTCCACCAGTGCTAGCCTGCTTCTTGTGTCCTCCTTGTTCCGTACGTCATGGGTTCTTTTGTGGCCTAGGTAGCAGAATTCCTAAACTACATCTACTTCGTGATCAACAATCCTGAAGTAAATTTTCTCGCTGTTCACATTTTTGCTACTTCTCATTACTTTCGATTTACTCTTAATCCATGTTCTGTTCAGCATATCTTGTAATTCCTCTTCACTGCCACTGAGGATAGCAAAGTTGTCAGATAATCTTATCATTGATACTCTTTCACCCTTAATTTTTCTTTTACTCTCGAACGTTTCTTCCATTTCCATCATTGCTTCTTCGGTGTATAGATTGAATAGTAAGGATGAAAGACTACATTACTGTCTTACATCCTTCTTAATCCGATCACTTTGTTCTTGGTCTTCCACTATTATTGTTCCCTCTTGGTCCGTGTAGATATTGTATATTACCCTTTTTTCCCTACAGCTTCCCTATTTTTTTCAGAATTTCGAACATCTTGAACCATTTTACACTGTCGAACGCTTTTTCCTAGTCGACACGATCTATGAAGATGTCCTGATTTTTCTTTATTCTTGCTTCCATTATCAATTGCAATGTTAGAATTGCCTCTCTGGTGCCTTTACCTTTCCTAAAGCCAAACTGATCGTCATCTCACACATTCTCAATTTTCTGTTCCAATGTTTTGTATATTACTCTTGTCAGTAACTTGTAGGCATGAATTGTTAAGCTGATCGTGCGATAATTCTGGCACTTGTCGGCTGTTGCAATCCTCGAAATTTTGTGGATGAAAATCAGGTGATATATTACCAGATTCAAAGATTCTGCAACCAACACTAACGGTGATGTTGTTACCACTTCCTCCAATGATTTTAGAAATTTCGATGGAACGGTATCTATCCATTCTGCCTTATTCGATGTTAACTCTTCCAAAGCTTTTTTAAATTACTATTCTAATACTGTATCCTTTATCTCTTCTATATCGACTCTTGTTTCTTCTTCTATAATGTCATCAGACAAGTCGTCCCCCTCATAGGGGCCTTCAATATACTCTTACTCATTCAACCTATCCACTCTGTCCTCTGCGCTTAACAGTGAAATTCCCATTGCTCCATCTTTGCATTTAATTTCAGCTGAGGTTGTTCTGAATTTCCTATTTGCTGTATCTGTCTTTCCGACAGTCACTTCATTTTCGATTTCTTCACATTTTTCATGTAGCCATTTAGCCTTACCTTCCCTGCACTTTTTGTTTATTTCATTCGTAAGTGTCCTATATTTCTGTATTCCTGAATTTCCCTGAACATTTTTATACTTTCTCCTTTCATGGATCAGCTGTAGTACTTCTTGTGTTACTCATGGTTCCTTCGAAGTTACCTTCTTTGTACCGATGGTTTTCTTTTCAACTTCCGTGATTGCCATTTTTGGAGATTTCGATTCCTCTTCAACCGCAATGCCTACTGAGTTATTCCTTATTGCAATATCTATAGCCTAATCTTCATCACTACTACTTTGCTATCTCTTTCTCCTCTCTCATTTCTAGTACCAAGCCCGTATTCCCTAGTAACTCTTTCATCTACTCCATCAACTATAACTGCACTCCAGTCCCTCAGGACTCTCGGATTTTCATTTTCCTTTACGTACTGAGTATCCCTTTCAATATCCTCATATACTTTGTCTCTTCATCTTCAGCTTGCTTCGTCAGCATATATACCTGAACTATGGTGTTGGTTTGCTGTCGATTCTGATGAGAACAACCCTATCACTGAAGTGTTGACAGTAACTCACTCTCTGCCCTAACTAGCTATTCATAACGAATCCTACTCCCGTTATACCATTTTCCTTGTCTTTTATCCGTTTTATTTCACTGGCATCTAAACTGAGCCTTGTCATCTCCCTTTTAAGATTTTATAGCTTCCCTACCACTCTCAAACTTCTGACATTCCACGCTCCTTATGTCTCTTAAATTGGCACCCATTTTTTCTGCTATCATATGGAAGTCGTCTACATACACATCACACCTACTCGTTCTAAACTAGTTATAAGTACATTTATGTAAAGCTGTCTTAAAAAAATTCTTTCGTGCTCTGAACTCAAAAGGGGAAACGTGTTTCTAGAAAAGCGGCTGAATCGACCAAACGCAATGCAAACTCCTCAACCCCTCTACTCCCCTTTCTACCCACCCCCACCCCCTCCCAGATATCCGTTTCATAATGATTGATCCCTTCGCTTCGTGCTTCTGTTCCGGCTATATCGAAAGGCGAAGACTGATGTGCTGTACCTTCTGTCTTTTATTTGACAACTGAAAATTTCATTTCAGTTGAAAAGGAGGTGACGTATATGGTAATATTTCAGGGAAAGCGTGCTTTTTTGAGGATTTTTTTAGCGTTTCTCAACTTTGAAGAGCCGAAAAAGCCAGACCGTGATTGCGTTAACAACTTCATTTGAACAGCAGTTTAAAGACGCAACCATTCACTAGTTACAGGCGGATTTTCGTCGATTTTCGATTAGTCGTTTTGTCGTAATGATGGCGGATTTAGATTGACACAATCCGTGTAATGGCGATGTAATGTGAACAAAACGGAAAGTGTAAGTTTAAGCTGTGTTGTTGCCTTTCATAGCTGTTACGCTTTTATGCACGTAAATCTCCACAAAGCGCTTATATCACATGTTTGATTGCTCCTCGTGCTTGTTGATGCTATTTTGCCGGAGTTACAAATGGAAGTTCCATTCCATTTTTCACTATTGCAGTGTTACATCAGGGGATCCCGTCAGGTAAAAAAACAATCTAGCTACTATTCGTTGTTATCTACTCGTATGAAATAGTCCTCGTGACATAATTTGTGAACTCGAGTGAAACCATGCATAATTTACGGAGTTATGAAAAATTCGTGGTGATCGGCTCACAAGCTTATTCTGAAGCCAGAGAAGACAGTTCCGTATCAAAGCCAGTAAAGAGATCTTATGAGTGTCTCAGTAATAGTGAAAGTCCAATGAAGCGAATTTCAAGAGACTATAGGAAACTATCATTGTCACAAAGACTTCTGGCATGCGACAGAAATTTACACTGGAAGAGACATAAGAAGGAAAATCTACGACTTACAAGTTGAAAAACAACTCCCAGCAGTAGCAGTCATATAGGAAAAATGAAGTGGAAGACATTGTTGATGTGAGTGGAACCACCGTTTACCGCGCTATCCGGAAACTAGGCATCAGATACAAAAAGTTCAACATAATACCTATTCTGAGGGAAAATAGCCGAGTAGTAGGGGAAAGAGTTCTTGTGGGAAATGAGACACTTGCGAAACACTAGCTGGATTTTTTATTACAATGATAAGAGTTAGTGTGGTGCAAATCATTCCAAGAAGCTTGGAAGGCAGGAGCAAAAAATGCTTTGTGCATAAGACAATGTATACGATTATCACAGAACAAGTGTTCAAGAGTGGAATAACTGGAAACGAGGAAATCAAACACCGTTCGGTTGTGGAAAAGTATTATAATGTGCGGCTTTGGGAGCGAAGATTGGTTCATGCAAAATGCTGGATTTTATTTTACTGGGTAAAGAGGAGGTGCAGATTATCACTCTGCGATCAATACCAGACACTAATAAGAATAGTTGAGGAACTCTCTCAAAAAATTACCAAACACATCTCCGACTGTTATAGATAAGGCTCCTTATCACACTTTGTTAAGTCTAGTATGGCGGCATTCAGGTATGAATTGGAGTAAAGGTTGTAATACTGAATTGGTGGAAAGCAATAATGTGTAGCTCCCATCTAATTCCACAATATACGAGGAATTTACCAATGCAGGTCAACTGGAAATTGTAAGACTGCGCTTCAGATGAAAAGAATACTTTTTTGGAAGCTGTATTGGGCTCAGCGTATAAGGAAATTAAATTTCTGTGGTTGCCAGCGAAACGCTGCTAATTCAACCTCATCGAACTTATTTCGCCCTTTGTCAAGAATAGGGTAACAACGGAGAACAAAAAATTAAAGTTAAGTGATGTTACACAGTTTTACGCCCCGCTCTGGAAGGTTGGGTTGTTTGGGGGAAAGAGACCAAACTGCGAGGTCATCGGTCTCATCGGATTAGGGAAGGACGGGGAAGGAAGTCGGCCTTGCCCTTTCAAAGGAACCATCCCGGCATTTGCCTGGAGCGATTTAGGGAAATCACGGAAAACCTAAATGAGGATGGCCGGACGCGTGATTGAACCGTCGTCCTCCCGAATGCGAGTCCAGTGTGCTAACCACTGCGCCACCTCGCTCGGTACTCTGGATGGTGTTCCCCAAAGTTTACAGGAGGAATTCAGTGAGTCATGAGTAGAAATTTGAAAACAGGCATGTACAAAGCGCCCACCGTCTTGACACAGCAATATCACGTGTACTGATCCAAGCAGACGACAGCAACAGTAGCAGCGGGACTTCAGCGAGCAGGAAATGCGGTTGAGGTGGATTTTATTTCATTAATCATTCTTTCCTGCAAAATTTATTCGAGCTAATCGGTCTTTCCTTTACTGGTGAAATGTATAATACGTTTCGTTGTTCATTTATTGAGCTGCAATTTTCCATTTTACTGCCCTGTACTCGCAGCAACAACTGAACGCAGCCATGCCGTGTAATGTGAGCACGAAGGTGCCATTCTTCGCTGGTGAATAGGCGCTTCCCACGACAACAGTGCCTGCGTGCTGGTATGATAGGTACGTTTCACCACAGTCCCGCAGAGACTGCACCTACTAACGCATTGTTTTGCGAACTCTTAACAGACAAACAGGTGCAGTATTGATTAGTAATGGCACACGATGAAACCAACAAAAATTTAAGCTTTAGACTCGTGCTTTCTTTCTCGTAATAGCTAGTACAATAAGCACAGTCACATCGTCTTGCATTGACTAATCGGAAAATAACAAAAATCGGCCTGCAACTACGAGAAGCTAATTTTTCTTCCAACTAAGGTCTGGCTTGTATGACTCCTGAAAACTGACACGCACCATAACACGCTCGAAATGAATGCATTTTCTTAAATACAATGGTGTCCAAAATTAAAGTATCAAACTGAAATTTTATAAGGTTGCGCTTACTTTGCTCAGAACAGTATAAAGAAGTGACAGTAAAGTAGAGACATAGAATGTAAACAGCTGCAACATGCATAACGGTAGACAAAAATGTTTTTTGTTTCTTCCAATTTAACTGATTTGCACACATATTCCGCCAATTAGTTAATGTGCCAGGTGTGGGGTGTAGCCACCTTTGGCGGCATTATAGGCCTGTCAACGACAGGGCTTGCTGCGAAAAATATCATCAATCTCATACTGAGGCAATAACGCCCACTCTTCCTGCAGACCTGCTCCAAGTCTTGGAGAGTGGTTTCTGGATATTGACGTGATGCAACCCATCTCCCTGTGCACTCCGTGCAATATCTTCTGTTTCCAAGAAAACATCAAGATCGAGCATTATCGTCCATCAAGAGGAAGTCTGGGCCCGCAGCTCCTCGCTACAACCGCACTTGAGGTCTCAAGGTCTCTTCACGATACCTGGCAGCAGTTAAACCTTGCCTACTCATTCGTACAGTTTCACGAAGAGGCGCTCGAGTGGTCAAAATAACTCCTGCTCACACCATTAGAGATTCTCCTCAATATCGGTCCCTCACCAATCACTCTCCAGACCACATCGGGACTCTTCTGCGAAAAGAACATGGGCCCAATTTTCGACCATCCAGGTGGCATGTTGACGACTCCACTCAAGACGTTCCCATCTGTGAAGCAGGTCTCCGACGACTGAGGGCCCTCTACCAAAGCACTCTGTACACCGTTTGCCTCGACACAGCACGTCCAGTGGATTCTGCGAGTTTAGAAGCCTATTTCCGTGCAGTACTAAGGTGGTACCACCGTGACCTTACAGCCAAGGGACGGTCCTCTCTTACTGATGTCATACATGGTCGACCCTGTCCTGGTCCTCGGGACACAAGTTCGGTCTCTATAAACTGTCGCCACATCCGAGACACAGAACGATTCTCAATAGGCCACTGGGTGACATCAGTTTGCGACTGTCCTGCTTCCATCCTTCCTATGGCGCTCCACCGCAGAGAGTCTGTTACTTTTCTTCTCTGTGCCATGCTGCACCGTCTGCGACCGTGTACACAGCGATTGTGGATATGGAACTACCCGGAAAACACTACCCCGTTTGACAGATGCTCTGATGTCATCACTGGAGTGGTTGTTCCTTACCGGGAATAGCACTTTCCATGCAGAAAATGATCTTACGGACATCTGTTGATAGTTTGTATGATTAAATCATGAATTACACACAGTATGGGAAAATAGCGGTTTGTTCTTTAATTTTGAACACCAGCTTATTACCAAGTATGTCCCTAGTTCAATCCCCATGCCCATGCACTTTCTACACCAGACACAGACATTATCCTTGTTTCAGTCCCTTAGTTATTCCGAAGGTCTTTCTAGAAATTTCTTTCTCTACTTCATTCACACACTCTACCGATTCGTAGAGGTTAATGGTGTCTTACATACGTTTTTGGCGATTCTCCTGACTTGTCTAGGTTGGGAATGGCAGTATATTTTTTGAGCTTAGATACATAAGTTCCGCTCTGCTAAAATTTCCACTCTATGGGTTAAACTTCGTTATTAAATATCTTGCCTAGATATTCATACAGAACACTTGGGCCATACGCCGTTGACTCTATTTGTACATTTGCAGGTTCTGGTGATTTCTCCATTACTATATGTGTAGCAACCTTTGTATCTCTTTCGTTGTTATTTTCTCTACTTTACCATCCTGAATCTCCCGATCTCGCACTTTATTTTCTCATACTATGTCCATTATTTTATTAGCAGTCCTTTAAAATGGTTCTCCCACTTCATCAGACTGAGAATTTGCAGGTTTGCTCCTTATTTTACCGCTTTCCCCAGCCTGCACTCAAATAAAAGTAGAATTTTCCACGATACCCACAGGGTACTGCATGTCATTACGAAATGTATAACAGATCACTATTGTGAGTGGACCATCTAGTGTCCCCTAGGATGGCTTTCTGTCCATAGTCTGTCTCCTACCAGAAACAGCAATAAAATGCTGGGAATCGCATACTTTCCGATTCAGTGTTAATGGAAAACATGGCAAAATATCGTGCAAAATGTATCGGCGCATACTGTATACCTCACATCATTCTTTACTAGAAATACAAACAATTGCTTCGATCAAAACATAGCATCATAGGTACGTGGGAACAGATTAACCAAGAGTCTGGAGATCTTCCTCCCAAATCGAGCCTGCCCTGCACCGCCAGCGAACATCACTTACGATTGGAAAAGCAGCAATTCCAGCGACCTGTTTTCTGCTCTGACACCAACCTGAGCCGGCTGGCTACAACAGACGTATGCTAATCTTCACTCAGAATAAGACCAGTGTCGGCTTCACATTTGTGACAGCCTTGGCGCTGTTCATGTGGAACAAAGTAATTCTGGTACTGGGTCCCTTCACCTTCATCATTAACAACGCAAACACAACATTATGTTGAGAACGTTTCTCTTGAGACACTGTGTTTACGTATAGTTAAGGAAAGACATGAAATAGAGGGTAGAAATCATACGATTCAAGTCACTTAGATGAACCTATCCCTCATCATCTTACAATAAGCAATAAATTCAACTACACTTTATTTAGAAACATGTGTTTGTATTGTGAAGTATCGTGCGATAGGCAATTCCGATAAATTAGAAGTATCTGGAGGATCGCTCCTTGAACGCGGTTACCTACCTTTAGCCGATTCTGCGCTAGCAGTTGGCTATCCGAGAGCACATCTCACGGGCCGACTAAGAGCTTCTGAGTTCCACTAATCGGTCCGGGATAAAGTGTTCGCTCGCCTTTTCACCAACAGTGAGTGAATCACCTCAGTAACATCACCGTGGCTGTAACTAACTCTCCGTTGTGCCCTTTTTCCTTATGATAATAGCACCGTGGCATCATGGGAACGACTCTGCGGAGTTTTTAAGATGCGAAGAAGGATATAAACTTCGAGGGGTTCGGTTATGCTTGCACGGGTAACGTAACTGGTTGCGAGTAGCTTGCGAATGGCTGTATTCAGGATGAGGCTTTAAGCTTCAGATAGTCAGTAATATATGCTACACTTGAATGATATGAGCTACGTTTTGCTCAGTTCTTAGTTGAGAATTTCATTTGTCCACTTTTACAGCTAGAACAGGCAGAAGTAAATCAACAATAACTTAATAGCTCCAGCTGTAAACTGTTCGTGCACCAGACCTATAACCATGATTAATGCTGTAAATACAAAAAGTATGTCACGCCACATAACAAATTCTTTTTCCCCAGCATCCTTGCGATAGGTCAGTGTCTGGATTTAGTCTTTCAAAGATAAAAATGTTTCACTACAAGCAAAATTAACATGATCTCTCCTATCGTGGCCATCAGCCGCCACATATGTGTAAAAACGCTCTTGTCGTAGATAGGAAACGTTGGAAACTTGTGTAGATGGAAATTAACTTAGAAATTATGCGCAGAATAGTTTAGTCACGTCACGTTCCTTAGCTTGTTAATATCTCATGAATCTAACGTGATAAACACCTCAATGAACAATATTTGCGTTGTTAATGATTTCAATGAACATGACTCATCTGGCAAGATAAAATATCATTACAGCCTTTCAGACGTAAGTAACGCTATGGTGCCAATTACGAAACATGAAAAATAGGAATCCATTACATTTCATCTACATTACCATACGGAACAATGAAACGTATCCATGGAATATGCTGTTGTAACCCAACCATTTCTATGTTAAGGATGCCTACGTTTATGATAGCTGTGGTCCTATAGGCATATTAGTTCTTGTCAGAATGACGACAGAAGAGAGCGTGTGATGGATACGTATTGATCAAGTTTTGTTTATACCTTAATATTAAGTAGTTTTGATATACGTCAGTAACCTCTCGTGCTGACAGTTTTAATGAGGGCGCTGGCAGTTTGTTGTGAAATTGTTTAAAACTTTAGAGGCATAAATGTGATATCGCAGGAAGTAGGTCCATCACCTTTATCCCACTTGTTTATGATTCTGTGCGAGATGAAAGATCCTGTGCGAGATGAAAGAAGCACGGAATTCATTCACCGTTACTCATGAAAATTGTAAAATGCTAATTTCTTCAACCCCTGTCAACAGGATCATTACAGATGTAAAAGAGCTATACATAGCAATACATGTACGTGACGAGCAAGGTTGTGAAGCATGGAAAAGACCCGCCGTGGTTCAACAGCCGAGTTAGAAAGTTGCTACGAAAGCAATGACAAGCTAGTAACATATTTAAACCAAATAAAAGCTATGTTAAAAACAAAAGCTAAAAAAAGCTTAAATGAGCATGAAGAGAGCAATGAGAGATGTTTTCAATGAATATGAAAATAAATTTTTTCTTATCGATCGAATAAAAAATCCTAACACACTTCGAGCTCAGTGAACAAAGGACGATGACGGAACGAAGACGGAAATGCTGAATCCAATTTTAGGAATGTTTCACCGCTGAAGATAGCACTGAATCACTGCGCAAACACAGAAATGACAGAAACTGAGATAAGTGGTTGCAACATCCGTACATATTTACAAAAATTTGTGTTCCATACCTCCACCTCAAATACTGGACCGATTTCAACCAAAACGAAGTGCAGCCCACCATGTGCGAATACCCATATTTCATTCATCCAGTATTTGAGAATAAGAGCACTTAGTAACTTACAACAAATTTTACACTTAATTTCAGACCTTTAAGTAACACTTTCTCACTGACAACACGAAAATGATAGGATAAAAGTTTACCGATTTCGCTTACTACATTTTTGCTCTTCATGTAGTAAAAGTGACGCATCACTTGTAATTTATTACTCCTTTACTACTAACACTATTCTAAACACACTTTGCAGTTAGTATTCACATATACCACTGAAAGTACCTGCTAAACGATAACACTGTACGATAAGTTCAAATGGTTCAAATGACTCTAAGCACTATGGGACTTAACATTTCAGGTCATTAGTCCCCTAGACTTATAACTTCTTAAACCTAACTAACCTAAGGACATAACACACATCCATTCCCGAGGCTGGATTCGAACCTGTGACCGTAGCAGCAGCGCGGTCCCGGATTGAAGCGTGTAGAAACGCTCGGCCACAACGGCTGGCTCTACGATAAGTATGACAGGAGATATGACGGTATGAACACTGAGATGCGTGAAAAATTGGTGCATCGTATATGAAATTTAAATTCGTTACTTATTTGCCACTAACTCTATACAGTTCACAGTGAGTATTCACATATGAAGCTCAATGTGACTACAAAATTCTATCATCATACGACATACAGTTCAAGAGAATGTCCTTAATACATACTGAGCTTCGTGAAAACAAACCTCCAGGGCTAAATTCTCTAAAGGTAGAGGTGAAATGTATGTACAAATAAGTTTGAAATATGCTGGGTATTTGTGACATGTGCGTATACGGACAACGCTGCGGGTAAAAACTGCTCCTATACCATTGGATCGATTTCAACCCAATCTGGTACATATTGCTTACTGTAGGGACGGAAATAACTGTGGGGGTAAGCACCAGCAACATCCAATTGGAGTGAGGGATGATAATGTGGAGAGAGAAGGGGGAGAGGAAGAGATGGCCAGAAAGACGGGAATGGGGATATGGACACAGACGTTGCGGCAAGAGGAGATGGACAAAGTGAGGGGAAGGGGGAAATGGATGGAGAAGCAGAGGAGCGGGACAAATAAAGGGGGAGAAGAACAGAAAGAGAAAGGTGAGGGTGAGATAGAGCAGCCTTACAGGGAGGGGGGGGGGGGGGTGATGATGATGTTTTGCTTGTGGGGCGCACAAATGCGCTGTTAGCAGCGCCCGTACAAATTCTCAATCTTTGCACCAATCTCGCCACTTTCACGAATGATGATGAAATGATGAGCATAACACAAACACCCAGTCCCCGGGGGCAGAAAATGCCCAATCGGAGGAGGAGGGAGGACGAGCTTATGTACAGAAGGGGAGGAGCAGATAGACAAGAGAGGAGGGAGTAGCAGATAGTGCGGGGGATAGAAGTAGACGGACACAGTACGTGTTAGAGAAAGTGCGTACAGAGGAGAGGGCGAAAGAGAAGGAGAGAAAGAGGGCGGAAGAAATGAACAGAGAAAGGCAGAAGCACTAATAGAATTGAAATACACTGAAGCGCCAAAGAAACTGACTTAGGCATGCGTATTCAAGTATAGAGTTATGTAACAGCCAGAATACGGCGCTGCAGTCGGCAACGCCTATATAAGACAGCAAGTGTCTGGTGCAGTTGTTAGATCGGTTACTGCTGCTGCAGTAGCAGGTTATCAAGGTTTAAGTGAGTTTGAACGTGGTGTTATAGTCGTCGCACGAGCGATGGGACACACCATCTCCGAGGTAGCGATGAAGTGGAGATTTGGCGTACGACCATTTCACGAGTGTTCCGTGAATATCAGATATCTGGTAAAACATCAGATCTCTGACATCCCTGAGTCTGGAAAAAGATCCTGCAAGAACGGGACCAAATTATACTGAAGAGAATCGTTCACCGTGACAGAAGTTCAACCCTTCCGCAAAGTGCTGCAGATTTCAATGCTAAGCCATCAACAAGTGTCAGCATGCGAACCATTCAAAGAAACATAAATGACATGGGCTTTCGGAGTCGAAGGGCCACCGTGTGCCCTTGATGACAGCACGACACAAAGGTTTACACCTCGCTTGTACCTCCAACACCGACGTGGGACTGTTGATTACCGGATACATGTTGCCTGGTCGTACGAGTCTCGTTTCAAATTTTATAGAGCGGATGGACCTGTACAGGTATGGAGAGAAGCTCATCAAACCATGGACCCTGCATGTCAGCAGGGGACTGTTCAAGCTGGTGGAGGCTCTGTAATGGTTTGATGTGGGTGCAGTTGGAGTTACATGGGACCCCTGATACGTCTAGATACGACTCTGACAGGTGAGACCTAAGTAAGTGTCCTGTCTGATCACTTTCATCCTTTCATGTCCATTGTACATTCCGACGGACTTCGGCAATTCCAGCAGGACAGTGCGGCACCTCACACGTCTATAATTGCTGCAGAGTGGCTCCAGGAACAGAGTTTAAATACTTCCGCTGGCCACCAAACTCTCGAGACATGAAATTTATTGAGCGTATATGGGATGCCTTGCAACGTGCTGTTCAGAAGCTGTCTCCACCCCCTCGTACTTTTACGGATTTATGGTGTCAGTTCCCTCCAGCACTACTTCAGACATTAGTCGAGTCCATGCAACGTCGTGTTGCTGCACTTCTGCTCTCACGCGGGGACCCTACACGATATTAGGCAGGTATACCAGTTTCTTTGGCTCTTCAGTGTAAATACATACACTGGCAGCGCATTCTACTCAGACAGTATAAAATAAATTAAGTAGCCCAAAAGAGTGACGGCATCATTGCCTGATGAAATATCTTAAAATTCTGTTTCCTTGACCGAAAACGCCTTTGCCCATCCCCTCTTTCTCCCTCTCCTCTCTTTGTAGCAAGTGTTTGCTGTCAGTCGTTAGCGCAAAGAAGAGTTCCAAGCGATTCGAAAACGGGTCACCTTATACCAGTTCTCAAGAATGGTCGACAGATGTTCATAATTATAAGTACAGGCTGGTGACGCCAATCTGCTGTGAGACTGTGGGACATGTTTTATGCTAGCGTATTATGACCTCTATGGAGAACGAAAATCTTGTTCTTTAGCAGAAACATGGATACTATAAACCACGACGCTGGGAAACTGAACTACCTCTAATTTGTTTGTTTGCGTGGCCATCTTCCGCAGCAGCTGTTATAGTCACTTAATTTTCGTATTTTTGTCTTAAGTTTACTGTAACTAACTCAAGCGTATTTTCCTTCTATTTTTCAGATTCCTTTTGGTTTTGAAACTTCCTGGCGTATTAAAACTGTGTGCCGGACCGAGAGTCGAACACGAACGACTTTTTGTTTTATTTATAAAGCATGTAAGTAGCGTGTTTGTATGTTGGCAGCGCTATAGCCTGTGTTAATATCGCTGACAGCGCTCTGCGCCCTCGGCAAGAGAGTCTGTGGTTGCATCGATTAACAGTAAGCGACAGAGAAGTGTATGGACATGTTTTTTCTTACTGGAGACTTTGTGTTGGTAGGACATGCATTGTAAAGTGAGAAGCAAGGAAATCTAAAATGAGGATGGATGTTAGTAATGTTTAGGTTGTGGAATTATTGACAACTACGTAATTTTAGAAACTAGATGTAACATGAATAAGGTAAAATTTTCTAAATACATTTTTTGCTCTTCAACAAAATATTTCTTTTGCTAACCATATGCCTCCTAGTAGTTACAGTCTGTAGTAGTTTGACTCTTTTTATGTAGCTGGCTGTGGTTGCTGCTTGCTGTAATTGCTGTAGATCATGTTATGAAAGTTTTCTGAGAGGAAAGTGACTTATAAAAAAAGGGGGGTTTGTGACTGAAATGAGTTTAGGCAATTAACAGAGGTGGAGCTAGTTTCATATTCCTTTAATTTCATATTTTTTGTGCTTTTATTATTGTTAGGATTTCTTGCAATTCAGGCCATTCTTTTGTGTTAATTATTGGAAGTCATGTTGTCACTATATAGGAGTCAGATTGCGTTGGGCTTGTGTATTTTCGGCAATAAATGAATAGACTAAGCTTGAGCTGTCTTTGTCAGGAAAAATTCTGTAGATCAGTGTTTAAATGATAAAAATAAGTAAAGACATAGCTTCAAGCACCTTCCTTCGTCACTCTTGAAAGACGGATACACACGTCTTGGTATGTATAGATAGAACCATATATTCTTATAAAACTGGCGTAAGATTTACTCACTATTTTTTCCCCTTGTTCAAATGTTCTGCAAACCACTGCTTTTTCTTTCGTTGTTAGTGGAGACTTAGTTAGGAAGAAAATTGGTTACACCTTCTCTTTTAGCAGTTTCTCGAGTTTTTAGAACCGACGTTTTCTTACAGTGCATTAATGATTTTCCCACTTCGTCTCACTTTAGTAAAACTTCAGAATTCAACACTGCTGTATTTCACGTGTTCAGCACTCAGCATAGTGTTTATCCTATGAATATATTGTTTTGTTCGATAAAGTAAGAAAAAACTAATAAATGTTCAGCATGTAGCCGTATTTAGAATTTAATATGTGACTTGAATGTAAAATGACTCATTCTACGTCATTATGATTTACCGTGCAAATGATCCATGGATCATGAAGCTAAATGATGCAAGATATCCTGAATTCTCAGATGAGTATGTATAAGATATAGGGAGAGAAAATTCATAGTAAGGGGAGCGATCAAAAAGTTTACGTTGGAGGGCACTGCTCAACCCCGCTAAGCCGTAGCGCGACTCCGATGCGGGTATATAAGCACCTACATACAGGCAATGGATTAGTGTGGGATTCATGTCATTTCCGGCTTGCGTGCAGCGAATGTGGATACATGAACCATGGACACGTTTTACCAAATGTGTCCAAACAGGACAAACGTGGTGTTAACCTTTTCTTGACGAATGAAGGACAATCACTGGTAGACATCCATTGCAGAATAAAGAATATATATCGCCCTGCATGTCTATCGAAAATCACCGTTGTGGATTGGTGAGCCAAGTTCCGTACCGGGCGTGATTGAACACAAGATTCCATTTGCTCTGGGAGAGTAGCCTCACCCATTATGGACAAGTGGAAGAAACTCGAGCACCCACCATGTAGTCCCCATGCAACTATAACGACTTAGGTCCCTTAAAAAGTCTTGAGAGGTGAAAGGTCTGTGCCGGACGACGACGTTCAGCAGGGAGTTACCGAATTCCTCACGCAGCAGGACTCAGCGGTTTGGTGCGTCGGTGGTATCGATCAGAGCAATAATACCACCGTGAGCTTAAGGCCCATGGTCCGTGCCTGACCAAGGCACAAACGCAAAGTTCTTACTGAAATTTAATCAAATTACGAAAACAGACGCCCTTATGGGGGTTTCGCGATAATCTCACATTTGATTTCAACATCTGGGCCTTAGTAACCAACAAAATTGCAACATTCTGATATCTTTGATGATATTAACATAAAATCGAGAGCTAAGTCTTCAACGTCTGTACAACGCCACTATCCAGAAACCAGTGTCCTGCGGGCCACATCGCCTAACAGCTGCACGTTCAACAGCGGTGACGGAGGGGGTGGTTCGCCAACCTGACAGAGCCAATACTCGTGCCTTCGCGATCTCTCTGGCCTGACTTGCCCCTTTTGTCTTTGCCAGACTTGTTCGCGCTGGGGATTGGTACTACTCTACCACAGAACCGCTCTACTCATTCGAAGCAACAATCTCTGACTAAAGCTTTTTGCTACATAATTTCTCACTCATACAGCCCAGGTCGCACAAGGGAAAGGATGCAGGGAAATAAATAAAGAAACGCTGTTTGGTCCATTCTCTCCTGTTTGTTACCAACTGATTTATTTCTGCAGGTAAAAACCCTCTCTCTATTAATTCCCTTGTACCGGAAATTTAATGAGAAAAATATGGAACGGTAGAACAAGTTCCGTTTCAAATCAGCTGACGATGTCGGGTGTAAGTGCTAGATGAAGAGTTTGGCACAGGACAGGAATATGCAGCGTACTGTATCGAACCAGTCAGAAGACTGATGACAAAAAAAATTCTACTTTTGTATTTGATCATTATGGCCTCGATTTTTCACGAAGTCTGGAGTTATGGCCTCATTCACCATTCGGTGTTCTCCTCTACCAACCTGCTCGTGGTAGTGGCGGTGGTTAGACCAGATTGGTGGCTTCAAAGTCAGAGACTGAGACAGAGTGGAGTGGGGAGTGCAGAGGTGGTGCTCCGTACCAGCCGGCCGCAAGCCGCCATTCCTGCACACCCTGCTAAACGCGCTCATTGTTCGCCGCGGCGTTGCGCCCCGCTCTCTTAAAAATGACCCTAACCACAACTTAGTTTTGTTAAAGTGTTTCTCGCGGTGCGCACGTCGCGGGTTTAAATTGCGGCCCATCGCATCGGGAACGTGACAAATTGCGCGGCCCGGCGGCTGCGGCCAAATGAGAGGCACGGAGCGGCCCCGGCCACCACCTGTCATTTCCAGGCCCGCGCATGCGCACCAGGGCCGCGCATGCGCACCACGGCCGTGCCGTTCGATTCTCGACGCCTCCTACCGGCTCCATCGACTTACACCATGTGACACTGACGATGGGACAACATCACTCTACGTGTATTCTGACAATTTTATTATATTCATTCAGTAATTGTGTTCTTGACAACAACTGGTAAAATGAACTGAAGATCTGGTCAGAGCGGCAGCAGCAACAGAGAAGGCAAGGTATTAATGTAGTCTGATTAAAATTATTTGATACTTGGGACTTCACACGTTGGATCCTCAGATCAGAACGCTCAACGTCACGCCTGAACCGTTCACCGTTGCGAAACTGCCACAATTAGTTCACATCCAATTCCTTGTGCGACTTTCTTTCTTGATACGTGTGGATCCCAAATTCTGGGTCTGGCCCTTTAATTTCGAATTTCATCAAACTTGATAACCACACGAAACACAAACCCGTACGCGTCCATCCGCATGGTACGATTTGAAACGAGACTCGTCCTACCAGGCAAAACGTTTTCAATCATCAACAGTCCAATATCGGTGTTACAGGGCCAAGGTGAGGCGTAAAACTTTGTGTCGTGCTGTCATCAACGTTTCACGAGTGGGCCTTCGGCTCTGAAAGCCCTTATTGATTATGTTTCGTTGAATGGTTCGCACGCTGACACTTGTTGATGGCTCAGCATTGAAGTATGCAGTAACTTGCGTAAGGGTTGCACTTCTGTCACGTGTAACGGTCCTCTTCCGTTGCCTTTGGTCCTTTTCTTGCAGATATTTTCCGGCCGCAACGATGTCGGAGATTCGATATTTTGCCGGATTCCTGACATTCGCGGTACACTCGTGAAATAGTCGTACGGGAAAATCCCCACTTCATTGCTACCTCGGAGATGCTGTGTCCCAACGCCTGTGCGCCGACTGTAACCCCACATTCAAACTTACTTAAATCTTGATAAAATTTCTCTGTAGCAACAATAACCGATCTAACAACTGCACCAGACACTTGGTGCCTTATATAGGCGTTGCCGACCGCAGCGCCGTATTCTGTCTGTTTAAATATTTCTGTATTTGAATACGCATACCCATACCAGTTTCTTCGGCGCTTCAGTGTGGTTTCATCAAACAGCAAATATCTTTCCCTAATTCGCGTAACGTAATATTGAGAAAATCAGTAAATATATTGTAGTGCACTGTTTCTAAAGTAGCCTATGCTCTTCCCCAAGATTCAAGCTATATACGTACCAAATTTAACCGAAATCGGTTGAACCGGTTAGTCGTTAAAACGTAACAGAGATCTACTTTCGCATTGATGGTACTAGTATGGATAACACTTTATAGCACGATATATTTTTCGTGAACCGATTTTCAAGAAATAAATCCGTATGGTGCCCCAAACTATGCTCAAGTAACCTCTCAACTCGATGAAAATTCATCTAGTAGTTTTGGAGATTCTACATCTACATCTAGATCCATACTCCGCAAGCCACCTGACGGTGTCTGGCGGAGGGTACCCTGAGTACCTCTATCGGTTCTCCCTTCTATTCCAGTCTCGTATTGTTCGTGGGAAGAAGGATTGTCGGCATGCTTCTGTGTGGGCTCTAATCTCTCTGGTTTTATCCTCATGGTCTCTTCGCGAGATATACGTAGGAGGGAGCAATATACTGCTTGACTCTTCGGTGAAGATATGTTCTCCAAACTTCAACAAAATCCCGTACCCAGCTACTGAGCGTCTCTCCTGCAGAGTCTTCCACTGGAGTTTATCTATCATCTGCGTAACACTTTCGCGATTACTAAATGATCCAGTAACGAAGCACGCAGGCTCTCCGTTGAATCTTCTCTATCTCTTTTATCAACCCTATCTGGTACGGATCCCACACTGCTGAGCAGTATTCAAGCAGTGGGAGAGCAAGCGTACTGTAACCTACTTCCTTTGTTGTTGGATTGCATTTCCTTAGGATTCTTCCAATGAATCTCAGTCTGGCATCTGCTTTACCGACGATCAACTTTATACGATCATTCCATTTTAAATCACTCCTAATGCGTACTCCTATTTATTTATGGAATTAACTGCTTCCAGTTGCTGACCTGATATTTTGTAGCTACATGATAAGGGAACTATCTTTCTATGTATTCGCAGCACATTACACTTGTCTACATTGAGATTCAATTGCCATTCCCTGCACCATGCGTCAATTCGCTGCAGATCCTCCTGCATTTGAGTGCAATTTTCCATTGTTACAATCTCTCGATACACCACAGCATCATCCGCAAAAAGCCTCACTGAACTTCCGACGTCATCCATAAGGTCATTTATGTATATTGTGAATAGCAACGGTCCTATGACACTCCCATGTGTCACACCTGAAATCACTCTTACTTCGGAAGACTTCTCTCCATTGAGAATGACATGCTGCGTTTTGTCATTTAGGAACTCTTCAATCCAATCACACAATTAGTCTGATAGTCCATATGCTCTTACTTTTTTCATTAAACGAATGTGGGGAACTGTGTCGAACGCCTTGCAGAAGTCAAGAAACACGGCATCTACCTATGAACCCGTGTCTATGGCCCTCTGAGTCTCGTGGACGAATAGCGCGAGCTGGGTTTCACACGACTGTCTTTTTCGAAACCCATGCTGATTCCTACAGAGTAGATTTCTAGTCTCCAGAAAAGTCATTACACCCGAACATAATACGTGTTCCAAAATTCTGCAACTGATCGACGTTAGAGATATAGGTCTATAGTTCTGCACATCTGTTCGACGTTCCTTCTTGAAAACGGGGATGAACTGTGCCCTTTTTCAATCCTTTGGAACGCTACGCTCTTCCAGAGACCTACGGTGCACCGCTGCAAGAAGGGGGGCAAGTTCCTTCGCGTACTCTGTGTACAATCGAGCTGGTATCCCATCAGGTCGAGCGGCCTTTCCTCTTTTGAGCGATTTTACTTGTTTCTCTATCCCTCTGTCGTCAATTTCGATATCTACCATTTTGTCATCAGTGCGACAATCTAGAGAAGGAACTAACTGCAGTCTTCCTCTGTGAAACAGCTTTGGAAAAAGACATTTAGTATTTTGGCCTTTAGTCTGTCATCCTCTGTTTCAGTACCATTTTGGTCACAGAGTGTCTGGACATTTTGTTTTGGTCCACCTACCGCTTTGACATAAGACCAAAATTTCTTAGGATTTTCTGCCAAGTCAGTACATTGAACTTTACTTTCGAATTCATTGAACGCCTCTCGCATAGCCCTCTTCACACTACATTTCGCTTCGCGTAATTTTTGCTTGTCTGCAAAGCTATAGCTATGTTTATGTTTGCTGTGAAGCTGCCTTTGCTTCCGCAGCAGTTTCCTAACTCGGTTGTTGTACCACGGTGGCTCTTTTCAATCTCTTACGGTGTTGCTTGGCACATACTCATCTAACGCATATTGTACGATGGTTTTGAACTTTGTCCACTGATCCTCAACACTATCTGTACTTGAGACAAAACTCTTGTGTTGAGCCGTCAGGCACTCTGTAATCTGCTTTTTGTCACATTTTCTAAACAGAAAAATCTTCCTACCTTTTTTAATATTTCTATTTACTGCTGAAATCATCGACGCAGTAGCCGCTTTACGATCGCTTATTCCCTGTTCTGCGTTAACTGTTTCAAATAGTTCGGGTCTGTTTGTCACCAGAAGGTCTAATATGTTATCGCCACGAGTCGGTTCTCTGTTTAACTGCTCAATGTAGTTTTCAGATAAAGCACTTAAAAAATTTCACTGGATTCTTTGTACCTGCCACCCGTTATAAACGTTTGAGTCTCCCAGTCTATATCCGGCAAATCACAATCTCCACCCAGAACTATAACATGGTGGGGAAATCTACTCGAAATATTTTCCAAATTATCCTTCAGGTGCTCAGCCACAACAGCTGATGAGCCAGGGGGCCTATAGAGACATCCAATTACCATGTCTGAGCCTGCTTTAACCGTGACTTTCACCCAAATTATTTCACATTTCGGATCACCTTCAATTTCCTTCGATACTATTGCACTTCATATCGCTATAAACACGCCACCCCTTCAATGTCCTGCCTGTCTCTGCGGTATACATTCCAATCTGAGTCTAGGATTTCATTACTGTTTACGTCTGGTTTCAGCCAACTTTCTGTCCCTAGTACTATATAGGTGTTGTGACCGTTTATTAATGAGAGCAATTCTGGGACCTTTGTGTAGACGCTCCTGCAGTTTACTATTAGCACATTAATATTGTTATTCCCTGTTGCATTTTGCCGACACCTACCTTGCCGCATATCAGGAGGCGTCTTGTCGGGCCTAGGGAGGGAATTCTCTAACCTAAAAAACCCACATGTGCACTCCACACGTACTCCGCTACCCTTGTAGCCGCTTCCGGCGTGTAGTGCACGCCTGACCTATTCAGGGGGACCCTATATTTCTCCACCCGATAGCGGAGGTCGAGAAATTTGCACCCCAGATCTCTGCAGAATCGTCTGAACCTCTGGTTTAAGCCTTTCACTCGGCTCCAAACCAGAGGACCGCGATCGGTTCTGGGAACTATACTACACATAGTTAGCTCTGATTCCACCCCGCGAGCGAGGCTTTCCGCCTTCACCAATTCCGCCAACCGCCTATACGAACTGAGGATGTCCTCTGAACCCAGACGGCAGGAGTCACTGGTGCCGACATGAGCAACAATTTGCAGTCGGGTGCACCCAGTGCTCTCTATCGCCGCCGGCAGGGCCGCCTCCACGTCTCGGATGAGACCCCCCGGCGAGCACACAGAGTGAACACTGGCCTTCTTCCCCGACCTTTCCGCTATTTCCCTAAGGGGCTCCATCACCCGCCTAACGTTGGAGCTCCCAATAACTAATAAACCCCTCCCCCCGTGTGCCTGCTCGCACCTTGCTGAAGGAGCGGCCACATGTCCACTCACAGGCAGAGCGGGCGATGCCACATGGCCACCCTCCACATTGACCCTCCGCCTCGTGCGCCGCGGACGCCGCTGAACCCGCCACTCCCCTTGGGGAAAGGGTGGCCCAACCGCGCCCGGTACCCGCGAAGATGTCTCGACAGCAGGGACAGTGGGTGAAGCATGTAAACCCTGGGGTGTACCATGCGACGCACCAGACTCCCCACTGCCGCTACACTCCGAGGCAGCAGCCTGAAGACGGCTGACCGCGGCCATCAACACGTTCAGCTGTTCGCCAACAGTGGCCAGCTCCTCCTGCGTCCGTACATAGCAGTCACACATCCTATCCATTCTAAGAAATCAATTTACTGTAGAAAGTTAATCAACTTTTAACTAGACTGCTAATTCACTAAGGGCGGCTGATTGTTGACTAAACTGTGGTTGCTAGCCACTTCTTGTAGAAAACAATGGAAATAGCACTACCTGTCTGTGGACTGTATTGAAAACAAACACTAGCACTACTGGCACTATGGCTGACTAAAGGGACTCTCTCTGACTGTATTCAAAACAAACACGAAATCTATGGAACACTATTACTAGCGCTCGACAATTAAAGCTTCCTAAAAGCAAAAACACACGGATGAAGAAGTGACAAGTAAGAAAAATACAGTTAATACTTAAATTAAGGTAGCTCGCTGCACAGCAGACGTGAAGCAGACGGCAGTTACGACGACACTGACTGAGATTTGCGTGTTCAAACAGAGAACAGGCATATGCGGCGGTTTTAGATACAGCTTAAACTCACGATACATTTTTCTACCGGAATCCTATTTTTATGAAATAAAGACAGTACGGTGCCGCAAGCTACGCTCAGGTTACCTGTAAAAATCTCATGAAAATGCGTCTAGTAGTTTTGAAAATAGGCGTCTTAAATATTCAAAATTCGGATGACAGCACTTTCACCTCTAGTCCCTTAATTACTAACGAGCTGATCTGCATCTCCTTGTTCCCAACCATAAAAAATTTTTGCATGTAACTGAACGAAGAGGAGCTTGGTGGCACAGCATGTGAAGTAGTTACTACAACGTGGATTCTGTTGGACTATGGAAGCACCCACGATGTTTTCTGGAGGCGCAATTCGCCTATTATGGAAGATCATGAGCATCGACATCCTTATGTCCTTGTAGGTGAATTACTTGCAGATGGTCTGCGCTTGAGCTTACCGGCTGGGTACCCGTATCTGAAGATCAGAATGTGAGGAACGCATTTCGGAAGACGAATTGCATTCCGTCGGTCTCCACCAAGAAGTCTTTGACACATCTGCGCAGCCAACTTTCTAGGAATTGGATTTACTGTTAACAGAGGTCTTGAGCCATGTGGTGCCTGGAAAGCATGTAATGCAGCTAAAGGCACTCATACCCCAAATTAACTTTTCTTGTTTGCAAGGGAAGAAATTTTCAGTTTTATTAATACATTGGCTTTACCCTGTCACATATTGTTGTGGCTCAGTCTGTTTAAATGGAAAAGAAAGAAAAGGGAAAGCACACGTTTCTAATATGTTTGGGAATTGAATATACGTCGTTATCTCCTTCTCTCCGCTGACTCTGTCCATCTCCTCAGGCTCTTTCGTTATTAATCCCCTCATTCTTCCTCCCCTCTCTCTCTCTCTGTTCACCTTCTCCTCCGCCAACTGCTCCTGCCCCCCGCACTCTACTCCTCTCTCAGTCCATCGTTCCCTGCCCCTTTCCTGTCCAACTTCTCTCCCTTTCTCTCCATCTCCTCCAGTCCGCTCTCTCTGTCGATCTCCTTTGCGTTTTCTTTGTCAATTTCCTCCCACCCCTCTGTTAGTCTGCTCTTCCCTCATTTAACATTGCAAATTCAGATTCTGTAGTAGTATTCTATTCAAAACCATAAGCCATTAATAAAACAACCCTGTTTGCTAACAACGTTTCACTCTTCCGTATTTTACGTATACAAATTAAAAAGTATATAGTCTACATTTATCTTAAACATTTACTACATGTAAAAATTTGAAGCAAATTGGAAAGGAATATTTTGGTAACAATGTCTTCCCTCTGTATACTACACACACACACACACACACACACACACACACACACACACACACACACACGTGTGTGTGTGCGTGTGTGCCGGCCGCGGTGGTCTAGCGGTTCTAGGCGCTCAGTCCGGAACCGCGTGACTGCTACGGTCGCAGGTTCGAATCCTGCCTCGGGCATGGATGTGTGTGATGTCCTTAGGTTAGTTAGGTTTAAGTAGTTCTAAGTTCTAGGGGACTGATGACCACAGATGTTAAGTCCCATAGCGCTCAGAGCCATTTGAACCATTTTTTTGTGTGCGTGTGTGTGTGTGTGATATGGGCAGAGTGGCTGATCCATGTGTTTAGTGGAGACAAGGCTGCAACTCCCTTGATGTCAGGAAGTTGCCAGGTTCTTTTAGCGAGCGGAAAAGACATATGTATTTCAGAGGCACGACTGTCTGGGAAGCATAACAGCCTTCTTTCAGGAACTGGAAATGGTCGGCCTGGAAAGATTAGATCTCTGCATAAATGAGGGACTGTGGTTCCCAGGTGAATCATAGTTTGCGGTATACTAGGCCGTAGATGATTCCTTTTGAATAGAGTTGGGTCTCACAGTGTATTCATTTAAACAAAGTAGGATTGCGTTGGAAAAGGGAGAATCTGTATGGCTTCCACCTCAATGTATGCTCTGCCAATCAAACACCATCCCTTTTCTGATTTGTGTTGGTTATTTATTTTTTTGTTTAACGTTTATCAGTTCACTGTAGTCGTAATAAGTATTAATAAAACTTGAAAACTTAAAATACGCCACTGTTCTCATTCATACTCCATTAACTATTCACTGTTATTTTGTTGTGGTGGTACATAGGTACACCAGAAATTTAAGGTTCGATGTTATTAAATTAAAAAAATTGATTACTAATTTCAGTTCTGAAATTGACTTCAGACATACGCAACAGAAGTGCCTTGAATAAATTGACTAGTTTCATATGTAAAAATGAAGGGTGTAGCTCACGATTTGAAGGTTACTGAGAAGGTAATACTTTTCTTTATGTGAAGATAATAACATTTGGCATCATTCAGACATATATCTGTGATTATAGCAAGCAACGGCTTGCATAGGTACCTAAATCCACACCTGTATTGGAATGAAACGTTGCGTCAAAATTTCAAAGCAATCGGTCAAGAACTTTCGGAGAAACATGATTTTGAACAATCGAACATTAACGTTTTTATTTACACAGATGTATTTCGGATTTGGTGCTTTCATGATTGCTGTTCTGCACGTCAAATATCTTGTGATTAAGTGTGATCTTGTACAGTAAGCCTTCCGACAGCCTATTTAATCGATAGGTTGTCATATCCCACGTTTGGGTTTTGGACGCTAGTGTCTTACGTGTGTGTGGTTTTGGAGTACACGGGCACTCAACGTCGAGTTATCAGCCCCCTGTAGTGTCTTACTGTATGTCTTCCATACTGCTGGTTGGTTCGCCAGGGGCCGAAGTCTACGACTGCTGAGCAACCTACCGCCTCCCGGCAGATGCACGCCTCAGCCGGTAAGGATCACAGAGGTCGCAGACACGGCGCCGGCACATCCGTGTGAGGCGCCCGGGACCCCGCGGCGTTGTCGGCGCGCCATGTCGACGCCGGAAGCGCCAACTGTCGACCGAGGCGCGGCTCCACGTACTGCATAATGGACGCCTGTTGATTTCTTTTCATGACTGAGACAATAGCGGCGAGAAGCTCCGTTAGGATTCAATTATCACCCCTACTGATTATCTTAAGTGCCCGTCCGGCTTCGAGCGGACATGTGTACTCCAAATCGCAGTCAATTTACGTCAACCGCCTCGACGCCGACTTGCGGAGACCTGGTGCAAAATTCCGTCGCGTGACAAGGAGGCTGTTAAAGGCACCTATCGCCTACAAAAAGAGCACGAGCGGCACTAATAACAAACGAAGCAGTTGATTCAGGTGGAGACACAAATTATATAACGAACGGCTGTAGAACAACAGAGTATAACCTCTTTCCAAGACCTACACTATATAACATCCACGATATATATATATATATATATATATATATATATATATATATATATATATATATATATATATATATATTATTACGAGTGGAATATGAACGTGTGGAAAATTACGTAACTCAATAATATTCATTCAATCATGTAATTATTTCTTAAAAAGATGATAATTATGTAAAACAGAGACAATATTTATTTCACATTCTTTGTTAACCTATGTCATTCTTTTCTTTTGTTTTGTACCCTTTTGTCGTCTTCTTCTGATGTACGTCGCTGACGAAAGACGCGAATGGATTTGAGGTATGTTGAATGAAAAACATTTAATGTAAAATTATTGTACTTTTGTGTTCATTTGCTGGTAACAAATATAGAACCAATTGCGTTAAAACTATTTATGATTAATTATTGAAACACCACTTTCTCTTTTAATTATAATTTCGTATTAATTGTTTTATCATAACTGCAAGAAGCGCAGCCATTGTTAGTTGCGATTATACAGCAACTTAGTCTGTACTTCTAGTTGAAAATAGCATGGGTTTGTGTTAAACTAGTTTGCAAAACAATTTAATAATTTTTTTTGTTGGTGGCATCAATTTAAATGATTAATTATTTATTGAGCAAAGGAAAATCTTAATTAAAAAAGAAATCCTCTATCTTTTGTTGGCCGCCATCCTAACTTTTATCACAGCGGCAAATTTAAATTACTTGAACCTGCAAACAATATTCCAATGTGTAAGAAATAAATATGCACCGGTGGCGGTGAACTCTATTTATAAAAGAAAAAATTAATCGAATCAGACTGCACTTTCTAAGAGAGTGCTGATGGTATTTATTGTTGAACAACATTTCATTGCTGATGTATGGGGCCAAAATTAAACTACGCACGAATCACGGAGAAAAATATTTCTGGTAGCATACGTCAGTGTTGTGTGCGGGTGGTATTCAGTGGTTCCTTTTCATGATCAATTTGCTAAGAATAATTAAATCCATCGAAGACAAAAAATATAAAAGCTCTGATGTACGATCTGTAATTTTAGTGATATGAACGCAACTTACAGTCAACGTTATTACACTACGTCAGGTGGAATTCTTGTGCAATTTGAACAAAATAATTATCCGGGAGAAGTTGTAGTATGAATAATGCATTATACATGTGTATAATATTGTCAGTATCATTTACAAAATCAAATCAATGCAGCTTGAAAGTATCGTATCATCCATATTCATTGCATTTGTCCATGTTGATGATACGCAAAAACCGCCACAACTACACTTCCTCTGTCTCCCCCCCCCCCCCTTTCCGGTCTCTCTCTCTCTCTCTCTCTCTTTCTCTCTATCTCTATATCTCTCGAACGTTTATCCAGTCTGCATCTTATCCAATGCGTTTCTTACAGAGCAGATCCTTATATTATCTTCAGTGTGCATCTATAGCATAGGCAGATGGGCGCAGCGGTTCGTGACTTTCAAACTGTGAAGTTGCTGCGGTGGAATTGTGAACACGACGCTGTCAAGATAAACTTTTAAAACCATGTCAAAGGCCGCTGTATGGTCCAAATAAGTAAGGTGATACCATTTTTGGCAAAACACTTTTCGACTTTTCTAACGTAATCACTTCTGTCTTACTTTAGCAGCCCTGACTAGAATAGCATCATCCTCTACAATTTTCTTTTAATACTCATAAATATTGGGTGTTCTTGTGATCAAGATATTTTGTTTACTGCTCTCTGTGTAATATCACTCGCTTTGACCATTATATGGCTAGCCTTGTCATTTTCAATTGAAGCTTTATCTAAAGCCAATTTTATAACAGTGGCGAGAGAGGTAGCCACCTTATTATCTAATTGTTGCGTTTATTGATAGTTTATGGCTTTGCTTAACAGCATCAACTGTGATTGGCTGAACGCAATGTTTGTCAGATTACTAACACGTTCAGAAAATGTGAAACTAAGCTGACGCTAGTCAAAATGAGTGTAGAATGCCTACTCTACTTTTGTCTACGTTTCCTAAGTTTCTTACTGTGACCTTCACTAATCTGCTGGGCTGTTTCACCTACACTTGAATTAACAAAATTGGTCGGCTTGTCAAACGTACGAACATCAAAAACCGTAACAGCTTTAAAGTAGGTACTCTATGCAAGAGTATTTGTTCTATCCTTAACAATGTGGCACCTTTTAATTTCGTTTGAAATAATGACTTTAGCACATCTGTACATCGCTGTAGATGCATGTTCAAAATGATTAACTTCTATCTACGTATGTACATAGGACGGAATAACTTTTTCAGGCAGTTCTTATTAAACATAATATATAAGGTGGTTTTCATTATTTTACATTTTAGTTTGTAAAAATCCCAAGCCACTCTTATCATTACCAATTAGGCAAGTTGCAATTAAAATCACTCCACCATTGGTACACCAACCGTAACAGATCTTTAGATACAGAAAAAACAGTCTTGGCTGCACAAGATAGTTTTACTTAATCTTCACATGTGACGCATTTCGCCCCTTCTAAGCATCATCAGACAATTACAGACTTGTGTGTGTACAGCTTGCTATTAAAGACAACATAAATTAAAAATTACAAAAGGAAGAGATACATTGTTTGGACTATGGAGTCCAGGGCCATATTTGCGTTCCAGGGGGTGGTGAGGGTTATAAATTTCAACTCATAAAATATTGCCTCATGACTGAGCTTACAGATAAAAGCTGTTGCTAATCGTGACCGAGGTATCGAGCGTAATTAGAAGTCCCATTGAACTGGGATGTAACCGCCAGATAGCCACTAATAATGCTTCAAACATCACCGATTAAATGTTTCCTGCTCGTAACCGAGTCGTCAAAAGTGATTAAGAGTCCCAAAGAACTGGGAGGCAACAGGCAGATAGCCAATGTCAATGCTTCATTACATCACCTAGAAGCAACACGAAAAAATCTAATGACAGTAGGAAAAAAGGAAGCTACTAAGGCGTGCAAGGGGAACCTAACTTAGGGAAAGAGGCAAATTCAGTGAACGGAAAAAATTCACAAGTGCAAAATACACTCAAAATACACTCATATCATGGCTACCTTAATACACCTTTCGTAGCTGAATGGATACGAATAGGAACAAAGAACCAGCTAACAAGTTTAGTAAAAATATGAAGCAACGAAGCCATAAGCAACGCTAAAGAGGAAAATTGATTGTAACAATGATAACTTACCCGTGAAGAAACCGCCCCATGAACACAAGTACGGTTTGTTTACAACACTGGAGACACATGATGTCATGTTGGCAACTAGACTGCCAAGCAAATGTCCAGGCCCCATGAAACCTTACCCTTCGGCAGAACAGACGCCATGCATTCATATACTTTTAATTACGTTCGACACTTCGGTCACAATTGGGAAGAGGTTTTACCGGTAAGCTCAATTCTGGTGCAGTATTTTGTGAGTTGAAAGCTTTACCATCCCATAAAAAACAAATATGGCCTTGTACCCCAAACGCGTCACACATGAAGATTAAATAAACCTGTCTTGTGCAATCAAGACTGCTCTTTCTGTATCAAAAAATCTGTTACGATTGGTGTACCACCACCACAACCGTAGTCATGGTGTGGAGTGATTTTAATTAACAAAAACTATCACGCTCGAAAATGTTCCTTTGGTACATCACGTGTTCGCACCTTCCACGAGTTTCAGATAAGGATACGTTCAGCATTGCCGAACATGATCGTTTTGGTGACCCAGGTTTTATGGTTTAGGGAGACATAATGTTTCAAGGGCGTATCGTTCTCCTAATGTTTGAAGACGGTATACTCTCCGGTAAAAGCTACTGTGACACTGTGATCCTTCCCGATTCATTCGGATCTAGCTTCATTTTTAGGAACCATAATGCACGATCGCATCTAACAGCGGCGACTGAAGTGTAATTATTGTCTTTATTTCTGTTCATCTCATTGTGTATTTCTTTTATTTATTTTCTATACTACACTGTAGCTGTTCTCTCTACATGTTGTCCAAGTTCCATCGACCTTGTTACTTGGCAGTGACACACCAGGCGAGAGCTAAGCTACTTTCGTCGTTAATTTTTGGATAATAGCATATATATGTATGCACGTAAAAGTCTTTAATGACCTTAATTTGTCGAAATCTTCTCAGCAGCTGCATTTTGTTTGAATGGTAACTGCATTACATTGCCTTGTAGAACACTGTCTGAATATGGTGACAAAAAAAAGTAACAGAATGAGGGGTTTGATGACCATGGACAACAAGTAACAGATTCTCTACGTCTACGTTTACATATCACCGTATGGAACATGGAGGACGATACTTTGTACAACTGCTAGTAATTTACTTTCCTGTTCCACTCTCAAATAGATCGAGGCAGAAACGACCGTCTATATGTCTCTGTACGGGCCCTAATTTCTCTTATCTTACCTTTGTGGTCCTTACAAAAAACGGGTGTTGACGACGGTAAAATCGTCCCGGGTCAGCTTCAAATGCCGGTTCTCTCAGTTACTGCAATACTGCCTCGCGGAAAGAGCATCGTCTTCCTTCCAGGAATGCCCACTTGAGTTCACGAAGCCTCTGTGAAATACATGCGTGTTGAACGACCCCAACGGTAACAAATCTAGCAGTTCGCCTTTCAATTGCTTCGACGTTTTCTTTCAATCAGTTCTGGTGGGAAACCCAAGCACTCGAGCAGTAGACAGGACAGGCTGTCCTAAAGATGAACAACTTTTTTCCTAAAATTCTCTCAATATGCAGAAGTCGACCATTCGCCTTCGTTATGTGCTTGTTTCCTTTTTTTTGCAGTTTACGCCAGAATACTGAATCTATGTGACTGTGTCAAGTAACACACTACTAATGCATTCCCACTCATTAACTTACATTTTTCTGCATTACTTGCCATTCATCACACCAACTAAAAATCTCGTCTATCTATGAACGATTACTCAACGTGACACCTTCCCGTACAACAGTATCATCAGCAGATTACAGTTCAAACTATCCGGGTGATTAGTTATCTATACAGAGAATCTTTGTCACTTTGATTATACCAATCTTTCAGCAAAACCTCCCTGAAAGAAATTGGGTTCAAACAGAGCAGAAAATAAAACTGTTACTCTTTTCCTTTAGCCAGTTCTGAAACCCGGCGCCATTCAGGGACGACCAGCCAGCGCATCTAATATAGTGTCAGTTGGACAACATTATTCTGTGTAGTGTTATTACTCGTGTTCGACGATTGGTTCCCAAATAAGGAAGCAATCCCAGTTCGCTCACGCAATTTTTAAAACTATTGCTGAATCGACTAGCATAACAAAGCGTTTTGTTTTTTTTATAGATTTACATTTCCTCAAGCGAGAACGCATCCGTGCAGCTTCCACAGTAACGACACACTCCGTCAATAGGTGGACCTGCTGGTTAGGCTCTCTTACAGCCGTCTTCCTTGTGCAAGCAGGTTCTGAAGAGTGATCCATGATATTCATTTGCGTTCTGTGTTCAACTTCACTGATTACACACAAGACTTAAAAGCTGTACTTAACATATTAGCACATGGTAAATCAGTTATTCACTAGATGGAGTTTAAAGAATGGGCCACCTCAGCCTGGTTCATACATGTCTTATGTATTTTTTAGTCGCGCACTACGTACCTGTTTTTGTGAAAGCAGAATTCACATTGGTAAGTCTTTAACTTTGTACTCATGTTGTGTACATAGTTCTGTGTAGTCAGTGCGTACACAACTTTCCCAATAGAGCGCGCCCCGCTAAGGCCAACAGCGCAGGCGCAGCGTTCGTCCGTCTCCGCACTACGAGATGGCGCTGTCTTAGAGACGGACCAAATTCTGCTTCCGCTGATCCGCGTATTAATATGTAACGCAGCCAATGAGATTGTTGCTAACGTAGAATCTTTTCTCCTCGTGGATCACACTCGCGCAGTGATACCTGAATGCTCGAGGTATTATAACGAGTGTGCAGACCTCCAATTAGTCAGTCCGTGTCAGTCTGCATTAGTCTGCATTTGTCCGTAGTAAAGTTTCAGTCTGTGCCTAATAAGATTACCATATTCCTGCACATAGCCATGAAGATAAATGACTAGACACTTTGTCAAGTATGAGAGATGTGTGAGAATAACATTAACGTATCAAGACCAAAGGAACTTCAGACTATCAGTTGTAAACAGCATCCAGAATCAAGTTACGTAATATCTATGCTTTTTATTATTTCAATAAATGTGTGTGAAAATTAATCAAGTTCTGTTTAAAGTTGGTCACCATCAATCTGCTACTCTAAGCATGCCAGTGGCATTTCTATCGTCTGACCTAATAGCAGAAGATAAACACGCCACGATAAGACCATGAGACATATTGCTGACACTCGCCTACTTCGTTAGAGCGACAAGTCAAATAATCTGATGGTGTGTATACCGAAGGTCTTACAGTACGCACACCACAACTCATATTGAAACTGACTGCTCCTGAATTTTACGTGAATTCAGGCTATGAAAAACTAACATTGAATCTTTGAAACAAAAAATAAAAAAAATGGCTTTCATCAAGACACTACAATATCTGCTGTTGAAGTACTTTCAAACTCACACTCTTATCTGACATTCGTTTTAGAACAGCTAGTTATGTGTAACAATCCCATCAGTACTACTAGCTACTAGCTAGCCCTTGTACGATGTTCTGCCGAATAATACCAACCCTCACTCAAAAAAAAAAAAAAAAAGAGAGAAAATGGAAACGAAGTCGTCTGTATGTGACTACTCACGTACTGAGAAATTATAAAACTCTGGCAAGTCACCCACTATGGAAACTTCTCATTCAAAATTCAAGTTTCTGGTGAGAATGAAAATTTATGAACACTGAGTACCCTTAAACTAATGCTTTACCTTTATCATTAACAATACTCTTTTAGATTACATGAATTTTTAGCCTACAAAAATTCTTTTGTGTTTAAAAATAAGAAATGCAAGTTACTATCTGCACATTAATTAAGTGTGAAACACATAGAAAATTATCACTATGAACTCTTGTGTGAAGAAACATTGTTTACTTAAAAATACACGGTAGTTCTGATCTTTCCAACCCATTAATATGTTTAACGATAAACCAAATTTTACCTATCTCTAGAACATATGAACGTGGTTCAAAAGAAAACCCTCAAACGAACAACAGGCAATAGTTAACAGAAATTTGTACGTCTATAAAAAGTTCGACGAGCGAAGCTAACAACAGCTTCCATTGTTTACCTATCTAAAGGTCTTTCCGAGAACCCGAGAAAATTCGGGTCCTACGTAAAATCATTAAGTGGGTCTAAGGCTTCTATCGAATCATTTTTTGACCAGTCTCGTGTGGCAGTAGGATATAGCAAAAGTAAAGCGGACGTTTTAAATTTCGAATTTAAGAAATCATTCGCTAAGAAGAATCGTACAGACATGTATCGTCGTTTGACATTAGCTCTGACTCCCGTCTGGAACACATTGTAATAAACATACTTGACGTAGAGAAACAACTGAAAGAGTTGAAAGCGAATAAGTCTCCAAGCCCTGAGGGAATCGTAGTTCGTTTTTATAAAGAGTACTCTGCAGCCTTGGTCCCTTACTTAGTTTGCATTGATCGTGAATCTCTCGCCCGAGGCCAAGGCCCAAGCGACAGGCAAGAAGCACAGGTGATTCATGCACATAATATTAGTTTGCTGTAGGATTCTTGAACATATTCTCAGTTCAAAAATAATCAAGTTGAGAGAGAAAAGCTTTTGTTCAGAAATCAGTGCGGTTTTAGAAAGCGTCGATTGTGAGAAACTCAGTTTGCTCTTTTTTCACATGATACAATGCGAACTGTGGATGAAAGGAAACGCAGATTCCATCTTAGATATGTGAGTGGCTCGAAGACTTCTTAAGTAACGTAGCCAAGTTAAGTTGTCACCGACGGCGAGTGTTCGTCAGAGACAAGAGTATGGTCAGGAGTCCCCCAGGCAGATGTGATTGGACCGCTGTTACTTGCTACACACTTAAAAGATGTGGCCGACTGGATAAGCAGCAACCTCCTATTGTATGCTGATGATGCTGCCGTGTACGAGAAGTTGTCGAAGTTGAGTGACTGTAGGAGGATACAAGATGACTTCGACAAAATTGATGAATGGTGTGATGAATGGCAGCTAGGTCTAAATGTAGAAAAATCCTAGTTAATGCAGATGAGTAAGAAAAACGAACCCATACAGTTCCAATACCACATTAGTAGTGTGCATCTTGCCATAGTCAAGTCAATTAAATACACACATCAAAAAAAGTGTTGCATAACCCCCGTTACCAGAACTCCTGAAGACAGATGTTGGCTGTGGATATTGTATCACAGACACAGTCGCTTTGATTGTTTAGAGATGTCACTAAACCCACCCAAAGATGTAAACAACCATGCTTGAGCAGCACTTATAGGACGGAGGGGGTCCTACAATTCCAGTTATTCCACCGTGCAGGAGGTACACGGCTCGTATTGTCTGTAGTTCAACCATTCCAGACGGTCAATACCGCGATTCGATCGCGTCCGCATTGTTACTTTGTGCCAGGAAGGGCTCTCAACAAGGAAAGTGTCCAGGCGTCTCGAAGTGAACCAAAGCGATGTTGTTCGGGCATGGAAGAGATACAGAGAGACAGGAACTGTGGATGACAAGCCTCGCTCAGGCCGCCCAAGCGCTACTATTGCAGTGGATGTCCGCTGCCTACGGATTATGGCTCGGAGGAACCATGACAGCAACGCCACCATGTGGAATAATGCTTTTCGTGCAGCCATAGGACGTCGCGTTAGACTCAAACTGTGATCAATAGGCTGCCTGATGCCCAACTTCACTGCCGACGTCCATCGCGAGATCCATCTTTGCAACCACGGCACCGTGCAACGCAGTACAGATGGGCCCAGCAACATGCCGAATGGACCACTCAGGATCGGCATCCCGCTCTGTTCACCGATGAGTGTCGCATATGCCTTCAGCCAGATAATCGTCGGAGACGTGTTTGGAGGTAACCCGGTCAGGCTGAACGCCTTAGTGTCCACCGAATGCAGAAAGGTGGAGGTTGCCTGCTGGTTTGGTGGGAGGGGGGAGGGGTGGGGTGGCATTATATGAAGCCGACGTACTCTCCGCCCCCATCGTGGACATCTTGTTAGTGACTTCCTTCAGGATATCGACATCGCTCGACTAGAGTGGCCAGCATCTTCTCCAGACAGGAACTCTATCGAACATGCCTGGGATATATTGAAAAGGGCTGTTTATGAACGACGTGACCCACAAACCACTCTGAGTGATGACGCCGAATCGCTGTTGAGGATTGGGACTATCTGGGCCAACAATGCCATGATGAACTTATGAATAGTATGCCACAACGAATACAGGCATGCATAAATGCAAGAAGACGTACTTCTGGGTTTTAGAGGTACCGGTGTGTACAGCAATCTGGACCACCACCTCTGAAGGTCTCGCTGTATGGTAGTAGAACATGCAGTGTGTGGTTTTCATGAGCAATAAAAAGGGTGGAAATGGTGTTTATGTTGATCTCTATTTCAGTTTTCTTTACAGGTTCCAGAACTCTCTGAACCGAGGTGATGCAAAACTTTTTTGATGTTTGTATTTAGGCGTAACGTCGCAAAGCGATATGAAATGGAACGAGCATGAAAGGATTGTGGTAGGGAACGTGAATGGTCGACTCCAATTTATTAGGAGAATTTCAGAAATGTGTGGTTCATGTGTAAGGTGGACAGCATATAGGACACCTGTGCGACTCATTGAGTTCTATACGACTGTCTGAGTTCCGCACCAAGTCGGATTAAAAGAAGACACTGAAGCATTTCAGAGGCTGTTTGGTAGACTTGTTACCAGTAGGATCGAGCAACACACAAAGGTTACGGAGATTCTCCAGGAACTCGAGTGAGAACCACAGGAGGAAATGGGTCGTTCTTTTCGAGGACCACTATTGAGAAAATTTAGAGAACCGGCATTTGAGGCTGACTGTAGAACTATTCTACTACTGCCAATGTACGCTTCGCGTAAGGACAATGAAGATAAGATTAGAGAGATTAGCCACTTGTACGGAAGCATATGGGCAGTCGTCTTTCCCTCGCTCTATTTGCGAGTGGAACAAGAAAGGAAATGACTATAGTGCATTCAAAATTAGTTGCGACTTTCGACGTTTGGGTGACTTAGGGGGACGAGATGCTGTTGCCCAGGTAACAGCAATGGCGAGCCGGCTGTCCCTATCATGCCACCAGCGATTCGAGGTGGTAAAGTGCCCCTGTCCCCAAACCATGAGTAAACCTTACCACATAGTGACACGCATCAACTTTCGTCAGCTGTAGTTGTATAGTCGTATTTTCTCGCTTTGATATGTTCTGTAGTCATCAGGTATTGTGTACAAGTGTTTCGTGTTGGTGTTGCATTAATAACAACAGAGTAGTGCAACTGAATACGAGATTTAGAATAAAAATGTCGCCCAAGAACGCGTTCACCGGCTTACAAGACAACATCGTGCTGCAAAACATTCCTCGGAATTCGACAATAGTAATGGACAAAACCCATACCACGCTATTGTGGTGTACAAAGCTTCAACAGTGCAGTGGACGAAAGCCAATATTTTGCTGTGGATACAAAGAAATTTTCCATGAGATAAAGTTTAACGTAGCGTGTATAAGGCGAAGTGATTGGAACTTGTAGTATTGTACAAGTCAAAACTACGCACTACCAGGTCGACGATATGGCTAACGGTAAAGCGCATAGTTTAATCAGGCTTCCTTCGTATCACGCTCATTTCAATCCGACTGACAGTGCATGGGCCTAGGTGAAAAGTACTGTGGCAAAAAATAGCAAGAAGTTTACAGTAACTGATGGCTCTGAGCACTATGGGACTTAACATCTATGGTCATCTGTCCCCTAGAACTTAGAACTACTGAAACCTAACTAACCTAAGGACATCACACAACACGGTAATTGATGTTGAAATGCTGACAAAAGAAGCTACTGCAAACGTTACACGACAGGACTGGTCTTGGGTTGTTGGCTATTCATAAAGGTCTGTGACGAGCTCTGACGAAAACGTAACTTCTTTTGTTGCTATGTTAAGATCTTCTTCTTTTGTCAGAACACGGCAGAGTTTAGAAATATTCATCTCACTAACATTGTAATGTAGTTGAAGTTGCGACAGAATACTGAAATAGTGTATTGTTAAACTAACAACTGCGTGCAAGTCAGGTCAATAGTTTACAAAACAGACAATTCTCAGTATAAAAATATACGTGTAACTACATCTCTTATATTGTTACAAAACCCACAGCAGTTCTCGTTCCACCTGCTACCGATGGCCCTCATTAATTACAGTACTTGATTGAAAAAAATCCGTAGTCTCCTGAAAACCGCAATAGATATGTAAGTTTCGCATATTAATCATATGGCAAAACACTCTCCTCTTTGCGTGCTATCATTTGCCAAGATCTTGTTTCGATATCTCAAAACATTTATAAGATACGAAGAATTTATGAATATTTCATTCTAGTTTTTTCACTGACGCACTATTTCGTGACGAAGCGCTTTACATACATTCCATTTTCTCGAGATTGGAAACAGACAGCAGGATCCTTCCAAATTTAAAGAATAATTCAACATATTTAATCCACAGGAACATCTAACCTAACACGCAGCACACAAATTCATAACGACACCTGTTTTTAACTGCAAACTAAGAATTCCTTGCATTAACTTACCTATTATTGACCCACCATGGTAGCTGAGAGCACTAACACGCTGATTCCTGGACTCAGGTAGGTACGCCAGCCCTGGATAGAATCAGCCCGGCGGATTAACGACGGGGGTAAGTGTGCCAGACAGCTTGGATGTGGTTTTCAGGTAGTTTTCCACATCCCGCGAGGTGAATACCGGGCTGGTCCCCACGCTCCGCCTCAATTACACAGCTTGCGGACGTCTGAACACATTTGCACTATTCCATGGATTACACTAGATGCAGACAGTTGGGGTGCACTAATTCCTTCCCGGGGGGTATGGGGTGGTGACAGGACGACATCCGGCCACACCTTAAAATTAACATGCCACATGTGGTTAACCAGCAGAACCCACAAGTCGGGATTAATGCTTGGAAAGAGATAATTTGGCTCGAATATGGTTCAAAGTCTCTGAGCACTATGGGACTCGTAAATGTCGTGTAGCTAGGGCATCCCTTCAGGTAGACCGTTCGCCGGGTGCAAGTCTTTCGATCTGACGCCACTTCGGCGACTTGTGCGTCGATGGGATGAAATTATGATGGTTACGACAACACAACAGCCAGTCCCTGAGCGTAGAAAGTCTCCGACGCATCCAGAAATCGAACCAGGGCCCTTGGGATTGACATTCTGTCGCGCTGACTACTCAGCTATCAGAGGCAGACAACTATGGGACTTGACATCTGAGGTCATCAGTCCCGTAGAACTTAGAGCTACTTAAACCTAACTAACCTAAGGACATCACACACATGCATGCCCGAGGCAGGATTCGAACCTGCGACCGTAGTAGTCGCGCGGTTCCAGACTGAAGCGCCTAGAACCGCTCGGCCACACCGGACGGCTAAAGACAGAGTTTATCTATTATCGGAACTTCGCAACGACTATGACCATTAACGGAATGATAGGCGGTTCATCACGAAGCTGATGAATGAAACTGTAATATGTGCGAGAATGAGAGTTTACTACCGAATAGTTTCTTTAAAATCGTTTCAGAAAGATCGCAGATCGGACGGCCTGCTGTTTACGCAGTCAAGCGACCCTGCTATATTACGCCCCAAATAGGACTGGAATTATACTGTGGTCACGTGCTGACGCGCGCAGAACACACTGGGGAACTACGCTTCCCTCCACTTGCTCCGTATTGAACTGTCAAGAGTCGGAACTTGTTTTAAACTGAAACGTCCCCTTAGAAAAATTATACATGACTGTGCTTAAAATGACACATAGTACTTTTAGCGCAACGCAATCTGACTTTCAATAATCCCTACAAAAGAATGGCCCTGACTAACAATAACCTATACCTTTCATTTATCGGTACCACGCAAAAATCTTCGTTACTCAAACTACTGCAATACAGCGAGCGCCACTACTGCCAGCTAAATAAAAGATTCAAACAACTGAAGGCACTAACTACTTATAGGCATAGTTAGCAAATGAAAGATTTTGATAGAGAACAAACAATGTATTTACCTTAATAGTACCCAGTAAAAAAACCTATACAGCCTACTTACAAAACGTACTATAGTAGTATTACAGGGCGCCCTGCGCCATGCACCTTACCGTTGCTTTCAGACTACGTATGTAGATGTAGATGCAGATCCCAGAACACTGTGGGCATGACTTTGTCTGCGGATAACATGGTCTTAAACGTTTTTGGCGTCTGTGATCCTTTGTGGCGGAATCCATTGATGTTATCTTGCCTTCGCGATCCAAATGGTGAAACCAGCTTTCATCAGCTGTCAGAATGTTGTAGAAATTGTTGAAATATATGTAGTCTCCTCTGTTTTATGGCACTGGAGAACATTCAAAGCTCCCTCCACGCACAGAACTTGCTATACTGCAGTTCTGCAATGGTGGCCTGTACATGCTCTCGTGATGTTAGACACTTATCCGAGAGCTGTGTTGTGTTATCCAACGATTTTTTTTGGTGAGTGCATCAGCCCGATTCCGGTGAGGCTCGTCACTTTTCGTGCGCGATCGTCGACTCCGAGCTCTGTTACACACCTTGAGGTTAGCACCACTGTTTCCTTATGGGCATTGAAACGTAACTACTACCTTCGTTCCATTAGAGCTCGTGAGACTACTTGCATTTAAAGGTAATTGTACTGGGAGAAAATAATGAGAGAGTGTGTACCCACACGTAAAGATTTTCACACTCCACGTTCGTGAGGAAGTGGAAAAGCAACGACTGTCGTTTGTTTCAATGGTTCAAAATGTTCAAATGTGTGTGAAATCTTATGGGACTTAGCTGCTAAGGTTATCAGTCCCTAAGCTTACACACTACTTAACCTAAATTATTCTATGGGCAAACACACACATCCATGCCCGAGGGAGGACTCGAACCTCCGCCGGGACCAGCCGCACAGTTCCTGACTGCAGCGCCGTTTCAATGGTCAAATTTCCTTTTCCCTTTTGTCCTTACTACTATGTGACAATATGAATGATGGTGTGTTTGTGCTAGTAACAGAAAGACTAACCAAATATACAGTGAGGGTGGTGATTTGAAAAGGTTCCAATAGCTCTGAGCACTATGAGACTTAACATCTGAGTTCATCAGTCCCCTAGACTTAGAACTACTTAAACCTAACTAACTTAAGGACATAACACACACCCATGCCCGACCCAGGATTGGAACCTGCGACCTTAGCAGCAGCACGGTTCCGGACTGAAGTGCCTAGAACCACTCGGCCACAGTGGCCGGCCCGGTGGAAGGGGCCGCGCAGACCGTTACATGACGCTTCTAACCATGTGGCCACTCCGTGTGGCTACAGACCTTCCTTTGTATCATAGTAGGGAGTACAATTCTCGCGAAACCTGACGAGGGCCATGTAAGTTCTCAAGTTACTTCCACCGTTCTGAGCTAGGAAGGGTTTGCATATTTGTGGAAGTATCGTTGGTTTAAAGCACCAAATTTCAGACTTTCAGAGAATTTCTTGATGTTGGGTACTGGTGTAACGGTTTGTGCCACATTGTGAAAATGAACTGTACATTCGGGCAGTAGGTGTGAAATAGTTGAGTAGTTAGCAGAAACAGTTATAGATTCAAGTCCAACTTAAAATAGGATAATTTGTCATATTTTGTGCCGTTTTCTTTGCTTCGAGTCAAATCCGTTGGTTGTTTTTAGTTGGCTCATATCCTCCATTGCGTTTATTGGTACAGTTTTAGGTGTTTCTTTAAAGGCAACTCAGCTCAGTGAGTGTGTTTAAATGATTTTGTAATGCCCATCTCGCGTGATTCCTTGTGAAGAGTGGAGGTCCACGTGGCCCCCAAACATGTGAGCTTGCATTACGCGAGCTCTGCTCGAAGATTTCACCTATGAGATCATAACAGAGCAAATAAATCGATGTGGCTATGCAACTGCTGTAGTGTGTTCAATTCATAGGTAGATTTTTAGCACTTGTGTAGTCTACTCTAAGATACGTGATGGACAGCGGACGCTTGTAATATTTTTGCAGTAGTTTCAGTTATTCAAAATAATAACACAGCTTGTGGGATATAAGAATAATTTTCGATCCACGGTAATTTATCATGCCTGGTGGCGTTCTCGAGAGCGATAGCGTGACCAGTCAGATGCAGTTAGAGACTACAACCTAGAGATTAATCAAAGTTTCTTCCCATTATATTCAGATAACTGAGTTTCGCTTTGGTAAATACTTTAATGAGGGCTAAACCAATGTATTACGCGCTATTCTGCTAGATTCTGCTTGCTTGGTCAACTCCTGAAGAATCGCTTTATAACTGCTGTGGCTTTGATTAACGTGCGGTTTGCTTGCCTGTGTGTCGAGTCCGAAACAGTTTCTTTCATATGATTATGTATTACCCTTGATTCCTTTATAGTGCGACACCCTTAATTGGGGATTAGGAGACCCACTGACAATAGACCTGAAGTAATCAACCATTAATTTAGCATACATAGAAATTGAACAGCACACAAGGAACGTTTTTGAAGTAGAAAATAAACTGTCATTATCTCCGTATATCCCAAAGTGGTCCTGACTTTAAATTAAACTAATCCATTACCTAATAGATCTCGTGATATATAATTAAAGAGAAATTTGAGATATAAATTAAAATAGTTCGTTAAAGAATGAAGCACATGGGTAAATACAAAAACTTCACCCTCCCAGCAGATTGTTCACTCTGAGTGTAGGCAAGTGCAAGAAACCTATCCTGCTTCCAGCCTTAACGTGAGACAAAGTTGTCATTTTGCTTGTCGGACCGTTATTAAAGAAACACCTTGCTGCCTAACGGTCACAACGTTAAGGAAGAGGTAATCTCCGAAATTAGATCAAATGGTTTTATGCAAGCACAAAATGAATTTATAAGAGGCATTACAATAATTAACAGTTCGAGGGTACGTTTTCAGCCTGAGCAGCCCAACGTTGCGTAAATACTGATGACGATGAAGTCATTACAGATCATAGTTTTCAATATTCAATGGATCTCAATTGGACGCACGTTTTCTATGTTGCAACAGCTGTTGCTTACGCAACGATGTAGTTGCGTTACACCCCGCCATCTTACAAGGTACAATTCGGGGCCTTCTAGCTGCAGAGCGTTGCCACTTTCGTCAACGTAGAGGGAGAGTCGACCAGCTAGCATGCACGACGTCTAATACCTCACCGATATTGAGAACAGATTAAAAAATTCGGAGGCATTACTTTGCAACACGCCCTCATATCGTGCAACTGAACACTGTGTTTTTTTGACAATGTATATTATACCGTCTGCACACTGCCACACTGCAAAGCAGTACCAAAGGACGGTTGGAAGCCACGCGTGTAAGTGCGCACGCTTGCAACTATCCAGTGGTACTGCATACGTGGTGTGTACCACTTCAAGTGGAGGCTTCTACTAGTATTTGGCAGCTGTGGATTATTAAACTGATTGTTCGGTAATTTTCACATCTGTCAACACCTGCTTTCTTTGGGATTGGAATTATTATATTCTTCTTGAAGTCTTAGGGTATTTCGCCTGTCTCATACATCTTGCTCACCAGGTGGTAGAGTTTCATCAGGACTGGCTCTCCCAAGGCCGTGAGTAGTTCTAATGGAATGTTGTCTACTCCCGGGGCCTTGTTTCGACTCAGATCTTTCAGTGCTCTGTCCAACTCTTCACGCAGTATCATATCTCCCATTTCATCTTCATCTACTTCCTCTTCCATTTCCATAATATTGTCCTCAAATACATCGCCCTTGTATAGACCCTCTATGTACTCCTTCCACCTTTCTGCTTTCCCTTCTTTGCTTAGAACTGGGTTTCCATCTGAGCTCTTGATATTCATTCAAGTGGTTCTCTTTTCTCCAAAGGTCTCTTTAATTTTCCTGTAGGCAGTATCTATCTTACCCCTAGTGGGATAAGCCTCTACATCCTTACATTTGTCCTCTAGCCATCCCTGCTTAGCCATTTTGCACTTCTTGTCGATCTCATTTTTGAGACGTTTGCATTCCTTTTTGCTTGCTTCACATACTGCATTTTTGTATTTTCTCCTTTGTGCCATTAAATTCAGTATCTCTTCTGTTTTCTACTGGCCCTCGTCTTTTTACCTACTTGATCCTCTGCTGCCTTCACTACTTCATCCCTCAAAGCTACCCATTCTTCTTCTACTGTATTTCTTTCTCTCATTCCTGTCAATTGTTCCCTTATGCTCTCCCTGAAGTTCTGTGTAACCTCTGGTTTAGTCAGTTAATCCAGGTCCCATCTCCTTAAATTTCCACATTTTTGCAGTTTCTTCTGTTTTAATCTACAGTTCACATCTGCCCCTGGAAATGTCTTACAATTTAAAACCTGGTTCCTAAATCTCTGTCTTACCGTTACATAATCTATCTGAAAACTGTCAGTATCTCCAAGCTTCTTCCATGTATACAGCCTTCTTTTATGATTCTTGAACCAAGTGTTAGCTATGATTAAGTTGTGCTCCGCGCAAAATTGTACCAGGCGGCTTCCTCTTTCATTTCTTAGCCCTAATCCATATTCACCTACTACGTTTCCTTCTCTCCCTTTTCCTACTACCGAATTCCAGTCACCCATCACTATTAAATATTCGTCTCCCTTCACTATCTGTACAATTTCTTTGATTTCGTCACACACTTCTTCAATTTCTTCGCCATCTGCAGAGCTAGTTGGCATATAAACTTGTACTACTGTAGTAGGCATGGGCTTAGTGTCTATCTTGGCCACAATAATGCGTTCACTATGCTGTTTGTAGTAGCTTACTCGCACTCCTATTTTCCTATTCATTATTGAAGCTACTCGTGAATTACCCCTATTTGATTTTGTACTTATGATCCTGTATTCGCCTGACCAAAAGTCTTGTTCCTCCTCCCACCGAACTTCATTAATTCCCACTATATCTAACGTTAACCTATCCATTTCCCTTTTTAAATTTTCTAACCTACCTGCCCGATTAAGGGATCTGTCACTCCACGCTCCGATCCGTAGAACGCCAGTTTTCTTTCTCCTGATGACGACGTCCTCTTGAGCAGTCTCCGCCCGGAGATCCGAATGGGGGACTATTTTACGTCCGGAATACTTTAGTCAAGAGGACGCCATCATCATTTAACCATACAGTAAAGCTGCATGCCCTCGGGAAAAATTACGGCTGTAGTTTCCCCTTGCTTTCAGCCATTCGTAGTATCAGCACAGCAAGGCCGTTTTGGTTAGTATTACAAGGAGAGATGAGTCAATCATCCAGACTGTTGCCCCTGCAACTACTGAAAAGGCTGCTGCCCCTCTTCAGGAACCACGCGTCTGTCTGGCCTCTCAACAGATACCCCTGCGTTGTGGTTGCACCTACGGTACGGCTATCTATATCACTGAGGCATGCAAGCCGCCCCACCAACGGCAAGGTCCATGGTTCACGGAGGGGGGAGGGGGGTTTAGGTGGTACTAAAAGCCTGATTATTTTTTAAAAGATGAGGTGGCATGTCTTTTAAAAAATAATTTGGCTTTTACTACTGCTTGAGAACAGAGTTGCTATTTTAGCATTTAATTGCTACAGCTATTGCCGGCCGGGGTGGCCGAGCGCTTCTATGCGCTACAGTTTGGAACCGTGCGACCGCTACGGTCGCAGGTTCGAATCCTGCCTCGGGCATGGATGTGTGTGATGTCCTTAGGTTAGTTAGATTTAAGTAGTTCTAAGTTCTACGAGACTGATAACCTCAGAAGTTAAGTCCCATAGTGCTCAGAGCCATTTTTTGCTACATTATTTCATAATGACGCAATAACATAAATTACGATGGTAAGTAACCACATTTAATAAGTATCCAGGCAGAAAATATTGTTATTTGTAAAACTACATTTAATAACAGTTACATATGCTTTGTCAATTTTCTGGTTTACAACGAAATCACATTGTCAAAAAATTGTAAACGATGGAAAAATAGTAAAACCCGTACAAGTGCAAGTATTGTTCCTGCTCTGAGGATAACATACAAGCATCATTATATGTAGAGACAGTTCATCTGTAGGTTTTGATGAGTGAAATTGAGAGTATCAAAATAAGTGACACACACGTTCGCATCTTTTGATTGCATTCACTTAGAAGCTTAAATATTTTACACCAAAACGACCGTAGATCTTAGTACATGGGAGAAGTATCAAACGTATAACTCCACCCGTTCATGAGATATAGGGGTCTTAATAAACGGACAGACAGGTAGGTGGACATCAAATGGCGATCAAATATGTCTTCTGTGCGACGTAATTATACATTAACAAGTTTTGGATTTGTTCCATTGCTTTTACTGCGAGACCTTGCTTCTTGCCGAATCTCATGATTCTAGGTCAATGGGATGTATGCTACAGATTTTTATGAGAGAGTATCTATCAAAATGTACGACTAGTATCTTTCAATTACATTGGTTTAGAAGCTTAGATTTCGTATACCGCTAAGGGACCGTATCTTTCAGCATAAAACATAAATTTCAAATTAGTACGTATATCCGTTTCTGCGAAAAAAGTGGTCTTAACAGATGGATAGACCGATAACAAAGTGATCCTACAAGGATTCCGTTTTTACCGATTTACATATGGAATCCTGCAACTCGGTCACCACTGAATTTGGCACAAAAATCATTTAAGTAAGGAATAACAAAACAAAATTAAAAATTATATATACTCTTTTCCGTTTACCTGTGTCTTCGGTGAAGTCTAAGACGGTAACCACCAAAATCAAAGGCATAATCATTTATAGCCAATACACGTTCCTCATTGAATTTGGTATATTAATTTTTTGCTGTATTGTGTACAGCTACTCGACGGAAATTCTATCTTTGGGTAAGTTGTGAGGCTGTCGAGTACAGTATTAGCAGACTTCGCTGAGAGAGAATTTGGAGGAGTGCATTAGGCTCCGGCGGAATAGGCTGGCCGGCTTTGTTTGCCACGCTGAACTGGGCACACACGTGCGTTTCCCAAAGCCAGCACTGCGGGAAAAACAAACCACATGCCAATTATGACGGGGTTGCGCGCACGTGATTCCGCAGCGGCGCTCTTTGATGTGTGAGCGCGCCGGTTTGCCTAACCAATAGGCGCCCCGGCGGCAGAGCAAACCAGCGGCTGTGTTCAGACGCTCGCACGTGCACGAATAATTGCAGCCCACGTGCATTCCCTCACGTCACTCTCACTTGCTTCACACTGATTTCCTTCTAACACTGGAGTGGTTAATTTACTGACGGGGATTAGTTCATGAGGTGAAGTACAAGTACTCCCGAACGGAAATACAAATTTTACCGAAACGTTAGCATTCCTGTAATTACCGTCAACAAGCAGGTTGACAGGTTTTCTATAGGAAACTTATCGGATACAACTGACACCGTCGTATGTGCTCTACAGCGCTGTTTGCTCTGCTAGGGAACTGGAAAACCAATAAGCCAACAGTTAATACGATGGCAACTGCTCATATACTAGTTATCTGTCTCATAAACTTAGTTTAAATCCAGTTTTCATCGAGTACTTGTGCTCCAGACGTAGCTGCTTGATATGACTGGATGGGATGTCTCGCAGATGATTTCCTTTCTTGCTTTCAAACATTTCAATCGTTTATACCAGGAAATGAGTGTTTCACATGGATTTAAGATGTGTAAGTTACTGTAATGAATTTGATTAACGTGTGGCTCTTATGTTTCTGATGAGGAAATGAAGGAAGCAAGTAATGGCTCTATTACAGAGCTTTTGACACTTTAACAACTGCTACAGCAATAAACTGAAACCATGGAGACCAAGATTCAAATCGGCTACCTCTTGCTCGAACAACGCCGCGTGAGTGTGAGTTAAGGATATCGGAGAGAGAAAGAAAGGAGACGGAAATAAAGAAAGAGAGAGAGAAGAGAGAGGGAACGAATAAGAGGAAGAGCGAAGGCAGCAGACTGGACGATGAACTTGACATTTTTTTGTCAAGGAGCAAGCAAATTATATTTGCATGTACCTTCCTCATATACTCGTAATTTTGTAGTGATGTGACTTGCTAAAATCGCATACAAATTTCCAGATATCTGAAATAAAAATAATAAAATTAACTAAATGTTGATCTATTTCATTACTGAAAAGACAAAAAGAAATTATGGAACGTGTCCTGCAGCTTCTGCACCTCACAGTCGTGACAGCTGAATAACAACACCAAGCTAGCTCAAATCCTCTTACATAAGATATAAAACATCAACCGCCAGTCAGAATACCGGAGCAGTATCAACACCATTTTTCTACAAAACTAAGAATTATTCCATAAATTAAATTTTAGGTTATCACCCTGTGACTAGGTGCATCGCTAATATGTTTTCTAGAAGGAATTGCCTATCCAAGAAAATTTTATTCCCATCGAAACCTTACCAATCGACCCTATAAGAGGTAAAAAAGTTTCGCCACTGATAGCTTCCAGGGACACTGTGCAAGTCAGAAACAAGTTAATGAACAGAATCCTCCGTGGTGAAAAAGCAAAGAAATCTAGGTGATAGGCTGTATGGGCACCCACCTTTTTACACTAACTTATGACAACAAAATCTACAAAAGTAAGTTTGATTTGCTGAAGATATAACGCTGACAGTAAGAAAGAACAGACGAAACCTGTCGAAAACTGTAGTTGCAAAATAAGGTGCTATTTGCGTACCCACTCTGGGACTGTTTCAGGTATTTAGGAGTTGCATTTGTTAGCATAGTTGTATTCAAGAAGCACTTAAGAAACACTGCAACAAGATCTAGAAGCGTATCGAAGCATACATTGAAAAATGTAATTATGTTTGTTCAGTGGAAAGACGATTGGATAGTGCAGACGTATTCATTAAACAGCCTGCATTTAGCTTCAACAAAAGACAAGTGTTACTTACGCTACAAGAAAAATAATATGGTCTGATATGTCTTTAGCCACAATTGTAGCAATAACATTTATTAAAACAGTGCCGGCCGAAGTGGCCGTGCGGTTAAAGGCGCTGCAGTCTGGAACCGCAAGACCGCTACGGTCGCAGGTTCGAATCCTGCCTCGGGCATGGATGTTTGTGATGTCCTTAGGTTAGTTAGGTTTAACTAGTTCTAAGTTCTAGGGGACTAATGACCTCAGCAGTTGAGTCCCATAGTGCTCAGAGCCATTTATTAAAACAGTCCAATTTATCTTATACTTCCGAACCCAGACGCGTTTCACAATTGTTAAATATATATGGGAATGAGATATAGATACTAAACTCCCTCTCCCCTCTGTATGTTCATCTTTTCCTCCCCCTCCCCCCCCCCCCCCGACCCTCTCTTTGTCCACCTCCTCCTCTTCACACCTCCTTCTCTGTGCACGACTTGCTCGCCCCTGTCTCTACCATCATCTCCTCCTCCCCCTCACTCAACCTCTGCTTATCCCTCTCCATGTCCATTTCTTCCGCCCTTCTCTCTGTTCCTCTCCTCCCCTCTCTCTGAACCTGAACCTTAGTTACTATTATTGCAAACTAAGCCTTCATTGGGAATTAACAGTCGCTGAAAAAGAATAACTAAATCCACTGGCATCATTGGTTTATACGAAACCTCTCTAGCTGTTGCACCTGTGAGGATAGTAGTTTTAATCTGCGAATGGATAGACTTACCAAGTTTTGAACGATTCCGATTTCGTAATACGAGTATTCTACTCATGGGCTGATAAGCCATAAATACTACTTTCCTTTTTTCCCGTGAAACCAAAAACAAGGAAGAAAACGAAATAGAGCAGCGTTGTATATAAAATTTTTGTTTTAAATTATACATGTTACAGTGAAGGTCTGTTTTAGTCAGAGCGCGCTCTTACTAGTTGAAACTAGAATATACTGAACATCCTGTTACAACTAAAATTTACCGCTGGTGGAAAATTAATGTTGGTTAATTTTGACAGAATGACTCAGTTAAAACAGTTTCGACCCAGGTCACGTTTCTTTTAGCTTACACGTGACACATTAGAATGATTCTTACTGATGGAGTGGCCAATTCATGATCAGAGGAAAGTCAGATCTCCACGGTATTACACGGGTGGTTCAACAAAAGGATGAGCGAAGTTTTCTCAAGATTGGAACGAAATATAGGATATTCGATAAATTGTATTGCAGGTATGTATTGTTGAATTGATTTCAATAATTAGAGGTCAATGTCGCTGCAAACACTTTCAGTTCCTCCTTGGTTCATATCACTGAAAATGTGTCACTGTTAATGTCGCTAACTATTCACATAATTCATAAATTTTTTAAGGTTTAATGGTTTTATTTTGATGTTCATTGATGTAGAAGCTCCTATTAAATACATGATAGCTTTTTGAGTAAGCTAACTATATTTGGTTTTTCAGGTCCAAATTCGACATGTCCAAAGGAATGTTCTTGCCACTAGAAGAAGTAGCAAAGACAAATTTATCTTCAAGAACTCCTCCTGTGTCTGACAAGGCGTGGATATTAAAAACGTGCTCCTCTGAGAAGAAAGACAACCTCGCGGTTTCACGACAATTCGCTTGTAATAACAAGGAATATCAACCTACCTATTCCCTATTTCACTTTTTATTACATATTTTATTAAGACTCAGGCTGCTTTCGGTAAAGGTATCAAACAAATCAACATATTTGTAATTAATGATTATTTTCATTTCACTTTTTTAATTAATAGTGTCGACTTCGGTCTGTGATGACCCTAAAAATGTTAATTTAGTGTAAGAATTTATTGTATTAAACAGCACAAAAGACTTTAATCCTAATCATTACAATTTTTCTAATGGTTTACATGCAATGCTATTGTTACAAATGACTGCGAGAAAGAAAACAAAACCGCTTCGTTTCACAGCACAGCATTTATTTCTCTCATTCGGTTTTAACAGGAAACCTGTACAATAACATTTAAAAATATGTAGCCTATGTTCATCTCCATGTTTATTGATGTACTGTGTAAGGCTCTGAAGCAAATCGGTCAAGAACTTTTTGAGATTATTTGAAAGAACTTTTCCCCTTTGCAGAACAAGCAAACACCATCCGAACAGGCACCGAAGGCCCAGCAGTACCCATTGGCCGCCATGTCAGCCTCAGCCCTTAGGTGTCACCAGATGTGGATAAGAATGGCCACGTGGTCAGAACTCTGCTCTCTCAGCTGTTGTCAGTTTCCGTGACTGGTACCGCTGCATCGCAACCAAGAAGCTCCTCAATTGGCCTCACAATGGCTGGGGGCACCCCGCATGCCAAAAGCACTCGGCAGACCTGGACAGTGACAAATCCAAATGATAGCAAGCCCGAAAGACCCATAACGGGAACCGGCGTTCCTACTGCGGCCACACCGTTGGTTTTTCCCCTTTGTACATTCTTTATATGTATCTCTATATTATATGTATTAAAATATACATCCTTTGTCTGTCTGAGTGTTTATTAGGGTATCATGTAGAACTTTGAAGTAAATTGGTCAAGTACATTTCCAGTTTTTTTGACAACAACGTTAAACAACAATTATAGCGATGTACCGTGTGTTAGTAAACGGTTTATACAGAAGAACCTGTGCGTTGTGTACTGTGTACGCGTGTACTGTGGCTATTAATTGTTGTTGATTCAGATGGGAAAAAATTGAGCCTGCGATCGTTGACGTATATCGCAGCCAAATGGTTCACCCTCTTGTGAGTGTGAGTTCACAGGTGAGTAGCCGAATGATTTCTAAACCCTGACTACAGATGCACTCAACTAGTTGCACGCCTTGCACGGTAGATCGAAAATCTGCGTCATTTAAGAAAATGTTCAAATGTATGTGAATTTCTAAGGCACCAAACTGCTAAGGTCATCGGTCCCTAAACTTACCCACTACTTAAACTAACTTATGCTAAGAACAATCCGTGACATGGCGCTTCAAACCACGTGGCCACTCCGAGCGACCATCATTTAAGTAGCAGTTCGCTGTACATATTTTTGGTTTTATAAAAATACCAAGAGACATGCGCATAATAAAGAACTGTAATACTTACTTTTCTTAAGAATGTTAATGAAACATTGAAGGTCGAGACGGGCCAATGTTTAGGCTTTTTAGTGTAGTTGGTTAATATATCTATCTAATATGTAGCTTCATTCAGATTTTTTGTATTCTCTGTGTTTCGAAATACACGCATGTTCTAAAAACTACTTGCTAGTCGTATTTCCGTTGACTTCGGTCACCGCCATTGAGTAGAAGCGCTAACGAGGTCGATCTTTGACACAGTCGAAGGAAAGATGAAAATAATGTGACACCTATTGTAGCCCTGGTGCCTACTCGCAAAGTAGTTCCTGAAAAATGACTTCACCTCATCAGTGTCATCGCGGATAGTCGAGTGGGTCTACAGCTGGCTTGGAAGAGGTCGGGCCCCAACCGGCCTAGCTTGTTTTTGTCCCCTTGGCATCAAGTAGGAGAACATCTTCATTCAGTCGGAGCTTGTTAAAGTAATTAGCCAAAACGAAAGAGTTAAAAGAGGAATCTGGAAGGGTATGAAAGAGCCAGCCCGGAAACGAAAGAAGAGTTAATCGGCGCAGTGTTCCACTGTATTGGGATTTTCTAGGAAATGAACAAAATACGAGTAAGAAAAGCTGAAGTACGCTGATATCTAACCGGTTCAAAGTTACGATACAACAACTGGCCAAGGTAATCATTAGCTTTACAGACGATGGACAGTTTGTTGAAAATACACAACTACTGGCTGCAATGGAAACATGCGATGCCGATGCTCTGTATGCAGCGGCAACGTTGAACGGAAACGATGTTCCGACTGACCAGAATTAAGCGACGATGAGCGCGAAAGACATTCTGCTCCTAACGAAGTAAAGATAAATTTGGAACAATATATTTACAAATTTAAAAGCGTTAAAAATCGTCAAACACTTAAAAACAAAACTGTGAATTATTTGTAGTTGTCTGTGTCGCCCATGCCTCATATGAGATTTAAAGCGTGTTTTATTCATGACTGCAGTTAGAAGCAGTAAGACTCAATGAACTCCATCCTAGTAGTAATTGAAATCGTTGGCAAAGAAGAGTACGTGGAAACTCACGAGTGCAAAACAGATATTGCGGTGGAGGAGCCAAGTGATGATCGAAATAAATACAGAATTATCGACTTGTGGCTGTTCTACGGTTTTGCAGAGGCCAGAAGCAGTAGACATATGGTTACTAGAAGAGCACGCGAAGTGAGTAATAGCTGCAGCAGCCTCAATGCAGACGGAAATTTTTGAATTTAAAACCTCGCACCAACGACAGCCGTATTGTCGTTTAATTACTGTAAAAGGTAAAATTGATTCAACTTGAAACGTTCACTATTAATCCGCAACTGAACTGTCACGTCTTTATAAGTGCGGATCAAACGGACTGCGTCACATCTCTAGTAAGTGAACGTTAACGTTGCAAAGATAGCCATGGAAATAGATGTCGGCCGATCGAGTGACCCGTCGTTCACGTACACTGCCGAGTGCATATTAACAATTTCCGGAAAACTGTTACCGACAGTTTTTGTTTGACTTTAAGAAATTATTGGCAGATTTCGTCCTTTAGTCCAACAAGACGTAAACCAGTTAATGGAACAGAATAATTGCGCAACACCGCAGAATCTAGAATACTTACGAAAGGAACGTATCATCAGCTTCTGTGCAAAGTTTTTCGACCTTACATAAAATGGAGCCGTTTTGCACATGATTGTGTCAATGGGTTGGTAAAACGATCCCTCCTTATATGATGGGTTGTTTATCAATGAAACTGGATATCAATGTTTTCATTAGAAGTAATTCGGCCAAAGTATAAGCCCTTCAATAGTGCTATTACGTAAACTTTTACTGCCAGCTGAAGGTTAACAGTCACCGATTACAGAAGTGGCCTGTTCTCGTTGCTTAGCAAAGGGAAATCACAAGTAGAGGAGATGCAGATAAATTACACGATTTGATCAGGCTTCAGCTTTCAAGAAAATACTTCGTTATACGTGGCCTGGCAGGAAATCATCACGAGATCGCGAAGTATTTTGCAATGTTGCTTTTCCTAATGATATTCACACTGAAAAATATGACGTGGCATACATGTCTGTCTGAGCGTTGCTCGAGCTGTCACAAATTTTATGCTTCGAATCAGATGGTGCACGACAGTGTACGGTACCAGTATGTCCCATAAATCCGCGTGCGGAAATGCAGTTCTTCATGGTGTCATATCTCACGTTTGATCACAGAGATAAGGGGTCAACAGTTCTGAACAGCCCTTGGCCCAGCGATCATTTGAATACTCACTGAAAAATGGGCTTACTGTACCTAACCTACAACTAAATCTTGATCTACATATATACTCCGCACGTCTCCGTACGGTACGTGGAGGAGGGTACGTTGTACCACTATTAGTCATTTCCTTTCCTGCTGCACTCGCAAATATAGCTAGGGAAAAACAATGATGTGTATGCCTCAGTATGAGTCATAATTTATCGTATCTTTGGGGTCCTTGCGCAAAATGCATTTGGAGAGCTACTGCAATCAGCTTCAGATGACGTTTCTCTTAATTTTTTCAATATTGTTTCTTCGAAAAAAATGACTCCTTCCTTCCACGGATTACCATTTGAGTTTTCGAAGCATCTCGGTAATACTAGCCTGTTCTTCGAACCTAACGATCGCAAATTTAGAAGACCGTCGCTTAACTGCTTCGATTTCTTCCTTTAATCAGACATTTTTGCGCTTCTCAAGCACTCGAGCAGTACCCAAGAATAGGTCGCACTAGCGTACTATATGATTCTGCTTTACAGACAAACCACACTTTCCTAGAATTCTCCCAATGAACCGAAGTCGCCCATTTGTCCTTCATACCACAATCGTCACATACATGTTTCATTTCTTATCGCTTTGTAACGTTACGCACAGATATTTAAACGACGTGACTGTGTCAAGCAGGACACTACTAATGCCTTATCCGAACATTACGGATTGTTTTTCCTATTCATCCGCATTAACTTTCATTCTTCTACATTTAGAGCTAACTGACGTTCATCACCCCATCTACAAATTTTGTATAAGTCATCTTGTAGCCTCCTATATTTACTCAATTTCAGCGCCATCCCTTACACCACCGCACCATCAGCAAACAACCACAGATTAATGCCCATTCTCTACGTATAATCATTTGTGTATATTGAAAATAACAGTTGTCCTATAATACTTCCACGGGGCACTGCTGACGATACATTTGTCTGTGATGAGTACAGTACAGAACATGCTCAAAAGTTAAACATTACACAGTTTCTCGAGTCCAACCAAATTGAGCAAATCAGTTGGTTCTTTAGCATTAGGTGTGACGTAGGTTGGGCCTTATACAGCTTATAAAAGCACCATTTGTTCATGAGCGATTTCTGAGAAAACCCCCAAAACCATGATTTCTGGGGACGAAAAGTACCAGCTGTGGGGACTATAACTTCTGTTCTTTCATGGCATATCGTTTAAATTATTACCGTGTGTTATTAACATAATGTTTCATATCATTATCCGTTACGTCCGCCCCGATAGCTGAGTGGTCAGCGGGACGGATTGTAGTCCTCCCGACCCGGGTTCGATTCCCGGTATTGTGGTATTGTGTTGTCTTCATCATCATTTCATTCTTATCCTGCACGCAGGTCGCCCAATATGGCGTCGAATGTAATAAGACCTGCACGAAGGCAGCCGGACCTGCTCCGTAAGGGGCCTCCCAGCCAATGTCGCCAAACGCTCATTTCCATTACCCGTTACCAAGATCCAGAGGTTGAATGTTATCGCACTTATGCGAATACAGTATGTACGTAATATCCGATCTGAGGCGTAAGTGTAGTGTTAATTGACGAAGTGAGCACATGGAAACTGTTCTCGGATTATGTCAAGGATTCTGAAGTCACTAATCTATGTTTTTAGTCAGAACTTCTCCCCAATAAAATTTTATCTTGTCCTGTCTCTATACAATGGGTACTCTTATGCAAATAAGCCCACAGTGATAGTACAGTGACAAATGGGCTACAAAGGGTCTTAACATGTTTTAAAAGAACTTAAAATGACTGACATAAATTATGTAAAACTGAAAGCCTGCAAATTCGGCTAAGTATTTCTATTAACTTTTGATTCTTTTAACATACAAATCATAAACCCGGCGTTTTCGACGAATTGCGATCGATGAGCTGTGTATCCAGAAAAAAAAGTAAAACGAAGTATTTTGTGTTAACCTTATATTAAGTATACTTATTTGTTGTTTATATGTATCAAAGCATATAAATGTGTCGAAGTATATAAATAAACTGTCAAAACTTTGCTGCCGTACACAATTTTTTTTATATAGGCACGGAATCCTGTTGTAACAGAGAAAAGAAGAGAACTACCGGGAAAGTTCTCCGACAGGACTTCAAAAAAAGGCGAATATGTTCCTCTCCAAAAGACTCCGATAGAAAAGTGGGGAATCAGCTGCTATAGTCCTCATTCTGCCTCCCCTATCAAAAATGTTGGCATGCCAACGTTTTCGGAACGTTCCAAACCCGTTTGTCACAAACTATCGCTGTATATGCAACTAAATACGAAGAGTTTGTTTTAAGGATATTTATAGGAGTTTGCGGTGCACACTTTTTGTTCGTCCAGATAAAGTAAGTTAGATAAAGCTATCGCCTCACTGAGTGAAACATATTGTATGGGGTTGACAATGAGGCAAAGTGGCTGTACCTTTGGATTCATTCCTTATGGTGTAAAAAGTGTCACGCTGGCCGTTCTTTCGCCCTTTGCATTATAACTTAAGCTGACTCAAGAGTATTCTTTCAGCTGTACAGGGTACTGAAGAAGTACTTCTTCTGAAATTGGCGTCGTCAAGCGGTGCGAATAAACAACTTCTCTAAACAATATATTAAGCCCTGCAGGCAGAGCACAGCTCATTTATCTGCATTATAACCAATTACTATGCTCATTCGCAGCTGTCAACGGGGTGCTAAAAACATGCTTGCGTGACATGAAAAATGAATTTACTAATACAACTAATAATTTATGTTTTTGTCAATTAGCTAGGTCCTTCAGGTGGGACTGAGTGACCTCTGATCAACACCCAACTTAAGAGAGCAAAAAGACACAACCTTTGCGGTTCATAAATGTATTGAGGTTGTCAGCAGCCTCTGTCTCTCATTACCAGCCAACTCCGCAAGTTGCAAGGGACATCCGTGAGCGAATTAATCAAAGAAATAGCTAGCGATGTGTGACGTCAGAACGCGTTTTTCAGATTCCTGTCAGACCCCGTAGCGGCCAGAATTAGTAATTTAGAATATCACTGTACATTCGTTACATTTTAAGCAAAGAGCTGTATCTCTGTGCACTATACTGTAAGAGAAAATAAAATAATTGTAAGGGAACCGCAAGTGAAGGAATAAATGCATAAGGTGGCCTTGAAACAGGTTAGAGACTACGACAACTTTGATTTAAACACCTGTCTGATCCTTAATGGCCGGAATTTACAGTTTAAAACACCGTTTTCCATCTACGATATTTTAAACACTGAGATCGTATTTCATTGCACTGTGCTACGACTTAACTATTTACAAGCGAGCCGGTAGCGAAAGAATAAATGTATACTTTGGTCTCCCAATAGATTCATGGCTAATCGTCTGTGGACAAAAATTGGAAGAACGTCTCAGATAGATGTTTATTGTAGTTACTGATACATCCCCCCCGTGGCTCTTATTTACATTCTTAGTGCAGTACTGATGTCCTTTTTGGACATCATTTTATCGGATAATTATACGCTAGACATAAGTATAAAATATAAAGGTAAGGTAAGTTTCATTATCTGGCCTGCATTTTCGTTGACACAAACGTTCTGTTTTTATCGAGCGAGGTGACGCAGTTTTTAAAATCAGGATACCTTCAGGGAGGAAAATGTCTAAAATCTCCATTCAACCATTTACTTAGTTTTCCAGTGATTTCCCCAAGTCATTTACAAACGTCGGAATATTTACTTCGAGAACATATTTCTTTGGTTTCTCATCTTTCTTGAAACTGATTTTTTATCAGCTTCTAATGTCCCCGATCTCGAAGATACGTTGAATAAAAATTCCTCTCCTTGATCTCATTTTGATACGCAGCATGTAATGTGTTTGTAGCTTATCTTAATTCTACAGGGGAATCTGCTTGCTTCTTGAACTACGCCTTTTTCTCAATATCTTGACAACATCTTGATTCTTGGCTCCCTTATTATAAGGGTGTCTATCACCTCTATATTGATGAGTAGTTAAGTTTCAGTAACAGCAAAATTAAAAAAGTCGAACGTTATCCATTCGAGGAAGTAGCTGTTGGTCGAGTGATGTGTTAAAAGCCTAATCCCCGAACTGGTTAAAAATGCTGCTGTGAAGTTGAAACTTGCGAGTGTGGTAACAGCCGAGATCCTGTAGGTGTAGTGCGTATGTGGCAAACGCCGACACCTCGTTCAGTGCTGAAAAATATGAGAAACCTGAACCTGCCATTTGGAAGGTTCAACACTATAAAATATTCTGTAAAAAATGTACTGAGGTAGAATTTTAGTCTTTTTATCGAATAGCATCACCGACATTTCTGCACAACTTTACTACAAGAGCCCCTGTGTCAGTTCGAATGCCCCTGACATACTATCTGTGTTACGCACCACCGAATTGACAGATGGTCTCCCGTTGTTCAGTTGTGGCCACATGAAAATGACCTAAGGTCTGTAACCGACTATGGTGAAATTTGGGTGCAACTGGTTCTGTGACTCATTATAAATGTTACTGAGTTATTGAGTATTTTGTTATTAAGCTGTAAAATATTAAGTATTTTGTTTGGATAGGAAGTCTTCCGTGACGTAATTCTTGGATAAAAATTCTCGGTAAACTTGCCACATCAATCTCTGCTAAAATCCCAAGCTTTTGATGATTGCCTCCATCACTGTCGTCAATTGTAATCTAAGAGAGGGGCCCTGACAGACTGAAACTTTCAACTTCACTTATGCTGCCATCTTATCATCCCCCTATTACTTCCCAACACAGGAACACTAGACAACTGTAGTAGGCTAAGCTCAAAAAATAATAAATTAAAGAGAGAGAGAGAGAAGAAAAAATAACCGTCTTCCGTCAAGATAAAGCATCTACTCAAGTCATTTTGGCAATGGGAACAATGATAGATATTAAGCAGAAATTGTTGTTTCGTCTATACTGTTCAACTAATGTTACATGCTTTCACGTCCTGTTTTAAGTTTTAAAGAAATTTGTAGAGAAAAAGGTTTTAGAACAATTTTGAGGTTTTGACAGCCTCGGTTGTGCAGCTCAAAAAGCTTCAAGGATCGCATTTTCGTAGGAAATCGAAACATTGAGAAAAAATTGGACGATGTGCAACAACTAAAAATTGATTATTCCAAAAAATTACTTAATATTTTATCTAAAAAAACATAGTTTTGCTCTGCAATATCATTAAATCTTCACTACCTTCGTATGGCCCTCCAACAGTGAGGGAAAGTGAGAGTTGAGTGTGTACGAACAAGCTGGTAAGAAGAGGCAGGAAAGCTCGATAAATGTGAAATTGAAGCAGTTGATAAGAAGAATCGCTTCATAATTGGTGAAATTAACAGAGAATTTCCGAAGTGTCGTCCACATTACCTCTTAGATCTGTTTTACCAAGACTGCAAAGATCTGAACATTTTCACCCCTCATCAGAATCTATAAAACTGTCGTACTTAGAATAATAGCATAGGGATGGAGAGAAGCGGTTTCCTTACGTTGCGACGTACTCTGAAATATGGTTTTCTTCGTTTAGTTTACAACCTAGTAGAAATTAGGTAGTGGCGTAACCATACAATTTTTAATGGTATGTTGTGAATGAGAATCAACGACAGTAACAAAATTTTTATTTTGTTAAATATTTTGTGGTGGTCCTAAAATACCCCTCTTGATAAAATTGTGCTAAAAGGTATCTTAAGGTTCTGTACCATAATTATACATTAGTACCTATTTAAAGAGTATGTTGTTAATAAAATTCTCACATATTTAACGAAATCTGTTTGTTTTTATGGGTTTTTTCGGTTGTGGCACAAAGTATTGCGCATTATGGAACATGCGTTGGTATTCTACACACGAAGAAATTGCTTCAGTTTCCTCTCCGTTCAGAAGCAATCTTCAAAACTCAGTTACTGCCGTTGCAAAACCTAGTTGCTGCGTTCTATACTAAAGCAACCGGGAGCAAAAGTCGAATATGTGTGGAAGCCGACTTTTGAAGCCGCTGGACTTCGGTTTAGACACGTGTCTCATATTTCTCTTGTTTAAGTGTACTCTAGAGAGGCGTTCTGGCAACCTCTTACTGAGCTCACGAGTTCGAATACCTCGGACTGAAAACAAGAGAGCGCGGCGGCCCGCAGACTGTATGCTGAGCACACTGCGCCAGCCTGCCGCTCCCTCTGTTTGCCCCCCTTTTCATGCCAAATTTGTGCAGGTGTCTCTTTGCCCGTAACGGACTTCAGACTGCCGAGGAAGAAACAAAGCCAAGGAGACCGTACGCCGACAACTTGCGTCTGCGAGGTATTACGGACGGTTATCTACATCTAACACCTGTGAAATTATTATCGTTATTTGTTAAAACATCCAAAGCATTGGCGCACAGTGGATGTTCACCTTGCCGGTGATAGTGCAAAGATACGGTTTGGCACGAGTAACGTGGCTACTCACTGTGAGAATATTTTCGGATGGTTTGCGCATGTATGTCTGTCGCTGAACGTCAGTGGGGTGGGATGAAAACCTCTCGCTCAGTCACGTATCTCGGAAATGTACCAGTGTTCTCTGTCTAATCGATATAGACAGGGTGTCCCGTTCTTCTTGCTCACCCAACACAGCTGTGGTCTGATGCGTTAAATGAAAAATTGTTTCGACCAAGTACTTTTAGCAGCGTCGGATAGTTCTTGCTGAGGGTATATGTTTTACGTATCCCGACAAATGTAAGAGATCATGGGTAGAAGTTAAATTTCTTAAACGCGATCATGTAAATTTCATTCAGGATACACGTACCCTCTCCGAGAGCTATTAAAAAATGTGTCGTGCTGTATCATTTTGTCAGTAAAAAGTAGACGTGGAAACGATAAATGGTACATAGGTTGTGAAGAAATCGAGGTGATTACTGCCTTGATTCTACACATTAAGTACCCAAAGTAGTGCTGTAGCAGAGGGGTGGGTTTTGTTAACGATTTCCGACTCGCGTAAGGGAAGGCACTCCTTTCCCTCCCCCTCCCCCACACATCTTATTTGTTGCTGCATACCAGTGCAGTCATGCACCAGAGTAACTTAATACAGTTCGCGCAAGATACCGTCGCCGTTGCGCAGTGAGCAGTTTGCGTCCAATGCACTGGGCGAGTTTATTCGTTTATTCGGAAGGGGAGGCCGAAAAATGCTTTCCATCTTTCGACCGCTCAGCGATAACAGAATCAAGATGCGCACCCTGCAGTCTTTCTCAAACGATTTTACAGAAACTGTTCGATAAAAAGTTTCATTTTTGCCTTACTTTTAGCTTTATATGTCAAGTTTGTGATGATGTGACCATCATTTCGTTAATGGTCATAGTTATTGTGTTATTTATGTCGAAGTAAGACATCGCGCTAAATTCGAAAAAGTGTACAACAAAAGAGTTCTCCGTGAGTTTGCGTTTGGTGCATATTACATAATATGTTGTTCCATATGGAAGTTAGCTAATATATTTAATTTTTCTTTAAACTTGAGTAGAGGTATCTATCTGTCACCAGTCTCAAGACAAGTGATCTGATGTATCACACTCACTTTCGATCGCGCCGCACCAGCGATAAAGCCAAAGTGATATATCCACAACATTCCTCATAGTTCATAAACGGTTTGAGATATCGAAATGAGACTTTGGTAAATGATAGCACGAAAAGAGGAGAGTATTTTACCATGTCGTTATTATGTAAAACTTCATTATCTACCATGTTAGTCCAATAATTACAGACTTTTCTGTAGAAAGAAATGTAATTTTTAAGGGCCATCAGGAGCTGGTGAAATGAAAAATGCTGTGGGTTTTGGAACAACATATTTGAATAAATTACACATTTCTTTTTACTGACGGTGTGCTTTCATAAGCTACTGACTTTACTTTTACTCAATTCCTCTCTTAATAAAACGCTGTTTCAGATTTCTGTCGCAATTGTCCCCACTCAACACATTAAAGAGATGAGATAGTGTAAACTACACTGAGTTTTGGCAGAAGAAGCAAATTTTGACATGGCATCCTGAGAAATGTGTAGGTTTTGCTCAAAAATAGCCACTCATGATGCTTCTCTGAAGGTTACAAATGTTTAACAAGCGAGGCTGAATTTTCGGTGAAGATGTGTTTAGATACTAACGAAAACAGAGAGGACAGCAGATATTTTTGAATGGTCACCATAGGCTTGGAGTGGCCCCCCTTGATATTTACAAAAAATATGGACATAGGCTTCAGTGTAGATTGGCTCTTCCCCTCCATCGTTCAGCATTTCCCCTACAGCACTCTGCGAGACCCCCCCACCACCGCCACTCTCCCCACGCTTCCCCAGCCGACAGCGCTTCTGACAGCCTTGGCATTTTGTGCACAGTATAACTGTGAGGTGGTTGTACACGTTGTGAATACAGTTTTTGTTGTGTAAAGGTGTTTGATGTACAGAAATGACGATAAGGCAGAAATGCCACTGACCTATGGAAAAGTACACTGATAGGAAAGAATTTAGTGACTTGTATTTTTATGTTCACTACTGTTAGAGAACATTATGAGTATTATTATGTCTGTCTTGTACTCTACTGTATATACCTGTCTAACGTTCTGCGTGGTGTCTGTTTGTTCTATATCGTGTCTCCCTACCACTTTCGCGCAACGACGCTCTGAGCGTGTTTTTTTAGGGAATTGACTAGTTTGAACCTGGAACCTGTTGATGGTAAGGAGACGCCAGACCACACATGACATGTAGAATTCAGAAGAGTTCAGTGAGGCTAGCGATGATATAACCAAATACTTAATGATTTCAGCGTCAGCTCCACTGCACTCCCTGTAAAAGAATCTTAATACTAACTAAATTTAGTGGAAGGGGTTCAAGGCTTTCCAATTTTTAGTTAGCTGGTAAAATAACGTCGAAAAAGCAGTTAAGTTTACCACTGGAAATTTTATTCTACTCACAAAACATTGTTTAGAAATTGCACTATTGATAAAAGGAAATGTTTTAATACAGGATGGTAAAAACCAACTGCGTTCAAAAAAATGTGAACGAATATTCCCTGACTGGGTTTCCAAGTTCTACAATGGATCGAAGGATGACCTATGCCATATCACATCTATAATCTAGGTTTAAATTAAGTTTCACAAAAGAGAAAACTATCAAAATGGTCTACAGTGACCCTCAATTATCATCAATTACTTATCTAACTTGTCGTAAATTACAGTGGCTGATGTGGCTTCTCAATAACTATGTAACAGAAAAATCATCGCGTTGCAGATTTTTACTTCAAGTAGCAAATATGAACACCATGAGCTTAAATTGACGATCGACACTAGTATTACGCATAAGAGGGTGTAACAGATGAGATTTCTGCAGTTCTGAGTGAAGCCTTATGCGCTCAAAAATGCGGCATCGCGTGCGTTCATTATATTGTCGGTGTTCGTCAGGGGGCGGCGGACAGCACAGCTCCACTCACCTTGCCGTCTCGGAAGCAACTCTGCTGTTTAATAGCAGTTGTGTGACTTTTACACATATTTCTTTTGTTCTGCAGGGTTCCGGCACTCTGTGGTTCCGCCTGGAAGCAGATTTATTTACTGCTCACTTTCGCTACAAGAAGGGCCCTCTGTTGGTATTGCTGTCCTTTCCCTTCTCTCAACGCTTCTGCCTTGTAGGAATCATGTCTTGCTAATTACATCCTTTTCTTTCTTGATACTTCTCACATTGTAACTTGTGGGTCGTTGCATCTGGTCTTTGTTGGAGTTTTTGCAATGGCTCTTACAAAAAGTTTTACTTATAATCATCTAACATATGTCTAGTACCTACATTGTTTTATGCCTTCTTAAAAGCTTTACAAATTTTGGCGCCCTTTCCATGTTACAATTCTAAGATATTTTGAGTCTTAACATCTACAAAATCCTCAAATAGCTTTTTTATTTTTTGTGTAGTGTCATGGTGTATAGCATTTTAGTTTTTCATGCTGTTAGACTATCTACGCTGTATCCCTTCACCTTAACCTATGGTACTATTGGTGATATTATTGAAACTACTTTCTTTTTCCCACCTTCCTCTCTCTTCATTCTTCTTTCTCCTGACGATCTTATCTGCTGATTATTTACCAGTAAAAAAATTAATCTTCAAACTTTTTGATATGGCTCACATGGTGAAGTCCTAAGGTTTTGCCTGTTTTACTTCAAACTTGTACTGAAAGTGTTTAATACTGCCAGTCTTAGGTAAAAATAACTCTGCTTTATCTCGTAAAATACCCTCTAATTCTCTTTCACTGTGTTCCAAAAAACCTTGAACTTCTTGCAATTTTTCGTCAATTTCTTTATGGACTTTTAACATGAGTTGAGGCGATTCCCCCTTTTGTGCATACCATTCTAATTCTTCATCCTCTTTATTTCACATCATTCTTAATTGTTTGTTTATAACTGGTATTTCTTCTAATTTTAGCTGTTGCTCAAAGAGAAGTGTGACATTCCCCATATCTATTATCGCTCGTCTCTCATTTAAAAAATCTGCACCTATAATCAAATCTACAGTTAGTTTAGGTATAATCACGAAGTTGGCTTCGATCTTTTGACCTTGACACGAAAGGGTTAACCTTGTTTGTCTCGTAACTTCCGCAGCATTGCTTCTAGTAGGAACTCTTACTTTAATCTTACGTGTTTTCAGAACTGGCAATTCCTGATTGGCATTACACTGCGTGAATAAATTTTCTGAGATCGCAGTCAGTTCACTTCCGCTAACAATTACAATATTGACTGGGATATGCTTCACCATGGCCTTCACAATTCGTTGAATTTGAAAGGGTTGGTTCTGTTCTTCTTCTTCTTGCATCAACGAATCCTCCACTGAATCATACATGAGTCTATTTAGGAATTTCCCTTGTGAATTCGAACTTTCTGTAGGATAAGCTTCGACTGCTACTTCTCTCTCTTTTATTTCGTCTTCTCTATTTCTTCCGTCATTTACGCTTTCTTTAACATCCTCTACTTTTTCCTCATCCTCGTCAATCCTCTCCTTCTTCGTCGCTACTTCCACATAATCGCATCTAAATGCTCTAATTATCGCTTCATAACTTCTTTCATTATATACGTTGGGTTGTGTGTCCACTCGTAACTTATTTTCAACTTCTGTCGAGTGCGCACTATCCTCATTGAATTCGCTTTCCCTGGTTTCATTCTCAAATAGCTCTGCAATACTCATTACTTCGTCCTTTCCTCCTACATTCGTTGTGCATGCCTCTGGTAATTCATCTTCCTCGTCAGTATTCTCCCAATTAATTTCGTCCCAACACGATATTGTTATTTTCTTGCCTTCGTTTTCATCTGGTCCCTGCGGATTTGTTTCTTCCTTCTTCTCTTCTCGTGATATGATTTCTACTTCTCTGTTAAAGGTGCTGCAATTGTCCTGGGTCAGTGCGTCATTCTCTTTGGCATGGGCGCTTAGCTTTCAATTCGAGCGTTTGTCGGGGTTTGGTGGTCTTACCTCCACCTCTTCTATCTGTATTCTCTTTTCTTGTTCAGCTTGTTGATAGTGGTTTCTTTGTTGATAATTTGTCGGTCTATTGGTTCTCCAGTACCCGCTCCGGTTGTCATTATTCCCTCTGTAATAGTTGTTGCCGTTCCTGGGTGAATTATAGTTATTGCCATATTCTCTTCTAAATCCCTAACCGGTTCTTTGTTGAAATCTATTGTCGTTTCTTGGTGCGAAGTTATCACATGGTTCGTAATTATTGTTTCTTCGTACTGTGTTTGTGGATTCCACTGCTTTTTGCTTTCATTTTCACGTGCGCTTCGTCTTTTTCTTGCGTCATCTTCCGAAAATATGAACTCTAGTTCTCTTCGAATACCTTTAAATGCTTCGACGTCATTGCCTCCGCGCCCTACTAATGATTGCTGGTATTTCAAGGGTAGCTTCATCGCGCATAATTTAATTAACTCTCCGTCACTGTATGGTACATCTAGGCATTGATTTTTCTTTGCCATTAATTCGAAAAATTTCACGGGACTCTTCTCTCCTGAATTTTCAAAATATGGGTTCTGTAATATTTCGTACTTCACTCTGTTCAGTGCTTCGCTGGGCCAATATCGTGAGAGAAACTTCTCTCTAAAATCTTCGTACGATCGGCATGTCGCTGCAACATTCTGCATGGTTTCTGCGACTGTTCCTGACATGTGTGCACATATAAAGTCTAATTTGTGTGCTAGCGTCCAGTGTTCTGGTAATCCTACTTTAAATTGATCAATAAAAGTTCGTGGATGTAACGAGTTTCCTTCTCGAAAGTGTTGAAATTTTCTGACTGAGGAAATGATCGTTGTCGTACTTCGTTATGGTTCCATATGAAATTCGCGATTCTTCGCCACTTTTGTTTCTGATCATTTCTCCCGTCCTTCTTTCCGGTTGTGGTAGATCCATTGGATATTGTCCACTGTAACTTTCGCCTACCCTGGCGTAGTATCGTTGGAGTGGTACGCAATAATTTTCTTCCATCGGATGTGAACGTGTAGCTGAATGCATTGCACTGTACTCTTCGCGACCTGGCTTTCCATTGTCAGGTATTGGTTGGGTATCTTGTCTGGCTAACCTTGCTGCTTCATTGCACGATCCAAACTGTCTTGAAACATACATTTGTGGTTCCGCATGTGTTTGTGATGACGTTTGTTCATCAAGAATTTCGAAACGTGTTTGTTGCTGTGCAGGCTGTCTGATTTCACGTAAGTTACTTTCCACCTGTGATTGGAATCGCAAATGCGTAATATCTTCGTTAATTACTTGTTTTTCCGGTGCTGTTACAGATACTGATGTGGTTGCAGACTCAGTGCTTGTTCGATCCTGTTCACTACGCTCTTCAATGGTTTGCAACAACTCTCTTCGCAATTTCTGTAATTGTCGCTTCGTTTGCGCTTCTAGTTTGACTATGCGGTTATCATATCTTTTCAGCGCTGCTTTTGTGATACGTTTGTGTAACACACTGTTTTCGACAACTTCACGCGCTGTACCTGCTGCTTGTCTAGTAATTTCGTTTATCTGTTTCTCTAGTTCCTTGACTTCTCCCTGGGTCTTGTTACGTAATGTTTTGATCTCGTCCTGAATGTCATTATGCAATGTTTGTACGTCCGCTTGTACCTTGTCAATGTCTGTTCTCAATTGATTGTGACCTGTTATTAAGTTTCCTATCACTTCTCGAGATTCTTTTGCCTCGTATTCAATATGATTTAGGTGTAACTGAATTTTTTTTCTTTTGTTCTTTAATCTCACGCATTTGTCTCGTGATTTCTGCAATTTGGTTCGTCATTTCTGCATTCTGAATTTTAATTTGGTTCGCAATTTCTTTATTTTGTCTTGTCATGGTTTCCGTCATTAATTGTAATAATTCTGCCAGATTGGTGGGTCCTATTGCGTTTTCTTCCGACGTCCTACGCTCTGTGTTTTCGCCCAAGTGTTGGTTTGCAACCGATTGCATTGAACTGTGTGGTGACACGTTTCTGCTCGAATTCTTTGCATTCTGTGGTGAGGGAGCTCTGATTACTTTTACTATGGGTTCTACGTATAAAACGAGCAAGTTAGAATCCTCATCGACTGTCTCTCTACTTTCCTGCTCCTCTGTCGTATGCTGACTTACGTTCTCTATGCGCTGACGTACATTATCCTCGTTATGGTGCGTTATATGTCCTAATTCTCGCGATACAGCATCGTCTGTTGCACTTTCCTCTATTCTCTGTCCATTTTCATGCTGGGTCTCTACCTCAATTCGGTCAAGGTCTCTATCTACCGTTGCTAATCTTTACGAATCCCATATTTTCTGTTTTAAAAGCAATTCAAGCGCCCTACTTCGAGTCAACATGCGCTCATACGATCTCACGCATTTCATAAACTTTTTGCACACACGACTTGACAACCAATTCACTTACTTGTTGGGTTAGAACCAACTTGTCAACGATGTATCCGCCACCTGTGCGCTTGCATTGGAGAGAAAACTTAATTCTAGCAATATTAAAATTCATAACTTAATTATGCTATTGTCTCTGCCAGAATGTCTCACTTTTATCAATACTTTCTTACTATCTATCGCTGCAGCTACTGTTTTCGACTATTTATAACTTTAAGAAAAAAAAAAAAAATTTATTACGAAAAATTTTTTAACACGATATTTTTCTGACCTAGTTAGGCATGTGGTCGATCTTCAATAATGGTATTTCACCATCCTGGCAGGGTCGCCATTTTCTAACATTCTGCGTGGTGTCTGTTTGTTCTATATCGTGTCTCCCTACCACTTTCGCGCAACGACCCTCTGAGCGTGTTTTTTTAGGGAATTGACTAGTTTGAACCTGGAACCTGTTGCTGGTAAGGAGACGCCAGACCACACATGACATGTAGAATTCAGAAGGGTTCAGTGAGGTTAGAGATGATATAACCAAATACTTAATGATTTCAGCGTCAGCTCCACTGCACTCCCTGTAAAAGAATCTTAATACTAACTAAATTTAGTGGAAGGGGTTCAAGGCTTTCCAATTTTTAGTTAGCTGGTAAAATAACGTCGAAAAAGCAGTTAAGTTTACCACTGGAAATTTTATTCTACTCACAAAACATTGTTTAGAAATTGCACTATTGATAAAAGGAAATGTTTTAATACAGGATGGTAAAAACCAACTGCGTTCAAAAAAATGTGAACGAATATTCCCTGACTGGGTTTCCAAGTTCTACAATGGATCGAAGGATGACCTATGCCACATCACATCTATAATCTAGGTTTAAATTAAGTTTCACAAAAGAGAAAACTATCAAAATGGTCTACAGTGGCCCTCAATTATCTTTAATTACTTATCTAACTTGTCGTAAATTGGCTGATGTGGCTTCTCAATAACTATATAACAGAAAAATCATCGCGTTGCAGATTTTTACTTCAAGTGGCAAATGTGAACACCATGAGCTTTAATTGAAGATCGACACTAGTATTATGCAAAAAGGGGGTGTAACAGAAGAGACGTTTGCAGTTCTGAGTGAAGCCCTATGCGCTCAAAAATGTGCCATCGCGTGTGTTCATTACCTTGCCGGTGTTCGTCAGGGGTGGCGGGCAGCACAGCTCCGCTCACCTCGCCGTCTCGGAAGCAACTCTCTCCAAACTTCTCCTTACTACAATTTACCGAAGTTGGTTTAAAAAAGCTATCTGGCTTTGTTTTCATCTGACCAATCAGGGTCTCAATGTTAACCTTAAGCTCCGCCTACAAAAATTCTGTCTATCCAATGAGAAACGTTATATTTTTCATGATGGGGCAATGTTTTTAAAGTTTGCAACATAACAGAGACGCGAAAAAGTCTCACGCTAAAACTTGCGACTGGGGTGGCCCTTTTAGCGTTATCGTAAGATCTATACTGTTCTTCTGGAGGGCTCCATCTTTTATCATGGGCTGGGGGGTGGTCCTGACGTAACAGAGACGCGAAAAAGTCTCACGCTAAAACTTGCGATTGGGGTGTGGTCCTAGCGGGTAGCTGGCGACGTGGGGGTCCGTCCCTTATCGTAGGGCCTTGTAACTTAACACGGTTCTGCTCTCGGCTTCTGTTCTCGTTTCTCCCCTCGGAACTGCGTCTTTCTCACGGTGGAAGGTATGACATGCATTTAGGCATTCTTGTGTTAGTCTGTGGTATTCCATTTGCTCACTCGTTACTCGTATTACTTTGGTTATTTTAATGTCACGATTTATTCGGAGCTATGTGACATACTACTGGATTTGCATATTATGTCAGGGTTTTCATGGAAGGTGTGGGATTTGCCTGACACCTTACACCTGCACTGTAATCTGCTGTAGGTGGGTGAAATTCTGTTCAGGCACAACTACTGTAAAGCAGACGATTCTCACTGGATATCTGGTCTTCTCATTTCTCGTCTATGTGAAATGGGAAATTTAAATGCCAGACATTGGAATCACTGTAGAACATGAACAGACGAAGTTGCTTAGGGCGCTGTGCTCGCTAGCGTAACAGTGAATCGTCAAGTCAGTGCATGACGAATTCAACATGAGGTTGGTTTCTCGAAAAAAAAAAAAAAATGCTCACAGCATTGTGCAGCGTCATAAATTCCATCCTTACTATGTTCTTTACAGCAAGAACTTCATGGAATTGACTTCAACATTGGGATTCAATTTTGGCAGTGCGCTCAGCAACAACTTCTCACTAATCCTAATCTCTTCGGAGATGTTCTTTTTACCGACGAGGCATCATTCTCCAACAAAGGAAGCATAAATTTGAGAAATATGCGTTATTGGTCCATCAACGTCCATGAAACATTAATTTTTGGTGCGGATTTATTGGAGATACCATTATCTGCCCTTTCCTTGTAAATGACAACTAAAATGGCAGACAATATGCTCGGTTATTAGGACTCGCTCTTCCTTTTCTCTTGGACACCATAGCTCTGAATCAGAGGATGGTCATGTGATATCAGCATATTACAAGATGTTAAAGCATACAGATGCTGAAAGAAGTCATAACTGCTAATACTCGGATCGCTATTTGGTTATTCTCACTAGAGTGAAGTTTTTTTTTAAGTTGACTTAAAAACAGACATGATCGCATTAAAATATTTATTGGCAATGGTAACAAATGGTTCAAATGGCTCTGAGCACTATGGGACTCAACTGCTGAGGTCATTCGTCCCCTAGAACTTAGAACTAGTTAAACCTAACTAACCTAAGGACATCACAAACATCCATGCCCGAGGCAGGATTCGAACCTGCGACCGTAGCGGCCTTGCGGTTCCAGACTGCAGCGCCTTTAACCGCACGGCCACTTCGGCCGGCGGCAATGGTAACAGGTTTCATTAAAAATTTCACCACCTTCAGACAACATTACGCATTGATAACATTCGTGGAAACCCGATACCGGCTCCGTCCATCGTCACCGCCTGTTGTCATGGTGTAATATGGTCCGAATACGGCGACAATTTGACTGTAACAAGTTGACGCCGCCAATGAATGTTTTATTTGCCGTCAATACTGTCTTTAGTCAATTTTAAAGTATTTTATCAATATCCCTGATATTCTTGACGAGAAATATTCTCAAAAATTAATGTAGGAAGTCATTCTGCCAAAAAAACAAACACTGTGCCCTCTGGAGTATGGGCCAGCGTGTTAACACGGCCGCTTCCGCGATGGGAGGTCTATCGGCCCCAGAGCGAATCGGTTAGGTTAGTGTTGTTTAAAGTCCCGTCGACAACGAGGTCATTAGAGACGGAGCGCTAGCTCGGGTTAGGGAAGGATGGGGATGAAAATCGGCCGTGTCCTTTGAAAGGAACCACCCCGGCATTTGCCTGAAACGGTTTAGGGAAATCACGGAAAACCTAAATCAGGATGGCTGGAGACGGGATTGAACCGTCGTCCTCCCGAATGCGAGTCCAGTGTGCTAACCACTGCGCCACCTCGCTCGGTAGAGCGAATCGTCCAAGAGGTTTAACGACGTGCAGTCGGTACGCAGGTCAGCCTGGATTTGGTTTTCAGGCAGTTCCCCACATCCCTCTAGATGAACACTGGGCTGGTTCTTATGTTCCGTCTCAGATCCCCCTACACAAACATTTAGAACACTTTCTCACGCCTGTATACACAAATTACTCTACACGCAGGCGGATTGGGTACAATGGTTACGCTCTGGAAGGTCACCTTAGCTGTTTGGTCGTCTTAAAAACTTACTCATCATCGGTATTTGGAGTATGGTGATCTTTATTCAGTAGCTAACAGGTGGGTTCACATGGTTCAAATGGTTCAAATGGCTCTGAGCACTATGCGACTCAACTGCTGAGGTCATCAGTCGCCTAGAACTTAGAACTAATTAAACCTAACTAACCTAAGGACAGCACACAACACCCAGCCATCACGAGGCAGAGAAAATCCCTGACCCCGCCGGGAATCGAACCCGGGAACCCGGGCGTGGGAAGCGAGAACGCTACCGCACGACCACGAGATGCGGGCTGGGTTCAAATGGCTCTGAGCACTATGGGACTTAACATCTGAGGTCATCAGCCCCTAGAACTTAGAACTACTTAAACCTAACTAACTTAAGGACATCACACACATCCCTGCCCGAGGCAGGATTCGTAGCTGCGACCGTAGCGGTCGCGCGGTTCCAGACTGAAGCGTCTAGAACCGCTCGGCCATACCGGCCGTCTAACAGGTGGGAACAGGTTTAGTATGAATTTCAAAACTTATTAATTACAGAATCAAGAATTACAAAAATCGGTGTTGGCAAGGGAACTTAAACGAAAAAAGAAGCAAGAGAGATTAGTTTTTAATGTCCCGTCGACGAGTTCATTAGAAACGGCGGCCAAGGGAAGGAAGGGTGAGGGGAGGAACTCGATTCTGCCCTTTCAAAGGAGCCATTCAGGAATTTGCCTATGTCACTGGCGGAAATCACAGTAAACCCAAATGTGGATGTACGGTTTGGGATCTGTCGTCCGAAATGTGAGTCCAGTGTCTAATCTCTGCACCATCTCGCTCGGTGTGAATCGAAATGCAGAGCACATGTGACGGCAACGGGCAGGTTATGTAGTGTGCCGCATTTTGCTGTCTAAGCCGGAAGTCTTGACCATCCGTTCTTTCTTTACTCTGGGACAACTAGATACGAACCTCTGCAAAAACTAGATACGAGCACGTGCAACAGGAGAACTGCTGACGCGCAGTGTCTTGCAGGAGGTTGGTGGGAGGACAGACTGCCGCGAAATCCCTGCCGGAAGTCGCAGCGCGAAAGACAGCAGCGTGAGTCGCACTTCTTATCGCCGTAACTGACTGCCGTTGGCGCCGCACTCGCAGCTATTAGCAGGTCTCGGTTGTCATGCGGGTCTGTGTACTGCACCTCCAGATGACTTGTTTGTCTGCGTAGCATTCAACAGCAGCTTCTGGCAGCAGGCGTGCAGTAAGGAATGCGGCGGGAGAGTCTTGTAGGAATGATGGCGTCATCACAGCATCGTCCAGTTATTCTACGTCAACATTTACACTGATGGACTACAACGTTATGACCACTGTCCACCGCAAGATGGAATTCCGCCTGGTGGTATTGCGGGCATGTGATGAGGTAAGAAAAGTACAGGGATATTAGTCAGTACCTTCGCAGTTTCAGAAGACGACTGCACGAAAACTGCATGACATACAGAAACTAAAAAAAAAAAAAAAAAACTGGTCAGGTACGAGTAGAACTGGTGATTCCGTATAGACTTAATTACGTATGTAGACAGTTTATCCGTTTCGGGAATTGAGAATCTCGACGATTTTTGCCTGTTATCGACGTTGATATTAATAAGATATCGGTCCAAAGGATTCCAAGGCTTTCGAGAATGTTTCGTATTTAAGTCTGAAGAAATGAAAAAAGAATTTTTTTTCGTTAAACATAGCTACAAATAAACAATTTTCTGTTTTTATCCCTTTAGTTGTACTGTGAAACCTCACTTACTGCCAAATTTAATGATTCTAGGTCAATTGGAAGTACCCCACAAGCTATAATGATTGAGTGTTCGAGTATCAAAATATGACATAAATGGCCATATCGTTTGGATGTAATGACTTAGGAGCTTGCATTTATTACACCTCCACGGGAGTATAGACCTTCGAATGTGATATAAATTTCAACGTTTAATCGTTTCTTGGAAAAATGGGATACAACAGACGAACGGACAGGCAGACAGTCTGAGAACAAATGAAAATGAAAATTTCGTATAGTTACAAATTTTACTTGTACAGTTAAATATTACTTCACCCCAAATTTCACGAGTCTTGACTAACGGAAAATACGCTATAAGTTTTGATCAGTAAGTATGCAAGAAACAAAATACGTAATATAAACGGCCGTACCTTTTGGTTGTATTGACTTAGAAGCTTACGTTTGTTACACCGTCAAGGGACCACAGACGTTAGCCTGCGGCCGGTTTTTGAGAAAAACGGTTTTCAACAGTATGACAGACTGACAGACAGACAGACGGAGAACGAAGTGAACCCACAAGAGTTCCGTTCTTACTGATTGAGGTATGGAACGCTGTAGCGACACATATCAGTGGACAGAGGATCTCCCGTAGTTCCGACTCGCAATGCGCGCCATGGCGTAGTTGCAGAGTGCACTACTAGAGGGCAGGCGTGTCACGACATGTACAAAAACGATCCACTCGGCGTTATCGCATCGAAGTAGTTGGCCTCTGCAGATAGGCAACCCAATGACACTAGCTGCGCCGTGCCTTCCCACTGTAAAAAATGTGTAAAATCAGTGAACTGCACACACTTACTGAGGTTTCCTGCATCACAAACCGCATATGGAGTATCCCTGACAGGAGCTAAAAATTTGCTATATCTTCCCTTATGCGTCTATTTTATGCATGTCTTGCAGTTTTCGAGTAATCGTCTTCTGAAGCCCCGAAGTTATTTATCAATGAAATGGAGAAACAGGGCTGATAAGGACGCTGAACGACAATTTTTGTTTCTATTTGCCACTGGATGTGAGGCGACTAGTTTATTGACGCGATTTATTAAAACCATCATCAGGTAATCTAAGAAGGCTACAGAAATCGTATTAATAGCACAGTGAAGATGGCTACAAGAAAAACAAGTAAATACATTAACAGTCACCGAAAGATTCATACCAATGCAGGGAGAAGCACTTCATACATACAGTATGAAATAATGTGAATATGACACATTGCAATACATTGCTCCACTGCACACGGCGAAGCAAATAACGAAATGATCAATAGGAGACGCTAATGATAACATACCATGCCGGGAAAAATATGAATTAAAATACATGGAAATCATAAAAATCGTTATATACAATGAACCTTGCCTTAAAAATAAAATTTTGAAGTATACCATCAGAGGCATTGTTCAGACGAAGGCTATTCAAGACGTATGGTCCCATAGGTTGCGAAGTGGAAACGACAGTAGAAATCTAATGAATCTTTGGTCAGATAGAGTGGGCAGTATCTCTAGAATGCCTGTCGATGACGTCATGTCGTTTTTTCAGTTCTGATCACGCAGTGAGCAGGTAAAGATACCTAGAACAATAAGGTCTTCCGCCTAGTATGGGTGCCCGCGGCGAGGTTTCGCTTGATTCCGTGCAACCCTTCATAACATACCTATGACGCATTTCCTTGTTCACGACAATTCTCGGCCGCACGCTGCAGGGGCAATGAGAGTGCCCCTGTAACGTTTCCTATGGGAAGTGTTTGATCACCCATCATACAGTCCGTGCATGGCTCCCTCTGATGTTCATCTCTTCTCACAAGAACACTATGAAAACATCCTCGGTCCTTACTTTATTAGTCCGCCTCATTTTCCACATTCGTCTGTACCACCACATCTCAAATGCTTCCATTCTCTCCAATTTTGGTTTTCCCACAGACCGCGTTTAACTACCATACAACACTGCTCCAGACGTACCTTCTCAGAAGTATTTTCCTCAAATTAAGGTCTTTGTTTGATAAAGGTAGACCTACCTTGGTCAGGAGTGCCTTTTTTTGCCAGTGCTAGTCCACTTTTTATATGCTCCTTATCCTCACCCCATTCGTCGCGGGTTATTTTGCGGCCTTGATCTACTTCATGACAATGAATCCTGATGTTAAGTTTCTCGTTGTTCTCATTTCTGCTATTTCTCATTCCTTTCGTCTGTTTTCGATCAACTCTCAATCCATGTAATGTACTAATTAGAATTCGTTCCATTCAACACATCCTCACTTTCACTGAGGATAGGAATGGCCGGCCGGTGTGGCCGAGCGTTTCTAGGCGCTTCAGTTTGGAACCGTGTGACCGCTACGGTCGCAGGTTCGAATCCTGCCTCAGGCATGGATGTGTGTGATGCCCTTAGGTTAGTTAGGTTTAAGTAGTTCTAAGTTCTAGAGGACTGAAGACCTCGGATGTTAAGTCCCATAGTGCTCAGAGCTATTTGAACCATTTAGATGAAAAATGTAGTCAGCGACAAACTTCTTTCCTTTCATCAAGTGTCCTCATTCTCAGATACAGGATTCATTGCGTATGTAATGTCGAAATACAAAGACCAAGTACCATACAGAAAAAAAACACTTCCACAAAATCAGTAATGAAAATGATATTTTGAAAAAATTTAAATTTAGTTTGACAATATTATTGCATTAAAATTACTTCAATATTACTTTAACAGCATTTTTATTCAAGTTATAATAATTTTCACTGTCTCTGATTGATATGTTGAACAAAATGCCTGACTAACAGCGACGTCATTACTGAGCAGTTTCGATAATTATCCAACAAAACGAAACTAACATCATTTTGAAGTATATTTCTTTCTTAGAAGGATTAAATGTTCATCAAAGGCACTCCCTTCTGTTATAGTCTTGGCAACGTAACAATGACTGATGTTAATGATTAGATCGAGAAGCTACAATTTTTCATGACTACCATCATTAGTAAGTTCTCAGTGAGATTAATTGGATATGTTTTACTAATTTTCTAAGCTAATCAGCTGCGATCTGTCTTACGGATTGTCGATGGCACTGGGATGACGGCATCGGCGTCTGTGACAATTCTCCAGTAGCTCCATTCCTTCAGAGGAAACTCCGGTTAACTTCAGATGACTGCAGGGCTGGTTCTCTATGTTATTTAGTCATTAATTCACATCTCCACATACGTCGCTAGCACAGAGTTTCCAAAATTTGTCTTGACCTCGCGTTGACGAACTTTTTGTCTTGTTCGAGTTACGGACAAACACTATGTCGTAGTGTAGTGCCGAGAGCACGCACTCTTGATGTCACAAAGCAATGTCCAGAGGCGTTGCTACCATCACAGTTTACTCTCTGATAAATGTAACTCCACATAACTTTCCCTAACAAAACTGAAACTAAACTCCGTCCGAATAGGCCACCTGAGGCCCGACAGTACGGACTGACCACCGTTTCATCCTGAGTCGATAAATGTAGGCAGCACACCAATCTCCTGGCCAATGTCAGTTATCGTGACTGGAGCCGCTACTTCTCAGTCAAGTAGTTCTTCAATTGCCCTCAAAAGGGCTGTGTGCGACCCGCTTGCCAACAGCGCTCGACAGACCCGGATGGTGACCCACCGAAGTGCTAGCCAAGCCCGATTGTGTTTAACTTTGTTGATGTGGTAACTTGGAAGTTAAAAGAAAGAAAATAATTTTCAATGTAGGAAATTTGACGATACTTAAAAAAATTGGAAAAAGATTCTGTGTGGGCAGTCCGGACCTGCGGCGTAGATTTCTCGTGCAAACCTCGGGATAAAATCATAACAAGTGTTTCGTATTAGTTTGTTATTTAACTATTACTTTATTTAATAAAATGCGTATGCAGGGTCGTATAATGGTTACAGAATAAACACATCACAAAGTTCGACTGTCACTGACCGCTGTATGATCGATGGGTCAGCTATGTAACAGCTTTTTGCCGTTTTTAGGTTCTTTTTCTACGTTGCCTATCTATAGAATTTGCTCGGCACTGGATTTTTAGGCATTTTTGGATGCCTTTTGATGCGAGCTTTCTTCTGACTTGCGTTTTCTGTAATTCTAAGCATGTTTAACAGCCATGTGACACAACACCTTTCCATATTTTGTAATTTTCAATTTAAAACTGATTTTCCCTTACATCCCGCTCAGTGTTTTTATTGACTCACTTTCGGTTCTAGTTGTGGTTTGCAAAATCTTTACATTGACACCCTATACAATTTTCCAGCTAGGCATATTTCTACGATACAGCAGTTTATAAATTTACACATAACTAATTAGTTCTTCAATCCGATGGGACCAGTGACCTCACTGTTTGGCCCCGTCCCCCAAATCAACTAAACAACCAACCAACCGACGTGATCTATACGTTGTGGACTCAACCACTGTTTACGTATCAGAAATGTTTCTGTGATTGGCGAATAAAATCTGACGGTATTTCGTCACACAAGAATATTCGACCGACAAGTATGTACACATTTTCATCCCGAAGTGTATCAATCTGTCATATAGATTTATAAGATGTGTCCTAACTCTCTAGCATTCTCATCCTCTTTCATGCTGTAGGAAGAAAACAGTGAACAAATCGGATGCAGAAAATCGAAGATCGTAATTTTATTTCAGGAAATGACCAGCCACTTATTTACGTGTTTTTATTTAGGCTTATACGAGTTTACGACTTCCGTCCAGCTTCAGTTAGCGTAATACATACACTCCTGGAAATGGAAAAAAGAACACATTGACACCGGTGTGTCAGACCCACCATACTTGCTCCGGACACTGCGAGGGGGCTGTACAAGCAATGATCACACGCACGGCGCAGCGGACACACCAGGAACCGCGGTGTTGGCCGTCGAATGGCGCTAGCTGCGCAGCATTTGTGCACCGCCGCCGTCAGTGTCAGCCAGTTTGCCGTGGCATACGGAGCTCCATCGCAGTCTTTAACACTGGTAGCATGCCGCGACAGCGTGGACGTGAACCATATGTGCAGTTGACGGACTTTGAGCGAAGGCGTATAGTGGGCATGCGGGAGGCCGGATGGACGTACCGCCGAATTGCTCAACACGTGGGGCGTGAGGTCTCCACAGTACATCGATGTTGTCGCCAGTGGTCGGCGGAAGGTGCACGTGCCCGTCGACCTGGGACCGGACCGCAGCGACGCACGGATGCACGCCAAGACCGTAGGATCCTACACAGTGCCGTAGGGGACCGCACCGCCACTTCCCAGCAAATTAGGGACACTGTTGCTCCTGGGGTATCGGCGAGGACCATTCGCAACCGTCTCCATGAAGCTGGGCTACGGTCCCGCACACCGTTAGGCCGTCTTCCGCTCACGCCCCAACATCGTGCAGCCCGCCTCCAGTGGTGTCGCGACAGGCGTGAATGGAGGGACGAATGGAGACGTGTCGTCTTCAGCGATGAGAGTCGCTTCTGCCTTGGTGCCAATGATGGTCGTATGCGTGTTTGGCGCCGTGCAGGTGAGCGCCACAATCAGGACTGCATACGACCGAGGCACACAGGGCCAACACCCGGCATCATGGTGTGGGGAGCAATCTCCTACACTGGCCGTACACCACTGGTGATCGTCGAGGGGACACTGAATAGTGCACGGTACATCAAAACCGTCATCGAACCCATCGTTCTACCATTCCTTGACCGGCAAGGGAACTTGCTGTTCCAACAGGACAATGCACGTCCGCATGTATCCCGTGCCACCCAACGTGCTCTAGAAGGTGTAAGTCAACTACCCTGGCCAGCAAGATCTCCGGATCTGTCCCCCATTGAGCATGTTTGGGACTGGATGAAGCGTCGTCTCACGCGGTCTGCACGTCCAGCACGAACGCTGGTCCAACTGAGGCGCCAGGTGGAAATGGCATGGCAAGCCGTTCCACAGGACTACATCCAGCATCTCTACGATCGTCTCCATGGGAGAATAGCAGCCTGCATTGCTGCGAAAGGTGGATATACACTGTACTAGTGCCGACATTGTGCATGCTCTGTTGCCTGTGTCTATGTGCCTGTGGTTCTGTCAGTGTGATCATGTGATGTATCTGACCCCAGGAATGTGTCAATAAAGTTTCCCCTTCCTGGGACAATGAATTCACGGTGTTCTTATTTCAATTTCCAGGAGTGTATTTGTGCCTTCAGTAAGTACATCGTTAACACATCGACAGAAAATTGGATGCTGCATCTGCCCTGTCCAAAACAAACTTCGCGAGTTTTGTATTTCTGATATATTGCTGGTTAAGTGTAATTACTTTCTACTCTGCTTATCGTTATTCCGACATTAGAATTTATAGATGTAGCAAAAACGCCATTTCAACTTCCGTCTTTCACAAAAACAGCCCAGTGTCCACCATGTTACCGACTAACGGCTTTGTTTACGTCCTACATGTACAGTCAAGCAAAATATAACTTTGACCGAAAATATGAATTTCGGATGTAAATAAAGATGTCCGTCGGCAACATGGCGGATACTAAGTTGTTTTTGTGCAGAATGGAAGTGGCAAAGCGTTTTTGTCAAATATATAAATGCGGAAATCGGAATAACAAAAAGCACAGTAGGAAGTAGGTGCTAGTCAACCAATTGCAATTGGCAGTATCAGAAACATGCGTTAACGTTACAGTAAACAAGTACAATAGTAATGTCAGTGCTTTCAGATCAATTGAGCAATTTCTATGATCCCCGATTAGGCGCCGACTAACGATAAGTGGCTGGTAGCGCCCTCACTCCCAAATGCAATAATGTTACTCACAGGTGCAATAATGTTATGGTCGACTAGTACACCAAGCCAGCAACATATTGTAAATAGACAACTGGCGAGTTGTAGTATCGAAACAAAATTGATATTTTGCACGGGGCAGCTGTAGCAGCCATTTTGCTGTCGGTGTTACAACGATGTACTCGCTGAAGACTCAAATGCTTATCACGGTAAACGAAAATGGATGAAAGCCCGAAACACTCAATACGAGGGGCGTTTGAAAAGTCCGAGCAAAAATAAAAACTACTTACGTGTTTGGGGTAAACCTTTCTTATTTTTCGACATAGTCTCCTTTTAGACCTATACACTTCGTCCAACGCTGTTCTAATTTGTTCAGCCCTTCCGAATAATAGGAATTGTCCAAGTCTGCAAAGTGCTATTAGTTGTTGCAATCACCTCCTCGTTCGAATAAGATCTTTGTCCCGCGAGCCATTTCTTCAAATTGGGGAAGAAATAGTAACCGAGGGGGCCAAGTCTGGAGAATAGGGGGGATGTGAAACGAGTTGGAATCCTATTTCCACACCACAACTGCTGAGGTGTAGGCTGGTGCTTTGTCGTGATGGAAAAGGACATTTTGCGGTCCAATCCCCGGCATTTTTCTTGCAACTCGGTTTTCAAAAAAAAATTCAAATGTGTGTGAAATCTTATGCAACTTAACTGCTAAGGTCATCAGTCCCGAAGCTTACACACTACTTAACCTAAACTATCCTAAGGACAAACACACACACCCATGCCCTAGGGAGGACACGAACCTCCGCCAGGACCAGCCACACAGTCCATGACTGCAGCGCCTAAGATCGCTCGGCTAATACCGCGCGCAACTCGGTTTTCAAACGGTCCAATAACGATGAGTAAAATTCACCTGTAATGGTTTTACCCTTTTCCAGATAGTCGATGAGGATTATCCCTTGTGAATCCCAAAAGACAGTCGCCATAACCTTTCCAGCCGAAGGAATGGTCTTCGCCTTTTTTGGTGCAGATTCTCCCTTGGTAACCCATTGTTTAGAGTGTTGTTTGGTCTCAGGAGTCTAGCAATGTATCAATGTTTCATCTACAGTGACGAAACGACGCTTATGGTCCTGCGGATTCTTCCTGAACAGCTGCAAACCATCCTTGCAACATTTCACACGTTTCCGTTTTTGGTCGTGCGTGAGCATTCGCGGAACCCATCTTGCGGATAGCTTTCTCATGTCCAAATGTTTGTACAAAATATTATGTACCCGTTCATTCGAGATGCCCACAGCATTAGCAATCTCACGCACCTTAACTCTTCCGTCATCCATCATCATATCATCGATTTTATCAATGATTTCTGGAGTCGTAACCCCGCACAGGGCGTCTAGAACGTCCAGCATTACTTGTGCCCAACGGCCACTCTGAAAATTTTGAAACCACTTATAAACTGTTGTAATCGAAGGTGCAGAGTCACCATAACGTTTATCAAGCTTCTCTTTAGGCTCCTGGGGCATTTTGCCTTTCATAATATAATGTTTAATCACCACTCGGAATTCTTTTTCGCCCATTTTTTGACAATCACTCGACTTCCTTGATTCACACGAATGCCAAACACAAAGAAATAGACCAATATGGCTGACACTTGGTGTGCGTTCTTTCCAAAGATGCTACTATCTAAACATGACCTCGATACGCGATGATGGTGCCATCTCTCGGACTTTGCACGGACTTCTCAATCGCTCCTCGTAGCTTGGAGCAAAATGCATAAAAAATAGGCTGGTTGGCTAATTTCTTAAAATAATAAAATCCACAGCCACGTAGCTCAGCAACCAAACAAATGGATAAATTATTGAAAAATAAAACTCCGATGACGCACTGAACCCTTTGTTTAAAATCTCCCTTTGTTGGAAAATGTAGTTTCGAAGGACGGCCGGAAGTGAGCGCCACCTGGGGGCGTCGGTGACAGGCGCCCCGTGCCGGTGGTCGAGGAACCCCCGCACTGGCCACGGGCAGCACGACGCTCCAGCCTGCCTGCGAGTGATGGGCGCCGAGACACATACCAGAGGACTCTTTGTGGCCGCCACGGGCACTGGCCCAGGCGCTGCCGCCATAAATACGGGCACGCTCCCCCATAAATCCCCGCGGGGGAACCCCCGCGGTCCGGCAACGCGATATTTGGCCGGCGAGGGGGAGGGGCGAGGAGGGCACGCAGTGATAAAACACGAGCGCCCGCGCCCTAAATCATCGCGTAATCTAATTTCATCTGAGGAATGTTCTGCGCCTACTACTGTCACTCGCCGTCCCCGACCGTAATTTTCGCCTCTCAGAATCCTCCGGCGCCGATTCCTACGGCCCCGCGTGTGTTCGCCTCGGTTATCTCGTGTCGTTATCAAAGACGGGTAATTGGTTTTGTCTACCTCTCCATATATTGCCGAGCTACGTCGGTTTCATTGTCCTCTGTGGCGACCAAGTACTGCTGCTTTGTCGACACTCTTAAATTTTAATGAGACTCACTTGGTCTGATGACGCGAGAGAATCACCGGAAGAGGGTCTGCGTCATTTATTGTGTAAGAAAGGAAGGTCTTGACACATCATTAGCATTGGACTATCATTTTTTTACTGAATATCCTGTTCACCGAGCTAAACATTCAATAGATAGGAGCAGAAAACCAGATCATATCTTCTCTTGTTACATCGAGCTTTGAGGGAAATCGTACGATAGTATCTGTCACAAATACTAAAAGTCTAAAGGAAATTTACGGTGCGCGGCAACGACAACAATAATGTAACATGAAGAGACTTTAACAACTCATTAAAAAGAAGTTATAAACGCCTGTAGGCTGCTAGGCGGGAAACAGCGTAAATCGAGCTGTATCCACCCTCTAGAAGTCGCGATGAATATTTTTCTCTGCAGTGCTGTCTAATATATACCTTGCGTCAGTATCCTTCATTTTCGATCATCTCAGTTCTACTGGGGTTACGGTATGGTATCACGCTAATTATTGATCTCTAAGAGCAATAGATTCCCTGTTAAAGAAGACTATGTTTCCCTTCGATGGAATGAAAGATAATGACATGTCGGCACAGTTAACAATGACAGGGGAAAAATATAAAGTTACATCAAATAACACTAAATAATTGATGACATCCCTATTACATTAAGTACAACTCCTGCTTATTTCGTAAGAGGCGCCTTGTCACGGTTCGCGCGGCTGCCCCTGTCAGAGGTTCCGTTCTCCCTGGGGCGTGGGTGTGTGTGTTACTCTTAGCGTAAATTAGTTTAATTTAGATTAAGTAGTCTATAAGCTTAGGGACCCATGACCTCAGCAGTTTGGTCCCACAGCATCTTCCCATAAATTTCCAATTTTTTAACGTATCTCTTTTTTATGACGTCAAATCTCCAGAAATACATGTTTCGTACAAAGATATAATTTTGTAGGTTCATTCAGTGGTGTATGTGGATACAGCGAAATGTGTTGCGAACAGAATTAGTAGCAAAGAAGGAACAAATGTAAACGTCATGCATGATGCAGTAGTGGTATATCTGAATATTGTCTGCAAAATGTGTCAAGAATATATACAGTAGTAAAGAAGTAATAAACTATAACGTCGTGCCTGATGTGGAAGTTTTAATAGATGAACGAGCCGGCCGTTGTGGCAGAGCGGTTCTAGGCGCTTTAGTCCAGAACCGCGCTGCTGTTACGGTTGCAGGTTCGAATCCTGTCTCGGGCATGGATGTGAGTGCTGTCCTTAGGTTAGTTAGGTTTAAGTAGTTCTAAGTCTAGGGGAGTGAATACCTCCGATGTTAAGTCGCATAGTGCTCAGAGCTATTTGAACAGTTTAGATGAACGAGGAAAATGTAGTCAGCGACAAACTTCTTGCTTTTCATCAACCTTCCTCATTCTCAGATACCGGATGAATAAATTACGGCTGTTTGTGCGGCATTAGCTACACTTCTTTTTAACTCTCAACCACAACCGTTTGATAGTTAGGTAGTTCTCACCCCATGACGACTCTTCCCAGGCAGTAAGTGATATGTGTACCAAGCTTGGTCGAAATTTGACCAGTGGTTTAGGAGGAGATGTGGAACATACATACATATGTACACACATACGTATACACTACGTGATCAAAAATATACGGACACCCCCAAAACATACGTTTTTCATATTAGGTGCATTGTGCTGCCACCTGCTGCCACGTACTACATATCAGCGACCTCAATAGTCGTTGAGATCGTGAAGAGAAGAATGGGGCGCTCCGCGGAACTCACGGCCTTGGAACTTGGTCAAGTGATTGGGTGTCACTTGTGTCGTACGTCTGTACGAGGGATTTCCACACTGCTAAACATCCCACGGTCCACTGTTCCCGATCTGATAGTGAAGTGGAAACGTGAAGGGACACGTACAGCATAAAAGTGCACAAGCCAACCACGTCTGTTGACTGACAGAGATCGCCGACAATTGAAGAGGGTCGTAATGTATAATAGGCAGACGTCTATCCAGACCATCACAAAGGAATTTCCAACTGCATCAGAATCCACTGCAAGTACTATGACAGTCAGGCGAGAAGTGAGAATTTCATGTTCGAGCGGCTGCTCATAAGCCACACATCATGCTGGTAAATGGCAATCGACGCCTCGCTTGGTGTAAGGAGCATGAACATTGGACTATTGAACAGTGGAAAAACGTTGTGTGGAGTGACGATCACGGTACACAATGTGGCGGTCCGATGGTAGGGTGTGGGTATAGCGAATGCCTGGTGAACGTCATCTGCCAGCGTGTATAGTGCCAACAGTAAATTTCGTAGGCGGTGGTGTTATGCTGTGGTCGTGATTTTCATGGAGGGGGCTTGCACTCCTTATTGTTTTGCGTGGCACAATCACAGCACAGGCCTACATTGATGTTTTAAGCACCTTCTTACTTCTAATTGTTGAAGAGCAATTCGGGGATGGCGATAGCATCTCTCAACACTATCGAACATCTGTTCATAATGTACGGGGGAGTGGTTACACGATAATAACATCCCTGTAATGTACTGGCCTGCACAGAGTCCTGACGTGAATCTTATAAAACACCTTTGGGATTTTTTGGAACGCCGACTTCGTGCCAGGCCTCGCCGACCGACATCGATACCTCCCCTCAGCGCAGTAATCCGTGAAGAATGGGATACCATTCTCCAAGAAATCTTCTAGCACCTGGTTGCACGTATGCCTGCGAGAGTGGAGGTTGTCTTCAAGGCTAAGGGTGATCCAACACTATATTGGCCGGCCGGTGTGACCAAGCGGTTCTAGGTGCTTCAGTCTGGAATTGCGAGACCGCTACGGTCGCAGGTTCGAATCATGCCTCGTTCATGGATGTGTGTGATGTCCTTAGGTTAGTCAGGTTTAAGTAGTTTTAAGTTCTAGGGGACTGATGACTGATGACCTCAGCAGTTAAGTCCCACAGTGCTCAGAGCCATCTGAACCAATTGAACACTATATTGAATTCCAGCATTACCGATGGACGGTGTCACGAACTTCATGTCATTTTCAGCCAAGTGACCTGATACTTTATATGACACATATATATATATATATATATATATATATATATATATATATATACTAATAGAGGGAAACATTCCACGCGGGAAAAATATATTTAAAAACAAAGATGATGTGACTTACCATACGAAAGCGCTGGCAGGTCGATAGAAACACAAACAGACACATACATACACACAAAATTCAAGCTTCCGCAACAAACTGTTGCCTCATCAGGAGAGAGGGAAGGAGAGGGAAAGACGAAAGGAAGTGGGTTTTAAGGGAGAGGGTAAGGAGTCATTCCAATCCCGGGAGCGGAAAGACTTACCTTAGGGGGAAAAAAGGACGGGTATACACTCGCACACACACACATATCCATCCACACATATACAGACACAAGCAGACATATTTAAAGACAAAGAGTTTGGGCAGAGATGTCAGTCGAGGCGGAAGTGCAGAGGCAAAGATGATGTTGAATGACAGGTGAGGTGTGAGTGGCGGCAACTTGAAATTAGCGGAGATTGAGGCCTGGTGGGTAACGGGAAGAGAGGATATATTGAAGAGCAAGTTCCCATCTCCGGAGTTCGGATAGGTTGGTGTTGGTGGGAAGTATCCAGACAACCCGGACGGTGTAACACTGTGCCAAGATGTGCTGGCCGTGCACCAAGGCATGTTTAGCCACAGGGTGATCCTCATTACCAACAAACACTGTCTGCCTGTGTCCATTCATGCGAATGGAACACCATAAAATATACATATAAAAATCTGTCTTACGGTACACGTTAGTACGTTTCACAGCAGGGAAATCGAGTGACCTATTAACTGAACTTACGCTAAAAATGACTTTGAAATAACGCTATTGCTAAAGGGGCTTTGTCGTGTTACAGAAGTAAATTGAGTAGCCGTTTAGAAAACGAGGCGCACTGGGATGACGCAGTGGGATGACACTTCGGCCTAAGGATTATCAGATGTCACAACTGACTGTACAAAATAACTGAGTATTGTCCTTTGGACGTAAGACAGGCAAACATAGTGTATGCGTGCGTGGCACTACTCAGAGTCGAAGCTATATTTAGACTCATTCATCATCCAGTTCAGATCCTTACTGCACCCACAAAGCACAACAGCGAACTAACATTTCTATCTTTCAGGTTGTAACCACCCCACAGAAAAATAAAAATGAATCGAAAATGTACCATGCGCAAACTCCCCACAAAAATAATAATTAAATGATTTTTTTTTTTTTAATATTGTAACCTCTGAACAAAATTGGCTCCCATTTATAATCTGTGTGCAGAAATGCATTCACATTTAATGTTCCCACAAAGTTCTTTTCTCATTTAATGTTAAGTTCGAAACAGAAAAATTCCTAAACACCAAAATAATAAAGAAAATTTAGTAACCTGGTAAATTTTATGACAACAGCAGCGCTGCGCCTCGGCCCTGTATTCTGAATAAAAAAAAGCAAAAATTCTTCCCTCAATAAAAACTGCAAATATATCTGCTCTTACATAAAAATTTTCGGCACAGCTCCGTGAAATGCTGGCCCATGATTTGTGATTCGTGAAAGGAATTAATTATTCATTGCATAAAATTTTTAAAAATAAAATGAATGCTTTTTTTAAAAAAATTACTTTAAATTATAAAAATTATTATTGGGGCATTTTTTTAAAGAAATTAAATGACAGTTAATATACATTACTAGATATGCGCAAGGCTGCTTCTTTACCTTCTACAACAATACTCATCCTCCAGAGTCCTGACCAGAGTCCCGAGCAGAGCAGACAGCCGACACGCGCCGACTACCGCCGACTCGCGCAAACAACTCAAGACTACTGTCGACACGCGCAGACTAGCGCAGACTCGCGACAAGCAACGACTAACGACATACTGCTCTCTGGTCAGAGACTCTCCTAAGCCTTGCCTATTGCAGGCAGCGCATATAGCGCATACCTCACCTCTTACAATGTTTTCCCTCTAAAGGATATTTCCAACCATCTGAGTGTATAATATGTGTTTATTTCGCTGTCTATATTACGGTGTTAGGCCATTTTCAGTTGTTACTCTGAAATAAACACTAATACCTGTGTATAACAAAAAGCACAATATAAATACAAATAGGAAAAATTAGTGTATAAATTAAAATTACATGACTTGTTGAATTACTAATACGTCAAAAATCGTCCGAATTCGTCGAAACGTGCATACTGATGGTAGGTAATTAAAACCTAGTAACTCCATTTAGTTAAATTTTACAGGAGAAGCAAAACGGGTTTCTTAAAAAAATATATAAATTTATACAGATAATTGATACACATCATCTTGCTGAGTCTATAACTGCACTGATGTTCAAATTAAAGCAACAACCGGAAATTTTGCAAGGTTGCGTCTATTTTGCCTCAAAACAGTATGAACAGGTGACAATAAAGTAGAAAAAAATGTAAACAATGCAGAACTTGAATGTGCGTGAAACGGTAGACAGAAATGTTTTTCCAACTTAGCCTATTTGCACACATTTTCCGACAACTGATTAACGTACTCAGTATGGAGTGTGACCACCTCTGGCAGCAACACAGGCCTGGCGACGACAGGACATGCAATGAAATATCATCAATCTCATGATAGGGCAACAACCGCTATTCATCCTACAGAGTTGCTCGCATGTCTTGGAGGTGGTTAGTGGATGCTGATGTGATGCATCCCGTTTCCCTAGTGCTTCCTTTGCCTAGTGTGTCCTATACATGCTTTAAGGTATTCAAATCTGGAGAGCGAGCTGGCCACCCACTGCGTGCAATCATCCGTTTCTTAGAAAACATCAACCATCCGTGCTCTATGAGGTCGAGCATTATCGTCCATCATTACGAAGTCTGGGCCCACAGCACCTCTCAACAACCATACAAGAGATCCCAAGATCTTATCACGATAGCTGACAGCAGTTAAACCTTGCCGATTCACTTGTACAATTTCAGGAAGAGGAGTTCCAGTGTCAACATAATCCCTACCAACACCGTTAGGGACCCTCCTCGATATCAATCTCTTTCCACAACGTTTGGTCCCGAAACCGTGTTTCACGTTCCCTCCAGATGCAAATCCGTCGAGAATCGCTCGCGAGACCAAATCAGGACTCATATGTGAAAAGAACATGGACCCAATGTTCGACCGTTCAAGTGATATGGTGACGACTCCACATTAGACGTTCCCTTCTGTGAAGACATGTCATAGGTATTAATACAGCAGGTCTCTGATAATAAAGGCCACTCTGCCGAAGCCTTATGTACAATGCTTGCCTCGGTACAACACGTCCAGTTGATGCTGCGAGGTCAGATGCCAGTTGCCATGCAGTACTAAGTTGGTAACATCGTGCCTCTCTTTCTGATGTCACACGTGGTCGACCCTGCCTTGATCTTTGGGATACAGTTTCGGTCTCTACAAACTGTCGCCACATCTGAGAAACTACAAAACGATTCACATTAAATCATCAGGCCACATCAGTTTGCTTTCGTAATTCCAACAGCTCTCCATTGCAGAGAGTCTGGTATCCGTCTTTTCTCTACCATACTGCATCCTCCGTTACTGCGCACACAGCGATTGTGCATATGGGACTAACCGACAAATACTACCCCGTCCGATGGGTGCTCTGACGTCACCACTGGCGTGGTTGTCCGTTGCCCGAAATGCCATCTTCCGTGCAGGACACGATCGCTCGGATATCTGTTGACAGGTGATATGATCATGTCGTCACTTAGACACAGGACGGGGATATAGCGGTTTGTTGCTTTCATTTTGGACACCAGTGTATACATCAAAAGCCTAGTTATTTACATATTATAGAAATCTATTTGCTTTCAAACCTCTGATTAATGGTGGAGTTACTGGTTACTGGAATTACAAGGTTTTCACAAACAGACGAGCTACAAGGTTTTCATTGTTTACGGTCTATATCAGGTTATATCAACCAGGTGTGCCGTAAGTAAGTACCAAACGAGGTAACGCAATCCGAGCTTCTGCTCCATCTCTAATTACCTCGATGTCGATGTAAAGTTAAACCCCAATCCTCCTCCTTTCGTAAGTAAATATGATAACATATATACGATACACAAAGAAGTTGGAAATTTTACATTTCTGGGAAATTTAATGAAGCTGTGATGTAAATTACACTTCCAAAACACCGGTGTAAGTTTCGTTTTAGGTGTATGTAATCTTCAACTAGCACTAATGTGAGCATAAGTCAAACGCTCGTCAAAGTCATCACAGAGACGTCATAACCGGCACCATGTAACCTATGATACGTGAAGGAACAAGGTACTGGAATTGTTTATTTAACAAGAACATTATTTTACTTTTACCGATAGATACAACACGACAGAGATCGAAGTGCATAACATGGAGATCCAAGTTCAAAGCTCGCATGCAAGCACCGTAAAATGCCTTATCGTAACATAGATACCAAGGATCATGGATTTTCACTCTCTTGAGGCAGTAAACACAAGCTGCATTATGTAATTAAATAGTTGTATACATCGGTACGAAATACAGAAACCTTACGTAAAAGTTTTAAAAATACGTGCACTACCTTATAGAAAAATTTTAAAAATGTGTACACTAGATCAAGCGCTCAAAAAGATTGCAATGCAACAAGGAAAGGATGTGGAATAGCGCAAGGTGGCGGCAGAAAGAAAGGGGGAAAAGGTAGAGAAGCAGACTGGAATTAACAGAAAATACAAATAAAAATTAAAAAATAGAGAGGATGGACGGAATGGCAGTGGCAAGAGTGGTAGTCTGAAGGAGATGGTAGCGAGCGGGCTACTGGAAAATAGTTCTGTTTTCGGAAACGATTTTGAATAACTATTTCAGTAATACCAGAATTCGATATAAATTATTAGAATAGTCTACGTGTAAGTTATGTAATAAATCATGCAATTCATACATTTTTACATTTTATATTTTTGCCTTTCTTGTTATTTGTACTTTTTATTTTTTATTTATTCCAGTGAACCACTTACAAACAGCCTAAGACCGAAACCTAGACAGTGAAACAAACACATTACGTACCAAAAACAGAAAACAGTCTCTGTGGCAATCGTTTCGTCAGATTATCTTGAACGTTATATACTATCAAACTGCGGAAATATCCTTTCGAGAATTTTACATAACTGTGGCTCCAGAAAAAGGAAAATTTGCCAATTCCCATCAGTGTGTCTTTGGCAATCGCTCCATCGAGAATGCGTAGAGCGTGCAACTGCAGCTGCGTGTGTTGATGTGACTTCTTCCGGAATGGGAAGATATCCTGTGCCCAAACCGAATCTGCCCGGCAGGTTAACGACAAGTGGTCGGTGTACTGACCAGTTTGGAAGTGGATATTGGTCGGTTTTCCACATGCTACTAGGTGAATGTAGGGATGGGTCGTATGTTCCGTTTCAGATACACGCTACGTAAACATTTAGAACACTTTGCCACAGTTGGACATAGAATACACTCTATACTCAGACGGATTGGGTGCTCTGCTACTGTCTTGGTGGCTTACCTGTTTGGTCCTTAAACACTTACTCGGTATCAGTAGCAAGTGTAAACTTTATAAGTTATTTGTAATTTTACATTTTGATACTTTAAGACATCCTTTGTGGTCAGTGCTTCGTTACTTCTCAATTAATGGACTCTGTGACAAGTCAGTCCTTGCATCGGCTTGTATACGGGTCTAAGAACGGTACCTCGGCACTCTAGAGGTGTATTCTTGCAGAATGAACCAGCGAAAAGAACAAAGTTAACAATAATAAGCATTACTGTACAGACTGGAAAGTTAGGGATGTCAATCAGGGAGAACTAGGCTAAGATTTGTGCTGGTGATATTACTGCAGACAAGAAAGATAAGAACTAAGACTAAAATAGCTGCGGTAAGCTTAAGTTTGGGTGCGGGGGGGGGGGGGGGGGTGAGGGGGGGTTGGCAGGGGAGAGGTGACCGTCCTCTAGCGATAGCGCCTTTGATTAACAATCAAACTACCTGAGGTCACATGTTCGTTCACAATCATAGCTTTCATTTTGAACAGAAGATACCAGCAATGGCGCCCGAAGACTTCCAGACTTTCAGGATAAAAAGTCTCCCACGTTCTGCAAACAGTCTGAGAGGTTCCATGCCCTCTTTTGCATGTCTCCTCTCATTTTCATCAATTTTATTAATGTTCTATGTCAATGCACAATAGTAACAGCCCGAATAAGGTTATTGTAATGAGAGTATTTGTATTGAGAGCTCAAAAACATACTTTTCACTTGATTCCTATACATGTTGGGTTACTTCCGTGGGTGGCCCGTGCGAGGCAAGCATCGGAAGACGCGGCACGCGGCATTTCCGGTTGGTGACTGCACTTCCCTGAATTTCTGAGGAGTTCGTACAATAGGCCTAAGCGCCTGGCGGAACGACTGACGTCGGTCGAGTTTCGCCTAACGACCTGCGATACGTCTGAGTGTCGCCGCAGTTTATGTGTTTACCGTTCCGATGCGTGTGGAACGAAGATTCCTGGCACCAACTGACTGCATTGTGCTCTTGATTCTGAGAAAAATTGTGGACTGTGGCCTGCTGGGTGCGACTGTCTGGCGCCGGATGGCCGGTGGTCTAGGCAGGTTGTTTTCGTAGCCGGTCAAACGGCAAGTTCAGTGCCCTAAGCTGAATAGCAGAGGCATGACTGGTCAACTTAAACTGAGGTTCGTTGACGTCATAAAGCCCTGCTCGAAATTGGAGGGAACGGTCGCTATTGGCACGAATGGTGTTCTGGGACAGTGTGGGGGAATTTTGGAACCAGAACTGAATGTGATTCGCAGTTTTCGAGGAGAGTAGGGAGTAGAGCAATATTGGCTTCGCTCTTGCGCTGCACGGGCAGTGGATTCGGGATGTAATCTTCCTCGGAGTCGGACGGTCTTGCGACTTGGACGCTCGTTTTCGGAAGAAAGAATTCTCGGTCAGCCTTCGCGGCCAGGGGTTGACACAGAGTTGCTGCACGGCAGAAGTCGGCGCCTACATCATCAGGACGCTGCCTGCCGACGACGTGCTGCAAATTTCAGTACTGGTACAGTATTTTGCGGTTCCGGCATTGTACGACCCTATCAATTTTATACTAAATCCCCCAGCAGCACCCCAAGCTCGCTTTGCTACAAGTCCACCTTGCTTGTTTCTCCATGTGATCCCATTTGAGCTCTCACTACTAATTGCGATACTGCTGTATAGTCGGTAGATTAATATTTGATTCATTAGGACTTCCAGTCATTATCGTCAACCTATTGCATCACAGAGAGTAGGAGACCGTTGTTCTCGAGCCAACTCTTATTCTCATAATATTTCAGTATACCCTACCCTTTAACCTACTTTGTGTGTCGACAATCATGTGCATTTTTGTTCTAATATATAATAAATCTCATTGTAATATTTAATCCGCATATCATTTCGTAGATATAGGCAGAATCCCATTTCCTGTTGTTTATTATGTTAAGTTCTCTTTTTTTTAGTAGATTACGTTTTTTACTGAATTATTGTGAGTGTGCACTCCTTATTTTACCAATTAGCAGGGTCCACCATCATTTCCTTCCATTACCGTTCTGCGCATAATTAATTAGCTGGTAGGTAAGGAGAGGGCCGAGTGCATGTCTCGTTCTCATGCAAAATTCGTCTGAATTAAAGAGGTACAAACTCTTCTCCACCCCGGCACCTCGCAAGGCTTCTCAAAGGGGGCAGAGGAGCGGATACTGGGTCATGGCGCTCTCTTGCCCTTGGGGTGAAAAACTGTCCAAAAAAGGCGGAAGAGTCGTCAAGGCATTAGAGTTAAAAGGCATTGAAAACCACTGAAAGCGCTACATTAAAGTCACAAAAGGTGTATCCACAGGAGATGTGGCCTGTAATTAAGGAAGTGGCATGAGATCTCTCCATTGACAACACATTCACCATCTCCTGGAGAAGACTGCCAAGGGAAAAGATTGCATAACTAACGATAAGGTAATATTAATAATATTATGGTGGAATATTATATATCTGAATGTGTTAGAGAAAATCTGAGAATGAAAATGTAAACACTCAGTTTAGACAATGTGGGAGTCAGTGAAGTGAAATGGAAAAACACGAAGGATTTCTGGTTGCGCCAATACACGGTAATATCAACAGTATCAAAAATGATACAACGGGAGTAGGATTTCTAATGAGTAGGTATGTAGATCTGAGAGTGAGTTACTTTGAAAAAATCAGTGATAGGATTGTTCTCATCAGAATCGATAGCAAACTAGCGTCAACGATAGTAATTCGGGTATTCAATGGAACGTCACGAGCAGAACATGAAGACGTAGAGAGTGTGTATGATGGCACTGAACGGGCAAGCCAGTGATAATCACGGGAGATAGGAACACTGTGTATATATTCTCATATATTTTCTCTATCTCTTTATCTTTCGCTCGCTATGTCGCCGTATCTAGCTGAACTGTCATTGTCAATATTGGTTTAGTGTCGATTCTGATGACAGCAACCCTATCATTAACTTGTTCACAGTAACTCATTCTCTGGAATATTTTCCTATTCATATTTTCCTATTCACAACGAGTCCATTTTTTGCTGCTGTTGATATTACCTTATACTCATCTGATCATAAATCCTTGTCTTCTTTTCATTTCACTTCACTGACCCCTGCCATATCTGCACTGAACCTTAGAATTTCCCTTTTCGGATTTTATAGCTTCCCTACTACGTTCAAATTGCTGACACACCACGCCCTGATTCGTAGAACGTTATCCTTTCGCAAGTAACTGAATCTTTTTCTCTTGGCCACTTCCCCCTTGGCAGTCCCTTCCCGGAGATTCAAACGAAGGACTAGCCCGGAATCTTTTTCAGTGGAGAGACCATCATGACATTTTATCTATTACTGGCCACATGTTCTGTGGATACAAATTACATGCCTTTAATGCAGTGGTTTTCTTTGTCTTCTGCATCCTCATGCCGTACACCAATGCTACTACTTCCCCTTTAGGGGCAGTTTCCCATCCCAAGGGCAAGAGAATACCTTGACACTCTCTCCACTCCTCTAGCCTGTTTCACAAGGCTTTTGGCATAATGAATGTGATTTCTTTTGCTGGAAGTCTTCGGCAGCCGTTGGTGATAATTTTTATTCAAAATTTAAGTGGGGGTGGAATTCTAACATTGGCCGAGGTCGTTTTGTTTACTAATCAAAGACGCTACCCCCAATATTTTATTTACACCACCTGAGAGGAGGGTCGGAGTCATAAAGGGCAGAGATCGCTTTCCGAGGCCTGGCCAAAATATCCCGTTTCCGCTCTGCCGAAGCCAAGGAAAGAAATGGGTCTTACAGGATCAAAAGAACTTTATTTGGACTTTTTTTCTCCAGCGGATTCTACTACTGCCATCTGAAGCTTCCGTGTGGTCTTCTTGCAAATTAATGGAGAGGGTACATCCTTTAAACAGTTTCCTCAGAGAGTGAATCATGTTCCGTGAGTCGTCTTCAAGTGTACCTTCTTTTACTCGGAACGCTCCAATGGGCAGGAGTATAGTCGAATAATTCGCCTAAATAAGTCGCTAGTCGTGTCCGGTACAACGCATGGGAGTGGAGTGCCTCGTGAATCGTCGTCAGGTGAAACAAACGGTCGAGAGCGCTTTCGGGCGCGTGCATGCAAAACGTAATACAGCTCCACGCCCTTCAGCCAGTTGACAGCTTTCGTTCTGGTGATGGAAAAGTAAACAGTATTTGGGTATTCGAGTTTGTCCCGCTTGATAGACTCAGATTGTCGCCTCAACAGGAGCGCCAGCATAATTGTATAAAATCCGAGCAACGGTCCATCTCGGTACAGGCGACTGCGCATTGTGGGCACAGAGGGCTAATTCTAAGGTGGATGGAATGGAGGCACTGTGTTAGTTTCCGTTAACCAACACGTACCACAAGAAGCGAATGTACGTGGGGAGGTATGGACGGCCTGCCACACCCTGCTCATGCAGATAATCGGGTGATACTGTTCAACCTTGTTGTACGGTTGTCGCGTTTGATAGAAGAGTAATAGCCTCGTTACCAGAGGATACTCGGTCATGTAACTCAGTTAGACAAAAGAATCTCAGATGTGGGTGAGAGACGGAGCCTTGTGGTCCACTGCGACCGGCAGTCAAAGATTTCGGGGCGCGACAGTATGAAGTAGTGTTCCCATCAAGCTGGTGCTGGCCGCGTTCCTCTTGAATTGCGTTGCCCACAGGTACAGCACCAGCGCTCGGTTGTGGACATGAGTCAATCCGCGACCTCCCGCCAGCGGTGGTCTCGTTAGTGTAGCGGACTTTCAATACTTGACCTGCACTCACGAAGTGTCCATACGCTATCTGGAAACTATGAGCCACGGTGACCGTTATGGGAGAAATATCTGCAAAATAATTGAGTTTGGACGCTAGGTAAGTGTTGACGTAACACATCCGGTGATTCATACCCACGTGACGGAAGTTGCTGTCATGGAGCAGTGAACAGGACCGTTCTAGTACCCAGCGACATGCAAGGGGATGGCACCGTCGCTAGATGGTGGGCCGTATACCCGTAAATGTTAAGTCGGATCTCCGGGTAGATTTCTTGAAGGAGGATGATATTCAGGTCTGCTCCCCGGAGTGTGTCATGGAATACGTGAATTTTGATGACCAAATGTACGCCATTAACATTGTTCGTACCCACACAGTAGGATTGGGACACCTTACGATCGAGTATATGGGCGCAAGTAGCGGCCGCTTGGCTACCCCGCCTTGTGGCGGACTTTCTGCAGGTGTCAGACTCCCGCCAAGTGGGGCGCCGGCCCCATGTGGCGGAGGAGCATCAAGGGTGTCTGGTGGATATTTTGCCTCCGTTTCTGCAATCCAGTCACCGGACGGTCCTGGTAGCGTCTGTTGGCAACGAATAGTCAGAGATGGTGTCCGCAGCTGGCTCCCTGTCCCTACCCCGTTGGTCATCATTCGTCAAGAGGCGACGTTTCTTATGATGCTTCGGAGACGGTTATTTCCAGGACAGCGTGTCCACCCCTCGAAGGACTGGGGTCATCACCTCGGGCCATAAGCCCGACGTCCGGAACCGATGTCCCTAGTACGACGAAAGTTGTAGTGGTTTACGGCGTCGATCGTTCAAGAGCGTCACGACACGGCGTTATCGGCAGCTGAGCTCGTATTCGCTTGAGGCAACTGCATGGGGGCGGCTACTAGGCGCTTCCAAGCACATAAGCAGCAACGGTAGTCACCGCTGTCTGTACTGGTTCCGCATGTGGCACCTGGACGAGGCGGCATGTAGGCAGTGTGATCGGACGTGATCTTCCTGTCCATGGCCAGAACGTTTTCTCGATTGTCCGTCATAAATAACGATGTACGCCATCACGTGTTTGCGTAGTTCGATGCATACATGGGCCAACCGCCGTGGACGAGCGGTTCTAGGCGCTTCAGTCCGGAACTGCGCTGCTACTACGGTCGCAGGTTCGAATCCTGCCTCAGGTATGGATGTGTGTGACGTCCTTAGGTTAGTTAAGTTTAAGTAGTTCTAAGTCTAGGGGACTGATGACCTCTGATGTTAAGCCCCTTAGTGCTTGGAGTCATTTGAACCACTTGATGCATACATGTCGGACGCCACTGAGAATGTAATATGTTTCAAAGGTGTTCCACTTTTCTTTAGTGTAGCTTAAGACCGTGCCATTCGGCCTCTTCAGTGACGAGAGCGGCCGGGACGTCGAATGGCAGTTCGAATATGCGTACCGTGGTCGACGGTGTAGTGCTGACGTTACCGACAGCATGGCAATAGCGGTAGCCGTTGGTGGAACGTCGCATAAGATTGACAAACGCCTCTTCGTTCTTCATCTTGAGGTAGACTGTACAGGAAATGGAGATCTCAGTACCTCGCGCAAGCGAGTAAGGAAACACTCGTGCGGAGCACTGCTCGGCGGGCTGCTCGTCCGAACCGTGTCGCCGCTGAAGGCCGACTGCGCGCGGCAGTTTCCCACCCAAGGGCAAGAGAGTGCCCTGAACCTCTGTCCGCTCCTCCGCCCTCTTTAACAAGGTCATTGGCAGTATGAGGGTGAAATCTTACACCGGAAGTCTTCGATCGCCACTGCTGATAATTTTTCTTCAGAATGTAAGCGGTGGAGGAGTTCTAACCCCGGGACCGAGGACATTTTGATAAGTACTCAAAGACGCCGTCCTCAGATTGTTATCTTATGTTACGGAGATGTATTGTATTGTATTGTACTGTATGGATCTGGGGACCTAGAAACGACAGAGAGGCTTCGTCCCCGCCGTAGCCCGCAGTGGTACACAACCCCACAACAGGCTACAGCAGTCCACTCACTCCACCACTGCCCCACACCGAATGCATGGTTATTGTGCGGTTCGGCCCCCAGTGGACCGCCCCGGGAACGTCTCACACCAGACGAGTGTAAACCCAATGTTTGCGTGGTAGAGTAATTATGGTGTACGAGTACATAGAGAAAGTGTTTGCGCAGCAATCGTCGACATAGGGTAGCTGAGGCGGAATAAGGGGAACTAGCCCACATTCACCGAGGCAGATGGAAAACCACCTTAAAAGCCATCCACAGACTGGCCGGCACACCGGACCTCGACACTAATCCGCCGGGCGATTCGTGCCGGGGACCGGCACGCCTTCCCGCCCGGAAAGCAGTGCGTTAGACCGCACGCCTAACCTGGCAGGCTACGGAGATATAACCCATTCAAGAAGGAAGTGGCTTACAAGGCGCTTGTTCGACCGATTCTTGAGTGCTGTTCATATACTTGGCATCCTTACCTGGTAAGACTGGTAGAAGAGACAGATAAGATCCAATGGAAAGCAGCTCATTTAATTACGGGTTATTTTGGAGCGTTACAGAGATTCTTAGCAAACTGCAGTAACAGACGTTAGATGCGTTGTGCATCATGTAGAGGGTTACTATTGACATTTCGAGACAGTACTTTCCAGGAAGATTCGGATAACCTATCACTTCCTTCCAATAATCTACATCGCACCGAATGGCCACAACGAGAAAATTTGAGAAATTATAGCTATCCAGCTTACCGTTCCTTTCCCGACCAGAAAAGTGGGGGGAGATCATTTAGAGGTGCCAGCAGTACCATACCCCACACACAGTTAGGTGGCTTGCAGAGTATGAGGTAGATGTAGATGTAATATGGCATAGATCCCTCGACCAAAAATCCGTGCTCAGTGGTGCAAAGAAAGAATAGGTTACACTTGTTTACAAGAAGGATAGCAGAAATGTTCCACAGAACTACTGTCCAGTATCCTTGAAATCAGTTTATCATAGAACCTGAGAACAGACTTTAAACGGAAACATGATGTGATATCTCCAACAGAATGGCATGCTCTATGCCAACTAGCATGGACTGCGAAAACGTCAATCATGTGTAAGTGAACTCCTATTCATCTACATGACATCCTGTAAGTTATGGACCAGTAAAAGTCGTAACAACCTTAGGTGAAATTAAAAGCAAAAGTATGAACATTAAGCGTACAAAGCGACTTCCGCTTTTAAGCGTGGAGGAAAGCACGGTTAGTTAGAAAGAATGTAGTAGAGGTTCCCTATGATGGGGTAGAAGTGTCTGCTCGCGTGAGATAAGAGTGAAAGTGAAGAATATTTACATGATCTGCCGAATGGAATGAACAGTCTAATGAGTACAGAACATGGATTGAGAGTAACTCGAAGAAAGACGAAAGTAATTAGATGTAGCAGAAAAGAGACTAGCGATAAACTTAATATCAGGATCGATGGTCACAAATTAGATGAAGTTAAGGAATTCTGCTACCTAGGCAGCAAAGTAACCAATGACGGACGGATCAGGGAGGACATCAAAAGCAGACTAGCACTGACAAAAAGAGCTTTCCTGGCCAAGAGAATTCTCCTAGTATCAAACATAGGCCGTAGTTTGAGGAAGAAATTTTTGAGAGTATACGTTTGAAACATGGACTGTGGGAAAACCCGAACAGAAGAGAATCGAAGCATTTGAGATGTGGCTCTACAGACGAATGTTGAAAATTAGGTTGACTGATAAGGTAAGGAATGAGGAGGTTGTGCGCAGAATCGGAGAAGAAAGGAATATGTGGAAAACATTGACAAGGGGAAGGGACAGTATGATGGGACATCTCTTAAAGACATCAGGAAATGACTTCCAAGGTACTAGAAAGATCTGTAAAGGGAAAGAACTGCAGAGGAAGACAGAGATTGGAATACATCCAGCAGATAATTGAGGACGTAGGTTCCAAGTGCTACTGCGAGAAGAAGAGGTTGGCATAGGAGAGGATTTCGTGGCTGGCCACATCATCCCACTCACCTGATATGACAGAGTAAAAAAAAAAAAAAAAAAAAAAAAAAAAAAAAAAAAAAAAAAAAAAAAAACCAAGAACACAAAGGCGTAAGGTGTAGATAATCATTCTGAATTTCTGTAATCATTGGGACGAAATGGCAACCAGATGAGTATAAAGTGGTGTTTAGAATCTATGAGATTACACACAACCATCACGTTTACAGAAAAATATCGTTTACATAATTCTGAAGATACCAGGGGCAAACACATGCGAGAATTATCCCACAATCTTACAACACAGGGACCTAACTTGCTGGCAAGAGTATATACAGTAGAATGGGAAAGGAACTAAGGATCTGTTAGTTGTTATCAGTTTTTCTTTCAGAAAGGTAGAGGCAACAGAGTGGCGGTTCCGACGTTGCGCTTGATAGTGGAACCAAGACCAAAGAATAATCAAGACGCCATAAGATCTGTCGAACTAGAAAAAGAGTCCGAGAATGTAAAATGGTGTATTGATGTTCCATCTTTACTTCGAAGAGGAAGTGAGAGAAATGAAATCTAGATCCATAAAAGGATATAATGTTGGGTGAAAGAATGTCAATTATAAGATTCACTGATGACATTGCTATCCTCAGTGAAAGCGAAGAAAAAGTTACAGCACCTGTTGAATGAACGGATAGTCTACATAACACAAAATATGGGTTGAGAGTAAATCGGACGAAGACTAAAGTAATGAGAAGTAGCAGAGAAGAGATTAGTGAGAAATTTACCGTCGAAATTTGCAATCACAAACTGAAGGAAATCCGATCCAATGTATGACAAGAGGACATAGGAAACACGCTAGCACAGGAAAGTTGGGCATTCTTGGGGATGAAAGTCTTCTAATATCAAACATTAGCCTTCATCTGAGGAAGAAATTTCAGACAACGTACGTTTGGAGCGGAACAATGCATGGAAATGAATCATATAGTGCAACGAAATCGAGAAAAGAAGAAGTAGTATTGTATAAGGATGCTAAAATTTAGGCAGACTTAACATGGGTAATGATGAGTCAGTCCGCAGAATCTGTGACGAAAGAAACATGTGGAAAACATTCACTAGAATAAAGGACAGGATGGTAGGTTTTTTTCTTCTCACTGGTCTGATTGCACCCGCCATGAGTTTCTCTCTTGTGCCAACGACCTGTTCATCTCCGAGTAGCTTTTGTACCGTACGTCCTTAGCTATTTTCCGGGTAGTAGATCAGCAGGAAATTACACTACTGGGCATTAAAATTGCTACACCAAGAAAATGCAGATAATAAACAGGTATTAATTGGACAAATATATTACGCTAGAAATGACATGTGATGACATTTTCACACAATTTGGATGCCTACATCCTGAGAAATGAGTACCCAGAACAACCACCTCTGGCCGTAATAACGGCCTTGATACGCCTGGACATTGAGTCAAACAGAACTTGGATGGCGTGTACAGGTACAGCTGCCCATGCAGCTTCAACACGATACCACAGTTCATCAAGAGTAGTGACTGGCGTATTGTGACGAGCCAGTTGCTTGGCCACCATTGACCAGACGTATTCAGTTGGTGAGAGATCTGGAAAATGTGTTGGCCAGGGCAGCAGTCGAACATTTTTTGTATCCAGAAAGGCCCATACAGGACCTGCAACATGCGGTCGTGCATTATCCTGCTGAAATGTAGGGTTTCGAAGGGGTCGAACGAAGGGTAGAGCCACGGGTCGTAACACATCCGAAATGTAACGTCCACTGTTCAAAGTGCCGTCAATGTGAACAATAGGTGACCGAGACGTGTAACCAATGTCACCCCATACCATCACGCCTGGTGATACGCCAGTATGGCGATGACGAATACACGCTTCCAATGTGCGTTCACCGCGATGTCTAGCGGACGGATGCGACCATCATGATGCTGTAAACAGAACCTGGATTCATCCGAGAAAATGACTTTTGCCATTCGTGCACCCAGGTTCGTCGTTGAGTACACCATCGGCAGGCGCTCCTGTCTGTGATGCAGCGTTAAGGGTAACCGCAGCCATGGCCTCCGAGCTGATAGTCCATGCTGCTGCAAACGCCGTCGAACGGTTCGTGCAGATGGTTGTTGTCTTGCATACGTCCCCATCTGTTGACTCAGGGATCGAAACGTGGCTGCACGATCCGTTACAGCCATGCGGATGAGACGCCTGTCATCTCGACTGCTAGTGATACGAGGCCGTTGGGATCCAGCACGGCGTTCCGTATTACCCTCCAGAACCCACCGATTCCATATTCTGCTAACAGTCATTGGATCTCGACCAACGCCAGCAGCAATGCCACGATACGATAAACCGCAATCACAATAGGCTACAATCCGACCTTTATCAAAGTCGGAAACGTGATGGTACGCATTTCTCCTCCTTACACGAGGCATCACAACAACGTTTCACTATTCAACGCCGGTCAACTGCTGTTTGTGTATGAAAAATCGGTTGGAAACTTTCATCATGTCAGCACGTTGTAGGTGTCGCCACCGGCGCCACCCTTGTGTGAATGCACTGAAAAGCTAATCATTTGCATACCACAGCATCTTCTTTCTGTCGGTTAAATTCCGTGACTGTAGCACGTCATCTTCGTGGTGCGGCAATTTTAATGGCCAGTAGTGTACTTCTGTGGACAAGGAGGAGATGTCGTCACAGGAGCCTAAGTCATTGCGGACCGCATCAAACCAGTCAAAAAACTGATTAAAAAAATAAATAAAATAAAAAATAAACGGAATAATGTAAAAGATTAAGAACTTAATTAGTACGAAAAAACAAGCTCTAAAGCATATTGTACGACCCAACAGTGACACAGATGTTTACACTGGTACTGAAGAATTCTATTTCAGCTCGGCAAAACAAAACTAGCACAGCCGTGCTGTATCCGCATTATCCACATGAACGCATACCGAGAGAGGTGACGCAGTAGTTATTTCAATGGACTCACATGCAGCAGATGTTGTATTAAAAATATCCATCTCGATTAAAGTTTTTCTTTCTGGATTTCCAGACAAATTCCGTGTTGATTTCTTTGAAAAGCCGCAGCAGATTATCTTACTCATCACTTCTTATATTAAAATCTGCTCCACCTATAAAAATATCAATATCCATTCCCTCTTACAGTCCTCAAACATTGATGCTTGCCCGCATCTCGTGGTCGTGCGGTAGCGTTCTCGCTTCCTACGCCCGGGTTCCCGGGTTCGATTCCCGGCGGGGTCAGGGATTTTCTCTGCCTCGTGATGGCTGGGTGTTGTGTGCTGTCCGTAGGTTAGTTAGGTTCAAGTAGTTCTAGGGGACTGTTGACCATCGATGCTAAGTCCCATAGTGCTCAGAGCCATTTGAACCATTTTTTAATTGATGCTTACAAGGGTGACTCAAAAATCGTTTACAAACTGACATGCAACACGTATCAGTAATCATACAGGAACTGGAGCTCGCAAGCCCCACGAGATGGCACTACAGAGACCGAAGATTCACAGCGTGTGTCCTCTACATCTGCATCTACAGTTACATGATTACTCTGCAATTCACAATTAAGTGCGTGGCAGAGGGTTCACCGAACCACCTTCGAGCTATTTCTTTGAACTTTGCCCTTGTTTGAACTTTTTCGATGTCCTCCGTCAGTCCAATCTGATGCGGATCCCAAACCATACAGCAATACTCCAGAAGAAGGGGACAGCAACACTCCAGAAGAGGGGGGGGGGGGGGGGGGGAGGGGGACAAGCGTGGTGCACGCAGTCTCTTTAGTCGATCTGTTGCATGATCTAAGTTTTCTACCAATATATCGCAGTCTTTGGTTTGCCACGACATTATCGTTCGAATTGAAGTTATTCGTAATTGTAACCCCTAAGCATTTAGTTGAATTTACAGCCTTTAGATTTGTGCGATTTATTGTGTAACCGAAATTTAGAGAATTTCTTTTAGCATTCATGTGAATGATTTAACGCTTTCGATTATTCAGAGTCAATTGCCACTTTTTGTACCATGCAGGTATCTTGTCTACAGTTGGTGTTGATCGTCTGATGATTTTACAAGACGGTAAATGAGAGCATCATCTGCATATTTTCCTACTATGGCATTCATTATCACAGTATCTACAGCATTGGCGAATTTCAAACGCATCTCGTCAGTCTTAACCGTTATCGATATTCTTTCCGTATCGATTCTTCAGGATGATTAGCTTAAACTTGAGTCTAATCATCATTAACTAAATTGTGACGTCTATATCTGCTCCTTGGTGAATCAGTTGTCCTCAAAAGCTCAATATTCACCTAAGCTCTCCTCTCGACACCTTTTACACTTTCACTGAAGGACAGATTTGTCACACAGGATGACGGGTTGGTCTTTCTCTCGCTGGCACGCGGACGGATAACATTGTCACGTTCACTAATTTAAGAAGGGTCATTTTCATCTTCGATATAATTTGCATCACTATATTCCTCTTCTTCTAACGTTTTCCTAACAAAGTCTGGAAAATTTGCATCAAGCACTGACATCGACGAAAGCTCGAAGACATAGTAACACACCAAGTAAATGGAAACACTAATTAACCCTAAAAATAGAGTTATATTTAGTTTACAAATAAATTTCGACCATTTAGAGAACAGATATACAGTTTCAATAATGACACAACTCAAACTTTACAGCTGTGCACTGTAAAAGTGGACGAGTCGACAAGGCTTCTAGCTTGTTACCAGGTCGGTTATCGCCTGCCGACAAGGTATGTGGAACAGCTAACAATAAAACGACCAACAGAGGAAATGACAGGAGGATTATCAGATAAGTTATTAACAGTGTAAGGTCTGGGATTAATGGTAGCATTTCTTCGTTACATAAACTGAACGATGCAATCAACAAATATGATTTCAATCAGAGCAGTTTTATTCAGGACATACTGTTTGCAGGTTTTCGCGTGGGAACTACTGTGGCAGGAACTCTGTGAGAGAATAGAACTGAGTTAAGAGACCTATCACTGTGATAACCGAACTACGTAATTACTTTAAGGTACTGGAATGACAGTCGCAGACGGAAATAAATGTATGGCTGTTTTGAGAGCACCTGGTGATTACGGACGCTCGTAAAGATTGTGAAAGTGTCGTCGCCAGTAAATTACACAAATGTTCATAAAAGGAGGCATAAATAGCAATAAGTTGGAGTGGTGGTTCGTATAAACTTGGGAGTAAACGCACAATAATGCGCCAATTGGCACTCACGTGCAAGGTGTAAAAAGGCAAGTGCGCATTCTTCGACTCCCGCTGCATCGTTACATTACGACGTGTGAAATCTCGGCAGTCCTTATATGGTATAGCATGGGATCATTTCTTGGTTCTTCATTCTAAAGAGTGAAGATTCACGTGACATAAAGTTGAAATTTACCTACAGGTTTCGTCATTAAAGTATACGTTAACTTACGTGAAATATGGAACTTCTTGAGCTATCGCCGACGCATCGTCCTTAGTGACGTGCAAGAGTTCAAATCATTACGAACGTTTGCAGAATAAGTAACTTCCAAAGAAGGGAATGAATTCGTTTCCTATCGAATTTCCACTAACTACGTAAACGAAATATGATAAACCATGGAACGCTAGTTCGATTTTTATCATATTCTGTAAATATGTTCGTCACATACGTGTTTCACAGGTAAAATTTTCGTTGCGTTCGGAGTAATTTCCGTTATCAACAGCAGTACGAGGTGTGACCTCACAGCCACGAATGCACTATTATTCCTTGTGCCATGGAAGCGGTCTCCGCATGTGATCTTGAGGAATTTCTAGCAATGCCTAATACACATGTTGCGTCAGTTCTAGAAGATCTACATATACACCCATGTACGTACTCCGCAGTCACCATACAGTACATGGCAGAGGGAACCTTGTACGAACACTACCACCTATTTCCTTTCACTTTCCTCTCACAAATAAAGGGAAAAGAAAGCGAAAGTAAAGGAAAAAAACGATAAAACGATAGTGTATGCCTTCGTGCGTGCTCTAATTTCTCTTATTATGTCTTTGCGGCACTTAAACAAAATGTACGTTGGTAACAGTGAAACCTTCTGCAGTCACTTGCAAATGTCGGTTCTCTCATTTTTCTGAATAGTGTTCCATGAAAATAACATGTGCGTCCATCCAGGGATCTACATTTGAATTCACTGAATATTTCCGTAACATACGTTGTAGCTCACGCGATAAGAACAGGGAGGGAAGGATGAAAGCTAAAACGTTTTTTAACTTTTTTAAGAATTGAGAAATTCGCTGATGTAGCATTCTTCCGAAACTTACATGTTCGGAAGTCCTGATGACTCACAGTGGCCATCGCAAGAACTGAATAGGGAAATCATAACTGAACCAAGTAAATTACAATGTATAACTATCTCCATTGCGAATGGTTTATTATGATTAATTTTCTTACCTGCTTTGCTGGGTGTCAGGCTCCGAATCAATGGTGGTGAGTAGATAAGTTTGCTGATGACAGACCGTGTTTGTACTGAACGTGATGCAATAAATAATTTTGCGTCACGTGGAATGCTGTAGATCAGACTTCGTGAAGTAAAATTAGATTGCCGATGTTAGACTTTCCTGAGGCGTACAAATCTGCGCGTGATGGCGCGTGGTCGGCGTGCAAATCGACACGTCACTAAAGAGATCTTCTTCCAACACCAGTTACACCGAAATATATCGTTAGTAACAAGGAGCAACAACATCGCTCTTTAAACCAAAGATGGAAAAAAGTAGAGAGTACTATCATTATTACTGAGGTCCTTAGATGTAATTACAATAACATTTAACTGCTAAGCTGCTACAAGGGAAAGGGCCAAAGCAGAAGCGACAAAAGATATATGGCAAATCATGCATGTCTTATGTACAAAAGAATGTCGTAGTTTACGCCAGCGATTGTTATGGCAATTTAATGGCAACATCTGAGGTTTACTTTGCTATCGAAGTATTTACTTATATTGCGTGTTGATTGCGTCTGTTGTTGCTGTGCTCTTCAGTCCAAAGACTGGTTTAACGCAGCTCTCCATGCTACTCTATCCTTTGCAAGCCTCTTCATCTCCGAGTAACTACTGCAACCTAAGTCTTTCTGAATCTGCTTAGTGTATTCGTCTCGACCTCCCTCTACGATTTTTGCCTCCACGCCTCCTCCAGTCCTAAATTTGTGATCTCTTGATGCCTCAGAACGTGTTCTACCAACCGATCCCTTCTTCTAGTCAAGTTGTGCCATAAATTCCAGTTCTCCCCGTTTAGTACCTCCTCATTAGTTACATTATCTACCCATCTAATCTTCAGCATTCTTCTGTAGCACCACATTTCAAAAATTTCTATTCTCTTCTTGTCTAGCCGGCCCTGTGGCCGAGCGGTTCTAGGCGCTTCAATCCGGAACTGCGCTGCTGCTACGTCGCAGTTTCGAATCCTGCCTCGGGCTTGGATGTGTGTGATGTCCTTAGGTTAGTTAGGTTTGAGTAGTTCTAAGTCTAGGAGACTGATGACCTCAGATGTTAAGTCCCACAGTGCGTAGAGCCATTTGAACCATTCTCTTCTTGTCTAGACTGTTTGTCGACAATGTTTCACTACACTCCATACAAATACTTCCAGAAAAGATTTCCTGACACTTAAATCTATGCTCGATGTTAACAAATTTCTTACTCAGAAATGCTTTCCTTGCCATCACCAGTCTACATTTTATATCCTCTCTACTTCGACCATCATCAGTTATTTTCCTCCCGAAATAGCAAAATTCATCTACTGCTTTAAGTATCTCATTTACTAATCTAATTCCCTCAGCAACATCTGATTTAATTCGACCTCGTTTTACTCCTGTTCATGTTCATCTTATATCCTCCTTTCAAGACATGGTTTCCGTTCAATTGCTCTTCCAAGTCCTTTGCTGTCTCTTACAGAATTACAACGTCGTCGGCGAACCTCTGAGTTTTTATTTCTTCTCCATGGATTTTAATTCCTACTTCAAATTTTTCTTTTGTTTCTTGCTTGCTCAATATATAGAGTGAATAACATCGGGGGTAGCCTACAGCCCTGTCTCACTCCTTTCTCAACCACTGCTTCCCTTTCGTGCCCCTCGACTCTGATAACTGCCAGCTGGTTTCTCTAAAATTTGTAAAGCCTATCGCTCCCTGTATTTTATCCCTGTCACCATTAGAATTTAGAAGAGAGTGTTCAAGTGAATGCTGTCAAAAGCTTTCTTTAAGTCTACAAATGCTGAAAACGTAAATTTGCCTTTCCTTAAACTATCTTCTAAGATAAATCGTAGGGTCCAAATCCAAAGTGATCTTTTCCGTGGTCATCTTCTACCAGTTTTTCCATTCGTCTGTACAGAATTCGTGTTAGTATTTTGCAATTTTCACACCTGTCAGCACCTGCTTTCTTTAGAATTGGAATTGTTATATTTTTCTTGAAGTCGCAGGGTATTTTGCCTGTCTCGTCCATCTTACTCATCAGATGGAAGAGTTTTGCCATGGCTGGATCTCCGAGGGCTATCGGAAGTTCTAACGGAATGTTATCGACTCCCGGGGCCTTGTTTCGACTCACTTTTTTCAGTGGTCCGTCGAATTCATTGCGGAGTATCATATCTCCCATCTCATCCTCATCTACGTCCTTTTCCATTTCCATAATATTGCCCTCAAGTACATCCTCCTAATACAGACCCTTTCAGCTTTCCCTTCTTTGCTTAGGACTTGTTTTCCATCTGAACTCTTGATATTCATGCAGGTGGTTCCCTTTTCTCCAAAGGTCTCTTTAACGTTCCGTAGGCGGCATCCATCTTACCCCTAATGATACATGCTTCTACAACGTTACATTTATCCTCTAGCCATTCCAGCTTAGCCATTTTGGACTTCCTGTCAATCTCATTTTTGAGACGCTTGTATTCCTTTTCCCCTGCTTCATTTATTGCATTTTTAAGTTTTCTCCTTTCATCAATTATATTCAATATCTCTTGCTACTCAAAGATTACTGCCAGCCCTCGTCTTTTTACCTACTTGATCGTCTGCTGTATTCACTATTTCATCTCTGAAATCTACCCATTCTTCTTTCACTGTATTCCTCTCCCCAGTTCTTGTCAAATGTTCCCTAATTCTCTCTCTGAAACTCTCTACAATCTCTGGTTCTTTAAATTTATCCAGGTCTCATCTCCTTAATTTCCTACCTTTTTGCAATTTCGTAAGTTCTAATCTACAGTTCATAACCAAAAAATTGTGGTCAGAGTCCACATCTGTCCCTGAAAATATCTTACAATTTAAAACCCGGTTCCTATATCGCTGTCTTACCATTATATAATCAGTGTGAAAACTTCCGGTGTCTCCAGGCCTCTTCCACGTATACAACTTTGTTCCATGGTATTTAGACCAAGTGTTAGCGATCAGTAAGTTATGCTCTTTGCAAAATCTACCAGGCGGCTTCCTGTTTCCTTCCTTACCCCCAGTCCATATTTACCTACTTCTTTTCCTTTTCTTCCTATTCCTACTACCGAATTCCAGTTCCTCATGACTATTAAATTTTCGTCTCCCTTAGCTATGTGAATAATGTATTTTATCTCATCATACATTTCTTCAATATCTTCATCATTTGCAGAGCTAGTTGGTATATAAAATTATACGTGGCGGGTGTGTTTATCTTCGTGTTTATCTTGGCTAAAATAACGCTTTTTTATGCTGTTCGTAGTAGCTTATCCGCGCACCTTTTTTTTTATTCATTATTAAACTTACTCTGTCATTACCTCTATTTGCTTTTGTATTTATAACCCTGTATTCACCTGACCAGAAATCCTGTTTCTCATGCCACCGAACTTCGCTAATTCCCACTGTATATAACTTTAACCCATCCATTTCACTTTTTAAATTTTTTGAGCTACCTGCCCGAGTAAGGGATTCCAGACTCCGATTCGTAGAACGCTAGTTTTGTTTCTCCTGACAACGACGTCCTCCTTTGTAGTTCCCACCCGGAGTTCCGAATGGGGGACTATTTTACCTCCGGAATGTTTTACCCAAGAGGATGCCATCATTATTTAAACATACAGTAAACCTGCATGCCCTCGGGAAAAATTACGGCTGTTGTTTCCCTTTGCTTTCAGCTGTTCGCAGCACCAGCGCAGCAAAGCCATTTCGGCTGATGTTACAAGGCCAGTTCAGTCAATCATTCAGACTGTTGCCCATGCAACTACTGAAAAGGCTACTGCCCCTCTTCAGGAACCACACGTTATTCTGGCTCCTCAACAGATACTCCTCCATTGTGGTAGCACCTGCGGAGGCTATCTGTATCGCCGAGGCACACAAGCCTCCCCACCAACGGCAAGGTCCTTGGTTCACAGGGGGAGGGGGGTGGGGCATCTAATCTACCGGTAACAAATCTAACACCTTTAATCCGACCTGGTGGGGATACCAATAACTTGACCAGCACTCAAGGATGGGTCGCACAAGTGTTATATACATGTTCTCCTTTACGTGTTTCCTTTATAGATGAGTTACGTTTTCCTGTAGTTCTGGCAATAAACTGAAGTCTATCATTCGTCTTACCTACCATCGATCTTAAGTTCACGTCCTATTTTTGCAACAGCACGCTTAGATTTAGTGACCGTTTTTCCTACTCATCTGCACTAACTAATATTTTTCTATATTCAGAGCAAGCTGCATTTCATCATCCTGCATCTTCCTACAGTCACTCATCAGTGACAGTTCGTAAAATATTACAGTGTCATCAGCAAACAGCAACAAAACGCTTCCCGTCCTACCGGTCAGATCGTTTATGTGTAGTGAACTAGAACTGGACCATCAAATTTCCGTGGAGCAATCTTGACGATACTCTTGTCTCTGAACAATCGTCGTCCATGACAGAATACTGGTTTCTATTACTTAAATACCTAGCCTCGCACCTATCTGAGAACCTATTCTGTATGCTTGGACTTTCGTTAACGTTCTAGAGTAGAACACTGTGACGAATGCTTTCTGGATATCTTGGAATATAGAATCCCCCTGTTATCCTTCATCCATGGTTCGCAGTATACGACAGTAGAAAGCAGTTTGTCGCTAGCTTTGCTCCCTGAATCCATGTTGATTTGTAAACATGAGTTTTTCATTCTCTAGGAAATATATTCGAACTTAGAATGTTCTCAAGAATTCTGCAGAAGACCGACGTTAAGTATATTAGCCTTTAATTTTGCAGATCCCTTCTTATATCCTTCTTGTATGTGGTAGACACCTCCGCTTTTTTCCAATCGCTTCGGAATTTGCGCTCAGCTAGGGATTCATGTAAATGTAAACTAAATAAGGGGCCATTGCCGAAGATAATACTTTGTAAACCTGAACTGGGAATCCTGACCTAGAACTTACTTTTTTTCAACTCTTTCGGATGCTTCTCATCGCCACGGACGCCTGTTTCTGCCTCTTCCATGCGAGAGCCTGTGTGACGGTCAAATGATGATACGCCTGTACGATCCTGTTGCGTGAATGGTTTCTTAATCACGATGTTTAAAACTTCAGCTTTCCGTCAGCGTCTGTGACCTTGCATCTGTGACCTTGCACCAGGTCGTCTACAGACACGCTGAAGTCGATCTGATCACTACGAACAGAAGCGACATTCTTTGCTGAACATCATAGAATGTTAAAATTATTTCAATGAAACAAGCTAGATGTGGTGTATACAGGTAGCCACGGGATAGCATTGTTGGCCAATAAACGGATTCTAATAATACATCGAAGTTGTATTTTTTGTGCTAACATATCTTTTTTATATATCAAAGGTCATTAACAAACTAAAAGTCGGGTAATTAAATGTCAGTGCTGTTTGTTGTACGATTTTTCTGCGGGTCGTTTACAAGATATCGTATTTTGAATAGTTTCCGCACCGACATCTGTTTGTGGCACTCAACCTGCGTAGTCGATAGGTACGAAGTTGTTACGTTTGGTTACAGTCTGCTTGTGTGGTCCTTGAGTGCATTGTGATTTTCAAAAAATTTAAATGGCTCTGAGCACGATGGGACCTAACATTTGAGGTCATCAGTCCCCTAGAACTTAGAACTACTGTAACCTAATTAACCCTAGGACATCACACACACCCATACCCGAGGCAGGATTCGAATCTGCGGCCGTAGCAGTCGCACGGTTCCGGACTAAAGCGCCTAGAACCGCACGGCCACAGCAGCCGGCTTATTGTGACTTTCTGGTCAGTGTGTGACAGTCCAAACAGTGAGTGGACGATGATACTTACCAATGCAAGAAAGGCCGACATACTTATGGTGTATGGAAGAATGCAGTTCGTTCTTTTGCGATATACGCCGCAATATATCCCAATGGACGTCAACCATCTCGGTAGTTATTTATCAATCTTTTCAACCAGTTACGTGTGAAAGTTCCAGTGTAACACTTAGACAACCTAACAGAAGGAAACAAGTGGTGATAGAAGTTTGCTGCTGTTGCATTTCATCCGCGCATTCGCTCCCGCGCAGTCACATGAGGAAATGGCGTAAGTCAGGAAAGTGTCCTATTCATTCTCTGTCGACATAGATTAAATACCTATATCTCTCTCTATCAAGAGCTGCAGGGAAACTATTATGAGAAACATGTTAATTTCTGTACGTGGGCATTAAAACAGGTTACTCCAGATGTATTATGTACCTTGTATAGCGAAGCCACATTTATCAATCATGGCCAGGCAAAGTGCCGAAACGTGCACTATATATATCTGTTGAGAATCCACATTGGCTTCTTCACGTGGAACGCCAACGTCCACGGAGCGTTAACGTGTGGTATGGGATAGTCAAGTATCAGCTTATAGGGCCGTTTTCATAGACAGAACACTGTACGCGACTAAGTACCGTGGCTTCCACAGATACTACAAGGCGCTCCTCTGCAGGCTAGGAGGAATCTGTGATACCCATATGATGTCTGTCCAGCCCATAGTGCACGAAGTACTACAGCATGTCTTCCCGAACTGTTTCCAAATCGTTGGGATTGGATGCAGCGGACCTACACCTTGTCCAGTCCGTTCCCCAGATTTGACATCTCTAAGTTTTTTCTGTGCGGAAAGCTGACAGACGCTGTCTACAAGAACATACCAACTACACCCGATGATACGCAACGACGTATTACTGCAGCCTGTCGGATATCTCCCTGAAATACCAACACTTGCACGGCTGTCATTCCATACCAGACTGGAAGCGTGTACTGCTGATGACGCTGCTGCTGCATGTGGTCCTTTTAAACACTGCCTGTGATGGTCAGTTGTCTCGTTACTGGACATAATCCGCATAACTACTGTATTCACTTTTGTTGTTCTTTAGTGTGTTCTACCACAGGTATTGTACAAGTGTTGGTGTGGGAAATTTTCAAAATACGATAACTCGTGAACGACTCGCATTAAAATCCTGCTACAAACTCCACTGACAGTCCAATTTATCCCACTTATAGTCTGTCAATGTCAATTGGTATTGTTCCATTTAAAGAAGTGTATGTTTGGACAAAAAATACACTTTCTAAGTATTATTAAAATCTATTCATTGGCCAACAATACGAGCCCCCGAATACCAAGCTATTCTGTGAAGAACGCACATCAATAGCACCTTCCATGTCCACAATGTTTGCTGCGGAAGTTTAAAGAGAGTCACTCTGTATTTCGCTTGGTGACTGTAAAAAGATTTTACAGTCATTTTATTTTAATAGTACAACAGGATACTGAATACTTATATGTATTTAAAAGACAACCGCAGGTAACTCCAGAATGTCCATAACAGGCGGTGCTCATGTGTCTTCCACACTGCTCACGACTGGGTGCCACAGCGTCCTTGGCTGACGGAGGAGCATATCGACTCCCATTCGTCTCCTTGGTAATCAACTGGCGTCCTGTCATCCATCTTTCCAACACTCACGTGGACACGGGCACCGGTAGAGGGTGGGAAACACTGAAATACGCCTGTATCGTTGGGCGAGGAGCTCTTCTCTGTTTAAGAACGATTTACACTGCACGTCTTTTGTGTATGTTCCTAATATTCCTATATGTATATTAGTACGGATATTCCTTCTATGTATTTCCTATGTTTATACCAACCATTTATTTTCTGTTGTTTTGTTTCTATGATAGTAAGGAAATGGACTTAAAAGAGACCGAAACTGGTCACCAAGCCAAGTATATACAGCTCATATACCATGTAGGTTGCTCTTTTTTCTAAATAATTGTAACATAATGTGTTTTCGCAAGGACAGTGTTAAATAAAGTCCTTATGATAGAATGTCACTAATTGTCCCACTTGTCTGTGGCTCTGAAACATTCCGGTCTTTCGTATCTCAGTTATATTAGCGGTAAACAGCACTTCACAACCTTTATTGTCAGTCTAGTTTCCCGTTATCGGTTCACAACGGTTCATGGTGTAACATCTGTCCACATTTCATCTGTTGTCATCCGTCTGTACGTTAGAACCAGTCGCAAAATCTTTCGATCTTCTTGTGGTGTAGTCCTTTGGGAAGGTTTGTCGTAGCCGCACTGCTGCCCTGCGTCTATCCCGGCGATACTTCTTTCGCGTCGTTACACTGCATCCAGCTGTCTCTGAGATTTGTTGGTATGATGCCCTCACGTCCGACATGACAAACATTCGCCCTTTCTCGAAATCCCAAACATGAGCATAAGGCGCCCTTGCACCTTCTCTGGACATGCTGTGTTGTCATCTACACCAGAAAATTTAGTCTTCGTCTGTACTATTAACATTCTCTGTACATAAAATACTCAATATAAGCTCACATAAGGATGAAATTTAAGTCAACATTTCACACAGTCATGAAAATACTGGCATACCCATTTGATTCAGTTCGGTCAAGGTGAACATCCTGAAACACCTTCTATGAAAGTTATTAGGAGGATCTCAATTTATGTCTGTAGTTATATTCAACTATCATGAGGTGTCAAAATCGGTCACGCTTCACTATTTGTATAACCGTAACTCGCGGAACAGAGTAGGTGACATTTCTTTCAGTTCAACGGAAATACGTAAACAAAAATTGCGTCTCCGTGTACTATTACAACAGTGATAGATAATAATACAATAACAATAAAAAATCATTACTGTGATTTGAATTCCACGTATTACAAAGTCTGGAACGTTAGAAACGAAAAAATAATTTTGAAAGAAGGGAAAAAAAAGAAAGATACGAGGAAGAGGATCGACGTTGGTAACGTGGAAACTTCGAAAAAAACGTCGAACTTTGCCCATCCCATCGGAATAGCACACTCCCTAGTTCGCTCTTTCCACCTTGGTTTCTCCCAGTTTGACATCTTGGCCATGCATCCTGTGTTCGAAAAGTAGCAAAAGCTACGAACAGATCAGAGGGAACTTAACTCATTGTCTGGTATCCACTCTGTTACGCATGATATTAAATTGTACACTTTAAATACACAGAGAACGTCCACAGATGCACAAATATACTTGCACAGGGATCAATACTTTCAGCCCATATTTGGCTAATTAGCTATTATTACTATTATTGTTTATTTGTCATATACTGGTTGATAATTTTAAAAAAGGTCAAAAACATGTCCTTGTTTTGGTGTGAGGCCGTGCGTGTCTTAGGCTTCTTACTGAGTAATAGCATTTTAGTGCTTTCTGTAATTACAAAACTACGGAATCTGCTTGGTTTGAAATACAATGCTCCCTAATGTGAGTCCTGTGAAACTCAAATATCCGGACCTAATTCACCCAGTGTTTCAGAATGCGAGTACCTAGCAACTTCCAAATCGTTACACGCAATTCCAAACGTTTGCGGGATTTTTGTTGATGAAACCCTCAGGAAACAATGAAAGGAAGAAAAAATATTGCTTACAACATTTTCGCTGTTCATGCAGTAAAATTTCATCGCATGACGTTATTTCCTGCTACCTATATTCGCAACACATTTTGCAGACAGTAGCTACATAGGATGAATGTATCTGCTAACGTACATCAGTGTATAAGCCATAGTTCAGAAGATAAGATGTCATAAACATTGAGAAGCATGAAAAATCAGCTCTTTCTTAAAACGGAGTGCAAATTGTCCAGATTCTATTCCAGCTATCCAATAGCTGATAATGAACGCAGTTTCAAACCTTTTCTATTTTCTCATTTGCATGTTTGACGAATAGAGAGAGAGAGAGAAGTAAGTCATTAACTCATTTCTAACGTAATCATAAGTTTGAAGCTATTTTACACATGGGAGTTCGATTTTTTTAAAAAGATTCGGGGTCTGACTTGTTAAGAAATAAAGTCAGCGATGGTGCAGTCGACCGAAGTCCATCCTCTAGCGATCGCAAACTCGGACTGAGCGAATAGATTTATAAAGTGTTGAAAGGATTTAGTGGAACCCGTGTGCCAACGTCCTATATGCTAAATCTATTATGGTACAGGCGGTATACCTGTGACCTTACTACATGGCTTGATATCTTCGCTTTCATTGTAGGTAACATTTAAAACCATTCATCATCTGTTGACTGTGTTATGTATATTAGTGTATTACTGTACTGCATTATTGCCTCAGAAGGTAGTATGTATCGGCGTCTCAGTGTTTTCAAGTGAGGTACACAGACGGCAGCTGTCAAAAATGGTTCAAATGGCTCTGAGCACTATGGGAGTTAACATCTGAGGTCATCAGTCCCCTAGAACTCAGAACTACTTAAACCTAACTAACCTAAGAACATCACACACATCCATACCGTAGGCAGGATTCGGACGTGCGGCCGTAGCGGTCGCGTGGTTCCAGACTGGAGCGCCTAGAACCAGTCGGCCACACCGGCCGGTGGCAGCAGTCATTTATGGTCCATGTATTCAACCGAGGACATGAGATGTGACATCTTAATACAGTGAAAGTGACAAGGGCGTTCTGTTTGAACGGAAATAGAGCCACTTACCGTCGTGTTGCTGCAGAGACCATTGCTGTGTGTTGTTGTGAGTTGATTTGGGAGAAGAGACCAAAACAGCAAGGTCATAGGTTCATCAGATCAGGGAAGGATGGCAAAGGAAGTCGACTGTGCACTGTCAAAGGAACCATTCCGGCATTTGTCTGAAACGATTTCGGGAAATCACGGAAAACCTAAATCAGGATCGCCGGGCGCGGGATTGAACCGTCGTCCTCCCAGATGCGAGTCCAGTGTGGTAACTATCGCACCACTGCCGAGGCCAGTTACTCTCCATAAGTTGTGGACACGCTGCACGGAGACAGATCTGTGCGCAAGACGATTGGACAAAAGTTGCCGACGCACTACAAGTCAGAGCACTGCAGGAAGGTCTCAGAAGGGCACCGGAGCCGCTGTGGCCGATCAGAGAATAATGAACGGGTTACGAGAAAGGACCTTACGACCCAGACATCATGTTATATTACTCTACTCGACACGGTAACATCCTGCAGCTCGCCTCTAGTTCTGCTGTTCCCATGTCAAATGGCAACTTCGTCACTGAAAAACGTGTTATTCACGGACGAGTCCTCTATGCTCTCTCTCACGGAAGAAGAATGCCATGTTCCTGTGCGAAGGCCCATGGTGAAAGATACTTGACAATTACTCTCCCGAAAATCGACAAATTTCCTAGGGCCAGTTATGTACCGGAGAGGCTTCATTGTTGAGAGACATATGGATCTTGTCGCTGTCCATGAAGGCCTTACCGCCAGGTAAGAACAGGCCTGCTGGGCATTGTGGTGGCTGCTGCATTCCTTGTAATGCCAGGGCGCACGCGGCGGGCGACAGCAGAGATATCTTGCGAAGGTTGGACGTTGGAGTAATTGAGTGGCCGACTGTGAGTCCCGACTTGAAGCTCATCGTGCATGTGTTCGTGGTCGTCCTGTTACACCACAAAATCTCGAACAACTCTCTTGGGTTCTGACTGAAGAATAGGAACAGTTACCACATGTTGACCTCCGTAGACTTATATGGAGAATGCCATGTAGATGAAAGACAGCTATAAACGCTGACGGGGGGCATACACGTTACTGAAGTCCCCAAAGTACAATGAGAAGCATCTAGGGTGACGGAATGAATGACTGTTTCTACCTTACTTGCAACAACTGCCAGACATTTCAGTTCCTTTAATGTAAACGATCGAGTATACAGTGACTTTTTGTAGTGTACTTAATTTTTTAAAGATAAAGGTACCATTTGGTAAGATACTTTGTCCTCCATTATTCTCAAAGTCATGTTCTCCTTTCTTCTGAGCAATGTGCAACAGTTCTGTGGGCAGTTTTCGATTTACGCAGTATGGGCTTCGCTCGGAAGTTGTTCTTATTACCGTGTGTTGCTGAGGCTGCAGAAATATAAATGCCGTAGTCTACTACAACACTACTCCGTAAAGTGATGCACGAGTCAGTATGTGTATATATATGTGTGTGTGTGTGTGTGTTGCCTTCTCGTACGGCTCAGTTTCATCAGCGATTCCCTGCCCGATAACAAAATAAAAGTAGAAGACAGTAGCAATAAAACCAGCAAATTTACTACTCTTGTGACAGAAGCTGGTTGTCACCGCAACAGGTTAAAAACCGGCAGGCACCTACTGTTACCGCCGAGCTGCGCAGGTGAAATCTATTAGAGCGTGTAAATAGGAGGCAGGTCAGGTGAGATTTATTCGTGCGAGAGTTCGCACCGCCCCCCGCGGCGTGGCTCAGTGGGGGTGGCGCCCGCGATCGGCAGCTGTTAACGAGGGCCGGCACCTACCCGCCCCCCTTCCTCCCCCACTCCTCTAGATGCCCCACCTCCCAACCTCTCCGACCCTCTCCTCTCCTCGTACATACGCCTCCACTCCCTCCCCTGGACGGCAGTATTAATAATTTATTAAACTACAGTCTCCAGCTGCTAACAACGGCAATTTCCAAATAAGAAAATGGGATGCGCAGGCGGGGGGTCCCTGCGCTCGGTTCGCAACGCGCCGTGCGTGATGCATGGACTTTGTAGTAATGGCGGTCCTTACAATTATTGTGGAAAGCGAAATTTACGGCCGCTCGCTCTCCGCGCGTCGGATGATTGGTGGCCAGCGGAGAGGGTTGAGGGGAAGGGGGGGGGGGTGAAGGGAGGGGGGAAGTGGTGCGTGGATCTCGGAAACGGGGCGCTCCGGGTCCTCAGTTTGCATTAATTGTGAATAACGCTCTTAATCATTTTAATTGTTCCTCTTTCTGAGTGTACGGCCGCGATGCTGATAACGTCCGAGTCAGAGCCGGGGTGAGTTAGGTGGAGCGGCATCCCGCCGGCGCCTCTGCTAACGAACCCGCGGGCCACATGTAATCGTGCCGCCGCTCCCATACGTTATGTGTGCTCCATTGAAAATTAGGCTCACGTGAAACGTCCGTGCGAGATTTATCCGCAGCCTAGTTTGGTGGTGGAAGGCACAAACGTGACTTCTAATGTACAAAGATTTATCAGTTCGTGGCATTCAGCTTCATAAATCGAATATTCCGATAACAGTGTGCTTCCTGCAACGAACTGCTGGTGAAATGTGAGAACGTATCTGCCATGTAGAAAAATAATGTCTTTTAGAGAAAAAATTCGAAATAGTCTTCTCTTACGTCAATCAGAATCCCAATGAGCAAATACAATAATTATCGTTTATTCGTGTCCGTCTGTAGAATAATCAGAAACCTCTTAACTGGACTTTGCTCCAGCTGCGAATTCCTATGGTTAGGAGAATTGTAGAAAACGGAGTTCACGCAGACTAGTGACGAGTGTAAATAAGGGGGTAAGTCTAAATTATCCACAGTGCTGACGTAACTCTTCTTACATTGCTCTCACTAACCACTGTCCTTGTTCATTTTATGGTTATGCGGTTATAGCCCTGCTATGAAAGTTTGATCCTGACTCCTCGATTTGCTTCCTTTTGTTGCAGGTATATCTTAGCCCTCCCGCTAGTGGTTCGCACCAAAGACGTACAACGAGCCAAAGAGGTAAAACAAGTGGTGACGCGGTTTTTGTGGTGTATCGGGGGCCGCAATCCATTAAAGACTTTTGGCACACTACGGGAATAGTGTCTCGTAACTGAGTACGAATTGATTGTAAAATTCAGAATGAATGGTTCGAATGGCTCTAAGGAGTATGGGACTTAACAAAAAAATGGTTCAAATGGCTTTGAGCACTATGGGACTTAACATCTGAGGTCATGAGTCCCCTAGACCTAGAACTACTTAAACCTAACTAACCTAAGGACACCACACACATCCATGCCCGAGGCAGGATTCGAACCTGCGACCGTAGCAGCAGTGCGGTGCCGGACTGAAGCGCCTAGAGCCGCTCGGCCACAACGGCCGGCTAAAATTCAGAAATAGTCGCCAAAGTGTCATGCATGAAGAAGGAGCCGGACCCCCATCCACGACCACACATGATGACAAATTTGGGCATGCACGTGACATGCAAGGATCTGGTGGTCAGAGGAGTGACTATTGATGAAGTGGCACATCGTATGCAAATTAGTCGTGATTATGCCTACAAAATCAGCCACTACAGAATTGGGTTTCCTTAAGTCTGTGCAAAATGAGCCCCGACACAACTCTCAAGGTTCCGTAAACAAACGCGCTTGGACGAGTTACAAAAATATTTGGATCGCCTTAGGAACGAACTTGACGGCTTCTTAGACAGGATTGTCACTGGTGACGTAACGTAGGTCCACCATTACGAGCACGAGAGTACACTGCAGGTATGAAATGGAAACATCCACAACCGCTGAGCAGGAAAAAGTTCAAAACCCGACCTTCCGCAGGAAGACTCATGATTAGCGTTTCTTGGGTCGGACAACGCCTTTTACTGGAACATTATTAGGAGAGTGGTACAACAATAAGCGGTATCGAAAGATGTTGTGTTGTTGTACGACAATACCCATCCACATATCCCTACCCACACAATTGAAACGCTCTGTTAATTCCTGTTTGAAGTAATGGCTCATCTTTCGTATAGTCCTGACCTAGGCCCTTCCAACTACCACTTTTTTGGTCCACTCAAAGAGACATTAAGGGACTATCGATTCATTTCGGACCAAGAAGCAAAGGACGCAGTGCAGGCGTGGCTCGCTGCTCAGACGAAAACCTTGTTCTCTGAAGCATCAAGAAGCTTGGGTAACGATGGACCAAGTGCATTGAAAAGCAAGGGGACTACAACGAAAACTGATTTTTACGTACGTAACTCATTTATACAACGCGGATAATTTTTGACTCACCCTTGTATTTCAACATCGTATTTCAACATTTTACGCTTCTTGCAGGTCAGTTTTACCTTGGCAAAGGGTACTGGTGAGCAAATGAATTTTCCTGAAAAATCTGACTTACAATTTGCTATCCTAGACGCACACACCCAGTTGTTCTCAAAGACTTTGCAAGCATCCTCTATTTATTGTATTACCGGATGCCAGAGAAACAGCTAGAAGAATTGGTCATAAACTTTTCAACAGATGATATGACTTCTGTGTGCCTCCACTCATTCGTTGACTGCTGTTTCGTTTCTCACTAGAAGCGAAAAATTTTTGTCTCACTCGAAAAATCTAATCGGCGAAAACAAAGTAGATGGATTATTTCTAAAACAGTCCAATCGGTACTGGGTAATTCGTTTAGGCACTTGATTTCGATCAACATTTGAGTGAAGCACATTCGTCCTGATTACACAAAAACCCGTGTAAATGGTACTGCTCCACGGATTAAATTGATTTTTAACTTGTAGTATTATGAAACGTGTACCGTAACAACAAAAACGCGTTGATATCAATGCCATCCCTGTGCTAGTTGGACTACGTTTCACTTTCTTTAGTCACTGGACATGGATTACTGATGAAACTGAATTGTGCTACAAGGTTGTGCACACAGACATACACGCAGCACTCAGACACACCCACATTCACACATAGGGAGTGTGTGTGTGTGTGTGTGTGTGTGTGTGTGTGTGTGTGTGTATGTGAGTGAGTGAGTGAGTGGGTGAGAGAGAGAGAGAGAGAGAGAGAGAGAGAGGCCGAGAGAGAGAAACAGAATGAGAATGAAGAAGGAGGATTAGAAGGACTGAGTCCATGAGCAAGTCTGTTTATAACACCTCAGTCTGCCGGCCGGTGTGGCCGTGCGGTACTAAGCGCGTCAGTTTGGAACCGCGTGACCGCTACGGTCGCAGGTTCGAATCCTGCCTCGGGCATGGATGTGTGTGATGTCCTTAAGTTAGTTAGGTTTAAGTAGTTCTAAGTTGTAGGGGACTGATGACCTCAGTAGATAAGTCCCATAGTGCTCAGAGCCATTTGAACCATCTCAGTCTCTGTAGCGTTTTATTGTGATAGAGTGGATAGCTTACGTTGATTGTAATCATGGTTTTTCAGCTCTTGCAGCGCCTGTTCGAAATCCAGTAACTTCATGATATTATCTTTCCTTTTCTGTTTCTCTTTACGTCATGAATCATCTGAATGGTTCTGTGTCGTTCTCTCACGTGTAAAATAAGACTTTTTCGATTTACGTATGCACATCGTAATGTTTTCATCGTTTAGTGAACGGGCACATTTTCATTAGGTGTCTCTACGTAATATATTTCGTGGTCGGGCTGAGGTAGGTGACAATTTGCACCCAACCATAACAGCACGATTAGCTTGATAATTACTTGGCAACTGTACCGGCACAGCTGAGGTTAAAATATGATAATCGGCCCGTGGACGTGTCAAGACGACATCTAAAATATTAAACTGAAGCACACAATATAACTGTAGCACCACTGTCATTAAGAGTAACACAATATACGTTAGTAATTTACAACGTGATCTCTTACACTCATCCAGTATCCTCCATGAGCCAGAATGTGTGGAAGTGTGTTGGCTGTTTTCACCCTGATCACTGAGGTCACGGTTATGACGAGTGATGATATAACAGAGTAGAACGGACGCTCTAAATTGAGGAAGAAGAAGGAGGAAGATTAGAGCGGTCGACTGAAGACGAGGTTATAATAGACAGAAGAAACAGCCGAATACTACTCGTACAAGGATGATCCAGAAAATCGTTCGTGTTCTTTCAAAGCTACCATCCGGGCATCTGCCGGGTGTGTATGGTATTATAGTGCAGCCTGTGTATGTTACTACAAGGAGAAGGGCAAATGACATATTACATACCTTAACAATTTCATTATTTGTTTTACTGGTAATTGGAAAATCATTCAAATATTACAATTCGATGGATCTTGGTGTCGTGTTTCTCTTATTTCGATGCCCATAAAAGAGTTCCCGGAACAGGAGACAGAGCAATGCTACAGGAGTGATCAAGGAGTGATCCACAACCGTTCCGGGAAAATTCTCCCCGTTACGTAGACGATCGTGGCATGGTGTTCACATCACAGTGGGCGATCGGAAACTGTGCATTTATCCAAGTGCTCTATTAGACAATGTAGTGTACGAGGTACGACACGAAAGAAGCTACACTGAGAGAGTGAAGGAATATTTAGGTTCAACGTTCTGCCGACAACCAGATAATTAGTGAGGGAGCAGAGTCTCGGGTAGCACAGACAAAGGGAAGAATATCTGCCGCTTCCATTTCAAGAGCACCATCCCTTCGTTGTCCTTAAGCTATTTACGGAAACCACAGAAAACCCAAATCTATATGGTCGACCGGAGATCTAAACCACTGTTCTCCCGATATGTGGTCCAGTACCTCACCACGTTGTCACCTCACTTGTTGAAAGGAGACTTCCGTTGTAATTTTGTATGCTCACCGAATGTCTTTATGATTTTTATCTTTTGTGGCAAGAACTGTTTTATCCCATTTTTTTAAGAATTTCATTTGATGAACTAACAATGCGGCGACTGAAATTTCCTATTCACCTTCGTAGAACAGTTACTCTGTTCTGTGCAGGATACAGTGCAGTACTATCTAAGAGTTGTAATACTCTCTCTGCACGTTTTGTTTTTGCTCAGGGAAAAAAAAAATACTACTTGGTTAACAGGAAACAGAAATTTGTCTCTCCATCGAACGGCTAACACAGACAGCATTAGCAAATATATGTTTTTCAAAGTATGGGTCAGAAGCTTTTGAAGTTAATGAAACAGATTACATTTAAGAATATGTTAGGAGACTGTGCACTTCACTACATATTAAACTGTTAAAGCAACAAACATTTCGTAGCGTGTCAGATGAATGACAAATGACTGGATATTTGTGTAAATTTTAAAAAGTATCAATAAGTGTTTTTGTAAACGGCTTCAGTGCACTTGATGCATGTCTTATACCTGGAAGCAGAGCACTTCAGTAGCCGATCATTACATGAATGACCTTGCACGGAACTGTCCCTTCTGGCTTCGTCTACGACTGACAATGTTATCTTGTCAACAAATGGCCTGCTTGAGACTGTAAGCGGTGAGAAAATTTACATTTGGCACGTCTACCAGGAAAATAGAAAATGACGTTATCTAACATTATCGCTTAACCAACTAGTGAAACGCCAAATAAAAGAAAAAACTAATTTTACACGTGTTTTGAGTATTAAGTGTTACTTCGAATTTATGAGTTGCTACGCGTTTGCGGCAATCTCCTCTGAAGGCAGCAATACTACATTAATCCACTAAAACTTATCTGAAACACATATTACGATGCATCGATCAGGTTTTCATGCAATTCAGATTTTAACGCGCGTCGTCACGAAACATTTTTTTTCTGTTGAACCTTCATCTTCCTTGTTCTCTGTTAGTTACACTTACCGATATTACTACACATTTTTATTTTTGTCATGAGCGTTCTGGTTTGTTTGACGTTGCCAGTGACGGCTTTCTCTTCTGTGCCAAACTCTTCACCTCAGAATAGCAAATTTGAAACTACTCAGAACTTTCGTATTTAAACCATACAGCAATTAGGATGACCATTAATGTTGGCTCTGTTGACGACATAAGGAAAACGTTACGTACAACGCGTGGCGGCTCTATAATTTTAATTTGAAGTTAATGGATGTCCATGTTATTGCATAGCCGAGGGACGTGAGTGGATGATATACCGCAAGACGACGTCGCGTGGACTCCACTAATGACTGAAGTTTCCGTGTGTCCAGTTTTTTGGCAGGAGGCCTTTGGGACGACGGCCGTTTACTATTGTGACAAAACATAACACCTACATCCGTCCTCATCATTGTATTCTATTTTGTTGCAACCAGTTTCAGCGCTTCAATTCGCCATCTTCAGGTTGTTGCTGTTGAAGTATGGGTATCGCAACAACAAAAGCCGAAAGATGGGGCATTGAACCGCTGTAACTGGTTGCAACAAAATAATATGAAATCATAAGGACAGATGTGGGTGTTTTATTTTGTCACAATGTCAGAAGCAGTAGTGGAGGAAATTAACACCATGAATCCCGCAGTGTTGTCCATAAAACCGTAAGAGTACGACGGGGTGGAGATCTCCTCTGAGTAGCACGTTGCAAGGCATCGCAGATATGCTCAATAACGTTCATGTCGGGTGAGTTTAGTGGCCAGCGGAAGTGTCTAAAGTCAGAAGAGTATTCTTCGAACCACACTGTAGCAATTCTTGATGCATGGGCTGTCGCACTGTCCTGCTGGAATGGACAATGGATCTGAACGCATGCTGGTGATAAGACAGGATGCTTACGTACGTGTCACCTGTCAGAGCCGTATCTTGACGTATTAAGGACCCCATATCACTTCAATTGCATACGCCCCACACCGTTACAGAGCCTCCACCAGCTTGAACAGTTCCCTGCTGACATGCAGGGTCCATGGATTCATGAGGTTGTCTCCACACCCGTACACGTCCATGCGCTCGATATAATCTGAAACGAGACTCGTCCGAGCAGGCAGCATGTTACCAGTCATCAACAGTCCAATGTCGGTGTTGACGGGCCCAGGAGAGCCGTAAAGCTTTGTGTCGTGCAGTCATCAAGCATACACTAGTGGGCCTTCGGTTCCCAAAGCCCATATCGATGACATTTCGTTGAAATGTTGCGTGCTGACACCTGCTGATGACTCAATATTGCTACAGCAATTTGCACATCTGTCACGTTGAACGATTCATTTCAGTCGTCGTTGGTCCCGTTCTTGCAGATATTTTTCCGTACTCAGCGAAATCGGAGATTTGTTGTTTTACCTTATTCCTGCAGTTCACGGTACACTCGTGACTTGGTCGTACGGAAAAAATTACCCTTCATCGCTACATCGGAGATGCTGTGCCCCATCACTCGTGGGCCTACTATAGCACCACGTTCAAACTCACTTAAATCTTGATGGCTTTTCATTGTAGCAGCTGTAACTGATCTATAAACTGCTCCAGACACTTTTTGTCTTATATAGGCGTTGCCGACCGCAGCACCGTGTTCTTCCTGTTTACATATCTCTGTATATGAATAAGCATACCTATGCCAGTTTCTTTGGCGCTTAATTGTATATGATAAAAATTACCACCAAAGCTGTACCTTGAGAATGTCTTTATTCTATCACACGACTAGTTTCGGTGGCGCATTTCCGCTATCCTCGGGCTCTATCACTGCCACTGCCTGAGGATGGCGGTAATGTGCTGAAACTAGTCGTGTGATAGAATAAAGACATTCTCAAGGCGCACCTGTGGTGCTTCTGTTTCTCATATTAATTTGCAGTATCGACTCCGTATCGGAGAAACTCCGCATAGTAGCTGCTACGGGAAGCAGCATCCAGAGCGGAAGCGTGGCTGTTGGCGGCTGTCTGGTTCCCAGTTCCCACTCCACGGCCCCCCGCGCTGCACCGACATGTGCCGACCCAGGCCGTCTGTCTCCAGGCACGGGTCAACCCAGTCTCATTTCCGCTAGCTCCCTCGGAGTGCGTCCTATATCTGCGACATCACGTTTGTGAAGGCGCTGTCGCGGTGCGTCGTGCGGTCGACATTACCGCTGCCTCTTCTGGAATGCGTTTCTCTTAGCGCAAACAGTTTATTCGCGACCTCAAGTGAGAGGAGGAAGCGCTGTGCTGGAGTATGTGTGGGGTTCTAAGAATCTCACAGCGATATGTTCCTGGGAAAACAGTAGCTCTCTGTTGTTAACCCTGGTGAAAAGTCATTTTCTCTTCACGCTCCATTCACAGCCCGATCTTATCATGTGGTATGATACTTATGAAGGAAACCACGATGCCTGAGTTCATAAAAACACTACACTCTCTCGTAGTAGTGAAGCGCCAAACGGAGAACATCGAATAGGTTACTTTTTCCATGCTTAGAAACGATTAACTGTTTGCCGGCCGGTGTGGCCGAGCGGTTCTAGGCGCTTCAGTCTGGACCCGCACGACCGCTACGGTCGCAGGTTCGAATCCTGCCTCTGGCATGGATGTGTGTGATGTCCTTAGGTTAGTTAGGTTTAAGTAGTTCTAAGTTCTAGAGGACTGATGACCTCAGATGTTAAGTCCCATATTGCTCAGAGCCATTTTTGATTAACTGTTTCGACTTCGGAAGGAAACCAAGCAACCGCAGGGCTGTTAAATACACTCATAAGTATGATTGCACAAGTAGGGAGTTATCAAAAATTTTCCATTCGGAGGACGCACAGTTCAGAATTGTAACGCCAATCAGGCAAAATCACCGTAACCCTTGAGGAGAGCACCCCGCCGATGCACCAGGTTAACGATGCCCGTTTGGCAAAAGTCCGAGTCCTGCTGGGTGAAGAGATCCTTAACTGTCTGCCGGACATCCTCGCCGGACAAGAATCCTCTTCGCTTCAATGGCTTTTGTAATGGATCGAAGACGTGATAATTGCATGGGACGGGATCAGAACTAGAGGACCCGTGCTCGAGTTACTAACGCTTGAGTTGTAACTTCTACGTTTCCGGGAAGAAGCGGCACCTCCTGGCTCTCCATTCCACACTGATAGTTTTCGACAGACATGTTGCCCCAGACATATTCTTCATACTCCGAAGCATGCGGTGTTTGTACTTCGGTGGCCAACAGAAGAATAACAGCACGTTCTGTTTGGAGCATTTGGTAATAACGTCGGCACAGTTAAAGTTTCTGTACGCACGTCGGAAAGACACGAATGTCACTCTGATCCCTTTTCTACATGCCGGTGCTTATATACCAGTAGCTGAGTCCCGCAACGTTGTATTGGTCTGCAGTAACGTACTCGAAAAATTTTATGTCGCCCCTTATAAGACTATAAGACTGTTTGTCCACATCAGATCACCCATACTTTACGTAACCATTCGATGAGAATCGTCATCGCTGTCTCGCCTCAGATAATCTACTTTTTGAGTAAATATGACTTTACGTATTGCTAAACAGGAAAACATGATTACAGCAAGTTAGTTACAGTATCAGAAGATAGGAATACATTGAAAAAGATTTCTAATATTGACGGGCAGAGGGAACCTCAGTTGTCATTAAGACAACGTCAAAGTATGAAAGATCACTGCGCACTTAGCATAATGTAACGCAACGAGAATGGCCGTGTAATCGAGTGGGGATCCAATCTCATTATGTTACAGTGAATGAAGTGCCGTGCATCAGTTAACTGCCACACGTTGGATTCTGACGCGAAAATATAAATTTCATTTTCTGTGAACTGAAAAGCAATGAAGCTCTTCTCATATCATCGGGCTGTACCTTTAATCAAATATAAAACCTAGGATAAAGAAAATTAAATAAATTTCTCTAGCATTAAATATAGTTTCGAGAAGGATCTAGTACCATTACTGTTGCATAATAAGTTTGCATACATCTAGATATGCTCCCAGTTGCTCGAATTAAATTGACAGTCGCACCACGTGCAACTCGTGTAATACATTACACAAACTAGCCCCAGACAAATGTACACCAGCTGTCAGTTGCAAAACACCTCCCAGGCTGTGGTACTTGGTCAACCAGTACAAAACACACTTATGGCATGTTCGTACAAACACCACAAAATGGCGGTTTGCAAACATGTTCACTTCAGAAAACAATATTTGGATACTATCTATTAATGAGAATTTTCGAAACATGGTTAATGCACTTCGACGAATGGCCGCAAGTGTACGTACTCTTTTACAAATAACAAAAAAAAAAAAACTGTAGGGAGATACGAGGGTGAGTCAAATGAACAACTTAAATATTTTTTAAATATTATTTATTGTGCAGACGTGGTACAAAGCTATATCACTTTTCAACATAATCTGCCCCACGCTCAATGCAAGTCCTCCAACGCTTAGAAATTCCTTTAGAAAAAATTCTTTTGGTGGTCTGCGCAACCACTCATCCACCACGTGGCGTACCTCTTCATCAGAACGGAACTTCTTTTCTCCCATTGCGTCTTCGAGTGGTCCCAACATATGGAAATCACTTGGGGCAAAGTCTGGTGAGTATGGTGGATGAGGAAATGGTTGGTGGAAGTGAACTGAGGTTTCGTCCCCAGTAACGATTCTTGCAAGGAAGCCATCACCTTCGCATTCAAAGCACCAAAGAAGTTCTTAGCAAGCATCAACACGACTTTCTCTCATTTCACGAGTCAGCTGCCGTGGCACCAATCTTGCAGACACTTTGTGAAACTGGAGCACATCATGCACAGTGTGGTGTGCTGACCCATGAATAATCTGTAAACATGCTGCAGTGTCATTCAGTGTCACTCGGCGGTTTTCGTTCACTATAGCTTCAACTGCTGCAATGTTCTGTGGAGTCACAACTCGTTGTGCCTGACCTGGGCGAGGAGCATCTTCCACAGAAGTCACACCATTTGCGAACTTCCTACTGTATTCGTAGACTTGCTGCTGTGACAAATATGCATCACCGTACTGAACCTTCATTCGTCGATGAATTTCAGTAGGTTTCACACCTTTACTATGCAAAAACCGAATAATAGAACGCTGTTCTTCCCTGGTGCAAGTAGCAAGTGGGGCGGCCATCTTTATACTGATACTGCGAAGGTATGTGTGCATCTGCACTATGCTGTCACCTACAGGCCATTCTGCACGCTGTTTGTAGCACGCTGACCAGCTTACAGGATAACGCCGCGAAATTTCGATTTATTATTACAAATTTAAGGTTTTAATTTGACTCACCCTCGTATGTGGTGCAAACAGTACATTTATATGTTGGTAGTGTTGCACTGATAATGTTGTTGTAGGCGGACAAATTACCATATAACGATTAGAACATCCTTTTTATTGAAAAGAGAAAACAGGTAATAAACTACTCCCGCAGCTGAAAGCCTAATCTTAGTTAGCAGTATTTTTCAAAATCTCCGCTTTGGATGCACATCATCTCGTTGCAGGACTCCGAGATAATGTGTCGATGATGACGCATGAACGTGGTATCTGACGATTATCCTTTGAAAATAATGTCTTCAGATCAGTTATACGTCTGTTGCAGGTAATGTTACATCTCTTGTATTGTAAAACTTGTCCTCAGCTCGATCTCGTGGGACAGCATTTCCAGATGGTTCACAATGTGAAATATGCGGCACTGGCGTATTTACGGAGCATATTCCTCTATATAACATTCTACTCCGTTGCACCCACGAAAGAATTTCATTGCAATGACTGGTACGACACAGTTCAAAGCTTATTCACAACAAAGTACAGTTCTCTAATAGTTAAAGTTTCATATCGTGTACACGCTACGTTTCAACGACCCAACGATTTGCGTTCATTCCCCACACGAAAACTACGTTTATTCACGGATACAAGGGTAGCGCTCAGACCACAATCCACTCAATACTAATTACTGACTTTCGCAGCTCACATCGATACGGAGCTAATATTAATTCAAAACTTTTAGCCGTGTTCTCACAGACGAAAGCCACTGCACCAGCCATGTAGTCATGTCAATAAGCCGCGTTCTCCTCGTCATACCACTACCACTGAATTATTCAGTGTCGATAGTCGAAGACGGGCTCTCTCACAGCAAAACATTTGTGTATGTGAACTAAACCTATGACAATTTCCGAAAACTGATCGTTATACGACGTCAAACGAACAGCAAATAAATAAATAAAGACATACTGAAATAGCTGCCAAACAGACATTTAGCAATATCTAAAGCATGAGTCCAACAAATTGCATCTGGTAGGGTTGGAATAAAAGATATGCAAAAATTTTAATGTAAAAAATTGAATTTAAACCGTCTCGATGAAGAAACATGCACTACGGCCGTAGACTGTGTACATTTGTCTGCTGGACTAGGATTCGAAACTGAATCTTTATTGTCCGTGGCTAACAATCTCCAGAAGGATACTCAGAGGATACCTCCGACAGTGAATAATAGTTTCAGTACGTCTCCATCAAATTCGTGTCATAAGAAATAAACATATTCATCTATATTCTTAATAATAAGGGAACATATAGACTTCAAAAACCCGAAGTTAGAAATCTGATACAATTATAGAAGCTAGATTACTCGGTAGACAGAGACATATTTGCTGTTCAGAAGAAATTCATGACAGGTCACAGGAGAGCCTTGTCGATTGCGTAGGTCGTGTTCCACGGCCCTCAGAGAGTGGTTACTGTTATGTGCAAAGGGGTCAAGAGTGAGCGCTTGGTTCAAGTACCATACAACTCTATACAGTGAACGATCTTAATAATGTGAAATAATATTGCACTGCTAAGCTAATACTGGTTACAAAATCATCTGAAACATTAATTTTAACGCTCTCTTTGAAGGTATGCAACAGTGCAGTAAAAAGAGTTGCCCTATAGAAAGTCCTTTACTTCGGTCTTAAACTCCTTCATGTTATCTACAATATACTTAATATGCTCTACCACGTTGCTGCAGGCATAATGCCAATGTATCTGACTGCTTTCTGTGTTAATATTGTCCCCCTGAAGTCTTTGTAGAAGTTGTTCCTAATCATAGGATTAAGAGATCATTCTTTTAACTATGTTTTACGGAAGGAGAAATGTTGATAAAGGCCAAGAACATCAACAAATGTATTTATCACGCGCAGCTGTTGAAGCACGAAGTTTTTCGAATAAGTATCTGCAGAATATAGTATAACTAGCACCACATATAATTCTTATAACACACTTCTGTATTTTTAATATACTACCCCTATAAGTTGAGCTTACTCATAAAATGATTCCGTCAGTCTTCATCTTACGAGTAAGCTCAACTTATGATGGAAACATTTTCAAAACCCTGAATCGTGTCATTAGCCATGAGTATAAATCTGCAGAATAAGTTGATTTTTTACTACAAAAATAGCTGAACTAAGGGTCTGGTTTGCAAGTTAAATTTGTAATCTGTCTGTAGCATCATGAACAGTAGCATTTCTCCTGTTTGTGTTTTTCAGTTTAAGCAGACAATGTTTATCGTTTCTAGAGTTATATGAGAACCGCTAAATTTAATGTTATGAGTTATGTCAAAATTTAATGGTAATTCATTAGCCTTGCACCGTGTAATGATTTTTCAGATGTTTCTTTTGAGTAGTTTTCAGTAAGGAGCTGAGTGCTACTTTCATTCTTACATTTGCATGTTTCACGAAAAGCACGAAATGAGTGTCTTCGGGAATTGTAAACGGAAGATCGCTTGTGTGTATCAGGAACAACAGGGAATCCAAAATGGAATATTATAGTACAGCATGTATGATTGCTTCAGGTTCTAAGTGCTTATGTTATGTATCAACATGGAACTGATACACTGCTTTCTGTCCTGCAACTAAAATAAAGCTATAAACCTCATGTGTTTATTGTTACACAATATTTTAATTTTTGTATGAGGATGTTGCGGTGCACACAACCAAAGCCTTAGCCAAACCCGAAAATACTCCCAACAGCAACAGTATCTTATTTGTTGATTCTAGTATAATATCTGTAAAGGTAGATGCGACCTGCGCAGTTGAAATTCCAAACTGTTTGTTACTGAGTATTTCGTAACTAAGTCTTTATAAAGTACGTTGCACATAAGGCAATGTATCGGTAATTTCTTACTAATCTTTTCTTTTCTTTCTTGTGTAGTGATTTGGCAGCAGCCATCTAAGTACGTGAGAGACAATTCCACTGTGAAAACATTCATTACACAAATAAATTAGTATACTAAATTTCAGTTCAACAACATTTTACCACGGATATCATCATGACCACTAAAACATTTCTTTTTAAGAGAGATGATTACACTACACACAATTATTGGAGATAGAGGACATAGTCTAGTTCTCTGATGCTTTTCCCGGGATGTTTTTCTTAGAAACTGCGGGCTATCTACTGAGGATGCGTTCACATAAATTATTATCTGCTACTCAAAGAACAAAATCGTTGGAGTTTCTGCAACTTTTAGGCATCTTTGATATTTAATAGAACTGTCTAATATTCTTCATTTTCCTGTCTCACATTTTTACTACGATCCAAACAGTTTTTCCCCTGTTGATGGAGGAGATTATTTTATATAGATGCTCTGAAGAGTTTCCTAAAAGTTCTATAGTGCAGCTCGTAACATGATTTAACCCTGTCATCAAATATATCCATTGATGCTAATTGGAGACTTCTCTTAGTTTTATACGATCTTCTATTCCATTTGTAAAGCGGAGTTTAGGAGCAATTAATGTGTAAACTCTCATGCAAAGAGGTAGTTGCACAACGTAGGAGTACACTGAACTGGACGGAGATATGTTGGTTATTTCAGCACAAATGTCATATTTTTCTTACTGAGGGGAATACCATATCTGCGAGGAAAAGCACTTCTCTCATACGCTTACTACCATACGGTGTCTACTTCCTTAATCTCAGTCAAATAATGTCTAAAACCCAATTATCAACGGATCTCATAACATCTGTGCTCCTGTCTGTGTTCATAAATCACCTCGGGAAATTTGGAAGAAAGTACACCAATAAATTGCTTTTGAGTGGTTCGTATATCTTGCAGGTTTTAACGATCTGTTATTTAACTGTTCCTTTTAGCTGTCTTGACACATCGTGACTTGGAAAGGTTCGCGTAAATTTATGTTCGTTCTGAGCCTTACAGATTGTAGCACAGGCATTGTCCTTATACATTGCCATTTCTTGCTTCTTACACTGTGTCCCTCAGAGCGAGAAATTCTGTTTTCATCAGATGTCAATGTCTCAGTAGTAGTGAGTGACACATCTCCATCAAGATTCGGAAAAACACTTTATTTCTAAATGCAGCATAAAATGTCGCAATAGTCTGGAAGATAAGTGCGAACACAATCTTTATTAGTGACCCACGTGAAGCTGAAGACTTCCCGACAGAAAGTAGCTAAATGCCCCCAAAACAGGCGTAAGGGCAATTAGTTCGATGCATTACAAGAATGTGCAAGCGAAATCTCGTGAGTCAAATTATCATTAAACCATAAGCATGTTTTGAGTTTGTTGTGGAATATTACACATATTTTGTGGTCGTTCGTATTCTTTCTCCCACCGAACAATATCATTCTAAGAATCGTTGTGGAGTCTGCAGATTTAGGTTCTGTGTAACATGGCTCTCTCTTTTCGTTCATGACGTACATTGTGTTTCTGTGGATGTAAATCAATCGATCGTTTGCTTTTGTAGCGCCGAAACTGAGGATGGAGGAAAAAGCGAAACTGTTGAAGCTGATCTACCAAGCTGTTTTATCGAAGAATACCCTATTACTGTCCCACAGAAGGGCAAGTGATGTGATAATGGAAACGAAAACAGCTAAAATTGCTTCATCTGACAAACTGTTAGATTATGTATCGTTTATGAAGAAGAACTGACCTCTCTTCCACCAACACTCCTTTGTAGGTCTCCGATTTTACGGGGCGTCCGTGTAACTAGCCAAAAATGTAGATCAGTGCTTCTCAAAGTGTGGTCCGCGGGACCCAGCGGGGAAAGGGGGGGGGGGGGGGGGCGACGCCTAAATATTGGAATGTGTTGTAATAAAATGGAACTTACAGCTGTTATGCAAGAAATATTTTTCCAGTTGCCAAAAGGAAAGCAATTAGAAATTACATCTACGTTTGTAAATTTTAATGTTTTCTTACTTTGCTAAATTTCTGCCCTGAAGCCGGTCAACTGTTATATGCAACTACTTCAAGTGACAGAAATTCCTTCGGTGTTAGGGCACTCTTTCAAAAGCAATTGTACAATAACTGATTAAAACACAGTCATAGACGGAAAAGGAACTCTGCTGGTTTTCGTCCGTTTTGAGTGCAAAGAGACAATCTGTGAGGAGTTTTTGTTCTCTACATAGATTCTTGGAACAACGGCAGATGATGTGTTTTGTGCACTGTATTAGTTCACGATAAACAACTATATTAGGTGGAAAAGATGTGTTGCTATCACTAAGGACGGAGCACGCGCTTCTACAGGTGTGAAGACAGGCGCAATGGCTCGAGTGAAACTCTTAGCACCAGAAGTAAAATGTACTTATTGCTTCACAAAGTGAGAACCTTCAACAGTGAGAGGAATGCTTTAGGATTTGAATTGTGTTCTGGATGAAGTTAAAAAACATGTTAATTTCATTAAATCACAGTCCCTAAATTCCCGTCTTTTCACAGTTTTATGTGAAGAAACTGGTAGTGAGGACGTTCACCTTTTCTTACACACTGAAAAGCGATGGTTGTCGAGAGGGGAACTTCTACGTAAATTCTTTGAGCTCCGGGATGACGTGTGCTTGTTTCTTTTAGACAAGCAACATTTTTTTAAAGAGAGAAAATGTTTGATTTTGATTGGCTGCATAAAGTGACGAATTTGTAGGATATTTTTCTCCTTTCTCAAAGAACTTAACGTAGGCCTCCAAGGAAGAAATGTTGATATCTTCCAGGCTGAGAGTAAAGTTGAAGCTACAATCAAGAACCTGCAGCTGTGGGCAGTATGACTACAAAACAATAACTGTCCGTCATTTCCAGGGCTAAAGATCTTCACTGGTTCTGCAGGTGAAAAACACTCTACAGAAGTGCACAGAACAGCTGCAGGACACTTGAGAGGATAACCTGCAAGTTTTAGAGAGTAGCCTACTTCCCTATCCTACAACCTGGTAATTGTTGGATTGAAAATCCTTTCATTAATGTAGAAATCTATGGCATACTTGGTATTAACCCTCTGACACACAATAACAGCTATTAGAACTATCCTGCGATACTTCCCGGAAAACCGTTTTCAAAGCAAATGAACTTGTGGCTTTTGCTTGCGTGTGTGCCGTGAGTATGAAGACTTGACTAAAATTGCACTGCAACATCTCATGACTTTCCCTATCACTTTCTTACGTCATCAGACCTTTTCTGATCTTTGCAGCATTAAAACCATAAATCAAAATCCTCTTAATGTGGGATCGGACGGTGACAAACTTATATAGAAAAGCAGAAAGCATTTCATTCCTCACATTAGTGGCCCCACATTTGAGAACATTGTTTATCAAGTAAATGTCGTTAAAAAAGAAGACACTGATTTTCAGTTACTATATTTACTGTACTGTACCGTATTTCCTGTATTACTGTAAGTTACTGTATCTTCAGTTGAAATTTCGTTCTTTAAGCAATTATCACGTATCCTTAGAAAAAAATTACTTATTGCATTATTTATCTTGATTTTTTCTTGGCAAAGGTAATACTAATTAGTACAATTTTTAATACCATTTGAAATTCGAAATAGCATTGCAACGATGTCCGCAGATCACTTTCTGAACAAACAGAAGGTTCGCGTTACCGGAATGTGTGAGAACCGCTGGTGTAGATCATTTCAAGTTCTAAGAAGGGTCGGACAACAGATGCATAAAACTGCGAAAAAGTCTTGCTTACTTATGTTTGTTGTGGAACAAATACAGTCTTTGGATCCGTTTGTATTCTTTTTGCGACCAAACAACTGTATTTTAAGAATCGTTATGGATTACACACATATAGATCCTGTGCAACTTAGCTCTCTCTTTTCTTTCATGAGGTACATCAGTCTATCGACAGCTGCACTATAGTTGGGTTAGATACTTCTTACCCAGTATCATACACTTCCTCATTCTTAACAAGGAGTCATCATAACTATCATACTGAATTGTTACAGAACTTTACTACATGCCCCATTATGAACGGTCTGTTAGCAGTCGACAGCACCACTCTGAGACCATTCGCATTCGATATAGTGGTCACATAAAATTGTTTCGGAATGACAGAATACCAGTAAATGGTCAACTCTAGTAGCAAAAGCTGCCAACTGACACCCAGTATGAAAGAATGTAATACAACGTAATTTATATGAAAGATGATTAAATCATCGCCGTGTAATTACGATAATCTGTCACAATGTCTCCCTACGAGACAGTTTCTGGTGAAACAGTGATATAAATTTAATTGTGTTGAGCTTATCGATTTTCAGTTCTGAAATATGACAGATATCACATGATGGTTGAGGTCTTGTGACGGTTTTCAATGTGTTCTGGGATCGCAACAAGAGATACGAAGTGGTTTACTGTATATTGTAACTTGGGGCATTTCATTCAGTGAAGTATGTGCTGTTTAGGAGAAGGAAATGACTATTTCAGTTTTATAAAGGATATGCTTACATGCTAGTAAATTAATATAAGTATTATCGGTCATCCCGGGCCCCGAAAAATAGTTACAGTTCAGTTACCCTGCGTGGAGGAAATAGTCCAATTCTTTGTGGGGAATCGTAGGAAGCTCCACTGACCTTATTTACCATTTATACGTTACACACTAGTAGGCACATTGCGTCGGGTGTCAGCGACAGTATAGCATGTCAAATGAGTGTTCATACAGTGCATCCGCGAAGTCTCTCTGCAGCGGCGAGCTCCGCGCTTCTCGCCTTGCGGGGCGAGCAAGGTTGTCAGCACATTTATGTCGATGCAGTTTTTTAGGAGATGGGATTCAACATTACTATAAGAAAACCAAAGAAATTAATTAATTATATCAATTATAATAAAATACACTGTAATCACCAATATCAAATTAGGTGCTGGAAATGTTTTCGTCTTTCTTGAAGGCATAGTTCAACACGTCTACATTTATTTGCGAACACCTCTACCAACGGTATCCCCTACCTACTTCCGTCTCCTCTATTAGATTCAATATCTCGCCCATGACTTTCTTTTATTTCTTTCCGGTTTCATGTACTTATATTTTATTTCTATACAACATTCGGTAGTTTGTTCAATTCTAAGTTGACATTGTTCTTCTGATGTCTTCTGCGCTAATCGCCAAGCTCAATTCTGTTTGTATATTCTGTTTTACTATCGAATCCCTCATTTTCCTCGATTTGTAGCTGGGCTTTTTCTTTGTCTTCAATGTCTTCATTCTGACTAGAAATTCTTACAAGCGGTGTGCGATCAGAGTTTACGCCTGCTTCTGGGCATGTCTTTAATGATGTGTGATTTTTCTTGAAAAGTTTTTTAGTTACTATCACGAAATAAATCTGGTTTCTCGCACATTTTCCAGGACTGCCCATTGGAGACATCCTCGTATACAATCTTCTAGGTGGAAGTTTAAGCCAGGTGTCCGTGATCACTAGATTAATTGACATCGCAAAATTTTCTATATCATCCCCTCGAAAATTCCTCTCTCCGAGTCCAAATGGTCCTACCATGTCTCATGTTCTACCTTCGCCTGGTTTCGAATTCAAATGTCCTATCACAATTGTCAACTCGTACTTGTTAAGTTTTCTCAAAAATCCATTTGTGTGACCATAAAATTCTTCTCTCTCTTCATCTTTCTTGTCCATTGTAGGGCCATACACTTGTACTGTATTTATATCACTAAGGCTACCACTCAGAAACAGTAACATCATACGAGCTGATACAGGTATGAAACGTTGGGACGTCCTGCTAGATTCACTGATGGTATTACACCGACTACATACTCATGCTTCCCGACTGCTTTTCCTGAGTATAGCTCTCTATGTCTATTTACGTAAATATTTCTTGCCTCCAGCCATCGCATCTCGCTAACTCGAAGCATGTATATTCCCATTCTGTTCATGTCTTCAGTTGTATTGTGTATTTTCCCTTCTTGACTCGTTGACTTTACTACCGGGTCGCCACTCTAATTTTTTCTTGCCATTTGATTTTCATTATCTCTGTGCTCATTTCCGATTGAGGAACTTACTCCGGATGCTAATTTTGCCAGGAGCATAATTTTGACGATTACTAGGACATGTCCTAAGGCATTTAATGTAGTTGTTGTCCAGTGCGTTCTACATCCTTATGCCGGCGACAATATTCATGGTTCTTCCGACTGAGAACCAGCTTCACAACTATAGGGCAAAACAGTGCCCTTACCTCAATCCGCATCTGGCAAGAAACAGAGGGTATTATCCTAGGACTGGAGTTTATCAATAAGCATGGCGCAAAAATTGGGCACTATCTAACTCCGTGTGACATTGTTCTGTCTAGGCACGACGACTTGAAATGACACTTCGTCGCAAGGTACGTTGATTATGAAGGTGAAACCGAAAGAATCGTGCCCATGTTCATTAAAGCTCAATTCGTGTGATAAAATATCAAGAGGTACGGGAAAACTACGCTGCGTCATTGTGGGTGCTGACCTAATAAAATGTTATGCGTTATAGAGTCATTGGAACACAACGACGAAGTGGGTACTTCACGTTATTTTGTACGTAGAAACATTTCAATAATGCAGAATATAGGTAGTTCTGGTGATTGTGAATTATTTTAGCTTGGATGAAATGCATTTGCTAAGAAGATTACTCATTGCCAGTTTGGACGTCTTAAAAGAGTATGATTTAGATAGATTGTAAAAATTCATGGCGAACCTTGAGCTGTCCTTTCATTTGCACATTCGGTCGGTACTAGTTTCGGTCGAATGACCATTATCGACCTAAGCTGGCAGGAAAGTTGTAAGATAGAGTGGAGACCGTTTCCACAAACAAACCATTAATGCATCTGCATTAAGCGAAAGCGTACAATATTTGAAAGACAAGAGTAGGAGAGCTATGGAAAATCTGTTAATATGATTTACAGACTTGTTCAATGCTAGTGGACCATTTCCAGCGACAACCATAACATAGCATAGGATACTGACGGAGGATAATCATCCTCTCTGCAGGAAATCATGCATAGTACCTCAGCTCTTGCAACTGATAATAGAGGCCTTCATCAATCAACAGGTCAAGTAGGGCATTATTGAGGAAAGTTGTAGTCCATGAGGATTACCAGTTGTCAATTTGTCAAAGAAATCATCTGATGGGGCGATGAATAACAGGTTTTGTGCTGTTACCGATGTCTGAAATGAAGAACGTTGACGGATGCCCAAATACCAGAAGCAGGAGAGTGATAACCTCTGTTGTCATTATGCCAAAGAAATAATCGAGGGAATGAAGAAATTCTTCAGTCAGTTTTAGGCTATGTTATTATCATAGAAAAATTGTCAAAGGTTTGCTGAAATCGCCAGACTGTTAACTAATTTGTTAACAAATGTGTAAAATTTCTGTTGATAACCAAATGGCAAAATGCGTGAAAGAAATTGAGAGAGGCAGTAACAGCAAGCATAGTATTCGTATTTCCGGAAATAGTACATCCTGTCGTGTGGCACAAGCAGTCACACAATAAGATGAATTCTAAGTCAGAATATGAATGACAATGAAAACCCAGTAGCGTGTGCATCAAGGAAGTTGAATAATGTTGAACAGAGTTACTCAGCCACAGAGAAGGGGAAGTTGAGTGTCGCATATTGTATTAGCGTATAATGTATTACTTATTTTCGGTATTACCTGTATGGTAGGAAATTCAAAGTTATAATGGGCCATAAAGCATTAAAATGGTTATTTAGGTTGAAGGATCCCTCGAGCGGACTAACTCGTTGGGCATTGAAATTAATCTGTAACACCCAACAGGATATGTAACAATATAAATGGCTTAAGCAGTAAGTTTGGGCTCACACAAATGCTTCGCAGGAACCTTCCAGATCGGAAAGGGATGCAAACCGGTGACACAGATTGCCAGTTATTTAGGACACAGCTGCAGTTAGCTAAGCAGGGTAGGCTGTTTTTTAGGATGACAAAGCTTACGTCACACTTTGTGGTATCTGCAGGTCTGAGGGACGAAGTGTTGAATGTATAGCACAATGTATAGCAGGTCGCGGAGGATGAAGGATAAGTGGTAATCAAATAGCTGAACTGTACTGGTAGAGGACAAGAAGACAGGATGTTGACAAACGTATGAGGAATTGAAACTTTCCTGGGAGATTAAAACTGTATGTGTCGGACTGAGACTCGATCTCGGTTCCCAAGTTCGAGTCTTGGTCTGGCTTACAATTTTAATCTATCAAGAAAGTATATCGCCACACACTCCACGGCAGAGTGAAAGTTTCATTTTGGAAACATACCCAAGGCTGTTGCAAGGCCACAGCTCTGCAATACCCTTTCTTCCAGGAGTTCTAGTCCTGGAAGTTTCGCAGGAGAGCTTCTGTGAATTTCGGTAGGCAGGAGAAGAGGTATTGGTGGAATTCAAGCTGGGGGATGGGCCTTGATCTGTGAATGGGTAGCTCAGTCAGCAGAGCACTTGCCCATAAAAGGCAAAGGTCTCGAGTTACAGTCTCGGCCTAGCACACATTTTTAATCATCCAAGTAATTTTGATGTGAAAATTTCATTTTGTGAAGGGTTGCATATTATTTTCGCAATCTATCAAGCTCCTTCATCGAGAAGCACTGCTGCAGAGATTACCGAAGGAATCTAAACCATTGGAAATTGTGTAAATATTCATTTTGGGTCCATTAAACCTAATTCCGGCAAGTAACCGGTACACGTTAACCATCATAGACTACTTTTCACGTTACCTTACGATGGCTGCAACGCCAAATGGGCAGGTGACTGCAGTGGCACCGATCATGTTAAACAACTGTTTATTAAAGTTTGGCTGTCCTGGCACAGTAATTCCCGATCAGAGCATCAACATCACGTCAAAGCTGATTAAACAGCTGTGTCATCTATTACGAATTCAGAGGTTAAGAACTAGACTCTTCCAGACTAAATAAAATGAAACAACAGAATTCGTCTATTGTACCAATTTTAAGTTATTTTGAGATCAGCTTCCCAATGACTGGAATGTATGCTTGTTCTACGCCATAGCTTCATACATTTCTAAAGTGTATGACAGCATTGGCCTCTCGCCAGGCAAGGTGGTATATGGTAGAAAGATGCCATCGCCCTTTGAAGTGATCACGCCCGAAGTTGGGAAAGTCAGCCATAAAGCTTAGGAAAATGTTGTATGATTTTTCGAAATGGTTGAAGAAAGCGCTCTAACTTCAAGAATATATAATGAGGTACTGTTGAGCTACCTGAGTGTAAAGTCTGTGTATGAGTTACGCTGGTGAATTCTGTAGGTTGATCCCCCAGTCTAATTACAAAAACTTGCAGTTATTTGACTGTCTGAAGCTTGTAGGTATAGCGTTTGTTGGTTCTGTTAGCATACAATGGCAGACTTACTCCCAATGTACACGTATCAAAGTACACGTATCAGTTCCTGGCAGTAAGATAGGTTAAATGACTTTAACACTGGTTTAATTATCACTAGATTTATTATACTTTAGATATAAGTAATGTGTCACTATGTGCCTCTTTTCACAACTTCTAAAACCACAGTCGTTTGCTGAATACAGCTCGATTTGAGTTTTCTCACGTTACTGCAAGCCCCTCGTGCACTCGATCCATTCGGCATGATTACTCTACTTGGGCTGACTCACTCACCCACCTAAAGATCTGCAGGCGCCAAATCACGCCCTGGTTGTAGAATGGAGCTCCCCCGTCAGTGATGGTATCTCGCTGGTACACAGATGCGTAAGGGCTCGATTGTCAGTGACGGGTTCGATACGCACCCTTACAATCCCACCCACCGCAGCACAAAACGAAAAAAATTCCTTATGCGTTATCAAAGGCCATATCATGTCATGTAAGTGACAGTGTCCATGAATGTTAAGATACAATTACCGATGAGAGTTTCCATTGTTCATGTAGGGCGCCTTAAGCAGTGTAAGGATGCTCTGGGCACTTCACGGTAAACGCCAGTGTTGTTATCTTAAGGGAAAATTACAAGCGTGAAGGAAGGAAAGAAGTGACAAATGACAAGCAGAATGCGCATGGAGTGCCTTATGCACTCAAATCATTTCAGAAGATGTCGAATTATTTAGGACATACAAGTGGCTTCGTGGTGATTGTGTTACTGTTTTACTATATCCGTTTTGTTGTAATTTAGGAGGCTGTGTTGTTACCATGTTTGTGATACGTAGTTAGTTCGTAAGTGAACGCTAGGATGCTACAGTAATATGGTCCTTGATGTAGTAATTAACTATGTACAACTAGGTTTGCAAGATGAGGGAGAGAAAATGATGCGAATTCTCTTCCTCAAAGTGGCATACCAGCAAGAACGATCAAGATGGTTCAAATTGGCATACAAGCTTATGAAATTCAGTTATTCCTGGATAAAGCAGAAGCAGCAGCATGGAACACAATCAAACAGGAAAGTCAGAGATTCACACAAGAAACAAACAAGATCTTCCTGTCGACAACGAAACCAAATAACCTAACAAACAAAACAACTTGACCTCGCTACCTTGCTTAACCTCATCTTCCACTATTCTGTTCAAACAGATGCGTCATCGTTGCACTGAACTAACCAATAATAAAAATTCTGCGATTATTACACTTAACCTGGCAAACTTTCATACAACTCATTTTACTCATTTCTACTGAGTTCCCCGACAATTCCTAACAGACCGCGCTTTCGTGTTGTTATGATGCATACCTCTTGCTAGTAAACTACGCACCTGGCCCTACAAAGATCATTCACATAGCAAGAATTGTCGCACAATCATAAATTCCAAGAGGGTCAGACTAATATCACTGATAGCTCTACTCTCGTCCTAGCACTGACCTTCAGTCAACGATGGTTATCCTTAGCTGCTGGAACAGGCTTGCAACCATACTGGCTGGAACATGCCTGTGCACCATTACTTCTTGTTCGAGCTCGTTCATCCCAAGCCTTCCTGCATCTGAGACGCCCATCACCGCCATGACTAAAACAGCTGACAGAAAAGCAAGAAAGCAAGACACAATCTGTTGTTTACATTTTAATGCTGTCAGAGCTCACCCCTGTCGGCACAATTTATAACCACTCTGCTATCAACTATGGTGTGGGGTTTTGGTGGAGTGAGGTACGAGCTGGGTTTGTGCACATGTGGGGATGAATATAATCATTATTTTATTTTACATCAAAAATATCAATTAACTGAACAGGAACCGCAACCATAAAATAAATATAATTTTTGTGTAGCCCTGCTTAAGTTCTAAAGAACTTAAGCAGGGCTGAAATAACCAAGTGCAAAATTTCCTGTTTACAAAAACAAAACATAGTGGAACCTCGAACAACTTCGGTCTGGCCATACAGTGAGCCACTAGGCAACAACAAGCACATTAAAGTATCAGGTACCGTCCTATAATCACAGATGACAACACTTAACTACCTAGGTTCAGCAATACAACATGCTCTATTATTATGAACAACACCCAACAAAGAAACCTACTACCAACAGCACTACCAACTTACCCCTGATTATGTCTGAATAACTTCTTCTAACACAGTACACAGATGACAATTCATAACATATTTGGTAATTCATTCACAAATGGCAATAACAATCTTAATGCACAGAGTGAACCACTGGTCGCACGACAAGTATTCAGTAGACAATCAAATCTTAAAGCTACTGAATAAATAGATTGTTTTATACTACTAGCATAAATCAATTGAGTCCGTTTAATTTACTTAATCACACTCATGACATCTACTAAGACAGTTATGCTCGCTCTGTCTTGCTGTACAAACTGGTGCGTGCCACAGATCGATAAATAGAAACATGCTGTTACTCAGCACTCTCAGACTTCCGTACAGGTTCTATAAGAGGCTACACTCAAAACATGTTCACACGTACACAGTACACTGCCTCAATCATAAAGCAACCACCATCAGCTGCAAAAGCACCCGGGCAATACTCTTTATGACTGGCAGTAGCGATTCCTTTGGCAATTAGAAATGTAGTTTGTGTAGGAACCACTCTACCAGGCTGTTGTCCACATGGGACCCACATCTGTGCTGATCATCATCTCAACCAGCTGTGAGACCCTCAAGTCCCCGCCAGCCTTCACCACCCCCGCAACCACCACCGCCATCACCACCACCATCACCAACACTGTCCTCAACGACCCACGCCGATTGTATAATATATCATGAACCACAGACACGACACTTTCTTCCCAGAGATTTTGCTAGCTCTGATCCCTGCAGATGGCTACTATTTTCCATCCATCTCCAAGTTAGCCTAACTTGCCAACCATGGCCAACACCATAGACATGTGTAACACATGATGGCTGCCAACAACGCGCCATAGGTTCCAAAATTGGATATGGTGTTATCATCTGGGAGACGTTGCTTGTTCCAATGGCTCTAACTGATTGACCATCACTGTCTGCACCTATCCCCAGCTCAATTGCAGCAGCACTTACATCCAACACATGACCTGCTCTCTCCAACCTCTTGAGGAACATGCAAGCAATCTCTGGGGACAGGGACATCATTTGTGCCAGTTGACATGGCACGCTATTGTAAAAGAGGAAACTGAATGTACTGAACATAATTTTCAACCAAAGAAATACATAAGAAGACACTCCAGAGCTGCTATGAGCTGGATTTAGTGGGCTGCATCTCCTGGAGGTATGTTGAGCTGCCCATAATTTACTGACCACTGCTGAGTGAAACTGATACATCGTCCATAGCTTATGCAAGAGACCATGAAAAATTAGCTGTTGGGGCCAGCCAGGCGAGGTTACATCACATGCTACCTGCTGATATGAGAAGTACTGTCCCAAGGCGTCGAGACAGTTACCACGCACTATGACCACCTAAGGCCTCTACAGCCACCTAGTGGCCTACATTTAGAAAAAGGCTGCTGCAGCGACTCAGCCACTCGTTTTTGGAGACCTTTCCCTCAGCCCTTGTGAAGCCAACTGAGGAGCTACTTGATTCAGAAGTAGCAGCTCTGGTCTCGGAAACTGATATAGGGCCGGCAGAGCGGTGCGATGGCCACATGCTCACTGTGCATTAAGATTGTTATTGCCATTTGTGAATGAATTACCAAATATGTTATGAATTGTCATCTGTGTACTGTGTTAGAAGAAGTTATTCAGACATAATCAGGGGTAAGTTGGTAGTGTTGTTGGTAGTAGGCTTCTTTGTTGGGTGTTGTTCATAATAATAGAGCATGTTGTATTGCTGAACCTAGGTAGTTAAGTGTTGTCATATCCGCATCTAGTGACGCCTATGGGCTGGGGATGACACGGTGGCCGGTCGGTACCGTTGGGCCTTCATGGCCTTTTCGGGAGGAGTTTAGTGTGATCGAAGGTGTGTTTATTCATGCCTGTGTCTCCCTCATCCTGTGTTACAAGCCTCTCCGTAGTCTACACTGTGGACTACCAGTCACTGATGTTGTCAGTGGCCATTCTGAAGTGCTGCAATCATCACTCCCCAGCTGTATAAGGCTATACGCTGCTGGGCCGCCAATTGATGGGTGCACCTCTTCATAGGCTGTCTATCACTTACCTCTCTGTGCATCATATCGATTGTTATGTTTTAACGGTGATGTTTCCGTGATGTCATGTCAGTGACTACCAGGCATCGACTCATTGCTCCATTGCCACCCTGCCGAGGGTGGTGAGTTACTGGTCTCGTGACCTCTGCCAACCTGGTTCCATCATCCATCATAGAGGTTCCACAGCCTGATTCCTATTATATTGTGTTGTTCTGTCTGGTATGCCCACGTCAGTTATTACGTGTGCTGCCTGCATGAAATTTTAACTCAACATCCGCATGCTCTGTAAGAGGTGTAAGATCACAGTTTGACAAACATACTTCTGAAAGAACAATCGTTATACTCGATTTTAACTCACTCATATGGATACATTTTGCCTTTTGGTTTAATTAGACATACTGGGAACTTCCTTAAACGCTTTCACTTCATCTGGTCTTTCACGAGCAATGATAGACCTACGTTAAAGTCGTGTCTGTGCAGTCTAAATTATTTAATGTCAATATACTGTTCTACGAAACCTCCGAGTCTAGATTTCTCTGGGTTATTCCTTTTGAGCGTTGCACATTTCACAGACCTCGACAGGAAGATGAAGTGAGATTGTTCCGTAATTAAGAAAGAGATCCACCTAACATTTTCATCTGATTATTGAAACTGAATCAGAAGTTGCAGTGGATATAGAAGACAGTATCAAAAATGATGTGTAGAATCACGATCTGTGAACAACAGGAAACAGAGAATTTATACCCCAACACTGAATTCTTCTAAGTAACCGATGACAGTTTCTCTGTCATACGTTTCACCGAGCGAGGTGGCGCAGTGGTTAGCACACTGGACTTGCATTCGGGAGGACGACGGTTCAATCCCGTCTCCAGCCATCCTGATTTAGGTTTTCCGTGATTTCCCTAAATCTTTTCAGGCAAATGCCGGGATGGTTCCTTTGAAAGGGCACGGCCGATTTCCTTCCCCATCCTTCCCTAACCCGAGCTTGCGCTCCGTCTCTAATGACCTCGTTGTCGACGGGACGTTAAGCAACACTAATCTAACCTAACCTAACCTGTCATACGTTTAACACATCAAACATATTTTAGGTGCAGTGACCTGGAATTACCACTTCAACATTACAACAAAGGAGCCATAGACGGGCACTAAAAGGAGAACTCCAGAAGTAGGCGTCCTGGTGAATGTGTAACTCAATATCTGGTGTTAGAATATATTTAAGGTTTTTTGTTAAGGAGTTAAACCTAAGGCACAAGGCTCTGCAATGCTTCTCCTAAGACCGGTGATGACCTTAACAAGCTAGCCTGCCCAAACCAATTGAATAGATTTCTTTCAGCGTCTACTGCTGTGCTAATTTGTCGAAAGTAGACACTGAGATAGTGGCTAAGTGAAAACACAGGTTAACGCCTACGTTAAGACAAAAACAGCAGAGGTAAGTGTTGCGTCGAGACCTTGCACCTACATAGCCAGCAGCAACACAGCACAAACGAGTTATGCAGTCAGCAGACCTCACGACAAATGGCCGTACTCAGCCCGACCAGTAGACAGCAATTCAAGCGCGGCCACAAGTCATTGGCCCCAGAGACCCATTCTCCTCTATGATCCACGTGACCGACAGTAATATCGGCGGTATCCTGACGCCCAGGCATGTGTTTAGGCTGACTCACAAGTTATGCTGGCCTCTTCACCCTTAATGAACTTCCTCGACCAGATGCCTGATTCCGTAAATCAGGATCTAATTTTGGAGTCGCTACTGTGATAAGGCCGCTGTCCACGTCGACCTTCACATCATGCAGCTGCCAACTATGGACCTGCCCTATTCATGGCCTCTATTCCAAAGAAAACGTGGCCACTGTCGCAGTGCCCAGCAGTTGGACACAGTAATGTTTCTTTTGTTATTCATTGGCACCACGCCACACTTCAGCTTTGGCGTAATCCTTTTGGGCTAACATGTGCACGTCTCATACGGACCTAGGCAGTGTTACAAAAAATGGCTCTGAGCACTATGGGACTCAACTGCTGAGGTCATTAGTGGCCTAGAACTCAGAACTAGTTAAACCTAACTAACCTAAGGACATCACAAACATCCATGCCCGAGGCAGGATTCGAACCTGCGACCGTAGCGGTCTTGCGGTTCCAGACTGCAGCGCCTTTAACCGCACGGCCACTTCGGCCGGCGGCAGTGTTACAATTACTGACGAGAATGTTCCACAATCCAGTTTACTGTGAAAATTTCAGCCTGCCAATATTAGCCCTGTTCCTCTGTTATTCGAGATATGACTTATTTTAAGTTATTGTGTTCACCACTAACTCACATCGGAGAAGACTGTATATTTCAGTTGCAATAAACTTCATATTCATTTCTGTCTGGGTCTTTTTTCTGCACCACCTTTGGCGGACATATCAGTAAGCAACACAAAACTGATTCTGTATTGAGCGAGGTGGCGCAATAATTAGTATACGGGACTCACATTCGGGAGCATGTTAGTTCAAAGCCGCGTCCGGCCATCCTTATTTAGGTTTTCTGTTATTTCCCTAAATCGCTGCAGTCAAATGCTGAGATGGATCCTTTGAAAAGGCACGGCCGACCCTCTTTGCCATCCTTCCTTAAATAATGGGACTGATGACCTCACTGTTTGGTCCCCACCCCCGAACCAACCAACAAACTAATTCAGTCTTAGAAAGTTGTTTCATTTGTTAGGAATAATAACAATAAAATAATCCTTTCTCTTACATCGTTTTTTCTCTAAGGCACCACGACCTCAAGAAACATTCGCCTCAGTGAACAGAATATGTACGGTATAAGCTGTGTGGCATTTTAAATATGACAACCCTTCTGATGACGGCCTGTCAGTTCAAAACCGCTATTAGTTGGAAATAAATAGCATAATTAACAGGTGCTGGTTTCTGTTTTTCCGTTATTGTAAGGTTCAAATGGCTCTGAGCACTATGGGACTTAACATCTATGGTCATCAGTCCCCTAGAACTTAGAACTACTTAAACCTAACTAATCTAAGGACATCACACAACACCCAGTCATCCCGAGCCAAAGAAAATCCCTGACCCCGCCGGGAATCGTACCCGGGAACCCGGGCGCGGGAAGCGAGAACGCTACCGCAAGACCACGAGGTGCGGACCGTTATTGTAAGAATTAACTTGCATGTACTGCTGTGGTTTCCTACAGTAGTCAGTGAGCATTGGGTACATATCCAGGATACTTACGAACTGTTCGAATTTGTACCTCTCAGTTACCTATACTCTTGTGGGACTGTCACAATAGCCAACAGTAATGGATGCCATAAAGAGGGATACTCAGTAGCCTTTTGCAAGATCCTATCACTGGATGACTTCTTTAAAGTTTCGTAGTTCCTTCACCTCTGAGCACAGTTTTATTCGTGATGTGCATGAGTTATGGTTTTATCCAACAGGTGGAGATTTTGTGTGTGCTAACTGCGTTCCTCTTCTGTTTGGACTGCATTTTAGGACTGCGTTTAATGAGTCGAATTTTTAGACGATTAGTCTACTATAAAACACGTTGTGTACTTTATTGGAGCTTGAGTTTTTACGCTTTCGGCGTTCATTTTACGATGTATAATTCTGTCAATCGCTGATCAACCTTTTAACAGATTACACAATTAATCAGTCTACAACTTGAATATTGGGGCATCGTATTTTCTTTCTACCTTTATGAAGTGAAGTTATTACTAACTGAAGATGCACCTATAAAGCTGTGAAACCGGTTGTGTTGCCTAATAGAGGAACCTATACACAGATAATGCGACCTTGAAGAATTTTCATTCATTTTCAGAAATTATTTAAAAAGATTTATAAGATTATCTTGATGGATTTTTGGTAATCTGTTTACGGTAACAACTGCTATATAACTTACTTTGACTCACACGCTGCCTGGGAAATCTTTTTGCGGGCACCTATGGTTGATATTGTAAAGGAATATCAACTACAGTAGCAACACCTCGTTGGGCTTCACGAAATGCGTAGTGTGATTTGATAAGCTGTAATAAAAGGTGCGTCTGAAAAGTTCGTAGAATGATCACAGAAAATAGCAGTCACAAAAATTATAAACAAAATACTTTTAGTGGCCCTCGAAGTCACCAACATCAACTACAACACTCTTCTGACATCGGGTGTAAATCTGTTGGAAACTGCCAGCAGACGCTTCTTGTGGAATCGCTCGAAGCATCGTGGTCACACGTTGTTGAATATTCACATCACCATAGGAGTTGAGACCTGATGCTACCAATACGATGCGAAGGCCAAGCGGCAGTCAATGACATGGTGTTCATCGTCTTCCCCGCGTCCCAAGTAAAGTCAGCTAACAAAATCCAACATTGACAATGTTCGCCATTTTCGATGTGCTAGGGGTTGATCTAAAATGAATTTTTACCCGAAAGAGGCGTAGAAGACGATGAACACCGTGCCATTAACTTCCGCTTACTCTCCGAATCGCATTGGCAATACCAGTTCTCATCTCCTGTAATGACATGGATATCCAAAAACGAGTGACCACAGCATGACGAGTGACTGCACAAGAAGCGTTTGCTGACAGTCCCCAACAGCATCACAACTGATGTCAGAAGTGTTGAAGCTAATGGTGATTACCTTGAAGGCCAATAGCAGTATTTTGTTTGTGGTTAACGTTCCTTAACGATACCAACTACCGGCGCCCGCAGAAGCTTTCCCAGGTGACCGGGTGTCTCTACAAAAGATGTACAGCAATTCTCAGTTCTAACGTCGTAGTGTGCACATGAGAGTGCGGTACGAATACGTTCCAATGTGGTTTCCAGGGAGTCGTGTCTCATGTTCTATTGATCACATAGATGAGAAGATAAGGGTTTTGGACAGATCTTGGTATAGCGGCCATTGGTTTATCTGTCCGAAGAAAGGGCGTCCTGCACTTATCCTGCTGGACAGGGTCACAATTTAAGCATTACAGACTTCCATAAGTCCAGGCAAATTGCGCAAATAGTATGGTTCTTTTACATTAGATGTGGCCTAGGGTTGGCCTCAGCTTAAATAAGCATCATTTGTTCATGGGCAGTTGCTGACAAAACCCCGAATAACCACAAAACCGGTTTTTAACCTATTCTGCACCATGGGCTATAATTATCTAAACAAATAACTACAGCAAATGGCTCAAGTTTTAACTGTAGATCCTTTAAACATTCATCGAGAAACTCCGTGTCCCCGTTTGCGAAAATCTGTATCCATTATGAAAATACACACCAAAAACATTGGTTTTTGGGTATTATAAGTACCAATTGTGAGATTAGTTGCTTATATAATTTCTGTTCATGGCAAATCAAATTTTTTGCGTTATGTCCTTAAGTTGATTATGTCGAGGAATTTTGAAACCTTTTTCAATACCATTATCCGTTACCGTGATCCAGATGTTCTAATATACAGCACAAATACACCTAAAATATGCACGTAATATCGAGCCTGTGTTGTAAATGTTTTAACTGACGTATTGAAAACATTACAAGAGTTCTAGTGTCGTCGCAAGGGTTCCGAGGTTACCAAATCATTTCTTTTGTAAACATTTGTTCGCCAATAAAATTTTGTGAAGCGTTGTATCTGTGTAGCGGACACTTCACGCCTTTACAGAAGTGTCCAAAGAGGTACGGTACTCCAGTAAAAAAGAAGAGTCTTAACAAGCAAGGGCACTAATATGTTTGAGAAGACATTAAAACGACTTCCAAATTTATGTAAAACTGCAAAGGCTTGCGAATCCAGTAAAATATTTCTAGTCACATTTTTACTCTTGTAAGATAGAAATCATAAGCTGGGCGTTTTCGATGATCTGCGATCAATAACCAAAGTATCCAGAGAAATCCAATGCAAAACATTCTGTTTTAAGTTTATATTTTTCATAATTATTTGTTGTTTGTATGTTTCAATGTGTACAAATGTGATGAAGTGTATAAATAAGTCGTCAGAACTATTATCGGCTTATAAAATTCGTTTTATATATAAATAGCCCACCCTGCTGTAGCAGCGGAAAAGAACCGATCAAAAGTGCTACCGTCGGAGCACAAAGTAGGCGCATATGTTCCTCTTTAAAAGACTCTAACAGAAAAGTGGAGAACAATCTGCCTCAGTTATCATTGTCTTGCTAGAAAAAATTTTGGCAAGAGAACATATTCACGCTTTTTTGTGCTAAAAGGGAGTATCATACAGTCAATGAACACGGGAGTGAGAGAGGAGATAGAGACAGCGGGAGAAAAAGAGAGAGAGGAGACAGTGCCGGCGGGAATGATGAAGCGTCCTTGAAAGAGATGGAGAGATGGAAGATGACAATAGCAGTGGGAGCCAAAGAGAGATAGGAGACATTCATAGTCAGTGGCAATAAAAGCGAAATAAAAAGGGTGAAGGCAGAAGCAGTGGGAACAAAAGAGGCAGGAGACACTGGGGATGACCGGCCAGTGTGGCCGAGCGGTTCTAGGCGCTACAGTCTGGAACCGCGCGGCCGCTACGGTCGCAGCTTCGAATCCTGCCTCGGGCATGGATGTGTGTGGTGTCCTTAGGTTAGTTAGGTTAGGTTTAACTAGTTCTAAGTTCTAGGGGACTGATGACCTCAGAAGATAATCCCACAGTGCTCAGAGCCATTTTAGCCATACTGGGAACGAGAAAGACGGTTCCTTGAAGATTATACATTGGCTTCAGGGGGGGGGGGGGGGGAGAGACGTCTCAGACCGGCGAATTTCAACACGTAAGTGTAGAGGTGGTTGCTGAAGTATGGTGAGGACAGTAGCAAGCAGTGGAGAAAGAAGGCAAAAGAAAGTCGTGTAAGTGAGAGAGGAGACAGTGGCAGTGCGATATACCTGTACAGTAAATATTTATAGTGAAGAAAGACAAATATACAGAGAGTGGCAGTGAGAGGGAGGTGATGAATATGAAGGCACAACTACAAAGAGAGACTAAGTAAACCGATATAGAATGTTCTGTGCTAAAAGAGCACGAATACGTTCGCATGCCAGAATTTTTGGTGAGGAAGATGGACTGAGCATTGAGGCTGCTGGTTACCGATTTTTCTGTCAGTCTCTTAAAGAGGAACGCGCTCTTCTGTTATGTGGCCCGACACGAATATTTTCCAGTGGTATAGTAAATTTTCTTGAGATGGAAAATATTCTGTCCACAAATCAACATACATTTAGAAACCATCCCTCGTGCGAAGAGAAGCTCAGCTTACCCTTTTCTTACGTGATATTCTGCGAACTCTGGTTGGAGTGCAACAGGCAAACTCTGTCTTCTTAAATTTGCGGGAGGCGTTTGACATGGTACCCCACTGCAGACTGTTAACGAAGTCCCGAGCCTACGGATTACGTTCCCAGGTATGTAAGCGATTCCAAGACGTTTTAAATAACGGAAGCCAGAGGATTGTTGTCGATGACGTGTGTTCATGAAAGAGAAGGATGTCGTCAGGAATGCCCTAGTGAACTGTGATATGACCACTCTTGTTCACCATATACACAAACGAATTGGCGGATAGTGTGAGCAGCAGTTTGCGATTGTTTGCTGGTGACGCTATAGTGTACGGGATGGTGTCGTCCTTGAGTTACTGTAAGAAGACGCAGAATGATTTAGACAGAATTGGTGTGATGAATGGCAGTTTGTTGTGAATGTATAAAAATGTAAATTAATGCAGATGATTAGAGTAAACAATCCCATAATGTTCGCTTTCGATATTGACACAATGAAGTCGATTAAATATCTAGGCGTAAAGTTGCAAAGCAATATGAAATGCAACAAGTACGGAAGGACTTAGTAGGAAAGGCGAATGTTGACTTCGGTTTATTGGGAGAATTTTAGGAAAATGTGGCTCTTCTACAAAGGGGATCGCGTGTAGCACACTTGTGCGATCCATTCTTGAAAACTGCTCGAGTGTTTGGAACACCTTCCAGGCTGGACTAAGGGAAGACATCGAAACAGTTCAAAAGCGTGGTTCTAGGATTGTTTCCGGTAGCTTAAGTCACCACGCGAGTGTTACCGAGGTGCTTTGTGAACTCAAATGGGAATCTCTGGAGGGAAGGCGACTTTCTTTCGTCGAAACACTGTTGAGTAAATTTTGAGAGCAGGCATTTGCTCCTGACTGCAGCACGAATCTCCCACCGCCAAGGTCCATATCACTCAAGAACCGCGAACACAGGGTAAAAGAACTTAGGCTTCATACGGAAGCATCTAGATGGTCCTTTTTCCTTCGTCTAGTCAGTAGTTAAAAAGGGAAGGAAATGGCTAGCAGTGGAAGATGGTACCTTAAGCCATACCATGTGGCGGCTGGAGGAGTATGTCTAAAGAAGCAGATGTAGCCCCCAGCCCCAGCCGATGCATTGGCAATCATTCTGGATATATGTGATTGGACCTACAGATCGGGAAAACATGTGGCACGTAGAGTCTAAAAAGCGGCGATGAAACAAAATAGCATACAGGATTTTGAGCCGATCACAAAAACAGAAATATACTACTATTTTGAATTTTACTGATACGGGACTCTCACATAGTAAGAGATAATGCATCTGGAGGGACAGAGACGTTACTTGCTCAGCCAGGTGGTCTGACACTCAACCTGACGTCGTGTCCAGCATGTCAACTGTCTGTTTCGATGAGCATCATGGTAAAGGACAGAGAAACAATACTTGAGCTTGTGTGAGTGCTCCCGAACGTACGATTCTAGGGTGTTCGCTCTAAGAATACATGGTCCTCTAAATGTACACTCGTGCTCATACATTAAGGATAATGCTGATACATGGTGAAGCAACGCTCTGGTGGGCGATTTGCGGGTTTAAATCACCTCGGGGTATCACCATGCGATGCACTAGACTTGCGGTCGTCGCACAGTGACGCTGGTAGCAGTCCACATACACAGAGGTGTGTTGGTGCATGTCAGAGTACGGTGCAGCGAGTAAGTGTGCAGACGTTTTCAGACATGCTAATGGTGACTGTGAGTTGAAAATGGCTCAATGAACACATGCTGATGACGTTATGATGGGTAGAATACTAGGGCGACTGGAGGCTGGTCAAACACAGCAAGTCGTAGCACGGGCCCTCCGTGTGCCAAAAAGTGTGATTTCAAGATTATGGTAACGATTCCAGCAGACAGGAAACGTTTCTAGGCGCTACAGTACGGGACGTCCACAGTGTACAACACCACAAGAAGACTGATATCTCACCATCAGTGCCCGCAGACGGCCACGGAGTACTGCAGGTAGCCTTGCTCGGGACCTTACTGCAGCCACTAGAACAGTTGTCTCCAGAAACACAGTCTACAGACAACTGAACATACATGGTTTATTCGCCCGGAGACCTGCAAGGTGCATTTCACTGACCCCTGATCACAGGAGAGCCCGTAATGCCTGGTGTCAAGAACACAGTACATGGTCATTGGGACAGTGGTCCCAGTTTATGTTCACGGAGGAGTCCAGGTTTAGTCTGAACAGTGATTATCGCCGGGTTTTGATCTAGCGTGAACCAGGAACCAGATATCAACTCCTTAATGTCCTTGAAAGGGACCTATATGGAGGTCGTGGTTTGATTGTGTGGGGTGGGATTATGATTGGTGCACGTACACCCCTGCATGTCTTTGACAGAGGAACTGTAACAGGTCAGGTGTATCGAGACGTGATTTTGCACCAGTATATTCGCCTTTTCAGGGGTGCAGTGGGTCCCACCTTTCTCCTGATGGATGATAACGCACGGCCCCAAGGAGCTGCCATCCTGGAGGAGTACATTGAAACAGAAGATATCAGGCGAATGGAGTGGCCTGCCTGTTCTCCAGACCTAAACCCGATCGAGCACGTCTGGGATGCTCTCGCTCGATGTATCGCTGCACATCTTCAAACCCCTAGGACACTTCAGGAGCTCCGACAGGCACTGGTGCAAGAATGGGAGGCTATACCCCAGCAGCTGCTCAGCCACCTGATCCAGAGTATGCCAACCCGTTGTGCGGCCTGTGCACGTGTGCATGGTGAACATATCCCATATTGATGTCGGGGTACATGCGTAGGAAACAGTGGCGTTTTGTAGCACGTGTTTCGGGACGGTTTTCTCAACTTATCACCAATACCGTGGACTCACAGATCTGTGTCGTGTGTGTTCCCTATGTGCCTATGCTATTACCGCCAGTTCTGCGTAGTGCGACGATGTATGGCACCACATTCTGCAATTATCCTTAATTTATAAGCATGAGTGTAGAAAAGCGTAAGTTAATGCGCATGAGTAAGAAAAGTAGTCCTGTGACGTTCGAATACAGCAAAAGTAGGGTGTAGTTTGACGCAGTCACTTCAATTTGTGATTTCCCTAAATCGTATCAGGCAAATGCCGGGATGGTTCCCTTGAAAGGGCACGGCCGACTTCCTTCCCCATCCTTCTCTAATCTGATGGGACCGATGACCTCGTTGTTTGGGCTACTCCCCCCCAAATCAACCAACCACCCGCTTCAATTAAATACCTATGCGTAACGCTGCAAAGCGATATGAAATGGAATGAGCATGTCAGGTTGGGAGTAGGGAAGATGAATGTTCGACTTCGTTTTATTGGGAGAATTTAGGGAAAGCGTAGTTTATCGATGATGGGGACAGCGTATAGCACACTAGTGGGACTCATTCTTGAGTACTGTTAGTGTTTGGGATCACAACAAGGTCAGATTAAAGGAAGACATCGAAGCAACTCTAAGACGGGCTGCTAGATTTCTTACCGGCAGGTTCGATCAGCACATAGGTATTACCGAGAAACTTCGTGAACTGAAATAGGAACACCTGCAGGAAAGATGATGCTCTTTCCTCAAGGCCAATTGCGCAATTTGGAGAAGCAGCATTTGAGGCCGATTGCCGAACGTTTCTATTGCCGCTAACGTGCATATCGCCTAAGGACCATGAAGATAATATCATTCGCACAATCGTCTTTCAGTCACTCTATTAGCGGTGGTACGGTCCGCCTTGCAGCGTATGGTAGTTTGCAGAGTATGTATGTAGATGCAGGGTAGTCATTCCCAGGCACTGAGGAAGCCTGTGTCAGAGCAGGACTGAGGTACAAAGGCTGTTAACGGGAGCACAAGCGATTCAGCACACGACGGTTACCTGCTCCGCTGGTCAGCTTTCTTTGCAGAGAACGGTCAACAACGAAATTCATGAATCTTACAGTTTTAAACATGGTTGTTTCTCAGAAACTGTATACAGTTTTCAGAATTAGGAATTACACAGTCAACCGGTTGAAAATAACTATTTGGTAGAATTGATCTACGTTTCGGCACCTACTTGGGGTGTCTTCAGCAGAATGAAATTTTGAGGAACTTGGAAGGATTGGGTAACAAGTTGAATATCGTTGTTTCTTTTAAATAATATCTTGACAGAATTTATTAACACAACAAAGTTCACCGATATATTAGAAATAATTACTCATAAGTTCCTTTCTTTTGATAGTAAACCATTTACTGGCTACAAGACTCAATTTTTTCCATTAAAACAGTGCAAATTTTGCATTATGTCCCAAAAGAATTACCAAAGCAGTTTACCAGCTTCAGGCATTAAATATATTCTTATTAAAACAGTGCAATATATATACTCTTAACGTTTCAAAAATTTCAGTTAAAACAATTTACCCAAACAGTTTACTCAGACCACAATCGATAAGTTATGAGAAACCAGCCTACTGTGAGATCAGGGTGCAAGTCCACAGACGGCACAATACACTCCAAGGTAGACCTCGGGCACACGATCCGTGACGACAAGGCGTGAGGTTAACACATACATACATCCTTTCCTAAATGAAGAAAGGATAAAACTAAGCAATTCATTGGCCGAACTCAAACGACAACTCGTTGCTAGAGTAGAAGGGGCCAGGATAAATTTAACAGCATGGAAAAAGTGATATTAATCTAAAAAAAATTTCACATTAAGGTTAGTCAAGCAAGCCAAACAATGCAAAGTATCTTTCAAGGCTGCAACGCACCGGCTACCGGTTACCTTAACTGTGAAACATTGCTCGGCTAAAAAATTTAAGTTAACTGAGCCAAGGAGTAACAAACACTTCAGTATGTCTGATGGATTATTTATAATTGACAAGAATTGCAGATTATTAGTGCTTCCGCACAGCAGTTGTTACTACTACCAAGGGGAGCTCCCGTCTTGATAAACGAAAGTTGAACTGTTAAAATATAAAAACACACATACAGGTTGCGGAAGCCTTTAAAAGTATTTAAACACCAATAACACTAAAACCACTTCCCCTAGAACTTAGAACTACTTAAACCTAACTAACTTAAGGGCATCACACACATCCATACCCGAGACAGGATTCGAACCTGCGACCGTAGCGGTTGCGCGGTTCCAGACTGTAGCGTCTAGAACCGCTCGGCCACAACGGCCGGCTAAGAGTAGTTAGCCTTAACAGATCCAGTAGTTTTCCTGCGAGGGAAAGGGTTGATCACACGTGACGAAAGTTAAGAAATTTACATTATCAAAACAAGACTTCAAAACGGACGGCGCAAAGTTGAGCACCAAACAGTTAATAGTCACCAAAGCCGAGACCCACAAATAGAAGCCACTGGCTAGAATCAGTGTAACAGAAATGTCAAACAATGCTCACCATTAAAACAGGTAGTAGTAAATCCCAAGTTCAATCTTCAATCAAGCATGGCAAGAAATTTGGGCAAATGTCAGCCAAACAACTCATCAAATGGTCCTGCCGGAATACACTAGTAACGGCTGGCACGCCGCAATAACACCTAAGAGGTCTATACCATCAGCGCGAACACACAGGGCTCACTGCTGGAACATGCGCACGCCGAGAACGCTAGCCACGCTAACCCACAACAAATACATTCCTCCAAATCCTCGGCCTGATTGTCACCTCCACCGTTCCTCCGCCAGAGAGTGCTAGCTCCCCAGATGCTTAAGACGGTGCTGAAGTTCGCCGGGTACGAGTCTCAATCTCTCCCTGCCCCCGCCCCCACTAACTGAACTCCCAGAAAGGGAAGTCGCAAACGAAAGCGCATAGGTTAACTAGAATGTACTGGTTGAACCTGGGTGATGTGCATCCTCTGTACATGGTTGGATGGCTCTCCCTTCACTCATAGTGTGGTCAGGGTCGGGACCTCAAGGACGCGCCACGGATCCACAAAACGTGACTCAAACTTGCTCGTTACCTTACCTTCCGTACTGCGGTCTCCAACGTTACAGACATAGACCTTGTCGCCCGCATGGAATCTGGCACACTGGTGCCCGCGTTTGTAGTGTGCTGCTTTCCTTTGGTGGATCTTTGCTATATTTGCCTCCCCCCTACGCCATTTTTTGCAATTACTTCCGGAGTAACCCGATCCAGAACCAAATCAGCTATTTTCCACTGGTTGGAAAGAGCAGAATTTACAGGATGAGCTAGCATTAAGGGTGATGGGCTTCATGCCTCGCAGTATTCAAGGCAATATTCGACCATTAGATATTGCGTGCCACTTCGATTGTGCCTCCGAATAATAAGTTACATGTGCAGCTTTCAGATTTCTAATAACCGTTTCCGTGAAAGACGATTGGGGGTAGTAAGGGATTGTAGTTACATGACGGATGCCTTATACAAAACGAAACCGGAAAGCTCCCTAGAGACGAATGCCGGGGCATAATCGCTAACAACAGTACCAGTAGGGCCGAAAAGCGAAATTACGTTATCCAGGTGCCTAGTGCTATGCTCCATAGTAACTCCCGCTCGACGCTAACCGCACAAAACACGGAAAGGCGTCTTCAGCAACAAAGATATAGAGATGAACCGCCTGAGTCCGGCGAACGGTACAGACATAGTCGGTAAAAAGGTGTCTCACAGGGCGTTCGGCATGGGTGGACTGCAACAACCCACTCTTAAAACCTGAAGTAGGCTTCGCCTGTTTACATGCACAGCACTGCCCAACCACCTTCCTAACATCCCCGTAGAGGAAAGGCCTCGTTACATCTTACCGTAGCGGTCGCGCGGTTCCAGACTGAAGCGTCTAGAACTGCTCGGCCACATAGGCCGGCTCCGGACGGGGTAGCTGGTGCACATTGGCCCTTTCACTTACACGCAAGCGGACGCTTGAGAAATCCCAGACATCAAGATCTAATCTGCTTTCGTTCAAGCTGACACTAAGTCTGTAAATCATATCAATAAGTTTGTACAGATATTCCAAGTTGTAATGTCCTTTTTCATATACCCTGTATGCACGTGTACTGATGATCTACGTTAGTTACCACGACAACAGCTCGTAATATGAAAGTATAAATAAAATAAATTCACTAAAAATAAAGTAAGTCATTACCAGACAGTAACTGTACAGGAAAAGAACAGTACGGTTACAAGAAATGTAATTTTCCTATTACTTTTTAAGATGTTACAAAGGCTGTAACTGTCCGCTAACAGACGTATAATAAATATGCAGTCTCAGACAGGCTCCTTGTTTTGTATGATTGACACGCGGAGCTAAACCAATCACCAGCAGTTCCCTCGGAGTATATCTTTCTTTGTTGCCTTCTTCGGCATACCATATGAGGCGAAGCTCGTTATGTTAACGAAGGCTTCATTTCTGTAACATATTCCTCGGGTGAAGACTGACGCACCGGCCGCAGTTAGGTAGCCGAGCCGGCACGCTAGAAGCGTCGCTCGAGCCGCCGGGGTAATTTCTGAATCCGCAGGCTGTTAGCGGCTAAACGCCGCACGGGAGTAGCTCGGCGCGCGCGTCGCCGCCGTAATAAACATATGGAATTACAGAGGTCGCGGCGAGGCGTACAATAATTATTGTTCCCCCGCCGGCGCTGGGGTGTCTCTGCAGCAGCTGCCCCGGCAGCATAATTAAAGAGGCTCCCCGCAATGAAATAGAACCGCGATGGCGGCCGGCGATACGCCGTCCGCGGCCACGTGGCATAAATCCGCCCCGGCGCGGCTCGGCAGGTGGCGCGCCGTTTGAAAATATCGGCTGCTTCCCTGCGCCTGCACAGACGCTCCGCTCCGCTCCGGCCAGGTAGGTACACGATACGGGGCGGCCGACGGCGCATAACTTGGCCGCCGCCGCCTCCTCCGCCGCCGCTGCTGCAGCCGATGGAGATTACGTCCGAGACCCGGCGGCCGGCGACCAGCGTCCGCTCGCACGCTGCCGGCTACCCTCGCCCGGCGTCTGTCGCTCCTTCCACTTCCAATACCAGTCCGACAGCAAACGACTCCACGAAATTATTAATATCAAATATTGTCGTCACTCACTGAACCCAATCTGATTGCGTTGTAAGACAGTAGGTGCACAAAGAGTCATCTGTGTTACACGACGTGCCTCTTATTGGTACAAGCGTGCACAGACGGCTACAGAGTGTTTGTTTAACTTGAGACAACTAAATATCTCGAAAAATATGCATCGTACGAAACGCAGTCAAGTGATTAAAATTACACGGGCATTCGGCTCAGCACTCCTTGGTCATTATCGAGTGGTATGGCTGCCAGTGGGGTGCCGGTACGTCCTTTATACATACTAGCTGCCGGCAGTGACGTCACTGGTACCCACGGCATCGCCGTATACGGGCATGCTTAGGATGGCGCTTCAACCGCGCTATCACTGCATTCCGTGCCGTACTGAGCTGCAGGCCAGCGTCTGCATTTACGGTGTTATCTGTGATTTCTATTTGAACGGCTTCTTTAATGACACAGTCCCAGAAGCCGATGCTGCTAGCTACGGCGGATGTTTCGTCAGACTTTCCGTTGTCCGTTTTCTAAATAATGCTCAGCTGAAACATATTTCTCGGGGTAGCGTAGGCGAGAAAACCTCTCATGCTCCTTCTCATGTTGTTCAACAGTGTGTACTGTTTGCCGACGTAAGATAGGATGCACTCGCTAGGTATCTTGCAGACCCAGGTGCTCTGAACCTACTGCGTCTGTAACTAGTTTCTGTAATAGCCGGATTTTTGTCGGAGACCTGAACACTGACTTGATTCTGTGTCGTTTCTGCAGGCGGCTTATCTTGCCCAATACGGAACCACAGAACCACAAGAAAGCAAATTTCCTCTGCTGCTCGTCGTCTCTGGCCTTACCGTGATTCTTTCATGAAATCATTTCGTTTGATTGACTAACGATATAGCCGTTGTTTCTGAAGACCTTGCGTACGGAGCTCAGTTCACGAGACTGGTTATTAGCTCTGATATGATTTTTGCACAACGAACCATGTTTGTAAAACAGTGCGCTTGTGTTACGGGTGATGATGGCTGATGGCGTGCAAATACAGATTGGTGTGGGTGGGTTTTCTAGTGATGCCGTGGCCAAGCATCCATTTCGTTTGCCGCGGACGAGAACGTCGACGAAGGGCAGTGCATCGTCTTTTTCGACCTCCATGGGAAACTGGATGTTACTATTAATGCCGTGGGGGTTTCTCATTCCGTGCGGCTAGAAGACGAAAGTGTCATCAACGCTTTATTGGCGCCTTGTCTAACGTAACGTTCCAGAAATTTCCCATGAAAGGGTTTGCAGCAGCTGGAGCCAATGGGCTACCCACTGCAACACCGTTTATCTGACCATGATACTGGCCATTGTGCAGAAAGTAAGAAGACGTAAGAGTGTGCCTAAATACCTTGACCACTTCCCTTACAAAAGAACTGGGGATACTAGGTCCAAATAGGCTTTGCCAGGCACAGGCAAAACCATAACGTACTCTTAAGAAGCAGACGGTTAATTCGGTTGATAAAATATGCTGAATTTTTAGTATAATTATCACGGTGTCCCACATGCGGAGCGAGGAAGTTGGCCAAGTAGTTCACCGGCTTGTATGTTGGTGAATCTATGGTGGATAGGATGAGGGGGGTTCTCGTCCCATCCTTGTGGATCCTCGGTAAACCCTAGGCAGTAGGTGGTCGAGGTGGCTTTGGGAGAAGATTCTTGACTACACTATCTTCCACTGAAGAGCACTTGAGAAGCTCAGTTGTCATTATTATTCTCGATGTTGGGTCGCGTGGGAATTTCAGATAAGTGTATTTGTCCAGTAGCACACGTATCTTCGCACCACAGTACGCGTGTTCCATAATCACGGCTGCATTCCCCTTTATGAGCAGGAAGGACCACAATCCTTTCATCATTGAGTAATGCTCGCAGGCCACTGTGCTCAGCCGTGGTCATGTTGGGTGTTGGTAACCTACCTTTCGTGAGAATACGACTCGCCTCATGCTTTGTTTCATCCGCTGTTTCATTTGGGAGCTGGTGGACTGCTTGTTCGACGTGACTTTTATATCACAGAAGAGAATGTCCGGCGCCGAAGGTGTGAAATTGAGTCCTTTCTTAAGTGCCTACACAGCATCCGTGTTTACATATCTCACCGTCAAGTTGATGACGATGCGTTCTGAGGATCTGGGCCCGCACCATATTGCTTTTTGCGAAACGTGTCTGCATTTTTTGTTAGGGAACCGTAGCTGCGTCGACCCATTTCCAGTCCAAAGCGGTGAGTGACCTTGAAAGCTATAGATGCAAACCTTTCAGAGTACGTTTATTGGAATCCAGCTGTTGTCTAGTATTGTGTATCTTTATCGTAGTAGTGCTGTTAGGTAGCAGATTTTGCACCTGACATGTTGCTAAATCAGTACTAATACACCGAATTCACAGAGATAGCAGTTTAACAAAAAGAGATAATTGGCCCACCGGTAGGAGAGAATGGACACAGAAAAGGTAGTTGTGTGTGTCATGTGGAACTAACGAGATGGCGCAGAGGCTGGAACACGGCTGAAACCCCAAAGGAAGTTGTTCATGTCAAGTAAAACTAACGAGATGGCCGCAGGGGTGGAACACGGCCGGACCCCTTTGTCGGCGGGCACTTCAGGCCACCAAATACGTTGGGAGAGGCTGGGCCATCACAACAAGATGTGAGAAGGAGCTATGTGCGAAAGAGAGAAAGACGATTTCGCGCCACAGTGGATAATTTGCTGAAGACTGTGACGGGATTGGCGCAGAGCACGTAGAGATACATATTAATAGTTTGGCGGCAACGGTAACCGCGGGAGAATTCTGTGTCGTGGTTGGGTACAAACGCGCACGGATACACGGAAGTCTGTGTCGTGATTGGTTACCAATGCGCACGGAAGCATGCGGCGAGGACCGGCCAAGTTTGCAAAAATCTGAATGACGACTCTGGGGTCGGCACTGGACAGGGGCAGTCGCGGTGTCTGGCTGGCCTGCTTGGAGAGCGTGGAGAGAAATAGGTTGGAGAAATTACCGGCATTGGCTCCAGTGCTTACTCTCCAAGTCTGAATAGTGTAGAGAATGCCACTCCACACACGTAGCATTATCTGTTCCTCTGAGAAGAGAAACAGATTTGTACTAACTTGTGGTGTTCATATGCAATATGAAACGTACCTTTGCTGCCGCGCACTTGAGTCGACCAATTACTCTTGGCATATGTGCAAGTAGCTTGAGTATTGACTCGTGACGGACTCCGCAATTAAACACTCACGTACAGAAGTTTACGGACGCAAATCACGTCCACGTTTGAGATTAAAGCCAAGCCTGCTCACGGGAAAGACGGCATCACGACGTTGGCTGGGCCGATCATCGTAATCATCACGGAGAATTACGGTGATATTAGCAATCATCAGCCAAAGTAGGGCACTGTAATTCTAAATGAGTTCGTATTCCACTAGCTCTTTGACTGGCGCCCTCTGAGTCTGTGTCCGTTCAGGCAGAACTTCACTAGAGTCACCTGCGGGTTCAGTGTTGACTTAAGGAGTTAGGAAAAGAGGATACATTGTGCCATTGATAGGCTAGTTAGGTTAGCGAATGTATTGGATTGTCATGTTAGGCTAAAAATATTGCTCAACCTGTTTTCTGAGTAAATCTTAATTTGGTATCATATGCTAATCACTGCATTATTGATTTCGTAGCTAGCAATCACCATATTTTTGTTTAATAATTAGAGTGTAATGATAATTTCGATGCAAACGAACTGAGGGCATAACCGCGCGTTTAAACAGATCCAACTTAAGTCAGATAGCAACTCAAGGTCGACTGAGACTACCAGTACATTTTTTCAATATATCGATAATTGTAGAATAAAACCCTCCGTACGTTGGAGTAGGAAGCTGGCACGACGATGTATCTTCCGAGAGACGGCGGTGTTGACATGATGGGATACCACAGCAAATCGTGTAATAGTCTTCTCGTCACGGCAGCGAACTCAATAAATTAGCCATCTTGAGGCGCAGCTTCCCCTTACGTTTAATGCTGCGCCACGTTTTCCTCCACGTAGAGGTACGTAATGCAAGAAGTCAGAGGCTCACGGCAGTATCAGTTGATAAAAATCTCGTGGGATCCCAGCCGCGTCAAATGATTAAAATCACACGAGCTTCCGGCCAAGTACTCCTTGGCCATAGCCTTCCCGGCTAGACCCGCGGTCTAACGTGCTGCTTCCCGAGCGGGAAGGCGTGCAGGTCACCTGCACGAATCCGCCCGGAGGATTTGTGTCGAGGTCCGGCGTGCCGGCCAGCCTGCGTATGGTTTTTAAGGCAGTTTTCTATCTGCCTCGGCGAATGCGGGCTGGTTCCCCTTATTCCGCCTCAGTTACACTATGTCGGCGTTTGCTGCGCAAACACTGTCTCCATGTACGCGTACATTATCATTATTCTACCATGCAAACATTTGTGGTTACACTCGACGGGCATGAGGCGTTCACGAGAGGGTGGGGGTGGGAGTGGGGATGGGGGGGGGTGGGGGTGGGCAGGTGTTACACTGGGGGCCAAAACGCACAATAACCCTGGTTTGGTGTGGGGCGGCGGTGGGGTGGGAAGACGGCTGTGGCCTATTGTGGGATTGTGTACCACTGAGGGCTACGGCGGGACGAAGCCTCTCCATTGTTTCTAGGTCCCCGGTTTCAATACACGATACACTTCTTGGCCATTGGGCCGCTGGTACGCCAGTTGCAGGGTGAACATTAACAATACTGACAAACTGCAGGGACGGATTCCTGACTGGAAATGGAAGTAAAAAGGTCCGATGGACAAGTGTCCGGAAATGCATCATTGCCAAGGTAGATGGCGCTGTCGAATGAAAGTTCTTCTCACCAAGTGCCGTGTGTTCCTTGTGTGTTGCAAGCTGTGTGATTCTCACCTCTGTAAAGCGCAGTGTGGTCCAGTATTCACGTCGGGAACAAACGTGTCTCAGTACGGACATGCAGGTGGAGCCGGTCGAGAGGCAGCACGGCTGTACCAAAAGAAGTACCCTCACAGACGCCAATTACATCACACAAAATTTCAAGTCCTTTTTGCGCGTCTTTGTGATCATGGGTCCTTCCGCGCAGGCAAACGTGCAGGGAGGCGGCGGACTGCTTACACCATATTTGGAGGACGGTTTGTGCCTCTCGATCGTTTCCTTCTGCTTGGCCGTACACAAGCATCATCCCTGCTTGTTCCCTTCACGAATACAGGACCATTCTGCTGCTCACAGTATGCTGCGCCAATCACACAGCCTACAACACACAAGGAACACAGGGCACGTGGACAGAGGAACTTTCATTTGTCAGCGCCATCTACGTAAGCACCGATGCCTTTCCGAACAAATGTTTGTAGGACATTTTTTCTCCATTTACAGTCAGGAATCCGTCCTTGCAGTTTGTCGGTTTTATTAATGTTTACCTTGTATACACCAGCTGCCGACTGTAGCGTCACTGGTACCCGCAGCATTGCCACGTACAGGCATACGTTGACTCTCTTTCGATGAGCCTGCTTCAGTCGCCCGATCGCTGGATCCCACACCGTGTTGAGCTGCAGGGCACCGTCTCTATTTAGGGTGTTGTTGATGACTTTTATTTTAATTACTTTTATTTTAATGACTTCTTTAATGTCGCAATCCCAGAAGTCGTTAGTACGAGCCGCGACGGATGTTTCGTCAAATTTTATCCGGCGTTAACTTTGTATTTTCAAATGGGAGCCCCCCCCCCCCCCCAAATTCCTATTGCATATTCGCATTCTACTCAAGAAATAAGTACAGGTTACTCAAACCATTGTTTCCCATTCCTGGTGGATGTCGCTGTAGTCAAAAAATATCTAGTGTGCCTTTTTTGTAATTAAGAACCGATGCATTTGATTCTACATTACATTTACGAGGTAAATGTAAATATTTGTGTTCAGACGGTTGTTATTTATGTTTAAAACTTACTTTAGGGTTGTAAATTTGATTGTGTTGTACAATGTGGTTACCTATTTAACGTTTAGATAAAAACTACGTTGAGCTTGATCCAGGAACTACGACTTGGCTGTAATAGTATTCTGTTCCCATTGTCGCGCTTGATTTGTCCTCGTGCCACTCAGTATTTTAGAGTGCTTGATTTCAGAATTCAAAGAACTACTTTTTCTGCCTGAAATATTAGGCTGATTGTCCTGTGGTCTTCGAATTTTTTGAGACTATTAGTCTTTGGGATTGGGACTATTATAGTTACGAGAAACTCTTGTGGCCATTCCCTTTTGTTATAGATGTAGTTGCAAAGATAGGTCAACTCATGTTCGCCTGTTTCTTTTAAACTCTTTAAGATTTCTGCGGGAATGTCACCTACATGCTTTGTTGTTTTTAAGTTCTCACAGTGCCTTATTTACCTCTGAACCTAGGATAATATCTTATTTTTCGTCCTCATTTAGTGATTCTTCCTTCTCAGTCTGCAGATCGAGTTTAAATTTGGCGAATAAGTTGGCCAGGAGAGTACTGTGAACTCATCCTATTGCTCTACGAACCAAGTGTCTACACTGAGACCTGCGTGACACGTTGCATCGTGCCTAGAAAAACAAACTGCACGTAGAGGTATACGTGTCCTCGAGCATAGATGAATGCTTTTGAACGTCGACCAAATAGCTCCGTTTCCGCATTAGAACGACAGCGCTGTTATCCGCGTTCCCCGGCAAGTTTTAATACCCTCCACTACAAGTGCTGCCACCGGCCGTCACTGAGTGGCGATTGCCCGTTGACGTCGAACACAAGCGGCGGACACGTTAACTTGATTCAACAGTGTATCCTGGTGCTTGAGAAACAGCGTATTGTAATCGACTTTCGAATTCGAAGAGTTCATCCGCACATGGAGAATCCTTCCTTTCAGCATAAAAATGACAGACCACACAAGAGCGCTGCGACATCGGCATAAATTCGACGCCTTGGATATACTGCCATCGATAATCCTCCATACAATCCTGTCTTGGGACCATCGGATTATCAGCTGCTTCGAAAAGTTAAAGAACACATTTGATGACTTTATCTTACTAACAGGAGACATTTGGAGAATTTCACTTAGCCACCAGAAGACAACATCTGGGAAGAAAAAACTCCTGTAGAACAAGTCTGGAAAAATTTGGAGACAGAAAGACAGGAACAAGGCAAGCATGTAGCAACAAATATATATATGCAGGGTGAGTCACCTAACGTTACCGCTGGATATATTTCGTGAACCACATCAAATACTGACGAACCGGTTCCACAGACCGAACGTGAGGAGAGGGGCTAGTGTAATTGTTTAATACAAACCATACAAAAATGCACGGAAGTATGTTTTTTAACACAAACCTGCGTTTTTTAATGGAACCACGTTAGTTTTGTTAGCACATTTGAACATATAAACAAATACGTAATCAGTGCCGTTTGTTGCATTGTAAAATGTTAATTACATCCGGAGATATTGTAACCTAAAGTTGACGCTTGAAACCTCCGAAATTCAGTTGCGTGTTGTAACAAATACGGGCCACGGTCGGCGAGCAGCATCTGCAGGGACATGTTTACGATGACGACCGTGTTTACGAGTGTGGCTGTAGTGTACTGTTGTGGTTTGATCTAGCTGTCGCTGTGTCCGTATGTAGCGCTTGCTGCTGTTGTTATTCTGCATTCGTCTCCGCACGCAGACCAACTGTAGTACACCGTGTTACCAGACGTCTGTGATAGTGTAGTGTTGTAGGAACTGTGACCATGGTGTATTCGAACTCTGAAAAGGCGGAGATGATACTCATCTATGGCGAGTGTCGACGAAATGCAGCTGAAGCCTGCACGGTGTATGCAGAACGGTACTCGGACAGAGAGCATCCAACGTGCCGCACATTGCAAAACATCTACCGCCAACTGTATGCAACAGGTATGGTCGTAGCACGCAAACGGGTCCGTAACAGGTCCGTCACAGGAGAAGCGGGTGCATTTGGTGTGTTAGCTGCTGTTGCCATGAACCCACACATGAGTACACGGGACATTGCGAGAGCCGGTGGACTGAGTAAAAGTAGTGTCATGCGCATACTGCATCGTCACCGCTTTCACCCGTTTCATGTGTCGCTACATCAGCGATTTCATGGTGATGACTTTAATCATCGAGTGCTATTCTGTCAATAGGCATTAACAGAGAATGCGTTGCAGTTCTACCTGTTTACCGATGAAGCGGGTTTCACAAACCACGGGGTAGTGAATCTACGGAACATGCATTACTGGTCCGTAGACAATTCTCGCTGGCTCAGACAGGTAGAGCGACAGCGACCGTGGACTGTAAATGTATGGTGCGGAATCATTGGCGACCACCTCATTGGTCCTCACTTCATTGCAGGGGACCAAACAGCTGCAACATACATCACGTTTCTACAGAATGATCTGCCAACGTTGCTCGAAAATGTCCCACTGGAAACGCGTCGACGTATGTGGTATCAGCATGATGGTGCACCTGCACATTCCGCAATTAACACTAGGCTGACCCTTGACAGGATGTTCGATGGGCGTTTCATAGGACGTCGAGGACGCATAAATTGGTCAGCCCGTTCTCCTGATCTTACACCTCTGGACTTCTTTCTGTGGGGTACGTTAAAGGAGAATGTGTACCGTGATGTGCCTACAACCCCAGACGATATGAAACAACGTATTGTGGCAGCCTGCGGCGACATTACACCAGATGTACTGCGGCGTGTACGACATTCATTACGGCAGAGATTGCAATTGTGTGCAGCAAATGATGGCCACCACATTGAACATCTATTGGCCTGACATGTCGGGACACACTATTCCACTCCGTAACTGAAAACGGAAACCACGTGTGTACGTGTACCTCACCCGTCATGGTAATGTACATGTGCTTCAGTGAAAAAGACCAATAAAAAGGTGTTAGCATGTGGACGTCTCTTCTGTACCTAAGGTCCATCACCGTTCCCTTTGGATCCCTACGTAATTCGGTGCTCTCCGATACAGACGATCGAACAGCAGAGGAGTGGTACTCAAGCATCAACTTTAGGTTACAATATCTCCGGATGTAATTAACATTTTACAATGCAACAAACGGCACTGATTACGTATTTGTTTATATGTTCAGATGTGCTAACAAAACTAACGGGGTTCCATTTAAAAAAACGTAGGTTTGTGTTAAAAATCATACTTCCGTGCATTTTTTTATGGTTTGTAATAACCAATTACACTAGCCCCTCTCCTCACGTTCGGTCTGTGGAATCGATTCGTCAGTATTTGATGTAGTTTACGAAATACGAGGGCCGTTCAGAAAGTAACCTCCGGTTGATTTAAAAAAATACACCAAGTCAAATAAAAATATTTTAATATATACATCTTACAACTACATCTTTGCACTATTTTTCTACATAGTCTCCATAGCGATTGAGGCACTTATCGTATCTCTTCACAAGCTTTGAAATTCCTTCTGCATAAAAATCACCCGCTTGTGCCTGGAGCCAGCCTGTGACCGCATCTTTGAGCTCTTCGTCGTCATCAAACCGCTGTGACCCGAGCCATTTCTTCAAATGCATAAAGAGGTGATAATCACTTGGCGCCAGGTCTTGGCTGTAAGGTGGATGGTTGATAACGTCCCACTTGAAGGACTCAAGAAGGGCCGTTGTTCTGCGAGCAGAGTGAGGACGGGGGTTATCGTGCAAAAAAACGATACTGGAAGTCAGCATACCACGGCGTTTGTTCTGTATAGCCCGTCGTAACTTTTTTATTGTTTCACAGTACACGTCTTGATTAATGGTCGTACCACGTTCCATGAATTCAACCAACAACACCCCTTTGGCATCCCAAAACACCGTTGCCATCAGTTTTCTGGCAGAAAAATCTTGCGAGGCTTTTCTTGGTTTGGTAGGCGAATTTGAATGTGCCCACATCTTTGATTGTTCTTTTGTCTCAGGGTTCACGTACTTAATCCACGTTTCGTCACCGGTCACGATTCTGTTTAACAATGGTTCTCCTTCGTCCTCATAAGGTGACAGAAAGCCTAATGCAGAGGCCATTCTTTGAGTTTTGTGGTGGTCGGTAAGAATTTTGGGCACCCATCGTGCACAGAACTTACGGTAACCCAATCTTGCTATCACTATCTCGTACAAGAGAGTCTTAGAAATCTGTGGAAAACCAGTAGACAACTCTGACATTGAGAAACGTCGATTTTCACGAACTTTTGCATCAACTGTCTGAACGAGTTCGTCAGTCACCAATGATGGTCTACCACTCCTCTCTTCATCATGAACGTTTTCTAGTCCACTTTTAAATAAACGTACCCATTCACGGACAACTCCTTCACTCATAACTCTTGGTCCGTACACGGCACAAAGCTCACGATGAATAGCTGCTGTAGAATATCCTTTGGCTGTAAAAAACTTTATGACAGCACGCACTTCACATTTGGCGGGTTTTTTTATTGCAGCACACATTTCAAACTGCCACAAAAACTAAACTAGCGCAGGTACGACGTTCACTCGACCACGGCTTGATGCCGACTGACCTGTTGAGTGCGTGAACGCACAGATGGCGTCGCTACTCCCCCCACAACCCGCACTGTGACCAGTCGGAGGTTACTTTCTGAACCGCCCTCGTATATCCAGCGGTAATGTTAGGTGACTCACCCTATATATATATATATATATATATATATATATATATATATATATATATATATATTACCGAATCATGTTGTACAGTGGACGTATTAAATTTTAAAAATGACAAATGGATCATTAATTTTCCACAGAATTAATTTGCTAGCACAATTGTAACGAAACACGCAAGAAGAAAACAATCAAAATAGTTAATAAACCCGAATAAATATCATATTGAATTTTCATTAACCGGCCGGAGTGGCCGAGCGGTTCTAGGCGCTACAGTCCGCAACTGCGCGACCGCTACGGTCGCATGTTCGAATCCTGCCTCGGGCATGGATGTGTGCGATGTCCTTAGGTTAGTTATGTTTTTCTAAGTTCTAGGGGACTGATGACCTCAGAAGTTAAGTCCCATAGTGCTCAGAGCCATTTTTTTGAATTTTCACTACGCCGTCGATTAAATCGCAGATTTCGTCTTATCAACATACAAAGTAGAAAAACTGAAACGTTTTTTACACACTTTCACTCAAATTTTCACTTCTTCAATAACAGTAATTATTACTTCTCGCTACCACTGTTGTGCAGTGTGGCTTACTATTAATCACCCCATGAAGAATTAATAACGAAAAAACAGACATTCAATCGTTTATAGATTTTCTAAATTTATCCTCACAGTGTAATGGATTTATTTCACCTACACATTGGTGGAAAATACTCACTCACTCACAAGTCACGAGACTGTGTTACAGAAACAGAAGTAGAATGTTTATATGCAGCCAGATTCTTGAATTTGACGAAAGAGAACAGAAAACATCGAAAGAGTGGAAGGAAAATCCTAAAAAGAAATGTTGGGGCCAATAAAACACAACGGCGAGTACAGGAACAGTAATAATTAACATCTGTACAAGAAAATCGAACATGGAAAAGTATTAACGAGAAAATGTAGAGTGATGCTTTTGCTGCTATCTGGCTCGGATGAATGAAGGCAAAATATGCCACACAATTGTTGAACATGTCTACAGCAACAAGTGTACTGCAACAGCAGAAGGTATGGGAGTATGTGGCTCCAAGAAGTCAAAATGATCCGATAGGGACAAAGACTGCAGAATATTTAATTCTAAACAGAGAAATGTATCGAAAGAAGTCTTTAGAGTACCATCTCCAGAGTGAACAAAAAAAAAAAAAAAAAAAAAAAAAGAGAAGTAAGCCTCAATAAATTGGTTGGGAGATAGTAAAATATCGCATTATGAATGAATGAAAAATTACTGGAAAAAGCAACAAGTAAGACAGAATTAGTTATCAACGTGGTCCATATGGTCCAACTCAAATGAAGAAGAAGATACACATTACAAAGACCATAAATTTTTTTCAGTATTTCCTTAAATGAGGAGCTAGTAACAGAGAAATTTTTCTGAAGGACATTTCAAATCAGTTTGCACTGCTACGACGATTATCTTCCTATATTTCAGTTGTAACTCATGTCGTCTTCCTCCAGCTCTTCTCACTGGTGTGTTGTGTGTACCATTCGTCCATTATACCAGTTACCATCTTTCGTTATTTACACCACAGTTAACACCTCGTACTTTCTTGTAGAGTCAGCCCAGATATGTGGGCTTTCTACTCCTGAATCTTGCGTAGGTTTCCTTACGACTCGACAGCTATGGCTCGGCTGCGCGAGGTTGGTACCTGTTGTACATCACTTCTCTACATTAACTACAGCTGTGATTGCTGTGTGCGGATACGAGAAGAGTTGGTGACTTTCGCTCACAGCTCCAGGCTGTGTTGACTTCGATTAAAGAAGTCGAGACTGCAGTCGATGGGCTGGCTGTGGGGATCCAACTGACCTCCAGCACGACCAACAAGTTTGCTGATCGTTCTCCACCGGTGGCCAACACAGTTACTGCTCGCAGTGAAGTTGACCTCTCACCTGTGGTCAGGTGAGAGTTCGCCTTGGGGCAAGGCAGGCTGCAAAAAACTTCCCAAGGGGCTGGATGTGCGGACTCCCTGGTTAGTCTGACAAATTGTTCCTGCGTGCTATATGTAGCTGACATTGTCTGTACTCAGGCAGAACCAGTCTCTTTTTCTATTTCGGAGGAAACATCTCAGCCTGCAAGATCTGAAAAGTCACAGAGAGTGGTATTATTTGTAGTTCGGACCTTCAATGCTAGTCGCGTTATTGGGCCGCTTAAGGACATGACTGCGAAGGAAGCAAAGGGTGTACATACAGGGTGGAGGAGTTCCAGAAGTGAAACAAGTCCTTCTGGATGCCATCAAGAGCACAGCGTGCAGCCAACTGCAGGTGGTGGCTCACGTCCCTACCAATGATGTGGGTCGCTTTGGATTGAAAGAGATTCTCTCTGGTTTCGACCGGCCACCAGAAGTGGTAAAGGCAGCCAGTGTTGCTTGCAGGATGAAAGCAGAGCTCACCATTTGCAACATAGTCGACAGGACCGAATACGGATCTCTAGTAGAGAGCGGAATGGAGGGCGTGAATCAGAGGCTCAGACGGTTCTGCGACTGTGTAGGCTGCAGATTCCTCGACTTGGGCCATAAGGAGACCGGGTTTCAGGTTCTGCAGAGTAGATCATATGTCCACTATGTGCAGGAGTCTGCTACAGGCGTAGCAGGGGTTGTGCGGCTTGGACTGGAAGGTTTTTTAGGTTCGAGGATCTCGCGGAAAGACAAAAAGGGCTTCAGCCTCAAAGGATGCTGGTTGAACGTAGATCTAGTAACCATGGACATAACAGTCGTAAATTGTGTTGGGAAAGTACCAGAGCTCCAAGCGCTAATAGTAGGCACTGGTGCTCCAATCATTATAATTACTGAGAGTAGGCTAAATCCGGAGATAAGTTCAGCCAAAACACGAGACGAAATTTTTGCGAAGGACATAACGGTGTTCAGAAAAGATAGGCTAAGTACAGATGGTGGTGACGTGTTTGTTGCTGTTAGAAGTAGTTTATCTTGTAGCGAAATTGACGTAGATAGTTCCTATGAGTTAATAAGGGTAGAAGTCTTTGTTGGCAAACGGAATAAAATAATAACTGTATCCCTTTTACCGACCACCCAACTCAGATTATACAACTGCTGGAAGGTTCGAAGAAAACTTTAATCCGAAACACGTACTCGGATCGTACAATTATAGTTGGTGGTGATTTTAATTTACCCTTGGTATGTCAGGGAAAATGCACATTTAAGTCCAGAGGTGTGCATAAAACATCATCCGAAATTGTGATAAACGCATTCTCTGAAAATTACTTCGAGCAATTACTGCTTGAGCTGTTCTGAAAACACACTTGATCTCTTATCAACAGATAATACTGAGCTAATAACGAACATCGAAACGGATACAGGGATTAGTGAACACACGCTTGCCGTAACGAGGCTGAATACCGTAACCCCCAAATCATCCAAAAATAAACGAAAAATATATCTATTGAAAAATAAGATAAATGTTCGCTTGATCTCTTGCTAAGAGATTAACAAATTAGCAACGTAGGTTTAGACTAGATGTGACTTGAACTCACAGAAATAGTATCGAAAGCAATAGAGAGATTTACACCAAATAAATTAACAAACGACGGAGCTGATCTCCCATGGCACACAAAACAGGTCAGAACACCGTTGTAGAAACAACGAAACAGGCATACCAAATTCAAACAAACGAAAATCCCAGAGATTGGCTGTATTTTGCAGAAGCTCGAAATTTAGCGCGGACGTCAATGCGAGATGCTTATAATAGTTTCCACAACGAAACTTTGTCTCTAAACCTCGTAGAAAATTAAATGGGATATTGGTCGTATGTAAGGCATTCTAACGGAAAGACACAAGCAATGTCTTCTCTGAGTGATAGCAATGAAAATACTATGGATACAGTGCTCCTAAAGCAGAGTTACTAAACAGAGCCTTTGGAAATTCCTTCACCAAAGAAGACGAAGTAAGTATTCCAAAATTCGAATCAAGAACACCTAATAACATGAGTAACTTAGAAGTAGATATCCTTCGAGCAGTGAAGCAATTTCAATCACTTAATAAAAGCAAGTCTTCTGATCCAGAATGTATACCAGTTAGGTTCCTCTCAGAGTATTCTGATGCAATAGCTCCATACTTACCAATCCTATAAAATCGATCCCTCGACAAAAGATCCATACCACACGAACATTCAAGAAAGGCAGCAGAAATATTCCACTAAATCACAGGTCCATATCATTAACGTCGATGTGCAGCAGGAGTTTGGAACACATATTCTGTTCGAACATTATGAACTATTTCGAAGAGTTCGGTATATTGACATATAGTCAACACGGATTCAGAAAACATTGTTCTTGTGAAACACAACTAGCTCTTTACTCACACCAAGTGGTGAGTGCTATAGCCAAGGAATTTCAGATTGATTCTATATTTCTATATTTATTTTGATACCGTAACTCACAAGCGGCTTGTAATGAAATTGCATGTTTATGGATTATCGTCTCCGTTATGCGACTGGATGCGTAATCTGCTATCAGAAAGGTCACCATTTATAGTAACTGACCGGGAGTGATCGAGTAAAACGGACGTGATTTTTGGCGTTCCCCAAGGCAGTGTTATAGGCCTTTAGCTCTTCCTTGTCCGCATAACCGATTTAGGAGACAATCTCAGCAGCCGCCTTAGTTTGTTTGCAGATGGTGTTGTCGATTATCGTGAACTAAAATCATCAGAAGATCAAAACCAATTAAAGAACAGTGTCAAATGGTGCAAGATATTCGAAACTCAGAAAATTAAGGGTAAGCTACAGGCAAAGACAGGTAATACGCAGTACGTGTAAGAGCCAAGAGGGAAGACCAAGAATGGAGTTCTCACATTAAAAAGTGTGGAAGAGAAGGATGTTGTCTTTCGCCAGTACTGTTCAGCCTGTACATCAAAGATGCAATGAAGGAAAGAAAACAAAGTTATGAGAGTGGAATTAAAATTGAAGGTGAAAAGATATAAATTATTAGATTCGCTGCTGACGTTTCTACCCTCAGTGAAAGTAAAGAAGAATTGCAGCAGCTGTTAAATGGAATGAACAGTCAGATGAGTACAGAATATGGATTGAGAGCAAATCAAAGTATGACTAAAGTAATTAGAAGTAACAGAAATTAGAACATCAAGAAATTTAAAACCGGGGTTGGTGATCAGGAAGTAGATGAAGTTACGGAATTCTGCTGCTTAGGCAGCAAAATAACCCATGACGAACGGAGCAAAGCGGACATACAAACTAGACCGGAGCTGACATAAAGGACATTGCTGGAGAAGGGAAGTCTACAGAGGCGTTTTAATTTGAGGAAGAAATTTCTGAGAATGTAAGTTTGGAGGAAGGAACTGTAAGGTAGTGAAACATGGAGTGAGGGAAAAATGGAAAAGAAGAGACTCGAAGCATTTGAGATGTGTTGATACAAAATATTGTTGAAAAGTGGTTGGCCGGCCGAGGTGGCCGAGCGGTTCTAGGCGAGACCGCTACGGTCGCTGGTTCGAATACTGCCTCGGGCATGGATGTGTGTGGTGTCCTTAGGTTAGTTAGGTTTAAGTAGTTCTAAGTTCTAGGGGACTGATGACCTCAGATGTTAAGTCCCATAGTGCTCAGAGCCATTTGAATCACTTTTTTGAAAAGTTGTTGGACTGATAAGGTAAGGAATGAGGAATTTTCCCGCGGAATCGGCGAGGAAAGCAGTATGAGGTAAACATTGCCAAGAAAGAGGGACTGTGTGGTTGGACAATTGCTAACACGTCACGTACTACATCCGTGGTACCAGAAATAGTTGTATAGAGTAAAAGCTGTAAAGGAAGAAGAGACTGGAATACGTCCAGCAAATAACTGAAGACGTAGGTTGCAGGTGATAATCTGAGATGAAGAGGTTGGCGCAGCCAAAACAAAAGAAAAAAAGGAAGATCCCGACAGATTTGGAGTGTGCAGACAGAACGCCAAATGGCATATTTGGTATATATATATATATATATATATATATATATATATATATATATACAGTTGCAGCAGTCACCTGATGAGACAGTGAGAAAGAAATATTTTGATTTATTGCTCACACAGCGTTGTCAATTATCCCAGAGAAAAATGGTAATTGAGTGTACAGGGTGATAATTATTGAACTACATGAAATAAAATCACCATAACTCCTGAATGGATTGCGTTAGGACGTTCAAACTGCACGGTTGGCCGTGGGACATGATGGAAATTAGTATGCGCATACATGGTTTGGTATAACGACGAAGCTCACTTTAATTTGGATTTGTTCGTCCATAGGCAAAATTGGCGCATTTGCTGGTCTCAGAATCCGCACTTCGCTATCGAGAAGTCTTTTCATCCTCTAGGAGTGATTGTGTGGTGTGCAGTGTCCAGTCACGGAATAATTGGTGTGGTATTCCTTGACGGCATGGTGACTACCAAACGGGAGGTGAACAAATAGAAAGGTAGAATCCGGACACATCATCACAAACATCTTTGTGCTATCCATTCCTCTGACTGTATTTCCTGCTACACCACACTAAGTACACTACACATTGATAATAATGAGAGGAAAAATCGGCACTGATATTTGTCTAACTTCAGACGGACATTGTCAGTGCAACAAGTACTCAAATGCCATGATGGTGGTGTGTTCAGTGATGGATACTGATCTGTAGTACTTTCGACTTCAATATACTAGCGCGTAAAGAAATATGATGCCTCCAGACATATAAGCTGAGATATTGCATGTTATGCAAAATACTAGGTCTACTTTCCCACTTCGCTCACAGAAATTGCAACCCTCTGCCACCAGAGGGCTCCAAATTGTAGTATGAAACTTGGCGATTTGCAAACTAACTATATCGGTGCATGAGTAACATGCTATAATCGAGTTTCTAACTGCAGAAAACTCCCACCATTTGAAATTCGGAGAAGATTGAAAACCATCTACGGTGATGATCGTGTCGACGTCGAGCATTCGTTTGAGGGAGAAGCTTCAGTGTATCATACAGGGACGTACTGGGCCGATTCTAAGCAGTGTGACAACCACTTCTCGCCTGAACCATACACTCCACAAAATACAGGTTAAACGCTATACTGGGCCACCAGTGTATGCACCATTTTACATCATTTGAAAACAGGAACAATTATGACACCTCAGCCCACATACATGCCTCCAGTCAGCTGCTGTCCATTTTCTGTGTTTGTTGTCCTGCCAAGGGCCTGAAGCTTTATACACCAATGTTAGAAATGGCCTTTTGTGATGTACCAAACTCCAATTGTCAACTACTTGTAGTTCCCCTCAAAATGTTTGGTCAGTTGGTGGATAAGATGCATTTGCGTTAACTAATTCAGTAATTTCTTTTGGGTTGAAACCAATTATCATTGATAGGACATTAGACTTGTCGCTAGTCCCTACCGGTTAGGATCTTTTTATGACCACTGCTACTATGTCGTTTTCCATGGCTGTCTGTAGTACACCATCCCTTGTAGGAAGGTTTAACTATCGGCTTTGATAAATCTGTTATATATACACTACTGACTATTAAAATTGCTACACCACGAAGATGAGTTGCTACAGACGCGAAATTTAACCGACAGGAAGAATATGCTGTGATATGTAAATGATTAGCTTTTGAGAGCATTCACAGAAGGTTGGCGCCGGTGGCGACACCTACATGAGGAAACTTTCCAATCGATTTCTCATACACAAACAGCAGTTGACCTGCGTTGCCTGGTGAAACGTTGTTGTGACGCCTCGTGTAAGGAGAAGAAATGCGTACCATCACGTTTCCGACTTTGATAAAGGTCGGATTTTAGCCTATCGCGATTGCGGTTTATCGTATCCCGACATTGCTGCTCGCCTTGGTCGAGATCCAACGACTGTTAGCAGAATATGGAATCGGTGGGTTCAGGAGCGTAATACGGAACGCCGTGCTGGATGCCAACGGCCTCGTATCACTACCAGTCGAGATGACAGGCATCTTATCTGCATGGCTGTAACGGATCGTGCAGCCACGTCTCGATCCCTGAGTCAACAGATGGGGACGTTTGCAAGACAACAACCATCTGCACGAACAGATCGACGACGTTCGCAACAGCATGGACTATCAGCTCGGAGACCGTGGCTGCGGTTACCCTTGACGCTACATCAGAGACAGGAGCGCCTGCGATGGTGTACTCGACGACGAACCTGGGTGCACGAATCGCAAAACGTCATTTTTTTAGATAAATCCATGTTCTGTTTACAGCATCATGATGGTCGCATCTGTGTTTGGTGACATCGCGGTGAATGCACTTTGGAAGCGTGTATTCTTGATCGCCATACTGGCGTATCACCCGGCGTGATGGTATGGGGTGCCATTGGTTACACGTTTCGGTTACCTCTTCCTCGCATTGACGGCACTTTGAACAGTGGACGTTACATTTCAGATGTGTTACGACCCGTGGCTCTACCCATCATTCGATCTCTGCGAAACCCTACATTTCAGCAGGATAAGGCACGACCGCATGTTGCAGGTCCTGTACGGGCCTTTCTGGATACAGAAAATGTTCGACTGTTGCCCTGGCCAGCACATTCTCCAGATCTGTCACCAATTGAAAACGTCAATGGTGGCCGAGAAACTGGCTCATTACAATACGTCAGTCACTACTCTTGAAGAAGAACTGTGGTATCGTCTTGAAGCTGCATGGGCAGCTGTACCTGTACGCGCCTTCCAAGATCTGTTTGACTTAATGCCCAGTTGCATCAAGGCCGTTATTACAGCCACAGGTGGTTGTTCTGGGTATTGATTTCTCAGGATCTATGCACCCAAACTGTGTGAAAATGTTGTCATGTCAGTTCTAGTATATATATATAATGAGGTTTGTATGTGTCTATGTGTTAACATTCAGGATCTTCCTCCTAAACTCCTTGCCAAATTTGGCACACAAACACCAAGTCTCACAAGTAACAGCATTGTGAGGTTTATAACATCCTAGCTCCAATAGTAGTGGAGATATGGCAATAACATAGTGTATACAGCCCAAGCATATAGGTTGCCCCCCACAACAGGCATGTTGTGTGGCCTACCAGATCATTCTGCATTGTGGGGCAGCCTGCAAACCAGGGCAAGAACTGGTTTTACGGGCCCCAACATGTAGGCTGCCTTGCATTACAGGTGTTTTTCTTAGTAGTATTAGCCTGCTTTACTGACCTGCTGCAAATGACATCCTGTACCACAGAGTGAAAAAAAAAGTTTTTCAGGCCCTTGATGTGTAGCCTGCCCTACACAATAGGAGAGTTGTGGCAGTAGCATCAGCCTGCTTTACTGAATTGTATTGCAGGGGCTACGATGGGACAGAACTTGGGGAGGACGAAATGGAGAGAGAAAGAGGAGATGCATGAGCGATGTGGAAGGTGCAAAGGGTCGCTGTGCAGGTGGAGAAGGAAGAGGGGAGCCAGAAATGGAGACAGAAAGTAGAAGGAGTGAGTGGTCAGATGGAGAGGTGAGGAAGATGTGGTTAGAGAGAATGGATGGAACAAATGGTCAAAGAGGATGAGAGGAGGAAATGAAGAGACAAGGAGATTGGGAAGGAGGAAATAGAGAAACAGAGGTGCAAGGATGACTGGATAGACATAGGGAGAAAGAGCTGGACACAGAGAGGGGGTGGAGGAGGTGTGTTCGATGTATGTGTCGAACACATTTGTGGGAAAAGCTTCGTTGAGAAGGCTGGTCGATAAATAAAGCAATTTCACTCATGATGTGGTCATTGACTCGTCCAAACATCATAGGTCATCTGCACCACTGTCTCGTCTGCACGTCGACCCATCTTATTGTGGTCGTACCATACACAGAACTGGTACATACACTTCAATGGTGGAGAGCTGTGTGACTGCTTGTACCAATATAGTGCTCCAAAGCGATCAGTGTGTTCTCTTTTCAGGGCGACAAATATTTTGTTCAGTGAACTTCTTATCCTTTCCCGTTCAGACCCTACCATGGACAGAGCATTTGGTTAATTTTTCGTCACTGAGAAATTGAGCATGTGTGGACGCAGTCGTTAAGTGCCTGGTACATTTTGCAACACTGGAAACACTCCCTGAAGAACTGAAATCCGAGATCCGAAGCCAGATCAATTTCATTTTTTTTTTTTTTGGCCCTTGTCATTTCTTTCACGTCTAGCAATTTTGTTTTTGTTAATAAAAATGCCGAGTTGCATCGTGATTTAAAGTAAATATTAAACTTAATGTGTCTCTATAAGTGAGTCGCTAAATGATGGCCAGAAGAAGGCCAGAGCTTATCAGCTCGAACAGGACAATTCAAAGTAAAGTACTAGCTTTATATTGATGATAGCGTCAACTTTTACAGGTTAAAACGTTCCCACCACATAACTGAATCCACGAAGGCCAGAAAGTGGCATGAAATCAACAAAACAGTTCGAATTACCGTAGCATTTCGTCAGCGAATAGATAAACTTTTTGTTGTTAGTCTTCGCTCCAGATGTATTGTGATTGACTACAAATATCGTTATACACTATTTTGTTGTTTTTGCCACACACAGTAAAGTAACATGAAGAATAACTAGATGTATGTCGATAATTCATTGTTGATAGCCACACACAATTATACACAAAACGTAATGGAAAATTTCAATATTTGAGTTCTGTATAGTATCTCTCATCTGCACAATTCCTGAGTACATATTTGGAGCTGTAACGGTGTCACGGCTTCCGTGGTGGAACTGCAGCACTGCTTGCACGGTGGTATGAGTTTTTATTTGGCCGTCCACCCCTGATAACTGATATCGAAGAAACAAATATTTTACGGCATTGTGTTACATACTGCTTGGGCGTTACTACACTGTGCATTAGAACTGATGCGTCTCTATTTGAAACGTCAGTATTTTCCTCCATTGCGAGGTAGAAGTATCTAATTTGGACCAAAGATCCCTACAACTTTACATTGTAGTGGTGCAAATGTGTGGAGCCCTGCGAAATCATCGATACGCTCGGTGGCACTTCAAACAAGGTGTCGACACATGCGGAAAAAAAAACAAGAGAGCACAGGAGTTCGTATGAGGTGTAGGATGAGTCAGTGATATCACATTGGCACCAAATTTCGCCACAGTTCTCTCCAACGCGACCGTCACAAGATGAGATGGTGTTCTTCCCCCCTCCCCCCCTTCCCCCCTCCACAACGTTACGCACCTCCTACCTCTTCTCTCGACGTCTTTGCAAATTGATGAATCGGAGACTCCCGACGTTGATATCACGCGGATTTCTTATGTTTGGGTGAGGAAAACATCAGATACACCAGCACTCATAATAGTCAGGAAAAGGCCTCCGAAAATGGCATAAAGGGCGTCAATGAAAACACGCCCCTTATGCCACCCCCTGAGCCTATTATGGCTGGTGCTGTGTTTGAAATGCTTTCCTCAGCTACCCATAAGAAGACCACGTGATTTCAACACTGGGTTCCTCGGTTTTACTTCCATCGCAGATGCGTCAAGAGTAGGGGTAAGATGTTAGCAAGGGGGGGGGGGGAGGAGGGTGTAACGGCGTTCCCATCGCGTCCACGGAGGCATGGTCCCAACTGTGAAATTTGATGCTAATGTGACATCATTAACCTATCTTATAATCATACGAATTTCTTAGCCTTGGCCTCCATTTCTCATGTATCGACATATTGCTGTTGGAAGCGATATCGAGTCACTGGGCTATACGCTTTTGCTACAGTACAGAGAAAGGACAGCTGCGATGGAATTCTGAAAAAAAGTGCTGGCCCACGTGTAAAAAATGCATACCGGGAGGACGTACTATATCAACGATTCACGACTGTGGGCTGAAAAGGAACGTTCCAAAGGAACGTATGGGATGTAGCCGGGTGAACATCAAGACCGCACGGAGCTATGTCTGCGTATTAGCTCTGTGGCTGCTGTTGCAGCGAAAAGGCACAAATAGTACTGACTTGTTTAAAATCACTGAACTTTTTAACATCTATAAGAAAAGCACTGCACTAAAAACAATGGTTTGCGATCCAGAATTCTGGTGAATAGTAAAAACTCTCTCTTCTGTTGGTAAATCCTACCTTTTTAAAATTTTTATGGGTCCAACGTGGGTTGTGTAATTTCGGTAATAGTTACAGCTGAGTTATAGTTATTCTTTAATAGTTACATTAAATATTGTTCATCCTTAATATAGTAAATTACTTTTTCTTCTCCGTCTTATGCAGACTGTAATTTGAGAGAGTTTTTAGTAGTCTTTGAGAACATTTCTTGTGGAGAAACAGTGGTATGGCTAAAAGTCCTTTAAAATGGATTAGAAACAGTTTCGACCACAAAAAATTTTGGAAATTTGTGGTAAGGTCTTATGGGACCAAACCGCTGAGGTCATCGGTCCCTAAACTTACATTGATTTTTGGACAACTTGGTTGTGGAGATGAAGCAGCGATTAATATGATTAATCAATTATTCAAAAACAGTCTTAATCGCATTTATTATTATTATATCGCCAACCGGTTTCAACCCGACGTAGGGGTCATCTTCTAGGCGTTTACACTGTGAAGTTATAGATATCCGTCAGAAAGACTCCATTATACAACAGGTAAAATTACGTAAATTTTAAAATATGTTACCCATTGGTCGACTGCTGGTGGTGTCACGACAGGAAACTATGCGAGGCTAACCCTTCATATGGGCTTAAATAGCGTGCTGACATCACGTGAATAGACGGCAACACTCCTAGCGGCGATCAACAGCATTTAATACAGTTTATTATATGTAATTACTAGTCACCTTGGTTTAACATAAATTTAAGTGACAGTAAATAACAGAAAACGGAACCATTCCATTTAAAAAGAGTTACAATTATAGTGTTAATTATAAAACAATAACAGATGTTCCGTAGTCAACTCGTAAAATTCGTAAGAGTATATTACGTTATGTGCCATATTATTAAGTAAAACAATTTGTGACGCACAAAACTCGTTGTCGTCTTGTATTACAATATATCTATTCGTACATTTACGTAGAAAACATTTGAGTCAATTTACTAAAACGGCTACTATGGAAGGACTACAGAGCCCTCTACTCCTTGTAGTTGAGGACGTCGTTGCCATGGTTTATAACGCGTATATCAGGCGCCCTCTTATTAAATGGAATGGGTCCGTTTTCTGTTATTTAGTGTCACTTAAATTTATGTTAAACCAATGTGACTAGTAATTACATATAACAAACTGTATTAAATACCGTTGATCGCCGCTGGGTGTGTTGCCGTCTACTCACGTGACCTCAGCGTGCTATTTAAGCCCATATGAAGGGTTAATCTGGCATAGTTTCCCGCCGTTATGTAGACAGGAGTGACACCACCAGTTCTGTTTTAGAAAAAAGCATTGTGTGATGAAATTGTTTTATTGATTCTCTTGCAGGGCTAACTAGGTGTTCACCTCTTGAGTTTAATATTTGTGTGTAATAAAAGCATGGAAATTTGTTCATAGGAGTGTCATTACGTATGGTACGCCACAAAATCTTCTGTACTGCTGACGGGACGGACAATTCTCGTGAACTGCACGAACTCTAGCATTAGGGTTGTGCTGCATGGTCAGTTACAACAACAGGCACCTAGTAATTGCTCCAGGATAGGATGCCTCCCCCTTCCAGGTGCCACACCAAGCTCACTCATGTTTCGAATACCATTACCAACTTCTTTAAACCATTTAATGTCACCGGGAATGTCCTCGGACCTTTCAGTCGCCGATACTCTCTCAGTGCAGCACTGTAATTGCTGCCGTCATGTAGGACAGTTTCGCTAACAGGGCATGATCGCTCTTCTCAATTGCTTTACTGTTCACTCACTTTTATTTTCATGTCTCTCACAGCTTAATACTATTCCTACCAGCTTGCGTCCGTGGTGCGCTGCACGTTTCGAGCCGCCGTTCACCTCGAAGACGGCGTTTGTGAACACGACCCTTCAACCTCTCTCCATAGATGCATACTACAGCTGCAAGTAAACGTTCGACTAGTTTCGCCGTTTTCGAGATACTCCTAAGGCTCTGCGTAATAATAATCTTCCCTTTGTCAAAGTCGCTTATCCCTTTGGATTTCCCCATTTGCACGCCATATTTTCGCTCGGGTAGCCCCCCCCCCCCCCCCCCAATACTTGTCTGTACTTTTATTACCGCGTCACGTGCCCTGAACGCCACCAGGCGGCATACTACGTGGTGGGCAGGGGTCATAATGTTTCGCTTATCAGTGCATGTTACGTAGAGGCCTGGTTTGATGCGGCACGCCGCACGCCACGAAATCCTCTTCCGTGCCAACCTCTTCGCCTCAGAGTATCATTTACAATCTACGTCCGCAGTTATTTGAAGGATGTATTAGAATCTCTGTTTTCCTCTACAGTTCGTGCCCTCTACAGCTCCATCTAGTACCATAGAAATCATTCCCCGATTTCTTAACACTGTCCTATCATCATGTCCCCATTTCTCGTCAGTGTTTTTCATATATTCCATTCCTAAGAGATTCTGCGGAGAACCTCCTCATTCCTTACTTATCACCCCACCTAATTTTCAATATTCTTCTGTAGCACCGCATCTGAAATACTTCGATTCTCTTCTGGTCCGGTTTTCCCCGTTCATGTGTCACTACCATGGAGTGCTGTGCTCCACACGTAAATTTTCAGCAATTTCTTCCTTAAAAATTAAGGTACATGTTTGATAATAGTAGATAGTAGATAGCAGATAGTAGATAGTAGATCGCCAGGAATGCCCTTTTTGCCAGTGCTAATCTGCATTTGATGTCCACCTTGCTCTGTCCGTCACGACTTATTTTTCTGCCTATGTAGCAGAATTCCTTAACTTCATCTACTTTGTGATGACAAGTCCTCATGTTAAGTTTTTCGTTGTTCTCGTTTCTGCTACTTCTCATTGCTTTCGTCTTTCTTCGGCTTATTTTCATTAATTATTCTATAATCATTAGAATGTTCATTCCATTCAGTAGAACTTGTAATTCTTCTTCACTTTCACCGAGGATAGCAATGTCATCAGCGAATTTAGTCACCTTGAACATTAATTCCACTCTTGAACCATTCTTTCAATTTCCTTTTAATCTTCGATGTATAGACTCAACAGAAGTGGCGAAATACTACATCCCTGCTCTTACACCCAGCTTAATCCGAGCACTACGTTCTTGATCTTCCACTCTTAATTTTCCCTCTTCGTTCCTGTATATATTGTATGTTATCCGTCTCTCCCTACAGCTTATCCCTATTTTTCTCAGAGCTCCGAAGATACTGCACAATTTTACGTGGTCGAACGATTTTTCAAGACCGACGCATTCTATGAATGGAAAATGGAAAGAAAGTCCCATGCTTCTTGACAGAGCGTAGCGGAATGATTCGGGAGGCCCGCACCGCTGTTCTAAGAAATGTCCTAGACGAGGTGGTTTGCCGTTGCCTTCCTCCGACCGGAATGGAGATGAATGATGATCATGAAGACGTCACATCAACACCCAGTCATCTCGGGGCAGGTTAAAATCCCTGACCCCGCCGGGAATCGAACCCGAGACCCCGTGCTCGGGAAGCGAGAATACTGCGAGACAACGCACTGCGGACCATCCTATGAATATACCTTGATTTTTCTTTAGTCTTACTGCTATTATCAACTTCAATGTCACCAACTGCCTCTCTGGTGCCTTTACCTTCCCAAAAGCCAAACTGACCGTCAACTAACACATCTTCAGTTTTCTTTTCCATTCTTCTGTATATTATTCTTGTCAGCAACTGGAATGCATGAGCTATACGGCTGATTGTGCGACAATTATTGCGCCTGTCCGCTCTTGCAGTGTTCGGCATTATGTGGAAAATGTATTGCCGAAAGTTCTACGGTGTAACGCCAGACTTTTATACTCTGCACACCACTTGCCTCCATAATTCTGGAAAGTGTGATCCAATGTTATCTATCCCTTATGCCTTATATGTGCTTAAGCCTTTCAAAGCTCTTTTAAACTCTGATTCTAATACTGGATCCTCTATCTGTACTATGCCGGCATCGGTTTCTTCGTCTATCACGTCATCAGAGACGTCTTCCCCTCTTGGAACCCGCCACTGTACTCTTCCCACCTATCCGCTCTCTCCTCTTCATTTAACAGTGCAATTCCCGATGCATTCTTAGTGTTACCATCTTTGCTTTTAATTTCACCCAACGTTGTTGTGACTTTTCTGTATTTTGACTCACTCCTTCCGGCAAATTATTCTTTTGTAATTTCTTTACATTTTTCATGCAGTCAGCTTGCCTTAGCTTCCCTGACCTTTCTATTTATTTAATTCTAAGCAATTTGTATGTTATTTTTTTCATACATCTTTCTTTCATCGATCAACTGAAGTTTTTTATCAGTTATCCATGGTTTCTTCGCTTTTACCTTTCTTGTATCTATGTTTTCCTTTCCAGTTTCTGCGACTGCCCTTTTTAGAGATGTCCATTCCTCTTCAGATGAACTGCCTGCTTAGCTGTTCCTTACGGCAGTATCTACAGCTTTGGAGAATTTCGGGTGATGCTTCTCATTATAACATTTCGTTGTGTGCTGATCCTTCCTAACTAGTCTCTTATACTTCAACCTACTCTTCACCACTACTAAATTGTGATCTATGTCTATATCTGCTCCTGGGTACACCTTGCAATCCAATATCTGATTTCGGAATCTCTGCCTGATCATGATGCAATCTAACTGAAATCCTCCCCTATCTCCCAGGCATTTCCAAGTATTCCTCCTCCTCTTATGACCCTTGAATAGAATATTTGTTGTTAGTAGCTGAAAGTTATTGCAGAACTCAATTAATCTTTCTTCTATGGCATTTCTAGTGCCAAGCCCATATAGTCTCATAACCGTTTCTTCTACTTCTTCCCCTACTACCGCAGTACTGTTCCCCATTATTGTTAGACTTTCAACTCCCTTTAAGTACTAAATTACCTATTCAATATCCTCGTATATTTTGTCTATCTTGATCTTCCAGTTGCGACGTTGGCATGTACACCTGATCTGTCGTCGGTACTGGTTTGCTCTCTACTCTGATTACAACAACTTTATCACTAAACTGTTCACAGTAACTCACTCTCTGCTCTACCTTCCTATTCATAACGAATCCTTTTCCCATTATGCCATTTTCTGCTCCTGTTGATATTACCCACCAGAAATTCTTGTCTTCTTCCCTATCACTTGACTGACACGCACTATGTCTTGGATACAGCCGTAGCATTTCCCTATTCAGATCTTCTAAATTCCGTACCGCCTTCATATATCTGACATTCCACGCCCTAAATCTTAGAACATTATCCTTTCGTCGGTTATTCGATCTTTTTCTCGTGATAACCTGCCCCTTGGCTGCCCTTCCTGGAGATGTTCCGGAACCTTTGCCAATGGAGAGATCATCGTGACACTTTTTAACTACAGGCCACATGTCCTGTTGTTACACATTACATGTCCTTATGCACTGGTTTCCATTGCCTTCTGCATTTTCATGCCGTTCATCACTATTGATTCTTCCGCTTTTAGGGAGCAATTTTCCAACGCAAGGACAAGAAAGTGCCCTGAACTTCTGTTCGCTTCTCCACCGTCTTTGACCAGGCCGTTGGCAGAACGAGGGTGACTTGTTTTGACGGAAATCTTCGGCCGCCATTAATTATGATTTTTATTCAAAAATTAAGTAGCGGTGAGGCTTCAATTCGGGACCGATGACGATTCGATCATTAATCAGAGCCGCTATCCCTACACCACAGGTTATTACTTTTTATGGTTGGTCTAAGGACAGTGTAGATGCAATACCGCCGAACAAACGATGTACAGCGACAGATATGCACCTGGTGCCCAACATGGGAACTATTCTCTTTTTTTTTTTTTTTTTTTTTTTTTTGCAGTGTTAATCGTGTCGTCATTAATAATGTATTAGTTGTCTGCCTAGCTTCGCAGCAATGCTATAATTACTACTCGTACTGGACCCCCAAGTAGCTGAACTTTACTTATAACCACCCAGAACGTTTATGGGTGTTTTTTTTCTGTATTGTACTACGAAAGACTCCTTTGAACAGAGAAACAATTCTATAGCACCATCCGCGATCGTATTGTGTGTGTGTGTGTGTGTGTGTGTGTGTGTGTGTGTGTGCACGCGATGTACGTGGCTGGGTGTGGGCGCGTAATTTAGGAGCGGCCGCTGGCTCTCGCAGGGCAGTAGCGCGGTTCGCCCGCGCCCTGCGACTCGCCCAGCTAACGAGGCCCGCGACGCGACGCGCGGGTCGCTACCGCTCACGACCCAACAGCTGTCGCTGCAGCCGCGACCACTCTGCCCCGCTAGGCCTCATTAACGCCTTGCTGCTTCTCTTACGCTCTACACCCACGACTATTGCCTTCGTTACTAGTTACCTCTGAGTCAGCGCAGTGGTACAAGTAGCGTTACCGCCGACATTCTGCATTAGCCTGTAGCTGCTCTCACCGATTTACTCGAAGTGTTTCTTTAAAAAAAAAAAAAAAAAAAAAGTAATAAATTGTTTTGCGATATGCACCAACGAAATTACGCTGTAGTGTATGCCTCGTATCATGTGCTAGCATTGTATTTACGCAAGAGATCGTACTCACTGTCTGTACAAATTTACTTCAGTGTTGTCATAGGTGAAAGATACGAACTATGATTTACAGAGCGTTACAACTCGTGCTCAAACTCACGTGTTGTCATTCAGATACCATCAGTTGCGTACCATAGCTCGCAAATTAATACTTTGACTACCAAAATTATTTAAAAAGCAGTGATGAATGGTCATTTTAATTAATGTCATAGTCTTAACTAACAATATGAAAAGAATATTTCCCAAAGTTCCGTTTTCCTAGGGGTCCGGAGATGGCAAAAATTAAAAAGCATACTGAAAACAGACGCATATCAGTGTACAGAGCATCTCCCGAAGTCTGTGGCATACACTGCAGGTGCTCAGTGTGCCCTTTTTCTGTTATGTGGGAAGCATCAGTTCGTGGATGCAAGTCATTGACACGATGTGTCTGGGAGGCACGAAGGCAGCCTGCTTTGTGACTCTGGTAATTGGATTGCCTATCAGTAGGTGTGAACTGATTTGTTGTGACAATATTGAGATGAGAATTAACTATGGAACAGGAGGATAGAATTTCCTAGCTTTGCAATCTATAATTATAAGACTTCTGTTAACCATTGCAGGGGGATACTGATACATGACAGTAACATGCAATAAATTTCATTTGATTCTCTGATAACCTCTCGTGGAACATATACACTATGTGATAAAACGTATCCGGACACCCCCAAAAACATACTTTTTTCATATTAGTTGCATTATGCTGCCTCCTACTGCCAGGTACTCCAAATTAGTGACCTCAGTAGTCATTAGACATCGTGAGAAGCACAATGGGGCTCTCCGCGGAACTCAAGGACTTCGAACGTGGTCTGTACACGAGATTTCCACACCTAAACATCCCTAGGTCTACTTTTTCCGCCGGGTTCCCGGGTTCGATTCCCGGCGAGGTCAGGGATTTTCTGTGCCTCTTGATGACTGTTGTGTGATGTCCTTAGATTAGTTAGGTTTAAGTAGTTCTAAGTTCTAGGGGACTGACTACCATAAATGTTAAGTCCCATAGTGCTCAGAGCCATGTGAACCTTTTTTACTTTTTCCGATGTGATAGTGAAGTGGAAACGTGAAAGGACACGTACAGCACAAAAGCGTACAGGCCGACCTCGTCTGTTGACTGAAAGAGACCGCCGACCCTTGAAGAGGGTCATAGTGTGTAATACGCAGACATCTCTTCAGACCATCACACAGGAATTCCAAACGGCATCAGGATCCCCTGCAAGTACTGTGACAGTTAGGCACCAGGTGAGGAAACTTGGATTTCATAGTCAAGCGGCTGCTCATAAGCCATACATCACACTGGTAAATGCAAAAGGACGCCTCGCTTGGTGTAAGGAGCGTAAATATTGGACGATTTGAACAGTGGGAAAATGTTGTCTGGATTGACGAATCACGGTACGCAATGCGGCGACCCGATGGCAGTGTGTAGGTGTGGCAATGCCCGATGAACCTCATATGCCAGCATGTGTAGTGTCAAATTCGGCGGCGGTGGTTGTTATGGTGTGGTCGTGTTTGTCATGGAGGGGGGTTGCACCCCTTATTGTTTTGCGTGGCACTATCACAGCACACCCCTATATTGATGTTTTAAGCACCTTCCTGCTTCGCACTGTTAAAGAGCAATCTGGGGATGGCGACTACGTTCTTCAGCACAGTCGAGCACCTGTTCATAATGCACGGCCTGTGGGGGAGTGGTTGCATGACAATAACATCCCCGTAATGGAATTTCCTGCACAGATTCCTGACCTGAATGCTATGGAGCACCTTTGTTATGTTTTAGAGCGCCGACTTCATACCAGGTCTCACCGACTGACATTGATATTTCTCCTCAGTGCAGCACTGTGTGAAAAATGGGCTGCCATTCCCCAAGAAAGCATCCAGCACGTGATTGAACGTTGCCTGCGAGAGTGGAAGCTGTCATCAATGCCAAGGGTGGCCCAACACCGTATTGAATTCCACCATTACCGATGGAGGGCGCCACGAACTTGTAAGTCATTTTCAGCCAGGTGTCTGGATACATTTGATCACTTAGTTTACATCCTGATGGTAGTGAAAGCGTTAAACTTCTTGAGTTACCGTTCGTCTACTACCTCTCTGTTATTATTACTAGCACACTGTTACTCAGATACCATCATTCGCATACTGACGCTAACTTACACCTCTAATGTACTATCACCCTACATAACTGCATACTATAATGTAAGTACTGTCATTCATGTACTAGTATTACTTATCAATTATAACTTAAATGTTAGTACTCGTTCACTGTCATACCAGTAATATCACTTGGATAATATCAGTTGCATACTAGCACTCCAGATATATATCTTCTACGTCAAGAATTATAGATTATTTGTGCTGCAACTCACATCATGTCGTACTACTTGCTTTCTATCACTTGTAGGCTGTTACCCATATCATACAACTTGTTATCACTTGAATGCTCTTACTCAAAATAGTTTGCCTCATTTGTGTGCTATTACTCACATTCAGTCACTTATGTACTATCACTCATATTCTGTAGTTTGCAAGCTGTCACTCACCTACCATCACTTGCATGCTGTCACTCACATTCTATCAATCCCATGTATCATGTCCACCCTATCACTCAGATCCTGTTACTTGCAAGCTGTTGCTCATATGTTGTCACTCACATACTATCACTTCAGTGCCAATACTCAGAAGCTGTTAATCACATGCTATCACTTCCATGAATCACTCGCATGATATCAGTCACATTCAATGAATCAGATTGTGCCATTTACACGCTATGACTTTCCTGCCATCAGTCAAATGCTGTGATTGGCCTTACATCACATGCCATATCTTGCATAATATTACTCATACAGTCACTCATATACTAATCCTCGAATGTATGCTATCACTCACATGCTATCACTCACTTGCTATCACTCACATGCTATCGCTTTCATGCTATCATTTACAGGCTATCAGTCACACACTACCATTTCTATACTAATACTCAGATATTACTATGTGCATGCTATCACTTGCATGCCATTACTCAACTGCTATCACACATATGCCGTAATTAATCTGCAGTTACTCACTTGATGTTGTGCATATGCTATGACTTCTATGTTTCCATTCAGATCATATAACTAGTGCATTGTAACTCATCTGCTGTCACTTATGTAATGCCACTTGCATTATATCACTCAAATGTTACTCTTCAGGCACGAAAAGTGATTACAGCCAATATACACTGATCAAAAGTATATGGCCACATATTAGTCGACATTAAAATGGGATGTGTCCGCTGGCCGATGTGGCCGAGAGGTTCTGGGCGCTTCAGTCCGGAACCACGCGACTGCTACGGTCGCATGTTCGAATCCTGTCTCGGGCATGGATGTGTGTGATGTCCTTAGGTTAGTTAGGTTTAAGTAGTTCTAAGTTCTATGGGACTGATGACCTCAGATGTTAAGTCCCGAAGTGCTCAGAGCCATTCGAACCATTTTTTGGGATATGTCCCTTTGCCTTTTTCACGGGTTGCTCCCTACTGGGGATACTTCCAATGAGGTATCTGAAAATCTTTGGAAGAATGGGAGCATATTCCTTGTCATCAGCAGAAACCAGATGAGGTACCGAAGTTGACGTTTATAGATCAATCGATAGGTGTTCCATTGAGCTAAAGTCTTGACTACGAGCAATCCAGTCCATTTTAGAAATGTTATTGTCCAGAACCATTCCCTCACAGAGTGTAACACAATGTGCTGCCGTGCTGATACAAACAATCATAGTTTCCAAGCTCTTCCGCTACAGCACACAGTGCGAAATTCTATAATATGTGTTCATATCCTTCTGAATTTACTGTTTTCATAAGTGCTGTTAGGAGGCCACACCATAACTATGGAAAACACCGCTTTTCCGTAACACCACCTCCCATGTCCTTCAAGGTTGGTACTTACTCATGATGGAAGTACGGTTCTCGAAGCATTCAGCAAAAGCAAATCCTTCCATCGGATTGTTTCAGTGTACATCCTGTTACATCACGCCTGAGCTGTATTGGCTCGTGTCGATTGTGGACTGGAGATTAAATCTTTCGTTCGTTTTCGCTCTGGTCGTCGGGCGGCACTGTTGTGCCACGTCTTCCAGCTTGAAATCTTTGTGAGGCGGCGAGTATGGAATGGACAGTCACTGGGGATCGGGAACCGTTGCAACAGGAACGGCTATGATTATGTCTACGTGGTTCCAGTACGTGAGCCGTGCTGCGGCTCGCGTTGGTGCTGCTTGTAGGTTTCTGCCCTATGTTGGAGGCCAGACTGTATCCTTTAGTTGGCATGGCTGATGTTGTTCGTCTTCTTCTCGTCTTGACTGGAGAAACTCGTTTCACAAGCGTTGCCTGTCCGCAAGTGGCAGCAGCGGCGGTTATCGATATGTAGTAACTGTTTCCCTATCTTTGGGGCGACGTCGGTTGTTTTTCCGGGTCGTGTGAGTGGGCCACTTCGGTTGGGGACTCGGGAGGAGCCAGGTCTGCGCAGTGCCACAACACGCTGGGACCACTGGCGGCACGCATGGACTGCCGGATGGAAGGGCTGTGGTCACGAGGGTGCACGACCTTGTCGTAAACCGGATCCAGCAAGGTTTAAGATGAGTGCATTTCAATCCAAGTAGAGCAGAGTCAGTCATCCGTGTGGGCCGCGCAGTACGTATGTGTTATTGTGACAGATTATCATTGCGCCGTAATGTGCAGTTTGGTGGATCTGCGTACTGCTTAGTACGTGAAGACCCTGAAGTACTTGGCTCAGTGATTAGACGGTGTGGTTACCCAACTGTGAATTAATAAAGCAGTGAAGAGATTTGTTTCAATCTGCCAACCGTCGTCAGAGTTGTCACAGTGAGTTGAGTGTGCGTTTGTGTGCCTAATGAATTTCATGTCACTCATTTGCGATTGTTTACACAATTACGTGTGGTTGCTGATACTGGTTGGCTACATTTCGGTTTTTCCTCGCACGCAAATCGAATGGGGTTTTAGTTACTGTTAGTTTGTCTGGTGTTCTGTACTGTGACTTGTTTGTTCAGATTTTCGGGTTTGTGGAATCGGACGGAAATCTGGTAGTGGTTCCTTCCTCGATCCGGGCGCTCTAACAAAATATTCTGGGGACATAGTGCAGACCGCCGGTTCCGGCTGTGGCGTATTGTTCCATCGTTGCGTTTGGTTTATCAGACGTCTGGTAGCCTCAGCAAGATTATCATTAGTCATTCGCTAGATTGCCACCTGTCTGAATTACCATCTTGTGAAGTGAATGTAACTGTTAGCTGTCTATCTCATCGCTTGCGAAAGTCTTTGTTGCCGGACCTTCTCAGAGGTCAATTCCTGGAGCACCGTCTGGATCAGTTGCTTGTTTTTTAATTAACTTTTGCTATTGTATTTGCTATTTTACAGCAGGTTACAATTTTTTTATATTATTTCCGATTCTGGCGTGTGAGGCCTTCAGCCGTGATTGTGGTCGCTTATATTAAAATTCTAATTTGGTATTTGTATTTACTCAGTGAGCCTTTAAAACCTTATTTACTGCCATTCCTGGCGTCTGATGCCGTCTGTTGTGTTTGTGGCGACTTGCCTTTGATACTTCAATACCTGTAATTTGTAAGTTGCTGCGAGTTTTAAACAATTCTTAATTTATTGCCGTTCTTGGCGTGTAAGGCCTTCAGCCGTGATCACAGTGGCTTGTTTTTTTAAACATTATTTGTATCTGTATTTTATGGTGATTGCTAAATTGTAACTCACCGAAAAAACTGATCTGTTCTACGAGGTTATGGAATAGGAGGCAAACTTTTGCAAGCAATTAAAGGTCTTTACATGGATAGTCAGGCAGCAGTTAGAGTTGACGGTAAATTGAGTTCATGGTTCAGAGTAGATTCAGGGGTAAGACAAGGCTGCAACCTGTCTCCATTGTTGTTCTTATTATTTACGGATCATATGTTGAAAACAATAGACTGGCTGGGTGAGATTAAGATATGTAAACACAAAATAAGCAGTCTTGCATATGCGGATGACTTAGTTGTGATGGCAGATTCGATTGAAAGTTTGCAAAGTAATATTTCAGAGCTAGGTCAGAAATGTAAGGACTATGGTATGAAGATTAGCATCTCCAAAACGAAAGTAATGTCAGTGGGAAAGAAATATAAACGGACTGAGTGCCAAATAGGAGGAACAAAGTTAGAACAGGTGGACGGTTTCAAGTACTTAGGATGCATATTCTCACAGGATGGCAACATAGTGAAAGAACTGGAAGCGAGGTGTAGCAAAGCTAATGCAGTGAGCCCTCAGCTACGATCTACTCTCTTCTGCAAGAAGGAAGTCAGTACCAAGACTAAGTTATCTGTGCACCGTTCAATCTTTCGACCAACTTTGTTGTATGGGAGCGAAAGCTGGGTGGATTCAGGTTACCTTACCAACAAGGTTGAGGTTACGGATATGAAAGTAGCCAGGATGATAGCAGGTACTAGTAGATGGGAACAATGGCAGGAGGGTGTCCACAATGAGGAAATCAAAGAAAAACTGGGAATGAACTCTATAGATGTAGCAGTCAGGGCGAACAAGCTTAGATGGTGGGGTCACGTTACACGCATTGGAGAAGCAAGGTTACCCAAGAGACTCATGGGTTCAGCAGTAGAGGGTAGGAGGAGTCAGGGCAGACCAAGGAGAAGGTACCTGGATTCGGTTAAGAATGATTTTGAAATAATAGGTTTAACATCAGAAGAGGCACCAATGTTAGCACTGCATAGGGGATCATGGAGGAATTTTATAAGGGGGCTATGCTCCAGACTGAACGCTGAAAGGCATAATCAGTATTAAATGATGATGATGATGATGATAGTGATGATGGCAACACTGTTATTTTATTCCTTCATTAATAAAGTGTTGCATTTTTTTAAATTTATTGTTGAGTCTGTAATTACTGTTTTAAAAATAAATGCATGTAACTGTAAAAGGAACCTAGGTGATCAACACTGCAATGGCGGTCAGGCAGTGCCCCGGGATCGGCCTATTGAGGAGGGACCGCCTCACTTATGAGTTGGCGATAAGGCGCCAGCCTATTGAGGGTAGTGTTCCGGACTTAGCAGCCTGCTTGCGTGCTACTGATCTTCAGCCGGTCGACGTCAAGCCGGATGTTGTGGGTGAGACAAAGGCAGCCACTGAGTTTTTGTTTAAAGCTATTAGGAGTCTTGAGGACAAGATCGGCCTTTTAGAGGGCATTCAACCTAGTGGCAGTCAGTTACACAGGGTGCAGGCACAATTAATACATTTCACCAAATGAATGTCTCATTTAAAGGCATTAAAGTTAGAGGATCGTGATAAGGAATCAATGGCTGAATTGGGGTTCTTGGTTAATAAATTGCAGTTTAAGGTCACATGTTTAGAGCTTGATGGGAAGAGGACGAGAGAGCAGGATATGTTATCCTCCGGGCGGTGCGCTAGCGAGCCCGAGAATAACGCCCTTATGTCCTCCGAGGGGTTAGTCAGGGCATTTGCTAAATTGCAGAATACCCTGGTGCATCTGTTTCGATACGTCACAGAATTAGTTATAGACCGAGTCGAACATAATGAAAGGTTATTATGGTTGTTGGTTCGCCTTGAGCAACACACTGATGCGTTTGGTGTTTCGCATCAGGTAATTTTGTCTCTATCGTATCCTTTAACGACGGTACGAAGTTCTTCGCAAGTGGAGGGACTACCACAAAATGTGACTTATCCTCCGCTCGCATTCCTCTCAGGACGATTGAAACTAACTCCCGCTCTGGCAAGTCGACTAACAAGGCCAAACAGGCCATCGTAACTCTGGTATCTAGGGCCATGCCAGAACACTTTTCATTGCAGCAGTTGAGGGAGCTTGTGATCAGCGAAAGACTGACCACGGGACCAGTGTCGCTAGATTTGGCTAATGCAGCAAGATAGGTAGGAGTTGCATCAATACATGGAAAGAGTTAAGATGGCCTGTTTGGCCTTGTTAGTCGACTTGCCAGAGCGGGAGTTAGTTTCAATCGTCCTGAGAGGAATGCGAGCGGCGGATAAGCCACATTTTGTGGTAGTCCCTCTACTTCCGAAGAACTTCGTACCGTCGTTGTAGCGATATCCACGTTGCCGCTCTCGGACGATAGACAGCGTGAAGTGAAAATTCAGCGCGCAGGCGTCACCGAGGGGAACTCCGGATTACCAACATCATCTGAGTCTGATAAAGGCGAATCGCGGCGTTGCTTCAGGTGCGGTCGAACAGGGCATTTAGTTCGTACTTGCGTTCAGCCGCGGACACCCAGAGACAATAAATGCCGCCTGCTGGGCAGCGGCCCTGGGGTTGAGCCTTTAAACTCTGGTGTGCCGGTGTCGCTGCTCGATCATCACCCCCACTGCCTTATATTTGGTCTCGAGTAGGTTGCGAACATATTTGTGCCCTGTTGGATTCTGGTAGCTCCTTTTCATTGTTGAGCTTGGAATGGTTTCTTGAATTTGCTCATCTTGCGAGACTGAGGCCGGTCCCTCCTTCGGTGCAGAGATGTCGGGGTGCCAACGGGCAGGTGTTGCCTCTGCACGGTTGGGTCCGAGGGAGTATCTCGGTTGGGGATTTTTCGTTGCTTTTGTCTTTGGCTTTGGTTGAAGAGCTACCGGTCGATTTGATTTGGGATGCGATTTTATCGGTAAAACTGATCTTGTCTTGGATTATTCGGGGTATACCTTTTTCTTTTAGCTCGCTTCTGGTCAGAAATTTGGGTTTTGTGAGTGTACTAGACGTAAGGTGCATCGAAATGCTGGCTGTTGATGATAAGGTTAGTGAGTTTGATGGTTCAAATTGCTCTGAGCACTATGAAACTTAACATCTGAGGTCATCAGTCCCCTAGAACTTAGAACTACTTAAACCTAACTAACCTAAGGACATCACACACATCCATGCCCGAGACAGGATTCGGACCTGCGACAGTAGCAGTCGCGCTGTTCCGGACTGAAGCGCCTACAACCGCTCGTCCACCGCGGCCGGCGGTGAGTTTGATCTCATCCACCTTTCTTTCCAGCAGGCCTCTGAACTAGGGGGTTTGTTGGAGAGGTTCTCTGTGATAGACTGGGGTTACTAATGTTCTTGACTACCATATTCGTCTGTCTGACGATATTCCCGTCAGGCAGTCTCTATATCGTCTCTCGCCAGCTAAGATGAAGATACTAAGGCGAAAGAGCTCCAAAATGCATTGGCAGGGATATATTAGGCCTTCTACATCCGCTTATGCCTCCCATACATTCCTCGTCCCTAAGGATCAGGGGCGGTACTGTTGTTGACCATCCTGAATAACAAGTTTTTCCTCGAATCGGTTCCTTTACCTGATCTTCTTAACTCTTTTACGTGGTTTCCCGGGGCTAATTGGTTTACTGTGCTATTATCAGATTCGTTTAGCCGAAGAACCTGTAGACATCTGTCGAGAAGCTCGATGTTGCGTCAGCCACATCGAAGAATTTTATGACTAACCATATGGAGGTAGCCACTGCTTTTGTCGTGTCCTCACCTCAGAACACGGCAGAGGTGAAGAACATCTCTAAAGCTATCCAGTTCGTCAGGCCCTTTGCACTGACAGAGATGTATATCAAACCTGACTTATTAAATGTCGCATTGGCATTTCTAATAACCGTTACTATTCGGTAGTGATCTATTTACCTGATTGCTGAAGGGAACATCGAACCTGCTAAGCTAAGTTGCATGAACGCAAGATGGGCGCAGATTTCAAATCCTCTTCTCGTCAAACTGCCCTGCTGCCTTGCACCGAGTGAGGTGGCTCAGTGGTTAGCATACTGGACTCGAATTCGGGAGGATGACGGTTCAAAACCGCGTCCGGCCATCCTGATTTAGGTTTCCCCTGATTTCCCTAAATCGCTTCAGGCAAATGCCGGGATGGTTCCTTTGAAAGGGCACGACCTATTTCCTTCTCCGTCCTTTCCTATTCCGAGCTTCTAGTCCGTCTCTAATGACCTCGTTGTCGACGGGACGTTAAACACTATTCTCCTCCTCCTCCTTCTCCTCTTGGTGCCTTGCACCACGATTCTACGATGTGCGAAAGCACTAGAAACTTTCGCCTTTACTTACGTCTAATTCGAGCTTGTGCTATGTACCCGATGGCCTTCATTTTAAAGCTGCTGTTTAGGTGGAAAGCTTAAGCTTGTGTAGAAATATGATTGAAATTTGGAGATTTCAAAACTTGTGCGTTTTTTACTGCATTAAAAGCAACGCTGCTGAATTCTATATATATATGTGTGCAGCGGTGTAACTAGGTAAGGGCAGCCTTGGCACCTGCCATGGACGCCGTTGTCGTGTGGCGCAGTTTTGTGACTGACGCATAAAATAATAAAATTTAAAAGAAAAAAAAATACGAGGGGGTAGTAGATGGAGGGAAGACAAGAAGAAAATGAAAAGAGGCAAAGGGAAATACTGGTTTGGCACTAAATTGGGAAGAAAACTGATATGTATACGAACCCGTCACGATAATGTGACCACTGCGTATGCTCGACGTCAACGTGCAATAATCACTCACAGATGGCTGGTGGCAGCACTAGCAACCGAAAGTATATAGAGTATTTCACGAAGACCTGGTACATAGTTCGGTCGTTGCCGTAATGCTATCCAAAAGTCATGATAACTGGTATTCGGGCCAAGGGTTGCACATTTCCGAAACGTCTAAGTTTGTAAATTGTTCGTTTGCCGCCACGGTAATACACTGAAGCGCCAAAGAAACTGGTACAGACATACGTATTCAAATACAGAGATATGTAAACAGGCTGAATACGGCGCTGCGGTCGGCAACGCCTAAATAAGACAACAACTGTCTGGCGCAGTTGTTATACCGGTTACTGCTGCTACAATGGCAGGTTACCTAGATTTAAGTGAGTCTGAGCGTCGTGTTATAGTCGACTCACGAGCGATGGGACACAGCATCTCCGAGGCAGCGATGAATTGGTAATTTTCCCGTACGACCACTTCACGAGTGTACTGTGAATATCAGGAATCCGATAAAACATCAGATCTCCGACATCGCTGCGGTCAGAAAAAGATCCTGCAAGAACGGAACCAACGACGACTGAAGAGAATCTTTCAACGTGGTAGAAATGCAAGCCTTCCACAAATTACAGCAGATTTCAATGCTAGGCCGTCAACAAGTGTCAGAGTGCGAACTGTTCAACGAATATGGGCTTTCGGAGCTGAAGGCCCACTCGTGTACCCTTGCTGACTGCACAAGAAAAGGCTTTAGGACTCGCGTGGGCCCGTGGACACCGAAATTGGAGTGTTGATGACTGTAAACATGTTGACTGGTCGGACGAGTATGGTTTCAAATTGTGTCGAGCGGATGGACGTGTAAGGGGATGGAGACAACCTCATGAATCCATGGACCCTGCATGTCAGCAGGGGACTGTTCAAGCTGGTGGAGGCTCTGTGTAACGGTGTAGGGCGTGTGCAGTTGGAGTGATATGGGACCCCTGATACGTCTAGATACGACTCTCACTGGTGAAACGTACGTAAACATCTGTGTAATCACCTGTTTGTCCATTGTGCATTCCGACAGCCTTGGGTAATCTCAGCAGGACAATGCGTTACCCCACACGTCCAGAAGTGCTACAGAGTGGCTCCAGGAACACTCGTCTGGCTACCAGACTCCCCAGACATAAACATTATTGAACATATCTGGGATGCGTTGCAACGTGGTGTTCAAAAGAGATCTAGGGAGCTCTGCACGATATTAGGCAGGTGTACCAGTTTCTTTGGTTCTTCAATGTAGTATACCGTGATATGCAAAATGGCGCTATCCAAAACCAGCGACGATGCAACTCTGGTGCACCATTGACTACAGATGACTGGGGTGAAAGACTGCTTCGAAGATGTGTACGGGCGAACAGATGTGCAACTATTGAGCAGCTAATCGCCTGTATCTCCCAGTGGGTATCAACAGTGTCTCCGCAATGACCGTTCAGCGTACGGGCCTCTGCAACAGGCGCCTGGTTCATGCACTCATGCCGACTGCTGTTCATCGGCGAAGAGACTGGAATTTGCTCGCCAGTACCGAATGTGCTAGATCGGACAAATAGCCAATGCCGTGTACGGCATGAAACGTCTGAAAGCAAACAGCCTGCTATCAGGAGTGACGTTATTGTCTCGGGGATTGTTTCATGCGATTCACTGGGTGACGTCATCATTATGGTAGGCGCAATGGAACAACAGAAGTATACATCTATCCTTAGTGTCATGACCGCCCCTAAATGTATTTTGCGTGTCCTCAGCACGATGGCATACACCAGCAGAACAATGTAGCGTGTGACACAACTACTATGGTACTTGCGTCGTTCGAAGAGCAGCAGGATGAATTTACCGTTCTCCCCTGATCACCAAACTCACCGGATTTAAACGCAGTCCACAATCTGTGGGACTACTTCGATCGGGCTCTTCGCGACGTGGATCCTGAACCGACAAACCTAGCGCAGCTGGCCACAGAAATGGCATCCCAGTCTGTACCTCCCAGAATCTCATTGACTCTCCTTCTGGAAGTTTCGGGTTGCAAAAGATTGCAGTTCAGGCTTTCGACAGCTCATCACATTAAGAGTGGACAGTGTATAAAAGGAAATCACAAGATCATTCTTAACAAGATTGTGTTGAGCAGCAGATTCATAAAACCTACCTGTAACATACTTGGTTTTGTTGCCGACTACTAGATGGAGCCGCTCGTATTTGAACTGAACCAATGAGACAAAAATCTATATTTTGTGTCGCTTGTTTCTGCCTGTCATTGCTGTGCATTACTGGCCATGAAACACTTAAGAAATAAATAAATTTGTTCAGTCTCTGCAACAGTGGACAGACGGCCTTATATCGACTGTTTTGAATAGTGACAAAGAAAAAACAGGTTCGGAGTAGGTATTAAAATCCATGGAGAAGAAATAAAAACTTTGAGGTTCGCCGATGACATTGTAATTCTGTCAGAGACAGCAAAGGACTTGGAAGAGCAGTTGAACGGAATGGACAGTGTCTTGAAAGGAGGGTATAAGATGAACATCAACAAAAGCAAAACGAGGGTAATGGAATGAAGTCGAATTAAGTCGGCTGATGCTGAGGGAATTAGATTAGGAAATGAGACACTTAAAGTAGTAAAGGAGTTTTGCTATTTGGGGAGCATAATAACTGATGATGGTCGAAGTAGAGAGGATATAAAATGTAGACTGGCAATGGCAAGGAAAGCGTTTCTTAAGAAGAGAAATTTGTTAACATCGAATATAGATTTAAATGTCAGAATGTCGTTTCTGAAAGTATTTGTATGGAATGTAGCCATGTATGGAAGTGAAACGTAGACGATAAATAGTTTAGACAAGAAGAGAATAGACGCTTTCGAAATGTGGTGCTACAGATGAATGCTGAAGATTAGATGGGAAGATCACATAACTAATGAGGAGGTATTGAATATAATTGGAGAGAAGAGGAGCTTGTGGCACAACTTGACTAGAAGAAGGGATCGGTTGGTAGAATATGTTCTGAGACATCGAGGGATCACCAATTTGGTATTGGAGGGCAGCGTGGAGGGTAAAAATCGTAGATGGAGACCAAGAAATGAATACACTAAGCAGATTCAGAGGGATGTAGGCTGCAGTAGGTACTGGGGGATGAAGAAGCTTGCACAGGATAGAGTAGCATGGAGAGCTGCATCAAACCAGTCTCAGGACTGAAGACCACAACAACAAAGAAAAAAAAAGGAGAGAGGGAGACTTTACTGTGAAATGGTGTAGATTTCAATACACGAATATAAACAGGCTAGGCAAAACTAGGGGTGGAGCAAAGTCGAAGTTTGCCACGAGCGAAAAAAAAAAAAAAAAAAAAAAAAAAAAAAAAAAAAAAAAAAGGCTCTGAGCACTATGAGACTTAACTTCTGAGGTCATCAGTCCCCTAGAACTTGAACTACTTGAACCTAACTAACCTAAGGACATCACACACATCCATGCCCGAGGCAGGATTTGAACCTGCGACCGAAGCGGTCGCGCGGTTCCAAACTGTAGCGCCTAGAACCGCACGGCCACGCCGGCCGGCCCTCTCATATCATCGGGCTGTACCTTTATTCAAATATAAAAATATAAAACCTAGGATAAAGAAAGTTAAATAAATGCCGGCGCAATGAGCGACAGTGTCCCTGGTTGCTGGATAGGAGTGTGTTGAAGAGAAAATTGGCGCCATTGTTTCCTTACCGGAGTTCTTTGCTCAGAATCGGTGGGCAGAGCCCACAGCCTGCTGATTTAAGCGGCTCGCGCGTGGCCACGGCGGCAGGTACAGCGGCGAGGGACAGGGCGCGCTACCGCCGTCGATAAGGCCGCGGCGCCGAGGAATTTAGTGGCGCGGCCTGCCTGGAAAGCTGCCAGCCGCAGCCGCAGCCGGCGAAAGCGCCAGCGGACCTCATTGGCGCAGGCGCTCATTATGCTAATCCGCGCGCTTAACGACAGCCACTCATTGCCGCCACCGCCGCCGCGGGTGACGCGTCCCCCCGCCACGCCTCGCCGCGCCTCGCCGCTTTGTCTCCTGCTGTCCTATCACCGGCCGTACCTGCTCCCAGCTCGTAGCGTCCGTCTGCGGCTTCTCAGCACTTACTCAGTTCGTGGCAGTCTCTAAACCAGTGTTCGTCAAAGACGGGCCTGAACCAAGTGTTCATGTGGCTCGCGGTTCTCATCTGTATTTTCTTATAATATACTTCCAGTAACTAACAGCGGACTCCAAAAAAAGCATTCAACGTTCACAGCTTCTAAAAGTGTATTTTTCTTCCTCAGAGACAATCAAATAAACATGAAGAGGCAGCTAAATTTTGTGCTTAATTCTACTCGGAGTGGGTGAATACGGCCATGAGTTACATAAACTGTGCCGCTTTCCTCACGGGCAGAGAGTGCAAGAAACCTCAGCCCGTACTTAACCCCCAGAAATCTCTCAGTTTACCCGGTGAGTCCGTAGACAGTGCCGTAAGGGGCGTACAGTGTAACTGGCCACGCTTTCCCACCCGAGTTTTGCCATAATTAAGTCAGTCCGTCCTTGAACTGACATAGTGAGCCGCCTCTTAGGAATTCTTCCTCTCTGTTAAGTGGAGATACTGTCTTGGTTTCATGTCCCCTTGCAGAGCCGTAGCAGCGCCATCGGGTTCTAGGAGTCCAATAGTACCGTCCATGTTTTTCATAATGAAGCGGCAAGAAGCCTTTTGTGCAAATAATTTTTTGTGGGATGCCATTACGGCGCGTTTATTTAAGAAACTCCATAAAATGAACTTGCTCACACTTATTGTAAGCTAACCATTAACGGTAAGAGAGTATGGTCTACCACTTGTCTAGATCTAAAGGCAACCTATAGACGACTGCCGATTATGGCGCCCAATCTGTAACTTGAACTTACAATCGGTACCCCAGTTCGTCTAAGACCGTTCATCTTCGGTTATGCCGAAGTTGTTCATTCATTTATTAATATCAACGTTTCCTGGCACTGCAAAATTACTGAAAGTATTTATGAACCAAAGACTCCTCATAGTCTCTGACTAGCAAAGGGCAACTTTTTTTTGGCAAATATTTATTAATAACAGTTTCTTGACAGATAAATACATTTTGCCTACGCATCTCTTAGTGACGTCACGAGCGATTTCTGCATCGGCACCTCATCCTTCTGACTCTGAAAGCGCCAGGTGGCCAACTGCCTCTGCTAGCCAGCGTGAGAACCTACCGCTCGCTCCTTACTCCGTACATACAGCAGTACATTCACAAGTTTGTGGAATAGTAAAAGTGGAAACAAAATATAATGCGCTCTTTTCTGCAAATAAGGGGTACCTTATAAGTGGTAAGTAGCGCGGCCACTGTCGGGTTAATAAAATTCGAAAAGGAATATTTTATTTTTTGTCTTCCAATGTTGACACCTTATGAACGTGCACAGCTAAAACCGATCAGTTGTTATGAAACGTAAATCGGAAGTAGCTTGGATTCATGAATGTGTATCGTAAAGATGAAATTAAAGCTGTTGTAATACGGTGCAATGAGTAGAAGGAAAGTGACATTCAAAGCATTTAGCAAAAATTTACGATCGCGCCTAATTGACTGTTATTAATTAATATAGCTTAATAATTTATGTAGGTTACGAATTAATGGCAAGATCGGTTCGGGGAGATGTGGTAAAGTCACCTGGACGGGAAAAGTAGCCACTGCATATTTCTTGCTCCGAATAGCGCTCCTGGGAAGTGGTCCTCTAAAATACACCGCCTTTGTTGTTAATGAGATTGACAGAGAATGTTGTTTCGTAATTCTTTGTAAAAACCTTCTTTTGTTTTAGAGTCGTCTGACGTCATTTATGTTATTCTTGTTACTTCACTAGTATGGATAATAAAAGTTTGTTATAATATCGATGTTTAAACAACGTGTTGCCGGCCGGGGTGGCCGAGCGATTCTAGGGGTACAGTCTGGAACCGCGCGACCGCTACGGTCGCAGGTTCGAATCCTGCCTCGGGCATGGATGTACGTGATGTCCTTATGTTAGTTAGGTTTGAGTAGTTCTAAGTTCTAGGGGACTGATGACCTCAGAAGTTAAGTCCCATAGTGTTCAGAGCCATACGAACCGTATATGAACAACGTATTTAGGCCTACAATATAGTACCTTGTTATTTCTTTCAGTCTGTTAGTGTGTTGTGTGGATCACTAATGCCGACATGGAGCCCGATCGGGAAAAGTGGCCACACTACTCATCCGGAAAAGCAGCCAAGGAGTCTACCCACATAAGGGTTAGAAACACGCATACTTTAACAGACAAAGTTGAGTTCTGAACTGTTTTATATACAAAGCTAAAATCCACCATTCTATCCCCTTGTGACTGTTTTGAATTAATTATGTCATATTATTTAAATCCGTTTCTCTTCTGTTATAATAGACCTACTGCAAAAGTTCGTCTGGAAACGGCCTGCTGCAGTCGCTTGGTCTTCTTTCCGATAGCAGGACATGAAGACGCCTGGAAAATATAGCCGGAAATCAGAAAAACAAACATGGTACTGGTCACATTATTCGCTTACGTACTGATAATTGGTCACTACAAAAAGATGCAGCAGTTCTTATCCATTATTTTCTTTTTCACTTAAAATTATTTGATTTGATGCCCTGTAATACACTCCTGGAAATGGAAAAAAGAACACATTGACACCGGTGTGTCAGACCCACCATACTTGCTCCGGACACTGCGAGAGGGCTGTACAAGCAACGATCACACGCACGGCACAGCGGACACACCAGGAACCGCGGTGTTGGCCGTCGAATGGCGCTAGCTGCGCAGCATTTGTGCACCGCCGCCGTCAGTGTCAGCCAGTTTGCCGTGGCATACGGAGCTCCATCGCAGTCTTTAACACTGGTAGCATGCCGCGACAGCGTGGACGTGAACCGTATGTGCAGTTGACGGACTTTGAGCGAGGGCGTATAGTGGGCATGCGGGAGGCCGGGTGGACGTACCGCCGAATTGCTCAACACGTGGGGCGTGAGGTCTCCACAGTACATCGATGTTGTCGCCAGTGGTCGGCGGAAGGTGCACGTGCCCGTCGACCTGGGACCGGACCGCAGCGACGCACGGATGCACGCCAAGACCGTAGGATCCTACGCAGTGCCGTAGGGGACCGCACCGCCACTTCCCAGCAAATTAGGGACACTGTTGCTCCTGGGGTATCGGCGAGGACCATTCGCAACCGTCTCCATGAAGCTGGGCTACGGTCCCGCACACCGTTAGGCCGTCTTCCGCTCACGCCCCAACATCGTGCAGCCCGCCTCCAGTGGTGTCGCGACAGGCGTGAATGGAGGGACGAATGGAGACGTGTCGTCTTCAGCGATGAGAGTCGCTTCTGCCTTGGTGCCAATGATGGTCGTATGCGTGTTTGGCGCCGTGCAGGTGAGCGCCACAATCAGGACTGCATACGACCGAGGCACACAGGGCCAACACCCGGCATCATGTTGTGCGGAGCGATCTCCTACACTGGCCGTACACCACTGGTGATCGTCGAGGGGACACTGAATAGTGCACGGTACATCCAAACCGTCATCGAACCCATCGTTCTACCATTCCTAGACCGGCAAGGGAACTTGCTGTTCCAACAGGACAATGCACGTCCGCATGTATCCCGTGCCACCCAACGTGCTCTAGAAGGTGTAGTCAACTACCCTGGCCAGCAAGATCTCCGGATCTGTCCCCCATTGAGCATGTTTGAGACTGGATGAAGCGTCGTCTCACGCGGTCTGCACGTCCAGCACGAACGCTGGTCCAACTGAGGCGCCAGGTGGAAATGGCATGGCAAGCCGTTCCACAGGACTACATCCAGCATCTCTACGATCGTCTCCATGGGAGAATAGCAGCCTGCATTGCTGCGAAAGGTGGATATACACTGTAATAGTGCCGACATTGTGCATGCTCTGTTGCCTGTGTCTATGTGCCTGTGGTTCTGTCGGTGTGATCATGTGATGTATCTGACCCCAGGAATGTGTCAATAAAGTTTCCCCTTCCTGGGACAATGAATTCACGGTGTTCTTATTTCAATTTCCAGGAGTGTATGTCGATTCAAAAGGTGTAAGTGGTAAGCTTGTATCAGTAACCATGAATTGGTAAAAATGCAGTTTCCCTTTCAGTGGCCACTTTATATTCTCCTCCGCCTTCCCTATGGTTCTGTGGTTCAAGGTCTCGCCCCACAATGTCAGCACTAGCTCTTGAGCAAAAACGTTTCATGACCGTTTGTCTAAACGACTCCATGCTAAAGCATTCGCTGAAACACTGCGGTCTCTCTGCTTGGTGACTTTTGCTTTATAAGCATTAGGCCGCTGTCGACAGAATGTATCTGTGCCTAATGCGTTGACTCCTAAAGCTGGCGACATTATCAGAGGCTACAAACACGCAGATAGCATCTTCAGACTTAAACAAGCTCAGCAAGACGGTTTATACATAAGCATCCGCTGGTTGGATCCTGACGTCATCAGCACGTACCTAAAATCACGAAGTAGTGCTTACGTGTTACGGAACTTGTACTGCGGAAAAATTGATAATGTTTGCGCAGGTTGTGGTGGTCTAGTGGTAAAGTGCTCGCCTGTAAACCGAAAGGTCATGGGGTATCTCAGTCTGCCGGCCCGACTGGCCAAGCGATTCTAGGCGCTACAGTCTGGAACCGCGCGACCGCTACGGTCGCAGGTTCGAATTCTGCCTCGAACATGGGTGTGTGTAATGTCCTTAGGTTAGTTAGGTTTAAGTAATTCTAAGTTCTAGGGGACTGATGACCTCAGAAGTTAAGTCCCATAGTGCTCAGAGCCATTTGAACCATTTGATATCTCAGTCTACCTTTAACCTAGCCGTCATCTCTCAATCATGTGAAGATTCACCAGAAGCGACACGATGTTCGGATTCTACTTTATACTGTTGGTCCCATTTTTCCGCCACAGTTACAGGGATAGGTCAATGACACGCAAATCGTCGACTTACAGCAAGACACTGAGCGAGACGTAATTATAATTCTTTAATAGTACAGCCCACAACTTGTATAACTTCAATCCTTCGTATTTTCTGTTCTTTCTCACGAGAGCGTGCTGAAAAGTAAGCCTCCAAATGTTTTATGTGCAGTACTTACAGATTTTTAAATAAACAGAGCATTGTTAATATTCTACATCTTAATTCCGTATGTGTACACATTTATTTTTCAACGTGGTTACCCAGGCGACGAACACTTTCTCCCAGTGAGAGACCAGTTTGTTAATACAGTTCGCTGTAGAATCTCAGACAATTTGGACAGGGCCACAATCTCATCTCTGCTTGCACCACAAACAGAGACGCTCGAAGGTGTCCTTTATGGTGTGGAAAGAGATGAAAATCGGATGGGACCAAGTCGGGACTGGATGGAGGATGATCGATGGCAGTGAACCCAAGAAGGCGGACAGTTGCAGTTGCCACAGCGCTGGTACTGCCATACTGAAGGAGATGGCGCTCCACGTGTGAACGAATTCTTCTGCCGTTGGAAGTCGATTTCAGTAGACTGTTTCTCAGGCACAGACATAGTTGCGTTACACACTACCATGTTAAACGTGACATTTCGGAGCCCTCTAGCGGCAGAGGGTTGGAGTTTGCGTCAGCGAAGCGGGAAAGTCGACAAAGTAACATGTATGATATGTATCCTCAATCAGTATTGAGAACCGAATAAGAAATTCAGAGGTATCACTCTTCAACAAGTCCTCCTAGATACACGAAAACCTCCTTGTACACTTCCCCCTCCTCTCTTGAACCTTGGACCTTGTCGAGATGGAGTGTCTCAATAATAAAGGCAGCTGTACCTTAGATGCACCACAATGCGCAATGGAGACGTACTCTTGGAGATGCCGAACAAATCTATGGTTCTCAAAGAGAATGAGAGGGGGGGGGGGGGGAGCAGACAAGACGATTTAGCATTGTATGTTAGCCAACGTGGCCTCTGGCCTGTATCGCTCAAAGTAAGGACAAATTACAGTCATCGTTTTTCCCTACAGAATGCAGGTCAACCTTATGGCTTAATGAAGACAGTATCTTCTTGGGTAACATATTCCACAGCCGAAATAGTCCCCCATTCGGACCTTTTTGCGGACTTTTCAGCAGCATATTATCATCAATAGAAGTCAATCCCGCGTGCTACGTGTCGGAAAGGGTATGTTGGATTCGTTAATCAGGTAGACAGGCTAGGAAATCTGCGACATTAATGAAGTATGATGGCAGGTGGAAGATTGTCAGGTGAGTACAAGAATGTAAATAAAAAATCGAATAGGGCTAACACAGAATTAGATCTATTAATGAGTAAGTAAATAGTAAAGCAGCTACTCACTATGAACAGCAAAGAGCACGCATTAACGTAGCCAAGACAGACATAAAGCCAAGTCTTTGCCACTACTAGCTGCACAGGTGAAGAAGACATTGAAACCATATATGGTGAGATAAAAGAAATTATTCACATACTTAAGGGAGACGAAAATTTAGTGGTGATGGAAGATTGGAATTCGGTAGCAGATAAAAAATAGAGGGAAACATAATAGGAGAACAAGTACTGTGAAAAACGAAAAACAGAGAAAACCGTTAGGTTGAATTATGCACACAGCATAATTAAATCGTTACCAACACTTGATTTAAAAATCATGACACAAGGTTGTGTATGTGGACAGCGGAAGGTTACAGATTCGTAATGGAATGGTAAGACAAATATAACTCAACTGTGTGTTAAAGTGAAAAAAATTTTCACGGACAGATCTGCTACGTTGATCATAATTTAATGGTTAATGAACTGCAGATCAAGACTTAATAACAAAAAAATAAGTAAGTAAATAAAACTGCTCAAAAGCAAGAAATTAACGAGATCGAACCTGAATAAATTGAAAGTATCAGATGTTGTCGAGAGTTTCGAAACGAGCATTAAACAGGCACTGACTCTTTCTTCTTTTGTAGCACTAGAGCCCTTGGTGCGCCTTGACTTCTTCAACATTTTCCTCCTTGCATCTCGGTTTTTTATAGCTCTTTTTCCACCCCGGACTACTCTGGTGGTGAGATCTTCTATTACATCATCGATCCACCTGCTTCTATGCCTCCCTCTTCTTCTAGTAGCATTTATCTCACCTTTCATTTTTTTTCCCATCCTGCGCTATACCCTCCATGTTTCCTAGGCATGGTATTCGTCATTATATGACAAATTTTACCATCTCTTTCCCTTGTATTAACTCTCGTGTCTCGGCATTAAATTGAATCCTCTGTACTTCTTCCTCCCTTATTGGATTATAAATTTTCACTAAAATGTTCTTTAAGCGTTTTTATCATCTTCTACAGCGACGACACCTCTGATCCAAATTTGACAACTGAGCGAACTAGGGTGATTTACATTAAGAGTTTCGATCTTCTTGTGCCAAACCTGTTTCTGAAGAGCTGTACATTTTCCAAATAAGCCGCATTCCCTGCTTACATCCTTTCCCTTATAGCCTATCCAATTCTGTTATCACGTAATATTAGAACTACTGCGTAACAAAAGATGACTCTACTTTGAAAAAGTTCCTGTATGTATTTGGATCTATAGTATTCTTCTGGCCTTATGGTATTGCCATATACCTATAACGTGCTTTTGTTTCCATTCCCAGGAATGTTTCATTACCTGTTGACATTTATTCTGGCTATTTTTTATCAATATGGTGCCTCTTTTTTTGATCTTATGTACTATATGCACTCAAAGAGTGGAGAGACTATCAACGTACTCCACTCCTTTATAGACTGCTTTATAGAAGACAAAGCTTTCCATTTGTTCTATCAAATATCTATACTTTTGCTTTTGTCTCTGTCATTGTCATTCTGAAAAAGGATTGACTGACAGGAGAAAAGAATACAGCGAAAGACAAAAGGATATCTCTTACAAGGTGACTATGCCTGGTCATCATCATAGTTTTCGTTCAAATTTATGGCATACTAGTATGTACGGCTTGACCAGGAAGGAAAGTGACAGTAGTGGGACCCCAGATGGGCAAGCGTTTAGGAAAAATAGCATTTTTGATACGGAACGGGCGAGGCATTAGCCATTTATATTAGCTTAGCTGCCAAGCGGCGGCTTACGCAACGGAAAGATTACAGAACGGTTGTCTGAAGTTCGTGAGTCCAGTCCTTACACAAACACTTGTTTCACTTTCAACCTTTATGTTATTTACTCTGGGAAGTCTTACCAGATGGTGTTGACGGAGTACATCGAAAAACTTTAAAAATGAGGGAAATCAGAGCTCGCACGGAAATATATAGGTGTTCGTTTTTTCCGCCCGCTTTTCGAGTGTGGGATAATGGAGGATTATTGTGAAGATGGTGCCATGAACCCTCTGCCAGTCATTTAAAGGTGATTTGCAGAGTATCTATGTAGATGTATATACAGATGTAGATTGCCCAGCTTTTCCATTCGCCAAATGTGTCTATTGTGATTCGCATATTATTCCATGCATTTTGCTGAGGATCCTGACATAGATTTTTGAAGTCCTATAGAGGGCAAATTACGAGTAACTAAGAGTAACTCGATACTAATCACAGAGGTACGTAAGGCCTCTAAACACAGCTGGAACACCGAATTCTTTTCCGAGCCGAGCGGCTTCCCTTGACAGGACGATTACCTAGATTATGTCATCACCAGGAACAAATAACAAAACATCTGGCTCGCATGCGGTTCATGGACGATCAGGACGAAGATTGAGAGAGCTATAACGCCGAGCATCGGCCAGTGTGGTGTAGTTCGGAAGACTTGGTATCGATTTTTTCAGCTTTGCGGAAAACGGGACTTTCAGAGTAGTTACTAAATCAGTACCCCTCGTCGCATGTCTGGCGTCACATATGAAGTAGAGTACTATGATTCTTCAACACGAAGACAAAAGCACACAGACGTCGTCTAGGTCCTCCGTGCGAAGCCGTCCTACAGTCCGGAGAAGCAGGTCGACAATGAGGGCTTCGCGTTCAAAGAAAACGAAGACGAGCTCGACACTCACGAAAATTCGATGGAAGGTCTACCTTCAATGCTCGTCATAGTGAAGAGGATGTGACAACGCGGCCAGACACGAAGATCCCCCAGCCGTGCAATAGAGATATCTAGTTCCTGGTAGCTGTTTCCGGCTCCACCGAGAACTTTTGAAAGGGCGGGTCGTTCTTTCTTCAGCAGAGAAAACAATGCCGCAAGTTCTGGTGCACGGAACTTAATGTAGTGGTTAGCTTTCCTGTCTGGCGTGCTGTCGATCGCCAAACATGATCACCAAAAATTATTTTTTTCTTTTTCTTTTTGGGAAGGGTTCTGAAATATTTTGCTTATATAACGTTCGTACCTCTCGAATATTCAGTGGTCATATACAGCGCGTCTCAGAGAAAGGTTTCAACATCTACAGATGATGTAGTATGTAACAAGGGGGCCGGCCGGAGTGGCCGAGCGGTTCTAGGGGCTACAGTCTGGAACCGCGCGACCGCTGCGATCGCAGGTTCGAATCCTGCCTCGGGCATGGATGTGTGTGATGTCCCTAGGTTAGTTAGGTTTAAGTAGTTCTAAGTCCTAGGGGACTGATGACCTCAGAAGTTAAATCCCATAGTGCTCAGAGCTATTTGAACCATTTTTGTAACAAGGGAAAGAAAATTCCTGTAAACATTGATCGTAAACCTCATATTTTGGGTATTAGGCCTACGGTTTACTGTTACTGCTGTCAGTTATCAACATGCTTCTGCGCTGCTCTTCACGACACATGCTCATTGTGACAGCAATCCATTCCAGTGTAATCTTCCACTCTATGTCGCACGGAAGCACGCATTCATTGGAACATCGCTGGCTGTTGCCGGATTGAGTCGCAGGCAAAGTTAAGGTCAGGAGAACGGGCAAGTCAAGGTACGCGCGCTCCACGACCAATTCATCTCTCCTGAAAGATAGTATTAGGTGTCACCTCTTCCAAAGCTGATAATGGGCTGATGTCCCAACGTGCATGTACAACATTTGCTGTAAGTTCATGTAATGGCACATTCTACAGTGACACAGGTAACAGCTTCCTAAGGAAGTGACGATATCTAGCATCGTTCAGTGTGTTGTGTAGAAGGTCCCCGTGGACGCCTGCCCACATATCGATACTAAATGTGTACTGGTATCGCCTCTCTTCAAGTGCATCGGACCATAAGTGCGTATTGTGGTAATTTACGATACCGTCTCTCCTGAAGCCCACCTCACCAGTTAACAACGCCGTCGTCTTTACCGCGTATCATGAGCACGGGTTGCAGAAACCACTGGCAAAACTGAAATCTATCTGGATGATAGTGCTTGATACCAATGGAAATAGATTGTGCTACGTAAACGTCTAGGACGTATGCTGTTTCCTCATTTATCTCTATCCAAAATGCTCAGTGTGTAAGCTGTGCTCCACGTGCACACGTGGACCATAACTCAAGATATAAATGTTTATACACACATCAAAAAAAGTATTGAATCATCCAAGTTCCCAGAACTTCTGAAGATAGACCTGTAATGTGGATATTGTATCACAGACACAGTCCCTTTGACTATTCAGGGATGTCACTAAACCCGCCCAAAGATGCAAACAACCATGCATGAGCAGCGCTTATTAGACGAAAGGGGTCCGACAGTCGATCCGTTCCAGTCATTCCATTAGGAAGAAGGTACACAGCTCGTGTTGTCTGTGGTTAAACCATGCCTAGACGGTCAGTAACGCGGTTCGATCGCGTCCGCGTTGTTATTTTATGCCAGGAAGGACTCTCAACAAGGAAAGTGCCAGGCGTCTCGGAGTAAACCAAATCTATGTTGTTCGGACATGGAGGAGATACAGAGAGACAAGAACTGTCAATGACATGCCTCGCTCAGACCGCCCAAGGTCTACTACTGCAGTGGACCATTGCTACCTACGGATTATGGCTCGGAGGAACCCTGACAGCAACGCCACCATGTTGAATAATGCTTTTCGTGCAGCCACAGGACGTCGTGTTACGACTCAAACTGTGCGCAATAGGCTGCATGATGCGCAACTTCACTCCCGACTTCAATGGCGAGGTCCATCTTTGCGACCACGACACCATGCAGCGCGGTACACATGGGCCCAACAACAAGCCGAATGGACTGCAAGGATTGGCATCACGATGAGCTTCGCATACGCCTTCAACCAGACACGCTGTCCAGCGAGAGCAGCAAGGTGGAGGTTCCCTGCTATTTTGGGTTGGCATTATGTGGGCCCGAAGTACGCTCTTGGCGGAAGGCGCCGTAACGGCTGTACCACTCGTCAATGCCATTCTCGGACTGATAGTGCAACAGTGTTGGCAGGATATGGGGGCATTACTCTTCATGGACGACAATTCGCACCCCCGGAGTGCACACGGTCTGAATGACTTCCTTCAGGATAACGACATCGCTCGGCTGGAGTGGCCAACATGTTCTCCAGACACGAACCTTGTCGAACATGCCTGGGGTAGTTTTGAAAGGGCCGTTTATGGACGACGTGACCCATCAACTACTCTGAGTGATCTACGCCGAATCGCCGTTGAGACGCTGGACAATCTGGACCAACAGTGCCTTGATGAACTTGTGGATAGTATGCCAGGAAGAATACAGGCATGCACTAATGCAAGAGAACGTGCTACTGGGCGCTAGAGGTACCGGTGTGTACAGCAATCTGGAACACCAACTCTAAAGGTCTCGCTGTATGGTGGTACAACGTGCAATGTGTGGTTTTCACGAGCAGTAAAAAGGGCGGAAATGATGTTTATGTTGATCTCTATTCCAGTTTTTTTGTACAGGTTCCGAAACTCTCGGAACCGAGGTGATGCAAAACATTTTTTTATGCGTGTAGTAACTTTTTTTCTTCTTTTGATGCATACGACACCCTCTGTAAATATTGGAACCTTTTTTCCGGGCACCCTAAATACAGGGTGTGTCACTAACTATTGCCACGAAGAATAACTCCGAAAGTATAATAGGAGCTGGAAAGTTTGTGGGACAAAAGTTGCATGGGATGAAGTGAGCCATAATATGAGGTACGTTTTTGTTGCTATGTTGGGTCGCGTTAGAGACGTGAAGGTCAACTTCGTTGTTTTAAGGGGGATGCTATTGTTTGGTACTTATTTTCTGATAGCAGCTATCGAGGCGAATCCAATGATGTATAACAGTAAGGTCATGAAGGTCAACGAATGTCACAAAGGTGGCATGAACGTCCACTTACAGGAGATGTTCGAAGTGATGACCACTGGTATCAATGCAGTGCTGCAATTTTCTTATCATGGACTGAGTGGTATTCCGTATCACATCGGAACTTATCGAAGCAATCGAAGGAAATGGTCTGACAATTCTCTCTCGCATATCTTCAGGTGTAGTTGGATCATTTCTATAAACAATGTCTTTTACGAATCCCCACAAGAGAAAATCCAAAGGCGTCAAGCCTGGCGAACGAGCCGGCAACAACACATCTCCTCCATGTCCAATCCAACGATTTGGGAACTGTCTCTGGAACTCATTTCTAACCATCAGGGGAAAATGTGCGGGACACCCATCTTGTTCATATGACATTCTGTTTCTTGTTCCTAAAGGTATTTCTGCCAACGAAAGACCTAATATTTCTTGTAGGAATGCGGTGTACTTCCTACCATTAAGATATTCTTTGATGAAATACTGGCCTATAATACTGTCCTCCCACATCATACATTCACCGACCACAGTTTTTGGTGTCCTACTTTCCGCAGCCAACAAGGATTTTCAGTTGCCCAATAACGCATGTTATGCAAATTGACATTCATGGTTAATGAATGTAGCCTCATCAGAAAATAAAATCAAATTAATAAATGTGTCATCCCTCTGAATCTGAAGTTGGGCCTGAGAGAGGACAAGTTACTCTCTCACCTATTTTTCATAAAGATTTTGTTACACCGTTACACAACTTGAGCGAGACTATAGAAAGTTAATGACCTTAGTAGGTGTTGATGGAGCCTGGCAGGGTGCTAAAAGCATGAGGTTTTTTTTTATAGTTCTTAGTTTGTAGAAACGGCAAGTTGGAAGTCGAAACAGGCCTCCAGCAAGGCAACGCCGCTATACCTACATTGGCGCCAGCCAAAGGCTGAGCTGGGGGCGATGGACTGAAGGGACGCATCTACACAGTGAAGTTGTAAACTGGCCACTGTGTTTAGCGCCACGCCTAATAAAAAATTCACAAGTTTTCGTGTTCGCCGATACTGCAAATAGGCCTGTGACCTACTTCCATCGGCCGCCTCTGTTGAATAAGGAACTCCAGCATCTGAGACACGTTTAGAGATAGAATATTTATTGTACCTCATAGCTAGGACTAACATGCTCCAAGACACAGGCAATTTAGATAAAGAAATAATTCAAAAACCAAGATCGTTTAAATACTGTTTACTGGATAACCGGTTTCAACACACTAAAGGTGCCATCATCGGATCCGAATGCAGATTAACATTCAGATCCGATGATGGCACCTTTATTGTGTTGAAACCGGTTATCAAATAAACAGTATTTAAACGATCTTGGTTTTTGAATTATTTCTGCAACAGAGTGATCGCCCCACTATACACTGTGTGTTCACTGCAATTTAGATAAAGATCTTTAACATTGTAGCTGTGGACTTCCTGCCATGGGAAGCGACGTCACTTCGATGAAAAACACCTTCTCCCACTTTGAAAAGTTAAAAAAACCAGTGATTGGTGGTTTCTTTTTTCCAGAGACGCTGGTTTCTTAACTCTTGTGCTGGTTAGACATGTGTTTGTACTGTCGTGTAGAAGGGGAGGTTTAGCGCCTCTAAACCCTGTGATTGGCTCAAGATGGGGTGAAGGCAGTGTCGTTCGTGCACTTTGCGGAAAAACGAAATTGTTTTTCTGTGAGAGGAGCGAGGCACTCGGGCTCTGGACTTCAGTCTGGTAGCAACTTCTGGTCGCAGCTCTGTCATGTGTGGTTGGTACTTGGGACCTTTCCTAAGACTGACTTCACTTGTGAGTAGTTAGACTGGGGAGCCTGTGGTGAAGTTCTTACTGTGCCGACAGTGTGACTTCAAAGTTTGCCGAGAGCACACTTATTTGTTTTTGGTTTACCTGTCTTGACGTTTGGCATCCTTGTGCACTCTGTCGTATGAGTGTGCCAAATTGGTCCTTGGTACGACCGGCGAATGGGTGTATCACAGACTGAAATCTACTATGATTTCAGGGCTCTGGTAGAGAATAAATTGCGATCCGTCTGCCTGATCGCTAGATCGTGGGATTTTTGTATTTCTTTCATGGCCGCGATCGATTCACAGGTGCCACCTTACACCTCGCCTGCGCCACACACATCTCGCCAGCTGCGAGTTACATCACAGCACCAAGTAAACAGGGTAAGTACTGCTGCTCTGGCCTTGTCAGGGCGTACAAACCCCAATAGCCACTTGCTCTCAGCCGCACCAATATAAAGTTCTGTAGATCTGAAGAGTCAAAGTCTGCTCAGCATCAGATTAATTCAGATTGTGTTAGCCACATTTTTACGGACAGTGAACTTGACTCTCTTCTGCCACCCAAGATACTTGTCCATTGTGGTCTTAAACCACCTGTTAGTTGTTTACAGTATTCTATCATAAAGTGTTTAGAAGAGATCATGTCAGTCTTTGTTTTCGGAAAATAAATGTTGTCAGTAAACTAGATTTTGCATACGTTCTCAATCATTTTTATATAGCCTCCAAAAGCGGATTAACTTTCATTGTGGCGTCCCATGCCAGGATAACTTTCAAGCCAACTGGCAGAATTCAATGCTACGCATACAATCCGTACCAGTTAATTCTTGGTGGAGACTGATACGATAAGAATGATATTTATGGCGATGCAGATCACGAACAACACTACACCGGCTCACGCCAGATTCCCTTGTGATTTCACGTGAACTAATACAAGGACCTCGAACCACAGTGGCAAGAGTACCAGTTTCCATTTCCTCGTTAGTAACTTTCCTTTGACGGATATGTTTACGATGCGTTAATGATCCAGTTGTTCTCAATTTATCATACACTTATTTCAATGTACAACGTGTAGGGTGAGTTCTTTGAGGATATCTTTAAGCGTATAAGTCTCTAGCTCTCACTGAATTTCATTGTCATTCTCCATAAATGAGAAGCATATCGACTTGTTCTTCAAAGGAATACATCACTCACATTCGCTTGATGCGCTGATACTAGTGTTACCGTTCCTATTAGTGTTGTATTGCGAAACTATCGAATGGTGTTAACATGTAAATTGCATGTTGGATGGATACGCCGTATTCGGCGAATATTTACTATTTGCTCGACATATGAGAGAGAATCATCAGAGCTTGTGCTTCGATAAGTGCTGAAGTGATAAGGAATACTGCTCAATCCATGATAAGAAGATTGCAGCACTGCACTGATACCAATGGTCATCACCTCGAACATCTTCTGTAAATGAACGTTCGTGTCAACTTTTTGATCTTCGCTGACCTTCAAAAACCTTACTGTTACACATCATTAGATTTGTCTCGATAGCTGCTATCAGAAAATAAGTGCCAAACTCTAGCATCCCATTTCAAGAAACAATCTTGACCTTCGTATCTCTGACGCGACCCCCACCTATCAACAAAAAACTAACGTCATATTATGGCCCCTGTTGTCCCATGCAACATTTGTCCCACAAAATTTTCAGCTACTATCATACTTCCGGACTTATTTTTGGTGGCAACAGTTCGTGACTCACCCTGTATAGCAGCACTCTCCATCCATGAGTCTGTTCTACACTTCCTGGAAGTTGATGTTAGTTATAAAGGTGCTTCTTGTACTAAGTGTTTTACTCTATTAACGTCCCTACTTTCAGATTTGAAGTTGATTGTCATTGCGATGTGACTATAATATGGTAAGAGAATTCTGGAATTTCATACTCAGGGATGGGAAAAGAGGGTAATATCTAAAATAGAGTTAACAGGTAGTCAGACCATAGCACATTCACGAGTGGAATGAAGACATATAAATGAATTTGTGTTCAAATGTATATTTTATGTGCCTACTATTAAATAGTCGTAATTATTTCTTGTTTAATAGTGTAGTGAAGATAATATGGCATGATTTGTACAGCTGGAGTACGAAAAATGAAATTGTTGTTAATGAGAATGGGAGTAATGTAATATGAATAAGTCAGATTGAAATGAGAGTATGTGCGTGACAGGACCTCAGTCTTATTGTGCGTTATAATGGCCTGAGGGAATTCCATGCGAGTCGGTTTCCTCTTTATTGAAGTTTGAACGACCCGCACAGAACTAGGCTAGACATTGGCCACAAGAGCTTCGCGTTCCTCAAGAACTAAGGAACGTTTACAGCGTCCCTACAATAGACGCTGAACAACGAAGCCGACATAGTGCAAGTACTCGTAATCGATGGTAAAGAATATAACTGGTAAGACGTGGGTGGAGAGTGTTGCAGAAAATAGTTGCCTATAGTGAGAGTTGTATTACTGATATCTTACTTCATTGGCATCTTAATCCAATTAAGCTTAGTTTGTAGCCGACTGTATTGTATGTTTGGAGCTATAGAAGTTGAGCCATAGAATAAACCGTCGATGAAAGCATGCTCTTGCCTTCAACAGCACTTATCTCCTAGGTAATACCAGTTAAGGTTACTCCTAGGCAGAGTCTGGCGGTAACCCTGTATAACGGGCAAGTGTTAATGATTTTGAGAAACTGACTCATTCCGTCGATTTACAGAGATCAAAACAAAGTGACAGATGTATGAGGAGGCACGTCAGAACGAGTACATGGAGCCACAGACCACCAAACCTCCCGTACAAGTTCATACCCGCGCCCCATGCTCGGAAATCACCATCCCCGAAAGCGAAGAAAACATACACGACTTGTTGAAAAGTCAAGGTAACGATTACTATTCTCTTCAATATCAACATTGTTAAGGCAAACTGAAAATCCGGGGAAAATAGTTTGCCAAACATCCATATCCGTACATAATATACATATCGTACGCGCGTATTTATGTTCCACATCTCCTCCTCAAACCTGGAACGATTTCAACCAACCTGGTACACATTTCACTTAGGGTCTACAGAGAATATGTGAGAGATGGAGAGAGAGAGAGATGGACAGGAGGAGGAGGAAAGAGAGTTGAGAGGGGGGGGGGGGGGGCGTGGAGGAGGTGGAGGAGGTGGAGGAAATGGTCAAAGAGTGGGAGTAAAGGAGGAGACAGACAGAGAGACGGAGAAGGAAGAGATGATCTACGCGGAAACTGGAATCTACGTATACATATCTGGGTACAGCTGGGAACACAGCTAGTGTTATATAGTATAGTTTTGTACACATTGCATGACCGTCTAAGAAACCAGTGGACTGTATTGTGAAAGAAGGGGTGGATTTAGGATCAGGATAACGCTACCGCTCGAACCGATTTGTCAGTGAAGCAACGTTTACCTATTAAATATGTCACAGTACACAAAAATTCACCATGCGCATCAGATTCGGCATCGTGCGAACTTTTTCCCTTCAAGAAAATCTAAATTCCACTAGAAGCGAATTATTTTGCAACAGTGGAAGAGGTAAGAGGAAGAGCGTCAATGACACTCGAAGGAAACGGCGCACATACATGCTTTGGGCAATGAAACGAACGAATCTGTGGACTCATATGTGTGCTAGGTGAAGGTGGCCGTAACAGATTTAACGTGTTCGCTGTTTACAGAAATTTTGAGCGTCAGTCTCATTTGTTTGTGTCACGTAGTGTGTGTTGTTGGTTTCGAAACGGCGCTAATCCTCCAGTAATAACAGCAATATACAGAGTTCATCAGCTAAAACCTTCCTACCTTTCTATTTAGGGAACTGTCCAAGAACGAGGTTTCGGTAAATGAGAATATACAGAGGGGTACATAATTTTAATGTACAGTTAATGCTCTTGACTCCAGTACCATGCGATTTAACGCCGATCGTAAGCTATTGAAAAACCGGTTGAAGCCGTATATCATTTCTAAGTGTTTGAGTTGAAAACTTTAGATGGGCAAAAATTGAGTAGCACTGAAGCCAGAATCGGCTATAGCTCTATAGAGACGACCAAGTGGGTATTTCGTTCACGGTTCCGGCATTATATGAAGGTTGTCACAGCTTACGCTGTTGCAGTTTTTTTGACTTTTAAGCCCGCATCTCGTGGTCGTGCGGTAGCGTTCTCGCTTCCCACGCCCGGGTTCCCGGGTTCGATTCCCGGCGGGGTCAGGGATTTTCTCTGCCTCGTGATGGCTGGGTGTTGTGTGCTGTCCTTAGGTTAGTTAGGTTTAAGTAGTTCTAAGTTCTAGGGGACTTGTGACCACAGCAGTTGAGTCCCATAGTGCTCAGAGCCATTTGAACCATTTTTTGACTTTTAAAAGTATTTTTTATTTTTATTAAGGCGTTTTTTTCTATAACTGAAGGTGCTTAATACTGACACGAGGCAGCTTTTGTCTCTGGCCGTTAAGGGAGGTACGAATAATATCAAAATACCAAAGAGGATATGTATATGATGATGACATTCAACTTCGCATCTAATGAAAATTTTTGTAGGGAAAGAAGTACCATGGAAAAGCTATAATATTCGTTTGAACTTTATTCGTGGATCGTTTCCTCAAGACTATATTTCTGGAACGACTTCATTTCACGTTATACAGTACTGATAATGTAAATTAAGTTTCCGACATTGATCTCCAAATCGCTTAAAATGGATTATAATGCTGAGATCTCAGTCGAGGCATCCACCACCATATGGAGTGTCCTTTTAACCCTTTGAGTTCCAAAAATGTAAAAATAACACAATTTTAACCTCTTTCAGGAAAGTAACCTTTATTGTCATGAAACCAGTGAATAAAGAAGAAACTGATAGAAAGTAAAAACTCATTTCTTAAGGAGGTACTTTTACTTTGGAATATAATTTTAAAATTTTTCACAAAATTAACTTTTATAATCATAGGAAGCACGAATACAAGCATAAATTAACAAAACGTGAGAAGTCAATTGTTATAAGGTGGGTGGTGGTTTCACGTTGGATCCACTACGACATACAGTTTACAGTCCCCATCATTTCATGCAACGTATTTGAAAGCAAATTCTCACATTTCATAGGTACTGTCTCCCATCTCGAAATCTTCATGAATTCACAAAACAAATTCATGAAAACAAAATTATGGTTCCAAATAAAAAGCAACAGTTGGCCTAAAATTGAATGAACTTTGTGTCAAAAGTATATACTGCCCCAGTGGTTTCATTTCGAAACCACTTATAAAAGCAGTAGTACAAACTACAAACTCAAATATAAGTTACAATTACTTTAGATATACTTAATTTCACTGGTAATGATTTCCTCTAGATTGCAAGGGAAAAAAAAAATGCCCATGCCACAATTTTCTCCATTGACGTAGCACAAACTCCGCCCCGACTGTTCCTTTGAACGCTGTGATTGCTGCAGTGCACTACATTCGTAGAAGTACCTCTGTGTACCACTAGATGCCTCCATCTTGCACCAGCATCGGTGGTTTCATGCTAAACGAACTGGTACTTCAAAGCAAACTTAATGAAACGGTGGTTTGAAGCAGGAATCATTCATTAAGAGTGCAGAGTAGGAATCATACAGTACGACTCTGAAAGTCAACTCCAAAGGAGTCAAATCATCACGGTGCCGTCGAACATTTTAGTTCGCGGAAGATTTATCACCCTTGCTTAGATAAATTGTGTGCTACTATTTTGTTGCATCGGTACGAGGAAATATTCCGTTAATATGAGAAGGCGGCTTGTATACAGGCGCGCGGCGCCGGAGGCTCTCAGACAAGTTCTAGTTGGGCGGTCATCAGCGGACGCGTTCGCACGATAAATAAAATGCAAAGTAAACAACCGACGGCGCGGAGCGTTACAGGAATTCCCTCTCCGGCGCACGTGACAGCAGCTTAGTGTGTAGGAATAAACGTCTCAGGCGGACAGGGACGCGTTTTACGGGCCCTTACTGTTTCCTACGGCACTCGCGGCAAAGTCACAGCTCTGCCGGGCTCGCCAAATGGCTGGTATTTATCCATCGAGAATATATGGCCGTGTGCGGTCGCCGCTCCGCCATACACACGTAGGTAACGCGCCTGAGCTCGCAGACTAATTGCGAGTCGTATACACGTCTCGCCGCGACGGCCCTAATCTCGGGCCTACACTCGCGCCGTCTCGTTGGCAGACCATTTCATCTGTATTCAGTCGCTGCGCTGGCGACGTTGCCAGGAACGATTAGCAGTGCCCTGGAGACGGAAGCAAAACTTTCCCAATTTGTATCATAATAGAGCAAGCAACTTTATTTATTGGACAAAAGAGAAACCTTAAACAATTCTATATGTACCAGGGGCGTTCAGTAAGTAATGCAACACATTTTCTTCTGGAAGCAGGTTGGTCTTATTCAGGATTCCGATTTAAAATATTATTCCTCGAATTGGCTACAAAATCCCATTTCTCAATATAATCTCCTTTCAATGTGACGGCCTTACCTCACCTTACTGCCAAGGCTTGTAATCCCACATGCTACCATTCTACGAGTCAACGTCGGAACAGTTGTCTTGCTGCATCAGTAAGCTTCTAACATTGTGAAGTACCTCGAAGAAAACGATTTATTGACTTATGGTCAGCACGGATTCAGAAAATATCGTTCTTGTGAAACACAACTAGCTCTTTATATTCATGAAGTAATGCTATCGACAGGCGATGTCAAATTGATTCCATATTTTTAGATTTCCAGATGGCTTTCAACACCGTTCCTCACAAGCGTCTTCTAATCAAACTACGTGCGTACGGAGTATCGCCTCAATTGTGCGACTGGATTCGTGATTTCCTGTCAGAAAGGTCCCAGTTCGTAGTAATAGACGGAAAGTCATCGAGTAAAACACCAGTAACATCCGGCGTTCCCCAGGAAAGTGTTATAGGACCTCTATTGTTCCTGATCTATATTAACGGCATAGGAGACAATCTGAGTAGCCGTCTTAGATTATTTGCAGATGATGCTGTCATTCACCATCTTGTAAAGTCATCAGATGATCAAAACGACTATCAAAATGTTTCAGATAAGACATCTGTATGGTGCGAAAAGTGGCAATTGACCCTGAATAAAGAAAAGTCTGAAGTTATTCACATGAGTACTAAAATAAATCAGCTAAATTTCAATTAAGCGATAAGTCACACAAATCTGAGGGCTGTAAATTCAACTAAATACTTATGGATTACAATTACAAATAACTTAAATTGGAACGATCACATAGATAATATTGTGGGTAGAGCAAACCAAAGACTGCGATTCATTGTCAGAACACTTAGAAGGAGCAACAGGTCTACCAAACAGACTGCTTACACTACGCTTGTCCGCCCTATTCTGGAGTATTGCTGTGCAGTGTGGGATCCGCATCAGGTGGGACTGGCGTATGACATCGAAAAAGTACAAAGAAGGGCAGCTCGTTTTGTATTATCGCGAAATAGGGGAGATAGTGTCACAGATATGATACGTGAATTGGAGTGACAATCATTAAAACAAAGGCGTTTTTCGTTCCGACGGGATCATCTCATACAATTTCAATCACCAGTTTTCTCCTCCGATTGCGAAAACATTCTGTCGGCACCACCTACATAGAGAGAAATGATCATCACGATAAAATAAGAGAAATCAGGGTTCGCACGGAAAAATATAAGTGCTCGTTTTTCCCGCGTGCCGTTCGAGAGTGGAATGGTAGAGAGACAGCATGAAGGTAGTTCATTGAACCCTCTGCCAGGCACTTTGTTGTGAATAGCAGAGTAATCACGTAGATGTAAACATTGACGTACTGCTTCCCACGGAGAGCATCGTTCATTGGGCCAAACAGATGGAAGCCGCAAGGTGCGAGCTCCAAGCTGTAACGTGGATGAGAAACAACAATCCTATGAAGTTTTTGAGTTCTTCTCGGATGCCCAGGCTTGTGTGAGGCCTTTTATTGTCGGGGAGATGGAAAAGATGGTTGGCATTTTTGTGGCGATGAACACGCTGAAGTGTTTCAATCAATTTTCGAGAGCAGCACAATACTATTGCGAGGTGATCTTTGCACCATGATCGAGGACATCAAACAGAATAATCCCTTAGAGTCCCGGAAGGCCGTCGGTATGACTTTACTTGTTGAGGGTGCCGCTTTGATCTTTTTATTCTGAGATGGTGTGGTGCCACTATTTGGGCTACCGTTTTGTTTCCGCTTCGAAGTGATGAACCCCTGTTTCAGCGCTTGTGGCAATGTTGTGCAAACAATTATCACTACTAGACTCGTAAAGCGCAAGCAATTGCCAACAGACGGTCTTCGTTGCTCTTTATGGTCCTCCGTTAAGCGGCGAGGAATCCAGCTGGCACACACTTTTGAGTACCCCAACTGGTGGACAAGTGTGTCAGCACTACCAACAGAAACGACCAGTCGAGCAGCGAGGTGTTTGATTGTGATCCGTCGATCACATCGAATGAGTGTGTCCGCACGTTCCAACACTGCAGGAGTCAGAGCTGTTAGCGGCCGGCCGGCGCGCTGGATATCGGACAGATTTACGTGACTTCGTTGCGATGACGACAGACACCTCGCCTAACGACTCATCTTGCTTTTGTTCACTTCCAGGAATCCGTAGACATTCGGCAAGCACCAATGAATACCTGCAATACTCTGCTTTTCCTCCACAAGAAACTGAATGACAGCTCCCTGCATGGAACGCAGACTTGGAGGCTATCTTAGCACCGCTACCTGTTGGAACTTCATGAAACTGTAGAGGGTGAAGCGGGAATATTCCACGATGTCCCACAACAAATTCTGCATTTTTAACCGAAAATGACTGAGAAGAAATGTGTTACATTACGTATCGAACGTCCCTCGTACAAGCACCATTCGGAAACAATAAACGTTTGCGCTTATATTTCTCAAACGGTGTACTTTATGCTGTGGTTTCTGAGGGCTACGCATTAGCACGTACTGATAGCAAGGATTTGTTAACTGTAAAGTTTCCAGTGTAGATTAAGTTTCTTACTAACAAGGAATGACATTTTGACATTTAAATTATATTGTATATCAGGAATTTGCTGTATTTCGAATGGTGCAGTAGGTAATGTCTCAGCAGGTGGATGGTACCGTCCCATATCGCAGGCAATAAGATTTTGCTATTTTATAATCACAAATGTCAGCCTGCCCTTGTTGAGTGCGTGGAAGGAAAAACGGACAATTACCAGGCGCCGCTACTCAGCACTTCCAAGGTAGTGTCTAGGGATGTTTGAATCCTTAAGTGGGCGTGCAGCAGGAGGAAAGACTATGTCAATGTACCCTAAATTCCGCTGCCTTCATTGGCATTACACGAGGAAGAAAACGAAAATAGGAAACGAAGTCTGACGATTCTGTTATTGTTAATTTCCTTTAATGAATTTCGTAGTATATAAACATTCCGACTTTGCAAGTTGCTTATAACGTACATGCCGAGACCCTTTATACACTTTAAAACAGGGCTCGACACATGCACATGATTTAAATTTATTACTTACTCGTATCATTTGAGAACCGATAGAGGGCCTGGAATCCAGGTGAATAGGGATGGAACCACTCTCTTATCGCCCGAATCATCCTGGAGACAGCCTTAACAGCCGTAGACAATATCTTTATTCATTCTTCATTACTAGATGGACATTCTGTTAGCAAAAGGGTGAATGGCCTTTTAGAACATGATGCAAAAATTTTAACACTAAAAGGCTTTTGTACTCAAACAAATGTCACATATAATTGCAAACTATGTAGCAAAGGTAATCCAAAGGCAACAGACAGTTTCTTAAACCTCGTCAAGGTACAAGAGTGGCAGGATGTTTATTGTGGCGATAACATAAATGACAAATATAATGCTTTCCTTAACATATTTCTTATGCTCTTTGAAAGTTACTTTCCATTAGAACGTTCTAAATGGGGTACTAGCAGTAAAAGTCAGCGTGGGTGGCTACCTAGGGTGATAAGAATAACATGTAGAACAAAGCGGGAACTATATCAAAACGTAAGAAGTAGTCACAATCAAGCTACAGTAGCCCATTACAAACGGTACTGTAAGGTGTTTAAAAATGTTATTAGGAAGGAAAAGAGTTTGTGGTACGCAAATAGAATAGCTAATTAACAGGATAAAATTGAAACCATATGGTCAGTCGGGAAGGAAGTATCTGGCCAGCAGCACAAGGTTGATATGAAATCAGTTACTAGTAAAAATATTTCTGTTACTGATAAATCAGATATATGTACAGTATTCAATAATTATTTTCTGAGACATGCTGGCGAATTAAATAAAAATTTAGTTTCTACAGGGACTCATATAACACTCTTGGGAAGTGCCTTCCCGAGATTGATGTCTGAAATACTCCTCTGTGATACAGACAAGGGGGAGATTGAGTCAATAAGTAAATCGCTGAAGACGAAGGACTCTCATGGATATGATGGAGAGCCTATCAGAATATTAAAGTACTGTGCTTCACACGTTGGCCCTGTATTTAGCAATATTTGTAATTTTTCCTTTAGGAATGGTCAATTTCGTGAATGCTTAAAGTGCTCAGTAGTAAAGTAGCCTTACAAAAAGGGAGAAAGGGACAACGTAGAGAATTTTAGATCTAATTCTATGCCATCAGTGTTTGCTAAAGTTATTGAAAAGGCTTTGTATGTAAGGACAATTGATCTTTTTCTATTATAAAATTTGCTATGAAATGAACAGATCGGCTTTATAAGCCGTTTAATAATTGAAAACGCTATATTCTCTTTTCTCTGTGAGATACTGGATGGGTTAAACAAAAAATTTCGAACGATAGGCCTTTTTTTAATTATCTAAGGCGTTTGATTGTGTTGATCACAAAATATTTCTCCAGAAGTGGGACCATTATGGAATACGGGGAGCAACTTCCAATTGGTTCACCTCTTACTTTAGTGCAGTCAAATGGGGGGGGGGTGCCTCACGGATCAGTGTTATGGCTCCTCCTCTTCCTTATTTATAAATGATATGCCCTCTAGTGTTAGAGGTAACTTTAAAATATTTCTTTTTGATGATGACACTAGATTGGTAGTAAAGGATGTTGTGTGCAACAATGGCTCGGTTTCAAATAGTGCAATTCATGACATACGTTCAATTCATAAAGAAAGATGACTGAAGAGAATCGTTTAACGCGACAGAAGTGCGACCCTTCCGCAAATTGCTGCAGTTTTCAATGCTGAGCCATCAACAAGTGTCAGTATACGAACCATTCAACGGAACATCATTGATATGGGCTTTCGAAGGCGAAGGGCCACTCGTGTGCCCTTGATGACTGCATGACACAAAGCTTTAAGCCACATCTGGACCCGTCAACCCCGACATTGGGCTGTTTATGACTAGGAACGTGTTGCATGGTCGGACGAGTCTCGTTTCAAGTTGTATTGAGCGGATGGACGTGTACGGGAATGGAGACAACCTCATGAATCCATAGACTCTGCACCTCATGAATCCGTGGACCCTCCATCTCACCAGGGGGATGTCCAAGCTGGTGGAGGCTCTGTGATGGTGTGAGGCGTGTGCAGTTGGAGTGATGTGGGACCTCTGATACGTCTAGATACGACTGCGACAGGTGACACGTACGTAAGCATCCTGTATGATCACATCCATCCATTCATGTCCGTTGTGCATTTCAACGGACTTAGGCAATTCCAGCAGGACAATGCAACAACCCACACGTCCTGAATTGCTACAGAGTGGCTCCAGGTACACTCACCTCAGTTTAAACCCTTTCGCTGGCCACCAGACTTCTCAGAAATGAACAATATTGGGTATGTCTGCGATGCCTTGTAACGTGTGTTTGGAAGAGATCTCCACCCCCTCGTACTCTTACGGATTCATGGTGTTAGTTCCCTATAGAACTACTTCAGACATTAATCGAGTTCATACCAGTTCGTGTTGCGGCACTTTTGAGTGCTCGCGGGGGCTCTACACGACGTTAGGCAGGTGTATCAGTTTCTTTGGCTCTTCAGTATATGTAGACCTACATTAGGTCGGCGATTAAGGTAACAAGTGTCACTGACAATTTTGGGACTACAGATCATACCTGGTAACGATACCACATTGCATAGCAATTCTGTAGAAGACAGACAAGCTTATTGTTGGAAGTCTCTTTAGAAGATTTTTTGCATCTTCTAAATGTTCTGCCATTAAAAGCAGTGTTTGTTTCTCCTTACCCACAAAATTGTCTGTCTGCTGGATACAGTTTAAATTTTTCGTAAATGTAATCCCTACGTACTATTTTGAATTGGCAAACCTTTCAACAGGTATGACTCAAGTGGCAGACTCTGCAAGAGAGGCGCTCTGCATCGCGGTGTAGATTGCTCGCCAGGTTTCGAGAGGGTGCGTTTCTGGATGAGGTATCGAATATATTGCTTCCCCCTATTTATACCTCCCGAGGAGATCACGAATGTAAAATTAGAGAGATTAGAGCGCGCACGGAGGCTTTCAGACAGTCGTTCTTCCCGCGAACCATACGCGACTGGAACAGGAAAGGGAGGTAATGACAGTGGCACGTAAAGTGCCCTCCGCCACACACCTTTGGGTGGCTTGCGGAGTATAAATGTAGATGTAGATGTAGACTGTTTCTGAAATTTAAGGATTTTTTTTTTTTTTTTTTTTTTTTTTTTTTTTTTTTTTTTTTAGTGTTCATCTGGAGGATTTCATACTTTTTTTTGTTTAAAGCCAATTGTGACTTATACAACCATTGAGATATCTTCTGTACCTTATTTTTCAAATCTCTTTTGTTCTTGTGATGACTTTACTAGACGGTAAACGACAGAATCATCGGCAAACAAGGGCTGCTAACGTCGTCTCCTAGTCTGTCCTAGTCTGTTACATAATTTAATGACAGCGGTGGAAGTATTAAACTTCTTTGGGGAAAACCAGATATCACTTCTGTTCCAGTGGATGACCTCTCATCAATTACTACTAACTGTGACCTGTCCGACAGGAAATCACGAATCCAGTCGCACAACTGAAGTGGCGCCTTATGTGCTGCATATAAGGAACAGCATCAAAACCCTGGCTATCTAGAAATACGGAATCAACCTGTAATTCCTTTTAGACAGTGCTTATTACACTCTGCGAATAAAGAGTTAGTGGTGTTACGGAAGAGCAATATTTTCTGAATCTGTGTTGGTTGTGTGCCAATACACTGAATGACGTTGGAGTAATGTCGTGCGATTTCTAGGTGAGTCACCATCAACATGCACTAGCTGCACCGAGAACTCGTCATGTAATACGGCAGACACATGGGACATGTTCCACATTAGGGAGTATTTATATTCTATAGCGGATATTTTGCAACCAATTCTTCGCCGGTTATTCTCGACATAAGTGTGTTCTTCAAGCTGATTGGCTGATAATGTGTGTCGCAATGTATATTCAAGGGATTAGATGTTTTCTATTTTATTTTGTTACTATTTAATAACATGTATACACAGAAAGATGTAAAAAACCATAGATGGATGACAAGGGCTTTGTTGGTAGGCGTTTGCCCGAAATTACTTTTAGAAATCGTAGTTACACTGAGACCGATCGCTTCAGGTAGCAAATTTTACAGCACCAGGCAGTCAGCTATAGTATTATGAACTGTACCGAGACGACGCTTCCCTCAGAACAATAACTTTGTGTCTCAAGAAGTGAATCTGTGCATATTCTGATTCTGCTTAACGTACTGAAGTTTGAACACAACTTTACTTACACTATGTGATCAGAAGTATCCGGACACCTGGTTGAAAATGAGGTACTAATTAGTGGCGCCCTCCATTGGTAATGCCGGAATTCAGTATAGCGTTGGCCCACCCTTAGCCTCGACGACAGCTTCCACTCTCGCAGGCAGACGTTCAATCATGTGCTGGAAGGTTTCCTCGGGAATGGCAGCCCGTTCTTCACGGAGTGCTCCACTGAGGAGAGGTATCGATGTCGTTCGGTGAGCCCTGGCGCGAAGTCAGCGTTCCAAAACATTCCAAACGTGTTCTATAGGTTTCAGTTCAGGACGCTGAGCAGGCCAGTTCATTACAGGGATGTTATTGTCGTGTAACCACTCCGCCACAGGCCGTGAATTAGGAACAGGTGCTCGATCGTGGTGAAAGATGCAATCGCCATCAAGGAATTGCTTTTCAGCAGTGGGAAACAAGAAGGTGCTTATAACATCAATGTAGGCCAATGATCGTGTAATCAATGTAGGACTGTGCTGTGATAGTGCCACGCAAAAACAACAATAGGTGTAAGCCCCCTACATCTAAAAACAAGAGCACACCACAGCCTCCGAATCTTACTGTTGGCACTACATACGCTGGCAGATGACGTTCACCGGGCATTCGCCATATCCACACCCTGCCATCGGATCGCCACATTGTGTACTGTGATTCATCACTCCACACAATGTTTGTCCACTGTTCAGTAGACTAATGATTACGTTACTTACACCAAGCGAGGCATTGATCGGCATTTACCGGCGTGACGTGTGGCTTATGAGCTGCCGCTCGAGCATGAAATCCAAATTTTCTGACCTTCCACCTAACTGCCATAGAACTTGCAGTGGATCCTGTTGCAGTATGGAATTCCTGTGTGATCTGGATAGATGTCAGCCTTTTTACACATTACGACCCTCTTCAACTCTCGTCGGTCTGTGTTAGTTAACAGACGAGGTCGGCCTGTACGCTTTTGTGCTGTACGTGGCCCTTCACGTTTCCCCTTCACTGTCACATCGAAAACAGTGGACATAGGGATGTTTAGGAGTTTGGAAATCTCGCATACAGACATATGACACAAGTGACACCCAATCACCTGACCAAGTTCAAGGTCCGTGAGTCTCACGGAGCGCCCCATTCTGCTCTCTCACGAAGTCTAGTGACTACCGAGGTCGCTGATATGGAGTGCCTGGCAGTAGGTGGCAGCATGGCAGCACAATGCACCTAATATGCAGAACGTATGTTTCGGGGGTGTCCGGATACTATTGATCACATAGTGTATGTTACTACTTTCCTGGCTAGCCCTCATCGTGGAAAACAAAATTGCAAAATTTTTAACTTCAAGGAAGGATGGAAGGTGTAGAGTGTAACGTCCCTTCAACATGAAGATTATTACAGATAGAACACAACCTAGTATTAGGAAAGACATTTTCCTGAAGTTATTTAGGGAAATACAAAAAAACTAAATGAAGACGGAGTCCACCGTGTCAACTACTGCGGCACTTCACTCCGTTATCGTTTGAGTTTTCAGGTAAGGACGTTATAATCTTTAATAATGGAGTCTCTTTATTAAAATCTAAATTTGCTTGTGTCAGCTTTAACAGTCATAAAAATACCACAATTAATTGGAGAGTCTTATATTTACAGCTAACAACGGGACAACATGGTGATCGAATTCTTGTATTTTTTATTTTTACTGTACGTGGAGTTCAGAACTCAAATATCAATCATCGAAATGAATTAAATGCATATTCCAAAAATTTTCGAGAAAATCGACTTTGAAGTTTTCCGAGCGATATTAATATGATAAAGCAAGGTCATTTCTATTGAGAGATCTTGCTGCTGTAGGGTAGAATGTTCTCCAACCACGTATGTGCCACAGCTTCAATTTCCCTCTCTACCAAAATTTTAAACAAAGATGCATTTTCCACGGACATTTCCACGATGCATATAATACGTAAGGATGAAAAAGAATTCAAATTGCAATGTTTGTTTTCCAGTTTAAACAATCTGTTATAAAGGACAGTAATTAATAATTTATATGTACACTGAAAACTAGATTTTTGATTGCGTTATTTTACTAGAAAAAAGAAGACGTGACGAAGAAAATGAAACAAAAATCAACGGCTGAAACGAAACTGGAACCAGTGGTTACCAGTCTGGAGCGCCACTGATGTTTTTCCAACTTCACGCATTTTGGACTTCACGGAATTGCTACTAAACATGCAACTCTGTATAAAAATTCACATCAGTCGAGTACCGAACCTATAACTCCTATGTGGCAGGCACGCGTTCTGCCACACAGCTTGTCGAGAAAAATCAACCACGCTGTAGCATATCATAAACTGTCGGAAAAATTCAAAGTCGATTTTCATGAGAATATTAGAAAGTTGCAAGTAACTAATTTGGGGAATTAATGTTTGAGTCTTGAACTCCACGTACCATTTACAAAAATACGGTTGCCGTGTGGTCAACTTACTGAGTTCGGGAATTTTGTCTGAATCATATCCACCATCACATGCTATGTAGCGCTCTTAGTTGCGAGACAGAGAGATGAACCTGACGCTGATCTAACACGAGTGGCAGATTAACGATGTTTGGTATGATTTTCAGACGGTTTCCCGTTATCTTTTAGACAAATCCTGGATTCCTCAACAATTTATACCTAAGAAAATACGATACGTAGACACTTCAAATGCTAAAACACAGAGTACAAAGTTTACTCGATTCAAAGGCAGATGGCGCACCCTTAGGTTACCTGACGACTGTGGTGACAGTGACAGAGTTAAGATAAACTGACCACGAGAGCAGCACGACGGGATAAACGCTAGGAAAGACAGACGTCGAATTTCTAAAGACGTGATTTCAACCGGCATATACTCATACATTCTCTGTATAAATTTACCTGTTTCTGTTTTGCAGTTTTCCACTGTTCACCTACTAAACGAATGATTCATTGACAGAGAACGCGGGGGTACTGTGTGCCGGCCGCCATGTGTGTGTTTGTAATTGGACGCGATTGGTGGTGTGGCGCGTTTGCGATCGATATTGGGGCGGAGCGACACGCCCCTTTAATGGCGGCCACAGTGACGGATGGCGACCGTGACAGGCGGCGTACGATAGCTCCAGCCACCGCCAAGTGAAATTGAGGGGCTCTGCAGTGGAAGGATTGGCCGATCAGACCGTTAATGATAGTAGACGGCCAAGCTCTGGACTGGAGCTACAAGGAGGCGGAGAAATAGCGTCGCTCCAGGCGAACTGAGGTGAGACTAGGGAGCTGGGCAGCGCGACGCTCGCGTGCCGCTATAGAGGCTTAACTGCGCCCTGTCTGAGGTAACGAATCGTTTAGCAGCAGGTCACGGCAGGCGTCTGACTGGGGCATAAGATGTGCTACTTCCACTTCCCTCTAATGGCTGCCTACAGTAAATCTCCACTTCAAAGTCGCATAACCCCGCAGGCAGTCTGGGCTGCAGCAAAGGGATAAGCGCCATGACCACAAAAGGACTCCCACTGCAAAAATGTAAAATAAAATGAATTGTTTTAATACTGTGATACGACCCCTCCCATGACCCAAAAAGACGTAAAAGTAATTATTTTATATCATCTTATTCGGTTAAATTTTTCAGGTGACGGCTGACAGGAATCAAACCAGCATTCACCTCTCAAACCTCGCTTTTATCTTTCTTTCAATTACTTCAATCCTACCTGGTACGGATCCCAAACACTCGAGCAGTGGGTCGCACCAACGTCCTATATGCGGTCTCCTTTGCATGCAAACCATTGTTTCCTAAAATTCTCCCAGCAAACCAAATTCGACCATTCCCCCTCCCCACCACAGTTCTCACAAGCTCGTTCGACCTCATATCGCTTTGCAACGTTACGCCCAAATATTTAAATAACTTACGAACATTACAGGTTTCATCTTGCTACTCATCCACATTTATATTTTTCCACATTTAGAGCTAGCTGCCATTCATCACACATACTGGAAGTTTTGTCTAAGTCGTCTTGTATCCTCTTACAGCCACTCAACTTCGACACCTTACCATAAACCTTGGCGTCGTCAGCAAACAACCGCAGATTGCTGCCCACCCTGTCTGTCAAAGCATTTATGTATATAGAGAACGACAGCGCTCCTGTCACACTTCCCTGGGGCACTCCGGACGATACCCATATCTCTGACGAACACTCGAGAATAGGTCTTTTGATAGACGCACGAATCACTAGCAACCTTCACTGGACGTCACATGCGCGTTCCATTTTGAACCGAGATCGCAACAGCCTCTACTTCCTTAGCATGTACCGAATTTCGTTATTAAGCAATGGTGGGTGTTTATCATCCTTTATCCACTAACTAGGCACATAAATCTCAGAAACACGATTTACAATCTGCTTAAACTTTGCCCATAATTCCCCTTACTAGAACTAAGTGAGGCCAATAGACGGTATAAGTGAGTTGCTAATAACTGATTATCTGCTCTATCTAGCAGAGTAACTCTCCTAGCCTTCTTAACTGGTTTATTAACTTTCGTAATCGTAGTTGCTACAATGACATCATGATCTCTGATTCCCGTTTCTGTACTGACATCATCGATAACGTCCGGACCATTTGTAGCTACAAGGTCTAACATATTTCCATTGCTTGTGGGCTGCCGAGTTAACTGCTCAAGACAGGTTTCAGAAAACGTGTTCAAAAGTATTTCGCACGACTGTCTGTCTGTACCACTCCTTCCCTTCTCTCCCCCCTACTCCTCCCCCCCCCCCTCCCCCCACCCCCGGCCCCTTGCGTCAAATTTCACAGCAGCACGCGTCCAACGCATATAACTTCTGTTGTCGGGGTGCTACAACTTTTAAAAGAATGGTTACGGAAATTTTGTCTATTTAAAATGAGTTAGATTTTGTGAACATCTTATTTCTTTGGTACCTCATTTCGTCCGTACCATGGCCCATAAAACGTCAAATATATTTTCCCAACATCGAGCTGTCTCTAAAAAAAAAAAAAAAAGTACCTGTTATTTCACAAACAGCAAAGGAAACGAGTCATTTTCAAAATTGAAGCCAATCACAAACATCCATAGAACCCCTACGTTAGAATACTGGTTCAACATTTCGCCTTCGTTTAATACTTCATATTTCAAGACAACTAACTTACGAAAATTTTATGTGTGACTCCATTAATTATTTTAAATTTTAAATTTACGTTTGGTGATATGGAGAAGTTTTATAATTGGATTAAGTACAGGTAAAGTTTGTTTGGTTGATAGATTACTTTTGCCGTCTTGCATTTGCGTAACAAAAATGTCTGTTTTTAAATATAATGTATCATTTTTAAGACTGAAATACTGGTTGGTGTATGGAAAAAAATTGACAGTGATATTAACCAAGCTTATTGAATAGTTACGCCAATTTTCCATCATACGGGACATGAAGCGCTCGGATTAAGCTACAAATTTCCCAAACACTGATTTGTATCTGTCTTTTTAGAGTGTTTATCGATCAGAATCGAGTACTACAAAACCCAGTGATTAATCATCTTCTTCAAATGTAGAATTTGATTCAAGCTCTTATGTACATGTATCTTCTCGTATCACATACTCCCAAATACGTCGTCTTATGATCTTAACAAGACGACATAAGTGTGATACAACAAAATTTGCAACTTTTTCCTAAAAATGCACCAGCCACATCAGCTAAGTTTCATACTACGAAAAATAAAAAATAATAAACGAAAAATTAGTTAATACTGTCAAAATAGAAATATTTGTAATTGACGGAGACATTTACCAGAAGACGTTGACTTAGTAATACATAACCTAAAACCACAAGAGAACCTTTTCATAAAATGATTGTAGAACATACTTTAAATTCCTGGTAACATCATACTAACGTCGCTATTATCCTACGGCGAAAGATACGAAGTGGTAAAAATACTATTCCATTCCTAGACTGCATGACTTGCTGCACAATTAAATACTTTGAAAATCGAGCGAGCACATAAAGCGCGCTCCTGCTGAATCTGAATTTGCTTCATGTGGCAGGACGGTGGCAGGACGGCGACACCTCTCGGCAGAAATGGGTAACAAAATAATTTTTGATCAAATGTTTTCTACAAGGGAGCTTCGCATCGCCGCGTTTCGCGTCTCTTACTGAATTCAGATTGGCTAGGTTTCGGATCTCCCAGAACTGACTGATCAATCCGCTCCCTGGGCTATCGTCTCGTTGATTAACCAATATCATGGGTTCTAAGACTTAACACAGAAAAAAATCGTCCTACCCTTTCTCGTCTCTCTCTTTGACGAATAAGGCGTTCCTCGTTTGGCGTCGAAATTCTATGTCGAACCTCTTGCTTATTGAAGTGAACCAATCCCTGTCATTCTTTTACCAAGTAAACATTTAGTTTTGTTGAGTAAACACGTCCAGTGACTACTGACGCTTTCAGAGGCCCATAACTGTGGGTCCCGATTCCATTTTCAAGATGTGTATTTGTGGAGTCTGATGCTTTATGGCGAAGAGCTTAGGTTTCCAATCTCCTTTTTTTTTCACAATAGTGCCTTCTGCTAAAACGCTTCTCCTCCTTCCTCTCTTCAGGGTTGTTAATTGTTTTGTGACAGGGGGCTTCTGTTCCACAGGAGATACTATCTGTGTTCATCCAGGATTCTTGGACGTCATGGCGTAGCAAATACAAAGAGCGTCAGAACCGTGGGCTGTTGACCTGAGCGTCCCTCAGGTATCCTTCAGAGAAATAGTTCAGGTGGTCTACTTTTACTTCCATTGCAGTATTTGTATTTCTGCAGAGCCTAGAATGCTTTCAACATCCTCTCATCTGCCGGCCTGTGTGGCCGTGCGGTTAAAGGCGCTTCAGTCTGGAACCGCGTGATCGCTACGGTCGCAGATTCGAATCCTGCCTCGGGCATGGATGTGTGTGATGTCCTTAGGTTAGTTAGGTTTAAGTAGTTCTAAGTTCTAGGGGACTGATAACCACAGATGTTAAGTCCCATAGTGCTCAGAGCCATTTGAACCATTTGATTTTTTCCTCTCATCTATACAATGAACATAAATCTGAATAGAGCAGCCGGCCGCTGTGGCCGAGCGATTCTAGGCGCTTCAGTCCGGAACCGCGCGCTGCTGCTACGGTTGCAGGTTCGAATCCTGCCTCGGGCATGGATGTGTCTGATGTCTTTAGGTTAATTACGTTTAAGTAGTTCTAAGTTTAGTGGAGTGATGACCTCAGATGTTAAGTCCCATAACGCTTAGAGCCATTTGAACCATTTTTTGAATAGAGAATAGTCAGTTGTCGACGATCATTAGTACTGTGGTTAAACATGTTGCTTGATGTTGATTAATTAGAGCAGATGGGTCTTATGAATTTATGTATGTTCATGACTGTTTCCGGAGAAATGGTCACATAACAATAACAAGCTGCAGCCACTTACTATACAAGTCCTTTGGTCTCCCCTTCCTCAGTTGCTGAGAAGAAAGCAAAATTATATAGTAATAATAATACGATTATCAATAGGTTCGCTGAAGGTGGAAGCGGCAGTTTCATGTGCTCCTAAAATCAACCGAACCTCGGTCTCACTGTAGCCCACGAGCGATGGAACGTTGAGTATCAGCCCATGAAACGCAGGGAAGATATCAACTTAGCTGTAACAACTGATGGAGGAAGATAAAAATAGTACTTACCAGCAGAAAGCTACATGACTATGGATGTAAACTTGACTCATAGTTTCGGTCTTGAAGTGGTCTTCTTCCACCTTCAAATTAGCTGCAAAGTGATAACGTTATAAGCTGTATGGAGTCAAAAAGACTCAATCAAAACCTAGGGATGAATCACAAAAAAGGAGCTGAATGCTTAAGTTCTATATCAAACTGAGCAGCATTTTCTGAACTGCACCGACCATATTCTCGAAAGGGTAAACGCAATTTCCTTATATGGTCAGTTTACCACTTTGTATCTACAGCACAAAATTTAATCAGCTACTATCAATCCTCTTTGTTCTCAGTTGCAAATGTGTTCACTGTGTTTACGAGCTTTCAGCTTATAGGGAATGCAATAAATATATTTCAAAATACTAATTTTTCCTGTTTCGCGTTTTCTATTTATTTCAGCAAGGAGTAGTTCTTTCGTAATAAGTTTCCTCACGTACTTATTTTAAGTCAAGTTCAATTAGATGTTACATGTGATGTGTGGTTCTTGGAAAGGGATACTGGAATTCATGCCTGAGTGGGTTCAATTAATTTCTGTAATAATATAACTCAGCAGTTGTAATTTGTGATTAGATAACCAAACTATGCAGTATTCAATAAAAGAAATAAGCGTAATCCCTAGATTTACGAATCTGGAACTGTATTAATGGTTTTGCCCCCTCTGACGACTTTTCTGGTAACAATGGCTGGTGTATTCTCCTGACAGGGTACTTATTATATTGCTGTAGTCAGCGTGTATGAAAAGTGGTTAAAGGATGGTGAAACCACGATTAGTTGACAATGTTTTGGAAGTCCACAACTCATCACATAACGCCCGCTGTGTGGAAGATGATGAGTGGCAGTTTGGAGGAATCTGACGGAAAAGTACAGTGCTGGTGCATGCTGAAGTGTTACGGAGTACACAGTTCAGCACACATGGTCCGCGTCAGACAACCTCCGCTTTTTCCCACGTTGGCATCAATATTTTTAATTACGACTGCAGTGAACACTTGAATGCAATCACTATGGTGTTGCGTTTCAGAGAGGATCATCCTGATTTAGGTTTTCCGTGATTTTCCCAAATTGGTTCAGGCAAATCCGGGGATGGTTCTTTTGAAAGGGCACGGCCGACTTCCTTCCCCATCATTTCCTAACCTGATAGGACCGATGACCTCCCTGTTTGGTCCCGTTCCCCGAATCAGCCAAACAATATCAGAGAGGACGATCACGCTTTTAACTAAATGATGACAATATTTTCGCATATCAGTCTATTTTATGCTCGATCATACAAAGATTTTCCAGTCACCCTCACGTCTGAGATCCTAGGTACATAACGTATCTTGGTTATGAGACAAAATCTTCCTGCTCACTTTGGTCTGTTATGCCGGCCGGTGCGGCCCAGCGGTTCTTGGCGCTTCAGTCTGGAACCGCGCGACCGCTACGGTCGCAGGTTAGAATCCTGCCACGGGAATGGATGTGTGTGATATTTTGGGTTAGTTAGGTTTAAGTAGTTCTAAGTGATAGGGGACTGATGACCTCAGCTGGTAAGTCCCATAGTGCTCAGAGCCATTTGAACCATTTGGTCTGTTATTTACAAAATACTTATGCTGGATACATTGAAACACAGTGATCTGCCATGACAGACGCGCTCCTTAGCACGTCCGTTTGGGGATTCGGAGTGCCGGAGTGCCGGCCAACCAACATGTGGTTATTAGGCGATATTCTATAACCGAGTACTTGACCACCAGGCTGCTACCCACGTCCTGACTCAGTCAGATGGTTCAGAAATACGAAGTTTATTGGGAAAGTAAGGTGTGATCTCTTATAAAACAAACTATAACACATTTAAAGAAAAAAAAAAAAAACTTTATTTAGTACCTTACGTCTTTCTCTATTTTTCCAGATAGTTTCCATATTTGTTTAAACATTGTAATGTGCTATAAGCTTTTGTATCCCTAAGTTATAGGTGTCGGCCGCTTCTGAGGATGACCAGTCTGCAACCATTTCACTTCGTCATCTGTTGCGAGGCGCTTGCCGTCGAAGAACAGCAGAACAAGTGAACATCACTCTTCGCCAAGTCTGGACTGTAGGTGGGTGGAAAATCAGTTCCCATCCAAAAGACTAGATCATATTTTGGGTGTGAAAGGCAGAATGGGCTATGGCATTGTCAAGCATAAAAAAACTCCCGACGTTAGAAGGTCACTTCAGTTATTCCGTATTGCACGTCGAAATTTAGTCAGGGTTGGGAGAAAGCGCCTGCGTTTATTGTTGCCGATTACTGCATAAACTCGACTAACAGGACCCCGGTCTGCCCTAAAAACACGGTTTTCGTAACCTCGCGTGTTGAGATTGTCTACTTGGCGTTGACTTTGACTTGTGATATGTGACGCCGTTCCACTGATCTACGTTTAGTCTCTGCGGTCGATGTGAGAAACCCACGTCTCATTGCCTGTGACACTTTTCACTGAAAATTGATCACCTTTGTTAAGATATCGGTCTAAAAAGTCAAAGGAACCAACCATTCACTCCTCTCTTTGTTTCTCAGTAATCAAACCGGAATGCCCAGTACGCACAATTTGCGAAATTGCATCTTTTCAGAGGCAATTTCGTTCAAGGGTGTTCTACTCACTGTGGAAAACTCCAGTGCTAAGGCTGTAATTGTGAACCACCGGTCTTCACGAATTTTTTCATCCCGGGCTTTGCTCGTATCTTCTGAGGTCATTGGTGGTCGACCTGATCGCGGTCCATGGACATTTCCCCGTCCGTCCTTGAAAGCTCCCATCCACTTACGCACTTTACTGCCACCCATCGGTTTGAAGCCATACACTTCACTTATCATTCGATGAATTTCTCCCACCACAACATTCTTTCCTGTGAGAAACCGAACCAAGAACCGTATTTTATGGTCGTCGGGCTGATCAACTGTTTTAAACATTTTGAAGTGACTCTGTAAACAACACACTGTGACAGTACCAATCAAAACAGCGTCGTTTGATGAGCAAGCCATACTACCAGTCGGCGCAAATGTGCATTTCAATAGTCGCGCGATTGGCTACATCGATTCAGACCTTACTACCCAAATAACTATCGGAGTGTCCGCCCCCGGTAGCTGAGTGGTCAACGCAACAGAATGTCAATCTTAAGGGCCTGTGTTCGATTTACGGCTGGGTCGGAGGTTTTCTCAGCTCAGCGACTGGATGTTGTGTTGTCCTAAGCATCATCCTTTCATCCCCATTGACGCGCAAGTCGCCGAAGTGGCGTCAAATCGAAAGACTTGCACCCGGCGAACGGTCTACCCGACGGGAGGCCCTAGTCACACGACATTTCCATTTCCACTATAGTAGTTCCAAAAAATGTCACGCACCTTCACGTGGGATAGCGTTAGACACGGGCAGATGGAGTAGTACAGAAATTCCATCCCGGAGACAACAGGAATGGCATCTCGCCACCCTCTTCCACTGACACTGTGAATCCAGAATCACATGCCGACTACGTGAAGGCACGGAATAAGGCCAGGAAAAAAGTCTAGCTGTAGCTATAATATGATATAAATTAAAATATTTTCCTAGAAATCGCCGAGATAAAGAATCCCTAATAGTAAAAGGGGCGTCCGATAAGTAATGTACCACAATTTTTTTTCTGAAAGTAGATTGGTTTCATTCAAGGTTCCAACCACCATAATATTAACCACGCTTTTGGCAACACAATCTTATGCCACCTTACTGCAAGGGTCTGTATGCTCGCATGATACCACTCCACTGGTCAACATCTGAGTCACACTCTTGCTGCATCAATTACTTGCCCATAATCGACGTTCTGCGTCCCGTGGAGTGCATCCATCATTGGGGCAAACAGATGGAAGTCGAAAGTTGCGAAATGCGGGCTGAAGGGTGAATTGGGAAGAAAAATCCAATGAAGTTTTGAAAGCTCCTCTCTCGTGCCCAGACTTGTGGGAGGCTTTGCGTTGTCATGGAGAAGGAGAAGTTCCCTTGGATTTTTGTGGCGATGAACACCCAGAAGTCGTTTCTTCAATTTCCTGAGGTAGGGCAACCCATTTCAGAGTTGATAATTGCTCTGTAAGAAAGGATATCAAACAAAATCACCAGTTCAGAGTCACAGAAGACGGTCATCATGACTTTACCGACTGAGATTGTGGCTTCAAACATCTTCTTCAGAGGAGAGGTAGTGTGGCCCCACCCCATGGATTGCCCTATTGCTTCCGATTCGAAGTGATGAACCCGTGTTTCATCGCCTATGACGATGTTTGACAAAAAATTGTCTCGATCAGAAATTCCACACGGATGGTCCTCCGTTGCCCTAAATGGTCTGTTATAGCGCCGAGGAGAGGAGCCAAGCGGACACACATCTTTGATTATCCCAACTGGTGGACGATTGTGTCAGCACTACCATTATAGACGTCCAGCTGAGCAGCGAGGTGTTTGATTCTGATCCGTCGATCGCCTCGAACGAGCGTGTCTGCGCGTTCCAACATTGCAGGAGAGACAGCTGTGTGCAGCCGGCCGGCGCGCTGGAGATTGGACAAGTTTGCCCTACTTCGTTGCGCTAATGACAGATGCCTCGCCCATCTACTCACCGTGCTTTTGTTAACTGTCAGGTGCCCGTAAAGATCCTGCAAGTGCCCATGAACCTGAGATGCACTGGTTTTGCATGAAAAGAAACTCAGTGACAGCTCTCTGGTTGGAACTCACCTCCGTTCACAGATGTCATTTTGAAGGCTATCTATAGGGCTGTCACCTGTCGTTACTTCATGAAATTATAGAGGCGGATGTAAGGATATTCTAGGAGATCCCATAGTAAGTTTCACATTTTTTCAATCGAAATTGGCCGATAAAGAAATGTATTGCATCACTTATTGAACATGTATTAAAAACCAAACAGAAAGGAAACACTTCAACAAGTAGGAGAAAGCCGCTAGAGCAGTACAGTAGGAGGTCTGACGGACGTAGCAGCCACGCCAGATGCTGGACCATTAAAATTCAGCGTACACTGGCTCTGAAATCAGAGCGCACATCGCAGTACTTAAGTCACGGGGGGACAGCGGCGTAACGGGCGAGTGTGAACCCCGAGGGCCGGAGCTTATCTCGCGGCCGCTGCCAGCCTCGTGTTACACGGCGAAATTAAGTCCGCAGCAGGCCGGACGGGCGTGTGCTCCGCGGATCTGTTTACGGCCACCATGCTGCGAGGGCTCCGATTCCTGCGCTTCCGCAGATAACTCACGTTTTCCAGGCTTCCACAGCATCCCCACCGCCATATGTTGCCGGCATACTTTCCTCGATAATAATGTGCAATCTTTCCTATTTTGAATGTAGTACAAGATACTTTGCTGTGAAGATCGCTAAAATTATGGCGTATCATTCCCTGAAAAATTATATCATTATAGATTTCTCGGAAAAACTGGTTAACTCTTGAATTTCGATTTTACAAAAGAATTTATTTTATTTTGTGCAATACTACGTACTTTGGCAGAGAAAGAAAAGCTCACCGAAAAACAACACCATCTTAGGGAGGTTCCCAAATCGCATGGATGCCCTGAATAACAAATGGAGCGTGCTGTACGTCAACAACGACTGCGTCGGGAACCGACAACGAGATAGAAGCTTAAGTGGCATGATTCCCCTCCCCCCCTCTTCATGCTGGTGCTCGAGAATCTGGAGAATGCTTGGAATATCTGGTTTCTAATGATATCGAACTATCTAATTAATCCAAAAAGCTTGCTGTGGTGTTTTAAATAGGATCTGGTGCCCTGGAACTGAGTGTATTGCACATTACATGCCCATGTCACATGTATATCGGGCAAAAGGGCAAAAATATAGAGCAAAACCGACATTGCACTGAACTCATTCATTACACTAAATCAGATATCGCCAAACACTATCTCAGCTGCAAGCTTGAAATGAAATAAAAACACGCACTGCCATTGCAGTGCAAACACCACACTCCTGAACGATATAATGAAGGTGGTGATGAACATTGTCACAGTGTCTGAGAACCTCAAAACAGGGACAGATTTACGTGAAGCGTAGGCTCATATCTACCCTAAACATCTTGTCGTCACGTTCAGGAGTGTAGGAGAGGAGGTGAAACACGATATCCACTTACCCTAACCAGTTACTTAGTCTAGGAGCTTTGCTGTAGACACAAAATTTCTGCAATAATGTAATGAAGTAGGCGACCAACATTATTAAATGTGAGAAAACAAAGGCAGATATATTAGCTTAAGTAAAATCGAGACTTAGACACTATTTGGTTGGATCTTGTCTCCAATAATTCCAGTCCCCTGTGAGGGAGACCTATAAGGAATTGCGAGGAGAAAGCAGAGCCTATTGCGAAAGACAGTGCGGCGCTTGTCCACGCTACATCAACGTACAACCACCAAAGTCATCTACACGTCTCTAAGAATAACGCAGTGCATCAACCACGCCATCCAAAACAAGGAATGATTTTAAATGACAGTTGTCACAACTCTTACACCGGAAACACAAGATAGAAGTAGGCAATAGAAATTCAGCAAGAGCAAAAACTAAAAAAAAAGAAAAATACTGTTTCAGCATTACCAACTTGGCTCAAACGGGCTAGACTTGAAACAGCCTACCAACACCTCTACACCAGTAAGGCGTCCGCCCCGATAGCTGAATGGTCAGGGTGACGAACTGCAGCCCTAAGGGGCCCGCGTTCGATTCCCGGCTGGGTCGGGAATTTTCTCCGCTCAGGGACTGGGTATTGTCTTGTCTTCATCATTATTTCATCCCCATCCGGCGCGCAGGTCGCCTAATGTGGCGTCGAATGTAATAAGACTATCACCAAGGTGGCCGGACCTGCCCCCTAAGGGGCCTCTCGGCCAAACGCTAATTTCCATTTACCAGTAAGGTAGTGGGACAGAGATTTAAAAGGTACGGTGTTGTTAAAGGGTATAAGCCACTTGTGTGATTTATTCATCTAAAGATGCCTGCTAGGAAACCTGTCGGTATATTAGGTTGTAACCTCCTCGTAGCTGCAGATATCGATAACAGTGATCGCATTTTCGATTTAATCCATAAGGATGTACTTACTACACTTGCCAGTTTATGGAGCAGTTGAAGAGGGAAATCCACTTTACGTAGAATTCTCCTAAGTAACCCCTTATCCTCGGTCTATTCTCTATCCAAATCGTTTATTACTTGCAGAGGATAACACACCTTGTTAGGTGGGGCTTCACAACTTCATCAGTGGGAGATTGGAACAAAGTTAGGGATCCCATGATATACGTAACACTGCTAAGTCAAAACACTGTGATCATTGCTCATTACGAGATTCACGGCAGTCTGGTGGCGTTGTCGGCACTTGACGTGGTGGTGGAAGTACACACGGTCCAGTCACATTAATTTGACCACCGCCTACGTTCGAAGTCAGCGTGCAATAATCACTGATAGATCTCAGATCCCAACACTAACAGTGGAGGGTATCCAAATGTAGGGGGAACGTGTAAAACAGTGCAGTCGTTGTCTTGATGTGAAAATGGAGATAGTTATCTGATATCCACCAAGTGTGGATGCATTATCGGAATGGCTAAGTTTTTAAACTAAACTTTTCATGTGCCGCCGTGGTTAAAGTATACCAAGCATAGCAAAAAGGCACTATTCAAAACTGCCACTGAGGCTGCTGTGGTATAACGGAGGCCACAAATGACAGCGGCGAACGGCAGATGTGGAGATGTGTACGGGTTAACAGAGATACAGCTGTTGGGCAACTGGCAAGTCAGATGCGACAAGTGGCTACCAACATTGTCTCCTCAACAACTGTTCAGCGTGTGGGCCACCGCAGCAGGCGCCTAACTGCTGTCCTTCGGGGATGAACGCTGGAAGTTGCACGCTAGTACTACGGCTGAACTTGTACTGAGTGGCGACAGGTAGCCTTTGTAGATGAAGCACGTTTTGCTTTATTGGACATATAGCTGTTGGCATGTATGGTGTGAAACTTTTGAGAGAAAACAACGTAGAACCCTTGTCGGAACGGTGCCCGCTGGAGGGAGTGGTATGATCTGGGGAACGTTTTAGTGGCAATCCCTAGGTGACCCCGTTATTCTAGAAGGCACAGTGGATCGTCACAAGTACGCATGTATCCTCTGAGACCAAGTCCACCCTTGCGAGCATTTTATTTTTCCTCGGCAAGATGACATGTACCCGTAGGACATTGGAATGGGTCACACTGATCGCAGTATACGTGTGTGTTTCTAAGAGCAGAAGACTGTATTTACCGTACTGTCCTGGCCACCAAACTCCTTGGATTTCAGTGCAATCCAAAATCTATTGGACCATCTTGACCGGGCTTTTCGCGCCATGGATCCTGAACTGAGAAATCTAGCCCAGCTGCCCACGGCGCTAGGGTGATTATGGCTCCACATCCTTGTCGATACCTTCCAGAGCTCTTCCTGCTCTTCTCGCAGCGGTCCGCGTTGCAAAGAATGGCTTTTTACGCTTTTTACAGGTGGTAACATTAATGTTACTGGACAATGTATACTGCCCTGCAAATGTCTACGAACAAGCTGTTAAGCTGGTGGTAATAATGTTGTGGCCGATGAGTGAATGCTACATCGTCATTGTACCTAGACTGTTTGTTGTTACGAGACTGATTTAACTAGTATGGGAGAATACGCTCCCCTAAATTTCTCACGTAGATAATGGAGACTGCTGTCTGTAACAAGTGAGCAGAAGCTATAACAGAAGAACGGTGACGAACGTGATGCACATTCATACTCTGCGTCGCTTGTTCTAGATCTCAGAGCGGTTGCTAGGTCTTCGTCCTTTCCCGACCATGGAGCAAGACCGTGTAGCAGGTGAATCCCTGACAGCAGTGTGGAGGGTAACTGGAGTACTCTATATGGTACGGCGCTCTGTCAGTAATTGCGCAGGGGTGCTCTCTGCTCTCTGTGCTCGTGACGAGGCGAGCCTATAAGAGAAGAGGAGAGGCGTTGGAGGTGGGGGATGGGGAGGGGTACTGGAGGACAGCGAGGTGCGCACCAATTACCGGCGAGGCGCGTCCGCCCTGACCCCCTGATCGCTCAGCCTGCTCGCCGGTCCCACGATTACCGAGACGTGCCGCCCTGGCGCTTCAACCAGGCGACACGCCAGCGCGGCAGCGGGCCACGTCCCAACACTCCGGCCACACAGTCTGAGCTGAAGTTAAAGCGAGGAAACGTAATTTGTTACGGTTATCTCATTATTTTTTAACTAAAGTCCATTCTTACCAGCAACAAAATGCACTCTGAGATGACGAGTATATATCAGTGTAATGGAAACATCAGTATCCTGTATTCGTAATTACATTTCTGTTTACTTTCATTGTGATTGAATGTAGGTAGTCCATCTTTCTCATGTATGTTGTCAAATGATTTTGTTATTGTGATTTTAAGTACGAAAACTATACAGGCCAGTGTGGAAATCTGTATCAAGTCAGTATGCAGAAGATACAGCTGACGAAGTCTCTTCATTTCTGCATAGATACTGCAACACACATCCATATAAACCTACTTACGGACATAAACATTTTATTCCCTTCGAGAATTTCATAACCAGCATTCTCTCTGTTACCCAATTCAACTATTACCTGATGCCTTAGGACGTGTTGTATTAACCTGTCGTTCCTGTTAGTTATGTCCTGCGAAGTGTTTTCTCCCTGATATCTGTATTAATGTAGATGTAGTATAATGTACTACAGCTATAGTACACTAATTTTAAACTATAAATATCTTAACTTCTTGCTCATAATTTAATAATGTTCTTGAGAAAGCCTGTGTATAAATTAACAAAGACAGATCTCACTCTCTCAGTATTTGCCTGTTTGGCACATATTTTTTCAAGTAGTAATCACTTCTGTGTTTTTGCTTCGAAAATACAATTGCTGATAGTATTATAATCACAAGTTCTGAAGAAATACTGTCACGTAAGAACGTTTTTAATATTCCAATTAAAAAATGAAAAGAAAAAGAAAGATTTAGAGGGCGAAGATGACTTGGTAATCGTAAATCTGAATTATTTATTTGTTTCAAATTAATGTATTGAAATCACTTCTTAGAAAATAGTATTTCCCTTCCTGGTGTGAACTTGTATTACAAAGCTACTGTTACGGGGAAGTTGCAGTTTCAGACGAGACACCTGAAAGGAAACCACAGTAGGAAGTCATACGGGAACACTTTTTCCGTTATTTTTGTATTACAATTGTTATGTGCTGCCATTGTAGAGTGTCATAAGTGGATGAGCACAGACCTAGAGACATCTACTCAGGATAATTGGACGATTAACAGTTTCGTAAGCTAAAAGAACTCCTCAAAATACCCGTCTTATACCTGTAAAGATTGCTCCATAAGACCCAAAAGATTCACGGACATAGAAAGAATCAGTTTTTGACGAAAATTAATTTTGTTGCTGGGACGATACCAATCGCAATAGCATATTAAGTGCAGACAGCTCTTGCGTAAAAGGCTTAGTTTTCGTTTTCTGAAGCTAAGCACCTAACTGGCAACGACTTCAATGAAAATGTCCTGTAAGTGTTCCCCCTTTTATTCAAAATTTTGATCCATGAATGAAAACTAACGCGATCTGACTGCTGTTTGATTCATATATTAGAACTGCCAACGACTTTCGTAGCTCAAGTGAATATGTCTTTAAGTGAATGCAACAGTACAAACAAAACACTTTTAATCTCCGGATACGATCTGGAAGTATACATGCGTCTTCTCAAACAGAGAAGATACACAAAACGAGAATGTAAAATCACACCTTATGTGGTCTAACACCTACACGAAACGAACATGAATCACAATTATCTCTCCGAATATATCCAAAATTTGCAATAATTCAAGAAGTTCGCAGAACACAAGCCTGCCAAAATAATTAAAGAGAAATTTAGAATAACTTCATATTATGGTTCCAAAAACGAATTAGAGATTGCAGTAGCAAGGTTACAATTGCTCTCTAACTCGCGACGTGGAGTAAAATTCCACAAAACATTTGAATCAGAACAAAGTGGAACCCCTATAATCTTAAATGCCCATAACAATATTAAATAAGTGGGGTAGTAAAGTATGCCATGACTTACGTTAACGGATGAATACTGTTAGTGATCCTTGAAGATGGAACAAAACCACTCGCTTTGAACACAGGATTTAACTTTATTCCCAAATTTGGTACAACTATAAACTTGAAAACTGTGGGTGTGAAATATTTCGCCAATGCTCGTTGGTTTCAATGCTCTCACCATAAGTTCCTGTATACTGCAGCATAGAAACAGCTATCGAAATGGAACATAGGGCGAAGCCATTGAATCAACGCAGGCAGCGCCCTCGTGATGCATCTAGTCCCAACAATTTCGTAAAAACAAGTGTGCTTTGTCTGGCAGCCTGTAAGGGAGCGCTGACACCTGTTAATCAGCTACTTCGCCGACATATGTTGTATAAAGGCTTAAACCAGAGGCTCAGACGATTCTGCAGAGATATGGGGTGCAAATTTCTCGACCTCCGCTATCGGGTGGAGAAATCTAGGGTCCCCCTGAATAGGTCAGGCGTGCACTACACGCCGGAAGCGGCTACAAGGGTAGCGGAGTATGTGTGGAGTGCATATGGGGGATTTTTAGGTTACAGAATTCCCTCCTTAGGCCCGACAAGACGCCTCCTGAGACGCGGCAAGGTAGGAGTAGGCAAAATGCAACAGGGAATAACAATATTAATGTGCTAATAGTAAACTGCAGGAGCGTCTATAGAAAGGTCCCAGAACTGCTCTCATTAATAAACGGTCACAACGCCTATATAGCACTAGGGACAGAAAGTTGGCTGAAACCAGACGTAAACAGTAATGAAATCCCATTCTCAGATTGGAATGTATACCGCTAGACAGGCTGGACAGTGAAGGGGGAGGCGTGTTTATAGCAATAAGAAGTGCAATAGTATCGAAGGAAATTGACGGAGATCCGAAATGTAAAATAATTATGGTGAAGGTCACGGTTAAAGCAGGCTCAGACATGGTAATTGGATGTCTCTATAGGCCCCCTGGCTCAGCAGCTGTTGTGGCTGAGAACCTGAAGGATAATTTGGAAAATATTTCGAGTAGATTTCCCCACCATGTTATAGTTCTGGGTGGAGATTTTAATTTGCCGGATGTAGACTGAGAGACTCAAACGTTCATAATTGGTGGCAGGGACAAAGAATCCAGTGAAATTTTTTAAGTGCTTTATAAAGTGTTGGCAGAAGAGCCAACACCGTGTTGCTAGAGGAGGCCGAAATGCACGCTTTTAAGCTCACGTAGATTGGAGTGAGGTCTGGAACAAGGTAAAGTAATTATCCTATAAAGAAAAGAACGTAGTTCTTGGAATACTTAACTTTAATCCACAACTGGTGTACATCGCTCTTGACGGTACATGTTTTATAAGATAAATATCAAATGCTATGGCGCCTTGCTAGGTCGTAGCAAATGACGTAGCTGAAGGCTATGCTAACTATCGTCTTGTCAAATGAGAGCGTAATTTGTCAGTGTAGCGTCGCTAGCAAAGTCGGCTGTACAACTGGGGCGAGTGCTAGTACGTCCCTCTAGACCCGCCGTGTGGCGGCGCTCGATCTGCAATCACTGACAGTGGCGACACGCGGGTCCGACGTATACTAATGGACCGCGGCCGATTTAAAGGCTACCACCTATCAAGTGTGGTCTCTGGCGGTGACACCACACTTTATCTGAAAACTACCTTGAACAGTTAAACAGAGAACCGACTCGTGGCGATAACATATTGGACCTTATGGTGACAAACAGACCCGAACTGTTTGAAACAGCGATCATAAAGCGATCATAAAGCAGTTACTGCATCGATGATTTCAGCCCTAAATAGATTAAAAAAGGTAGGAAGATTTTTCTGTTTAGCAAAAGTGACAAAAAGCAGATTACAGAGTACCTGACGGCTCAACACAAAAGTTTTGTCTCAAGTACAGATAGTGTTGAGGATCAGTGGACAAAGTTCAAAACCATCGTACAATATGCATTAGATGAGTATGTGCCAAGTAAGATCGTAAGAGATGGGAAAGAGCCACCGTGGTACAACAACCGAGTTAGAAAACTGCTGCGGAAGCAAAGGGAACTTCACAGCAAACATAAACATAGCCAAAGCCTTGCAGACAAACAAAAATTACGCGAAGTCAAATGTAGTGTGAGAAGGGCTATGCGAGAGGCGTTCAATGAATTAGAAAGTAAAGTTCTATGTACTGACTTGGCAGAAAATCTTGAGAAACTTTGGTCTTATGTCAAAGCGGTAGGTGGATCAATACAAAATGTCCAGACACTCTGTGACCAAAATGGTACTGAAACAGAGGATGACAGACTAAGGGCCGAAATACTAAATGTCTTTTTCCAAAGCTGTTTCACAGAGGAAGACTGCACTGTAGTTCCTCCTCTAGATTGTCACACAGATGACAAAATGGTAGATATCGAAATAGACGACAGAGGGATAGAGAAACAATTAAAATCGCTCAATAGAGGAAAGGCCGCTGTACCTGATGGGATTCCAGTTCGATTTTACACAGAGTACGCGAAGGAACTTGCCCCCCTTCTTGCAGCGGTTTACCGTAGGTCTCTAGAAGAGCGTAGCGCTCTAAAGGATTGGAAAAGAGCACAGGTCATCCCCGTTTTCAAGAAGGGACGTCGAACAGATGTGCAGAACTATAGACCTATATCTCTAACGTCAATCCGTTGTAGAATTTTGGAACACGTATTATGTCCGAGTATAATGACTTTTCTGGAGACTAGAAATCTACTCTGTAGGAATGAGCATGGGTTTCGAAAAAGACGGTCGTCTGAAACCCAGCTCGCGCTATTCGTCCACGAGACTCAGAGGGCCATAGACAGGGGTTCACAGGTAGATGCCGTGTCTCTTGACTTCTGCAAGGCGTTCGATACAGCTCGCCACAGTCGTTTAATGAACAAAGTAAGAGCATAGGGACTATCAGACCAATTGTGTGATTGGATTGAAGAGTTCCTAGATAACAGAACGCAGCATGTCATTCTCAATGGAGAGAAGTTTTCCGAAGTAAGAGTGGTTTCAGGTGTGCCGCAGGGGAGTGTTCAAATGGTTCAAATGGCTCTGAGCACTATGGGACTCAACTGCTGAGGTCATTAGTCCCCTAGAACTTAGAACTAGTTAAACCTAACTAACCTAAGGACATCACAAACATCCATGCCCGAGGCAGGATTCGAACCTGCGACCGTAGCGGTCTTGCGGTTCCAGACTGCAGCGCCTTTAACCGCACGGCCACTTCGGCCGGCTAGGGGAGTGTCGTAGGACCGTTGCTATTCACAATATACATAAATGACCTTGTGGATGGCATCGGAAGTTCACTGAGGCTTTTTGCAGATGATGCTGTGGTGTATCGAGAGGTTGTAACAATGGAAAATTGTACTGAAATGCAGGAGGATCTGCAGCGAATTGACGCATGGTGCAGGGAATGGCAATTGAATCTCAATGTAGACAAGTCTAACGTGCTGCGAGTACATAGAAAGACAGATCCCTTATCATTTAGCTACAAAATAGCAGGTCAGCAACTGGAACCAGTTAATTCCATAAATTATCTGGGAGTACGCATTAGGAGTGATTTAAAATGGAATGATCATGTAAAGTTGATCGTCGGTAAAGCAGATGCCAGGCTGAGATTCATTGGAAGAATCCTAAGGAAATGCAGTCCGACAACAAAGGAAGTAGGTTATAGTACGCTTGTTCGCCCACTGCTTGAATACTGCTCAGCAGTGTGGGATCCGTACCAGATAGGGTTGATAGAAGATATAGAGAAGATCCAACGGAGAGCAGCGCGCTTCGTTACAGGATCATTTAGTAATCGCGAAAGAGTTACGGAGATGATAGATAAACTCCAGTGGAAGACTCTGCAGGAGAGACGCTCAGTAGCTCGTACGGGCTTTTCTTAAAGTTTCGAGAACACACCTTTACCGAAGAGTCAACCAGTATATTGCTCCCTCCTAAGTATATCTCGCGAAGAGACCATGAGGATAAAATCAGAGTGATTACAGCCCACACGGAAGCATACCGACAATCCTTCTTTCCACGAACAATACGACACTGGAGTAGAAGGGAGAACCGATAGAGGTACTCAGGGTACCCTCCGCAACACATCGTCAGGTGGCTTGCGGAGTGTGGATGTAGATGTAGATGTAGATAAATGTACTGTAACTTCGCTATACAGCCAAAGACTGTGACATTCATAACAGGCGAAACTTGTGCATAGTGTATCTTTGAATCTCACCACCAGCTAGTACCAAGCATAAAGATAGATGATTTGAAAGATGTTTTCCAATGGACTACTTCCAAGCTATTTTACCATAATGCTACTGAGCCGTGCCGGCTCGCGTCGATTCCTCTTTCGAGCTGCTGGTACGACCTGCCGCACTTGCGCTCCGCTATGTGGCGCTTCGAGTGTTGGCGAGCAGCCGTAACGGCAGAGGGAGAGATGAGTCGAACCTGGGCAGCCTTGCTTGCCGGAGGCGGAGAGTTGTGGTGCGCGACTAGAATTCAGCAAGTGTTGCTTTCTGTGTCTTGGAGCGCTTGCCATTTCCCATTTGCGGACAGTTGGAGGGTTAATCGGCTGCGTGCCTTTCGAGGGTCATTCGCGCGTTGCTTATGTGACGTGATCCTGCCGGTTTGCTTGTATCGCCGATGTATGACTTTGAGGAGTAAACTTTGCGGCTGTTGGTTCGCTGGGGCTGCCTGCCGCTACGTAATTGAGTGTTGCTCCGGTCTCCATTACTATGAGTTGGCTTACTGCCTTGTCAGCGGCTTGCTGCGTAATTTTGCTTCCTTATCATTCATGTGTGCTTGATACTTGTAGACGAACCCTCAGCGCAGCCTAGCTTTTAGGTTGTGTTGTGGAAGGGCTTGCTCATCTTACGTGTTGGTTTAAATACCTTATTAGTTTGAACTGTTCTGTTAGATACGTTTTTGTTGTGTCGCCCGAAGAAGACACAGCCAGAGCAAAAGCACCACAGGCACAAAGATGCGAGCTGGTGCCAGTGCGATAAACACTCGACACTTGCGCCACGGGGGGTGCTGAGGCTGAAGAAATCGACTTCGCCTCGGCTAATTGCCGGCCGAGTACAATCCGCCAATGACCGGACGACAACGGACAGAAGCCTGCTCGGAAGATAGAAGAGTAGCTCTGGGCCACTTGGTTAGAGATCTTTGTTCAGGACTGACTTAGGCAGGGAACGTCTTTCAGTGAATTCCTAGAAGCGAACAGACAGATGTAAATCGCATTTGCCATGTACTGTGAAGTTTACCTACGATTATTTGCACTTAGCCATTGAGGGCAGTGTTTCAGACATATTATTAAACAAGTCACAAAGATAAGTAAATCTTTTAACTCAATTGTGTGCCTTTGTTGCTAATTTGTTAGAATATTGTAGAACCTTCGTTCTCCTACCCTGTTACCTGAAACTGGGGCTTAACTTCGTACTAGTGGCAGGGAGAAATGGCCTTAGCGGTGTACTGCACCAGAAGCCATGTCACGAACTCATAAATTCGGCCTACCGTAACAGCAGTGGCAACTCTGCCTCCTCAGCATTAGCGACGAGGCTTTTACGAAACTGGCGACGAGGGTTTACAAAATTTTTAACGGTCACCTTTTTTGAATTCTGTATTTAGTATATTCATTACCTGTTTTTAATCCAGCGTGTTACTGAACTAGGTTTTAGATGTCCTGGTACGCACTAGCTATACACAGTTGTTCACATGCCAATAAGGTTACTGTACTAGTATTATTTAAGGTAAGCTCGGCAGTGTGGACATTATGCTCTTTTTCTTATTCGACTTCATTACCTTCAGGCGCAAATTTATATAAATTTAAAAGGTCATTTTGGCTCTTTATTGTATTGTTAGTTATTTCCCTAAAAAAAAAAAATGGCTCTGAGCACTATGGGACTTAACATCGATGGTCATCAGTCCCCTAGAACTTAGAACTACTTAAACCTAACTAACCTAAGGACAGCACACAACACCCAGCCATCACGATGCAGAGAAAATCCCTGACCCCGCCGGGAATCGAACCCGGGAACCCGGGCGTGGGAAGCGAGAACGCTACCGCACGACCACGAGATGTGGGCGGTTATTTTCCTCTTAAAGCTCACGTCATTTGACACTACCAGGGGTTGGAAAGAAATAATCAGTGGCCTGTCATTAGGTTACTTGGGTCGCACCCTTCTGTTATTGAATGTCGGTGTCGGCATCAGTGGCCGAGCGGTTCTAGGCGCTTCAGTCCGGAACCGCGCTGCTGCTACGGTCGCAGGTTCGAATCCTGCTTCGGGCATGGCTGTGTGTGATGTCCTCAGGTTAGTTACGTTTAAGTAGTTCTAAATCTAGACGACTGACGATTTCAGACGTTAAGTCAAATAGTGCTTAGAGCCTTTTTTTTTTATGTCGGCATTCATGGGTGAAGTGATTTCAGTTATGTAAGTCGGACATCTATATTTATCCTTCAAGAGGAACTCATTGTGGTTCCCTGTCTCTTGTGGCGGTACTGGCCGTAGTGCACTTTTGTGAGGCGGGCGCCGGGAGGGAGCGATAGTGAAGGGCAGCTTGTGTTGACTCGCTGCGCCATGGCGCCTGCGCGCTGTACAGCCGCCAGTGTGGCGGTTTGATTCCAGTCTCCTTTCTTGTGTCTTGGCCAGTTCTCCGCCGAGATATCTGTTGAGTTTCTTGCCTAAACAGTTGATCTTTTAATTGGTTTGGGATGCGATCCTTACTTCAGTTAATTCGGTGGCGGGAAGTGCATCTTCTTCTCTGAGCAATTCTGTCAGCAGAACAAAATTGGGTTTGAAGGGAGAATGTTTTATATTTATATTTTTAATAGGTTCCTATTTCACTTTCACTGTAATTTTTTTCTATTGTCACCCAGGTTAACCTGGTAAGCTATTGCAATTGATTGTACTTCCTTCTCAATTATGTCATTGTCAGGATAAAGTGAATTATTTACTCCAGTTCTTGTAACTGTCAGTAATTACTCCTTTGACCTTAAACATATTGGGTTTGAATACTTAGTCCGTGTCTATTCTGGGGCTTAGCCGATTATTGTTAATGATATTTTTTGTAAGGACATTTTACTCGCCGCTTGTTTACCTTCTAACAAGTTTTATTCATTGTGTTTACTGATTGTTTAAAGGTTGTCTGTTTATCTCAAAGTAAGCTTGCGGATATGTATGAATAATCTGTCATATCAGATTGTTAACATTCTAGTAATTAATAATAGATGCAATTATTATTGTTGAAGGAATAGATGATATTTAATTAGGGACCTGCTCTTTCACACTTACCCAGTGTCCTTCTGGTTCCATCTCCCGGGATGTTCCTAGCACGTGCTGTAAAAAATGTTATTTTAATACATAAATTGTAGATAGAAAATCCAGTTTGTTCCCGTCAAAATGTCAGTGAAGTTCATAGACTTCCAGCTAATGTTTGAGACATATTAATGCAAATCAGTACACTTCACCGAACGAGAAAGCGTCGTACCTCTGGTGTAGAGGATTCATGAGTCACAAACACAGTCACCAACTTCATACAAGAGTGAGGGGATATCAATGTGTAGCGCTATGAAATGGAAAGACCCTATAGTCTCTGTTTTAGGAAAGTCCAATTCCAGGCTATGATTCACTGGAGGGACTCCACGGAAGTGTAAAAAATGGTTCAAATGTCTCTGAGCACTATGGGACTTGACAGCGGAGGTCATCAGTCACCTAGAAGTTAGAACTACTTAAACCTAACTAACCTAAGGACATCACACACATCCATGCCTGAGGCAGGATTCAAACCTGTGCGGTTCCAGACTGAAGCGCCTAGAACTGTTCGGCCACTCTGGCCGGCCACGGAAGTGTAGCTAATTTGTCTAAGGAACACTTGAATGGTGCTCAGGCGTATAGGGCCATATCAGGGTTAACTAAAAAAGGTTAAACGTTTTCAAAAAACAGCGGAGGGAAGGGTGAGAGGCCGGTTGACTGTCAGAAGAAAGTAACATAAATGTTGAAATATTTTAACTGGCAGAATTTGAAGAAAAGCCCAGTACTTATCACAAAAGCTTGTTACGAAAACTTCAAGAACAGTCTTTCAGGGTATGAATTATGAATATTCTTCAGTCCCTACTACTCTATCTTGAAGAGATCCTACAGACAAAATTAATAATATACAAAGTCACACAGAGGTGTACGATGACTGTTCCTACCTGTGTCATTTCGTGAACTGAACGGGAGGAAACCTTAATTGAAGGGGCGATCCTAAAGTTTCCATTTTATGGAGTATCTGCGGCATATATGCAACGTAGCGTGGCTCCGATGTGCGTTTATAATCATCGAAGTGTAGGCAAGGGATTACTGTAGGATTCGGGCCTTACCGACGTGTGTGCGGTAAATATGGAAACGTTAACTGTGATGAAGTTATTATCAAATCCGTCCAAACAGGACTAACGTACTCCTCTTCTTTTCTTGGCTTCCAAAGGACAAACAACGGTAGACATCCACCGGAGAATGAAGAACGTATATGTAGCAGCATGTCTGTCGAAAACTACCGTTGTGGAATGATGCTGTTGCCTTACGATAACACATGTCTCCATATTGCAAATGTCGTAACGCATAAGTTACGTCATGACAAGTGTGAGACACTCGATCGTCCGCCCTACAATCCTAATCTCTCCCCATGTGATTATCACGCCTTCGATCTTTAAAAAAAGTCCTTGAACGGTCGACGATTCCTGTCGGACATGAGTGTGCAGCAGGCAGTCACAGATTTCTTCACGCAGGAGGTTCCAGTGTTTTTCCAACGGGTGTTTGCATCCTGGAACGATTGCCTCAATGTTCCCTGCGATTTTGCCTCATTGGGATACCGAAGCTGGATCGTACAGCCTTCAGACAGAAACTTCTTACAATTGACACAATATAAACTACCCCCATCCATCTCTTGGCACTGATTCGTATAGTGTAGATGTAAATGTAGACATATCATTAGCTGTAGAATAAAGATCTCGTAATGGTACTTTTAAAACACTCTTCTAGGTGTTGCTGGAGTCCACTACCTCCGTCATACGCCAGCAAGACTATTCTGTAACCACGGAACGCATTGCCTCCTTAATTATATAGATATGGTGTCTGTTGTTTCTGACATGCATGTTGGAAAGAACAGACACCTCTCCATCTACTGTAGCGTGGTCTGTATGAAGCTGCTGAATGACGCAGCATCCGAACACAGCCTCGGTAAGATGAGCGACCTTCAGTTCAGACATACGGACGGACATATTGGCCCAGTGAACACCTCTCCATCGACAGTAGCGTGGTCTGTATGAAGCTGCTGCATGACGCAGCATCTAAACATAATCTCGGTAAGATGAGCGACCTTCAGTTCAGACATACGGACGGACATATTGGCCTAGTGAACATGAGGGTCTCGCCCAGAGGATGGTCCATATGTTCGACCTGCCATATGAGGTACCAGCAGAGATGGTGATCGCAGCATTGAGATCCAATGGCACTGTGACAAGCCACAAAGCGGAAAATTGGGCACTCTTTACCAAGTACCCAGTTTTGAACGAGATGCACCAAGTTTACCTAGACCTTACTAAATATGTCACATCCCATTTTAGCTCAGGTGAATGCTGTGCCATCGTAATTTGCAATAGCCAAAGACCTATTCTGGATGCAGGAAAGAGTGACATCTCAAATCAAGCTCTATGCAACGTCGCATCATGGAACTGCTGCCAGGGGGGAGAAGATGTCGCCCGATCCGATGATACTTCCGTTGACGTACGTGGGAACATTTCAGTCTGTACCGTGTGATCACTACCTGTTGACAGGAGTGTCGCCTCCATTCGACCCTCTGCAGCGTGCGACACGGTTGCAGTGACTGTTCATGCTGCCAGAACACGCTCCCCCCCCCCCCCCGCCCCCCCTCCAAACACACACACACCACCTCCTCTATTGTAAAATGAAGGGGAAATATGCGAGTGAAGGACTTCTCGGCGAATTTCGTATATGAAGTCTTCACCGGTTGTCAGCCGAGTAGCATCGTTGTCTCGCAGCAACGTTTCGATGGAATGCGTCTCCATCATTTTTTTTATAATTATACTTCTACAATGGTTTACATCAGTTTACAGCTTGATTACTTAGCTATTTTTCGACATAATCGCCATTTCTGTCGATGGATTTTTGTAGACGCTGTAGCAGTTTTTGTATTCCCATGTCATACCAGCTCGCCGCCATGCTGTTCAGGAAGTTATGGACCTCTTCTTTCACCTCTTCGTCGGAGCTAAATCGCTTTTCAGCCAAATGTTCTTTTAACGTAGGGAACAGTTGGTAGTCACTGGGCACCAAGTCAGGACTATAGTGTGGGTGAGTGATTATGTTCCACTGAAACTGTTGCAGGAGAGCAACGGTTTGCCTAGCGATGTGTGGGCGAGCGTTGACATGGACAATGTTTACGCCCTTGTTCAACGTTAATCTTCTCCGGTTCTGAATTGCCCGTCAGGAACCAACGTGCAGAGATCATCCAGGATGATCCGCCGATCTTCATGCATGCTTTGCTCAACCTTCAACACCGTCTCCTCAGAAATTGACAGTCTCCCGCTCCTTTATTCGTCGTGAATTTCAGTCCGACTAGCTGCAAATTATTTGTTGGATGTATTTCAATCATCGTACTCCTTGACAGTGCTTTCTGCATATTCCTTTCATCGCCGGTTCTGTGGAGAATCTCTTCATTCATTAACTTATTCTTCTGTAGCACTACATCTCAAATTCTTCCATTCTTTTCTGTCCCTCTTTTCCCACAGTCTAAGTTTCTCTAGCATAACATACTATTCTCGAAACGCACGTTCTCAGAAATTTCTTTCCCAAAGGAAGACCTATGTTTAATACTAACAGATTTCTTTTGGTCAGGAGTGCCCTTTTTGCCAGTACTAGACTGCTTTTCAGGTCTCTCTTGCACCGTCCGCCATGGTTTATATTGCTCCATAGGTTGCAGAATTCCTTAACTTCATCTATTTCGAATTCACCACTTGTAATGTTAAGTTTCTTGGAATTCTCGTTTCTCATACCTCGCGTTACTTTATACTTTCTTCGATTTACTCTTAGTCCATGTTCTATACTCATTAGCCTGTTCAAACACATCCTGTAAGTCTTCTTAACTTTAACTGAGGACAGCAATATCGTTTCATCTTAATATTTAATCCTACTCTTGAATATTTCTTTTATTTTCGTCATTACTTCTTCGATGTATAGGGTGAACAGTAGGGGCAGAATACTATATCCCAGTATTACAGCTTTTTTAATTCGAGCATTTCGTTCTTGGTCCCCCGCTCTTATTGTTCCCTCTCGGTTCTTGTACATACTATATATTACCTGTATGTCCCCACAGCTTACCCCTATTTTTTCTCAGGATTTAAAACATATTGCACCATTTCATATTGTCGAACGCTTCTTCCAAGTTGACAAATCCTATGAGTGGGTCTTCATTTTTCTTCACTTTTGATTCCGTCATCAACCGCAAAGTCATAATTGCCTGATGGCTTTACCTTTCCTAACTCTAAACTGATCTTCATCTAACAGATCATCAGCTTTTTCCAGTCTTCTCTAAATTATACTTGTCAGTAACCTGGCTCCATGAGCTGTTAAATCGACTGTGCGATAATTCTTGTACTTGAAATCTTCGGAATTGCTCGGATGATGTTTTTCCGAAAGTCTTGTGGTACATCTCCAGTCTCACACCTTCTACATCTCAGCGTGAATTGTCGTTTTGTTGTCACTTCCTTCAGCTATTTTACAGATTTCAATGGAATGTTATCTGCCCTGGCTGACTTATTTTATCTTACGTCTGTTAAAGCTCTTTCAAAATTTGGATTCTAATACTGGATCCTCAATCTGTTCTCTACAGACTCCTATTTCTTGTTCTATCACGCCTTCCCTCATAGGGGCTTTCAATGTACTCCTTCCATCTATCCACTCTCTTCTCCGCATTTAACTGTGGAAGTCCCATTGCTTGGAAATGCTGCTGTTCCTTTAATTTCATCGAAGGTTTTTATATGATTTTTGTATATCCCCAGTCAGTCCTTGCGACAGTAATCTCTTTTTGATTTCTTCACTTTTTTCATGCACTCATTTGGCATTCGCTTTCCTGTATTTTTTGTTTATTCATTCTCAAGTGAAATCTCTGTATTCCTGAACATTTTTGTGTTTATTTCTTTCGACGATCAGCTGAAATATTTCTTCTGTTACCCACGGTTTCCTCGCAGTTACGTTCCTTGTAACCATGTTTTCCTTTTCAATTTCTGTAATTATTCTTTTTAGCGACGTCCATTCCCGTTCAGCTGAACTACTTACTAAGTTATTCATTATCGCAGCATCTATAGCCTCAGGGAACATCAAGTTTATTTCTTCGTTGCTTAATATTACTGTGTCCCACTTCTGTGGACATCGATTCTTCCTGACTAGTCTCTTAAACTCCGGCATACTCATCATCATTACTAAATTGTGTTCTCAGTTTATATCTACTCTTTGGTACTTATTACAACCAAATATCTGATTTCGGAATCTCTGCCTGGCCATGATGTAATCTAACTAAAATATTCCCATATATCCTGGCCTTTTCCAAGTATATCTCCTCCTCTTATGATTCTTGAACAGAGTATTCGCTATTACTATCCAAAATGTATTGCAGAACTCGATTAGTCTTTCTCCTGCCTCATTCCTACTACTAAGTCGATATTGACCCGTACTACTTTCTTCTATTCCTTCTCCTGCCTAATAAATCTAAACAAAGGTAGATTTATTTTCGGCCATAACCGTGAACCGTGAACCGTGATACACAAAACACTCGAATTCTTTTCAAACAACCACGTTGACCCCACACCACAGTTAAAAGCTAAAATAAGAAAATGCCTCAACAACAGTAACTTCCTTTTCACTAAGAATGAAGTACGAGACCTTATTGTGATGAACCCAACAGCCCCCAAACTCAGAGCACAAACAAAAGTCCATAAAACCAAGACACCTATCAGGCATATTGTGAGCTTAATTAATAGCACAGCCTACAAATTAACGAGAGAACTAAATGACATACTTGTATACAAATACAAATTTGAAAAATCATATTCCATAAAGAACAGCTGTGAACTTATTAACAGTTTGAAAGATTTGACAGTACCACCTCAAGCCAAGCTTCTATCCCTAGATATTGTAAACCTTTACAGCAGTATACCTGTAAATGTAACAGTTGAGATAATAAGAATGAACCTATTGAAGCAAGACGATGACCAAACCAAAAATTATAGAACTTGTAGATGTACTTAATTTAGTGCTCTTACATAATTAGGGGCCTACTTCTGTTTTAACAATAAAATTTACAAGCAGGACCAAGTACTAGAATTGGGAAGCACTCTGAGTGGCCTAATAGCTGAAATATTTATCAACCACACAGAAAATAAAATTCTAACACTAAATGATAACTTCACAAGCAAACTTTAATTCTACAAGAGATATGTAGATGACACCCTCATTCTATTTTATGGCACACAGGACAAAGTGTAAAACCTTTTTAACAAATTCAATAGCCTACATAAAAATATTCAACTCACCCTTGAACATAAAGAAAACAACATTCTTGACATAAAAATATCAAAACAGAACCAAACGGTAGCTTCCAGTGTTTACAGAAAACCTACTGGCACTGACACGACTATACCAAACTCCTCTACACATCCCTCCTCCCACAAAAAATCCGCTTATAGATCAATGGTGTAAAGAGCACACAAATTTCCATTTCGACATACAGTACTCCAACAAGAAATAGAAACAATAACATGTACTGAAATAAATATTAAATGTGATCCTTCTCTAATTAATACCATGCCACTATAGATAAAAAATAAACTCAACAAACAACATCAAAGTACACTCACAACTGACAGTGCCCCAGCAGTCAAATATGTAAAAATGCCATATCTTGGAATAGTATCCGGCAAATTAGCAAGACTTTTCAAAAACACAGAAGTAAAAATCAATTTCAGCACTAACAACAAACTAAGTAGGAAGCTTATTCACAATATAAAGCCACCAGATGCAAGTCTTGATTCATCTGGCATTTACAATATTACCTGCAGCCAATATAATAAATATTATATCGGCCAAACAGGCAGAAAATTCAGAACCCGTTTCAAAGGACATTTAGACTGCTACAGGCTTGATAAATGTAACAAATCAGGAGTAGCAACTCACATTAAAGACGCAGGCCACCCTTTGAAAATCGAAGACAACCTCGAAATTTTACACAAAATGGGAAGAAGTGAAAGAATGTATATCATGGAAGAATCGGAAATTTTCATACATAATACAAAGCATGGAGATAATATTCTTAATGAAATAACCGAATTCAAAAACTTAAAATTCTTCGTCTTAAGCCATTTCTAACTTAATAGATCCTAGATATGTCAATGTAAATAATTGACTACATACCTGTCAGTACCAAGAATATCAATACAAAATGTCGATAATAGATACAGACTCACATGCTACAGTCCGCCATCTTGTGTTGTTTGCATAGCGTCGAAGCAACTTGTGCAGTGAATTACGTTGGCAATCAGTGCCTAAATACAATGTGCAATAGTGTAATGTCAACCAACAGCTCCGCCATTACACCGGTGATGCAAGTGAAGCAGCAAGATGATGAAATCGTTAAGTGATCAACTGTCACATAAAAGCCTTTCACACTACTTTCGTAACGGCCGGCCGTGGTGGCCATGCGGTTCTAGGCGCTGCAGTCCGGAACCGCAGGACTGCTTCGGTCGCAGGTTCGAATCCTGCCTCGGGCATGGATGTGTGTGATGTTCTTAGGTTAGTTAGGTTTAAGTAGTTCTAAGTTCTAGGGGACTGATGACCTAAGATGTTAAGTCCCATAGTGAACACAAGGGTCGGATTGCTGCAGATGTCGCAACGCTCGTGTGTGGTTTGGCATTATCATTCCAAAAGAGGGAGTGCTCGATTTATAGACGAAGTTTTTGCTGTTACAAACTCGATTACAGCACCAATATAGTTACATTATACACCGCCAGTTCATCCCTCTAGCGGTAAACGGCTGCAAACGTGTGGATCTGAAGAACAAAATGTAAAACTTCAAGAACGTTTGTTTTATTTAAAAAGCTTTAAGACTGTTCACATGAAAAATTCGGAGGTAGTACCTTTCAGCACGCCCTCTTATGTATTTGACTGTCACTGATGTGAAGAGGAACGATCCTTTGCACCTTAGTCTTGCGGTATTTGCTTCGCCTACACTACACGCATATGCACTGAAGAGCCAAAAAATCTGGTACACCTGCCATATCGTGTAGGGCCTCCGCGAGCAAGCAGAAGTACCGCAAAATGGCTTGGTATGGACTCGACTAATGTCTGAAGTAGTGCTTGAGGGAATGACACCATGAATCATGCAGGGCTCTTCATAAACCGTAAGAGTACGAGAACTTTCCCAAGTCCGTCGGAACACACAATGGACATGAATGGATGCAGGTGATCAGACAGAATGCTTACGGACGTGTCACTGTCAGAGTCATATCTAGTCGTATCAGGGATCCCATATCACTCCAACTGCAGAAGCCCCACACCATTACAGAGCGACCACCAGCTTGAACAGTCCCCTGCTGACATGCAAAGCCCATGGGTTCGTGACGTTGTCTCCATACTCGTATATGTACATCCTCTCAACACAATTTCAAACGAGACTCGTCCGACCTGTCAACATGTTCGCAGTCATCAACACTCCAATGTCGGTGTTGACAGGGGAAATCGAGTCATAAAGCTTCGTGTCGTGCAGTCCTCAAGGGTATGCGTGTGGGCCTTCGGCTCCGAAAGCCTACATCGATGATGTTTCGTCGAACGGTTCTAACGCGGACACTAGTTGATCGTCCAGCATTGAAATCTGCAGGAATTTGCGAAAGTGTTGCACTCTTGTCACGTTGAACGATTCTCTTCAGTCGTCGTTGGTCCCGTCCTTGCATGACCTTTCCCCGGCCGCACCGATGTCGGAGATTTGATGTTTTACCTAATTCCTGATATTCGCGGCACACTAGGGAAATGGTCGGACGCACTTCATCGATACCACGGAGATGCTTATACCATTGCTCGTGCGCAGGCTGTAAGACCACATCAAACACACATAAATCTTGATAGTCTGCCATTTAGTAACAATAACCGATCTACCAACAGCGCCAGACACTTGTTGTCTTATATGGGCGTTGCTGAGCGCAGCGTCGTATTCTGCCTGTTTACATATCTCTGTATTTGAATACGCATGCCTATACCAGTTTCTTTGGCGCGTCAGTGTAAAAATTTTGTGCCATTACATTAACAGATTAGAATGACCTTGTACGGAGGTGGAGTATGAATTCTTCAAAATATTTAAGTGTGATATCGAGAGAAACATTTAGTAAAATTGTGAATTTACTGACCTCGTAAATGACGTAACACAAAACACAAGTGCGGTGTATTTAATTCATACAGACTTGATAATACGCTAGAATAATAATTCTCAATTTTTGGGCACAGAGGAAATTTCTGGGCTCCCGATGAGTTTGACATTTATGACCGTTGTTGTCCCAGAGAAGTTAACGGTGACGGTACTCTTTCCGATACTATGCAAGCGTTAGATTCTTGCATTCAAAAGCTCCCAAATGCAGTTAAGATACATAGTTCGGTTAGTAATTACCATTGACTAGACAGAAATGAGAATGTTACAAGTGATAGCCACAGAAATACTTCTCTTTTCCTCGGTGTCTTGAAGAGTGCATTAGAGATATTCGCCTAGTACTTTTCGATATGCTGCAGAATTGACAAAAAAGAATATAGTCCTGTCTGTGATAAAGTAAAAAAGGTAGATAGATTGAGAAATAGGGAGGGAGAAAGAGAGAGAGAGAGAGAGAGACAGAGAGAGAGAGAGAGAGAGAGAGAGAGAGAGAGAGAGAAAGGATGAGAGAGTGGCGGCTGGTGGCAGGGGCGCGGGGGGGGGGGGGGGGGGGGGGGTAAGAAAAATACCTTCAAATGCAAATATGAAGACGGCATTTCAGTGTATGTGTATATTTTCTTGTTATTTAATTTTGTATTAAGAGCTCAATCTTGAAGAACACAAGAAGTTTTCTTTCTGATGAGTAGTCGAAGAATAAATTCTACTTACGACTCATGTAAGTTACGTCGGAATTACTATGTATTATTACATACTGGTAGGTATACTCAATAGGAGAACCGATGAGAAGGAAATTTCACAAGATTGGTTCTCTAGAAATGATCATGGATGCTCTTTACAGAAATTTGCGGAATGCTTAGACAGCAGCATATACGAGAGATATAAAGCAGGACCAGGATATCCATTTCTGTTGGGCTGTATTGATTCATGTTGTATTTAGTTTTCGTACAGAGCTTATTGTTGAGGACGAGACATCAGAAATTAATTGAAACGGGCTGAAGTGTTATAAAGAGTCTGTGCTTTCACTTTCAGCAGCTAGAAATGGGGAAGATGAGTTCAAAGTACAGGATGGTTATAATTAAACTTTCGTTATTTGAGTCAGTGTAGAAGCGAAACTGTTTACCGTATGGATACTCAACTTATAGAAACGATAGTCAGACTTCGCACTGCCAGATTTGCGTTGTTTTGTTAGCGTCATGACTTGCTCTTAGGCTCCTGTTCCAGGGTTGAGTTGAAAGTCAACGTGAGTCCGTACAAGGTGAGCAGCGCTTTATTGTAAAGCTGTTTTACCAAACCAGCAGCAATAGTGCACCTGCTCTTCGCGATTATCGACCCATTAAAAGAATATGGAGAGGTACTCTTTCCTTAACGGGATTAAAGAACGCGAGTCGAAAACTCTAATTAACTGCGATTTTGGAATTGACAATTGGAGTGGCAGGCGGTCATTTGAGCCACAAATTGTAGAAGAAGTTACTGTTGACAAGTCTGAGAAAGAAACGTACGATCTTCAAGCAGTGCACCATCTGTGTCACCACAGTTGAACATTCCACGGTACAAGATCCCATCTGAGATGTTTCGGGAAGAAGGAGAGCAATCTCTAGTGCGTTTCCAGGCTGTTGTGGATGCAGATAGTCATCACAATGAGCAAAGTTTGTAACCTGGAAAGTGATCGTGGTACACAACTAACAAATGGTGCCCTCTCATGTGAAAATTAAAATGATTCCCTGTTAATGGTTTATTCGTTCTTTCTCTTCTGCATGTCCTTACAAATGTTCCACAAAGTTTTATTGCCTTACAATCAATCGTTTTTAAAGGGAGTCCTCTCAAGTAGCGAAAGTTTAACTGTAACAATCCTGTGCATTTCTGGTCATCAAAATTGCCACACTTCGCGGCAACGTCTAAAAATACGAAGGATGATCGGAAAGTAACTACAGTAATTTTACTATCAAGAAGTTTAATAGATAACAACACAAAACATGAAAAGTCACTAAAGAACCGATATCTTTTATCAAATTTTCTAGATAGTGACCAACGTTCCCAATACATGTCTCCCGTCGTGGTACCAGATTCAATATACACTCTTCGTAGAAGTCCGTTTAGTTGGAGTACAGCCATTTGCGGACTGCTAATTTCACTTCCGCATCTGTCGCAAAGCGTTGGTCGATCAGGAATTGCTTTTCTAGACCAAACAGATGAAAATCCGACGATAAAAGTTCGAAACTGTGTGTTGAATATGAGAAAAAGTATCACCACATCTGTATCTTGAGAATGTCTTTATTCTATCACACGACTAGTTTCGGCAACACATTACAGCCTTCCTCAAGCCTCATCACTGCCAAAAGGGTATTTGATTTCCTTGGTGCATTTACTGTGGGATCCCTGTTACTGGCACACGTGGGCTAGCTTTCATCCAGAGTCTATACTCGTCACCGTGTCGTCTCTAATGAGATTTTCTCACGTACAGGAGCAGCATCGTGGAGGCGAGGCTTGTCAAGAGGTTTGAGACCGACAACATGAATGTTGTGGCGTTTGTCACAAAGGGCAGGACTGAACTTTACCATAGTTTTAATTTGGGCTGGCCGGGGTAGCCGATCGGTTCTAGGCGCTATAGTCTGGAACCGCGCGACCGCTGCGGTCGCAGGTACGAATTCTGCCTCGGGCATGGATGTGTGTGATGTCCTTAGGTTAGTTAGGTTTAAGTAGTTCTAAGTTCTAGGGGACTGATGACCTCAGAAGTTAAGTCTCACAGTGCTCTGAGCCATTTTTTTAAATATGGGCTTGAGTATGCACAGTGATTCCGTATTCAGTGAAATCGACCAATAATACACCATGCATATCCAAGATCACTGTCACAAGCACTTTCCTAGTAGACTGAGTCACTCTGAACATTTTTTGTACTGGGGAACCAGCATGTTTCCACTTCATAAAGACCTGCTTGGTTTCAGGAGCGTAGTGGTACGCTCACGACTCATCAACAGTGACGATTCCTTTCATAAAATCATGCCCTTCTGCGGTGTAACGCGTTAAGTAATCCAAGCTTGCCAACATTCTTTGACCCATTTGACTGACTATCAGGTTCTTAGGCACCCAGTGACCACAAAATTTTACAAAATTTCAACGTGTCATGAACAGTATCGTACACCGCCACAAAGAAGATGTTGCAGTGCTCCGACAAGGTTCACAGTTGTACACGCAAGTCGTTCAAAATTGCTGCCTTAATTGCTCTGGCATTCGACTGGAGCGTGGCGAATCAGTAGGTTTCCACGGTCCTCTTGGAAGACATTGCTGCGGTCCATAGCGTCGTCCCCATAGACGCCATGTATACCCCTGTAAATTTCACTTGGTTTATACTCTTTGGCTCACAAATATCGAACTACGCTTCGTCGCTCTTCACAAGTTGACGACAGTAACAGAATTGCTATGTTTGTTCCGCAGTTCAGGCTTCTCTCGCTAGAGCAGCACATGTAGACAAACTACCCTCTGTAATCCAAATTTCAAACTATACCGTCGTGAAATTTCAATTTTCCAGCTGCATACCAGGGGAGAAAAATATTTTGTGCGTCACTTTCCGTTCTCGCTCGTAATTTGGTACTCGTGTCTTCAGAAACTCCCGATCTCTGCGGACTGAACGGAGAAAGCCATCGGCACTCGCACCGGCGGCGCGGCCGGCAGAGTAAGAACTCTGAGCGGCTAGCGGCCAGTGGGAACCCGGCGAGCCATGGCCGCATGGGAACCCGGCGCGGGGTCAGCGGGAGCACGCAAACACGGCCACGCCCGCCTCATTGTCCAGAGCCAGCGCCAGCCTGGGGACGCGGGATGCGGCGGGCGGCGCGGCGCCCCGAGGGCAGCGGCCGCGCATCTCGACCCACCTGCCGCTCCTCCTGGCCTCGTCTCATCTGCGTGCGGCCAGTCACTGCAGGTGCTGCGACAGGTGTCGGCGGCTCGCTCCAAGGGACGTGGTGGCTTCGCAGAACCCACTCATTCTCCAGCTGGACAATAATGCAGAGATACTGTTTAAACGTCTGTCGACGCCGAGATTACCTTAAGAGGGATACGTGAAAAGTTTTCTGTCTCACACAATCACATTGATTTCGAAACAATGTTGGCAAGTTTCGGCTGTCATCGCCCATCATCAGATCGTAAAATGGTTGCCGTTGTTCTCACCCACCACTAAGGAAACTACCATTACTCTGAATGAATAAATATCGAAAAAGCCATCAGCTGTAAGCTCATCTCCAATTTTTGTTATAGGCTACCGGTTTCTGCTACATTATATGCCATCGTCAGGCCCACTGCTCTACATTATGGCTGAAATTTTCAATAATTAAGTGTTGTTGTTGTTGTGGTCTTCAGTCCAGAGACTGGTTTGATACAGCTCTCCAAGCTGCTCTATCCTATGCAAGCTTCTTCATCTGCCAGTACCTACTGCAACCTACATCCTTCTCAATCTCCTCAGTGTATTCATCTCTTGGTCTGCCTCTACGATTTTTACCCTCCACGCTGCCCTCCAATACTAAATTGGTGATCCCGTCATTCCTCAGAACATGTCCTAGCAATCAATCCCTTCTTCTAGTCAAGTTGTGCCACAAATTTCTCTTCTCCCCAATTCTGTTCAGTACCTCCTCTTGTCCGCAGCTCATAGTCGTGCGGTAGCGTTCTCGCTTCCCACGCCCGGGTTCCCGGGTTCGATTCCCGGCGGGGTCAGGGATTTTCTCTGCCTCGTGATGACTGGGTGTTGTGTGATGTCCTTAGGTTAGTTAGTTTAAGTAGTTCCAAGTTCTAGGGGACTGATGACCACAGATGTTAAGTCCCATAGTGCACAGAGCCATTTGAACCAGCCAGTACCTCCTCATTAGTTACATGATATGCCCATCTAATATTCAGCATTCTTCTGTAGCAGCACATTTCGAAAGCTTCTAGTCTCTTCTTGTCTAAACTATTTATCGTCCATGTTTCATTTCCATACATGTCTGCACTCCATGCGAATACTTTCGGAAAAGACTTTTTGACACTTAAATCTACTCTCGATGTTAAAAAGTTTCTCTTCTTCAGGAACGCCTTCCTTGCCATTGCCAGTCTATACATTTTATATCCTCTCTGCTTCGACCATCATCAGCCGCGTGGGATTAGCCGAGGGGTCTAAGCCGCTGCAGTCATGGACTGTGCGGCTGCTCCCGGCGGAGGTTCGAGTCCTCCCTCGGGCATGGGTGCGTGTGTTTGTCCTTACGATAATTTACGTTCAGTAGTGTGTAAGCTCAGGGACTGATGACCTTAGCATTTAAGTCCCATAAGATTTTACACACATTTACTTTTACTTACGACCATCATCAGTTATTTTGCTCCCCAAATAGCAAAACTCATCTACTACTTTAAGTGTCTCATCTCCTAATCTAATTCCCACAGCATCACCTGATGTAATTCGACTACATTCCATGATCCTCGTTTTAAATTTATTAATGTTTATCTTATACCTCCTTTCAAGACACTGTCCATTCCGTTCAGTTGCTCTTCCGTACGTCAAATTAAGTACGCAAATTTAACGCATTTCAACAGCTACAAAGCAATCTGGTTGCTTGTATTCTAGCTATTGACGTATGCTAATGTCATGCGTACACAAGCTGGCGAGAAGACTCGCATTTTTCACATATGACATATACAAATTATGTCATTGAAGAATTCAGCCAAAAACTATAGTAGAGGACCTGACGATGGCGTATTACATCGCCGAAACTGGCAGCGTATAAAATAAACTGTAGATGAACTTACACCTGACGGTGTTTTTTATAATTATTACATGTATATGGCTACTGTCCTGCCACCCAGCATAGCGAGAATGGATGTACCTAACATTATCGTGAATTGCTTTCAAAACAAACAACCACCAGGTGTCTCCGGTCCGTTTAAAATGCAGTTCTTTCCAAAAACTAAAGAAACTGCTCTGTAGGACAAAAAGCACTAATGTTTCGACCTTGACCTGTTTCATGTCAAAGCCTAACGATGATTCCTTCAGTCCGTGGACCAATCGTACTCATATTGTGTGACATCGCATTTAGCCTTGATAAGAGCCGCAGTTCGGCGAGGAAGAGACTCCAGAAGTCTTTTCAAATACAGCATATCCATTCGAGGCTAGTCATCAATAATTAAACCTCACAGAGATACCAAATTCCTACTTTTCACTCCCCGTTCCCAATTGTACCAGACAATTTCTGCAAGAAGAGCGATTTAGCGGTCCAATCGAGATGTGATAGAATGCCGGAGTGATCGCCAAATCAGGAACGTACGACTGAAAGTTTAACGCTGTGTCTTTGCAAGCACATAACGCACGTAGGCGAGGCTACAGCATCTATGCAGACTAGTCCACACCACAAAGGAAGAGAGAGTGATAAAATTAATCGTTTAATTGTGATCACAGATTCGAACTGCCAATAAAATTCCGAGTGAATTCCTACCATACTCAGGCTGATCAACTAATTAGCTGAAAATCCATCAATTTTGACTACTCATTTAATATTACTAAATTAATTTTCGCTGATATTACCGAGATATTGTCTACATATATGATCATAGGTTGACGGGGGTAGCACAATTTTGGCAATCTCGTTTATGTAATACAGAAAAGTCCAAAATCGTCAAGTCTCTCTTGTCTTTATGATCGTTATTTCGAATCTTTGTTGATGCCGCACGGTGGCTTAAGCAAAGAAAGTCTCCCTCTTTCTGGGAATCGTGCCAGGTCGGACCACCAGAATCGAAGGCAGGAACTTCGCTTCGCTAGTCGGCCAGAAGACCAAGAACGGTTACATGCCAAACTTCTGTTATGTTGGCTACAAGGATCTTTTCGTATACGGCAGAGGTGCACTGAATGTCGTCGACCGAGTCTTTAAGTACCCAGGAGAGCAGCTCTCTACCGCATTCCGTTGCAGTTTCTAAGGGTGCCTACGTCGCGAGGTTCATCGTGCAGCAGTCATGGTCATTTTGTGGCAAGTATTGTTTCACATTATCCCGGGAGCCGAAATGCGTGAACTATCCGCGAGCTACTCGTGATGTTTAGAATTTCGAAGCACGCTGCACCTTCGATACTTGCGTCTGTGCTGTGGTTACGTTTGCATCTCGATAAACCGGTGCTGCAAATCGACATGTAGTGTGGTAAGCTCTATTGTCCGACTCGTGTTACTGTGCTCGCATTCTTGACAAACGGCTAGCTTCTTCCACTATAAATATTCATGTTAATTCATTTTACACTCTCGCTAGGGCCTGTTCTTTATACTGAGGACGTTACTTTCTGTGTAAAGTTTTGTTCTCTTGACTTGTTCTACGGCAAGTTCACTGTTCGCCCACCGATTGCATTTTTGTGAGTGATACGTTAGGAAACTAGGGATATCTCTTATTTATGTGTCCATTTCTGAATAGATCCATTGCCAGCATTGCCAGATTATACAGACTCATTAATCTGTAGCTTCCCTGCTGTCCCTTCAATCAGTTCTTTACTAAACGATGAAACACCTGTTTTAAGAAACACCTGCTGTAGGAAAGGGGGCCTGGACCAGAAGATCTGCAGGTGAGTAATCTGCTAGAGAATAGCGATAGTTGCTACATCGCCGGAGACCGTTTCTTCCATCCTTCGGTAATCTATATTAATATAGATTCTTAAGAGGAGATACGACAAAGATCCAGCCACAGCTACAGCTATTCAGTCAACCTGGAAGCGCACGCTACACGAGCTTATGAATAGGCTTGTTGTCATTTTGGAAGATTGAATGTCCATGTTACACTCGTTATGAATATGTAGAAGAGATGGTAATATTTGGTCCACAAAAATGTTAAAACATAATTCCTCTTTACTGTTCACGGTAATGTGGAAGATTAGACGCAAGTGGCTGCAAGAAGAAGGAAAAAAAATCCCGGAACAATATCCGACCTGAACTGTACCCTCCACATGCACCAGATTAGACCTTCTGCACCATTCGAGAGTCCTAAAATCGCTACACGTACGACTGCAACACATACCTTCAGTCAGTTACTTTCCAGCTTCACCGTTATCTCACTTACTGCAGAGCTCAAGCTTGAAGTGCTGTAGTAAGCAATGAGTTTGTGCAACGTATCCGGCTCCAAGTTTTCATGAGATGTGATTTCCTTTGCGATGTGCTCTCGGAAACTGGTTGAGATTGACCTGCATACACTTAGAGTAGAAATTCCTGTGGGGTCTAAACTCGATTTCATAGCCAACGAATGACAATCAGCTCCGGTCCTTATCAGTTATGATCTTTTTGTGGCTATTTTTAGGCCGCTACAGTTGGCTTCGAGTGGCACACCACTGTTGTAGACACGTTGAACAGTCGGCGCTAATACACCACAAAATCGGACAACTTCGCTGTGTGGTCATGGGAACTTCCAAACACAACAGCATTTTTCGACGGTCTGTCACGTCTCAACTTCGACCCATCTTACTGCGTCGACGCTGTACAACCTACTGGGACAGACACACTGCAAGAGCTCGGCCGTGACCCTCGACTTAAGTTGTCACTGTAATACCTGATGTAGTCAAGATTTTCTGGAATCAGAACGCTCCCCATATGTGTTATTTACCGTACGGGAACGCAACTTTATACGAATCAGGTGCTGACTATTTGCTGCAGAATTTGAATTGTTAGTAGTGTCAGTGTTATGACTTGCCGTTAGGCGCTGTACTGGTGCCGAAAACATGGGGCTGAAACACAGGCAACAGTGTGCATTACACTGCAGACAGTCAACATGGGTTTGCACAAGGGGAGCAAAGCTTTACAGGCTGCTCTTCGCGAGTACGATGAGTTAAAATAATACAGAGAGTTCCTCTTTCCACACCGGGGTTGAAGAATATCATACGGGACTTCCAATTAGCTGATGGACTGGAAACTGCTGCTGGGGGAGACTGACGGCCAATTGCGCCAGACACTGCTGAAGAAGTTACTGTTGCCATGACTGAGAATGCTGGATGCAATGCGCAGTCATCAAGCATTGCACGAGCTTTGTCACAACGGATGACAATTCCGTGGCCCACATTTCGAAAAGTGAAAACTTATATTACTTACCAACTTTTGCCACGTGATGTAGACATTCAGGTAGACTGTGCTCTTACGTTCCTTGCAAGTGCTGTAGTTGGCGATGGGTGGCCTTTGAACATTTTGGGAGTGATGAAGTACACCTTTAGATCACTGGAGAAGTGAATACTCACAGCTGTAGCATTTGGGAATCCTCACCTCCAACGAAAGTTCAGGAAGTTCCCTTGCACTATATTGTGTGGCTTCGCTTCACAGTTCGTGATTAGTCCGTTTTTCTTTGAGGAACTAGGTCCCTCAAGGACATGTAGCTTGAACGGAAAACGTTATTGTGATCTGCAACACATGTGATCCCTTCTCTGAGGTGTAGAAGTCCTTTGACAGACGACGGAGCTGTACACTGTGAGGTCACTCGATCACTCCGTAACACATTTGGAGAAAACTGAATCATTGGCCGATGGTTCCGACACCAAGATCTGGTGATCTTCGTGTTGGATTTAAACCTTGGTGATTTCTGCCTGAAGGACTGGGTATTCCAACGGGACATTAACACACGTAGGAGGCTTAAGACGAGTACAGCAAATGAGGTAGCCTACATCTCACCCGCGATGTTTCGGTCAGCAGTAGAGCAATCTCTATACGGTGCTATGTCGTCGTCGATAAAGATAGTCGCCACAGTGAGTAACGTTTGTAACCTAGAACGTAATCATGGTACGCAATTAACAAATGTTACACTATTCTGAAAATAAAACTTGTTTTTTTTCAACTGTTTTTTCATTACTTCTCTTAAGCGTATAGTTGCAAATGTTTCACAGAATTTCACTGTCCTGTGGCCACTCAGTTTTCATGGGGCTGAGGGGAGGGTGGTGGGGGGATGGGACGGTTGCTCTCAAGCAGCGAAACGTTAATTGTAATCACCCTGTACTTCATAACAGTCAATTCACTGATCAGATGTTTTCAGTGGGAGAGAGATTCGCGGAACATGTGAAAGCCTCCATATCGAGGTACAACAGGAAGCATGGGCAACAGGATGTCATATGTTCTCTTGCCGACAGATAATATCTTAGAGACCTAGAAGATAGGACACAGTGCCAGTCTTATTTAGAAATGTGATGTCTCGCACCCAAATTTTCGGCTACGTGAACCGGAGGTGATCCTGTCGTGTGCTGTGTGGTTTCACATAGCATCACGCCACGAGTTGGGCTCCTATCACGGAGACGAATTCAGGGCTTGTTTTCCTCTGAGCGGGTGAAAAAAGGTCCATCGTGATACTGTACACAGAATCGGGACTTTCCTGAATACACAACGTGGTGCTACTCTTGTGTCTAGTGGTGCACTGGTGCGCCATTTTCTGTTGCCGTATCACTGGAAGCTCCTTAACTGTTGCCATGGTGACAAGCTGTGGTGCTGCACACGTTGTCCTACTCTTGGTACAGACACTGACCTTGTTCCAGACAAGCCCATTCCTGATTTACGATACCTGACGTGGCTACCATTCTGCATGACCGAGCGATCAGTGAGCCTACTCTCTCGAGCGCTAGTTGCGTGGAGCGAACGAGATGCGAAGTGTGGCCCTCCTGAACCCACAGACTCCATATTCGTAAGCTAGTCGAGGGACCCTGAGCGAATCGAGCAGAATTTTGCGGAACAATAAACTAGTATTGACAGAGCACCATTCTACCGCAATTGACTTCTGACTCTAATGCTGATATGAGATTTTTCCTTATTACACGGGGAAGAGGACGACCTTATCGCAAACAATCAACAGCCAGATGTGAATCTAGGATGAGAAAACAGCTGTGTAATCTTTTCATGTACGCAGGACGTAAACGGCATTCCTGATACCTCGTAGTTCCTTTTTTGTTCATGTAGTTCATATCAGTTTGACGTTTGTTGCATGTCCTCGTCATGGTACTGAAATTTTAATATCCAGTAGCGTATTTTGTATTCCTCTGCATCATCTCTTAACTGTCAACACTAATGACACAGCCACACTACATAAATTCAATACTGCTCAATGAATTCTGAAAGCTCGTCCTTCACATTAGTGATTTAGGTAAACCACACCTACGTGAATCGAGATATCCCAACGGGAATGTGAATCTCGTCCCAATACGAGCTCTGTTTTTATTTCTTTATTTTTATATGACGTGCTTATTATTTCGTCAGTCCCGCATCATACTGCAAAATACTGAGTGAATGTCTGTAACATATGTTAGACCTTTCAAGGCACTGAAAAAGTTGCAGCACCGAAGGTTGAAGTATTTGAATGGTTATTGCTTGGAACCTTTTCATTTCGCCATTGTAAATGAAGATTACATTCTTAAACTGAACTAAATATTTTTAACTGTGGTTCAAATGGTTCAAATGGCTCTGAGCACTATGAGACTCAACATCTGTGGTCATCAGTCCCCTAGAACTTAGAACTACTTAAACCTAACTAACCTAAGGACATCACACAGATCCATGCCCGAGGCAGGATTCGAACCTGCGACCGTAGCGGTCATGCGGTTCCAGACTGAAGCGCCTAGAACCGCACGGCCACACCGGCCGGCTTTTAACTGTGTTCGGGACCTTTCAGATATGAGACTATTGTAAACTTGTTAAGTGATACCTTGACCAGAACAGGGAATGTGAAAGTGAAATCCTCTGGGACAGTCAAGTTTCCCTTGTAAACACCGTACACATGTGAAAATCACTTGGAGTTGGTCATTTATGTGCTTGCATTCAGTCCAATTCCCGCCTATATTGGCAGAATTTTTCTCTATAGACAAAAAGTTGAGAATTATTATCCTAGAACGATATGAAAATTATATTTATTATGTATAATGTAAAACGGTGGTAACGGTAACCAACTTGTATGAAGTTCTCACTGTTAATACCGCCGTATCAGGTAAACGGGAATAAACTGAACTGTTTACCAGGTGCCCCTTGCTACTCGTCTGACATGTACGCAAATCGCTGCTATTACACTCCTTACGTACTTTCTGTTGATAACAGAACACACTGCTAAATAAAACCTGTTCTCTTTAATTAACAGCTTTGGGCTCTTCATGAACAAGATGCATACGTTCTTACAAACACCGACACTCAGACCATAGACCAAAAATACACCGCTACGGTCGCAGGTTCGAATCCTGCCTCGGGCATGGATGTTTGTGATGTCCTTAGGTTAGTTAGGTTTAACTAGTTCTAAGTTCTAGGGGACTAATGACCTCAGCAGTTGAGTCCCATAGTGCTCAGAGCCATTTGAACCATTTTGAACCAAAAATACAAAGTACAGAATAAGAAATGCAATAATAATAATTAATCGAGTGACTGATGAGGGTTGTGGATAGTGTTTGTGTACAATTTGAAGTGGAAACACGGAACATTAGAGTCATTATATAAATATTCTATCACGAAGCTACAATGCCGAACCTGTTAATAATCTTCCAATGTTTACAACCAATTTAAACGTAACTAACTTTATGTACACGTAAGATGTATGAGCAGATAACTGAGAAAGTAAATACCATCGCCGTTTTCTCAAAAACAGTTATGTAGTTTACTGATTACTCGAACTTAAGATCCATGGTCCTTGTAATAAATGTCAATTTAACGTTCATTCGTTATTTTCTTACTGTAACAAATAGCTCTGACACGCCATTAATTCAAGGAACTGCATCAACGTATAATGTAGAACATCCAGTGTAGATGCCTGAATATACTGATTCCAAACAAGTATATTTGCGACCTTCCTCCTTAAGTTCGATGATAGTTGGCGGTGGATGGTTGATGTAACCTCTGGTCTGCTTCGATGCTTCTGAACTAAGATGGCGGCAAAATGGTGTCGGCGCCAACTTCGGCTTTAAGAATTGTAATTCGATAAATCAACTTGTTGGTTAGAAACACTGCAAATCCTCCAGGGAAAACTTTCGAATGGGATTTTGGTAATGTAGTACGCGAAGCACAAACTGTTTATGGCAACAGTGCACTCACACAATAAATATATTTGACGCACGAAGGGCACATCTGTATAGAAGTTCCACACACACACACACACACACACACACACACACACACACACACACACGCCCCCCCCCCCCCACACACTAGTCCTTTCTAAACAATGTGTTACTAATGAAAGTCCATAAAACATTCACAGATACCGCTAAACGCAACACACTTCGTAAGTCTGCTAAGTCTGCATTGTGAGTATGTTGGTAACTAATTAGTTTCCAGGACATAATTTTCAGTGTATATATATTCGCCAACCGCTAAACAAATATTAGTCACCTTCTGCTGGACAGATGCAAGTAAGAGTCCAATTAGTTACCAAATTATTGACAGTGCCCCACGTGTGCCATCCTTCACTAAACGATTATTGATTCTTCCTCCCTTCTATTCTCGTCCCCGCTCTCTTTTCCTTTCAGATTTGCTTTCACAATTTCGGTTTACTTCATATGATGACTGTTCAGTTACAAGCTCACCAACGCGGTCCACCAAGAATCCATTACTCACTCTCTGACAACACTTCTCATTAATTCTTAAGAAAGCTTTGTTTTAACTTTTTCTGACGATACTACCCCCATCGCACAATTCTCCACACATTTCAGTCTGAATGTTGGTTCAAAATAAATCTACTTTCATCATTACATGAACTTACTTTCACGAACGCATATCTTTCTTTCAACTGTGTTCTTCATTGGATAAGAAATCTATAAATTTTGTCCTAAAGGTCATAGTATTTCATTTATCTGAATCATGACGTTTTCCAAATATTACGTGAAACCACAATAACAGCGCACATTGGCAAATACAGTTTGAAATATTCAAAAATTCGCACTTTATATTTGGCATTAATAAAAATCAGCACTAAAACATAAAATAATACAATGAAAGCGAAAATAGCTAACAGCAACTTACAACACAGTTAACTGGATACAGTTTACTGGTCTTGTATTTTATGTTAGGCCTACGTCTTTCAACATACAAGGCCAGTAGCACCAAAATATTGCACTGCATGCCTCGATAACACATAATTCTGAAGAATCCATTGCTCTTCAAATCTGTTGTAATCAACTGCTCTGAGTTAAAGTTTCAATCACATCTCCTCTAAGACCAGTGTTTATATTATGAGAGCCTCTGAGGCCACTAACGAAAGAATTAGAGGTTACTAAAAATTTCATGCAGACAGCAGACGCCAGTTAAACAAACAGTTCTGATATCAAAGCTCTCACAATTCTTGTATAAAACATATTCTTGTTTAAAAGACAATAATCTGTGCTGACCTCCGTCATACAATACACAAAAAAATGCTTAATCTATGTTGAATGATTTATGTCTTCGTCTTCTAGTGCGGAATACTGAATGTTATTTACATGGCAATTGCATGAGTATTAAACAGAACTGCAAAACTCATATCCATAAATGAAAGATCGTCAGGGCACTATCCAGTGGTGGAATGGATGCGGAGCGGGTCACAGGGGTTCTGAGGACAGAGCGTTGATGACTGACGTCATACGAAATACTGGACGGGCAGCTCACGGGAGTCTAATGTAATTACTAGGAAGACACATACGCAAAGGTGAATGGAGGTTTAGGGTTAATAGAGGCCACCGTAATTGTTGCCCACCGAACACATTCAGACACACCCATTACTGTTTCTAATACACAAGGATTCGCCACGAATCGTTTTTAAATTAAGGTGTTCCGGAGAGTTGGAATGGATTATATTAGCAATGTTATTTATTTAGCCAAGTATTTACTGTATTCGACGTTCTGTGCTTCCATTAAGCGATAATTTTCCGTTTTGCTTATAGTTATCCGTCAGCTGCCTGCTATAAATTTATCCTATTAATTGAAGGACGCTTCCTCGTTCTCATTCAATATTATGTTCAAACTATTTTCTTCTTCCTCTTCTTCTTCTTGGCTTCCTGTTCCACATTCCTCATTGGCGTTTTCCTCTTCCACCCTTATCAATTCTCTACATAAATTCGCCTGTTTCTTTACACCTTGTCCAAGTCGTTTAAATTATTAATTTTATATAAGGATAGTAACTGGCTTATATTTCATCCACAAAACTGTGCAACCTCTGGTCAGCAATTCCATTGATAGACTTTCTAGTTTCTTCCCTCCTAAGTTACGACAGTTACACATTTTTTAGTTCTATGTAATAACCTCCTCAATGGTGTATCATGTGTATCTATCTTGCTGTTCCTCCTAATGATTTTTCTTCGCAGACCTGTCAGCTGTTGCATAGCCTTTGCGTAATTCGACATTCTATGACCTTTCTTAACTCATGTGTACATTAAGTACACATTCAAGGTATTTGTTTTGCTTACTGTTGCTGCCTATGTTTTATTCAACATTTAAAACTCATTCGTCATATCCAGCGATCAAACATATTTTCTTTCAAAAAATGATTTCCAAAACCTATTGCTCAAATTGGTGTTCAAGTTTCTGTGACGTCTAACTGAAGACCTCGATTGTGCAATATGGTAAGGGACAGTTATTGAGCAGCAGAGTTATTGCAGATAAAACGTGGTACGCGATGTATTTTACTCATATTAGTTGGCAACTCTACAGTAAATCGAGAAATAACGGCTCCAGTTTCAGTAACATTGTTAGTAGGTGAGAAAATAATCAGCCGTAAGTGCCAAAAACATCGCTGCGAATAGAAGTAACGTCTGTAGTGTTCTTTGCAGGAAAATACTTCAGGGACGATTTGTACAAATCCGAGGATGATGTGGACAACAGCTACTCAGATAGAGATCCTGAATATGTTCTTGAATAGAAATGCGTTTAAAAAGTTGTTGCTACTCAGATAAAAGCGAAATGTGTCCCTTACTAAAGATTACGTGAATCTATATTATGTGTTCAAAAGTAACAGGACACCCCCAAAAATAAACGTTTTTCATATTAGGTGCATTGTGCTGCCACCTACTAGCAGGTACTCCATATTAGCAACCTCAGTAGTCATTAGACATCGTGGGAGAGCAGAATGGGACGCTCCGCGGAAATCACGGACTTCGAACTTGGTCGGGTGATTGGGTGTCACTTGTGTCATACGTCTGTATGCGAGATTTCCACACTCCTAAGTATCCCTAGGTCCACTGTTTTCGATGTGATAGTGAAGTGGAAACGTGGAAGGTCACGTACAGCACAAAAGCGTACAGGCTGACATCGTCAGTTGACAGACAGAGATCGTCGACAGTTGAAAAAGGTCGTAATGTGTAATAAGCAGACATCCACGCAGACCATCACACTGGAATTCCTAACTGCATCAGGCTCCACTGAAAGTACTATAACAGTTATGCGGGAGGTGAGAAAACTTGAATTTCATGGTTGAGCGGCTGCTCATAAGCCACACATCACACCAGTAAATGCCAAACGACGCCTCTCTTGGTGTATGGAGCGTAAACATTGGACGACTGAACAGTGGAAAAACGTTGTATGGAGTGACGAATCGCAGGACACAATGTGGTGGCAAGGCAGGGTGTGGGTATGGCGAATGCCCGGTGAACGTCATCTGCTAGCGTGTTTAGCTGAAACAGCAAAATTCGGAGGCGGTGGTGTTACGGTGCGGTCGTGTTTTCATGGAGGGGCTTGCACCCCTTGTTGTTTTGCATGGCACCTTCTTGCTTCCCAATGTTGAAGAGCAATTCGGGGATGGCGATTGCATCTTTCAACACGAACGAGCACCTTCTCATAATGCTCGACAATAAAATCCCTATAATGGACTGGCCTGCACGGAGTCCTGACCTGAAACCTTTGGGATGTTTTGGAAAGCCGACTTCGTGCTAGGCCTCACCGACCGACATCGATACCTCTGCTCAGCGCAGCACTCCGTGAAGAATGGGCTGCCATACCCCAAGAAACCATCCACCACCTGATTGAAGGTATGCCTGCGAGAGTGGAAGCTGTCATCAAGGCTAAGGGTGGGTCAATACCGCATTGAATTCCAGCATTACCGATGGAGGGCGCCACTAGCTTGTAAGTCATTTTCAGCCAGGTGTCCGGATACTCTTGATCACATAGCGTAAGTGACAGCGTGATGCCAAAAATGCTAAGGGCCTCCTTCTTTGCTTGCTGTAGTAAGGCGACAATAAATTTTATATTGTGCTCAATCTTAGATTAATTATTGAGTATTTTTTTATTTTATTATTGCAGTAATTGGTGTTGAAAATCTTATTATCATAAACTAGATCGATTTGGAACTTTTTGAATTTGAGTTTTTGAGAAGTTTCACAATAGGGTAGGTGTGAGGGAGGGTGAATCCCTGCTATTTTCAGTATTTCTCTTATTTTAGTCAATGAGGGGTAGATTTTCCGACGTTTTCAAATTGAAGACATAGCTTGCTTTGTTACCTAAACTTAATTCAAATTTCAGCTCTGTATGATTATAAATTACAAACAAATTTACTATTTAGTTACAACAATAATTGCGGAGTTTTACCTCGCAAAAGGGGATAAGGCCGCGCAGTGCGGGTCTTTGCCCCATTTGAGATTATCATGGATAAAAGTAGATGACTGTATAATGAAAACACTTGAAATTACCCTTTGCAATATTTTTATATTGTAGACAACTTACCCAGCACAAAATTGAAACGAAATCTCTCATACAGTAAACACATTAATACAATATTTAAAAAGCCAGGGACACAAATAATACTTTCTTCTCCACGGAAAGAGGATTAGTACGATAACCTGAAAGAGTTCAACTACTGAGGCTAAGCTATCTAGGAATCCAGTAAATAGTGTACTTTGTTAGGTCCTCTGATTCTTCAAGAGGACGCTGACTCTTATTGCTCTTTGGCTACTTCTTCGCCAAACAGCAAGTCCATACCCATATCTGAACCATTGACATGATTTGAGAAGTCTATATCTGACTCTGAAGGATAATCAGCTGGCTGTTTGATCTATTTTCATCCTTTTTTGGCACTCACGTAATGAAATCTAGCTTACGTCATGTTGCTTCTACAGCACGCCCTTTTCATTCTTTTCCTTCTCGACAGCAAGCTCTTCTTTACCCGTGCGTTCTTCTTCCAACATTTCATTATTGAATGTCGTCTTTAGAAGCACATATGAAAGCTTTGCCAGAAAGTTTCCCCTAAAAGTTTATTTTAGAGAGACGAATTAGGCGAGACAATCTCACGCAGTGTATGTTGAATGTCATTTTCTGCGGAGATTATCTCTGAAGAATTGTCGTCACTTTGTTAGGGCTGCGGGGCTTAACCCAAAACGCCTGCGTGGATTTGCCCCATTTCGCCATTTGCTGACCAACGTGCCAGCGATGATTTTGGAACCAGCTGGAACATTTATTTCTACATGAAAGTGAAGCATTAATGCAGCAGTGTCAACGGTTAGTTCATTGATTCTTCTTATCAAACTAAACATTATACAATGTTGAAGTAAAACATCAGAAAAGTTACATGTAAGTAATAAATAAGAGACTTACCTTATTTTCTCAATTGTGGAGCGACTTACCTCCACAAACTTTCATGAACAGTAAGTTACAAAAAGACAAACCTGTCGCCTAGCGATCAACTCCTGAACCGGTGTCACTCAATTAAAAAATTCTGTGCGGGTTTTTATCCCACTTTGGCTTCACCTACCCTAATCTTTCCGTATCGTAACGAGTTATTCATTCGCCCTGGAGGTACAAAGAGATAAGTCAGTGTTAATCCTTGTTAAGTAAACTCTGCCTGCTAGTAAACAATGCTTAAGTAACCATTATGTGTTTAAAGAATAAAATTCACGATTTATAAAATAGGTCGTTACTCTAGAAATATCTGAGAACTAATGACTTACCTGAATAAAAACACAATGGATGTACTTAGAATATCGGATTTATGAGATTTTACTGAAGCTTTACTGTGCATTTTCTCAAAGAACCAATTCGTTCCTTAATGCTGTTTACTGCCAAGGTCTTGAATTAGCATTGTTAGAATTACCGTTTAACTGTCTTAATAGATAAAAAAGGCCGTGGAAGTAAGAGCTATGTGTTTGGATGCATGCTGCGTGCCATTTCCTTGTCAGTTTTTCTGAGGGTGTAAGAGATTTGAAGCTTAAGCTGATTTGGGAAGAATAGCTACTTTATTTAAACTGTTTCATTGTATCCAGTGTAGTTGGTTGTTTTGGGGAAGGAGACCAGACAGCGAGGTCATCGGTCCCATCGGATTGGGGAAGGACGGGGAAGGAAGTCGGCCGTGCCCTTTGAAAGGAACCATCCCGGAATTTGCCTGGAGCGATTTGGAGAAATCACGGGAAACCTAAATCAGGATGGCCGGACGCGGGATTGAACCGTCGTCCTCCCGAATGTAACCAGTGTGACAGGGTGACGTAGCCCAATAGCATTGGTGACTGGGTTTTGGTATAAAGCCTCGGAACGGTAAGAAAACCAGGTCAGTTTAATGTCCGCGGTACAGGAAAGCGGATGTGGAAGGAACGTTGTGCCCGCATCTCGTGGTCGTGCGGTAGCGTTCTCGCTTCCCACGCCCGGGTTCCCGGGTTCGATTCCCGGCGGGGTCAGGGATTTTCTCTGCCTCGTGATGGCTGGGTGTTGTGTGCTGTCCTTAGGTTAGTTAGGTTTAAGTAGTTCTAAGTTCTAGGGGACTGATGACCTAAGATGTTAAGTCCCATAGTGCTCAGAGCCATTTGAACCATTTTGAAGGAACGTTGTGGAAAAATTGTTGACTCGATTTGACGCCATAGTGAGATGGATCTACACTACTGGCCATTTAAGTTGCTACACCAAAAAGAAATGCAGATGATAAACGGGTATTCATTGGACAAATTTATTATACTAGAACTGACATGTGATTACATTTTCACGCAATTTGGGTGGATAGATCCTGAGAAATCAGTACCCAGAACAACCACCTCTGGCCGTAATAACGGCCTTGATACGCCTGGGCATTGAGTCAAACAGAGCTTGGATGGCGCGTACAGGTACAGCTGCCCATGCAGCTTCAACACGATACCACAGTTCATCAAGAGTAGTGACCGGCGTATTGTGACGAGCCAGTTGCTCGGCCACCATTGACCAGACGTTTTCAATTGGTGACAGATCTGGAGAATGTGCTGGCCAGAGCAGCAGTCGAACATTTTCTGTATCCAGAAAGGCCAGTACAGGACCTGCAACTTGCGGTCGTGTATTATCCTGCTGAAATGTAGGGTTTCGCAGGGATTGAATGAAGGGTAGAACCACGGGTCATAACACATCTGAAATGTAACATCCACTGTTCAAAGTGCCGTCAATGCGAACAAGAAGTGATCGAGACGTGTAACGAATGGCACCCCATACCATCACGCCGGGTGATGACGATACACGCTTCCAACGTGCGTTCACCGCTATGTCGCCAAACACGGATGCGAGCATCATGATGCTGTAAACAGAACCTGGATTCATCCGAAAAAATGACGTTTTGCTATTCGTGCACCCAGGTTCGTCGTTGAGTACACCATCGCAGGCGCTCCTGTCTGTGATGCAGCGTCCAGGGTAACCGCAGCCATGGTCTCCGAGCTGATAGTCCATGCTGCTGCAAACGTCGTCGAACTGTTCGTGCAGATGGTTGTTGTCTTGAAAACGTCCAAAACCCACCGATTCCATATTCTGCTAACAGTCATTGGATCTCGACCAACGCGAGCAGCAATGTCGCGATACGATAAGCCGCTATCGCGATATGTTACAATCCGACCTTTATCAAAGTCGGAAACGTGATGGTACGTATTTCTCCTCCTTACACGATGCATCACAACAATATTTCACCAGGCCACGCTGGTCAACTGCTGTTTGTGTATGAGAAATCGGTTGGAAACTTTCCTCATGTCAGCAAGTTGTAGGTGTCGCCACCGGCGCCAACCTTATGTGAATGCTCTGAAAAACTGATCATTTGCACATCACAGCATCTTCTTCCCGTCGGTTATATTTCACGTCTGTAGCACATCACCTTCGTGGTGTAGCAATTTTAATGGCCAGTAGTGTAGTTGGTGCATTGGAGTCTAACCCACATTATCGGATGTTGATGCTTCCTTCTGGAATAAGATATGTTATCGGAACAAAGGGTTCTAGCAACTGTCGTCACCGGTCGAGTAAATATTACTGCAGTAGAACTGTGGGAGCACATCGGCTATCATTACGCGTGAATGTCTAGGTAAGTTAAAGCGGTAGTCCAGGCATGGAGCAGCAGGTACCATTCAGAGAAGAGCGTCACCGTTTGTTGAGATGAATGTTTTGATTGAGCTTCTATTCACCGAAATGTTTGACATCAAAGCGTTTTGTTTAGTTTATTGGGAGAAGAAAAATTTTGGTTAGAGGCAACTAGTGAATGCCCTGGAAAAACTGTACTTAGAACCACCAAAACTACAGAACTACTCTTGGTCTTGAAAACTGTGGTTATGACAAGCATACTTTTCTTGCACGTTAAAGTGTGACAGGTATGACGCTCATTCATTCAAAAAAAATTCAGTTTGTCTCTCATTATTCAGCTTAGTCACCTCGAACTGTTGTACTCGATGAGGGAAAAAAAAAGTCTTTCCCTACGAATTACTTCCTGTTTACTACGTTCTTTGACTGTTATGTGTGCTGTAACGTAGAATGTCCTCCAAAAGCACAATATGTGTAAAAAAGGATCCGTGAAGCTACTAACAGGCTGTTACTGGCGGTAATGTACGAGATGCCAAAGACGTCTACGACAGCAGGAAACGAGAAAATGAGTGCTTTGTTTCGGAACCACATTCCAGCACAGTCTCCTGTTGGCGAGCATCACTGTACAGTGTTATAAAAGCCTTTCTCGAGCGTGACATTCAGCGGCGTTCACTGTATAGATTGCTGATTGCCTGTAATGCACGCTGCGTCAAGCGAGATCGGCTCTATCGGACGGCGGACAATGAACGCGCTTATGCGCAAACTAACCTTGAACTTGACCCTCTCACAGGGCGCTGGTTCATATACCGGCTCGTTTCCTCTTTAGCACTTTCTTGTTGACTTATCGCACAAGCAAGCGCTCACAGAGATAGAGCAGGGCACCCTTATTCATGAAGCTTCGCTCGCCTCGACGGGAACACTTGCTTGAAGGCAGACAAAATACGTACACACACGCCCGCACCGTGTACAAATACACACACACACACACACACACACACAAGCACACACACATACAAGCACGCACGCGCGCGTGAGGCGAGTCGAGGTGGGAACGACAGAGAGAGCAGTCTCAGGTCGAAAAAGGCGTCGGAGCTATGCTTGTTAGTGGAAGACGTATGGCAGACTGTAGTCTCCAGAACTTATTTACTTGACAGAGCACCTGTGAGGTCAGATGTAAATAGCTGCGCAGATATGTAACAGGCGAAATAAAAAAGGATTTAAATCAATAATGGCTCTAAATTTTACTGAAGAGTGCTTATTGCCTGACAGTTTGCAAGACCTGGGTAATATCTCACGGTTGTCTAACCTCTGACAACAGTTTCTGTGCTAAAATGATATCCTGTAAATCTGTATCTAAGAACGATTTCGTTAATGATTAGCCGCTGCAGGGGTGATTGAATTGCAGGTAGCCGCTTGTAATTCACAGAGTGTCAGTCCATAGATGGGAAACTCCAGCTTCTGGTTGCGCAGCTTTAGTCGAGTCTCGATATTTATATTGAACGTAGTAAACTAACTCTAATGTGTTGGTAAAGTAGTCTGTAGTTCTCTGCAAACACAATCATTCGATTACTCATAGACAAGGAAATCTCTCAAGACTGTCACTTCTCAACTGATCCAGCAATAACCAGTGCTTCCTATGTGAAGTTGTCAGCAATTATTGCTTGCATGATATGCAACAGGAGAGCAGAGTAGAAACACACGTCGTTATTACAGTTTTATTCTTTCCTCATCTGCCGGGTATGAATATCAGAGAATGGTATATTGGGCTCAGATACACTGCCATTTTCTTGCATTTTAAATTCTGAAACAAGATGAATCGCAGATAGCTACGAATAAAATGGTGTTCTCGTTATCCACTTTCAACACCACAGTCTGTCAGTATGGCATGACGATTGACAGATGTCAGAAAATTTTTCGAAATAAATTTGCTGAAAGCGAATGTATTGGCATCAGCTGTATTAGGTGTAGATGTACTGCCTGTTAGTAACACATAGAGATTTATACCGGACCGGCAATCGAACTCAGATTCCCAACTTATCGCTCACAGTCACCTTAAACACTTAGGCGTTTTTTTTTTTTTCGTCACGACTAGGTTAAAAAGAAGACAGACAAATCCTAAGTCTGACATTGATTTGATCCCACGACCTTACTGTTGATAGGCACGTGCTCTATCGCTTTTTTGGATCGATCCTGAAACTTATCGGTTCCTAGACAAACGCTCTACCACTTTCTTTCTTTTTCTTATCAAAGCACGTCAGCCGGTGACGCTAACCTTTACGTCACACCTTTTCTTAATTAACTTCGGTAATCCAACAAAATCCCATGCAAACACACGCGTCATTTCACCACACTATCCCTTAAATGTCATATATACGAAACAATATAACGAATGTTGAGAATATATGAACATTCAAAAAAGAGCGGGATTCGATACGGCGATCCACCAACCACTGAGCCTCAAAGCTAACCCGTATTTTTTTTATTTTGTCCGTTGTATATAACATAACGCAAACGGCGAAACAGCTTTCCAAAGACGGAAACGTGAAATGGTAAGGGTCAAATGCGCCGATAAGGCTACACCCGCTGACAACTTTAACCAACACCCTGTCTCATAAATGTGAAATTTAGCGTGTTTGTAAAATTGTCACGATATCGGGGCAATTGCGAGGGGCGTCCCAGTACACAGAAAGCATGCAGAGATGAAACGTAAAAAGATCATCCCCCCACCAGCAACAAAAAAGGTACAAATTAAAAATTAAAAACATCATGGAATTAGTCTTCGACTTCGGATAAAGGGAGGAATCCGATCTTAGGATAATGTCGGTGCCGTAAGCAGTGACGGAAGTCCTGGTGAGGAAAGCAAGGTGATTCTGCAGCCAGAGCCAGTTCGCCAGGTGACCACTGCACGCAGATCTATCCAGAAGCGTGTCCAAGGACCCACATCGACCACACGTACCCTTGTCACTAAGTCCAATTCGATGTGGACGTTCATTAGTAGGTAATAAGTTATTAATTACTCTGTACCAAGAGGAAGCTACTTCCATAGTGTGAATCGGCAGACTGACGTTGGTCCGTACAACCTTCCAAGGAAGACTCTGTGGTAACAGTTCAGCGGGATTGGAGCAGCCCACCCCGTCCCTCCGAGCAAGCAGGAATTGTGTTGTACAACTTGCCGCCTCAAGATGTCCCCCCAGATAGCTCACCGAAATAAAAAATTCTCGAACGTGCCGCGGTTTGAAATGAACGCGACCTAGGTCAACAGGCGAAGCAAGACTCACTGGGTGTGCGAGAATGAAGAGTGGTGACGTTATACTATGCAATTCACGCATAGCAGTTAGCATCTTGCGTCAAATATAAAACGCAGATACCTTGCGTGTGATATCTGAGACAGACAAGCGTATGCGGCTTCGTCAGAATCTCGTAACGTAGTTTCAATATATGGTCTTTCCATATAAGTTGGCCAGACAGTTCCCGCAATTTTTTCCCTAACATTTTGGGAGTGGGGAAGGTCTGTCCGATATAATATACCCTACACGAAATATATGTATCAAATATATTTGTACTTTCTGCAGAACGGTAAGCGTGCATCGTTTATGTTCTGGTACGGCATCCTGAATTTTATCGGTAACAGATTTCCAATTTGAGCCAGCATCACCAGTGGGCAACGACCAACGGCAACTCCCAAAGGTGTATGCCGATCCACAAAACGTGCTCAAGAAAGATCAACGTTTTCGAAGGCGCGTATGTTGAGGAATTTGCGTTTATTTTCGTTTAAGTTGGACATACAGTAACACAAAAATCACTTGCTCTATTCGACGTAGAGGCCGGACTGCCCTGAGGCACTCCAAAACAGAGAATAACCAGCGGTGTCAGCCGTGCATCGACCTCCACTGACGCTGCAGGAGAGGTGAAGACATTGATCTCCAGCAAGCGATCGAGATGCGGATAAGTAAAGTATTCAAATGCCTTAGAAAAATCTAAAACGGCAAAAGCACAATGAACAGATGCAATGACTGCCACCGAAACTACATTCCTGTTGGAACGGTTTGGTGCTGGCTCCATCTCGAGTACGACAGCTTTATTTGATTTTACGTACGCTTTCATTTGCCTAAGGCTGGCAGGGGCCGCTCTGGTGGCGCTGAAGTGAGTTTTGGAGAGTTTCTTTTATAGCGGCGAGCTAAAACGTTCGCGACGGAGTTGGCCTCATTCCTGTGACCTGCTGTCGGCATCAGTCAGTGTTTATCTGTGGAGTTATGTGCTGAGTCCGTAATGAGTGTAGACGGAGCCGTGGTAACACTGATGTCCCAGTCCGCCAGGTGCAAGGGGCGAACATCATTCTCATTCAGTTATGGTCAGCCTGAGTATGCTCATGGCCGGCATCACTTGTGATTCACATGATGCGGTTGTGTCTTGGGAGAGCTGAGTCATTTGTGGAACGACGAATACAGTAGATTATTTTGAGACAAGATGTGACCTGGTATACTTTGTAGTATGGTGGTTGCAAATGAGGGGGTTGTTTGCGGAAGTTGTTGAACCAAACTGCTGGACTCGTCGTTTGGCAGGGTACTGTTTGCAAAAGGTGAGCATCGCGTATGTTCGATTTATGAGCTATACCTTTGGGAACGAGCTGTTTGCCTGCGCCACTTTGTCCCCGTGTTATTGTCATAAGAATTCACTTTGAATACCACTTGCATATTTTATCGTTGTTTTAATTATCAGTTTGTGATGGCCATTTTCTCTCTGCTTGACTTCTAAGCTGTTGAACACTAATCTTACCACGAACTGTAAGTTGTGCAACTCACATTTCTTGTTCACCTCACCGTGAACCGTTGTGCACTGTCACAAGTACTAAGCAGTACGCTATAGATAATTTGTCTGTTGTGTTGCACCAACAGAGTTAATGAATTTGTTGTAAAGCTTAGCTTAGGTAAATTCAAGAACTTTTCCAGTAAGTCACTGTCACTTAAATGTTCTTAAAGAGTTCAATTCCTACAGTTAGGATCATAAGTTTTAAATTTAACTTATTGTTTAGTTTTTTTTAAACGGGTCCTTGTTTTAAAGATTTTTTGCTATCTAGAGCTAAAGGTTTCAGTTGTTAACAGGAGTACTTGAAATTTCACTATCTAGGTTACTTGTGACCGATTCTGGTTGACCTTAAGATTTTATGTTTTGCATGCGTTACTATGTACGTTGTCTCTGTTTTATTTGTGCCTTAATTGTACAAGCGGAAAACCTGAGAATCCGCACGCTAATGGGGCGAAATTACGTCACTGAATAACTAAATTTGAAGTTTTCTTCCTGTTTTGAATTGATGAATGTGGTAATGAAATGTTGCCATCTTTATTCAGGGATCAACTTGTGCAGGGTGTATTAAATATTCTCAGCGATCAATAAAGAGACTTCTTCGTTTGTTAAATATTTTTTGTGGCCTAGATGCTTACTGCTGAACCTAAATTCTCGCTCCATACCACGTATAATCTACCACTGGAGTCAAAGTTGTATGGCCAAGGAGACAACATCGATATTTACCAATCACATAATCAGGTAATAAAGACAATATGCTCTTGTAACAGTTTTGTAATCGAAACTGAGTAGCGTGAGGGGATGAAAACCAGCCACTGTTAAACGGCCATGAAGCTTCTGAGTGAGAATAATTTCCCCCACCTTAAAGCTCAAAGGCGCAGCTCAACACCACAAAATCTAGTTTAAAGCGGAAGTAACAGCAGAGCCCAAGAGTTACCAAAAATGTAGATAATTTTTTTTCTGAAGGCCGTCCGGACCGGGGGAGTTGTGAGAGGGGGGAATTAGCAATTAGCACTTCATCCTCTTGAAAATCAGATAAATATTCAACATCCTTGTCAGGTGTAATCATCACAGAGGGTCACAAAACTAGCATCAGAAAAGGGGTCCACAGTGTCATCCGCTGCGTGCAACTATAGGTGGTATTGTGTTAGCTTTGAGTCACCTCATCTTGAATAGTAAATTGACGGCCGTCATGAGCGGTGAGGGAGGTAATAAGAGAGCGACGAGGTAGCAGATGATACAAGCATGTCACCTCCTTGCCAACGAGAGAATCTACCTTCCACCTGTTGCTTCTTACTAAGTACCAACTTAGCCATCGTCCGCCGAATATAAGTGTTCCTCAGAGGGGCATTAGCAGTTACGAAGAATGGTATATTACAATTCATGCCTGTTCCGAAAGTCTCTAACTCTTTCAGCAGAATAACATATTAGCATTTTTCGGATTCGCGGCCTTGAATACTGAGGTCATCGTCCCAAAAAGGATCGGTGTGGAGCGGAGGCAAAATTCTCATTCAGTACCAGTCACGGCATGAACGGACTCATAGCTTGATGGGCAATTTCGAGCATCCAATGAGCACGGCTTTCTGGAGTTACCTTAAAAAAACGGTCTGAAACCCGGGTAGAGTAGAGGTGCTAAACAATGTCTCTTGCAATAACAGAATGTCTTCACTAGAATCATAAATAAATTGACAGAGAGCAACAAGACGACAGGTTCAATGCGAATGACATTCGAAGTAACAAGGGTGTATGACTGAATCATCTGCCAAAGTAGGACAAAAGTAAAGCCCATCTGTGCTACATTCCGACCATTAATCCATTGTCCCATGCCCTGCAGAACCCTTACTCTGTGATTTCTTACACGAGACAGCGCGATCTGACTGTAGATGCAGTGTACACCGCTTTGAGGCTAAATCGCCACAGCAGCCGGAAAAGTAGGGGGCTCAAGCACAAGATCTGAATCTGCCAGCGCTGGTGACTAGAAAAAGGGACAGAGGAACAGGTGCAGCAGGCGACAAGACTGGAAAAACCGGGGGTGACTCCTGCACTAGAGGGTTAATTGGTGGAAGCTCCGGAGGTTGCGTAAGCGAAGGGCGGTCGATAAGAAGAGAGGGATGCGTCGCTTTTCATCAGACTGTGATATCTTGGGGGGGGGGGGGGCAGAAGGAAGGGGGATGGATGGAGGTTAGGAGACAAATCAAACACGCCCGCTCCCTGACGCTACTCCATGACATCCACGCCAGAGGCCGAACGAACCTCCGAATACGCCGCCCCACAGCCTCCATAGGAGGACAGGAGGCCACTACGCAGTTTGTATCACGAAAAGAGACACTTAACTCAGGAGGGGTTAACACCCATTATACAGGGTGTTACGAAAAGGTACGGCCAAACTTTCAGGAAACATTCCTCACACACAAATAAAGAAAAGATGTTATGTGGTCATGTGTCCGGAAACGCTTAATTTCCATGTTAGAGCTCATTTTAGTTTGTTCTCCCACCTACGTTCAATGGAGCACGTTATCATGATTTCATACGGGATACTCTACCTGTGCTGCTAGAACATGTGCCTTTACAAGTACGACACAACATGCGGTTCATGCACGATGGAGCTCCTGCACATTTCAGCCGAAGTGTTCGTACGCTTCTCAACAACAGATTCGGTGACCGATGGATTGGTAGAGGCGGACCAATTCCATGGACTCCACGCTCTCCTGACCTCAAACCTCTTGACTTTCATTTATGGGGGCATTTGAAAGCTCTTGTCTACGCAATCCCGGTACCAAATGTAGAGACTCTTCGTGCTCGTATTGTGGACGGCTGTGATACGCCATTCTCCAGGGCTGCATCAACGCATCAGGAATTCCATGTGACGGAGGGTGGATGCATGTATCCTCGCTAACGGGGAACATTTTGAACATTTCCTATAACAAAGTGTTTGAAGTCCCGCTGGTACGTTCTGTTGCTGTGTGTTTCCATTCCATGATTAATGTGATTTTAAGAGAAGTAATAAAATGAGCTCTAACATGGAAAGTAAGCGTTTCCGGACACATGTCCACTTTACATATTTTCTTTCTTTGTGTGTGAGGAACGTTTCCCGAAAGTTTGGCCGTACCCTTTTGTAACACCCTGTATAAGAAGCATGCTCCAACCTGGCCACTATCAATAACATGGATCCGAAGATGTAATTATAGCACTGAATGCGGAGTTCACAAGGTTCCAAGCGAGTTACCTTAATATCAACGCATTCTGAAGATATTGATCACTACTTCCGGCGGCAAGTTGAAAACCTGTACAGTGGTATATTCAACATCAGCGTTGGCTGGGAGTACAACACTAACTGACCCATCTCTATGATCGAAAGAAACCTGACTGCATTTTTAAGTAACAACCTATCACTTGGAAGAGGTTCACGAATTTCGCAAAAGAAACAAAACTCAGTGGCCGAGCGGTTCTGGCGCTACAGTCTGGAACCGTGCGACAGCTACGTTCGCAGGTTCGAATCCTGCCTCGGGCATGGATGTGTGTGTTGTCCTTAGGTTAGTTAGGTTTAAGTAGTTCTAAGTTCTAGGGGACTTATGACCCCAGCAGTTGAGTCCCATAGTGCTCAGAGCCATTTGAACCATTTGAACATAGCTCACTGTCAAAATACGCGGTGTGAACCTGACCTGAAGTAGCATCATACATTTCCACTAACCAGTCAAGAATTATGACGAAACATTGCTGCACATGAGAGTAGACTTGTGAAAACAAAACTAATAGCATCTTTATGTTGGATCGATTTGGACGACACGTTGTCAACGAAGCGGTCGGAACCACTACCACGAACATGATTACATTAACACAAAGGCCGATAGAAGAACGGTCACCACTCACAACAGTCTCAACTCGCAACGCAGACTACAAACTGCTAACATTCGAAACGGAGCGGAAGAGTAAATACGTCCGGTCTGTGGGGCGCTCCAAGAAGAAATGGTCTATCCACGAACGCCTCCCGGACTGATCCAAACTTCCCTACGTTACGCTGTCTGCATCCCTATACTATAGTCTCCTACATTCATCACTTAATGCTCGCAGCATTACTCTGTACTCCCGGACCAGTGAGAAAGAAATTTTGAGGAATCGAGACCCACGATATTATCGACGTTATACGTTGCTGCAGTCTGGTTTGATGCAGCCCTCCGCCCTACTCAATCCTGTGCAAGCTTCTTCATCTCCGAATACATCATTTTCTTTCTCCAATACTAAACTGTGATGCCTCGATATCTCCGAATTTGTCCTATCAACCGATCTCTTCTTTTAGCCAAGCTATGCCATAAATTTCCTTTCTCCCCAGCTTTATTCAGTACCCCCTCATTGGTTACATGATATACCCACGTAATCTACAGCATTCTTTTGCGGCGTCACATTCCAAAAGCTTCTATTCTCTTCTTGTCTCACCTGTTTCTCATCTGTGCCATTTCCCATAAAAGGCTATTCTCTAGAGGAATACTCGTATCTTTAGAAAATGCTTCCTAACACTTTAATCTAGTCGACGATAACAAATTTATCTTCTTCCTAAACAATCTTCTTGCCACTGCCAATCAATATTTTATATCCTCTCTGCTTTATCCATCATCATTTATTTTAATGCCAAAACAGAAAATTTCCTCTACTACTTTCGGTGTCTCGTTTCCTGATCCAATTCCGTCAGCAGCGCCTGGTATAATCTGAGTACATTTCATTATCTTTGTTTGGCTTTTGCCGATGATCATCTCACATTCTCCGTTCAAGACACTGTCCATTCCGTTCAGCTGCTTTTCCAAGTCGTTTGCTATCTCTGACAGAATTAGTGTGTTATCAGCAAACATAAAAGTCTTTATTTTTTATAGCTGAAGTTGAATTCCATCCCAAAATTTTGCTTTCATGTCTACTGCCTGCTGAATACACAAAATGAGTAACATCAGGGATAGGTTACAATCCGTCTCAATCCCCTCTCAACCATTGTTTCCCTTTCGTGCCCCTCGGCTCTTGTAACTGCTGCCTGGTTTATCACAAATTGCAAATACCCTGTGTTTTAAGCTTGCTATCTTTGGAATTTAAAGAGTATATTCAAGTCGACACTGTCAGAAGATTGCTCCAAATATACAAAAGCTTTACAGCTTTATATAGGTTTACCTTTCCTTAGCCTATCTTCTAAGACAAATTTTCAGGGTCAGTACTGCTTCGCATGCTCTAGCATATCTCCAGAATCAAAACTGATCTTCCTCAAGATCTTCTTCAGCCAGTTCTTCCATTTTCTTAGATAATTCGTCTGTGTTTTACAACCATGACTTACTAAACTAATAGTTCTATAACATTCACACTTGTCACGTCCTGCTTTGTTTGGAATTACTACATTCTTCTTCACCTGTCTCACACATCTTGCACACCAGGTGGAATAGCTTTGTCATGGCTGACTCTTCCAAGGATGCCAGTAATTTTGATGGAACGTCGTCTGTCGCCTACTTCAGAGGTCTTGTTTCGACTTAGGTCTCTCAGTGCTTTGTGAAGTTCTTCTAATTGTATCGTATCTCCTGTCTCATCTTGCTCTTCCCTTTCTACAATAATGCCTTCATTTCTTTTGTACAATTCCTCTATATACTCGTACTACTACCATCTTTCAGCTTTCCCTTTCGTGCTCAGTACTGGTTTTAAATTTGAGCCCTTATATACATACAGCTGCTTTTCTTTTAGCGAAACATCTCTTTAATTTTCCTGTATATATGTTTATACCAGTGGAAAAATGCTTCTATCAAAGGAAAACAAGGCGAATATGCTCCTGTTTGAAAAGACCGACTGAAAAGTGGAGTTCCAGCTGGTGCATTCTACCTGTCTGAGGAATATTAAAATTTTCCCAAAACTTTCGACATGGGAACGTGCCGTACGTCCGACATTTGTATCTGCACAGTTAGTATACTAATGTGTGCAAACTTAGCTTACCACTTAGCGCGCAAATGGACAAAACCTCTGAACTGTTTTCTCACGCCCAAGGTGTCAAGCAGACATTCTAAATAAATATGTTCCTGGCCCTGTAAGGCAGCTAATATATGATGCGGATTGTAACAAAAATCATTAGAAATGCTGCTGTCAAGTACCTAGAATGCATCAATTAATAAAAGTGAAAGTTTGGGGTCTATTGTAGAAAGACAAAACAGCTATTCCCTGTTTTATTCAACATATAATTTATCAACTGTTCCTTTCAGGGGTCAAGTGATACACGACAACCATGTTCAATTACTTTTGATAGCCAATAACAATATATTTATTTCTTGGACATATTCAAATGACGATTGTTAAAATCGTTATCTCTGTACATGAAAATTTGTATCACAGGAAAGAATGAATATTAAAAATCCTCATCAGCTCATTTAATTCTACGTTGTCGTAGCTGGTTAATGCACTGAGTTGGTGGAGAATAAATTTACTTTTTGAACCAATGAAAAACTATCATGTACTCAGTGTGAGGGTAGGTTAGTAGCCCAGCTTTTCTTATTCAATGGTGAAAGCGTTCACAAGTTGAAGTGATCAGAATCTAGACTAAACATTTACTGTGACCTAATGCGCAATGGTACTTTACCAAGTGGCATCAGCAGTGGCGTTGTCTCCATGCTGGATCTGTAACGCTAATTCCCTACTCTGACCTTGACTGAATTCATTCAGTCGCAACTTTTCTGCATTCCATCGAATGTTAATCTTGGGTTGGAGCGAAGTGCACAATTTCTTTGCCCGAAAAATTCTCGCGGGGATATTTAACTACAGCTTTCCTATCTGTCGCCACAATACGTGAAGCGTATTGCCCTGACTTCACAGAAAGCGAACTCTCAACGCCTTCACTTATTTCCACATACTTGTGCAGTCCACCATGAGATGAGAGAGAGAGAGAGAGAGAGAGAGAGAGAGACAGAGATAGCCTTAATTTTAGGTCTCAAAATGCTTTTATATAATGGGGATCTCCCCACCGTGTCGCGTCTGCGTCGCCAAATATGGCTTCAGTTACCGTCTCGCTACACGTGAATAAACATTTATCTTTTTCTTTCTGGTAGTCCTATTAATGAGGTGCAGCCACTTACCCTCGGTAAAAGGAATAATGTGTTGTTCTGGCCTTATCCCTTTCCGCGCTGAAGCTCGCCGTTCTCTTGCTAATGGTAGTTTTACGATATCATTAGCCACCTGCTCTGTTTGTCCCTAAAATGCTTTCGCTTTAACTTGTTTCATGACACTGTCCATATATTGTTAGAGATTCTTTTGTTAGTTTTCGGGTACATGAGATTAAATGCAGTTGCCTTTTGTTGATATAATGTAATTATTATTTTCGGAGGATCTCATACTGTATCGTACTGTTACGGATAAAGTTCATGTAAGGTCCTTCAAATGTGGACACCTTACAAACGTTTCGCGCTCTTTGTAACATCAAATCAACTCTCTCTCCAGTAGCTCCCCTACCTGTAACTCGCTCACATCCAATAACCCTGTAAGTTGCTCACACTCATCTACTCCCAATTGGCCATTCGCACTCACTCATTCAGACCAGCTCATTCTCACTAAGCCAGTCACTTCATTCTGTCCTGCTACTTGTGTCACCTGTCACTGATACTGTCTGCCTATTGCTCTCTCATACTGCTGGTATCTCATTCATTCCTTCATACTACTGTCTTTTCTCACACTAATTGTCTCTCTCTTCCTCGTTGTCACCATCACAGACTCTGTCTCTCATTAGCACTTCCATTCTCTCACTTCCACTTTATTCTTCTCTTTATTCCTCTCTCACAGGCACTGTCTCCGTTCCACTGTGTCCCTTTCTTGCTCTCACACTTCCATTGTCTCCTTCGTTCTTTCTGGCCCACATCCACTGTCTACCATTTTCAAGAATTTATTAATTTCTCGTGTCTTTCCCACAGCCACTCTCTCCTTCCCTCGCAGGTCAGAATGGGCAAGAGTTTGTTCACATGCCAAAAATTTCGGAATACTTTTAAAGGTGCCGAGGAAGGTAGAAAGAGCTAGTAGGTACCCCAATCTTCAGCCAGGCTTTTAAACAGCAGCATATTCTCCTTTTTTTGTGCAGCGTTAGGAGCATTTTCCCGCTGTCTCCTATCTCTTCCCTCCTACACCAGGGCATGTCAATCATACAGCGTGACAATTATTGAACTACATTTTAAAAAAACGTAAATCAGCTAAAATCTACTGTGTACACACACTTTATTCGACACGTAAACGTCACTACAGATATTCGGACTTAGGATGTGACATATTCGATATTCCTGTCATCATTGCCGATAATGTGGTGCAGACGAATAGCGAAATTCTGCATAACCCACTGAAATGTCGGAAATTGACACTGTCGATGACCTCCAGAATGAATGTTTTCAACTCAGCATTGGTTTTGGGGTTATTATTGTACACCTTGTCTTTAATATAGACCTACAAAAAGGAGTTACATGTGTTCAGATCCGGAGAAAATGGTGGCCAGTCGAGGCCCATGCCAATGGCCTCTGGGTCAGAGTCCAGAATGCGGTCCTCAAAGTGCTCCTCCAGGTCATCAAACACTCTCCTGCTTCGATGGGGTCGAGATCCATCTTGCATGAATCAATTTCTTGTCGAAATCATGGTCACTTTTGATAATGGGGACAAAATCATCCTTGAGAACCTTCACGTACCATGCGGTAGTCAGCATGTCACCAAGGATTTATTTTTTTTGTTTTTGGTCATCAGTCTTCTGATTGGTTTGATGCAGCCAGTCACGAATCCCTCCCCTGTGCCAACCTCTTCATCTCAGAGTAGCACTTGCAACACACATCCTCAATTTTTTTCTGGATGTATTCCAGTCTCTGTCTTTGTCTGCAGTTTTTGGCCTCTACAGCTCCCTCTAGTACCACGGAAATCATTCGATGATATCTTAACACATGTCCTATCATCCTTTTCCTTCTCCTTGTCAGTGTTCTCCATATATTCCTTTCCTCTCCGATTCCTTGCAGAACCTCTTCCTTCCTTATCACATCAATCCACCATACTTTCAACAGTGTTCTGTAGCACCACATCTCAGATGCTTCGATTCTCTTCTGTTCTGGTTTTCCCACAGTCCATGTTTCACTACCATACAGCACTGAACTCCAAACGTACATTCTCGGAAATTTCTTCCTCAAATTATGGCCTATGTTTGATAGTAGCAGACTTCTCTTGGTCAGTGCCAGCCTGCATTCGATGTCCTCCTTCCTCCATCCATCATTAGCTATTTTGCTGACTAGATAGCAGAACTCCTTAACTTCATCTAGCTCGTGCCCATCAATCCTGAATCTAGGTTTCTCGCTGTTTTCATTACTTTCGTCTTTCTTCGATTTACTCTGAATCCATATTCTGTACTCATTCGACTGTCCATTCCATTTATCAGATCCTGTAATTCTTCTTCGCTGTCACTGAAGATAGCAATGTCATTAGCGAATCGTATCACTCAAATTCTTTAACCTTGAATTTTAATCCCACTCTTGAGCTTTTCTTTTATCACCATCATTGCTTCTTCGATTTACATATTGAACAGCAGGGGTGAAAAACTGCATCCCTGTCTTACATCCTTCTTGATCCGAGCACTTCCTTCTTAGTCGTTCACTCTTGTTATTCCCTCTTTGCTCTTGTATGTACTGTATATGACCCGTCTCTCCCTATAGCTTACCTCTGCTTTTTTCACAATGTCGAACATCTTGCACCATTTTACATTTTCGAACACTTTTTCCAGGTCGACAAATCCTACAAACGCTTCTTTATTTTTCTTTAGTCGTGCTTCCATTATCAACCACAACTTCACAGTTGTCACTGTGGTGCCTCTATCTCTCCTGAAGCTAAACTGGTCGTCATCTAACACATACTCAATTTTCTTTTTCATTCTTCAGTTTACTATTCTTGTCAGCGACTTGGACGCATCAGCTGTTAAGCCGATTGTGAGATAATTCTCACACTTGTCAGCTCTTACAGTCTTCGGAATTGTGTGGATGATTTTTTTCCAAAAGACTCATACATTATACACACCAACATGAATAGTCGATTTGTTGCCACGTCCCCCAATGATTTTAGAAATTCTGATGGAATGCTATCTATACCTTCTGCCTTGTTTGCTCTTAAGTCCTCCAAAGCCCTTTTAAATTCTGATTCTAGTTCTGGACCTCCTATCTCTTGTAAACCGACTCCTGTTTCTTCTTCCGTCACATCAGACAAATTTTCCCCCTCATAGACGCTTGCAGTGTATTCTTTACACGTATCCGATCTCTCCTCTTCATTTAACAGTGGAATTCCCTTTGTACTCTTAATGTTACCACCCTTGCTTTTAATGTCACCGAAGGTTGTTTTGACTTTCCTGTATGCTGAGTAAGTCCTTCCGAGAATCATTTCTTTTTCGATTTTTTTCCATATTTTCCATAGAGCCATTTCGTCCTAATTCCCTACACTATTTATTTCATTTTTCAGCGACTTGTATTTCTGTATCCTGAAATTCTCTGAACATTTTTGTACTTCAGTCTTTCACCGATCAACTGAAATATTTCTTGTGTTATGACTGGTTTTTCGCAGTTACCTTCATTGTACCTATGTTTTCCTTTCCGTGTTATGTGACTGCCCTTTTTAGAGATGTCCATTCCCGTTCGACTACACCTTCTTCTGAGCTATTCCTTATTGCTGTACCTTAAATAACTTCAAGCGTATCCCACTTCTCTGCATGTTGATTCTGCCTGACTAATCTCTTAAACGTCATCTTTCTCTTCATCACTACTATATTGTGATCTGAGTCTATACCTGCTCCTGGGTGCGTCTTACAATTAAGTATCTGATTTCGGATTCTCTGTCTGCCCATGACGTAATCTAGCTGAAATCTTCCCACATTAAACGGCCTTTTCTAATATATATACTCCTCTTACGGTTCTTGAACAGAGTATTCGCTATTACTAACATAAATATATAACAGAACTCAATTAGTCTTTCTCTTCTCTCATTCCTTGTCACAAGCCCATATTCTCCTGTAACCATTCCTTTTGCTCCTTCTCCTACAACTGCATCCCAGTCCCCCATGACGATTAGATTTTCCTCTCCCTTAATGTACTGTATTACCCTTTCAGTATCGTCATATACTTTCTATGTCTCTTCATTTCAGCTTGCGACGTCTGCTTGTATACCTGAACTATCGTTGTCGGAGTTGGTTTTCTGTCTATTCTTACAAGGACAACTCTATCTCTGAACTGTTCACAGTAACACACTCTATGTCCTACCTTCCTAATCATAATGAATCCTAATCCTATTATACCATTTTCTACTGCTGTTGATATTACCCTACACTCATCTGATCTGAAATCCTTTTCTTCCTTCCATTTCACTTCACTGACCCCTACTATGTCTATTGAGCCTTTTCAGACGTTCTAGCTTCCCTATCATGTTCAAGATTTGACACTCCACGCCCTGATACGTAGAATGTTATCCTTTAATTGGTTATTCATTCATTTTCTCATTCCCCTTCCTGATATCTGAAAGGGAGACTATTCTGTAATTGTAGCCGATTATCATTACAATTTTTTCAATTAAAGGCCACATGTCCTGTTGATACATGTTATGTGTCTTTAATTTAGTGCTTTCCATTGCCTTCTGCATCCTCGTGCCGTTAATCATTGCTGATTCTTCCGCCTTTAGGGGAAGTTTCCCACCCCACGGACAAGAGAGCGAACTGAAGCTCTGTCCGCTTGTTTCATATAATTCAATAATTTTAATCCTTTATGAGAAGAACTTTCTGGCTCAGTAAAATTTAAATTGTTTAATTAAGCGAAGCTGAAGTAAAAGAAGAAGAATTTTACACCTCACAACGGAATCTATGTCCATAAACGGTTTACATACGGCTTCACTACTACAATGTGGCTTTTCCAGAGCTATTTTGATGATAACGGTGACACAGTACAGCTACGTTAATTTATAAATCACGTTTTTGCTTGTCACCAGATTTTATTCGCGTATTTTAATAGTAGCGTAGCTTTGAACCTGCATCTCGGAAAAAATAAATAAATGAAGAAAATTTTCGAGGTTGTTCAAGATCAGGATAAAAGGTGTATGATGTGAAATCAACCGCCCGCCGTTTTCTATGCATAGCCGTCTTGGAATCCGCGCCTCGGTTCTGGTACTCAAAAACCATGTACTTGACGTGTTCCTCGATAACGGATAATTTGAAAACGGGAAGATGGCACGTCTTGATAAACGCTTAGACGATATAACCTTAAAATCGGAGCAATTTTCTGCTGTTAGTTAGTCAGGTACCCACAGCTGACGGAGAAAAATGGTGAGAAATGTTTTTTTTGGGTTTTCTCAGGAACCGCCCATGAGCCTCCATGAGCCCCGTAAGGCGCACCGTAGACCAAATCAAATGCAAAAGAACCAGACGATTTTCTCTATTTGCCTAAGTTGGACGAAGTGTGTAATATTCAAACTTTGATCCTGCACTGTCGGAATCTTACAGCAAGACGATCGCACTGCTCGGTTTGCAAATGGTCCCCAGTCCAATGGCTATCCAAAATACTTGAGCCTACCTTTGTGTCAGGCTATCACAAAATAACCCGAGATATGAGCCCTAGAAAAATTCCATTTTTATGCACTGCATTTTGGAAAGATTGGTGCCGTTTTTTATATATAATTGGAGGCGTTTGTTGCGGCCAGTCAGTTAGGTAATGGACTGACATCGCATTTCTATGTTGCCTTCCGATGCAACAGAGTGAGAGCACGTGTCACTGTAAATGGCGGTTCATCTGTCGTACAAAGAAAACAAAAAGCCCGCAAGTAAAACTGGGGTTTAATTTACCGTCAACAACTAAATCTTCGCTCACAGGCCTAGGGTAGGACAAGGATTGGAAAAAAATTGTTCTTTTAGAACGAACGACAATTGGCCTAGGTTGATTTAGAGCGACGAAAACGTCCTAAATGTGGACAGTAGGAATTGGATTGATTCCTTGCTCACTCCACATCTGAGTCAAACCAAGAGTCGAATGACAATCTAAGGTTCGGCTACCACTCTGGCACTTTTCTGAAGAGGAGACTGTGGTCTCATTTCCCTTTCTAATTATGACAGAAACCATAAACAATACACACGTAATTTCCACATTTTTTTCATTGAACATGTATACTCAAGAAATACGTATAGCTGACACTTCACGTAGGAAAGCTGGCAGTGTGCGTAAAGAGAGGTAAACGTTGTCCGTTAGGATGAAAAATTATTACACTACTGGCCATTAAAATTGCTACACCACACAGATAACGTGCTACAGACGTGAAATTTAGGTGACAGGAAGAAGATGCTGTGATATGCAAAAGATTAGCTTTTCAGAGCATTAACACAAGGTTGGCGGCGGTGGCGACACCTACAACGTGCTGACATGAGGAAAGTTTCCAACCGATTTCTCATACACAAACAGCAGTTGACCGGTGATGCCTGGTGAAACGTTGTTGCGATGCCTCATGTAAGGAGGAGAAATGCGTACCATCACGTTTCCCACATTGGTAGAGGTCGGATTGTAGCCTATCATGATTGCGGTTTATCGTATCGCGACATTGCTGCTCGCGTTGGTCGAGATCCAATGACTATTAGCAGAATATGGAATCGGTGGGTTCAGGAGGGTAATACGGAACGCCCTGCTGGATCCCAACGGCCTCGTATCACTCACTAGCAGTCGCGATGACAAGCTTCTTATCCGCATGGCTGTAATGGATCGTGCTGCCACGTCTCGATCCCTGAGTCAACAGATGGGGACGTTTGAAAGACAACAACCATCTGCATGAACAGTTCGACGACGTTTTGCAGCAGCATGGAGTATCAGCTCGGAGACCAATGCTGCGGTTACCCTTGACGCTGCATCACAGACAGTAGTGCGTGCGATGGTGAACTCAAAGACGAACTTGGGTGCACGAATGGCAAAACGTCGTTTTTTCGGAGGAATCGAGGTTCTGTTTATAGCATCATGATGGTCGCATCCGTGTTTGGCGACATCGCGGTGAACGCACATTGAAAGCGTGTATTCGTCATCACCATACTGGCCTATCACCCGGCGTGATGGTATGGGATGCCATTGGTTACACGTCTCGGTCACCTCTTGTTCGCATTGACGGAACTTTGAACAGTGGACGTTACGTTTCAGACGTGTTACGACCCGTGGCTCTACCCTTCATTCGATCCCTGTGAAACAATACATTTCAGCAGAATAATGCACGACCGCAAGTTGCAGGTCCTGTACGGGCCTCTCTGGACACGGAAAATGTTCGACTGCTTCCCTGGCCATCACACTTCCAGATCTCTCACCAATTGAAAACGTCTGGTCAATGGTGGCCGAGCAACTGGCTCGTCACAATACGCCAGTCACTACTCTTGATGAACTGTGGTATCGCGTTAAAGCTGCATGGGCAGCTGTACCTGTACACGCCATCCAAGTCTGTTTGACTCAATGCCCAGGCGTATGATGGCCGTTATTACGGCCAGAGGTGGTTGTTCTGGGTACTGATTTCTCAGGATCTATGCACCCAAACTGCGTGAAAATGTAATCACATGTCAGTTCTAATATAATATATTTGTCCAATGAATACCCGTTTATCATCCGCATTTCTTCTTGGTGTAGCAATTTTAATGGCCAGTACCGTATATTGTAGAGGGGCTTCCTGGGTTTTCTAAACAACTTTATCTGTTGGCTACAAGCTCTATAGAGAATGAAGGACACTCAGAAAATCGGAACAGACAAGGAATTTAGCACTCGAATACGTCTCATCGGCTCCATTGCCTGCAAGATGGCGTAACATTCCGCATCGAAGACAGTAACGTCTCGAAGCTATTGGGCCTTGAGGACACGGTCAGAGATAACTGGACAACCAAAGGATTCCTCCTGTTTCGACTCATCCGTAAAAACAGCTGTAGAGTCGTGGTGCTAAGTTACAATGACATAAAATAATATAGTACCTAATATGCAGGAGTTCAGCCTGTCCTGTACTGCACTGAATCTAAATTTACTCTGCGTCTCTGCAGCAACCAGGGTGGCAAGCGGTCACAACCATAGATTTCGGGTTGTACTCGCTCCACAGCAAGAAACTCCAGCACACTCTGCACGTGGATTCCGAAAGGTTTTGTTGCTCGTGGACGACTGGACAAAAGGCTGTCCAAAGTCGGATGAGGAACAATGTGGAATGCAGGTGAATTCGGAACTGCGATGAATTTACATGCTTGACGCACCATGGGAAGATGCCGCCGGATACTGAGTGGTGGTTCCATAGACTCAGCGCAGAGACAGGGTATGGGGTTGGTCCTATAAGCACCTGCAGCCAGCCTACTCCCCACATAGAGCATAGCGTCAGTTTAGAAAAGAAAGCCTCATTGAACCATACACTGTGCGCCACAGTTTAGCCGCGAACGCACGAAAGCCCGATAAAACTAGAGCAAACGCGCCCTGTCCGTTCCCCAAGACCTGTTAGCCACTACGACCAGAATGATTAAAATTAACAAACACTCATTTATCTGCTGGATTCTGAAAATCTGTCTTTGCAGCCCATTCAGGTAACCTTTGCACTATAACTCACAACTGCCGAGTTGCTGTTGCAACACTATAGAAGGAAGAGAAAACTGCAAAATCAAAGTCAAATAAGGAGCATTGTACAGGACTCTTTACCATATTCATGATGCTGTTTTTGCCTATGGCAAAGAGGGTAACACCTGAAACACTGCCCTGAGGAACACCATTCTCCTATTCAAACGATACGACAGAACGTACCAGCTGGGAACTTACAGAACCACTTAGACTTGAAAGTCTGTATAAAGATGGGGATTTGGGCATGAAAGTCCCATTGATGGAGTTGTTCCAGAATACAACGTCTCCAAGTAGTGTCTTACACCTTACTAATACCAAAGACTATATCGACATAGTGATGTTTACTAGGTAAGCATTCTGAATAGCCGCCTCTAGCAGGGTCAGGTTGTCGACAGTGGACTGAAACCTCTTGAAGGATGGAAGGGTTGCCCAGTCTCTAACAACGAGAACAGACGACGGTGAACCTTTCGCTCCTGGGTCTTTTCTGCAACTCGTTAAGGCGGCACTCCGGTATCTACAGAGACATGTGCGATTTTTTCCTGGTTTGAGGAGAGGTATCAATATTGTCTCTGTTCACGAGTTGGGAAACTGACCTGTCTGCTGTTGGAAAATGTCGAAGCATGCAGTACTGGATTTGGTCGTGACTGGATAGAGTATCATGAATCTCAGTCAGTGGCGGATCCAGTTTTCAACTGGAGGAAACTCCTGGGCAATACCCAGAATTATAGGATCTGAAATCCAGCTTGCCCCTCTTTACAATCACATGATAGCTGTGGAATGCTGCATCCTGGCTGGCATTGGCAATAGTCGATGAAAAATGCTGTGCTACCATCTGAACGATGCCTCTGGGCGTTGGTTAGAGACACCCCTGTTTCAGCACTGCTTCAATTAGGAAACGACTGTGTCCACTGGAAATCCTCCTGCTGGTTTCCATACGTTTTAAGGACAAGTGGAACTGTTGATGGAGTCCAGGAATGTTTGGCATGAACTTTTCTTACTCACCTTTACTAAGCATCGAGCCTTTCGCGACTCGAAGAGCTGTAAGGTAGTCTGCTGTTGACGGTATTTAAACCGTCAAAAAGCTGCACGTCTGTCCCGGATTTCTGAGTGGCAATCGTCAGTCGACGAAGATACAGACTACCTCCTAAGATGAACTGAGGACTTTGGGATGGATAAGTCGGTAGCTTATGTAATGTGGTCCACCCTTTCCTGAATGCTGTTGTGTTGTTGAAAATGGTTCAAATGGCTCTGAGCACTATGGGACTTAACATCATAGGTCATCAGTCCCCTAGAACTTAGAACTACTTAAACCTAACTAACCTAAGAAAATCACACACATCCATGCTCGAAGCAGGATTCGAATCTGTGACCGTAGCAGTCCCGCGGTTCCGGACTGCAGCGCCTGGAACCGCACGGCCACCGCGGCCGGCTGTTGTTGAAACACAGCCCAATTGCTGAACAGTGTTCAGTTAGCTATGGTGACCATATACTTTGGTGGTCTCTGTTCAAGTCATGTTGCATCCCACAGATGGAGCTACAGTGAGAAATGCTCACAGAAATGGAAGTCATGAGTTGCTACGCACTGAGCAGAGTCTGCAAGGGCTGTAGAGCAGAAAGAGAGGCCGATGATTGAGGATGAGCCAGCAGCAGCTGAGAAATGAGTAGGTTTGCCTGTGTTGAAGATGCACAGCTCCTGAGACATAGTGAGGCTCTCCAAGACTCGACCCCTAGGGCAGGTGTAGTTCAAGTCCCATAATATTTTACGGGCACTAAAATCATCCAGTAGGAGAAATGTGCGCCCAAGCTATTCAACAAGGCCTGTGAGAGCCTTCTAGTCTATCGCATCTTGCAGTAGGTACTACTAGATCAGTAAGCAAGTATACAGGAGTGACGTAAGTTACTGACAAACACAGTAATCCCTCCTTTGGCTCTTTCTCCAGCCAAGTCACCCTTTCGATAGAGGACATAGCCCCATAACACAAGCATAGGGGGTGTGCCTGTACCAGGAGTGCTTGTACCGGTTGTTTCGGTTTCCCCACTAGAGTTCTGAACCTTTTCAGTTACTCTGAAGTACGGGGCCACTTGCCAGAGTGGTCGCACTTTCACACAGTCTTTCCACCGTGTTGGGGATGGGGAGTGCACAGTGCTCGTATTAACTCATTACACAGAAAAATGGAAGACTTTGTGTGGACTGCGCTATTGCACACACTGAAGATTGGTACTAGCAGAATAAAATGCGAACTGTGACCTTACCCAGCAGCCTTTCCACTTCTGTAGCCCTAGCGCTACTTGGTTTAATTCTGGATTTTTTTTTTTTTTTTTTTTTTTTTACATGTGATGCCACTGTAAATCCTTATGTGCTAGCCAACAGGCATTCCAGAATTCTTTTCACTTAATGCACAAAACTTCGTTTCATAATACTAGTAAAGAAACAAAATTATTCCTTTCCTCGTCATTAGTGAAAATAAAATAAAAGGGACAGCACACCTGCTGTATTTACCCATTTTCACTGCGTAAACTCCCCCTCTGGGCCTCCGGAACAATATCCATTGGAGAGAGTGTTGCAGTTTTCGGGACCTTTCTTGAGGTTACATCTTTCCAGCATACAGCACCAGCTGCCATGCTTTCACAGTATGGCTACGTTCCACCACTGTACACAGAGGAATATCTCGCACCGCTACAGCTGGGCGGCCTCCACCACCTCACATAGTGCTCAACCCGGTGAAACTGTACGCCGGACCTCTTCGCCATCGACCAGCTCACCCACTCAAAAGTGTGGCACGGAAGATATGGTGAGCCCCTGTCACACACAATGAACATTTTGATGATTGCATAAAAAAAGAGAGAGAATTTATTGTATAACTCATACCGAATCACAGTTAAGAACACAAAGTTCTAAAATACACCCATATCCTTTCAAAATAACAGCCGCTCCCTTGGTTAATAAGTCTAAAGGAGTCTTATCTTTCCACCATTAAGTAATTGTCAAACTTCTTAAGTAATATTCGACCCCTGCAGAAGGGGGAAAGAATGTGTTGGTACCACCTGTAGTGGTCGATTTTTGAAAAATATTTATTAAGCCTTCATAATTTCTGTTACCAGCATGGATGCTGAGCAGACGAACCACAGTCTCTCACACCTTCAGCGTGAGATTCTAACCTGTTAATGTTCTCACAGTGAGGATCACTGAACAAGGAATTTCTTCGTTGGACTTGCCGGCCGGTGTGACCGAGTGCTTCTAGGCACTTCAGTCTGGAACCGCGCGACCGCTACGGTCGCAGGTTCGAATCCTGCCTGGGGCATGGATGTGTGTGATGTCCTTAGGTGGTTAGGTTTAAGTAGTTCTAAGTTCTAAGGGACTGATGACCTCAGATGTTGAGTCCCATGGTGCTCAGAGCCATTTGAGCCATTCGGTGGACTTCCTTGGTCAATGGAGAAACGTGAGGTGTCACATGGCGCCTCAACACAGGCACACAGTGTACGTTGATGGAGCACTCTCTTACTTTCTAGCGGTAACATGCTCCTCTTCCGCTCTCCCATGCTATGAGTTACGTTTTGGTTTCCGTCGCCACCTCTCTATTTCCTGTAGTGCAACAATATTCACAATTTTCTGAAACAAACTGCAGTAAGGGAAAGTTCTGGCAGTCAATATTTTAGTCATTTAATGGACGACTCCAGTCCAGATGCCAACTTCCTAACTCCTCATGCCGCTTTGCACATTGCTTCACAAAGATTAACTTGAGTGACGAGCACCTCAGACAACCTCAGAAACTGCTACTAGAAAGCAGGTCTCTCATTTCATCTTAGTCTTTGCTGGGTAAGTGTACTTGGAAATCAGGGTCTCCATTTCATCTCAGCTTTTTCTGCTTAATTGTCACACTACTGTCATGATTAAAGTCGGAATTGGCGTTCTCTAATGAGAGGTTTCTCCCTCTTTTACTTTTGTTATAACCTCTGTAGGACCAGATATGGACAGCATTTTCTTGTTCTCCTCCCAGAGTTTTTTCACCCTTTCCTTTCTTGTCCACCCTCCTCTTCTGAGATCTTTCGTATCTCCTTCTCTTGTCTGCACCACTGGTGACTATCACTTTCCTGTATCCTTCTCTACCACTGATCTCTGCCACATCAGCTGCTGTATACAAATTTAGTTTTCCAACTCTTTGTCCTCGATTGCCAATCCCAACCTGATGTTCCTGAAATCAGCAGTCAACTTGGTTCCTATCTTTTTGTGTCATGCTGTCCATATTTATTCACATTAGGAGACACAGAAATGTCTCCCATTTCAGTCTTATTTTTTCTGGTATTGTCTTCATTGCTCCAATCTACTTCTTCTCTAGATCTTTACAACCATCGTTTGCAACGCCTTAAGAACTCAGTATTTTCCCTCAGATTCCCCTTAATTATTTCTCTAGTTGTACTACATCGTAACTTCCTAATGTTGTTGTCTCAGCCAGAAACAGAACTACCTTCCTCATTCTCTTGTAGTATCTGGCCATTTTTATTATATACCTATTTGGTTACAAAGATGGTTTGCTTAATCGTCTTCATTCTCCATTATTCCCCTGTAGCTCCATTTTTTCCTTGTTATACTTTCGCACAAGCATTTAAATTCATCCACATTTTGCATGACGCTCTCCAGTCCCTAGTGGTATTCACTGCCTTTGTCTTCATGCAGGTGGGAGCAGTCGAAACGAAACGGTACAATGAATTGAATGAGTGTTGGACTGCACAATTTCATTTTGACTCTTATTGCAGCACACTACTATACCATCACCCAGAGGTATCTGTGTTTACCAGAACTGAAGATATTTACCTTCAAACAAACACATAAACAATAATGCAATTTTATTTTCTATATCTTAACTGAAACTTCTAGCAATTTGCATGCTCAACTTTGTCAGTTGGTTGTTCCATACTGTTTGGCTCCTCTAAAGGTGTGCCACATTACTGTGGCATAGGGATTTGAATATAGAGTGTGTGAATCTGTGTATGTCTAGGATCTCCTCCCAAATGCCTGAATAGATGTCAACCAAATCTAGCACAGAAACAGCAGGCCTCATAAATACAAATACTTTGGGTTTATAATATCCAAGCTCCAATACTAGTGGAAAAATAGGCAACAAGTGGCAAGAAATGAATTACTGAACCTGATATGTAGGCAGCCCTGCATGACAGGGATGTTGTGTTGCAGCAGTATTAGTCTGCTTATCGACTTTTTTTCCATGGAGGCCTTTATGACAGGGGCATACAAACGATTTTCAAGGCCCTGATGGGTAGTCTGCCCTTCACTGTAGGTGTGTTGTGGGAGTAGTACTGGCCTACTTTATTGAACTCCATTGCAGCGCTAGACATCGTGGCTGGGGATAGAGGAGGGGATGGATAGAGTGAGGGGGAGAAGGAAATGGACAAAGAGAGGGGAGTAGGGGGAGATACATAAAGTGTAGATGGTTGTGGGCCTGTGGAAAAGGAAGAGGGGAAGATGGTGACAGAAATGATGGAAAGGGGGAGGGGGTGAGGGATATAGTCATAGGGGTAGAGGACATGGACAAAGAGAGGGGGAGTAGGTGATAAAGGGATAGAAAGTGTAGGGAGGATGACAGAGGGAGGAATATGTTGACTGAGAGAGGGGGAAGAGAACGTGTGTTCAATACATGTATCGAATGCACACACAAGAGGAGCCACAGGGAAAATGATAGTATTCTTTGAAAATAAGATTTTACAGATGAATTGTTATAATATTAGAAAATTATAGTTTTTCCAATGGAATAATTAATATTTTAACACTATCTCTCATACTCTTCCCTCTTTGCTCATCTTTACTTCAAATATTTAAATTGGTCCCTTTCTTCGTGAACCCCCTGGCCTTTACCAATCTTTTGTGGTATTCAGTATCTATGTCCTTTTGTAGCATTCCATAATCATTTGTAAAATTCTACATGCAGCACAGAAAGTGATCAGGACTTTGAGTATAGCTTCACTCTGCCTGGTACTTACTTCCATTGCTGTGAGTTGTGTGCATATGTGTGCGTGTGTGCGTGTGTGTGTGTGTGTGTGTGTGTGTGTGTGTACATGAGAGAGAGAGTCAGGTGCGACAAGTAGCGGGCGGGCTCGTGGAGTCGTGCGGGCCTCCCCTCGCCGGCTGCCTGGGGCCACTCACGTGCCAGACGTCGGCGCTACCTGTGTTTATCTCGGCCCGACTGCGTTCCGCAGTGGCTCCACGACGTCAAATCTCTTCATATTACGTTACAGCGGCTACCCCGTTGCAGCCGCTGTTATCCGCACCTCGTGGCCAACGCTTCCGTTGATTTATTTCCGACTACAGCTTCTGCCGCTGCCGCTGGGCAGACGTTAATTTTCAACGTGGCCGCAGTATCGCGTTTCACGTTAAGAGGCAGCGTGATTTAAGCACAGTCGAAAGCTGAAGTAATGGGAAAGCTATAGTAAACAGTAGCATTACTAATGCTACAGCCAGCTACACCTGTGTCACTGGTTACATAAACTGCAGTTCATTTCACTGCTATTTGCAACGACTAAGCAACGAGTAGTAAAACTCTTGCTGATTCACTGTCTGCTAAATTATAGGGAGAAATGAGGAAGGGAAATACACGTTCGCGTACTATCGACGATCCTTTCATTTACTTGTTGTGAGCAGGCAAGCCGAGGATCAAACAACTGTACTGAGAGTCTCGGAAGCTCTTGAATGACTGATTTTAAAATCTGAGCCTCTGATTTCAGAAACAAAAGCCAACTAGGTCGCACCCCCAATGGAATTACTTTTCGGGCGCATATCTAAAACTTCGAAGTACGAGCTTGCATCGTCCGTACCTATTTTTCACATGAACATTCCTCTAAATCTACACCAGTACTATGCAAACCACGCTTTAGTGCATATCAGATGCTTCTTTCGACCACCTTCGGAATATATCTCTACCCTTCCTGTCTTTTCAGCGCGTGGAAAAAATGAAAACTTACATCTTTTGTTACGAGCTCTGATTTGTCTTACTTCATTACGAAGTTCATTTCTCCCCATGTATGTTGTCCACAGTAGAATATTTTCACATTCAGAGCAGACAGTTAGTGACTGAAATTTCGTGAAAAGATCTCGCCGCAACTAAAAGTGCCTTTAATTGCAAATTTGATTAGCAGGTCAGTGTCACTCTCTCCCCTTCTCCGCGTTATTACAAAACCAGCTGCCCTGCCTTGGACTTTTCCTATGTCTCCCGTCAATCGTATCTGGTAATGATCCCATACCGCACAAAAATGCTCTAGCAGAGGACTGACAGAAGTAGCGTAGGCAATCTCTTTAGTGAAATTGTTGCATCTAATGAGTGTGCTGCCAATAAAGAGCAGTTTCTGGTTTCCATTTCCAACAATTTCAATACGATCTTTCGAATTAGAAGCCGGCCGCGGTGGTCTCGCGGTTCTAGGCGCGCAGTCCGGAACCGTGGGACTGCTACGGTCGCAGGTTCGAATCATGCCTCGGGCATGGATGTGTGTGATGTCCTTAGGTTAGTTAGGTTGAAGTAGTTCTAAGTTCTAGGGGACTGATAACCACAGCAGTTGAGTCCCATAGTGCTCAGAGCCATTTGAACCATTTTTTTTTCGAATTAGAATTGTTTGTAATTCTAATTCATAGGTATTTAATTGAATTGAAAGTCTTAAAATTTGTGTGTTTTTTATATAAGCAAAACTTAAGGGATTTGTTTTCGTACTCAAGTGGCTGATCTCGTGCTTTTCATTATTTAGGGTCAGCTACCACTTTTTACACCACACGCATATCTTGTCTAAAGCACTGGGAGGCTTTAAATTCGTGTGCTTTTTCATGTAAACAAAATTTAAAGGATCCCTTTTCGTACTCATGTGGATGACCTTGCACTTTTCATTATTTACGGTCAATTGTCGCTTTTCACACCACACACATATCGTGTCTAAATCAGTTGGCAATTGGTTTTGGTCACTTGATGACTTTTCTAGACGGTAAATGACAGCATCGTCGACAAAAAATCTAACAGAACTGCTCAGATTGCCTCCTAAATCATTTATATATATTAGGAACAGCAGAGGAACACTTCATTACGATATGCAAGGTATCACATCTGTTATAATCGATGATTTTACGTCAGTTACTTCATACTGCTACGTTTCTGAAAAGAAATCACGAATCCAATGGCACAATTGAAGCGGCAGTCCCTAGCCATGCACTTTCATTAGAAGTTTCTTGCTCGGAATATTTCAAAAGCTTTCTGGAAATCTATAAATATCGAAAGAATTTGAACTCGCCTGCCTGTATCACTCATGACTTCGTGTGAACGAAGAGCTGGTTGTGTCTCACAAGAACGATATTTTCTGAATCAGCACTGTGTGTCAATGGACGGTTACCTTAGGGGTAATTCATAATGTTCGAACACAGTATATGTTCCAAAACGCTACTGCCAATCAACGCAGTGATTCAGAAAATTACTACTATTTCCTTTCTTGAGTATTCTATACTGTTCTGTGGTAAATGACCGTGCTTGAATTGCGTGAAACACAGTTAGTGATATTGGACACTGCATTATTATGGGAACTTTGCCTTATGCGGCATTTAAATGATTGCCAATCCATAAGGACATATGCGATTTGGAACTAGTAAGTTACAGGTGCAATTTTTTTTTCCTTATATATTAAGAATGGTAGTCTGAAACGCAATAAGCAAAGCGCTCATCACATTGAAACATCCCTACTTCATCTTTAGAGTAATACAAATAAAAAAAGCACTCCGTCTTCAGGTCACAGGTAGCCCATCGGGACCATCCGACCGCCGTGTCATCCTCAACTGAGGATGCGGATAGGCGGGCCGTGTGGTCAGCACCCCGCTCTCCCGGTCGTTACGATGGTTTTCTGTGGCCGGGGCCGCCACTATTCGGTCGAGTAGTTCCTCAACTGACATCACGAGGTTGAGTGCACCCCGAAAAATGGCAACAGTGCATGGCGGCTGGGATGGTCACCCATCCAAATGCCAGCCACGCCCGACAGCGCTTAACTTTGGTGATCTGACGGGAACCGGTGTATTCACTACGGCAAAGCCGTTGCCAATATAAATAGACCTAATAATAAAATCAGATTTTCAGGTGAATTCTTATGAATTAAATCATCAGGAAAATCATGCATTATATGTATGGGACGTCTTGGATTTGTTATCTCATATTAACACAGTCTTATATGCGCATTTGAACTATAATTATTAATACCCATAAGAGCCATCATTACTGACATTGTCGATCAACAATTCATTACCAGTACAACAACGACGGTAACAATGCTGTGATAAGGACAAGTAAAAGAAAAAAGCAACATAGTAATAAACATCGTATCACATCAGAACTGTGCATCAAATATTTAGCAAGTTCTGTTTACAAGACCTGTTAAAAGCTCCTAGTTGAAATTTAGAACGTAAAACGATTGAATGATGTAACATCAGTAATTTTGTGGAGCAGGTTCAAAATCCTTATACAACTTTAGTGAGTCGAACTACAACGTCGCTAAATTCTGTTCTGAGCATACAACAAGGAGCCAAGATATCTTGTTCACTGCCCGCCGAGAGATTGTGTACCGCTTGGAGGTATTTTTTATGTGGTAAGGAAATTATAAAATCTAGTGTGCGACGAGTGAAAAATAATTCTAGTGAAGATACCAGAGGTGAGGATATTCAGTAGCATAAGTGACTTTACGAAAGATCATATTGTTATGGCCCAGTGCCTAGGAAGGAGCATCTCTGAAACGATGGAGCTGGTGGACTTTTTACTTGCTATTGTCTAGAGAGTTTTCGGAAAGTTGTTAAGGGCGGTGTGATCAGGAGTAGACAACATGGTGTTAGACGTCCATGCATCATCACAGTAGGTAGAGATTAGAGACTCGCCCGCTCAGAAAAAAAGATGACAGTCGGCGATATGTGGGAGATCTGATTACAGAATACACTGTGGGTGTACGCTCAAGTGTTTAGGAACACACCGCTCAGAATGTATTGTTGAACATGGTTCAAATGGTTCAAATGGCTCTGAGCACTATGGGACTCAACTGCTGTGGTCATCAGTCCCCTAGAACTTAGAACTAATCAAACCTAACTAACCTAAGGACATCACACACACACCCATGCCCGAGGCAGGATTCGAACCTGCGACCGTAGCAGCAGCGCGGCTCCGGACTGGAGCGCCTAGAACCGCACGGCCACCGCGGCCGGCTGTTGAACATGGAAATCGTATGTTGTCCCATCATCAAGTGGGCACTCGATTATCGATCATTAGAAACCAAAAATGGCTCTGAGCACTATGGGACTCAACATCTGAGGTCATCAGTCCCCTAGAACTTAGAACTACTTAAACCTAACCAACCGAAGTACATCAGACACATCCATGACCGAGGCAGGGTTCGAACCTGCGACCGTAGCGGTCGCGCAGTTCCAGACTGAAGCGCCTAGAACCGCTCGGTCAGAGCGGGCGGCATCATTAGAAATCTGTCACCTGTGCAGACAAATCAAATCACGTTTCTTGTTACAGCATGTCGATGGTGGTGCAGTCATCAGGGAGAACTGTTGCTCGATACACGCGCGGCACCACGGGCTTAAGCGAATAGGCAACTATTGTGCTATGGGGCACATTACTGCGGACCACCCGTATCCCTCATACTTAACATATGTGTCCCCGACGTCGGTGGCATCCTCCACCACAATAACTGTCCGTCTCTCAAAGCTAAAATCTTTTGACAGAGCTTTGTGGACGACGGGAGAGACCTTCAACACATCTGGGATGGTATCGGGAGTCGGCTTCGCGCCCACAAGTCACCGACGCTTATTGGAATAGTATGACCTATGAGCAGACATCTAGCGCCGCTCTATCAAGCAGGTGGTCTTAATGGTTTGGATCATCAGTGTATACTAACACATTTAATACCCTGTCTGGTCCCTGTGTAATGGAAGCATAAACACTGCCCTGATGTGACTAAAGCATGCTTCAGGTGGTAGGTTGCTGGTGCTGGTAATGTCGTCGACATGTTATTCCATACAACGCTCACACGTGATGGTAAGTGTCTGAAGACTACCAATGGACTACAGTTTTTGTTCCAACTATGGGCGCTGCTAATTCTTCAGAAAACTAGCCTTCAAGATTACATATCGCTGTGGCATCTGTCCGCTCAGTGAGACTGCTCGCAGTGGACTCTTACCAATCCTTCGTGTTTAGTTCATTCAACACGCCCTGCAATCTTCACTAATTGAGAAGCTTCCTCCACCAAGAATTTTTAACATCAGGTGTTAATGCTGTACCTAACCTCCCATCCCCAAAAGGAACTAGTAATCACACGAAAGACCTCTATTTCTATACATTACTCTTGGAGTAACGGTCTTAACAACACTGGTAAGTGTATATACAAACGCAAACACAAATAACAGTTTATAGTTTTAATGACAATAAAATCTATTTTTCATATTGATCAAAAAACAAAAGAAAACTTTCGTATCGCGAGGGTGTGCAGCAATGTGCTATATGCGTTACGAGGACCTTCCATGTGCCACATCTGTCTCGAATCTTTCACTCAGTACATGCTACCACGTGAGAGGAAAGTAGCTCAAGTCACTCCATTCCATCGTCATTATCATGTGTCTGTGATTAGATTTTCGGTTTGCTCTAGTATCATGTCATTCTATAGCTCACGTGGTTTGCCTGCCCCATGCCGTTGCATTGTTCTTATTTCGTGCAACCTGACGCCCACCCGACGAACGTAAAGTAGCCAAAATAACTTATTTGCTTGGTTTTGATTTAGCATGAGTTTCTCATTTAGCTCTTGTCTTTACGGTTATATAGATGGGATCTAAGAGACTACATGTTTCGAAAGTTATTACAAGATTTATTTATGCTACCTGTGTGTGATTCTCGTTTGGTTTGCGAATACTCCATGTTTCAGAACTACAACACTACTAGCATTGCCGCAGTTTAAAGAAACTGATATTGTGTAACTTCTGATGTGTTGCCTTTCACCGTTTGCGTTATTTATCTTAAGATGAACACTGAATCATGCTTACTGCTTCAACGATGTCTCTTCCTCTTTCAATGTTTATTACACATCCCAATACTTTGAAGCTTGGTCATCTGCTTTATTATCTTTGAGAATTTCGACGACGTCTCTTCCTCTTTCACTGTTTATTCCACATCCCAATACTTTGAAGCTTCGTCATCTGCTTTATTATCTTTGAGAACCTTTTATCTTACTGGATGTTTCCAATGCAAAACTATTTTACTGCATTTGTTCACTGATAAGCTCAGTTTATAATTGATACAAGCTTTGTACAATTTATGGGCAGACAGCTTTTCTGTCACCTATAAGGTTACCTCATCATCAAATAATAACTTATTGTTCTCTGAGACTAATATTTTAAAAGTTAGACCTAATTTATTTTTTTATTTTTGTATGTTCTGACAACTTAATATGATTATTTATTGAAAAGTGTGTCAGAGACGCTGTGTCTTTGATTTACATTTCTACTGATTTTGAAAGAATTTGATTTCTTATAATCCAGATCTACTTCGTTTACTGCGTTGCTACAGTTTTTCAGTACAGTTTGCATCAGTCATATGAAAATTATTCGCTATCTCATTACCTTCAACAGTAAATTTACATCAATTCCATCAAAATATTGTTCGCTGACGATGAATAAGATATGTCTCTCCGGCTCTCCAAATGTGCGAATACAGAGGCATCTGAGAGCGAACACAGAAGTTTGTTTAGAGAGAACATTTCTTTCACTTCGATTTATATTGTGTAGTTAAACAGCAGAAAATACCGTCCAGGCAGTGAAGATGTAGCTGCAGACTATAGGAATAAAGTAACTGATTCAAAGTAAAAGACCAGTACAGGAGACTAAGATCTATTATCACAAAAAACCCGATAAATATTTCAGGTTAGATCTTTCTTACACACCAGAATTACACTGGATTACTAAAAAAACATTTTTATAAAAAGAACAGTTGTTTTATTTCTAATCACGATTGGCCCAACCTCTGTTACAAATTTGGAAAATTTGTGATAAGTTAAATCGTCTAAGACTCGAGTCCCTACTTCTAAAGGCACTGTGCTATCATTTCTACGCTGTATTCTTCCTGCCACACGTATCCTAAAGTAACTGATGGCTTACTCCCCAGGAGAGATCTATCGCATTGTTCGAGCTTGTCACAATATTTCATACTAGGATAAACTCCACTAAAGGGTAAAGTTACATAATCTTAGTAAGATAAAACTTCGGTATGATAAATTTTACACTCCTAAATCACAGAAAACAGTCATTGTACACGAAACTACAGGAAACCTGATTTAAAAGTATTCTTCCTACTTCGACGTCTGACGAAAATATTGTCTTCATTTGGTAAAACATATCTCTATTTATGGGCTGCACTTGTGTATGTGAGGAGAGAACTGAATATTTAAAAAAACAGAATAATGACTTTCACATGTAATCTGCATGAAAGAAGGAAGAACAGCAAAAGAAGCTATAACAGATAAAGCAGATAGTAGAATGGACATTGGAAGATCAAGGAAACTTTGGCAACAATTTACTCTGTGACCAAAACAAGGAAACAGCATTCTGCTTAAGAGAAGACAAAGAAACCTATCGGTCCATTTAGCAGCATAGCATAGAAACAATAAATACAAAATTGTAACGTAGACAGATAGATTTTATAATTGTGTAATGTTTTTTCACTTTAAACGTTCGTGAAAAAACTATGACAAATGCACTCTGCGCAGCGGTATAACTCCTCGTTGATTTGGTTATAACTGCGTTGGTTACACAACCTGTGCTGACGATAACGTCAACAGAAAAGGAACTCTTATTAAAATTACAACTATTGTGGCTTTGCATCGCGGCAATCGTTTGCTGGACAGGTTCTTCGCGTTGCTTTCCTTGCTGTGCAGTTCGACCTCAGATTTAATATTTCATCCTTCTTCCAGCTTTTCTCATATGTAAATCACTTACATGAAGCCAATTAACTCCACGCTGGAAACTCCGAGTAGCCTAGCAAGGTGTTCTGATTTACTACGAGATGAACTCCAGTAAAAATATCTTTATACCATGTAAATGCAGATTCTTTGAGCTTCCCACGGTCCTTCGAGTGTCGCCAGAGTCTACACAAATCATGTTTGATGACCACATATGTAATGAAAGCGATTTTAAATTTTATTCAGAATATTTTTGCATACTTTATTTCAATAAAACTGAAATAATTTTTTCCCCTTCTTCAATAACGCGATTTTAAAATGTGAATTTATATACTAGTAAGCGTCTGCAAGTTCTTATATTACCATCCTTATTTTTCCATTACCGAATCGTTAACGAAAGTTTGCTTAGCTCCGTTTTTCATTTAATTTATTTAATCGCAATACTCGCCAATTTAGACAGTAATAGCATTTCCGTTTTACGTAAATGCCGTTGTCTGTCGAAATGGGGAATGGGCTTAAAGCATTACAAGAACGTTTTTCAGTCTGCCGGAGCAGGAATTAAATTGCGCACGAGTAATTAATGTAATGGTAAAAGAAGAAATATGAACAGATTGCTACGTATGATTCAGGGGACCTGTAAAAGCAAGGATGTAAATGTCATACGGCATTGTTGTCTCCGAAATATCACATAATGTGTTCTGCCCCCTGTAAGGAAGGGTATTCTTCTTCCGTGCACACTGACCCCTTTGCTTGTGATTATGTGGGAGTTGTGTAGTATGTGTATCTGTGGAGTATAAGTGAGTATAATTTTTGGTTGTATAGTGTGAGAAGGAAGATGGTGAAACCCGGTGCGGGCACACAGTCTGCTCCTCTCCTATAACACCACGCGGGCCACGGAGCTTAACGTCCAAGTCCGACGGATCAATCACCATCAGCGGTGTGACATGCCCTCAATTCATGAGACGCTGCCAAGAGGATGATATTTATGCCATGGAATTGGCATAATGACTGGTGATCAGAAATTTTACGTCACCACGCTTTTTCACCTTGCCGACTAAATACGGGGAAATAAAATTTCGTCCACCATTAGGTGTCGAACCGACTTACCTTCGAGTTGTGTGCCTCCACAAAGGCGGGCGTTGGTGACCTTTTTTTTTTTTTAAAGTGACAGAAGATATCTTTAGAACAACGGGCGATCTAGCCCCAGATCTGTAAGTTTGGAGTTCAGAACTCATTGACGGAGCCACCTTTTTAAAGCTTTTTCGTTACTCATTTTTTCCGTTTGCCTTGTTCTCATGGACGAAGGAAGAAATTAACCGACGTAACTATTTCGTTTGATGATACCACTTCATTTATTTTAATTTTTTATTAAATTTCTGTCATTTATACATTAAATATAAAAAAATTCATTTCGTGGAACTGAAAGAAAGTTATAATTTAGTAAAATCCCTTTTGATGAATATATATTTCTTCACTCTTAAAACGCAGTTTCTCTTTCTTGTGAAATCTTTTGTCCCTCTTGGTTCTAAAACTGAAATATATACATCATTACAAATGCTTAAATTCTTGTAATTTTCGAAATCCAAACACTTCAACATTTATAGATACTGAAGTTCTTGTTTCTTGTTACGGAAAAAAATTAATAAAACAAAATTCTTCTCCTTCGTTGTAAATGTTTTCCTTTTATCAGCTTTATCCTTCTTCGAGTGCAGAAGCTGCGCCTAAGCTACAAGTAACACAGTAGGTAAAAGTACTATTCCTCATTTTTTCGGTTTTCCGTTTTCCTTAGTTGCTTTAAATTCTTGGAGGTACGTTCCGTCTATGTAACTAACCAAAGGGAGTTTGTTTATTGCCATACGGTTTTCGCTTCTTTTATTTGGGAAGCATCTTCAGTGGCGAATTCCAGCACTGTTAACTTGTGCGTGTGGTCCTGGAGGTGTATTTGTTAGTTTCCATGCTCCATCTGGCTGATTTCTGGAGTTCTTTCACCCAAATGTGTCACATCGCATACATCACTTGTACTTTCCATTTTGTGACAAACGTAAGTCATATGTTGATCACAAAATGGAGAGTGTAAGTGATATATGCGATGTGACAAATATAGGTGAAAAGAACGGCAAAATTCGGCCAGCTGGAGGATGTAAAATAACGAATACATCTCCAGAACCGCTCGCGTAAGTTAACAGCGGTGGAAATCGCCACTGAAGATGAATCCCAAATAACAGAAGCGAAACGCGTATGGCAGTAAACAAATTGATTTCAGTTAGTTGCATAGACGGAACATAACTCCACGAAAAGTACTAATCTTGAATACAAAATGAAAAGTAAAGGACTCAGCAATTTAAGCACTCATAGAAAATCAAACTGTGGGATACAGTGCTCTTGAGTAGCTCGCAAAACTGTTTTGATATTTCCGTTTTCTTTTATTTTTTTAATACGGTTCACGGAATAATGTTGTCAGTCTACACAAATTCCGTTAGCCTCAGTGTATATGATGACATCACATAGTGTACTAATTGGTCCGACAGCCAAATTGCCAAATTGTTTTTCCGGCTGGGGTATCACTTTTAATTTGCTGTCTCACATTGACATACTGTGATTAAAGCTGCTTCCGTTCCCAGATACCGCGCGCTTTGTGACTTGTAATCCGGTGTGAAATTGTATCCTCTATATTACACTTTTCACGACTGGGCGAATGCGCAATATGAATAGAGTCCAGGTTTGTGCACACCGGAATCTTTTCAATGACGAGTTTATACCATGATGAACATCTGATGTACGAATAAGCTGATTGTTGTGAAAGTTCTTCCACAACTCAGGCTAACTGACGTGAGGGTATTTATCTCCATTCTGCTTAGACTTTTTCTTCGAATGACGGTACAATTTGCTTGCGTTGCGTGTTCTGTCGCCCTGGATTACGTAGCTGATCTCGACTATGACGGTTCCGAGATATCAGAATTTTGAATTTGTTTTGACAACACTGACGGGTGATCCTTGGCTTTCTGGCTGAACTGCTTTTAGCAGTAGATTTGTCAGGCTGGCAGAGCCGAATTTTGATTTCTTTAGGACATTATGTGCTATTAATGCTTTGCTTTTTGCGTCAGTGTCTCTTAATCTAGTACAGTTTTGCTTGCTGGCACTGGTACAGGCGAAATGGGCGCTGTGCAATACACTTTAGATAAGTTTAACTCGTTCCCTAGTTTTACTTTTTGGATAATATCGAGGCTTCTTTTGGAATGTAACTGTAAGCTATCCTTACTTTGTTCAACATTGATCGTCATTCGTTAGTATGCTTCCTTGGTGGGTCTGACACCATTTCTAACTCAAGTCCTCATATCTTTGTCACCGTGTGCAACCATTGTATTTCGTCCAGCAGGGACTCTTTCCTCCTAGTTCATTATCTTGAATCTGTTGCAGTTTATCATGACGTCTGGTGCTTCACAGTAAGTGATGATTAAATGTCTTACGTGAGTCATCTGGTCTTTAGCGGACACAGATATGGTTAGATCATCTGAAAGTCTCCCAAATACGATTTTCTTTTCCAACAATGTCAAGACTGGAAGCGAACTGTTAAGTTTCCTGGGGAAAGTTCGACCGCAGTGTGCATATAGGGTCATCGATAGTGGGCAACCATGACGAACTGACCGCTTTACATCAATGGGCCAGTTAGTTGCTTATTGATAACGATTTAGGACTGGGCTTCTTAAAAAATTGCTCTGAAAAGTTGGGCGAATTTTTTGCAGATGCCTGTTTTCCGCATAACCTTTAATAGACTTTGGGGCGTGCGCTGATACGAAACTTTATGGTGTATTAAAACTGTATGCTCACCCGGACTCTTACTAGGGATCTTTTCGCGGGCAAGTGCTCTACTGACTGCGTTCAGAAAAATTGAAACTGACGTTGTAGTTGATATTGCATGATACAACAGAATTCTCAACAGATTTGAAAGTGCAGGCTCAGCTCAACTCAGTCCCTAGACGACTTGCCAGCGAAAGGCAAAGTTCCCGAGTTCTAGACCTGGTCCGGCACACGGTTTTAATCTGCAAAGAAGGTTCATATCATCACACACTCGGTTACAAAGTGAAAATTTCTTTCTATTGTGTCTTCTGTGTGTACTTACATGCCTGTACCGCTTAAAATGCTCCTAATATTTGCCATCTCAACACCGTATTTTGTTAATAACGCTGCGCCTGCACTTTTGAATCTGTTGAGAAATGTGTTGTGTCCTGCGATTTCCATTTTATTGTCAGTTTCTATCCCTGCAGTAGTGCTGCACTGATTTCGTCTGCGTAGCACAACCACTGGAGACACTTAAGTTTTAGCTTAGTTGATATTCTGTTGATATTTAAAACTACCGTTCCGGTGTCTATAATTGCTGATTCGGATCTTATAATAGGTCTGGCATACGGGCTGATAACTTTTTCTAAATTTTCTCTTGATTCTAGAATCTCCGGCTTTTGTACGTTATTTCCTCCCTCACGTCTGTCCGCAGACAACTAGTGTTCGGCGTGAGACACTGCTTCCCATTCAGGCATTGCTATATCTTAGGTCTCGCTTTCCCGTAGGTCACTACTGGAAATTGTCAAGAGCTCTTCGTTTATATCGTTCTGCCCGTCATCGATTCGAGGCTTGGATCTGGAACACGAGCTCTACACGAAATTTTCGTCTGGGAAAGTTCTGTTTAAAGTAGTCTCATTACATATAAAGCATCATGGTAGTTGCACCCCTTTGCTTGACATCCTCCAATACTCATTACAGACAGGATTGGTTATCTAACTTGCATTTTGACAAACAAATTACTCCATTTCGCACGGGGGACCAGATGTAAACTGCCCAAACCTTACTCTGAATTCCACGAATGTGTCCACAATCATGCGATTTCAGTTTTATTACTTCGTTTGGAACTTCCTTGGGGATGTTAAAGACACACACGTATGTCAAGTGGGCCGGCCGGTGTGGCCGTGCGGTTCTAGGCGCTTCAGTCTGGAACCGCGTGACCGCTACGGTCGCAGGTTCGAATCTTGCCTCGGGCATGGATGTGTGTGATGTCCTTAGGTTAGTTAGGCTTAAGTAGTTCTAAGTTCTAGGGGACTGATGACCATAGATGTTAAGTCCCATAGTGCTCAGAGCCTTTTTTTTTTATATGTCAAGTGGCCTTCGAATGGACTAATGGTTAACAGAGCCTGTTGCTAATGTTTCAGTGTTACCAGTACGCTAACGAATTCCACAATGAGATTTCCACTCTGCAGCGGAGTGTGCGCTGATGCGAAACTTCCTGGCATGTTAAAACGGTGTGCCCAACCGAGACTCGAACTCGCGACTTTTGCCTTGCGCGGGAAAGTGCTCTACCAACTGAGTTACCCAAACACTGCTCACGACCTATCCTCACAGCTTTACTTCCGCCAGTACCTTGTCTCCTACCTTTCAAAATCAACAGACGCTCTTCTGCGAAACTTGCCGAACTAGCACTCCTGGAAGAACTGATACTGGGGAGACATGGCTTTGCCACATCCTGGGGGATGTTTTCAGAGTGAAATTTTCTCTCTGCAGTGGAGTGTGCGTTAGTATGAATCTTCCTGGTGTGTACCGGACCTAGACTCAAACGCGGGATCTTTGTCTTTCGCAGGGAAGTACTCTACCAACTGAGCTACCCAAGCACGGCGCGCACCTTCTCCTCACAGCTTTACTTCCACCACGAAGTTCCAGAGCAGCGTGAAAATCTCATTCTGGAATCATCCCCCAGGCTGTGGCTAAGCCATGCCTCCGCAAAATTCTTTCCTCCAGTAGTGCTAGTTCTGCAAGTATCGCAGGAGAGCTTTTGTGAAAATTGGAAAGTTGGAGACGAGATATTACCGGAGGTAAAGCTGTGAGGAGGGGGGATGTGAGTCGTGTTTGGGTAGCTCAGTCGGTTGAACAGTTGCCCACGAAAAGCAAAGATCACGAGTTCGGGTCTCGGTCCAGTACACAGTTTTAATCTGCCAGGAAGTTTCACTAACGAATTGCTAGCTTGTACACTAAGTTGGATAAAAGGTTGAAATAGTAGATTAACTTGTTAGCGTTAAGTTCCATGCTGTCTCCTTGATCTCTTGTTAGTTTTGTGTAGGTAGTTCATTTCTGAATTCAAAGAGCTGTTGGGAGCTCGTTGCCCTTGATGAATTCTAGGTTCACAGTATTCTTCCGGAGGGAAGTTTCCATTGTTGTTTATGCACTTGCACACACTTCGAAAAGTGTAAAGATTATCACTTTCAGTGTAATGAAATGGTGCAATAGATGCTACGCGAGACGACATGAATAGCACATAACTTGTAAACACTTGCTGCAGGCACACACGTCAACATCATGTGACCGAGCACTACGCCAGCCGAGGCGGAATTGAGTAGTCTCAGCCACGGAGTTGGGTAAGAGTACCGTCATGATGTGGCACTAGGACAGTAACGTGTTGGAAAATTGTACACGTAATTATTTATTCTTTCTCGTATGAAACCGAAAAAGTAATTAAATTTATATAAAAGTCGTTTCCATTTTCCACATTTGCTGTAATACGATCACAGTGCTACTTTCAAGTGCTTAATCGCAACACTGAAAATATTACACAGTGACCCTATGTGGGGGCATACAATGTATGTCTTTTTAATGTATACGTGCTGTCATAATCGACTCGAACGAGAGCAACTTTCTATACTCGCCGACGGTTTAAATAACACTACTGACTAGTGACAAACAAAAGAAGTCGCCATCTGTCACATTGAACGCTGAAATGTTTTGAAGTCTGTGTAAGTTACTAGGAACTGGAACTATAATTTCAAAAGTATATGCGTAGAATTTCTATAAGGATTAGGGGTCACTTACTTCACAAGTCAAAAAGTTTTAATTTTTTTACATTTATGAAAGCATTTAATCAGGGTCAGTAACATACACATCACGGCACAGTACAAGAAGCGTACAGCCATGCCCCCTTATTTGTTGCATGACAAGCCACGTCGTCCTTAACTGTTATAGACAAGACACGCTCTCCTCTTCTAACACATGACGAAGGCACGCTCTTTCGCTCCCCACAACCTCTCCATTTCCCCTCATTTCTCCCTGTCCCTTTCATCCCTTCTCCTCCAATCCATGCCTAGTATTCTAGACGCCATTACAGTGAAACAGCAGATTGTAGCCATTAAAATGAAGAACCAATCAAAATGTAGCTCCAGAGCCGCCATTTTGGCTGCGCTCAAAATTATGAGAACAGTCCGAATTTTAACACAATTCTCAATAGTATCTGAACGACCTGAATCGTCTGTCAAAAATTTACACTCGCAGTACTGACACATCAGAAAAACACACACACATACACACAATGCTCATATAATGAACTTCCAGGTTAAGCAGGACTAGTGACCACATGAATTTCGATCTGTGTACCACACACAGCTTAAAGCCACCCTGTCACTGGATGTAAAAACGAATATGGAAGAGGAGCTGGTAACGTCACAGGGTGAAATTCCACTTTCCATAGGAAGCGTGAAATGGCGAGGAACGTGGTCAATGAGGTGCGACATCGGTTTCACTTCACAAGCAGGACTTTAGACTCACCGTATTGTATGAAGCTAAATTCCGTGTTTAGTGTATCTTTATTATGGCACATGGTATGAACAGAAGCTGTTTCGGAGCATCAGCAAATTGAGCATCTCTAGAAAATGCCTTGTTTTAGGTATGATTTGTTGGTAAGATATTGGTCGTTATGGCTTCCCGTGTGTGATACCTTTAGCGCCTTAATTCGTATTCTATGAAAGTATACAGTTTCCGTACAGCGACACAATGGTGACGTATGAAAAGCGCGTCGTTTTGGTACGATGCTTAGTGGTTAAATATCGATTAATGACATTTTTAGACACAGCCTTGGCACAGTGTGCACCTGAGACGGCTAGTGAGCAAGGTATTGAGGAGTGGTAGGGCAACACCGTCAAATAAGCATCGTTTGTACAACTATTTCATTAAAATAAATAGCACTGTGCTATTAAACAAAACAGAAAAGATAGAAAAGATATGTCAAAGATTTTTAACACAGTTATAAGTGCCAGCAAATTACTAATAGGCACACTAAAGAGGGCTGATTCACACCAGTTCACAGTACTGGACGCACTGTCTACAGCATTTGGGAAAATGCCACAGTCACTGGTACTTCTAAAACATGTAAGTAAAGTACATTTAACAGACAGACAATAACCAATTCAAAAAGTGGGCACCTCTTCTACGTTTCCCAAATTACACATTGCATGCACCCTAACTCCATGTGGGAGCGATTTTGGTTGTTAGTTATTTTGGAGCATTTTTAATGATCGTTGTAAATTCTGTTTTCTCGAAAGAAATTTATAACCCAGACTTTTCCAACCCAGCTGGTTAATTTGTTCGGTTTCCATGTAGATGTTTTCGGAAAATGTTCATAATTCACCAACAAATGCTAGACAGTTGGGTTTCACATTCGAGATTCAGTACCCAATTTTATTTGGTTCCTTTTCCTTGAAGTCTAAGATTACATACAGTTATTACCTTTTCTAATTACAGTCTTACGTCCAAATTTGCACCTTGCCCTCATAACTTTGCACAACTACCTTCAGGCCTACCATATCACCATCATGACCGTAATAATTAGCACCGAACCACTACTTAAGACGTTGATTCCCACCTTTCTGAAACCATTACCTCTGAGTGCAATAAGATATTATCAAAGACCCCCCCCCCACCCTTACCAACAGTAACATTAGCGCCTATTTAAATTTTATAATTAAAAATCATTTTCTTCCAACTCTTTTATTTTTAAAATGACGAAACATAAATTATATTTGGTTTTTGCATGTGTTTTATGAAACCACGAACTAATTAGCCAATGACACAATTGATATTACTTATCTGTAACAATATTTTTATATAATGATGAAGTAATTCCCAGTGCATCGTGAGTGGTACCTACAATTCCTTCCAGAAAATGATGCTAACTATACGCATAGAGGGCAGACACTAGTTACGAAACATGGTTGCTCCACACTGCTCCTCTCTCTGTAGCGACAGTGCCGTCACCCATACACCGTATCCCCCATAAACTAATGAAGTTAAAATGTTTGCACTATGCTTACTGCTTGTAAATCACTTGCTAACTGGACTTTTACTTCTGAAGTGGTAGAAATTGAAAGATTTCCAGCTGCCAGTACTTTGTGTGTGACCACTGGAAATAATAATAATAATATTGTGAAAGCCCTACAGCAATGTCAATCAGATGCTATACGTGTTGCAAAGTGAAAACTGAAGTAATTTCTGGTCCATTGTGGGATCTACCTACGAACCTGTGAACGCCTTTTCATCACATATCTAACGTACACTTATCAATTTCATTAACATATATGCACAGTACAATGTAAAAGATTTATGTGTGGTGCGAGGTTTATGTGAGGAACATATTGCTCACATGTTCATTTCAAAAGTCTTAACACCCACCATGCTCTTAAAAAGCCATCAACTTGTTCCAGTCCCTCTTGAAGGTGTTAGAGATGCTGTTCCCGAATGGGTGACGACGTCATACAAGAGAGAGTTTTACGGGACAAAGAGTTTGGTTTTCGGAGCCGCCACCCACCTCACACCACGTGCTGTGACTGGTGGAGCTGATGATGAGGACAGTGGAAACAAGGTAGTACTCTAGGGCGGCGCTTCTCGACTGGTACAGGAAATTTGACTCCGTGGGGCACTACGGCCTCGTGTGCAATCTCTTTGTACTCGAGATGCCGTCGCTGCATGGATCTTTCTTCGGTCTTACCTTGCTGGGAGAATCTTCCACGTGAGGGCAGACGACAGGTCGTCTACAGACCGGCAGACACCCGCAGCGGTGCCACACTGGTCCGGTACTCGGGCCCTTGCTGTATTCCCTGTACACTGCCGATGCACCGCTTGTAGAGTTAGCGCTTTACGCCAACGATACAACGCTGTACACTCACAGCATGAACGTCCAGTCAGTGAAAGACGCCACCTACGACTCGGATGCGACAACCTGAACCCGTAGTCGACAAAGAGATGACTTAAATTCAACGCCACCAAGAGCCAGGCAGTAGTCCTCGTCCGAAGGATGCTGCCTCCAGATCTGCCGCCTGTCAACACCACATGAGGTCCCAATCCATGGACGAAGACCGCCAAATACCTGGGATGATCTTCGATCAGAGGCTTAACCGGGTCCCAACATATACGCAACGTCAGAAGCAGAGCGCCCTGTATCCTCTGCGTAATTCCAGGTCGTCGCTGCCTCCGCACCATACTGTACATAACACTGGTCGGCTAGAGAATGCGGTAGTAGCGTGCGCAATGACCGCTCACGCATCGCGACACGGCAGAGGGTGCAGAACCGAGTTCTGAAACTCGCTCTACATCTTCCGAGTCTGTATCGAACTCGTCTGCTGCACGAAAAAACAGGCAACCCGCTGCTGCGGGGCAGAATGCAGCAGACTGATCGCGCCCTCTACGAGAAGTCGGGTCAATCCCGCAATCGGCTTGTCCTGGACCTGGGCCAGTAACAACACTGCAGACTGACAAGACGTTGGCTGGGAGAATAATAATTTTCTCCCTAGCGGTCTGAGGACAATTCACTTCCACATCACCAAAGGCATCTTCCTGCGAGAATAATTTTCTTCGCATCACCCTGAGGGCAACCTTCTCCACATCACTTGAGGTCAGTTCAGCAAGCAAGGTAATTCTATCAACACGTCCAGAGGCTCAGCAGAAATAACATTTTAATATTTAACGTGAACAAAAGTCGAGCAAGGATAAGAGATAAGAGACTAACCGACTACATCTAATTATTGATAACTTACGTAATCAGTATTACGGTCTTATGAAATAGTAGTACTAGTAACGAAGTTTTAATTAATTTCATTTCTCAGAAAAGTTGATTTTACACCTTAGGTAATAATTACTCACAGGTTGGGAACCACAGACTTAAGATGATAATAGTAATAACAGCAGTTACTGGCGACTGTTGCTATGGAAGGCGGAGAGCGCGAGGAGCCTGTTAGGCAGGACCTGCGCCCACGCGTTGGCCGTGTTTACAGGTGGCAGTGAGTCAGCCCTGGCGCTGCGTCGTGGCCACCGTACACGTTGAGAGCACACGGCTGCCGGTTCCAGCCAAGGCGCGACGCTTCGTAGGCGTCCGGCAGACTTCTCAGCTCTCCCAGTCCCGCTCCCTGGCTACTGTCGTGGTCACCTCAACCGCCCCAGCCCGGCTTTGATAAATGGTCCTGGTTGGACGCTTCGAGCCCGGCATTTGTCTTTTATGCATGGGTATGTCTGGCACGGAATATGTAAAATGGAGGGTAACATCGCATACATCTCCAGGTCTGGACTGCATTGGAATAAAGTAAGTTTAAAATAAATGCATGACCTCAACGAAAAATATCGCAACACCATGATTAATGATTAATCTACAGTAACGAAATTTCGAAAATACATTTGTGTAACATATTTAAGTTATAAGAGAAATGCTGGTACATTAAAAATCGGTGTAACCGCCAGAATGTTGAATACAAGCATGCAAACGTGCATGCATTGTTTCATACAATGGCCGGATGCCAGTTGGACTGGAGTTCCATGACTGTTACACTTGACCAGTCAGTACAGGGACGTTTAATACAGGTTTTGGATGACGCTGGAGTTGTCGTCCGATGATATCCCATATGTGTTCGATTGGAGATACATCTGGTGATCGAGCAGGCCAAGGCAATATGTGAACAATTTTTAGTGCACGTTGGTTCACAACAGTGATATGTGGGCGAGCGTCGTCCTGTACGAAAACACACACTGGAGTGCTGTTCATAAATGGAGGCACAACATGTCGAATCACCAAAGTGACGTACAAATTTATTATCAGAGTGGGTGGGAGAAATACAAGAGGGCTGCTGCCGTTGTACGCAGACGCACCCTAGACGATAACCGCAGATGTGGGTCCAGTGCGTGTGTCACGCGCACGTTGGGTGCAGGCTCTCAACTGACCTCCTTCTAACCAACACACGGCACCGAGGCAGACCCACCTTTCATCAGAAAGTACAACAGACCTCCAGCCTGACCTCCAATGTGCTCTCGCTTCACACCACGGAAGTCGTTAATGGCGGTGGCTTTGGGTCGGTGAAAAGCACACTATAGGGCGTCTCGCTCGAAGCTGTCCTTGAAGTAACCGATTTGTGACAGTTCGGTGAGTCACTGTGCTGCAAACTGGTTCTTAGATTTCTGCTGCAGATTCAGTACGATGCGCCAGAGCCGGACGTCAAATAGGACTGTCTTTGCTCTCGACAGTGCCACGTGGCCGTCCAGAGCCCTCCCTGTCTTCTTGCGACCGTACATTCCCGTGAACATCTACACTGGCTACACTCTTGCCAAGTCTTTCTTCATTATCGGAGAAGGGACATCCAGCTTCTCGTAGCCCTATTACACAGCCTCCTTCAAATTCAGTCAAGTGTTGATAACGGCGTCTTTGTTGCCTTAAAGGTGTTCTTGACTAGCATCAACTCACCACGCCCAATCTCAAAGATAACTAACGCTCACGACCAGTATTATAGCGTATATTTAAAGCAAACGTGATATGCATCCTCATACCGGCGCTTTCAGCGCCACTATAAGCAACTGGCACGAAACACCAATAAAGTTGTGAAACACGAATACCCACTTTTGACTATGTTGCACATCTCCTTCCTAGTTTTGTGACTATTTTTCCGTCAATGTATGATATGTATATACAGGGTGGTCCACTGATCGTGACCGGGCCAAATATCTCACGAAATAAGCATCAAACGAAAAAAGTACAAAGAACAAAACTCGAAACTTGTCTAGCTTGAAGGGGGAAACCAGATGGCGCAATGGTTGGCCCGCTAGTTGCCGCTCCCATAGATCAAACGCATATTAACTGCGTTTTTTTAAAAAATAGGAACACCTATTTTTATTACATATTCGTGTTGTACGTAAAGAAATATGAATGTTTTTCGTTGGACCATTTTTTTCGCTTTGTGATAGATGGCGCTGTAATAGTCACAATATGGTTCACAATTTTCGACGCACAGTTGGTAACAGGTATTTTTTTAAAATTAAAATACAGAATGTAGGTACGTTTGAACATATTATTTTGGTTGTTCCAATGTGATACATGTACCTTTGTGAACTTATCATTTCTGAGAACGCATGCTGTTGCAGCGCGATTTCCTGTAAATACCACATTAATGCAATAAATGCACAAAATGATGTCCGTCAACCCCAATGCATTTGGAAATACGTGTAACGACATTTCTCTCAACAGCGAGTAGTTCGCCTTCCGTAATGTTCGCACATGCATTGACAATGTGCTGACGCATATTGTCATGCGTTGTCGGTGGATCACGATAGCAAATATCCTTCAACTTTCCCGACAGAAAGAAATCCGGGAATGTCAGATCCGTTGAACGTGCGGGTCATGGTATGAAGCCTCGACGACCAATCCACCTGTCATGAAATATGCTATTCAATGGTTCAAATGACTCAGAGCACTATGGGATTTAACATCTGAGGTCATCAGTCCCCTAGAACTTAGAACTACTTAAACCTAACTAACCTAAGGACATCACAAATATCCTTGCCCAAGGCAGGATTCGAACCTGCGACTATAGCGGTTTCGCGGTTCCAGACTGAAGCGCCTAGAACCGCTCGGCCACAACGGCCGGCAAATATGCTATTCAATACCGCTTCAACCGCACGCGAGCTATGTGCCGGACATCCACCATGTTGGAAGTACATCGGCATTCTGTCAAGCAGTCAAACATCTTGTAGTAACATCTGTAGAACATTACGTAGGAAATCAACATACATTGTACCATTTAGATTGCCATCGATAAAATGGGGGCCAATTAACCTTCCTCCCATAATGCCGGTCCAGACATTAACCCGCCAAGGTCGCTGATGTTCTAATTATCGCAGCCATCGTGGATTTTTCGTTGCCCAATAGTGCATATTATGCCGGCTTACGTTACCGCTGTTGGTGAATGACGCTTCGTCACTAAATACACTCCTGGAAATTGAAATAAGAACACCGTGAATTCATTGTCCCGGGAAGGGGAAACTTTATTGACACATTCCTGGGGTCAGATACATCACATGATCACACTGACAGAACCACAGGCACATACACACAGGCAACAGAGCATGCACAATGTCGGCACCAGTACAGTGTATATCCACCTTTCGCAGCAATGCAGGCTGCTATTCTCCCATGGAGACGATCGTAGAGATGCTGGATGTAGTCCTGTGGAACGGCTTGCCATGCCATTTCCACCTGGCGCCTCAGTTGGACCAGCGTTCGTGCTGGACGTGCAGACCGCGTGAGACGACGCTTCATCCAGTCCCAAACATGCTCAATGGGGGACAGATTCCGGAGATCTTGCTGGCCAGGGTAGTTGACTTACACCTTCTAGAGCACGTTGGGTGGCACGGGATACATGCGGACGTGCATTGTCCTGTTGGAACAGCAAGTTCCCTTGCCGGTCTAGGAATGGTAGAACGATGGGTTCGATGACGGTTTGGATGTACCGTGCACTATTCAGCGTCCCCTCGACGATCACCAGTGGTGTACGGCCAGTGTAGGAGATCGCTCCCCACACCATGATGCCGGGTGTTGGCCCTGTGTGCCTCGGTCGTATGCAGTCCTGATTGTGGCGCTCACCTGCACGGCGCCAAACACGCATACGACCATCATTGGCACCAAGGCAGAAGCGACTCTCATCGCTGAAGACGACACGTCTCCATTCGTCCCTCCATTCACGCCTGTCGCGACACCACTGGAGGCGGGCTGCACGATGTTGGGGCGTGAGCGGAAGACGGCCTAACGGTGTGCGGGACCGTAGCCCAGCTTCATGGAGACGGTTGCGAATGGTCCTCGCCGATACCCCAGGAGCAACAGTGTCCCTAATTTGCTGGGAAGTGGCGGTGCGGTCCCCTACGGCACTGCGTAGGATCCTACGGTCTTGGCGTGCATCCGTGCGTCGCTGCGGTACGGTCTCAGGTCGACGGGCACGTGCACCTTCCGCCGACCACTGGCGACAACATCGATGTACTGTGGAGACCTCACGCCCCACGTGTTGAGCAATTCGGCGGTACGTCCACCCGGCCTCCCGCATGCCCACTATACGCCCTCGCTCAAAGTCCGTCAACTGCACATACGGTTCACGTCCACGCTGTCGCGGCATGCTACCAGTGTTAAAGACTGCGATGGAGCTCCGTATGCCACGGCAAACTGGCTGACACTGACGGCGGCGGTGCACAAATGCTGCGCAGCTAGCGCCATTCGACGGCCAACACCGCGGTTCCTGGTGTGTCCGCTGTGCCGTGCGTGTGATCATTGCTTGTACAGCCCTCTCGCAGTGTCCGGAGCAAGTATGGTGGGTCTGACACACCGGTGTCAATGTGTTCTTTTTTCCATTTCCAGGAGTGTAGAACGCGTGCAAAAACTCTGTCATCGTCCCGTAATTTCTCTTGTGCCCAGTGGCAGAACTGTACACGACGTTCAAAGTCGTCGCCATGCAATTCCTGGTGCATAGAAATATGGTACGGGTGCAATCGATGATGATGTATCATTCTCAACACTGGAAGTTTTTGAGATTCCCGATTCTCCCTCAATTTGTCTGCTAGTGATGTGCGGATTAGCCGCGACAGCAGCTAAAACACCTACTTGGGCATCATCATTTGTTGCAGATCGTGGCTGACGTTTCACATGTGGCTGAACACTTCCTGTTTTCTTAAATAACGTAAATATCCGGCGAACGGTCCGGACACTTGGGTGATGTCGTCCAGGATACCGAGCAGCATACATAGCACACTCCCGTTGGGCATTTTGATAACAATAGCCATACATCAACACGATAACGACCTTTTCCGCAATTGGTAAACGGTGTATTTAACACGGGTAATGTATCACGAAGCAAATACCGTCCGCACTGGCGGAGTGTTACGTGATAGCACGTACTTATGCGTTTGTGAGTATTACAGTGTCATCTATCACAAAGCGAAAAAAGTGATCCAACTGAAACATTCATATTTCTTTACGTGCTACACGAATATGTAATAAAAAATGGGGGTTCCTACTTAAAAAAACGCAGTTGATATCCGTTCGACCTATGGCAGCGCCATATAGCGGGCCAACCATAACACCATCTGGTTTCCCCCTTCTAGCTAGACGAGTTTCGTTCTTTTCAGTTTTTTCGTTTGATGCTCATTTCGTGAGATATTTGGCCCGGTCAGTATCAATGGACCACCCTGTACACACTGTTATGGAAAAACATTGTAGCCACTAACTATGGAGACACTGAATGCCGATGGTGGCGTTATGTGCACGGGACCTGCTATAGAAGGTAAGTAATGTGAGCAGAAACTTATAACACTAACGGTAAATTTCGACTGTGTCTCGTTTATGTGACTTGTATGTATGAGAGGCATTCGTTACATATGCGAATCGGTAGCGGTTATGTCCCGAGGAGCCAAATGTTCGATGCTCTCTGCTAATGATAGAAGGGTGGAATCTGGCCAATGGGATCTGTCTCAGTAGAATCTAGCAAGCAAAAGGACAGTTGATGCACGTGCACTTTAAATAAATATGTTGTACTCAGCTTGTGGACGAAGAAATACCACATTATTGAGAAGCACACTGAGTGTTTGTTAACAGAGCTAGCTACCAACATCTCGGTGTAACGTTCGGTACCAATTGGTGACGAGGAAGTAATTTCACCCAGAAGCAGTCTTCAACTATGTGACTGGTGCCCAGGTGTCCTTGGCTTATAACACCGTCCTGGCGGTTTTCATCGGTCGACGGCCTGGAGGATCTTTACTGACGGCTATGCTCATAGCGCCCGCAAGAATCTAGTGGGCGCCGTCTCCAGCAGTATCAATAGGCTGCGATACTATAACAGACTAATCACCACGTGCGCTAAGAGATTTATCCCACTGGGAGACGAGACAATCAATTTTTGTTCCATAAAAAGCGGTCAGATTCTAATGGATCGATAACCCATGCTTCTTACTCTTTTCGTCCGACTAAAATTGATTACCATCCTGTCTTCCATCAAGACACCAAAGATGTAGAAAACTGCAAGGTGAATGATAAGTCCTGTACGGATGTCATTGCAGTGTTTCCCATCCAAATCGCTGAAATATAGCCTTTGGTCTATTGGCAGTGTGGGGGCGGGCTGGTTCTGTCCGACAGCATTCCGACAGCTGAAGGGCAAATGACAAAGCCAACAGTCGAAACATCTCCCATTTTCCCCGTCTACAGCTGTTCATAATTGTTACGACAAGGTCATGATGACCTTCTTTGATTGCAGGGGCCCTCTGCCCATCAAGATCCTCGAGCGTGGAACCATACTTAAAGCGCAGCAATATGACGACGCTTTGCTGAAACTGCGACGCGCCATGAACTCAAGACGCTCAGGAATATTGTCGGATGCAAACGTTGTCCTCGTTCGTTAAGTGAAGGCCGATGGCCACTGCGTTGTCCGATGTCTGTAGCAAGTTTGGTTGTAATCGATCCAGTGATTTCGGAGGAGATGTGGACCATACACATATACGTACATACATTTTTGTAATATGTATCAATTATGTTATTGTCACTTCATCATTCGACTGGATTTTTAAACTATCGTAGAACGTTGTAGCGAAACTCATATCATTCAGTCGTTGTAGAAAGGGGCGTGTTACCATTTTCTTTCTATTCAAGATTTTACATTCAGTCGAATTTATTTTAAAAAATCTCCTACTTTATTCTTCAACTGGATATAGGGACGAAGCTACAGCAGTACATAGAACGAGTGCGCTCCAGAAGACTAGATAACGAAATATTTCATTTCGTTTTATAGACAAAGTTTTCCTGTAGAGCGTGAAAAGAAACTACCTCAGTCCTTGGAAGACTTGCTTGAGAAAAATAAGACACGTAAAAATATCTCAGAAGAGGAGGTCATTGACCACAAAAGTCAAGGATCCTACTTTCTGTCAGAGTTTGGTATACAGTTCTGGTCTGCATGGAAGATTGTAAACAGCCCTGACTTCGCTGGAGAGTACAACATTCGGTCTGGAAAAGGAATTTTTTGTTAAATATGAATTATCCTGAGTACTTTCCGGATCAGTACTGAATGGAAATCAGTAAAATTACTGATTTACGCTGAGGTGACAAATGTCTTGGGATAGCGATAGACACATATACAGATGGCGGTAGTATCACGTGCACAAGGTATAAAAGGGCAGTGCTTCGGTAGAAATGTCATTTGTACTCAAGTGATCCATGTGAACAGGTTTCCGACGTGTTTATGGCCGCACGACGGGAATTAAGAGTATTCTAACGCGGAACAGTAGTTGGAGATAAGTGCATCTGACATTCTATTTCAGAAGTCGTTAGAGAATTCAATATTCCGAAATCTAGAGTGTCAAGGGTGCGCAGAGAATACCAAATTTCAGCCGTTACCTCTCACCAAGTACAACGCAGTGGCCCACGGCTTTCGCGTAACGAACTAGATCAACGGCACTTGGGTAGAGCTGTCAGTGCTTACAGACAAGCAACACTGCATGAAATAACCGCAGCAATTAATGTGGTACGTACGACGAACGTATCTGTTATTACAGTGCGGCGAATGTTGTTAATCGGCTACGGCAGTAAACGACCAACGATAGGGCCTTTGCTAGCAACACGACTATATCGTTTGGACCGAAGGTGACTGGAAACCGGTGGCCTAGACAGATGAATCTTAATTTCAGTTGGTAAGAGTTGATGGTAAGTTTCGAGTATGGAGCGGGTCCCACGAAGCCATGGACCATGTTGTCAATAAGGCACTATGCGAACTGGTGGTGGCTCTGTAATGCTGTGGGCTTCGTTTATATGGAATGGGCTGGATCCACTGGTCCAATTGAAACCACCATTGACTGGAAATGGTTATGTTCGTCTACTTGGGGACAAAATGGTTCAAATGGCTCTGAGCACTATGGGACTTAACGTCGGAAGTCACCAGTCCCCTACAACTTAGAACTACTTAAAACTAACTAACCTAAGGACATCACACACATCCATGCCCGAGGCAGGATTCGAACCTGCGACCGTAGCGGTTTCGCGGTTCCAGACAGAAGCGCCTAGAACTTCTCGGCCACAACGGACGGAGTTTGGGAACAGTTTGAAATGATCATGGATGACAACGCGCCAAATCACCGGACAGTTGGAGAGAATGATTTTGCCACCCAGATCGCCAGACATAAATCCCACCGAACATCTATAGGACGCAATTGAGACGTCAGTTCGTGCACAAAATCGTGCACCTGCAACACTTTCGCTCACCACGCCGGCCAGAAGGAAGTCCGGCACGGTCTTGGGAGGTATCCCATGATTTTTATCACCACAGTTCATTTCCCTACGACACTCACAGTGAGTGGTGTATCCAAAGTGTGAGGTTTCAAGCTAATATCTCTAGACCTTATTGCTGTCGATGTTATAAAGGACAACACCAAAAAGACTGGTCTTTCTAGGAGCTGCCAGCTCCTCGTTGTGCGACACGTGGAAGAGTTTGGTGACGACACGCCGCGGCGTCTTCGCGTCGTGTCTTAGTGAGCGCGGCCGGCCAGCGCAGGTAATTACAACGCTGGCCGCGCTGCGCCGCGCCGTGCCGGGCTCCTATTCCCCTACTCCGGTTTCTCACGCCCACCGCTCAGGCAGGCGGCTCACGTGCCTGCCTTCACACGCCTTTTAATAACCACGCTCCGGCCCTCGACACGCTCATTATAAATTAAATACGCGGCGCTCCCCTTCCCCCCCACTCCACCCCTTCCTGCCTCCACGCTCTCTCTTCCAGTCTGTCCCCTTCTCTCTCCACCTCCATTGCCATCGACCCGGTACACTACCAACCCGCCCGTCATTCAGGGCATGTTCCACAGAAACTAACTGCTCCGCATGTTTTTAGCTAACCGACTGACATTGCATTCGGTGCCAAGACGACACAACGTATAGTGGAATGAATGTGTTTAGCAGTAAACGCTTTTCGTTGGTCAGCTTAGTGACAAACCAGTAAATCCCCACTCACAGTTCTTTAACGAATCAAACTTCAATCTATACGAGATACAACTGTCGTAAAACAATATAATTTTGCACCTACGTTCAATGGTATGTGTGTATACTGTCTGGAAAATATGGTGTGAATAGAGCTGGTGATAAGGAAGTAATAAATTGAAATGTCATACCTGCTCCTAAACGCTTACTGTGTGATTAACAAAAATGTAGTATGCAATATACATGAGCTGTCAGTGACAAAAAGTTTTGTAAAGGTTTGAAATTAAGTGTGAAGGTTTGTTGGACGTCGTTAACTGCTTTCGTTCCAAAATACTAAATGAATATATCGTAGATAATTTGCGCGTCGTTTGTTATGCTGCCTCGTCACATTAACACAGTCTTCATCGCATGTGTTACAGTTTTAACATAACACCGTAGCTCTAGATAGGTTCGTTAAGACAGCATTTCAGACTTTGAAGTTAAGTCAACAACTGTATGAAATGCAGAAAATAATTTTTTTTTTTTTTTTGCCTCTGGATGGCGTTTGGAAGGAAATATGTTACTAGGATCGGGTTCTACATTACCAGTCTAACAATATACTCTTAAAGCTTTGTAAATGAAACAAACGTTGTTAACATTCACATCTTGGTTATTTGGTTATTCATGTCTACATATCTGCAGTCCGCTGCCGCTAGAGGGCTCCGAATTGTAGGGCGTAACATGGTAGTGCGTAACTATGTGAGAAGCAGCATGCTGTTACCTTGTACCGAATTCGAATACTTTGTCCACACAAATGGTTCAAATGGTTCTGAGCGCTATGCGACTTAACTTCTGAGGTCAAAGGTCGCCTAGAACTTAGGAGTAATTAAACCTAACTAACCTAAGGACATCACACACATCCATGCCCGAGGCAGGATTCGAACCTGCGACCGTAGCGGCGCTCGGTTCCAGACTGTAGCGCCTAGAACCGCACGGCCACTCCGGCCGGCTTTGTCCACACATGTGCAAATGACATACATTATTACACAATTCAGCAACTACACTAACATGACAGGACTAAAGTTATGCATCAACCAAGAACTTTTTAACTACAAAGGACTGGGGTCCAAAGTTCTGTTCCTATCCTGGGGTTGTGATCTAGATTAGATTAGATTTACTTTCATTCCAATTGATCCGTAGTGAGGAGGTCCTCCAGGATGTGGAACATGTCAGAAAAACAACAATACATGACAAATATTTAAACTAAAACAAATAAGCTAATGTACCATTCCACAGGTCCCAAGTGGAATGATCGTCATTTTTTAATGAACACTAAGAGTCATTTTACAAATACTATTGCACTGAATTTAAAATAAAAAAGTTTTATATTTATTTATAAGGTAAGAAACATGTAATACAACTACTGTAATACTTATTTACAATGAACACATTACTGCACTGAAATGGTGCAGAAGTTAGATTATACTTACACACACACACACACACACAAATTTTCAGTGAACACATTACTGCACTGAAATTGTGCAGAAGTTATGTTGTACTTATATACAAATCAGTTGGTTTTCCTCAGAAATTCATCAATGGGGTAGAAGCGGCTCTAGTCGCTTCAGTCTGGAACCTCAGCAGATTGTTCCCTTAGGAATTCCCACATATTTGAACATTTTCCCCATACTGATACGTCTGCCGCGAAGCCTTACACAATAGCGGGACTCGTTTGAAAAGACGATGCGGAGTCCATGGACGGTGTTGGCATAGGGTGCACCATTAATAACACATCTCTCTCTCTCTCTCTCTCTCTCTCTCTCTCTCTCTCTCTCTCTCTCTCCTGCCGAAACAGGGGAAGCCAAACTGATAGTCTTCATACTGACAATCAGTAATGCTCTAGCTACCGTTGCACTGTCGGTGGGGGTAAAACTCTTGTTGTCAAATCCCTGACTCAATGTGTGTGACGTGGCTGCACGATCCCGCAAGGCCGAGCCAACAATATGTCTGCCCTCTCGGGCGCTAGTTGTGTAGAGCCGTTGTGTTCCCGCATGACACTGAATATGGCGTTCCTGAACCCATCAGTTTCTTAGTAGTACGACATTCCTGACCACATGAAGTAACAATATCATGCAACATAAACACACGGTCTCAACAACCAATGATACTGTCGTTGTCGTATTTTATTTATTTGTGTATTTTTTATTTATTTATGTTTACGTGGCCCGCTACAATTCCTTTCCTGCGCCAACCTTTTCATTTTACAGTAGCACTTACAATTACGGTTCAGTTATATACTGTATGTATTCTAGGCTCTGTCTCCTCCTTACTCGAAGAATAATGTGCTTTCCACAAACGTCATTCTGTCTGAGTTCTGAGTGTGAAACTCTGAGCTTAAAATTTTCTTTTGTACAGACGGTAAATGGCAGTACTCATACTTAATTCATACGTTTGGAATGAAATTCTGGTCATTTGTATAAGCAAGCATATAGTACATTTGATACCAATTTGACGTTTTTTGCATGGTGCCTTCATGGTACTGCAATTTTAATGGCCATCAACATAGACTGGCTAGCTGAACAAATTTTTCAACCACAAAAGAGACCTATTGGTAGCAAATATTTATCTGGAATATGGGGGAGAAGTTTCTCAAAGCTCTAGAAATAGCATAACGAAGTGTGGACGTGATTTTGGATCACAGAAATTGTAGAGAAGATGAAACAGGATGGAATCTAAACGCAGTCATATCGAACAATGTTGAAAATTGCCTGTTTAGATAAAGTACGAAATTAAGAAACACGAAAATTATAAAAGTATATGGAATACCTTAATCGAAAAATGGTGCAGGTTAATAACACATCTGCTACGGCAGGGGTGCTAGGAAGAGCAGTATGAGTGAAAATAGTAGGAGCAAACTGAGGCTGTAATTGCCAAAACCGTCTGTAGATGCTCGTTGCAACAGGTAAGTAGATTTCGAAAGATTATCTTTGAACAGAGGGAAATCTGGTGGAAAGGGTTAGCATAAATAAAAAATTCAGATTCTAAAGCTTTTGGAGAAAATTTAGCATTTACCAAAAAATAGGTCAAAGCTAGAGTAAATAGAGAAAATCTTAAAGAAGACGGCATGGATCACAGAAAAAGACGAGATTAAAATTAATGAAATATTACATAGGTCAGCGAAGACGGTAACTCTAAGGGGCACCTTCAATATATGAAACTATTTGCATCAGTCCTTATCTGCATGTAGTCCCATTTCGTGAGAATCCCAGCAATCTCTACAGAAGAATTCATTTATGGACTTTCGTTTAATTTAAATGCATTTGCGTAAGATATTATCTTTGCGTGATTATTGAATGAATTTTTTATGGCAGGTATAATCAAGCACTGCCTTTTAACATGTTAATTCTACTGTCCCAAAGTGGTGCATTAAAAAATTAATAAAGCTATCGAATAAATGAAAAATACTGTCTAAATTTTTCATTTGCAACGTTATTGTGCTCTATGAAGTGAAATTAATGCTTTCGCAGGAACTTAATTATGAAGCTAGAACTCTGTCAACTAGTATACTTTAAATATTAAGTTGTATCAGTATTAGGCTTTGTCTCATTCGGCATGTCGAATATGCCGGTGCAGCGGAAGGGCATTCTGTGAGAGAAAACTGGTAATCATAAAAGTTTTCTGGAATTCTAAGTAATATTAATAATTGTGAGTGGTTCAAGAGCCTGGTGCAACTCTCTCAGTTGGATGGCACTTCAGCGACTTTTGTGTCTCTAAGCTACTGCACCAATCCTACCGGGGAAAGGGGATCTACACTTTAGACATGGAAACATTTGTTGTTATTGGTCAATCGCCCCATCAAAGAGAGATGAAGGCTAGGTTACTGATAGACTGAAATATTCCGTGACGCGACCAGAATTCGACTGTGCAGCCTTTCGGTTTACAGGTACGCGCTTTATCACTCGACAACCAGATATTGATGATGATGTTTGGTTTGTGGGGAGCTCAACTGCGCGGTCATCAGCGGCTGTACAAAGTCTCAATTTTTACACAGCCCTATTTTTTTCACAGTCCAATCTAGGCACTGATACGAATGATGAAGATGAAGATGAAATGATGAGGACAACACAAACACCCAGTCCGCGGGCAGAGAAAATCCCCAATCCGGCCGGGAATCGAACCCGGCACCCCGTGATCTAGAGGCAGCAACGCTAGCCAGTAGAACACGAGCTGCGGACTCGTCAATCAGACCGAACAGCTGACTCCTCCAGACAATAGCATAATTTAGCAGGGGACTACACGTCAAATACGACTATGTTTGAATATTGTCGCAATGATTTTTCTTGTAGTACGAGTATACTATGGGTAAGCCAACGAATAGTTTGTTCTATAGATAATGTTTCGTCACTTTAACAGTCACCATCGAAACTAAAATCAATTTCAATGTCTTGAACAAACTTTGTGAGCGTCTTTTCACTTATCTCAGTTTCTGTGCTAAACTGGAAGGTATGATATCTATAGAAAAATCGTTATTCAAAAATACATTTAGCTAGGGCCACAATGAAGCCATGCATTTTTTAAATATGTCTGCCTTTAATTGTTACTGTTGTGAAAAATATGCGATATTACAGTTTAGGCCACTCTTGGCAGTGAAGAATGAGGTACGCACGGCTGCGGATTTTGGAGTGATTGACCTTTCAGAATAACAGTAATGACCGAGCCAGGACGACGTTACAACATGGCTAGGAGGCTGCCACCCACATCATGCGCGACCGCCGTGTGTGAGCGCTGCGCCGCCAAAGGCGACAGGTGCGGGCCGCACATAACTGCGGTGCACTTGAGGCTGCTCTCATGCCCGTAACATCCCGTCTTGACCTTGGTCAGCCGTCGAGGCAGCACACAAATGACGTCATACTTGATTTTTACTCTTTCAGACCAAAAGATTCGCCTCGTAGTACCACATATTTTCTAGAGAGACTACTGAAATCGCTGCAGCAATCAGCCCCTTTACATGGAGCTCCCAAGGCCGGGTATCGTAAACCAATTTCCCAGTAAACTTCTGAGGGGGGGGGGTCATGTAATCACTTCAAAATCGAATCAAAAAACCACTTTTAGTCATCAGTTTTCCAATTGCGCAATCGATTTTCGCTTCCATAAAAACGTAACCGGTTTTGAAACGTGCTTGGGCTGTCAGGTTTTGTCTTGCTTTTAAAAATTTTCGGCCAATATGGACGAAGTAACTTTTTTACAGCGAAGGATGAGCTGAAACATTAGGCTGAAGCTGTTTTCACCTCTTCCAATTGAAGAGTAACAGCGATTGTGCTGACTAAATCATGAACTGTATCAGCTGTTTTCCACTCTCCATAGTTAACTGGGCTGGTAATTCTCCTCAGTGCAGCACTCCGTAAGGAATGGGCTTCCATTCCCCAAGGAACCTTCCAGCACCTGATTGAACGTATGCCTGCGAGAGTGGAAGCTGGCATCATGGCTAACAGTGGGCCAATACCATAATGAATTCCAGCATTACCGATGGAAGTTCAAATGGTTCAAATGGCTCTGAGCACTATGGGACTTAACTTCTAAGGTCATCAGTCCTAGAACTTAGAACTACATAAACCTAACTAACCTAAGGACATCACATACATCCATGCCGAAGGCAGGGTTCGAACCTGCGACCGTAGCGGTCGCGCGGTTCCAGACTGTAGCGCCTAGAACCGCTCGGCCACTCTGGGCGGCTTACCGATGGAAGGAGCCACGTATTAGTAAGTCATTCTCAGCCAGGTGCCCAGCCCGCATCTCGTGGTCGTGCGGTAGCGTTCTCGCTTCCCACGCCCGGGTTCCCGGGTTCGATTCCCGGCGGGGTCAGGGATTTTCTCTGTCTCGTGATGGCTGGGTGTTGTGTGATGTCCTTAGGTTAGTTAGGTTTAAGTAGTTCTAAGTTCTAGGGGACTGATGACCATAGATGTTAAGTCCCATAGTGCTCAGAGCCATTTGAACCAGGTGCCCAGATACTTTTGATCACATAGTGTATTGAGAGAAAGGAACTTATGCTGTCGGAAATTTGACTATGGGAAACATCACTTTTGTACCATACACCTTTTACGTTTGAGAAGCCTAGCTTGAAGTTACTGCGCTTACCCGGTTAACACTGGATGAAACGCGCCGCTCTTCTTTGGATCCTGATAAGCATTTCTTACTTAAGAGGAAAGCTTAAATATCTGTCAGAGGAAGGTGTGGTAATCTTATACTGCATTTCGTTGTGATTCTTGCCACGAATCGCCGTCGGCCATTTACTTAATCTATTGCTAGTTTTGTGTGGTTGTTACACTTCAGGTGTTATCTGACACGTAGTGCTAGATATTTTATGTTGTTACTGTTTCCAGAGACTGATCAAAATGGTTCAAATAGCTCTGAGCTCTATGGGACTTAACTGCTGAGGTCATAAGTCCGCCAGAACGTAGAACTACTTAAACGTAACTAACCTAAGGTCAACACACAGATCCATGTCCGAGGTTGGACTCGAACCTGCGACCGTAGCGGTCGCGCGGTTCCAGACTGTAGCGCCTAGAACCGCTCGGCCACACCGGCCGGTTACTGCAGAGTCTATCTATGTCTCGACGACTATATAAAATTTATGAAAATATGAGAAAACGCGACACAAGATGGCGAGAATCATCCACAAACAGTGACGTTTCAGTGCACCATTCAGTGATGCTTAAATTTGTCGCTTTATGTCACTGGCTGCTGCAGAGCAGCACATAGCATAACCAGTACTGTGTGAAGTAAGACCAGAATCTTGTTTTCAGAGATAAATATTTGCAGTTCATTGCTTGTGTGTTTATGTCGCTTTGAATTTTGTTCTCAATAAAAAATAATAGAAGCAGTTTGACAATGAGCAAAATGTAGCTATTTTGAACTAAATCAAAAGAAGTTCACAGAGTCATATAGGTAAAGTACTTTTTACCCTTTCTTACATAATGTTATTTGTAATTGGTCTTGATCATTCAGACTTAAGCCCAAACTACGTTCGCTGAGAATTTCTAATGATACGAAAGAAATAAACATGTATCATAAGAAGCAGACACAATGTCACTCAGAAAAGAAAATACATCATGACGAAATAAATCTCGGGTGAACAGCCTGGTATGAGTGAGCATAGGAAACAATGTTTCGGCATATCAGGCTGTTCACCCGAGATTTATTTAGTCATAACATACGCCTGGAGAAATTGAAGAATCACAAAATACATCGTATCATACGCTCACAAGTGAATGGAACTACTACTCTTTCAGACGGTAAAGGTACATTTTATATGTTCGCAGCGAAAGTGTATTCCAAAGAACAGATGTCTTTTCACGAAAGTCAGTCTTCATAGGTTTACCTAGAAACGTCTTCCTGTGTACACTGTACTTCCAGCAGAGGAAAATAATATGGCTTTCCTTAGCAGTTTATGATACATATAGTAGGCTACTTATATGTAGCAGCGTTCTCTTCGACAGATTATGATTCGTATTGTTGGATATTTACCGGCCGGAGTGGCCGTGCGGTTCTAAGCGCTACAGTATGGAGCCGAGCGACCGCTACGGTCTCAGGTTCGAATCCTGCCTCGGGCATGGATGTGTGTGATGTCCTTTGGTTAGTTACGTTTAATTAGTTCTAAGTTCTAGGCGACTGATGACCTCAGAAGTTAAGTCGCATAGTGCTCAGAGCCATTTTTTTTTTGTTGGATATTTACAGCTGAAAGTGTTCTGAAAGACGGAAATTTCTGCGTGAGGCGTCAAACGCAGTGGCCAATAGCAACTTAGCGTTAGCAGCCCCGCATTCATAGATACGCTACTTCACATCAGCTCTGATGTGTACGTTGTACTGTACACTGGGCTTGTCATCCCGCCACGGGCTACTGCCAGAGATTAGCGCCATCGGGCAGCCCTGTCTCAAGATAGTGCATGCTCTGTGGTCGCAGGCAGTGCATAACTGAGGCTTCGCCGTTGTTCCAGAGGCTGTTCCTGATCTGAGCACTACGGGATAATGCGCGAACAGTTGCAAACGAACCTGCTTTCAACCCCAACAACGCCAAGACACTTTCGTCTGAACGTGACACTGTTTAGTTATTAAAGGTGTATTTCTGCCACACAACTTGTGTAGATTCTTGTTAGCCACTTCTCAATCCCATTGCTTTATCCTATTTTTAAAATATCGGTCATCTGGATTCTGAATATAGCTATTGAGCACATAGCTTCATACATGGCTAACAGTAAAAGATATTCCCAGACTACAGGAGAAAAATCAAATTAATTCTGAACTGAAATGATATACACAATTACTGTAATACGAATAATAATATCTCTCCTTTTCTCTTCCATCCGTTTGATAAAATGAGACCAATAATGCCCATCCCTTTCTTTATCACGGTGCTGCATGACTTTGCGATCCTAACTGGTGGGAAGAGCCTACTTATCTTATTGATTGGCTTTCCCTATCAGAAATTAGGTACCAGTTAAGTTTTTGTGTATTGTGTTATACCACATTTCGGATCCTTTCTTTCACTGCTTTTGTAGTTTTTTCTCTGCGATTATCATACATGTATGGAGAATAGCGCTACATATGCAGAATTTCTGTATTTCATTCTGTTATTAAACTGTTGTCATGGTCTGTTTAATCAATGAACTGTGGGACAATGGATTTTGAAATCCTGATTCATTTTGGAAACTATTTCGAGCACTACTTCTTTCTACGTTATTTATTTATTCCTTCTTCTTAACTAAACTTTATTCTAGTGCTTCATTTCACGTGTTATAACTACTTCGAAAACGAAATTTCCTGGCAAATTAAAACTTTGTGCCGGACCGAGACTCGAGCTCGGGACTGTTGCCCTTCGTGGCCAAATGCTCTACCAACTTTTTTAATTTTAATTTTTTTTAATAGTTCGTTGTGTTTGGTCTGGGCGGACGTCACAAGACATCCATTCAACTTGTTCGTTTATTCCTTGACTCAGTTTTTTTACTACAGAGAGCACGCAACTCTCTGACCGAACACACTGAGCTACCGTACCGGCACCAACTGAGCTACCAAAGTACGACTCACGCCCCGTCCTCGCAGCTTTACTTCTGCCAGTACCTCGTACCGTCCTAACTTTACAGAAGCTTCACAGGAGAGCAAGATCCGGCATACAGTTTTAATTTACCAGGAAGTTTCACATCAGTGCACGCTCCGCTGCAGGGTGAAAATCTCATTCTGGATACTTCGAAAAACTTTAGCTAATCGCGATGGAATCCAAATAAAACGTATGAATGACTGCAATCGTAGTAACAGATATTATCATGTTTTTCTCTCCGCTAAAGCTAGTTCGAAGCTTTTTCTCCCCTCACCTTCCTTTTAACTAGCTTATAGAACTTCATTACTAAACCGTTCCTTCTCTGTTTTATTATTGAATTACACTGTCTTAAGTGACAATCAACTTTACAAATTCTACAAATCACTGAAACGCCTTCTGCATTTGTTTTGATTCGCAATAAATTTTCAGAGTGCATATGTGAATTGCCCTAGAATAATTCTCCAGTTAATTTTCTCTTCTTTTTTGCGATATGCTGTTTTATTCATTAGAAATCCATCACATCCTAGGTCAATACAGGCTACTTCTAATTGTTTTATTTTCATTTTGCTGAACAATGAATCCATCAGGGGAGTATTTGTGTCTTTTACAGACTGGGGAAAATCCTCCTAACTTACTTGTTGCATTTGCAGCTGTGAAGAAATTTAGTATATGTGTTAGAAGGAAGTAATACTGTCTTTATTAGACCCGACAATTCACTAACTCTCTTGCTACACGGCTCACCAGTTGTCTAGCTAATGTAGCTGAGTCTACATACTTTTAATTTCTGTTGTTCTTAATTTTTAAGGAATACGGATATAATTGGCGGAGTTCTGTTGTTAATTATTTCTAACATGAAATATAATCAGATTTAGTGCTGAAACTAATGAGGGATAGTTTCAGTATGTGTCTACATCTTTTCATTTCTGTAGCTGAGGTTATTCAGGAAAGACTGACAAATGGAAAGAAAATACTGAAACAAAGCGTCATGACAGACTAGGAACACAAGTAATAAAATTCAGACCATGTGGGGAAAGAAACTATGGGAGAATCAGAAAGCCATAAAGAAAGGCCCACCCTGTAGTAAAGGTTTCGAAGTGAAGGAAAATTAAATAGTGACAACGAGAAGAATATTTATTTTATTGCATTGAAAATGAGGTCTATGACATTAATTAATTTTACTACATATTTTGTTCATAAAGCTGATATGAAAAATATTGTGGTATACCGATCCTGTTTTGAGTTTACATAGCAGTACATTCCAAGGTCCAGGATACGATTCAGTACGATGAACTGTCTTTGACTGCAGTCAAGGACCAACGGCAAATCACAGTTTATTAAAACTAATGCTGCTTTCTGAAAAATATTGGAGTACACAAATGGTTTAATGATGATTAAGAACATGGTGGGATTTTGAACTAAATCAGGTAAATGTGTTGGAGCTTGAAGGACAACCATTTTCTCTAATCATTTTGAAGACGTACCTTTTTAGTCTTTCCCAGAGGATTTGTCGCAAATACACTTTTAGAGTTTGCCACCGGATGACACTGTGCAAGTCTCACAATATTTCCTCGAAACAGCCAGCATACATTTTCAGGCGGGGCTAGTTGCTGTCATCACCTCTACTAGATGCACAAGATCTGAAAATACCGATCAACTGTTTCGACGAAATACTGTGAGACTTACGCAGTCTTATCTGGCGACAAGGCCAAGAAGTGTACTTGAATTCTTAAAAATTTTGTAGACTACATATGGATGATTTACACGCGTAGTCCACGTCAGACAGAAGAAGAATCAGTGTTTTAAAGTACCCTGTGACATGCACTTCACGGTGGTTTGTAGAACTTGGATGAAGACATATGAAAAATCAGGCAGAGGATCAGGTAAACGATATCATATCTTCTTGGCCGCCGTTTTTATCGTTATGAGCAATTACTTAATGTATATTATTAATTATATCAGTAAGAATATATTCCAAAAGTAAGATCAACTAACCTAGTGATTTGCAACCTGGGAGTAACTCCCCTCAGAGAGGTAAAATGTAAATATCTGAGGGGTAACAGCAAAAAGGTTCAACTGAGCTTTGGTATTGAAACTAAATTACTTTTAAAATATTATAACTATTACAACTATTTCGTAAGACTGTAATACACATTACCTAACTTTCTAACAAATATATTTTTCTCCAGAAGTAGCATTAACTTGTGACGCAGTGTCGTGGATGTTACAACTCGTTAAACGAATGTATGAACATCATCTTGCTCACACAGTCCACCTACTGCAATTTGTACCCTGCATCTATAACAGTAGAAGTGAGACATAACACATATGCTGAAATATGTAAGAATATGGCTTCTCCGAGCTGTACTAAGTTCCCACAACAGACTATATATTGCCCCATTATTCACTTCACATCAATAAGTAAACGGACAGCACAACAATAGCTACGTAATGACCACTACGCTGCTGTAGGACCTACGCTGAAGTATTATTACTATTACTATTAATATCAGTGACAGAGGTAACACAAGCAAATGGTAGACTACAGCTTCCAATTTGTATCAGTTTAGAAGTAACGAGTTTAGAAATAAAGTTATTTACAAACAGTAGCCTTAACTATACTGCACAGATTTTAATTCCGTTGATTCTAAATGGGGGTACAGTGTGTGGGTGAAGGAGGTGTGCCGGCCGGAGTGGCCGTGCGGTTCTAGGCGCTACAGTCTGGAAACGAGCGACCGCTACGGTCGGAAGTTCGAATCTTGCCTCGGGCATGGATGTGTGTGATGTCCTTAGCTTAGTTAGGTTTAATTAGTTCCAAGTTGTAGGCGACTGATGACCTCAGAAGTTAAGTCGCATAGTGCTCAGAGCCATTTGAACCTTTTTGAAGGAGGTGCGCCAGGGAGAGAAGTGCTGCAGAGGAAGTATGTTTCGCAGTAAGTGTCGTACCATCCGTGTAGATCCTTAGCCTTTTATGATAGGTGTTGTAAATAACACTTGCGATGGGCTGAAAATTGCTTCAGGGCTCTATAACAAGGGTTCTTGGAAATAAACAATAGCAACTGTCCGATTGACTCATTAGTTCGTGGTTTAATAAAACATGCATTGAAACTTAAGACCATTAACTTTTATCATTTTGAAAACGAAAGTTTTCAAAGAAAATTCTTTTTTATTCTAAAATTTATTTAGATGCTACTGCTGATGATGGCACGTTAGGAGGGCAGGGTTGGAGGGAGGGTATTAGGTACTATCCGATTGGACTCAGTGTTAATGGCCTAAGAAAGGCCGGGAACCCGCGATAGCCGTGTGGCTCTTCTTTTTACACAGATGAAATTAGACGCTCTTGATATAGTACCAAAAACATAGTAGATGTATTGACTATCTGTGCTGGTAGCTTTGAAAAGTTAATTGACTGTACTGCAACACATAAACTGTAATTTGCCTTGGTAGGACATCTATACTAAAGTTTTTAAATCCACACAAACTGATAATTTAAGAAAAACTGACTCACCTAGCATAAAAAATGCGCCAGAATTAGCAAGTGGATTCCTGTTATTGTGCATGTCATTCTTATAGTAATGTATTGGAAAGACATATTTTAAGGCCTCGGAAAAGTAATCGCATTCCTGTAATTTTTTCATTTTTGCATACAATGTAACAAAATTAGTAAAAACAATATGTTTTGCAGCATTATAAAAATCAAAGGCTTGAGTTTCCAGAAAGTTTTTGGTTTATTAAGAAAATGGCCTTTTATTTGTTACTTCTGAAAATGGTTTTTACAGAAAATTTTCAATGAAGCGCAATGAAATGCAAACTAGCGCAACATCAATGAAGGATAACGACTTTCCAGACTTCCTCACTGACTTCGTGTATTTCTGATGTCATCCTAATATGTATAGACATTAAGGTGGCCGGAAGTTGAGCACAACAAATTTGACTATCTAGTAGACATGAAAAAGGGTGAAAACATTTTCAGTCGCAATAATTACGAGTGGTTTATCTGTAGGACAACGATGTGCAGTGGAGATAGTGGAGGAATCCTAATTGGAGACGGAAGAAGAAACCTAGGTGGAGAATAAAATTAGTGGAGGAATCCTAATTGGAGACGGAAGAAGAAACCTAGGTGGAGAATAAAAGTGAGGAGGAGGGAAAGCAGAAGGAATGAAAAGAGATCATTCGTAACCAAATTACATTCCTGATGATAAACGTTCTAGTACCCTGATTCTATCTAAAAGTATTGTAGAGAACTACTCTCCTACATTCTCTTGACCAGAAAATATCGCTCTGTGGCCACATAAGCGCTGATCACTAGGAGAAACAGGAGGCACGCCCTGCTGCTAGCAGCACACAGTTTCTCAGCTCGCCCCCACCTCAGCCTCCCCGGAAAGGCAGCTGGTATCCGACCAGGAGGTAGGATTGGCGCCGTGTCTCAGCTGCGGGCGGGGCACCGTAGCCGTTGCCGTCCCTCCTTCAATTACTTTAATGAGAGGCTCGCTGCTAAACGCCTAGCTGGTTTTTCTAGAGGCTGCCGCCAGTGGTTTACGGATGTTGTTACCGTCCATAGAGCCGGCAGATAAGCATCGGCGCGGCGGCCCGGCCCGCCGAATGCTCACGAGCAGCGCACGGCGCATGCGCGGCGCGGCGCGGCGCAGCCACGGGCCGGCCCGCGACAAGCGCGGCGTGGGCGGCGGCCCGCGTCACGACCCGCGGCCGGCTAATGAGCGCCGGCGGCTGCGGCGGAGCGGCGCGTCCCGGCCAGCGTACGGCGGCGCGGCGACAGGTCGCGCCGCTGCTCCACCAGCTCTGGCGGAGGCGCGAATCACACCGAGGCGAGAAAAAGTCACGGGAAAGCGATGTGCACACATAGTAATGGCGGTAATATCGCGCATACAAAGTATGGAAGGCCAATAAATTGGCCCAGGTTACTCACCTGAAAGTGTTTCCGACGTGATTCTGGCCGCATGAAGGGAATTTAACTCACTTTGAACGCTGGATGGCAGTTGGAGCTAGACGCTTGGAACATTCCGTTTCGAAAATTCATCGTTAGTGAACTGAGTATTCCGAGATCCACAGCGTGCCGAGGATACCAAATTTCATGCATTATCTCATCACAGACAACGCAGTGGCCGACGGCCTTCACTTAACGAACGAGAGCAACGACATTTGCGTAGAGTTACCGGTGCTAACAGACTAACAGTACTGCTTGAAATGAAATGAAATGATCGTATGGCATTGTTGGCCGGGATGCCCCGTATTGCAAGTCGTTTTGAGCTCACGCCACTTCGGCGACTTGCGAGTCAATGATGGTGAATTGATGATGAAAGACACGCAACACCCAGTCATCACGGGGTAGAAAAAATCCCTGATCCCGCCGAGAATCGAACCCAGGACCCCGTGCGCGGGAAGCGAGAACGCTACCGCAAGACCACGAGCTGCGGACAGTACTGCTTGAATAGCCGCAAGAATCAATGTGGGACGTACGGAAAACTTAACCGTTAGGACAGTGCGGCGAAATTTGGCGCTAATGGGCTATGGCGGCAGACGATCGACGTCAGTACTCTGATAGCAGCACATCAGCTGCAGCGCCTCTCCTCGGTTCGTGACCATATCAAAAATGGTTCAAATGGCTCTGAGCACTATGGGACTCAACTCCTGAAGTCGTAAGTCCCCTAGAACTTACAACTACTTAAACCTAACTAACCTAAGGGCATCACACAGATCCATGCCTGAGGCAGGATTCGAACCTGCGACCATAGTGTTCGTGACCATATCGGTTGGATCCTAGACTACTAGAAAACCGTGGTCTGGTCAGATGAGTCCCGATTCCAGTTACTAATAGCAGATGTTAGGATTCCAGTGATAAGCAGACTCCACGAAGCCATGACCCAAGTTGTCAACAAGGCACTGTACAAGACGGTGGTGGCTCCATAATGGTGTGGGCTGTCTCTACATGGAATACAGTGGGATCTCTGCTCCAACTGAACCGACTATTTCCTTGCAGATCATTTGCAGCCATTCATGGGCTTCATTTTCATGGATGCGCGATGCCACTGTGTCATAATACTGTTCACGATTGGTTTGGTCAGTTCGCCAAAAATTATTTCGCCACACAGATTTCCCGACATGAATCCCATTGAATATTTATGGGACGTAGTCGAGAGGTCAGTTCACGCACAAGATCCTTCACAGACAGCACTTTTGCAATTATAAACAGATATACACTGAAGAGCCAAATAAACACCTGCCTAATATAGTGTAGGGCCCCCGCGAGCATGCAGAAGTCCAGAAGCACGACGTGGTATGGACTCGACTAATCTCTGAAGTACTGCTGGAGGGAATTGACACCATGAATCCTACAGGGCTGCCATAAATCCGTAAGAGTACGAGGGGGTGGATATCTCTTCTAAACAGCAGATTGCAAGGCGTCCCAGAAATGCTCAATAATATTCATGTCCAGGGAGTTTGGTGGCCAGGGGAAGTGTTTAAACTCAGATGCGTTTTCCTGGAGCCACTCTGTAGCAATTCTGGACGTTTGACGTGTCGCATTGTCCTCCTGGAATTGCCAAAGTCCGTCGGAATGCACTATGGACATGAATGGATACAGGTGATCAGACAGGATGCTTACGTACGTTTCACCTGTCAGACTTGTATCTAGACGGGTCAGGGGTCCCAAATCACTCCAACTTTACTCGCCCCACACCATTACAGAGTGTCCATCAGCTTGAGCAGTCCACTACTGACATGGAGGGTCCATGGATTCAACAGATTGTCGCCATACCCGTACAAGTCCATCCACTAGATACAATTTGAAACGCCGGCCGGTTCTAGGCGCTACAGTCTGGAACCGCGCGGCCGCAGGTTCTATTCCTGCCTCGGGCATGGATGTGTGTGATGTCCTTAGGTTAGTTAGGTTTAAGTAGTTCTAAGTTCTGACGAACTCAGAAGTTAAGTTCCACAGTGCTCAGAGCCATTAGAACAATTTGAAACTAAAGTCGTCCTTCGGCTCCGAAAGCCCATATCGATGACGTTTCGTTGAATGGTTCGCACGCAGATACTTGTTGATGGCCCAGCACTGAAATCTGTAGCGATCTGCAGAAGGGTTGCCTTGTACATATTTTTTTTATTTCGTTTGATATCTAGTTTGTAGTTGACCTGTAGCATTGGTTTTATAAAATAAAATTTAATATGTGTACTACTGTACACACTTTCTGTCTACAGATATATTAAATAATAATTTTATGATCTACATTAGTATAAAAAAGAGCACTAGCAACGAAAGAAGCATAAGATGGAGAAGTGATAGATAACAGAAACTGTATACATATTTTCCTTTTCAAGGACTTGGTAATTTTTTGGTAGAATAGGTTGTTGTGGTGCACACTTTAGTGTTAAGATGTGATATAGGCATTAAGATGTAAATAGGCATTCCCTTATCTGCATTGCTATCTTTACTTTGATTTTTTTTCTGCATGTACTTTGTCATATTTAGGCATAAGTTTTTGCATTTGCTGCTACTATTTGCCAGCGATTGTCCTACTGAATGTTACTTTGTACTACTCTGATAAGCCAGTTACCACCAATTTATTTTTCTTATTTGCTGCGTATTGCCTTATATTAGTTGTAATATTGCATCTGCTTTGCTAATTTAGATTTATTGCTGCTTGCTTTGTCATTATGCATTTTTTTTAATCATTGCTGTTTGTGTTGACTGTTTTGTGGTGCAGCATTGCCTTTCTCTCTAGTTTACGTATGTGAGCTCAGTAGATTTAAGTTAGCTTAAGAGGAGGTAGGCCATGTAAGAGAATGAATTGTGATGAATTGGGAAGAAATGTATTGAGAAGCTATTAAAAAAACGTTTGGCCAAAGAGTATTGTATATCAAGGAATAGTTATTTCGAAAGAGGAAATGAAATGATAAATAGGGTTTAGGGACAATAGGTTTAGGTAGGATTTTCTTGAAAACAAATGATGTGGTAAGATCATGGAAAATAAATGATGAGGTAAGAAATATGTGAAAGTAAATACAGAAAGCATGCTTAGATAGAATTTATCTTTGTGGGAACAAATGATGAAGAAAAGATCTGTGGGAACACGATATTTTGATTGGAAATGAAGTATCAGAAGTACTGCAGTATCAAATTTTACATTGAAAACAAACCCTGTCCTTTCCTTTTGTGTTATTCCGTAATGTGTTTATGTGTACCTTGTGTACCTGTGTTCTTGCTGTCCCTGTGTATTTACCTGATAAGATTAACTGAATTTATCTCTCCTAGTACTAAGCTGCATTTACTATGATGAGGAATACTGTTTTCCTGAAATCTAAAATATTCTTTACTTTGGAAAGGTGTTTAGACATTATTTATTCTGTTCTGTTTTCTTTTAATGCTCAAGAGTCAAGTTAATATTTCTATGGATATTCTCATTTTTTCTTTCATTTACTTATATCACAACTCCTGGAATACTCATGTATATGCTTATCTCTATTCCTTTATAAAGCCTGTATTACCATAAATGTTATCTGTATTATCATGTTCTTTAATGATGTTTTCTGTACCTTTGTAATTGTATTCTTGTGCTGTAAAATTGTTACTTGTATAAACACCAGTTCTTCAATTCAGTAAATAATAGGGATTCATTTTGCTGCACACATTTCTGTTGGTCATACTGTATGTGTAAAAACTCAGAGGCTAAATTACTGTGTTAGCGTTTGGACGTGTGTTGATAATTCAGCAAGGGACTGGTTAACAGCATTGCTGGTTCTAAGAACATTGCAAAAAAAATATTGAGTGCACAAGTGGTGATTTATATCTTGCTTTATTATCTGCCAGACTCTTCAATTGTGACTGTGCACCTGCACAGTGGCAATGAATGGCTGCTGGCCGTCTCTACAAGGACTACAGTGGGTCTGCACCCATGGTGGCCCACTGCAACCGTAATTTCTGCAAGAAATACTGTGAGTCTGCTCTGTGGTGACCTGCTAATTCTACCAATATTCTTTAAGACTTCGACTGACTCTGCTGTGGGTTTGCTCTGTTGTGGCCCATTACCAATATTCATGTCAAGAGTCGGCACTGTGCTTCCGTTGGGAGGACAACACCTCTTCAAGACTGCATGGAGATCCACTAACTGCGTGTGCATTTCCTTTTATTGCTCAGACTTTGTGCATACAACTGTCATAGACTACTACTCTGATATATGATTAGGACTGTCTTTAGGGACTGTGAGGACAATATTTGCTTTTGACCACCAGTGCATTAATAATTGTGTGGATTTGATCTATTGGATATTGTTAATATAAAAAATTTCATCAAATTGATCCTGGCCACTGCCCAAAATAATTAGTATAATTTTTTGTGGGGATTGGGGGGCTATGTAAGTGGGCTCCTTCAGTGTTGGCAGCGCTGTGTAGCGCTTTGCATTGGATCTCTGACTGCGCTTTCTCTGTAAGAGACTCTGTGGCTGGTTGGACTCGTTGTTGGAAATTGATCGCCAGTTGTGTTGGGCATTTGCAAGTTAGTCGCCAGCAGTGATGGAAGTACTGTTGGATAGTTGGAGGTGAACAGCCAGCAGTGATAGATGTTAGATGTGAGAAGTTAGCATTGATGGAGGGCAGAAGTCTGAAGTGTTAGCGTTGCTTAATGATCTGTACATGTTCGACTTAGAGATTGAATATCATTCATGATTATATACCTTTGTACTAGATTTCAATGACGTTCGATATGCGTGTCTGAACTTGATGTCACATTATTAAGGAAAAAAACATTATTTGGTTTGCAACAAAATCTTTCCTTTGCTAACCACATGCCTACTAGTAGTCAGTGGCTTTAGCAGTTAGAATCTTTTATTTAGCTGGCAGTATTGACGCTCGCTGTATTGCAGTAGTTCGCGTAATGAAGATTTTTGTGAGGTAAGTGCTCAAAGAAATGTGTAGGTTATTGCTAGGATTTCCTTTTAGTCAGGATTATTCTTTTGAATTAATTATTTTAAGTAAGGTTAGCCTCTTTTTTTTTTTTTTTTTTTTTTTTTGCTGTGAGATTGTGTTATTGTGTTGCGATAGGATATTGAGGGTCTCAGTCATTCAGCAATTTAACTACACCCACACTCATTTAAATAAAGAAGTTTCAACTGTACATTCTGATCAACTGCTGTTTCAAGTCCTTTGCTATCTCAGACAGAGCTACTGTGCCATCAGAAAACCTTAAAGTTTTTATTTCTTCTCCCTACACTTTTATTCCTACTTCAGATTTTTCTTCGATTTCTTTTACAGCTTGTTCAGTGTACAGACTGAATAACATCAGGTGTGCCGGCCGGAGTGGCCGAGCGGTTAAAGGCGCTACAGTCTGGAACCGCACGACCGCTACGGTTGCAGGTTCGAATCCTGCCTCGGGCATGGATGTGTGTGATGTCCTTAGGTTAGTTAGGTTTAAGTAGTTCTAAGTTCTAGGGGACTTACGACCACAGCAGTTTAGTCCCATAGTGCTCAGAGCCATTTGAACCATTTTAACATCAGGTGTAGGTTACACCCCTGTCTCACTCCCTTCTCAACCACTGCCTCTCTTTCATGGCACTCGACTCTTACGACTCTTATAACTGTCGTCTGGTTTCTTCACAAGTTGTAAATAACTTTTTGGTCCCTGTATTTTACCCCGGCTATCTTCAGAATATCAGATAGAATTTTCCAGTCAAGATTGTTCAAATTCAAATGGCTCTGAGCACTATGGGACTTAACATCTATGGGCATCAGTCCCCTAGAACTTAGAACTACTTAAACCTAACTAACCTAAGGACAGCACACAACACCCAGCCATCACGAGGCAGAGAAAATCCCTGACCCCGCCGGGAATCGAACCCGGGAACGCGGGCGTGGGAAGCGAGAACGCTACCGCACGACCACGAGATGCGGGCAGTCAAGATTGTCAAAAGCTTTCTATAAGTCTACAAATACTGTTAAACGAAGTTTTGTTTTTCCTTAAGATGTCTTCTATGAAAGATCTTAGGGTCAGTATTGCCTCGCTTTTTGCTATATACCTCCAGTGTCGAAAGTTATCTTCCCCGAGGTCAGCTTCTGTGAGTTTTTCCATTCTCCTGTAAGGAATTCTTGTCAGTATTTTGCAGTCATGACTTATTGAACTGATAGTTCGGTAATTTTAACACCTATCAGTAACTGCTTTCTTTGGAATTGGAATTATTACATTCACCTTGTAGTACGAGGTTATTTCGCCTGTCTCATATATGTTGCACACCAGTTGGAAGAGTTTTGTCATGGCTGGTACTTCCATGGCCATGAGCAGTTCTAACGGAATATTCTCTTCTCTTGGGGTCTTCTTTCGACTTAGAACTTCCAGGGTTCTGTCAAACTGTTCTTGCAGTATCATATATCCCATCTCATATTCATCTATGTCCACTACCCTTTCTATAATATTTCCTTCAAGTTCATCTCCCTTGTATATCTTTATACCCCATCCACCTTTCAGCTTTCCCTTCTTTGCTTAGAACTGGTTTTCCATCTGAACTCTGCCTCTGGTTTTCCTTCTGAACTCTGCTTCTCTTTTCCCCAAAGGTCTGTTTAATTTTCCTGTAGTTGGTATCTATCTTTTCCCTAGTGAAATTTGCTTCTACATCCTTACATTTGTCCTCTAGCCATTGCTGCTTAGCCATTTTGCACTTCCTGTCAGTCTCATTTTTTTAAACTTTTCTATTCCCTTTCGCCTGCTTCATTTGCTGCATGTTTAAATTTTCTCCTTTCAGCAACTAAAGTCTGTATCTCTTACCTACACTATTTCGTCTCTTAAAGGCACCCATTCGTCTTCTACTGAACTACTTTCCCCTGTTCCAGTCAACTCTCAAAAACCTCTGGTTCTTTCGCCTTATCTACGTCCCATCTTCATAATTTTCTTCCTTTTCGCAATTTTTTCAGTTTTAATCTACAGTTCGTATCCAATAAATTGCGGTCATAGTGCACATCTGCTCAAGGAAATGTCTTACAATTTCAAATGTGGTTCCGTAATCTGTTTCTTACCATTAAGTAATCAGTTTGAAACCTTCTGGTGTCTCCAGGTTTCTTCCACGGTTACAGCATTCTTTCATAATTTTTAAACCACGTATGATCGATGATTAAATTATTCTCTGTGGGAAACCCTACCAGATGGCTTCCTCTTTTATTCCTTTCCTCCAGTCCATATTCACCTACTAGTTTCCACTCTCACTCTTTTCCTACTATCGAATTCTAGTCTCTCATCACAATCAAATTTTCGTGCCCCTAAACTATCTGAATAATTTCTTTTATTTCGTCATACCTTTCCTCAATATCTTCATCATCTGCGGAGCTAGCTGGCATATACACTTGCACCACTGTGGTCAGTATGAGCGTTGTGTCTATCCTGCCTATGACAATGCGTTCATCATTCTGTCCATTGTAGCTTAACCGGATTCATATTTTCTTATTCACTGTTAAGCCCACTATTTCATTACCCCTATTTGACTCTGTATTCATAACCCTCTACTCACCTAACCGGAAGTCCCGTTCCTCCTGCCACCGAACTTCACCGCATCTAACTTCAACCTCTCCATTTTCATTTTTAAATTTTCTAAACTACCTGCCCGATTTAGAGATCCAGTACTCCAGTCTCCGATCTGTAGAATGCCAGATTTGATTCTCCTGATGACGATATACCCCTGACTAATCGCTGTCCGGAGGTCCGAAAGGGAGATTATTTTACCTCCGGAATATTTTACCCAAGGGGACGCTGTCATCATTTAACCGTGTAACAGAGCTGCATGCTCTGGGGAGAAGTTACGGCTGTAGCTTTCCGTTGCTGTTGCTGCGTTCCGAGGGCACTCAACATCGCTGTCATCAGCGCCTGTAAACTGACTTTCCTCTTGATTTCAGCCTTTCGCAATACCAGCATAGAAGGTCCTTTTGGTTGTTGTTACAAGGCCAAATCATCCAGAGTGTTGTCCCTGCAATTACAGAAAAGGCTGCTGTGTGTTTTCAGGAACCACATATTCGTCTGACATCTCGACAGAATCACCGCTGTTGTGGTTGCGCTTACGGTAATAATGTCTGTAACGCTGAGACACGCAAGCCACTCCACCGACGACAAGGTCCATGGTTCATAGGGGGAGTGGTGTTTTAAAAGTGCTCAAATTCCACATCACTGACCAAGAGGAGGGTGGGGGTAGCTTTGGACAACAGTGTTGCATGCTGTGAACGCGGTATCTGGCAGAATGTGTAAACCTCGTAACTGACTTATCAACCGAGATACTCAAGCACATACTTATATTGCTATATGGAACGACGTACTTTCTTTAACGGCACTCGAAAGTCTGTTACATGCGGACTACTGTGATGTAAGGATTGTTGATTTTTGCGTTGATACTTTACACTAAATTATTCCACAAACGAGCTAAAATTGAAATGCAAGGCAGGCAGAATCGGCTAATTCGATGTAAACACAGCAGGTGTGGCTTACATGCTAGGTTGTTACCACATTTATGTGCAGTAATATGACAACTATTTCTTTTTCAACGACCAGTCGGTCGCAAAACTGAAACAACAGTGAAAATCCGATGGAGCTTCGTGCAGACGCGTTGCGCAGATTCTGTAGTATAATGGTTGATGGTGTCAGGTTGCATTTTTCAGTTCTGAGTGCACAGCCAGCATATGAAGATGTTTAGTACAGTAGTGTCTCTTATCACGTGTGAAGTGCCTGTTGAGGGGTTCCGCCTGATGTCATGCAGCCCACATAACGTTACTGTCATGCCTTTCCATCTTAATGAGAAAGCTTGGCTGCATACGTTAGGTGCAACACTGACGCTCCTGCGGGGTTTCCATTGGGAGGTGTTTGATCACCCACTGTATAGCCCGGACTTGTCTCTCTCTGATTTTAATCTCTACATTCACATGCCCATGCCGTCTCTACAAGAGAGGTCAGGTCGGAGCAGTGACTGTGTAGAGATGTAGCTAAAAGATTCATCTAAATGTTGCAACTAAAACATTTGCGCATTGTGGTTTCCATTTTACGACCAATTGGAGGCTCAATAAAAGATGGCCCTCTGACTTACTGCTACCGTACTGAATATCTCGATAAACATTTTTCATTACTTTAGATAATGAATGACCAATTGGTTCCTTAAAGGTTTCGTCTCAATCCAAAAATTTTATTCAAATGGCAGGGCTTTTCTAGGTACGGCCCTGCAAGAGACAATACGTCCTTGTTTCCTCCGACATTTGAACCGACTAATTCATTTGGTTATAGTCGACCTACAGTTCAAATTGGACTCGGAGCACTGGTGCCAATTGGCTTTTTCATACTTACAATACATTGTCAGTGGTGAAGGAAGTGATAAGAATTAGAAACAGTAACTAAATCGTCTGAAGGTTGTTCTGTAGGTTTTTGTATTTCTAATTTGATACACGCTTCGTCACCATGGCGCAGCTTACCACATCACCCAAATACTAATACTGAACCCAACATTACTATTTTTACTGACTTTATCGCTTTCTTTTCTTATCGTTTGCTAGCTGATAAATTATTTAGTACAGTCCTCAGTCCTCTATTAGTCCATCGCTTCCATCCTCCTCTCTCCGTCTACCTCATCTCCCCCCCCCCCCCCCCCGCGCCCGCTCTCCTCCCTCCCTCTCGTCCACCTCCCCCTCCAATTCTATTTGTGCACCTCCTCGACCTCCTGTCTCCGTCCATCTGCAGGGCCCAAGAAGTTACGGACACCAGTCACAGACAATAGCTAGTTATTGTTTAAATTTTGAATGCAAGTAAAATTGTCAGCAATGGCGGCCTAAGGCTTCAGAAGGAAGAAGTCTCTCTCGTTATAACAACAGCCTTGTTCAAGAGGGCAGAGGAATGGACAGAAAGGTCCAGGCCACTCTCTCGCCCTTGGAGTGCGAAACTGCCCCTAAAGGCGGAACATTCAATAATGATAAACCACATGAGGATTCAGAAGGCAATAGAAACCACTGCGTTAAAGACACACAGTGTTTATCCACAGGACATGTGAAAAAGTGCCATGATGATCTCTCCATTGGCGAAAGATTAAGCATTAGTTTCCCATTCGGATCTCCAAGAGGGGACTGTCAAGAGGAATATGACCATGAGAAAAAGGCTGAATAACCAAAGAAAGGAAAAACACTAAGAGTCGGAGCGTGGAATGACAGATGCTTGATGAAGATAGAAAATCTGAAAAGAGAAATGGAATGGCTCGATCTAGATACAGAGGGTGCAGTGACATGAAACGGAAAGAGGATACAGAATAAATTCAACAGCAACAGAAAATACTATAAAGGGAGTAATAGTCATTATGTATAGAAGTTTAGGGCTGAGAGTGAGATACCGTGGACAGTTCAGAGGTAGGGTTGTTTTCATCAGAGTCGACAGCAAACTAACGCCGACAACAGAAAATCACGGATACATGCCGACGTCGCAGTCAGACGAGAAGGGACACGAAAAGGATACGAAGATATCACTTCCGTGGGCACATTTTTCTGAGCTCATTACAGGTGACATTTTGTACTTCAGTGACTTTCTATGAACCATCTGTGCCATACCATGCAAGAACAAAAAAATTTTTGGGTCCAATTTTTTTGAAAATTTAGGTGGGAAGGTGGTTTCCCCGGACCACGAGATGATACTACCAGATTTTTAGGATTTCTTTTAAATTGTAAATATTGACACTGCAAAACAAAATAAAAAATATACAGCATCGATAGATCTTCTTTTACTCACAACATATTAACAAGAATTCAATTACTGAATTTTATGGAACAGTCTGAAACATGGGTCTACACACAAAGCAACATTGCAATTTGAGCATATTATTCTCGTTCTTTTTTCTTCTTTTCCTGTTCTGCACATATGACAACGACTATACTTCACAATTCTCTTTGGCAGATGTTCACCCACATCTGAAAGTCTGAGTTCATCATTAACACCAATGCTGTCTGCTTTTTTGAAATGAATTCAGGTGGACGCTCAAGCTGTTTCCTTGATGAGGATGCTGAGAGCAATTCTCTTGCCAACTGTAAACAAAATGTTATCTGCTAGCCATTTCCTGTGTCTGCTGCGTGTATTATAAACACATTCACAATGACAGCGTCAGCTTGAAAATAAAAAAATTCTATGCCATAATTTTTGCCATCGCTTTCCAACTTCATATCGTTCTCGCTTCTGGTCGAAGTGTCTACACTGCCCATTACACTGTTGTACAAACTTATGGCACTTGGACAAGCAATGCTACATATAGAAAGATCTCTTCCTTTTCTGGAAACGAACGTTACATCCTTGGGAGGTGTTGCTGTAAACAAAACTGTTACTGTCCTTTAGTCTTGCCACTTTACCGCAACTACTGAATCTTTTATCTGAGACTTAAACTCGCCTCGTGAAAGTTTGTATTGTTCTTCATCATTTCTATAAGACCTTTCCTGTTGACTCTGATAGTGCCTATAGAACGTATTCCATTGTCCAGAAGTGTTCTCATCAGGGTGTACAAAGTGAAATATTTGTCAAATGCATCAGTTCATTTACTGTTTTTCAAAGATGAACACAGTTCAAGTACAATCCTTTCACCAAGAGGAATATTGGCAATTTTGTTTTCCACTTTGCCGAAATGGATCTGGAACTTCAGTAGATAGCTTCTCTTAAAGAGACCAGACCTTGCACCCACTTTTTATAGGCTTAATGGGCATATATTATTTTATGCTCGATCTTCCTTTGAAAGGTATCATAACTTCATCAACAGATATTCTGCCTGAATAAATATATGCCTTTAAGGAATTAGCATTTAGGACTCCAGTCAGAGGGCTTACTGTATGTTGTTTATCGTATCCATGAGCACTCTTCCCCAGTGCCTTCGAATTATCATTCAGATATAGGTTATCTAAAAAATTTTTTAACTGTTTTAGAGTCATCAGTTTCGATACTGATTCAACATGCAGAATCGTATCTGAACTCCAGTAATTTGATAAATTTGCCATTTTGTGGATGCCCTTAATGATAAACAACCCAATAAATGCTTTATTTCAGAGTCTGTTGTGTCCACCCAGTTCTTTGTTCTTACAAGAGTTTGAGAGCTCAGTCGAATCTTGTGTCACTTTTGGGATGCATACAAGTTTGTTTGTTCGACAGTATCCTGAATGATATTTTCATTGAAGATCTCAAGAAAATACTCATATGGACGATTCGTTTTAGAAAATGCTTTCTTTCTCTAACAGAATCTATGTCTAAACACTGAGGCAGTGTTTCATCCCAATCAGTTTCAGCACTCTCGTCACTATCACTCAAAGCTGGAACTTTTTTCGAGGCTGAGAGAACCTGCGGAGACTGAACACACTCCATGGACTGAAACATTGACTCCTACTGAAGACACTTGTTGAAAAGTAGCAGGTGATTGCGGGTGGATGCTCAGTATATTACTTTCCTCATCAGCTGAAACATCGTCTGATTCAATGTCAGAAACTGATTCATTCTCAGAAAGTGAGAAGAGATATTCTAGCACGCCTTCCTCTATGGTAAAGTAATTCTGCAATGAGACATACCTAAGCTAATACCTAAGGTAAGTGAATATGACTAATAACACAGCAGTAACCAGGCCTATTGTCTACACTAAAAGTTTGATATAGTATCAGACGTACGGCTAACTTGAGCCGTGGACGCAAATATTCCCACATGTTTACAACATATTTCTGATGAGTTAGAATCGATTAGAAAGTTTCTTTCCTGCGTTAACACGAAGGAAATTGCATAAAATGTCGAATAAGTACCATGGAGTTACTTACAAATGCCATTGTCAGCAGATATACAAACAAAATCACGGAATTACATCAAAACGATGTCTACTTGCCACCAGATTAGAGCACAGCAGACATAATACTACGTCAATTGTTGCCATAGCGACTGCAGGCAGCGGCGGGAATTTTCACTTGCTTCTAATTCTAGTCTACAGATGGCAGCACCAACTAGACGTGGTAATGTCAAGTCCTTTGGCCTTGGAGGACATTAAAGTATGTGGGAAGATACCTTCCCATTGCCCATGGAATGAAATAAACTGGAAGTGCAATGCAACCAAGGCGACACGACTGCACGAAGCATGTGGTGATCTTTGAGAGGACTGACTCACCATATAGAAAAGTCAAAACAACCTTTGGTGAAATTAAAAACAAGGGCGACAACATTAAGAGTTAAATGGAAATTCCAGTGGTAAACGCAGAGGAGAGAGCGGATAAGTGTAAAGAGGACACTGAAGGCATCAATGAGAGAGAGAGAGAGAGAGAGAGCTTGTCTGGTGCACTGATAGAAAAAGGTATTAGATCCGATATGGAAGACATAGGGGATCCAGTATTAGAGTCAGAATATAAAAGATCTCTGTAAGATTTGAGAAGGGAAGTTTGTCACCTAAAGAGAATCTTTTTTTTTTCTTTTTTTGGCTTGGTAGGAGGCACGTGTGGGTTGTGGCATTCATTCTGCAAGCATTTATAAAGCATGTCTTGCCACTTTGACGTTTATTACTAAGATCCAGTATTGTCAGTGCAACCTCAGTAGGTCAGGTTTGAAAGAGAACCTGTAAGGTTCAAAATTGTTAATAACCTCTTTAAGAAACCTAACGAAAAGGTCTATTGAAGATGACATGTAGAACCTGCGAGACAGGCGACGTACCATCGGACGTTCGGAAAAAATTTCATCCAGATATTACGAAGATGAGGAGGACGGGTAAGTGTGATATCTACCACGTAATTAGTTTAACAATTCATGCATCAATGATGATGAGAGAGAATAATATATCAGAAAAATATAAAGGAAAATTGAGGATCTGTTAGATGGTGATCAGCGTGGCTTCAACAAAGGTAAAGGCACCAGAGAGGCAGCTGTAACGCTGCATTTGATGGTGGAAGAAAGACTAAGGAAAAGTCAAGACAAGTTCGTTGGATTTGTTTACCTTGAAAAAGCGTTCGACAATGTGAAATGGTACGAGGTGTTCGAAATTCTGGGAAAAATAGGGTTAAGCTATAGGAAATGACGGGAATTATACACTATGTACACGAACCAAGAGAGAACAGTAAGAGTGGAAGATCGAGAACGGAGCACTCAGATTAAAAAGTGTTTAAGACAGGAATGTAGTCTTTTGCCCCTACTGTTCAATCTGTACATCAAAGAAGTAATGATGGAAATAAAAGAAAGGTTCAAGAGTAGAATTAAAATTCAAGGTGAAAGGATATCTATGATACTATTTGCTGAAAACATTGCTATCCTCAGTGAAAGTGAATAAGACTTAAATGATCTGATGAATCAAATAAACAGTCTAATGAAGACAGAAAAGAGATGACAGTAAAGAGAAGAAGGACTCAAGTAAAGGGAAGTAGCAGAAACGAGAACAGCGACAAGTTTAACGTCAAAATCTGTGATCACGAGGTAAACGAAATAAGAAATTTTGCTACCTCGGAAACGAAATAACTCATGAAAGACAAAACATGGAAGAAATAAAAAAGCAAAGAGAGCACTCCTGTCAAAAGAATCAAAAGAAGTCTATTACTAACAAACACACGCTTTAGCTTGATGAAGAAATTTCTCAGAATTTACGTTTGGAGCACCGCAGTGTATGGTAGTAAACGGTGGACTTTGTGAAAACCGGAACGGAAAAGAACAGAAGCGTTTGAGATTTGGTGTTCTGGAATAATGTTGAAAAGTAGATGATCTGATAAGATAAAGACCGAGGAGGTTCTCTGCAGAATCGGCGAAGAAAGGTACATATGGGTACACTGACAAAAAGAAGGGTCACGTTGACAGAATATGTGTTAGGACATCACAGAATAATGATGTCGATGGCACTAGGGGCAGCTGTACAAATTAAAAACAGAGACTGGCTATATCTAAGCTACTCTTAGATGAAGTGACTGGCACAAGAAAGATATTCCTGGGGCTGCATCAAACCTCTGAGAAGACTTAAAATGAAAGAAAGTTATGTGTTCAGGAAGATTTTCTGCATAACCAACGAAAATGTAGGGATCGATAAGCTTTTTTTTTTTTCTTTCATCACTTTGTGGTGGGTGTCAGCGAGAAAATCGTTTGTAAACGTTTCACTATCTGGTTAAAATTTGTTGCAAGTCACAAAGTGCTATCGTTCTCAAATACTGACTGAATATAATATGGGTATTAGCAAGTGGTTACTCATGGTCTTATTTCACTCTCATCCCTAGCCATTTGGGAGGTAGGTGGGTCTTCATCCCGCAGTGATTCTTTCCAACTAGTAAGCGAAATATATATCAATTTTCATTGAAGTCGAACAATTTGTTTAGAAGACGTGGAACATACACACATATTCTAGCTTTTTATCCACGACTCCTTTCGTGAGTTTGTGTGTCACACACATGACGCATATCTGCTCCTCGCCGTCTCTCTGTCCACTTTCTCCTTCTACTTCTCTCTGTCTATCTTCTTCTCTCGCCTTTCTCCACCCATTTCCTCATCCTGATTCTCTCTGGTAATTCCCCTCCTCACCCCTATCTCCTCCTCCACTCTTTAACCATCGCCTCCACCCTTTCTTCCTGTCACTCTCATCACCCCCCCCCCCCCTCCCCTGTCCATCCCCACCGCTACCCAAATGGGAGGTCATTCTTACCCCACAGTATTTCTTCCAATAGGTGCACCAGGTTTGGTTGAAATAGATATATTGAACACACACACACACACACACACACACACACACACACACACACACATGTGCACATGCACACACATAGAAATGCACATGTGAGAGCGCATGAGTGTGTGTGTGTGTGTGTGTGTGTGTGTGTGTGTGTGTGTGTGTGTGCATGCACATATATATGTGTGTGTATGTATCTATGATCGAAAAAACTGTAACATCAAAAAATAATTAATGTAGAGTAATGAAATTTTGGTAATACAATTTCTCTAGGTAACATATGCAAGTGATTAACATTCCAAGATCGCAAGTTAATGTCAGCATGAGACAAGTCATTGTGAATGAGAAATGTTGGTGCATTAATAACGTCTGTAACTGTCAGAATGTTGAATACAAGCATGCAAATATGCGTGCATTGCTTTGTACTGGTGCCAGATGTCTGTTTGTGGGATGGAGTTTCATCCCTGTAGCGCTTGGCCAGTCAGTAGACGTACAGTTAATGCTGGTTATGGACGACACTGGAGTTGTCACCTGACGTCCCATTTTTACTCGATAGGAGACATATCTGGCCAACTAGTGAACCAGGTCCATGTGTCGACAGTCTGTAGAGCACATTGGTTTGCAACAGTGGTATGTGGGCGTGTGTTACCTTATTGGAAAACACCCACTGCGATGCTGTTCATGAATAGCAGTACAACATGCCAAATCACCAGAATGACGTACAAACCTGCAGTCAGGTTCCACGGGCTATCCACGGGAGTACTCCTGCTCTCATACGAAATCGCACCCTACACCAAAGCTCCAATGTATATCCAAGGTGTCTAGGACGCAGATATGTTGAGTGGATGGCCTCAACTGGCTTGTAACCAACATGTGGGCACCACTGGCACTGAATTAAAACCAAATTTCATCAGAAAACACAACAGACCTCCACCCTGCCCCCCCCCCTCCCCCAAAATCAGCTCACAGTTGACACCACTGAAAGCGCAAAGGCCTGTGGTCCTGGGTAATGGAAGGCACACTACCTATAGTGCGTCTGTATCGGAGCTGTCAATGAAGTAACCGACTTCTAACAGTTCTTTGTGTCACTGTGGTGCCAACTGCTTCTCAAATTGCTGCTGCAGATGCAGTAAGATGAGCCAGAGTCACACAACGATCACAATGGTCTTCCCTCCCGATAGTGCCACGTGGCGGTCCGGAGCCCAGATTCTACCTCTGTACATTCTCGTGACCACTGATGCCAGCAGTCATGTACAGTGGCTACAGATGTGCAGGTCCTGCAGTATTGCAGAAGGAAAATCGAGCTTCTGATAGCCCTGTTATAGGACATCGTTCAAACTCAGTGAGATGCTGATAACGGCGTCTTTGCCGTGTGAAAGGCATTCTTTACTAAAATCAACTCACCGAAGATAACTAACGTTCACAACCGTTGCAACATGTATTTAAAGCAAAACTGATTTGCATTCTCGTAGTGGCGTTAGTAACGCTACTCTCATGCGAAATTTTAAAAGTTGTAGAAACAAGACTACTAACTATCGTTTCAGTAGCACAACTCCTTCTTGGCGTTGCGGTTTTTATTTCGTCACTGTACAATGATCAGCCAGAACATTGTGATCAACGACCTACTACGGACACCACCCAGTCCAGGCAGTGTCACCTGGTCAGGAATGGCTGCTAGTCAGAGACATGCACGGTGCGTGTACTGTCAGTGGGCACGCTGCCCATGTGTAGAATGGGGACAGTGCGCGATCTACCTAAGTATGACCGAGGGCTGATTATTATGTCCCAGAGGTTCGGCACTAGAATTTCGGAAACTACACGATTTGTCGGACATTGGAGGAGTGCTGTGGTGAGTGGCTTCTACACGTAGCGAAAGGAAGTTGAAACCGGATTCAGAAGTCGTGGGATTAGGCAGCAAAGCGTCGGACATCGCAGGCTGGGTAGACTGGTAAAACAGGACAGGCATAAAACTACGTCGCAACTAACATCAGACTTTAAGTCTAGCCCGAGTACAAGTACGTCTAAGAACTCCTAACGTTGGGCCTCCGCAACCGACGACACATGCATGTGCCAATATTAATAAAATGATTGAAGTGGGCGCATGACCATCGGCACTGGACGTTGGCGCAATGGTGGAGCGTTGCATGGTCTGATGAATTACAATACCTTCTTCATCATGCCCATGGGAGAGGGTGAATCCTTCGTCTTCCAGGGGACCACCTCCTTGACACCAGTACTGCGGAACGGAGACAAGCTGGCGGCGAAACTATTATGCTCTGGGGAACATTCACGTGGGTATCCATGGGTCTAGCGAAGCTCATGCAAAGCACCACGACGGCCAAAGTGTGTTGTGCACTGGTTGCAGGCCGTGTAGACCCCTTCATGACGATCACGTTATCTGGTGGCAGTGGCACATTTCAACAAGTTAGTGCGCCATGTCACAAGGCTAGGAATGTCATGGGGTGGTTCATGGAACACAGTGGAGAGCTATAATTGTTGTGTTGCCACCCGAAATCGCCAGATCTGAACCCGATCGAACACATCTGGTATGTGACTGAACGTGACGTCAGAGCTCATGGACCCCCTCCTCGGAATTTACGGGATTAGGTGGCTTCTGTGTGCAAATGTAGTACCACTTCCCTCCAGAGACCTCTCAAGGCCCCATTGCTTCCATGCCACGACGTGTCACCGCTGTTATCTTTGCTAAATGGCTGTTATATAGGTGGTCATAATGTTCTGGCTGATCAGTGTATGTAGGTGATATGATATATATTTAATATGTCCATCGCCATTGACGAGGTCATCCTCTGCCGGAGCCCTGCCCCCTGTATGCAAGTAACCAAAACGCACATTAAGAAAGGCAGCATACAATGTGCTCCATTTTGACAGAGTAGGGCCGCACAGACTGTGAAAGGTTTTGGGCTTAAAGTAGACTACTCTTCCATACTCAAACCTCTAGTCTAGCTAGGTGGTTCATACTCCCACAGTGCCTCTTTTTTGACCGTAAACATCATTTATTCGAAGTTTGGCTGATATCGATCAATGGTTTAGGAGGAGATACAAGGGTGAGTTGAAAAGTAATGCCTACGAATTTTTAATGTGAAAGCTTTTAAAGCTTTTTAAATAAAATAAACTTTATTGACATCCTAGATCTTTATTCTTCATGTCTACATATTTATTTCTCAACATAGTCACGCTAGCGACGAATACATTACCCAATGAGAGGACTGGTTTGTGGATACAGTCACTATAGGATGTTTGACTTTATTGACAGAGTCACAACGTCACCACTGCTGGCACCACTTCATCACTATCAAAATGATGTCCTTTAAGGTGTTATCCAAGTTTTGGAATCAGAATCGGATGGAGCCATGGCGGGGCTGTATGGAGGATGATCGATGACAGTGAACCAAATGTGTAGGGTGCTTGCAGATGTCGCAGAATTTGTGACTGGTTTGCCATTGTCATGCTGAAAGAGAGCTTGCTCCCAGTTGTGGTTGAACTTTTCGAATTCGTAACATCATTACAACACGCTGTTTTTCGTGCACCGACATGGTTATATTACACACCGCTATGTTACAGGCTATAATTTGGCCTCCCTCTACCGGCAGAGGGCTACAGATACGTACACATAAAGGATAAAGTTGAGGAGTGTTAATAAAGTTTCTTTCATTTAAAAAGTTTTGAGAGTTTTCACACACAAAAATTGTAACCATTAGTTTTAAGCACTCCCTCGTACATACATACATACACGTACGAGTATGTATCTATTGTTAAAAATCATAAGAGACGTACAAACTAAATCCATTTTAGAACACTTAAAAATTTAGTCGATGGTGTTGCTGCTTCGCAGACTGTAATTAGTGTCATACACACCTCATGTCGGGTAAATCGCTTCTGCCAATCAATCGTCTGTCAGTTGGAACGCCAGGGTTTTACCCACTAATGTTGATTTCCTATGGTTCAGAAACATGGACAAGACGACATTCTATACCACTAAACATATAGAGGACCTATAGCTACCGGCCAGCAATTTTAAAAGCGTCGAATGTTGAAGCCCGAGGACTGTATGGGGCGCTGCTTCCCCAGTGTCCACGGTGATGACTTAGAACATTATGACCACTGCCTACTGGGATGATGGACGCCGCCTGGTGGCGCTTCGGGCACGTGACGCGGTAGCAAAAGTATGTAAGCAGGACAGACACAGACGGGGAATCACCCCAGCTAAGATATGGGCTGCAAATGGAGAAATCCATTGAGGTAAGCAACTTTCACAAAGGGCAGATTATTATTACACAAAGCCCGTTAACATTTCGATAACGGCGATGTTGCTCGAATATTCAAGTGCTACTATCGTGAGAATCTGCGAAAAGTGGTAGAAGGACAGTGAAACTATCACAAGGATCTAAATGGTTGAAGGTCCACGGCTCTTCACCGAACGTGGCGTTCGGAGACTTGTCTGCTCTATAAAATAGGATACATCGTAATCTGTGGCATCTCTGCCGAAAGAGCGCAATGCTGGTGCACGGATAAGTGTTTCGGAGCACACTGTTGATCGTGTATTGTTGAACATGGAGCTCCGCAGTAGACCACTCCTACGTGTTCACATGTTGACCCACCGATATCGTCAATTGCCATTGAAGTTGGCACAGGGGCATCGGGATTCGATCAAAGAACACGTATCGTCTCTGCGAGTGAATCACATTTTTGTTACACTTCATCGATGTTCGGCTCCACAAACGCCGTCATCGAGGTGAACGGTGGCTCGAAACATTCAGCTCGCCACGGAGCAGACTGGTGGGAGCAGTATTTTGCTATGGGAGACATTCTCCTGCGCTTTCATCGGACCCGTGGTAGTAATAGAAGACACACTTCCCTTTAAGCTTGATGTCTTCCCCGATGGCGATTTCCTCTTTCAGCAGCATAACTGTGCGTGCCTCAAGCCCGAACCGTGATATAGTCGTTTCAGGAGCGTTATAGTGAACTCACGTTGATGTCTCGTCAACCAAATTCACCTGTTATAAAACCTGTGGGACCTATCTGAGTCGCTATCTGGCGCCATCACCGTGTACGGAAATCAGCGGCCCGTTATTTACGCTAATTACATAATCTCTGCGTAGGCATCTAATGCCACATACCTCCACAAACCACCTCCAGAAACCAGCCAATGAACTGTCAGATCCTTGATACGCAGAATCAGCGATTTATTTCGTTCCAAAGACGGAAAAACGAGCTATTAAGCAGTTGGTCACAATGTTTTGGCTCGCCGGTGTATACGCTATGTCCCGCTTTAGCCCTGTGATTAGTTTACGCGAAACTTGTGCCAGACTGTGCAACCACGCTGCTGCCAAGCTCACAAGTAGGTGTCGAATTCTGTTAAATAACCTTCGTCACAAATCGTATTTACTATATAATTTGAACGAGTTTCCAGCACTTCTGGGCAGCACAACCTACCACAATATTACAAGCGTACTTATAGTGATTGAAAGACCTAGAAAATCGAAGTCTTAGCAACAATATATACTCGACAGCACTTAGTTAGCGTACTGATTATAAACCATTCTCTTCATAGAACTACACAGTAAGAAAAATAATCTTGCTATATCTCAATTGCATTGCTATGCGTAAGTGAGAAGCCACAGTGAAGGTGTTTCGAAACGGATTGTTACTTACTAGTATATTCAGAACTTGGAAGGGGTTGATGCTGAATACATGGTGTTAAGCAAGTCCGTTCCCACATTTAGCCTCTCTCACTCCCCCCACCCCACACACCACACCACCACTTGCACGGACGATATGTTCGAGGCGTATCTAGGGCCTTGAGACCCTCAACCTTCTTTAGTTCCTTCTTGTCACCCCCTCCTTTTAGCTCATCTCAAACGAATCCATGGGTAGGCACGGAAACAGGCAGTCCCTGTGAACCCCATTTGGGAGAATGCAGTATGGGTGACTGAGATACATCTAGGGGTGCACTCCAGTGTCTCCTAAAGCACTATTATTAAGATCCGGTTAATGTGACATCGTTATTCACGACTACCCTGCCTTAATAACACTGGCTCCACTAACCGACAACCAAGGACTCGCCCTTAAGTGAAACTAAGGTTCTCTTTGTGTCCATAGTTGCTTGGACGTTTCGGTTAGCAAAAGACAGATTTCACGCTGGAGATATATAGAGCCTGGACTATGATTACTAAGACTACATTCCTTTCATTATTTCAGTCATTAAGGTCATTAACTAATATACGTAAATCATTCATCAATGGACCTGTGCTGAAAGCATCCCGGTTAACACATATTGTCAGCTGAACACTTCCGTACCGTCTCCGCTGTTACAGTAGACAGCTAGATTGACTGCATCATAATGAAACACAGATCTTACACCACTCGTACTAACTCAGTGGACAGTCTTTATAAACCATTTACTTCTATGTTCGCCAACTGCGGTTAATGTCTATGAATACGCAAGAGAAGTCTACTGACGTTCAAAACTTCTACACTTTTTATGCCCATAACAAGAGTACACGTCCCCCTGAAGATGGTCGCAAGCAGTTTTGTGAGCATGGCCGGGCAGCTCAAGTCATTAGCTGCGCTTTGTGTCAACTAAAACATAGCAGAAGCAGGGCCCGATTGTTAGGTAAGGTTGGCAGCAAATTGTGCGGGATTTCTTCGAATCATTGAAAAATTCGGTTTTTAATTATTCTTTCGGCTGCCAAATCAGCTGCGTAGCACAATGGGAGAAAAGCCACGTATTATAAAGATGCGATGTTGAGAACTAGCTGCCTAACGAAGAAAGTGAAGTACCCAGAAGAGGAGGAGGAGGATAAGATATGCGATGTTATTTTATTAATTGCAACATATAATCCAATTCACAAAGAATTTTACAGGATGAGCCCACTAATCAGTCTGATGAAGGATCCCCGCTGACCTGGATGCATACACTGATTTAGCTGAGAAGTGTGTCACAAAACCGTTGTGTCCTCATTTGAGGAAAGCTGTCCTCATAGTTTAAATTAACCGTCCTGTAACTATCGCTACTGCTGTACTCATGAACGAATTCAAAATGTGTTTATTTATCTTTCTGCAATACAGTAGTTACTAGATGTTTTATAATGCTGTATATTTGATGTGACTTGTAACAAACTTATTATAATCGAGTTTAGTACAAAATATGTAGAATGCCCAGTCAGATGTAAGAGAGGGCCTTTCGATTCTAATCGTACCAGGTTAAATAAGGAAAAAATTATTTTATTTATCTCTCCTTTTCTCAATTCAGTATCTCTTAGTTAGCCTCTCTACTCATGTAATATTCAGTATTCTTCTGCAACATCACACTTCAGAAGCTGTTCTTGTCTATGTTATTTATCGTCCACGATTCACCGTTTGAACTTTAATAACTCCAACAAAAGTAACGAAAACTATGAGTTTGTAAATCACGTAGTTAGTCACGACATCACAGATGATGTTTTAATGTTGAATATGATCAAAACGTCCTCCATCGACAACAATAGAGCGTCTGCAACGCTCCGAAGCAGACTGACACACATGTGGTATGGCTGCCGTTGGAATGGATTCAAAGGCAATCTCTGTCGCCTCTCTCATGTCATCCAGCACACGTGGCATTATGGCGTACATGCTGTCCTTCAGCGATTGCCAGAGAAAAAAGTCTAAAGGCGTAAGTTTGGAGATCTGGGTGGGACTCAATAGTTCTTCGTCGGTCTGTCAACCTCTCAACAAATGTTTCATCTAGGAACTGTCGCAAGCCACGATGGTGATGTGACTGTACACCATCATGTTGAAAGAAACAATCTTCATCTCAGGACAGTTAGTGGACAGCTGGTATAATTCGTTCCTGTAACATGACAATGCACTTTACACTTTACACCATTCCTCCAAAGAAGAATAGCTCTACATGACCTGTAACATACATATCACACCACACTGATAATCCAGGAAGATCAGCAGCTTATTCTTCCGTAACCTGAGAATTATCTCTTGCCCGCTACATACAGTTAGGTGATTGATGGTTCCAGTAAATTTCAATGTTGCCTCATCAGTCAAAACAATGACAAAAAATGGTTCAAATGGCTCTGGGCACAATGGGACTTAACTGCTGCGGTCATCAGTCCCCTAGAACTTAGAACTACTTACACCTAACTAACCTAAGGACATCACACACATCGATTTCCGAGGCAGGATTCGATCCTGCGACCGGAGTGGTCGCGCGGTTCCAGACTGTAGCGCCTAGAACCGCTCGGCCACTCCGGCCGGCAAAACAATGACACCTGTCGTCTATTCATTATCGCAATCCATTCACAAAATTCGAAACGCCTATCTGGATCACCTACCTTCATCACATGAAGCAACCTGGGAATGTAAGGTTTCCACTTTGATTACTTTAAAATGCGTTGAACAGTTCATTTGTTTACACCTTACTCACCCGCACTTGCCTTATAGGCCGTCTTTGGGGACGTGACCACACAACCATTCCAAACAGTTGAATGCCATTTATGACGGTATGAACGCCAGGACAACACAACAGCAAGTCCCTGAGCGAAGAAAAAATTGTACTCCGATGGGAATCGAAGCCTGGCTCTTTCGGTTGGCTGTCCGCCGCGCTGACTGCACAGCTACCGAAGCGGAATTTGGGGATCTTGCGAAAGCTTGTACCACTGCGTACGACCTCTTTCGTCCGCTACTGATTTCTTCCTGCCACACTTACTTGTCTCTCGAATACGTCGATTTATTTAACTGTTGTTACACGTGACGGTAGTGCAGTGCCAAACTCGGCCCGCCATCGACTTTGCACTTCTTTCATGATTTCACATATCCAGTAACACATTAAAACGAAATTTCTTTGCTCCGAGGACAAGTTTCCAGTCATTTGGCTATTTACATGTAGTTACTGGGAACAGAAGTCAAATAAAGTAGAAAAAATGAATGGCTACACTCTTCAGCTATTACACAAATGATTAAAATTGGATTAGATTATCATTAATACCTCGTCAATTAGTTAAGTTCAGAAAGTGTAAACCCCATTTGTGCGACACCCCGTATGTAAACAACATCGAATACTGCAGAACATAATTCTATTATATTAATAAGAAGCTCCCAGAACCCTTTACAAATATAAATGAACTAAAAAAATTGCATTTTAGCTGGACTCGAATGTAGTTTTTTTCCTACTTTGTAACACCATACATCTATCCTACAGCTAACTCGTACAAATTATGATATTATGCTTTATCTTACGGTGTCCCGAAGGCTTTTACAACTGGTATTTCATTAACTCACATTTGATTATGACAAATTGTTACGTGTTTTTCATAAACCTTTACCTTAAATGGCGTATTACCGTTACATACAAGCTATGATACGAAAACAAGAATCCAATTAGACGTCTTCAAATTTCGTCGCTGAAGACGCTTCATTGTGAACTTACGTCATTCGTCAGTAAGTTTCGGGTGAAAGTATTTTGTCTATATTTTTGCTTCCCAGTTTTGCAACAGATAGCAGCAGCGGTAACTAGTGCTGCAGGTAGCTAGGTCGTAAGTTTCACACAATAAGCCTAGATATTTGCAAACATAATGCCATCAAAATATTAGTCTATTTGTGATAGCGTCATACAGCTATTCTCGATTGCATGTGTCAACTTACAAGCCTAATTTTCGTCCTCTACGGGAAGTTTTAATTTTCTGCTTTAACATGAAGATATCTGCGTCTGAGGCTCATAAATTGCTGGTTAAGACCTATGGTAAGGTAGCTACTAGTGAAAGAATGCGCAGAGAATTGATTCAGCGCTTCAAGAACAGCGATTATGATGTCGAAGCCCGACATGCAGTGGAAGAGAGAAAGTTGTAGAAGCTACTGAAACCGACGGAAACGATCGCAGGAGATCATTATCGAAAGTAATTTCAGCGTTTGAGTTGAGCACTGAAAGACTAATGTCCACAGTTCTGCGATATGTATGAAAAGGTGATTTTGCAGCATGCCAACGCTAGCCCCTTGTCGCAAAACTCGTCAAAACGTACCTGGAAACGTTGAAATGGCAAGTTCTACTCCACATGCCGGCCGGAGTGGCCGTGCGGTTCTAGGGGCTACAGTCTGGAATCGAGCGACCGCTACGATCGCAGGTTCGAATCCTGCCTCGGGCATGGATGTGTGTTATGTCCTTAGGTTAGTTAGGTTTAATTAGTTCTAAGTTCTAGGCGACTGATGACCTCAGAAGTTAAGTCGCATAATGCTGAGAGCCATTTGAACCATTTTTGAACCTACTCCACACGCTGTATTTCCTAGCAATTGCACCCTCTGACAACCACCTTTTCCGATCAATGGCTCACGCCCATCCTGACCAGCACTTCCGATCGTAATGAAAAGTACTAAATTTGATCGATTCGTAGATCTTCTCAAAATATGCCCAGTCCTTCCGCCGCAGGATTCGTATGCTGCTCGAATGATGGGGCAAAGTAGTGGCCAGCGATGTCCAGTACTTTGAAACGTAAAGCTTTTGCAAAATTTTCACAACAGAGCGTTGAACTTCGAGAAAAACGACAGAAACGAAGTTGAAGACCTAATAGCTTCTCCCTCCTTGTGTCCGTCTCCCGCGGACATAGCATGTTTACGTGAGTGGGGTCGGTTCAGGTCGCTGCACGATGTCATTGTCGATACTTTCCTCCGAACTAGCTGAAAAACAGAATCCAAGGCCCACTACGGGCGTTATGTGGTATTTCTTCCTTACAGGTGGTGGTGTCATCTGCGTAGAGTTGGAGATTCCCAGAAGATATCGTCGGTAGGTTTCGCTAGCAGACAGGCACACAGAGTCTGTAAACGAGCTACAATCCAGTGTACAGCTAAGGCCGTTCGATGCAAAGATACATTCGTTGCGTCATGTTCGGTTGTTCAGATGAGAAAACAATCTGGTTACCTGTGGCGGCGAGCGCGTGGTGCTGCATACACAATATGCTCCGCAGGGCGGCGGCGGCGGCTTCCGCATACCTGGCGACAATGCGCGACCCTGCGGCAGGGCTGCGCGTCAATCGCGCCGCGACCCCGCGGTCGGCGGTCACCCGGCCCGCAGACGCCCGCCAGGCACCTGCCCAGCGCGACCGCTGACCCCGAGCCGCGCGTAACGGACTCGCCTGGCCCTCGGCTGCGCGTGTTTACCGTCCTGGCGAGGGTCGCGCCGCGCCACGCAGAGACGGTAATAACAGAAATTAGCCTCGGGGACGTCCAGAGCGCCGGCCTGTGTCGTTGGTTCTCGTGGGACGTGCGCGCATCCCAGTCCGCCGTGACAAATTGCCGCGCGTGTGTGCCGTATGCGAAATAAACTTGTCAGTAACAGCACTTCGGAGGATAATCCTACACGGAACTGCAAGACGTTTCTCTGGCTCTTGTGAGAGGATAGACTGCTTACGGCGCAGCCCAGAGGTGTTCTTAGTGTGTAAGAGGAAATGCCATCCTCGTCAGATCCTTTAACCTTCGGTGGAGCAAGTGTTCGCCACAGAGACACGACGTTACGTTCTGCTTTAGAATCGAAATATTGTAATTAACTGATGGTTGAGTTGGAGCTATGTGTGGTAGTCCCGTAAGTGCATTCCAGAGGGTGCATAGGATAATATTCACACTGTTTATTTGCCGATCTTACAATTAAACTTTCTCCGAAACATGATGGTAGCTAAAGAAATGAATAAAAATTTATGTTGCGGTGGGGACTCGGAACCGGGTCTTCTTGCTTTTTTCCTATTTTTTTTTTTTTTGTTGTTGATCTCATTTTGTTCGTGATTGCTCGTTCTATTTGTTTGGGGTGGGCGTCCTATGACGTTTGTTCATCTTCTTTCCATTAACTCAATTTTTTTTTATTAAGTGGGCGACTAACCGCACACGCGGAGCTGCCATCCCGGCATTACAGTACTGCAACACTACGGTCAACACTGACCCACAGACTACTCAACTCGAATGTACTGCCAGACACAAACATCAGCTCTTGTCTTCAGCTTATTTTCCCCTTGAATTGTCACTATTGCCAGAGCTCTCCGGCATTGGAATAGCACTCCAGCGTTGGACGTAATGGGGATGTCCTGTACCTTAGATGATCTTACAATTCTTAAAATTAAATTTTCCCTGAGACATTTTAGTCTCATTTTTAGCTATGATAATGACTGATGCTGAAGAAATGAGCTAGAATTTCTGTCTAGTAAGCATGGAGACCCGGTTTCGAGTCCCGGCCGCATTTCTTTAGCTTCCATCATTATCGTAAATAAAGACGGAACTTAAATATCCCGGGGACAACTTAATTATTAGACCACCTGAGGCACAGGACTGCCCCATTACGTCAAACACTGGGGTGCTATTCCAGTGCCGGAGAGCCCTGGCAATAGTGACAATTTAGAAGGAAAACAAGCTGAAGATACGAATTGAAGATTGCGTTCGGGAGGGCATTCGATTTGGGTAGTTCATGCAGCAATGTTGATCAAAGTGCTAAGGTGCTGTAAAGGTCAGCATTTCTCCCTTGTAAGCGAGGAATAGACCCGGTTTTGAATCCCTACCACAGCACATATCTTAATTCATTTCTTGAGCTTCCATCATATTCATTTGCCGTTGCACTGTCGAACTGCACGTGAGAAGTACGAATCCCTTAATCCTTTTCAGGGTATATTGCAAGATTTCGTACCTTCCAGATATCTTGTCTAAACCGTGATGTAATTCGTTTCGTACTTCGGATGACTTACTAGACAGTTAACGAGGGCAACATCTGAGATAAATCTAAGAGGGCTGCACAGATTGTCTTCGTACAACATTCAGTACCTTGACAGAAAAAAATCGCAACATCAAAAAATAATTAATCTAGAGTAATGAAACCTCGAGATTACACTTGTTCACGTAACATATTTAGGTGATAAATGCTGCAAAAACACAGGTTAACGTAAAAAATATGTTAAGCCATTGCAAATGTGGAATTCTGGTACATTAATAACCGGTGTAACCGCCAGAATGTCGAATGCAAGCATGCAAACGTGCAAGCTTTTTGTTGTGCAGTTGCCGGGTGTCAGTTTGTGGGATGGAGTTCCATGCCTGTTGCACTTGGCCGGTCAGTAGTTGGATAATTAATGCTTTTCGTGGATGACACTGGAGTTTCCGTACGATGATGTCCCACATGTGTTCTACTGGGGACAGATCTGGTGTTCCAGCAGGCCAAGGGAAAATGTCAACACTCTGTCGAGCATGTTAACTTAGATCAACGGTTTGTAGGCGAGCGTTATGCTGTTGGGAAACACCCCCGGGAAGCTGCTCATGGATAGCAGCTCAACATGTCACAACACCAAACCATTGTACAAACTTGCAGTCAGGATGCATGGTGTAACCATGAGATTCCTCCTGCTGTCATACAGATCGTACCCCAGACCACAACTCGAGTTGTAGGTTCAGTGTGTCTGGCACGCAGACAGGCCCTCAACTGACCTCCTTCTAACCAACAAATGAGCATCCCTGGCTCCTAGGCAGAGCCAGCTTTCATCAGAAAAAACAACAGGTCCCCATCCTGCAATCCAATGAGGTCTCACTTGACAACACTGAACTTGCAAATGACCGTGGTTTCGGGTCAGTGGAATGCACGCCACAGGGCGTCAACCTCTGAACTGTTCTTGGAGTAAACGATTTGTAACAGTTCATTGCGCTCTGTGGTGCCAATTGCTGCTTAAATTGCCGCTGCATATTCCGTGCGATGGACCAGATCCGCACACTAAACATGATGGTCTTCCCTCTCGGTAGCGCGACGTTGCCTTGCGGAATCCGTCTTGTTGCAACCAAACATTCTCGTGATCACCGCTGCTAGCAATCATGCACAATGACTACATTCCTGCCGAGTCTCTCTCCAATGTAGCAGAAAGAACATCCATCTAAATCTACATCTACACACATACTCCGCATTCCACCATACGGTGCGTGGCGGAGGGTACCTCGTACCACAACTAGTATCTTCACTCCCTATTCCACTCCCAAACAGAACGAGGGAAAAATGACTGCCTATATGCCTCTGTACGATCTCTAATCTCTCTTATGTTATCTTTGTGGTCCTTCCGCGAAATATAAGTTGGCGGCAGTAACATTGCACTGCAGTCAGCCTCAAATGCTGGTTCTCTAAATTTCCTCAGTAGCGATTCACAGAAAGAACGCCTCCTTTCGTCTAGAGACTCCCACCCGAGTTCCTGAAACAGTTCCGTAACACTCGCGTGGTGATCAAACCTACCAGTATCAAAACTAGCAGCCCGCCTCTGAATTGCTTTTATGTCCTCCCTCAATCCGACCTGACAGGGATCCCAAACGCTGGAGCAGTACTCAAGAATAGGTCGTATTAGTGTTTTATAAGCGGTCTCCTTTACAGATGAACCACATCTTCCCAAAATTCTACCAATGATCCGAGGACCCCTATCCGCCTTCCCCACAACTGCCATTACATGCTTGTCCCACTTCATATCGCTCTGCAATGTTACTCCCAAATATTTAATCGACGTGACTGAGCCAAGCGCTACACTACTAACGGAGTATTCAAACATTACGGGATTCTTTTTCGTATTCATTTGCATTAATTTACAATTACCTATATTTAGAGTTAGCTGCCATTCTTTACACCAATCACAAATCCTGTCCAAGTCATCTTGTATCCTCCTACAGTCACTCAACGACGGCACCTTCCCGTACACCACAGCATCATCGGCAAACAGCCGCACATTGCTATCCACCCTATCCAAAAGATCATTTATGTAGACAGAAAATGACAGCGGACCTACCACACTTCCCTGGGGCACTCCAGATGATACCCTCACCTCCGATGAACATTCACCATCGAGGACAACGTACTGGGTTCTATTGCTTAAGAAGTCTTCTCGTAGCCTTATTACACGAACTTGTTGAAACTCAGTGAGATGTTGATAATGGCGTGTTTGTCGCCTTAAAGACTCACCATGTCCAATCTCAGAGGTAACTAATGCTCACGACCTTCCAACGTGTATTTAAAGCAAGCATGATCTGCACCCTCAACGTGGCGCTACTTGCGTCACTTTTATGCGACTGACGCTAAATTTGAATACACATCATCTTTCAGATATAGATACGCACTTACCAACTTTCGTTTATATCGCACAAAAAAAAAGACTCTGAGCACTATGGGACTTAACATCTGAGGTCATCAGTCCGCTAGAACTTAACACTACTTAAACCTAACTAACCTAAGGACATCACACACATCCATGCCCGAGGCAGGATTCGAACCTGCGACCGTAGCGGTCACGCGGTTCCATACTGAAGCATCTAGATACGCTCGGCCACACCGGCCGGCGTATACCGCACAACCTCGTCTTTTTTCTGTCAGTGTGTACAGAATCTGGCAATACAGGGAGAATGCGGAAATATCTGGAGGAAAAATTCTTCTCGATTTACTATAGTGCTAAATCAGCTCTTGTTATAATCGTAAACATAGCGTGATTTAGACACGAACCCCCTAATACGAGTTCGCATCTTCGTTTAATATTTAAACCGCAATTCGGCTGTGTGCTATTGTTATCGATCTCACGGCACCTCAAAAGCAATTCGCTTTGCGCTCTAACTCAACAGGAATAGCAAAAACTTCCAGAAATAATTTCACAAGCAAGTCGATGGCTGAATCAAGAACGGAAAAATTTACGTTCGAGAGTTGTTCGTCTTGCAGCGGCCTCCAGCCACTGGCCACGAGCCTCGAGCCGCCGGACATCAGGTACCCGCCGACCACGGGAACGTGGCGCTAAGCTGTGTGCATTTAACAATTCTCATGTACTTGGTTGAATTGCTGTGATTTATCTTAGAGTTCCGTATTCGATTGAAGATTATATGGGTAGATCATATAACTAATGAAGTATTGAATAGGATTGGGGAGAAGAGAAGTTTGTGGCACAACTTGACTAGAAGAAGGGATCGGTTGGTAGGACATGTTCTGAGGCATCAAGGGATCAGCAATTTAGTATTGGAGGGCAGCGTGGAGGATAAAAATCGTAGAAGGAGGCCAAGAGATGAATACACTAAGCAGATTCAGAAGGATGTAGGTTGCGGTAGGTACTGGGAGATGAAGAAGCTTGCACGGGATAGAGTAGCATGGAGAGCTGCATCAAACCAGTCTCAGGACTGAAGACAACAACAACAACAACAACATTGGATTTTGCGTACTTGAAACTTATGTACTTTTCAGTGCTGTAAAGTAGAATCAAAAGTGGAATAAGGTCTAACATTTGTGACGTTATTCACTGTGGGTTTAATAGGAGAGTGAGAATAATGTGAGACAAAATATTATTGATGACAAATTTATTTCATCTGTTTACTGTTGTATTCAAGAAACTAATGGGAATTGTTATTAAAATATGCTACGTACTAACACAAATGTATGATAGCTTTTCACGATAACCTTACCACCAAAATCCGTTTTAATGAAACAAAGTATCTGTAACACGTTCGTGCCTGTGTCGACATAAATTACTAAACATTACCTACTTTGGATTTCGGAATGGTCCGTGTTTACTTGATGTCCTGTGTCATACTCAAGTATTAGGGAAATGTGGCGTTTCATAGATAAAAATTGTGTATTTACAAACCCAAAAATTACGTCGGCAATATCATACGTTTGGCGCCATTAGACTGTGAGGTACTAGAAGAAACGGCGTGACTACCGATGAGAATTTTAGTAAGGGTTTTCTTATTGGCATTCGAACCGATTGTGTTAGAAAAAGGGTAAAAATCAAGCTTTCAAGGAGACAGAAACTGCGAGCCAAAGCAGCCTGCACTTTGCGCGCGAAGCCGTTACCCCATTGCTACAGACGACCAACGACATCTTCTCTGTATTATCGCCCCAGTGGTGGATAGGACGGATAAATAGCAAAGTAAAAGGTGAGATTGGTTGAAACTTCGATCAACCTGGACCCAAAACCATAAACTCATAATCTTATAGCACAAATTACGCCAAACTCACTCAGATTCTTAATTTGAAATAATAGCAAAATATCAAGTAAATTTTGCATGATGATTCTCAGCCACTTTGAGGTCACAAACACATGCTGTGATGTTGTACTAGCAGCAGGGAAAAATTCCAACCGAAGAGTTCCTTGAGAGGGCTCGCTCTAGCGAAGTTCGTGATTCAGAGATAACAGCGGCGCTACGTACTAAACCAAGCTATTTGTACAATAAATTAGCGCAAAATTCATTAGCCAGTATTTCTGGTATTTCAACTTCCGCTGAAAAGAAAAACGAAAATAGTTGTGACAGCTACTGTTTTATGCTGTTTCTACATATACGTGTTGTCTGCTCTTCCGGATATATCTGAAAGAACAGATACCGCTTTGATCCAGCAGCCACAATAAATTGAGACACAAAGAAAATACAGAAACTGGCTGCGAATCTGCATTGATTTAAATCACCGTGAGCACGGTGTGTAAAATCCTACGAATCATCCTTCTTTGCTATCCGTTCAAAATTACCCATGTGCACGAACAGCTTCCTGTTGACCTGCCAGCAAGAGAAACCTTTGCTTTAGAATTTTTTGCTAGCATGGAAGCGAATATTGACTGACTGTCTAAGATTTTGTGGACAGACGAAGCCTCCTTCCACCGAACAGGATACGTCAGTACACAGAATTGTCCAATATGGGCACCGAAAAATGCACACGAAATTAACCAGTATCACTTCATTTTGAAAAGGTCACTGTGAGGTGCGGGTTTACGGCATCATTTACCATAGAGCCATATTCTTTCGAAGAGACAGGTACTTCCGGTCGTTACTTGTACCGTCACTGGTAAGCGCTATGAGTGTCTTTTGCGCAACCACGTCACTCCAGCTCTGCAACAGCGTAGATGTGTGGATGGGATCATTCTTAAGCAAGATGGCGCCCCTCCCCACATTGCAAATCCAGTTAAGCAGCTGCTGACGCGTCATTTTGGAAATGCTAGAATTATCAGCCGCCATTTCCCCACAGCCTAGCCGTCCCGCTCACCTGATCTTAATCCGTGTGACTTCTGGCTGTGGGACTATCTGAAAGACGTTGTGTTCAGTGTTCCGATTGCAAACGTGGCTGCGTTGAAGGCACACATTACGCAACACATTCTGAACGTGACCCCAGAAACACTTCGATCAGTTGTGGAACGTGTTGTTTATCGATTTCAACTTGTTGCAGAAAACGGTGGATAGCATATTGAACGTGTTTTGCGCCAGTCACACTGAAATTAATAATCCGATTTCATTTTGACTGATGCTTTTAATGCGGCTTTAGGCCTCAGGACAGTTGAAAACCGATTTTTCCCATCCGATGTGATATAACCTTGCCGTGGAAGATGGGCTTACGTAACTAACAGTATCACACCTGTGCACCCTTGCACACTGCGTTGTACAGTATATTTAACGTCAAACGTTCACCTTAGGCATTGCACTTTTCATTTGCAGTTGACCTCAATTAAATTATGATGCTTACAACTCCATCTATTGCTACATTTTGTATTTATTTTTCATCTACTATAGGTTTCTCCCGTTCTCCGATGATATACCGTAGCAATTTGACGTCATTCTCACCAGTGGTGTTATTTCTACAGCGGTTTGAAAGTTTAAGTTTTGTTATAATCACCCTGCACCTTGCAAATAGCGTTGCATGATAACTGTGTTGTCAGTTGTGTTCAGCGTATCATATCATATGTAGAAACATCATTTAGGAAATAAGGTACACAAAGAATCATTATAAATGCTGAAATGGTACTCAAAAGTCAAGATAAAATGTGAAGCGATCTGTATGCGTTTGACTAAACTGCTGTATAAAATATGTATTACAGCAGTACGGGACAAATTCAACTTTATTTTCTACCAGTATTCCATTGTAAGGGTGTGATGCAAATTTTAATCTTAATTTCTCAGAAACTAACACGCAAGAGTTAGCATCATTACAGATGTAAAATTCATATCCTTAAGTTTGTATTTGTCAGATCATTTAATGACTTTCGAGGTGCAGTGACTAACTGTAAAAATTATAAATGGCTAATTCATTCGAATAAGGATACGGCATGACACTACAGGCTCACGCTTAAGTTCATTACGAAAATAAACATTTTAAGGTTCTGGAAGCATAATGTGACACCACATTCGTATCATAGATCCGATCGAAAATGGTGCAAAAATATGGAGTTATCTATGCTTGTGTTTCCTTTCATCCATACCTATCGCTCATAGGCTCTTATTTAAAGATTTGCAGGTATCGAGTTCTTTAGCAGAATGAGACTGATTTTCTTAAATTCCAGTATGGTGAACTTACAGCAAAGCAGGGTACACCACTACAGCAGGACGATCTTCGTGAATGTCAGCATTCAGCACTGACTGCCATCTGCCATAACACTTCAGAGATTTCACGCAGCAGGCAACACAACTGTCAAAGCAGTTCAGAAATCTTTGAGTAACTTGTCAGGAGGTAGACTGAAAAATTGATGTTGCTTCCCAGTCATATGCCTTCACACTTTATCCTGCTTTTTGAGTACTGTCTTTGCACTTTTAATGATTTCTTTTGCACATCATTTAGAGAATAATGTTTTTGTGTATTATATGATGCACTGAACATTGCTGATATTGCAGATAAATCATGCACGCTTTTTGCAAAATACATGTGAAAATCACAAAATCAATTTGATAATGAGGCTCTTGTATTTGGTATCAATCTCAGTAATGTGACTTAATGAACATAGTCCTCACTCATCAGCTTCTAATGATAGAAAAAAACGACCACAGTTCATTTTTGTGATAATTACATTTAATCTGCCGATAACTGTTTAACAAATATCACCGTCTGCTATGCAACTGAAATGACAGTCGGTGCACATATTTTGTATGTTAACAGTTAGTTAAGTAGTTAGATTGCTGCAGTCCTGCCCCCATTTCTCTGAAATATACTGACAATTAGTAATTAGAATAATAAGGTGTTAATTTCTGATTTGCGTCAATTTGACATGTATTAGCGTCATCAAGAACAATAAGTAAAGAAAGGATGCTGTTAAAGATATATAACACACATAGCGAAACAAATGTCAGCAAATCTCAACTATGAGGCAATAGAAGTGATTTGCGAACATTTGTTTTGCTTTGTATGTCATACGTCTTTAACAGGCACTTTCCTTTAGTTACATATACGAGGGCAGTTCAATAAGTAATGCAACACATTTCTTTTCTCGGCCAATTTTGGTTGAAAAAACCGGAAATTTCTTGCGGAATATTTTCAAACATTCCCGCTTCGTCTCGTATAGTTTCATTGACTTCCGACAGGTGGCAGCGCTGTACGAAGCTGCTAAAATGGCGTCTGTAACGGATGTGCGTTGCAAACAACGGGCAGTGATCGAGTTTCTTTTGGCGGAAAACCAGGGCATCTCAGATATTCATAGGCGCTTGCAGAATGTGAGTCGTTGGGCAAAGCGTGTGTCATCATCGCCGCAAGGTCAAGCAAGACTGTCTGGTCTCCCGCGTGCGGGCCGGCCGTGCACAGCTGTGACTCCTGCAATGGCGGAGCGTGCGAACACACTCGTTCGAGATGATCGACGTATCACCATCAAACAACTCAGTGCTCAACTTGACATCTCTGTTGGTAGTGCTGTCACAATTGTTCACCAGTTGGGATATTCAAAGGTTTGTTCCCGCTGGGTCCCTCGTTGTCTAAGCGAACACCATAAAGAGCAAAGGATTACCATCTGTGCGGAATTGCTTGCTCGTCATGTGGCTGAGGGTGACAATTTCTTGTCAAAGATTGTTACAGGCGATGAAACATGGGTTCATCACTTCGAACCTGAAACAAAACGGCAATCAATGGAGTGGCGCTACACCCACTCCCCTACCAAGAAAAAGTTTAAAGCCATACCCTCAGCCGGTAATGTCATGGTTACAGTCTTCTGGGACGCTGAAGGGTTTACTCTGTTCGATGTCCTTCCCCATGGTCAAACGATCAACTCTGAAGTGTATTGTGCTACTCTTCAGAAATTGAAGAAACGACTTCAGCGTGTTCGTAGGCACAAAAATCAGAACGAACTTCTCCTTCTTCATGACAACGCAAGACCTCACACAAATCTTCGCACCCGAGAGGAGCTCACAAAACTTCAGTGAACTGTTCTTCCTCATGCACCCTGCAGCCCCGATCTCGCACCGTCGGATTTCCATATGTTTGGCCCAATGAAGGACGCAATCCGTGGGACGCACTACGCGGATGATGAAGTTATTGATGCAGTAAGACGTTGGCTCCGACATCGACCAGTGGAATGGTACCGTACAGGCATACAGGCCCTCATTTCAAGGTGGCGTAAGGCCGTAGCATTGAATGGAGATTACGTTGAAAAATAGTGTTGTGTAGCTAAAAGATTGGGGAATAACCTGGTGTATTTCAATGCTGAATAAAACAACCCCTGTTTCAGAAAAAAAATGTGTTGCATTACTTATTGAACTGCCCTCGTATCACCATTCCGAGAGTGTTTCGCAACTCAGTGATTGTGGACGGACATTCAAGACTGGAGCTGATGTATCCTAATAACTTTACAAGATTTTTACTTGTAATTTTGATGTAACATGCTGGACGATTTTTTCTTAATAAGTGACATCGAGATAGAAACTTTAATTTATCGACTACAGGTACGTTATTCTACAAGTAAGTTACAATTTCTCTCATATTTCACTTTGTGGGAACCTTCTTTTCACTGCCTTAGTCACTACTAAGCAAAGCCGTCCGTTGGTAGCTAAGCGGTTCTAGGCACTACAGTTTGGAACCGCGCGACCGCTACGGTCGCGAGTTCGAATCCTGCCTCGGGCATTGATGTGTGTGATGTCCTTAGGTTAGTTAGGTTTAAGTAGTTCTAAGTTCTAGGGGACTGATGACCTCAGAAGTTAGGTCCCATAGTGCTCAGAGCCATTTGAACTACTAAGCAAAGAGAGACTGTTCATATTACTGATGTTTTACACGGTGTTTGCTACGGTAACTACAACACAGATTCAAATCCCGCTGGGATATTATATTTAAAGTCCACGTGTCCTGTACGAGGTGCATTCAACTCCTAAGGCTTCCGAATTTTTTATTTTAAGTGACTACTCACCCGAAATCGATGAAACTGGCGTTACTTCTCGACGTAATCGCCCTGCAGATGTACACATTTTTCACAACGCTGACGCCATGATTCCATGGCAGCGGCGAAGGCTTCTTTAGGAGTCTGTTTTGACCACTGGAAAATCGCTGAGGCAATAGCAGCACGGCTGGTGAATGTGTGGCCATGGAGAGTGTCTTTCATTGTTGGAAAAAGCCAAAAGTCACTAGGAGCCAGGTCAGGTGAGTAGGGAACATGAGGAATCACTCCAAAGTTGTTATCACGAAGAAACTGTTCCGTAACGTTAGCTCGATGTGCGGGTGCGTTGTCTTGGTGAAACAGCACACGCGCAACCCTTCCCGGACGTTTTTGTTGCAGTGCAGGAAGGAATTTGTTCTTCAAAACATTTTCGTAGGATGCACCTGTTACCGTAGTGCCCTCTGGAACGCAATTGGTAAGGATTACGCCCTCGCTGTCCCAGAACATGGACACCATCATTTTTCAGCACTGGCGGTTACCCGAAATTTTTTTGGTGGCGGTGAATCTGTGTGCTTCCATTGAGCTGACTGGCGCTTTGTTTCGGGATTGAAAAATGGCATCCACGTCTCATCCATTATCACAACCGACGAAAAGAAAGTCCCATTCATGCTGTCGTTGCGTGTCAACATTGTTTGGCAACATGCCACACGGGCAGCCATGTGGTCATCCGTCAGCGTTCATGGCACCCACCTGGATGACACTTTTCGCATTTTCAGGTCGTCATGCAGGATTGTGTGCACAGAACCCACAGAAATGCAAACTCTGGAGGCGATCTGTTCAACAGTCATTCGGCAATCCCGCAAAACAATTCTCTCCACTTTCTCGATCATGTCGAGAAACTGGCTTGTGCGAGCCCGAGGTTGTTTCGGTTTGTTGTCACACGATGTTCTGCCTTCATTAAACTGTCGCACCCATGAACGCACTTTCGACACATCCATAACTCCATCACCACATGTCTCCATCTGTCGATGAATTTCAATTGGTTTCACACCACGCAAATTCAGAAAACGAGTGATTGCACGCTGTTCAAGTAAGGAAAACGTTCACATTCTCGCCACTGGCGGTAAAATTCCATCTGCCGTACGGAGCTGCCATCTCTGGGACATATTGACAATGAACGCGGCCTCATTTTAAAACAATGCGCATGTTTCTATCTGTTTCCAGTCCAGAGAAAAAAATCTGAGGCCTTAGAACTTGAATGCACCTTGTAATTAAAGACGACCACAGTTAAATTAAGTAGCACAATTCTAAAAATACTTTTGAGCTCGATACCGCTGTGCTTTGTGGATAAGCATCTGTTCATAATTGTCGCATGACTGATGTGGTATGCCAAAGGTCACTAATTATTGAAATCAGAAGGAAGGTCAGCATTGGCTGTAATTTTGATGATTTATTAACAGCAAAATCGATTTTCGATCACATAATGATCATCTTCAATACTGGAAGTTAGAAGTTTTCACATAGCCATCAGTGAATAAGAAACAAAAGACGCCAAATACACCGGAGTATAAACAAACTGTTGGTAAGAACATACGTTTAGCATACAAATGTTCCTACCAACAGTTGGTTTATACTCAGGTGCATTTGTGGTCTTTTGTTTCTTATTCACTTATGGCTATGTGAAAATTTTTAACTTCCAGTACTGCAGATGACCAGGGAAGTGGCTTTTGGCCATGCAAAGAATTTCCGCGGTGGTGCGGATTGTTGTTCGGCACACGCCATGCAAGAAGAGCACATATGCGTAATCGCAGCGTCGATTCCGAACCAAGTACAGTGCTGACGAGCAAGTTGTCTCGTTCGCACTATACCCCAATGTCCGTGGTGGAGAAGCCGTAAGACAGAGGACTGTAACAAACGAGGGACCACGACCCTGGACTGATCATTATCAGAACGCAACAGCAACACACCACGTCGTACAAAAAGTCTCTCCTTGTGAACAAAAAATCGGCGAACCAACGGATCCTCGATCCGTGACTTTGACAATGGCCACTGCGTAGCAACAAAACGCAGAACGGTAACAAGGACAGGGTCTGCAGCTGTGGCTGTAGCTACACGACGAAAATCAATCGGAAACGATTCGACCACGTCATCGGTTTCCGAATCAATGAACATGCAAGCAAGTTCGGAGGAATCGAATGCTCTATCCTCAGCAACAGGCAAACGGGACAACGCATCGGCGTTTCCGTGCTTAGCAGTGGACCGATACAAGATATCGTAGCGGTACTGCGAGAGGAAAATAGACCAGCGAATGAATTTCTGCGCTGTACGTGGAGGTACAGGCTTGGTCGGATGAAAAAGCGATGTCAAAGGTTTGTGGTCTGTGATGATGGTAAAGTGACGACCATACAAGAAATCATGAAACTTTGTAACACCAAATACGACAGCCAAAGCTTCTTTCTCGACCTGTGAATAATGTCTTTGCGCAGACGAGAGCAATTTGGATGCAAAGGCAATAGGGCGATCGTGCGATCCATCTTTGTGCCCAAGCACAGCACCGATCCCGAAATCCGATGCATCCACCATCAACAAAAGGGGTTTCTGGGGATCGAATGGCGTAAGGCAAGTATTGGAAAGCAACGCCGATTTCAACTGGCGAAAGGCGCGTTCGCATTCCGTCGTCCAGACGCACGGAACACCTTTACGGCGTAAGCGATGAAGCGGAGCTGAAATGGAAGAAGCGTGGCACACATATTTATGGTAGTAATTGATTTTTCCCAGCACACTCTGTAGCTGCTTCAAATTCTGCGGCGAAGGCAAGTCCTGTATGGCACGGAGGTGCTCTGGGCTGGGATGTATGCCTTGGGCATTGAGTACATGGCCCAAATAGGGTAAGTCACGAGCAAAAAACACACATTTATCCTTCCGCAAGCGAAGACCATTTTGTCGCAAGACCTGAAATAATGTTCTGAGATTGGCTAAATGTTCTTCTTCCGTCTTTCCGGATATCACAATATCGTCCAGATAGTTTGCTGCAGTAGGGACCGACGCACAAACAGTTTGTAGATATTGCTGAAACAATGCAGGGGTGGATGCACACCCGAATGGCAGTCGTTTGAATCGATACAAACCAAGATGCGTGTTAACCACCAAAACGCGCTGGTATTCTTCGTCCACCGGTATTTGCAAGTACGCATCTGCTAGGTCCAACTTCGAAAAATATTTACCCGGGCACAGTTTGTCAAAAAGATCGTCCGGGCGGGGTAAAGGAAAAGTTGCAATCACTAGTTGTTGATTCACTGTTGCCTTGAAGTCCACACAAAGTCTCAATTTTCCGAAAGGTTTTGGCAAAATTACTAAGGATGATGCCCAGAGAGAAGCCTGCACACGTTCAATCACACCTTGTGATTCCAAATCGTGTAATGTTCTTCCGACCTCATCACGCAATGCGTGGGGAACATTGCGTGCTCTGAAAAATTTCGGTTGCGCGTTTACTTTCAGTTCCAAATGTGCTTCATAGTTCTTAGCGCAACCAAGGCTCGGTGCAAAAATGTCTGCAAACTCTTCACATAGACGAGAAACACTGGCTGAAGGCACAGTCTGGTTCACTGATAGGACCTGATTGACTATAGACAAGTTAAACAACTGAAATAAATCGAAACCAAACAAGTTCACTGAAAAAGAAGAAAGAAGGACGTACAATGACACAAGTTTTGTTTGTCCCTTGTATGTTGCAAGAAGGCTGCACTGTCCTAACACAGGGAGCCCGTGACCTGAATATGTAGTTAGCTTAACATTTGCGGCATGCAACGGAGGTGTGCCCAGCTGTTTGTACGTGTCGTGATTGATCAATGAAACTGCAGCTCCGGTATCGAGCTGGAATGGTATCACTCTGCCGTGAATGTCCAAGTCCACAAAAAGTTTATTGTCCTGCTGACAACAAGAGCGACTGCCTCGTGCAATGTGAACCGACACTGGTACAGAATCACTTGCGACTTGACGTGATTTCCGGCGACGTCGACGCACACTATTTGTGGGACGAACACAGTCACTGTTACAGAGAGTGGCACTGGGCGGAGTGGCATGAACGACATGAACTTCCATAGGCGAAGTATCACGAGCCTGAGTATGCTTGGTTCGATTGCGATTCCGGCGCGAAGCAAAGGGCCTGGAATGGTTTGGAGCGTCCGATCGGAGCTTTTTCTGGCAAACACTTTGAACATGGCCTTTTTTGTTACAGAAAAAGCAAGTAGCCTGGCGTGACGGGCAATTCTCACGCGAATGTCCAGTAGCACACCGCGGGCATGATTTCACTGCATTTGCTTGCTGGCGCGGTACACGTGGCGGAGAGCCAGGCGGCTTTGGCGCGGCCGGGCGCGAAGACGGTTCACTTTTCCATGCAGCTCGCCCGGCGGGCCGGTTAACGTGACACACGGGTGGCGAAGTTTCAAATGATGCCTGAGCAAAGTCAAGCGTGTCCTGCCGACCCAATATGTCCATCACTTGTTGAAGGGAGGGATTGACTAGTTTCAAAATCTGTTCCCTTATGCGAACATCAGAAACGTTCTGTGCAATTGCATCACGTACCATAGTATCTGAATAAGGGAGGCCAGATTGACACTCAAAAGCACAATCACTAGTAAAGCCTTGCACAGTTGCAACCCACTCCCGGTTAGTCTGACCGGCCATACGTTTTGTACGAAAGAACGTATACCATTTGGCAGCTACATTGACTGATTCTTTGAAATATGCATCTAATGCAGACAAAATTTCTTCGTAGGACAGAGTTGCTACGTCGCGTCGGGGAAATAATTTCACTATCACACGGTACGTCTGGACGCCTACGGATGCCAACAAAAACGGCTGCCGCTCGTTACCTTGAATTCTATAGGTGGCGAGATGGAATCCAAATTGGCGTGACCAGTCCGTCCAGCTTTCCAGTGCCGCATCAAAAGGACGAAAAGGTGGTGCATCTGCGTGTTGTGGCTGCGGGAGCGGTGGAGCGGCGGCGGCCGCATCGTTTTGCATTGCACGTTGACCCTGGACGAGCTGTCCAAGGGCATCCAGTAAGGCCTGCGTCTGCTGGTTCTGTAAGCGATGAAATTCGGACAGTACATCTGGAGATGGTGGCGAAGCCATTACACAAGTAAGTCAGGGCAGAATTAGTACAAACGCGATTTAGCTCGTCGCCAAATTGTTGTGACTTGGCAAGACAGCCAAGCCACTAGGAGATAGCCGAAAGGCACGCGTTTAAGCTCATGCAGGCTGGCGTGAGACCTAAGGAATTGAGTCTAGTAAAAAAAGTACGGAGCTACTGGAATACCTAACTTTAATCCATAATTGGTGAACATCGGTCGGACGGTACATGCATCACAAGATAAATAGCAAATGATAATGGCGCCTTGCTAGGTCGTAGCAAATGACGTAGCTGAAGGCTATGCTAACTATCGTCTCGGCAAATGAGAGCGTAATTTGTCAGTGAACCACCGCTAGCAAAGTCGGCTGTACAACTGGGGCGAGGGCTAGGAAGTCTCTCTAGACCTGCCGTGTGGCGGCGCTCGGTCTGCAATCATTGACAGTGGCGACACGCGGGTCCGACGTATACTAACGGACCGCGGCCTATTTAAAGGCTACCACCTAGCAAGTGTGGTGTCTGGCGGTGACAGCACAATTACGTTTTCGTTTCTCATGTTCAGTATGCTTTGATTACAGGCGTCCATGTACTCAATCTAAGATACTGACTGTAATTACTTTAGACAGTTTTCCGTTCGTGTCCCATGTAGTATTCATAACCCTGATACAGGCTGTCACGTCGTCTAGTTTTTGGTGCACTAAATATTATGCGTTGTGCTATAATGGTACAATTTTCAGATTGGCTGCGCTAGCTTCAAATATTGGGTCGAACACGGCTGTATTTTTATTTTAACAATTTACAAAAAAAAATTTTCGCATACATTGTAACTTTAAAATTTCTTTTTTCTTTGCAACCATGTTTTCACTTACTTAGCGATACTATCAAAGAAAGGTACTTTCAGTTGTGTAATCATATAATGCAAATATCGTAAATATGGTGTACAAAGTTTCTTAATAGCACTCTTTCATGAAGAAATCAGCAGAACTATTTTATAAAGATATCTGAACTTTTTATATATGGAATCATGGTTGTTTTGAAATTATACACTCCTGGAAATTGAAATAAGAACACCGTGAATTCATTGTCCCAGGAAGGGGAAACTTTATTGACACATTCCTGGGGTCAGATACATCACATGATCACACTGACAGAACCACAGGCACATAGACACAGGCAACAGAGCATGCACAATGTCGGCACTAGTACAGTGTATATCCACCTTTCGCAGCAATGCAGGCTGCTATTCTCCCATGGAGACGATCGTAGAGATGCTGGATGTAGTCCTGTGGAACGGCTTGCCATGCCATTTCCACCTGGCGCCTCAGTTGGACCAGCGTTCGTGCTGGACGTGCAGACCGCGTGAGACGACGCTTCATCCAGTCCCAAACATGCTCAATGGGGGACAGATCCGGAGATCTTGCTGGCCAGGGTAGTTGACTTACACCTTCTAGAGCACGTTGGGTGGCACGGGATACATGCGGACGTGCATTGTCCTGTTGGAACAGCAAGTTCCCTTGCCGGTCTAGGAATGGTAGAACGATGGGTTCGATGACGGTTTGGATGTATCGTGCACTATTCAGTGTCCCCTCGACGATCACCAGTGGTGTACGGCCAGTGTAGGAGATCGCTCCCCACACCATGATGCCGGGTGTTGGCCCTGTGTGCCTCGGTCGTATGCAGTCCTGATTGTGGCGCTCACCTGCACGGCGCCAAACACGCATACGACCATCATTGGCACCAAGGCAGAAGCGACTCTCATCGCTGAAGACGACACGTCTCCATTCGTCCCTCCATTCACGCCTGTCGCGACACCACTGGAGGCGGGCTGCACGATGTTGGGGCGTGAGCGGAAGACGGCCTAACGGTGTGCGGGACCGTAGCCCAGCTTCATGGAGACGGTTGCGAATGGTCCTCGCCGATACCCCAGGAGCAACAGTGTCCCTAATTTGCTGGGAAGTGGCGGTGCGGTCTCCTACGGCACTGCGTAGGATGCTACAGTCTTGGCGTGCATCCGTGCGTCGCTGCGGTCCGGTCCCAGGTCGACGGGCACGTGCACCTTCCGCCGACCACTGGCGACAACATCGATGTACTGTGGAGACCTCACGCCCCACGTGTTGAGCAATTCGGCGGTACGTCCACCCGGCCTCCCGCATGCCCACTATACGCCCTCGCTCAAAGTCCGTCAACTGCACATACGGCTCACGTCCACGCTGTCGCGGCATGCTACCAGTGTTAAAGACTGCGATGGAGCTCCGTATGCCACGGCAAACTGGCTGACACTGACGGCGGCGGTGCACAAATGCTGCGCAGCTAGCGCCATTCGACGGCCAACACCGCGGTTCCTGGTGTGTCCGCTGTGCCGTGCGTGTGATCATTGCTTGTACAGCCCTCTCGCAGTGTCCGGAGCAAGTATGGTGGGTCTGACACACCGGTGTCAATGTGTTCTTTTTTCCATTTCCAGGAGTGTATATGAGTTTGTTACTGATAGGATCCATGTACTGCAGCGACACCTCTTGTGCTTATGGTCAGTTCCTGTCATGCACTGACTATTGACAGTGAGTCTTGTGCTGCCCTGGTAGGCATGACGTTATGTTCTATGTCTGTTGCACTTGGTCGGTCAATTCAGGGACGGTTAGTGCTGTTTGTCGATGACGCTGGAGACGTCGTCTGATGACGTCCCATATGTGCTAGATTGGAGACAGATCTGGTGATCGATCAGGACAAGTCAACATCTCGCCACTCTATAGAGCACGTTGAGTTACAACAACTGTATGTGGACGAGCGTTATCCTGTTGGAAAACACTCCCCTGCAATACTATTCATGAATGGCACAGCAACAAGTCGAATCACCAGATCGATGTACAAATTTCTAGTGAATTTGCGTGGGACAATCATGAGAGTGCTCTGCTTTCATACGAAATCACACCTCAGATTATAATTCCAGATGGAGGTCCAGCGTGTCTAGAACACAAACAGGTTGGTTACAGGCAATCAACTGGCCTCCATCTAACCAACGAACGGCCATCATTGTCGCCGAACCAGAACCTGTTTTCATCAGAACAGATCTCCACCCTGATCTCCAGTGAGATGTTTCTTGATATCATTGCAGTCGAAAATGGCGTTGGTTTGCGGTTAGTGGAATGCACGCAACAGGACTTCTGGCGCGGGTGTGTCCTTGAAATAACCGATTGGTAACAGTTCCTTGTGTGACTATGGCGTCATCTGCTGCTCAAACGCTGCTGCAGATGCAATACGATGCGCCAGAGCCATATGTCGAGGAAAATGGTCTCTCTCTATAGTATCACGTGGCCGTCAGGCGCCCGGTCTTCTGCAACAGTACATTCTCGTGACTACCACCAACTCCAATCATGTACGGTGGGTACATTCCTACCCAATCTTTCTACAATATCACATTATTACACCACTTCGCTGAAACTCAAAGAGGAGTTTGAAATGCAGTCTCCGTCACCTTAAAGACATGCTCTCTAACATCAATCACCACGTGCAACCTCAAAGGTAACTAACGCTCACGACCGTTACAACATTTATTTAAAGGAAACCTGATTTGCACACTAATAGTAGCGTTACTAACACTACTCTTATGCGACCAGGACGGAATCTGAACGGACATTATCTCTCAGCTGTACAGACCAGCGTACCAACTTTCGTTTTTTTTTTTTCTGTCACTGTATTACTTTAAGGATGTAAGCAATTTTAAGTCGTATAAATTTTGGAAATGTAACATACTTATCACGGTCTTTTATGCAAGTGAACTGCATGTGCGTATAGACATACACTATGGAAATAGCCGTGCAGTGTCTTTGTTTGTACTGAGTACACATTAGAGTAGCTGATTACACTTCAGTCTGCACGCGACTGTGACGAGACAATAAGTTGTGGCACATGCATGGAAAAAGTGCTTGTTCAAGAGATGGATGTCAAATCGTTCATAGCCCGTGTTGTACGTGGTTCTCAAACATGAACTACATACAAACTTCCTGTTCATATACGGTACAGACAACGTTAATGTTTATATGTAATTCCAGAAATTGACCGATCAATTAATTTATATGTCACATCGGTTGTGGGACGTTGCATAGAGGTATACCAGGTGGTTATAACTAAAGTTTCCTCATTTAACACGTAATGACACGGAAACTAATTACCGTACGAGTATCAAACTTGGTAGCATTAACTTCCGGAGTACGGGGTGCATGATTTCCACGCGTCACAGCGCCACCGTCCAGTTCCAACTATGGCCACCAGGTGTCGTGATTAATCATCGTGATTCATAGTCTCACAAACCTGACACGTCGCAGTGCACTTGTTGACGTATCAACATGAGCTTGGACAAAAGGAGCAGTGCGTTATTGGTGAAGCTCTACATCAAAACAACATTAATATTGCAGCTGTACTTCCAGAATATCGCCGGCTGAAAGAATCTTCCTTCACCTGCTATGCGGAGCATGATGAAGTTCGAATCAACTGAAGAATTGGGCGTCGCTCCGGGAAGAGGTCGACGACTGGTTGCGCCACAGGTGGTTGATGAAATCGCTGTATCTAGGCAGACAACGCTGAGCGCAATTCCCGATCGTTAGGCAGTGCGCGTGCTGCATCACAACAGTTGAACATCCCGTGGTCCACTGTAAGGAAGGTGCTTCGAACCATTCTCAAATGATATCCGTACAATATCCATATTGTACAGCAGATTGCTCCACAGGACGCACAACGATATTTTGACTTCGCAAGGATTGAAGTTGATGAGGGCCTTGCGCCATCCTATGGACAGACGAAGCTCATTTTTCTCTGACGGCGAGGAGAACACACAGAATTTCCGAGTGTGGGGATCTTCACCTCCAGTCACTGTACGTGAAGTTCCTCTCTATGGTGAACTTGTCACCGTATGGTGTGGCTTCACGGCTACGTTCGTCATTGGCCCATTCTCTTCTGAACAGACTGGCGCTCAAGAACCAAAGAAGTGCAGTGTGACTGGCCAGCGTTACTGTGGTATGCTTTGCCAGCATGACATACCAGCCCTACACGAGAGAGACCCATTGAACTCAAAAGTTTTCATTCAAGATGGGGTCGCACGGCACATTGCTCATGAAGTTCACCTCCTCTTCCGAAACACGTTTGGAAACCATCAGATTATCAGCCGATCTCGTTCCAAATACTTGACCATTACGATCACTTGATCTTTCTCCCTGTGATTTCTGGTTGTGGGGCTACCTGACGGACGGAATCCAGCGCTTTCGGAGTCTTCTGGGCATTGATGGACGCCATATTGAGCCCTTTTGTAGCAGTAACGGTACCGGAATGTAATGGTATGATGCACCGTAGTAGCACATTAAAAGTGTTTCAATTGAAATGAGTCTGCATTATTTCTCTTCCCCATATCCTTGACATTAATACTACCAAGTTTGGTACTCGTACGGTAATTAGTTTCCGTATTATTACGTGTTAAACAGGTAAAGTTTAATTACAACCACCCGGTAATATGTGTAAGTACTGGACTGTAACTGATGTTTTAAAAAAAACTTATACCTAATTTCCATCACTCTGAAATAAGAAGTGAAGCTATCATTAACCAGAAAACAGGTTTGAACGAAGCAGCGCATCTCATTACGAGTGGCGATTGTTCTGTTCGCAGAATCGGCCTTTGTCATGTTCTTGCTGCTTTTTTAAGAAAAGCAGCTTAGCTGTGACTGGCAGCAACCAGGTTGAACTGCACCAGGCAGCTACTGCCATCTGAATGTCGGTCATATCTTACATTCCAAATCAACTAAATGTAGCCTCCTGCAAGCTCATTCGCTAACGTTTGGCTTGAAACCATTTCAAAACAAAACTCTCGTTAGCTGTGTAACAAGTAAAAGAATCACTATTAGAGCATTTGATACTGAAAATTTAGCCTCAGATGTTGCAAGCCATTGCTTGCTTTAATCAAATATATGTCCAAGTGGCGCTAAATGTTATAATCTTAACATAAAGAAAAGTATTATCTTCTCAGTAACCTTCAAATCGTGAGCTACACCCTTAATTTTCATACGTAAAATTAGTGAATTTACTGGTGGCACTTTTGTTGCCTATGTCTGCGGTCACTTTCAGAACTCAAATTAATAATAAAATTAAGTAATTTAATACAATTGAATTCTGAATTGCTGGTGTATTCATATACCGCCACAATACAAGAAGAACAGTGAACAGTTGAGGGTGCATCAGTGAGAACAGTGGCGTATCTCCGTCTACAAAAATAGCGACAAGTTTTTGTTAATCCTTTTATACTTACAGTGAGCTGATAAATCTTACAAAAAATGACAAACATAGATCAGAAAATGGATAATGCTTGATTAGCAAAGCATTCTTTACGGTGGAAGCTATACAAATTCTCCCCCGAATTAATTCCTCTTACAAAGCAATCTGACTTTGTTTACGTGAATTCACTGTGAAGTCGAATTCTGTTCAAATGCAATCAGCTACGATCAAGTACACCACAAACTATGGTCCACTGGAGGACAGGGAACTGTGAATATCATTTAACAACCCTACGCAGGTACAGCAATACTTTACCCTTTCATCTTGATTCATGCGGCAGCAGAAAACAGCACGCGGGCTAGCCTTTGTGGCCGAGCGGTTCTAGGCGCTTCAGTTCAGAACCGCGCTGCTGTTACGGTCGCAGGTTCCCATCCTGCCTCGGGCATGGATGTGTGTGATGTCCTTAGGTTAGTTAGGTTTAATTAGTTCTAAGTCTAGGGAACTGATGACCTCAGAAGTTAAGTCCCATAGTGCTCAGAGCCATTTGATATTTTCCTCTCATCTATACAATGAACACAAATTTGTAAACTAGAAGGACTGGTGTTCTGATAGTTAGAATTCGTGAAACTTCCCTATCAGAGCCCTGAAATCCCCGCAGATTTCAGTGTGAAGTGCATCCATTCACTTGTCTGGCCAAACCATTTCGAATCACAGGCACGACAATGCGTGCTGGAACTGTCAAACGTCAGACGGCCCAAGATGATAAGCAATTCAGCTGTCGGTACAGTTGGAAACTGCCGCTTGCTCTTAGTCCACCACAAGTTGCAGACCACAAGTCTCACCCACTAGGGAAAAACCTAAAGTTCTCCACCAGGAGAGGAGCAGAAGACCAAGAAAGTAAAGAATTACAACCACTTTCCACCAAGCCTCGGTACAGGATCCGAAATAGCAACAAAAACACGCCTTCACACTTTACAAACCAATCACACTATCCTCTATTTATTGAATCTAGCGGTAAGCATGGCCATGTTTCTGAAGTAAACGTCCACCTAGACAGGATCACAGTCCATCATTTATGTAGAGATCTATCCATTCCATTCCTGAAAGAAGGCTGTTATGCTTCCCAGACAGTCATGACCGTGAAGTATGTTATTTCCGCTTGCTAGAAGAACATGGCGCCTTCCTGGCACCAGTGGAGTTGCAATCTTTCCTCCAGTAAACGCGTGCACCAGTCGCCCTGTCCGTATCATCCCAGCTTCTAATATGAGAATCCTTGGAGTTCTATGACAGTCCCACCGTTTGCTCAACAGCTCAGATTACAGCAGTCTCTCTTAAGCGGCTACCTCCACCCACTTTCCACCAATTGACCACTTCACGACAGTCTGTTGCTGGCCCAGATAAAATGTTTGCGAACCGGCGCCCTCCTGCTCTGACACTAAGTGGGAAAAGGGGAGTTGCATGACCCGAAGTCCCCCTCCACGTACAGTCCACAGAGTGCTACTTCCCAGAATCACTCGCTCCGACAGGTCGCTGGACACAGCATTTATGGCCCGCAATCCGTCTTTCTCCCTCATCTCCGTCGCCTCCACTATGACCCCCTGGGTAGAAGTCCTCTACAGTCTACACATGCAGTTATATGAATATTTTGCCCACACTTTCCTAATTGAAAAAGTCATAAACCACACATACAAAATGTAGTAATGGGGAACACTGAAATCATGATCTGAAATATGAATATTAATCTGACTGAGAATGTGCCACCTCTCAAAGTCTTTTGATAAAAGAACCCGTTTATACAGCGCGCTGCCTATGGTGTCTTGAAATAATTTCATGTGTGCAGCAAAGTAATAATCACCAACAGTTTTAAGTAAGCAGTACCGATCGAGGTGGTTCATTGGTTAGCACACTGGTTTCGCATTCGGGTCGACGACAGTTCATATCCGTGCCGGCTGTCCAGATTTAGCTTTCCCATGACGTCATGATATCCTCAAATCGCTCAACGTAAATGCCGCGAAGGTTCCTTTGAAAAGGGCGTGGTCGATTTCTTTCCCCATCGTTTCGCAACTATGCCCTGTCCCTAATGGGCGCCCTGTCGATGACATGTTAAACTCTAATCTTACTTCATTTTTGAAGTAATTAGTTGTGAAAGAATTGCTTTGACTCTTGCTTAATAGACTTGACTGCAGAAAATCTGAAGTAATCACGTAATATACAAGAATAATGACTACGGAAATGAGCCACAGGGTATCAGGAACACTGAGCTGACGGAGTGGAATGTAACCCAGAGGAAGGAGACGAAAGCAGCAGTCCCATTGGCTTTGCTTACAACCTTCATAATTTTTCTGGGAAACGGTAAATAGCTTCAGCCGAAGCAGGAAAGATGTTAGGAAAACTAAAATTGTTTGCAAGGCTGTTTCGACTACACTGCAGACGTTTCGCTGGGAAGTGCATTACACATCTTCTATACAGACCCGACCTCTCCTATGCGATATCCATATTGTTATTCCCTGTGGAACGACATTCATGGCCATCGATTTCTACATCTACACAGACTCTCCGCAAGCCACCGTAAAGTGCGTGGCGGGGGATACACTGTACCACTGCTTGTCATTTCCCCTCCTGTTCCACTCGCAAATAGAGCTTCAAATGACGGTTATATAAATTTCCTCGTTAGTGTTTACCGAAAAGAAAGTTTCCGTCCCTCCAGGCATTCTCATTTCCCGAAGCCTCACCATAACACTTACAAGTCGTTCGAACCTACCGGTAACAAATTTAGCCGCCCGCCTCTGAATTCCATCGATGTCTTCCTTCAAGTGCACGAGCGGTTCTAGGCGCCTCAGTCTGGAACCGCGTTGCCTCTACGGTCGCAGGTTCGAATCCTGCCTCGGGCATGGATGTGTGTGATGTCAAATGGTTCAAATGGCTCTAAGCACTATGGAACTTAACATCTGAGGTCATCAGTCCCCTAGAACTTAGATGTACTTAAACCTAACTGACCTAAGGACATCACACACATCCATGCCCGAAGCAGGATTCGCACCTGCGACGTAGCGGCCGCGCAGTTCCAGACTGAAGCGCCTAGAACTGCTCTGCATACCGGCCGGCATGTGTGATGTCTTTAGGTTAGTTAGATTTAAATAGTTCTAAGTCTAGGGGACCGATGACCTCAGATGTTAAGTCCCATAGTGCTTAGTGCCATTTGAACCATCTTCTTTCAATCCGACCCGATATGGATCCCAAACACACGAGCAGTACTCAAGAATAGATCTCACCAGCGTCCTATATGCGGTCTCCTTTACGGGTGAACCACTTTTTCCCAAAATTCTCCCAATAAACCGAAGTTCACCATTTGCCTTCTCTACAACAGTTTTCAGATGCTCGTTCCACCTCATATCGCTTTGCAACGGTACGCTGAGATATTTAAACGACTTGATTGGGTCAAACTGGACACTAGTAATACTGTATCCTAACATTATAGATTTGATCTCCTTACTTATCCGCATTAACTTACATTTTCTCTCATTTAGTCCCATTCATCACACCAACTGTAAATCTTGTCTAAATCGTCTTGCATCTTCCTACAGTCACTCAACATCGCTACCTTACCGTACACCACGTCGTCATCAGCAAACAATCGCAAACTGCTGCCCACTCTGGCCACCAAATCATTTGTGTACACACAGAACAGCGGTCGCACAACACTTCGCTGGGGTACTCCAGACGGTATTCTTGTCTGTGATGAACATTCGCCGTCGAGGACAACATACTGGGCTCCATTATTCAAGAAGTCTTCGAGCCACTCACATATCTGTGAACTTACTCCATATGCTCGTACCTTCGTTAACAGCCTGCAATGAAGCACCGTGTCAAATGTTTTCCCAAAATCTAGAAATATGGGATCTGCCTGTGGCCCTTCATCCATAGTTCTCAGTATATCGTGTGAAAAAGGGCAAGCTGAGTTTCGCTCGAGCGATAATTTCTAAAACTGCGAGTGTATTCAAGGATTCTGAAGCAAACAAAAGTTAGGGATATTGGTCTGTGATTTTGAGGGTCCGCTATTATACCTTTCTTATATACTGGAGTCATCTGCGTTTTCTTCCAGTTGCTTGGGACTTTGTGCTGAGCGAGAGATCCACGATAAACGAATGCTAGTTACGGGGCCAATGCCGTAGAGTTATCTTTGTAAAATCGAATTTGGATTACATCCGGACCTGGTGATTTATTTCTTTGTAAATCTTAAAGTTGCTTCTCTTCTCCTGGTATACTTATTTCTGTGTCGTCCATACGGGAGTCTGTCCGATGGTCAAATGACGGTCTATTTGTACGGTTCTCCTGCGTGATCGATTTATTGACAGTGAAATTTAAAACTTCGACTTTCGTTGTGCTATCTACAACTGCCACACCAGACTGATCAACAAGGGACTGAATGGAAGCCGTAGATCAGCTTAGCGATTTTACATACGACCAGAATTTTCTTGGGTTCTCTGTTAAGGTGTGACGGTGCTAATTGTATGCTTCGCGCTTAAATCTTTTCACAGACGCACGAATGTCTACTAGCCTTCGCTTCCCGCCGTTTGTTTGTCCCCTTTTGAACCTAGTGTGCAACAGCCTCTGCTTCCTAAGCATCGTACGTATTTCGTTATTAAACCGTGGTAGGTCTTCTCCATCCTTTAACCATTTACTAGGCACATAACTCTGCAGACTACGATCTGCAATCAGCTTAAACTTGGTCCATAATTCCTCTACATCCATCTTACTGGTACTAAGTGATGCCAGTTCACTGTATAAGTTAAGATGTTAATTACTACCTATCTGCTCTATCTACCAGAACCACTCTCCTAACCTTCTTGACTGTTTTATTAACTTCCGTAACCATAGTTGCTATAGTGACATCATAATCGCTAAACCCCGTTTTTATGCCTACGTTGTCGATAAGGTCTGAGCAATTTATAGCTACAAGGCCTAAGATATTTCCATTGCTTGTGGGCTGCCGAGCTAGCTGCTCGAGACAGTTTTCAGAAAACATGTTCAAAAGTATTACGCATGACTGTCTGTACCACCCCCCCCCCCCCCCTCCCCGCGCTGAATCCATAGAGATCCCAGTCTATATACTCGGGAGGTTGAAACCAGTTGTAACTAGTATTGCATGATCTGAGTATTTGCGCGCTATTGACCGTAGACTTTCTTTGAATGACTCTAGACCTGCCACAGCGGAATCGGGTGGCCGGTAAAAACATCAACAATTAAGTAAGTTTCACCTAAACCTGTTATATGCGACCAGACGACTTCACTGCCACATTTAACTTCGACCTCAATAGAGACAATATTTTTGTCAACTGCAGTGAAAAGTCCTCTTCCTATGGCATCTAATCTATCCTTCCCATGTACGTTCCACGACTCGCTAAATATCTCAGAGCATTCCACTTCGGGTTTCAGCCAGCTCACAGTCCCAAGGATAATTTGACAGAGACAACGTTTTTAGAGGGAAGTAAATTTGGGAACCCTATTACGAATACTTCGACAGTTTACTGATAAAATTGTGACAGTCGAAGTGTCTTTATTCTGAACGCTGTTGGACTTCCCTTGCTGAGAATAGACAGAGCATCTCAAACTGCCGCCTAACCTAAAAAATCCTCACTTACGCTCCACAAGTACTCTGCTACCCGAGTAGCTGCGTTCTTTGTGTAGTGCACCCCTGAGCTATCAAGGGGAGTCCTACAAACGCCACATGATAACGTAATTTCAGAGATCTGCAACCAACACCGTCACAGAATCGTGGAAGTCTTTAGTTGAGACCCGCTACTCGGCTCCAAACCAAAGGACTCCGATCAACTTTGGGAACGATGCTGAAAATTACGAGCTCTGCTTGAACCCCGCGCACGAGGCCAGCAGTCTTCACCACCTCCTCTCAATTGCCTGTACTAAATGAGGATCGCCTCAGAGCCCATGAGACAGCCGTCGCTGGTACCGCCATGAGCCACAACATGCAGACGACTGCACTGTACACGCTGGATAGCCACAGGCAAGCCCGCCTCCACATCTCGGATAAAGCCTCCCGGCAGACATATCGAGCACACATTGGCTTTATTTCCAGGCCTGAACTCTATCTCCCTAAAGGGGCTCCATAACGCACCTAACATTGGAGCTACCAACAAACAGTAAACCCCTCTCCCCGTCCGCCTGTTCGCACCCTGCTGAAGGAGCGGCCACCTGTCCACTCACAGGATGAATGAGCAAGGCCAGGCGGCCAGTCTCCACATAGGTCCACTTAGGTTATCTTTGATGCTGAGGACACTGACTTATTAATACCTGTACAGCAGTACCACCAGGTTATGCACTTTGTACTCAGAGAGTATCTTTCAGGAAACAACAATGGCTATTTTGATGACACAGTATTGAATACTTGTAATTTTGATGATCTTCCATTAATAATAATAAGAGGTTACAGCAGTAATCTTGAAATATCTTGAAATGAACAAAATACGCCCCAAGAAATTTCTAGGAAAACTCTGACATGGAAGAGCTTGATCAAGATTTTCAACAACATTCACTGTTTAGTTACAAACACAAATATACTGTATATTTATCATAACCATTCAGAAAACAGCAATTAAATTAATTAAACATTTAATCAATTTAAAAATGTTACCTAAAACAATGAATTAATATCGAATTTCCTTTACCGATCTCAATACTTTGTAATGTGACTAATTAATTACATCGAAATCAATGTTCACAGTTTGGCTGATGCTCAGAATAAACTGTACATTAATTTTCTTTCTTTTACAGAAAACAAATGAAATTCATTTACGATGGAGAACACCTCCTTAAGCACAAATAGTTGAATGAAAAATTACATCTTTTAAGAAATTAAATGGATCAAAATTACAGGAATAATTAACAATTTATCAATAATGTTGCCTTAGAGAAATAAGGGTCAGAACAATATACAATGGCCCGCAGTGCGTGGTCGTGCGGTAGCGTTCTCGCTTCCCACGCCCGGGTTCCCGGGTTCGATTCCCTGCGGGGTCAGGGATTTTCTCTGCCTCGTGATGGCTGGGTGTTGTGTGCTGTCCTTAGGTTAGTTAGGTTTAAGTAGTTCTAAGTTCTAGGGGACTTATGACCACAGCAGTTGAGTCCCATAGTGCTCAGAGCCATTTGAACCAGCCAACAATATACAATTAAGAGAAGACTAGGCTCGTAGAACTATTATTTCTACATCTACATCTACATGACTACTCTGCAATTCACATTTAAGTGCTCGGCAGAGGGTTCATCGAACCACGATCATACTATCTCTCTGCCATTCCACTCCTGAACAGCGCGCGGGAAAAACGAACGCCTAAACCTTTCTGTTCGAGCTCTGATTTCTCTTATTTAATTTTGATGGTCATTCCTACCTATGTAGGTTGGGCTCAACAAAATATTTTCGTATTCGGAAGAGAAAGCTGGTGAATGACATTTCGTAAATAGATCTCGCCGCGACGAAAAAGTCTTTGCTTTAATGACTTCCATCCCAACTCGCGTATCATATCTGCCACACTCTCTCCCCTATTACGTGACAATACAATACGAGCTGCCCTTTTTTGCACCCTTTCGATGTCCTCCGTCAATCCCACCTGGTAAGGATCCCACACCGCGCAGCAATATTCTAACAGAGGACGAACGAGTGTAGTGTAACCTGTCTCTTTGGTGGACGTGTTGCATCTTCTAAGTGTCCTGCCAATGAAACGCAACCCTGGGCTCGCCTTCCCCACATTATTATCTATGTGGTCTTTCCAACTGAAGTTGTTCGTAATTTTAACATCCAGGTACTTAGTTGAATCGACAGCCTTGAGAATTGTACTATTTATCGAGTAATCGAATTCCAACGGATTTCTTTTGGAACTCATGTGGATCACACCACACTTTTCGTTATTTAGCGTCAACTGCCACCTGCTACACCATACAGCAATCTTTCCTAAATCGCTTTGCAACTGATACTGGTCTCCGGTTGACCTTACTAGATGGTAAATTACAGCATCATTTGCGAACAACCTAAGAGAAGTGCTCAGATTGTCACCCAGGTCATTTATATGGATCAGGAACAGCAGAGGTCCCAGGACGCTTCCCTGGGGAACACCTGATATCACTTCAGTTTTACTCGATGATTTGCCGTCTATTACTACGAACTGCGACCTTCCTGACAGGAAATCGCGAATCCAGTCGCACAACTGAGACGATACCCCATAGGCCCGCAGCTTGATTAGAAGTCACTTGTGAGGAACGGTGTCAAAAGCTTTCCGGAAATCCAGAAATACGGAATCAACCTGAGATCCCCTGTCGATAGCGGCCATTACTTCGTGCGAATAAAGAGCTACTATAGCTGCGTTGCACAAGAACGATGTTTTCTGAAACCATGCTGATTACGTATCAATAGATCGTTCCCTTCGAGGTGATTCATAATGTTTAAATACATTATATGCTCCAAAACGCTACTGCAAACAGACGTCAACGATATAGGTCTGTAGTTCGATGGATTACTCCTACTACTCTTCTTAAACACTGGTGCGACCTGCGCAATTTTCCAATCTGTAGGTACAGATCTATCGGTGAGCGAGCGGTTGTACATAATTGCTAAGTAGGGAGCTATTGTATCGGCGTAATCTGAAAGGAACCTAATCGGTATACAATCTGGACCTGAAGACTTGCCCGTATCAAGCGATATGAATTGCTTCGCAACCCCTAAGGTATCTACTTCTAAGAAACTCATGCTAGCAGCTGTTCGTGTTTCAAATTCTGGAATATTCCATTCGTCTTCCCTGGTGAAGGAATTTCGGAAAACTGCGTTCAATAACTCCGCTTTAGCGGCACAGTCGTCGGTAACAGTATCATCGGCACTGCGCAGCGAAGGTATTGACTGCGTCTTGCCGCTTGTGTACTTTAGATACGACCAGAATTTCTTCGAATTTTCTACCAAATTTCGAGACAATGTTTCGTTGTGGAACCTATTAAAGGCATCTCGCATTGAAGTCCGTGCCAAATTTCGCACAGTAACAGACCTGATGAAAGATCATCAGACAGTACATTAAGCAACTTCTTGGAACATGAAAAACAAAATGATTTTCAGTTGCGTGAACTACTTGTAACAGGGGCAATATACAGGCGGAGCCCCTCTGGAATGGTTGCACACAACAAGGTGTATCGCCCTATGTCTAGGAGTCCCTTCCGCACCACAGGTTCGAGGATTGCCCTGCGCAACCCTGTCAATGACCCAGCGTGGATGATTCACGCAAGGTAGGTAACCCCACGCAAGCAAGTACATTAAGTACTAGGATCAGACACAACCTAGGATACAGAAAGTCATTAGTCGAGCTACAAGGTGAAAAACTCACGTTAACTGCCCAGAGGTGTAGGCCAAATTTTGAACTACAGTATGAATATTAAATTATCTTAAGCAAAATCTTGCACCAGGCCACTACGCTTGCGGCTGACGTATATTTAAGCAGTCGCCAGAAATACCTGGGCCTTACAAACGTGAAACTTCAATAACAAACAATGCTTCAAACACGATAAAATGGCATTAATTAATCTGATAACTATACAGCACAAGACATTTACAGAAACGTTAAATATATAATTTGGGATTAAAATTTACCTAGGTCACAGATATACATCACCAAGACCTTTAATGCTGCGCACCTCGCTACAAGTAAAATTCCAGAACTTAAAACAAGGTAAATTAAGCTTCAATAGCTCACAGTTTACTACAGTTCCAACAGTGACCCAACGAGTAAATAATGGGTCATATATACCCAGCGGAACAACTGTCCAGTAACTTGACGGTAATTTAAACTTAACTGTTCACGTGGGCAATACTAGAACATCATTTTTCAATACAAATATATGGATGAATTTAAAACAGATCGCAAACATGCAAACTTAAACGACGTCGCAAGACACGTAGCCGCAGACGAAGCACATGAAAACACTCATCTGAAATACAATCTCAAGCCTGCTTTCAGTCACGCTCGCAATACAAACGCTGAAGGAAGTAATTACAATGCTTGGATGCGGAGTTGGGGACAGCAACACGTTCGCTTCAAGAACATTGGCTTCGTTCTCCGCAAATATGTCTGTAATGTACAAACGGAAGGCGCTAAAACTCAGTTCTGCCCGTGGGTCAACGTGCAACCAAAATACGCCACGACCAGCAGGATAGTTACCATTGCGAATTTTACCAGCCTCTACAACCCACGGAACTCCCACTGACACCCTTACTCGTAAACAGTCTTGCCGAGTTCGGTGCACTCGCCTCTCTGCCGCTACTCCATCTCTCCATCGCGTAGGTTACTTTCCGTCCCCTCCACCTAGGCCCAATGCAAGCCAATGAACCAAAGATACGCAAGCAGCGATGGATCGATTCTAACTAGCCGTCACGCATCAGAACTAGGTCTGAATATCGACGCTAAAACGAGGCTTATTCTAATTGTCACACGACAAACCGACATCTTTACAAATGTGAAACTACGATTCATTTGCCCTTTAATGCAAAGAGTAGTTACCTTTAGTTACCATGGAACGAGGGCCTGTGAAGGCTGGAGCTGAAACACAGAGTACGCTCACAATCATGTCATAAAATTCAAGACAATTCTTGCAAGTGCAAATCTAGACCTAAACCTTAGAACCAGATCTGTAAGATTCTACATCTGGTTTGAATAATGGACACTACGTATGCTGACAACAAATTAGCTTGTGGCCTTTTAAATGCGAATTTCCTGCAGAACGCTCAAAATACTGTGTACAGTAAGAATAACTGACACCGATGTATGGGATCGAATAGACAAACAGCGAGGAATGTTAACAACACTTAAATGAACGCCGGCCGGAGTGGCCGAGCGGTTAAAGGCGCTACAGTCTGGAACCGCGCGACCGCTACGGTCGCAGGTTCGACTCCTGCCTCGGGCATGGGTGTGTGTGATGTCCTTAGGTTAGTTAGGTTTAAGTAGTTCTAAGTTCTAGGGGACTGATGACCACAGCAGTTAAGTCCCATAGTGCTCAGAGCCATTTGAACTATTTTTGATCTTAAATGAACAAACACTGGATGTCTACGTCATATCTTACGGAACATGATATATAGGGCGGATCGGGAACTATCTGAAACGCTAGCAAGGGTGTTGCAGGGTAGGTTGTCCTCAGAAATAATTTTGGAAAAAAAAATTCGATACGGTGTCCCGTTTCCCAATTAACTGGGACCGAAGTTAGTCAATCAGGCCGTAGCGCGCTCGAATGCAAGCGGCTCATCAGATACAGTTAGTGTCGTCTGTTATCATTGTGTAGATGACAGCGCGCGAGACTGCTCAGTTTTTGGCTCGGGTTCGATCCTTACTACCGACATATGTCCAATTTTTGTATCGCTCTCTTCTTCGTTTTTAGAAAAAAAAACGAAGAACACGTTTCGCGACACCTTCTCTAGCGTGTCGCTTCAATTTTCGCACGCAGCGGCCTGATTCGCTAACTGAAATGCTAATTACATCGGAAACGGCGCAACGTATCGAATATTTTCCTTAGCAGATATTTCTCAGTTTACCCTGCAGCACCCTTACAAGCTTTTCAAGCTTTATCTGACCACTCTGCATTCACTTCTGCGGTTGATAAAAGGAAAGATTGAGAATAGAAGAAGAAAAGATGCGAGAAGTCGTGCAATAAAATCTTCCACGGGTACTAACCGCGTCAGTTCACGGTCCACCCGCAACGTTCCGGGAAGCACATTTTCTTCTTCCCTTTCTGATGAAGAGTGGCATTGGAGAGAAAAGTGCGTGTTTCCCGAAACGCATCTGGAATTGCGATTGATTCGGTAAGTAAACCAAGACATAGTACTTCATTCCGTCACTGCTATCCCGTGCGTTCTGCAATTACAGTGTCGTCGCCGGCCGTTGTGGCCGTGCGGTTCTAGGCGCTTCAGTCTGGAACCGCGTGACCGCTCCGGTCGCAGGTTCGAATCCTGCCTCGGGCATGGATGTGTGTGATGGCCTTAGGTTAGTTAGGTTTAAGTAGTTCTATGTTCTAGGGGACTGATGACCACAGATGTTAAAGTCCCATAGTGCTCAGAGCCATTTGAACCATTTTTTTACAGTGTCGTCAGTGAAGTTGCCAGTTTTCAAACAGTCACTTCCGGGAGGGGCGCAAATAACCTCAAGTAAATATTCAGAATTCATTGTTCGTTTTCATGTACATGTTGCGGAATTGGCAACCTAGCTTCTACCGAAACTAAGAAATAAAATGAAAAAGAAAAGGCAGTTCCAAAAACACAACCACATATTCCACAAGGTGACTACACCCCTCACCCCTTAATTCATTATTACCAAAGCAACACTTACGAAATAAAAAGTGATAAAAACGATTTAGTTAGTTTTATCAAATGAGAGCAAATATGTTTTCTCTGAAAACTTCACAGTATGGAAATCCTCTTCGGAAGGCTATTTAAAACAACTGGATAAGCGCAAGTAGGTCACGTGCTTTGAAACTTTCGTACAAAAGTTTACAATGTTTATAGACAGTTAATCTATACGTTTTGATGAGTGAGTTTGTCAGTATCAAAGTATGTGACATAAATGGCCGTATCTTTTATCTGCATTCACTAAGAAGCTTGAAATTTTTACACGAGTAAGGAATGGCAAACCTTAGTACCTCGTATTTGACACAAGTTTCGTCTTGATACCTCTTACCGTCACGGAGAAAAATGGGTCTTAACGGACAGACAGATGGGCAGCAAAGTGACCCAATAAGGGTTTCGTTTTGCCTGTTCAGGTACGGAATCCCAAGAAGAATTTTAGTGAAAGAGGTTTCTTTTCATATGTTGCTACATTCTGTGGGCTTGAAAACCACATTTCCTCCGTGCTGAATTATCAGACGAGTTATGGATATCATCAAGAATTCATATCTCCAATACCTCGTTCCGTTTATTGGATACTAGCATAAGTAGAGGTTAATTCTTACAATAAAGTAAATACAGAATCCATTCACTCTCACAATAGTTATTATTAAGAACAAAGAAAGTCGTTATCTGTTTGGAACCGGTATGTTAACCATCGGACGGCTGTCATATTTAAAATTAGATATAATCTTCCGTGTGACAGAAATGCGCGAGCACGTACGTTTGTCTGTGTCCCTCTCTCTCTCTCTCTCTCTCTCTGTGTGTGTGTGTCTGTGTGTGTGTGTGTGTATGTGTGTGTGTGCCTTCAAAGCTCAGGAAGTGTTATATCTTCCGTTCTTCGCAAGCAGCCTACAGTGCTACCGAAAGACACAGAATTATCGATGGAAGCACCTCCCTCAGGAACTTTCACCACAACGAAAATCAACGAACAACGAACGAGCATAAGCGACGTGGAATCATAAATGTGAACAACTGGCTGATGATGGACCTGCTGGTTATAGTCCGTTGACGGTACTGTTTTTTCTTAATAAATACCATTATCAACAGTATCTGGTTGATGTTTTTACATTGTAAGAATTAATCATTTTAAACATTCTCGGTCTCACCATGTCCGTTTTCGGCAAAACGGCTTTAGCATTTACGTCCACGACGTCCACGTGGAAAAATAGAAGTCCACTTTTATCGAAGACGCCTTTCGCTTCATTCGTTTAGCTTTTGTTCTGTATATTCAAGCACGCAAATGTTTCCATGGCGAATTAGACTGGTCACAGAAATATTAACTATCTCAATATTCATGTGGAGAGAAAAAGCTGTCATGTCGCATGCCTACTTGGGGAGAAAAGGGCCACATCCTTAAATGCCGCAGAGCATCATATCAGCAGCCAAATTCTTATTAGCTGCAGTAGGCCGTCCTGCGTTCAGTTAAACAGATAGCGGGTTTACTCTACATTTATATCCTAACGTTAAATAAAATCTTGTGTTTCATTGTCTCTTTTTCTCTGCAAGATGAATGATGGCAGTTTATCTATGATCGATGAAATTTTTTTGTGATCAACATGTACAACTTATACTGAAAATCTTAGAATGATCAAAAATGTAAATAAGAAATTCAGGACGCAATCAGTGATCAAGATAAGATTTGAAGTTGTAAAATGTGTTTTACAATATTCTATTCATAGAAAGATGAAAAACAATTTAAGATTTTAACAGTTTAGCAGTTTGAAAATACAGACTGTTACCTGAGTGGTTCAGCTTCAGCTTGAAAAGTTATTAGAACACGACCAAGGGAAAATGACAAGGAAATGTAATTTCGAAAAACAGTCGAGCATAATGTAAGTACTAGTATTTTGGTAGAAGGTAGCGTGGAAGCTTTTTTACGTCAAAACTCCATTGTTTTACTGAATGGAATATAAAAAGAGAGATTAGAAAACAACAATTCTTCTGTTGGGGCCTGGTTTGCCTAACACTGCGAGTCATGTAATGACCCATGAATAACTTCTCTAATGACAACGTTGCAATGGAGAGGATCTCGCAAGAAATTGACGAAAAACTACAAGAATAAGAATTTCTGTACCCTCAAAGTGCATACCAAAGTAGGAATTAAGTGAAGAGAAAGGTACACCGGCAAGGTTTAAGAACTGTTGCTGCCATTTAGCTAGGCCCTACAGGGAGTACAGTGGTTTATGTTAGTGTCTAGAGAGAAGATCGCAGATGAACAGTAAATGAAAATATTTTGCTTTACAAGAACCCAAAAACTATACTTTTCAATACAACATGAGTGACATACTATGCATACATAATCACGTCGATTAAATATCTGGGTTTAATTCAAATGGTTCAAATGGCTCTGAGCACCATGGGACTTAACATCTGAGGCCCTCAGTCCCCTAGAACTTAGAACTACTTAAACCTAACTAACCTAACGACATCACTCACATCCATGCCCTAGGCAGGATTCGAACCTGCGATCGTAACGGTCGCGCGGTTCCATACTGAAGCGCCTAGAATCGCTCGGCCTCTTCGGCCGGCGGGTTTAATTCTATAAATCGGTACGAAATGGAACGGGTATGTAAGGTCGTTAGTAGCGAAGACGAATGGTCGACTTCGATTCATTCCAGGAAAGTGTAGCTACTCTATAAAAAAGAAACTTTCGTACATGTATAAAAGACAGTGTGAAATCCCACACCATACAGGTTTGAATATATTGTGATTGTGTCGCATACCACTTTCAATGCTGTGCCATAACCATGAATAGGAAACAAATGAACTTGAAATAATGACGATTTATAGGACATACGCATGAAGAATTTTAAGTACCGTCTGACAGTTACATATGTTAGTACATACCTAACGAACTCTCAGTACTCGTTAGAACTTAAATACTCATTTTTTCAGTACGGTAGTACTAAGCATGGATGTATAACCACTCTTGATGTACAGCTTTGAATTATTTTGCTAGTATAACTCCCATAGAGGACTGAGATCATACTGGAAAGGCCATTGACAACTTGTTGTTATAGCTAAATGTACTCAGTGATTTAAATACGAAAGCGATAATAATTGCAGAACATCTGATCAGTTAATATCTTTCATCTCTGGAGACGTAAACGTGGTGTATCAACAAATAAAATGTAAGAGCTGTGTACAATACTCTTTAGAACTAGGCTATGAGAGATGAGAAAGACCCACCGTTTTTAAGCAGTCCTGTCTGAAAGATGCTACGACTTAAACAAAGCCTTATTGAGGAACAAAGGCTAGACGATTCCAAAAATATCTAACTGCAGTGTTAGGCGAATTTAATGAATTAGAAAGAAAAATTTTGGCGACATATTTGTTAAAAATATCATACAATGTTTTGGTCTTAGTTGATGTCAGAAGAAACATCAAAATCACCTATATCCTTTCATTGGTTATTCTCACATCAAAATCAAAATGGTAGAGAGAAAATCTAAATCTTTAATTCGGTCTTGTGACATTTGTAAGTAGGCTGTTTATGTTTTCTTATCGGTAACGCCATGTAGCGCTCTGCATGAAAATCACTGGCTGTGCTGTGTGCAGTCTGTGGTTAGTTTACATTGTTGTCTGTCATTGTAGTGTTGGGCAGCTGGATGTGAACAGCGCGTAGCGTTGCGCAGTTGGAGGTGAGCCGCCAGCAGTGGTGGATGTGGGGAGAGAAATGGCGGAGTTTTGAAATTTATAAGACTGGATGTCATGAACTGCTATATATATTATGACTATTAAGGTAAATACATTGTTTGTTCTCTATTAAAATCTTTAATTTGCTAACTATGCCTATCAGTAGTTAGTGCCTTCCGTAGTTTGAATCTTTTATTTAGCTGGCAGTAGTGGCGCTTGCTGTATTGCAGTAGTTCGAGTAACCAAGATTTTTGTGAGGCAAGCGATTTGTGAAACGCATAGGTTAATGTTAGTCAGGGACATTTTTTTGTAGGGATTTTTGAAAGTCAGATTGCGTTGCGCTAAAAAAAATATTGCGTGTCAGTTTAAGCACAGTCTTGTGTAAATTGTTCTAAGGGGACGTTTCACATTCTTTGTGGAGATTTGTAAGGCAGCACCCCTTTCCAGTCGTCACAGGAATATAAAAGTGAGAGGGGTATTCCATTATCTCTGAAAAGAAAGTTAACTGTAATCACTCGACAGAGAAAAATACAGCTGCACTTGATGAGATGCCTGCGGAGTTATGTATGGATTATACGAATAAACACGCTCTCCTTATAACAGCATCAACGATGGGCTCCAAATGACTGAAATTGGGGGCAGATCAGAACCGTTACCGAGAACGGTCGCCAGACAGGTAGGCATATCGCCGACTTCATATTATTGGGAAACTACCAATCACATTTTACACGAATCGCACAAGCTGTTCTTCTGTGATGCTAAGATCGTTTCATTCGTCTGTGCATCACGGAGAGATTTACCATTGAAATGTCAGGAGGAGTCGGACAACATATTACCTCCCCCTACATACATCTCGCGTATTTACCACGAAGATATTCGAGAAAATAGAGCCAATACGGAGACTTACCAACAACCATTCTTCCCACGCACTATTTGCGTGTGGAGCAGAGTTGAAGGGATCAGATAGTGGTACGTAAAGTACCCTCCGCCACACATCATTAGCTGGCTTACGGAGTGTGACATAGATGTAGATGCAGATGTGAGGTCCAGAAGGCAAAATGAAACAGCATTCACGATACTACTGACATCAGGAGACAGAATATACCGTTCCACTGTGTTCATCTGCATACGCAAAGATTTGTTGGTAAATATAGAATTTCATAGAATGTAGCACATCGTTCGTAACGAATGGAATCGCCGGATAAAAAACTGGCCAGGTGCGTGCAGCACTCGTGCAATGAGGATTCCGTACAAACTTGATTACATGTACAGACCGTCCATCCTTTCCCGGAATCCAAGTTTGTCAATTATGTTTTAATTTCAATAATATAAATGTGACAAAAAGTTCTGTGGGAGGCAGGCAACCATTATTACAGTGATCCGTACTTCTGCGTTCAGGCTTACTGGATCGCAATGATTAAAGTCAAACATTAGGCAAGGAATTAATTTTCTACCTGCACGACGCGTTTTGGAATTATTCATCATCAGATATCCTGGAACGGTTACTGCACGTACATATGGCGTTTCAAGTTCTACATGAAAAGACATATTTAAGTGCATCAATCGCTCCTGGGTATGAGGGATAAATTTTGAAGCACATCATATGAGCAATAAAGTCATTCATTCCTTGCCTGATGTCTGACTTTTACCACTCCAAACCAGTCAGCCTGAATCAGAACTACTGATTGTTTTACTTTGAAGTTTGATATCGGATAACAAATGACAAAAGAATTTTTTCGTGTGGTATAATGTATTTACAAATTAATAATTTTCGAATTTTATCCTTTGCTTGTACTGTGAAACATCACTTCTTGCCAAATTTCATCATATTAGATCAGCAGGAAGTACCCTTATAGGCTTTGCGGAGTGAGTTTGCGAGTATCAACATACGTGATATAAATGACCGTATTTACTTAGAAGCATCAGTATTTTACACCGCAAGGGACCGTAGACCTCAGTATATGACATAAATGTCAACTTGATTCATCTGCACGTTCCTGAGAAAAAGGCTTTTTAAAAGACGGACAGACAGACAGACAGACAGATGATTCCGTTTGTATCGACTGAGGCACAGAACCCTGAAAAATAACTTAGTCGTACCCGATAGAACGTTACAGGTCCGTCACTGTTGACGATATGCAAAAATTACCTCTGATAGCTAGCATCGGAAGCCCTGTGACGCTGTCTCCGTCCCATTTCTCAAGATACGCAAGATTGGAATAAACAAACTCATTAAATGGTATGTGGATTGTAAAATTAATTATAGGAAAGACACGAAATAATTTATCTTTGACTCTAAGTCAAGTTCCACCTTCATACCTTTATATATATGTACATAAAAAAGCTGTTTCACAAAATTTTACAATGTTTAGATGAGATAAAAAGAAACACTTCGTTTATGCGACTAACACGTTACAGGCGCACCGTTTCCCTGCTAGGGATTCATGAAGGATTTGACGCTGGTGATGTCCATAGTAAGTCCAGAGACGGGGTTCAAACTGCCGTGTTTTAGAGACATTACTGAAACTGTAGCTATGTTACATAATTTCACAACTGTCATTCGCCCGCTAATAATGGTCTAACACGCTCAAAACAGCCAGGTGTTTCACGAAAAATGGCTGCACCTTGAGCCAAATTGGCAACTAGCTCTTTCAGAGTGTCTATTGGGGTCTCGTACACCAAATTCTTCTTCTCTATCCACAAAAAGAAATGCATAAGACTGAAGCAACATTCCTAAAAAGAATTTTCATCACATGGCTGTCCGAACACCTTTATTGAACATCACAAGCGTCAAAACCTTCGTGCTTCGTGCTCCTGCAACGTTTCTGTCACACAAAAAATGTGTTTCTTTTTTTCTGCTCTAAAGAGTCAAAATTTTTGTAAGTAACATTTTTTTACATCCTATGTATGAAGTGGGAAGGTATCTCTATTCACATCAAAGAGGTGGCATGTATGTAACGGATATTACAAAAACTTTGTATACCAATCCAGTTAACAAGTGATTCATCATACTCGTATAACACATTATAATACAGCACCAGTGTCACGCTCGCTTTCGGCATGAAAGAGCAACTATTACACCAATTGAGATTCATATATTTTTGCTACATCGTAAAACGCTTCTCTTCTGAATTAAGAAATCCACTCTACACTTTCAACCTTTCTTCATCTCCATCTCTCTCTCTCTCTCTCTCTCTCTCTCTCTCTCTCTCTCTCTCTCTCTCTCTCTTTCACACACACACACACACACACACACACACACACACACACACACATACTCACTCACTCACTCACTCACACATACACACACACACACACACACACACACACATACACAGAGAGAGAGAGAATTGCTGTTGTTACCTTTGTAACCTGACTACATGGAAATCGCGGAATATCCTTGGGGACAGAGTCTCATCTGCAATGTGATAGTTATTCTGCCGAAGAGCCTCGTAACACTCAGTCAACACGGTTATTCAGAGGACGTAGAAATGATGTCATGTCCCCTGTTTAGTTGCAAGGTTGCGTAGCTCTTCTTTCCTGTGTTCACTTTATATGCTCGCTTTTTCTTTACAGCGCCTCTTTTGGGTTATTTTATAGAAGGCAATAAGGCCCATAGGAGTGACTTGACTTATTCGTGTTTAATCAGTGATGACATTTTTGGTGCTCCCTGTCGATAGGTAACACTTATGGATAATTTCTTTATCTATCCTTATATTTATTTCACGTGCATGTTTTTACCGACTAATACCAAACAAAACTCTAATTTCGTCTGTGAAGAAAGACGTTCCATTGCGAATACAAAGACCCTGAATTGACACTTGATCAGTAGGATCAACAGAACAGTTTTATATATTTCTTTATCGAGGTGCTCTAGGTACACCTTAAATAGAGCATTAGTTGATCTAAGGAAATGGTGCGGTTCAAATTGTGTAGTACGGTATTTTCAGTCGTCTTCCCGTCTGTTATTGTATGCTAAATTACTTGGCACTCTGGATGTGTATGGCGGTGTATTACTACTTACACATATAAATAAGTTTTTGTGTTCACTGTTATTATGCTGTCTGCATGTGCGAGCGGTTCAGTACTTGCCTTTTCTCGTTCCTGCCGCCTTTTAGTAATAAAACCTGCTACTCGCAAAGTGATCGTACGGAGATGATTACTGCCCGTAGCATTCTAGCGGGAGTTTTACGAAAATGTTGAGTCCTAACAAGATATTAGGCAGTCATCGACCAAGGAATATTTTTAGATTATTGATAAAGAATAGTCAGACGTTAAAGAAGACGTTAAAGAATTTACGTGAACATTATATGAAATCAACTTGGTTGTTTAAACTAATGATGCCGTTGATGCACTGTGCCAATAAGATGGAAAATATGACCAAGGACATAGACGAAGTCCTTGTTCAGCGGCCACACCTGAGACGGAACAGCCTTCTCGTAAGCCACACATAGTTTACGAAACACTACAGTGCCACACAGATCGAAACACACAAGTGACTGCAGTTCATCTAATACTCACACTAGTCCTAAAGTACCGTGACAGAGAAAGAGATCGAAACGCTCTGCTGGCCCGGTTGACGAAACACCGATACAACGAATGTGCTCATACCGCCACCAAACAACTGCTCCAATGAAAAAAATGTTAATATCTCGTGATGTGGTGTACATTTCCAGAACCATCTTCTCGGGACTTGTTTTCTAAGAACTTGTACACCTGGATCCATCAGTTAAGGTTTCCTTCATAATCTGGGGTATAATAATTCTCATTCTGGAATCATCCCCCAGGCTGTGGCTAAGCCATGTCTCCGCAATATCCTTTCTTTCAGGAGTGCTAGTTCTGCAAGTTTCGCAGGAGAGCTTCTGTAAAGTTTGGAAGGTAGGAGACGAGGTACTGGCAGAAGTAAAGCTGTGAGTACCGGGTCTGAGTCGTGCTTCGGTAGCTCAGTTGGTAGAGCACTTGCCCGCGAAAGGCAAAGGTCCCGAGTTCGAGTCTCGGTCGGGCCCACAGTTTTAATCTGCCAGGAAGTTTCTGGGGTATAATTAGGTTGCCTTCTTCACAAATCATGTGGACCACCTAAACTATTTATACTATGATGTTTCGATTTCGCGGGGGTAGCAAGCAATGTTACAAACTTGGAAAAGCAGTTAAACATTAACTCTTTGCAAACTGTTTATGTAGTATACACCTTCAACTGCGTTTATAGGTATTACGTTATTACGCATATAACGGATTATAGTGTTGTACGACACCATCTTCAGGTCCCTCTGTGATACCATATGATCGAATAGTGTAGCTGAAGTGCTGCTGTTGTTCAAACATAGGAAGAAAGAAGGACAATGTTGATTATTCGGTATCCACACTATCGAGTGGTATCACAGAGGAGCCTGAACATGGTGTAATGAAATACCGAAATCGATTTCAAATACAAAATGACCTGTAAATATGTCTGAAAGTCTTCAAAGCCATTTATCAGAAAATGGCTTTCAAAGCACTTACCCTGTGCAGCGTATTAGTCGCTAGAGAGATGCAAAGACACAATATGCACGGGTGTCGTTGCTAGGAATATTTAGGAATATCACTGTCTCCCGCTGCATAGAGAAGGTACACCCATACACTATTACTCCCGGAGTAGGCGGCAAGACAAAACATGCTTGTGTTTTTCGGAACGTTGAGACTCCGTGAACTACGAGGATACTGCCTGCACTATTGGCATGACTGTGCCTCATGTTTCATTTCGATGACAATTTTCTAGGCTGCAACTGTGGTGTCACCGCCAGACACCACACTTGCTAGGTGGTAGCCTTTAAATCGGCCGCTGTCCGTTAGTATACGTCGGACCCGTGTGTCGCCGCTATCAGTGATTGCAGACCGAGCGCCGCCACACTGCAGGTCTAGTCTACAGAGACTCCATAGCACTCGACCCAGTTGCACAGCCGACCTTGCTACCGATGGTTCACTGTCTACATACGCTCTCATTTGCAGAGACGACAGTTTAGCATAGCCTTCAGCTGCGTCATTTGCTACGACCTAGCAAGGCGCCATATTCAGTTACTATAGTCTGATTTAAAGTAGTTGTCACTTGACAGGCAACGGGCTGCAGGGCTCCCGCCACCAATAAACCAATCGTAGCCGGCGCTGTCGGCTGCCACTGCGTTGCCACTTCGCTCTGCTGAGCCGACTAAGGCATTGTGCCAGCCAGTCCTCAGCGAGCCGTTGTAGATGTGCGGGTGAGAGATTTGAGTGACTTGTAGCTTCGCGTGTTTACGATGTCTGATGAAAGCAGTCGCAAGAGAGGCAGGCCGAGGCTGCACACTCCTCGGAAACCTCCAAAAAGTGGCTGACATGGCGTCGCTATGTCAGGCGCGTGAATACGTGTGTTCCTTAAGGGAGTATTTTGAGAGAGAGAGGGATGCAGGAGGGCCTCTCGTTCCTTTGGATACGGTGGTGGAGCGAACTGCAGCTGCTCTGCAAGTTAGCGAACGACCAGTGATAAGAATCTGCAAGGAGAAATTCACGAAAGAAGGCTCAAGTAAATCATCTAAATTGGATACACCTGGGAAAAAGAGGCGACTAGAGAAGTGGGTTACAAAACTTGACTCTTTTCAGGAAGATGGCATTCGTCGTCAAATATACGCATTTTATTCGAGGAAGGAGTATCCAACACTCAAAAAACTACATGCTACCCTCACAGCGGCTGACCTGTTTCAGGGTAGTAAATCGTCTTTGTTACGAGTCGTGAAAGTGTTAGGATTCCGCTATAAATCCATCTCTGGCCGAAAGTTACTAAAGGAATGCCAAGATATTGCTGCCTGGCGATACCGCTTTCTTAGAGAATTAGTGGGGTCAAATTTTGATGATATCGTTTGGCTTGATGAAACGTGGGTGAATGCAGGACACAGTTTAAAAAAAGGCTGGACAGACGGTGCCATCAGCGGATGTATGGCAGCTCCGATCGACAGAGGTAAAAGGATAATTGTAGCACATGCCGGAAATTCAAAAGGTTTCATTCCAAATTGTCTGCTGCTATTTAGTTCAAATAACACCTCCGACTACCACGAAGAGATGAACCACAATACTTTTGTGAAATGATTGAAGACTGTGTGCTCCAGAACTTAACAAAAAACTCTATCATTGTTATGGATAACGCTCCTTATCATTCAGCAATACAAGACAAAGCACCCACAAAGGCAACGAGGAAAAACGACATTGTTAGCTGGTTACAGAAACATATGGTGCAGTTCGACAGTAATTTTACAAGGGCAGAATTATTAGAACTTGTATCGCAACACAAGCCAAAGAACCCGATTTACATTGTGGATGAAGTATCAAAAAATTACGGGCTCAGATTGCCTCCTTACCATTGCCATTTCAACGCAATAGAGCTGATTTGGGCTCGGGTTAAACGGCATATTGCTGCAGAAAGGAACGCCTTTTGAAAGAGGCAGTTGAAATTGTGATATCGGAAGACTGGCGGAAGGTAGAACATCACGTGAAAGGAGTGATACAGGACGCATGGAACAATGAAGGTATCTTACAACAAAGTGTCGGATAGTTCCACTGACTCTGACTCTGAATTAAGCGGTGTTTTCGCATTGTCTGATTAGTGTGTAGTGTACTTACTGCCATTAAATATTGTGTTTGTGAATTTATTTCGACTAATTCTTATTTTTGTTGTGAGACTAAAAAATACTCGTCATCTCCTTACGGTAAGTTAGACGAGTTGTAATTCTATTTCATTTTATATACACACCAAGATGTTATTCAATGTGTGTAATAGTTTTCGAGATTTGCAATCTAAAGAAGAAAACTTTTCCGGAGGCAAAAATTTCACGCACTACAATAGTTAATGTAACAACGGCCCTAATTAAAATTAAGAAAAGATATTTGATTTGCTTATAGATGCCACTGAGACCGATACTGTACGTAAATTTCAAAATATTTACATAATATTTATAGGAGATAGAGATTTTAAGCGTCATACTTGTTTCGAGTTCAATACTGATAGGGTTGCTTAAAAATGCTGTTTTCTGAAATTTATATACAGGAAACGTGATGCACTACGAAAACGTTTAAGGATTCTTTGCCGAGTGCATTATTTTGGTAATGAATGGAAAAAAATATTTTGCTGTGACACCAACAGTTTTTCAGTAATGACGTGATAAGTTAGAAGCTGTTTGCGAAACCGAGAATTTAAATGGTTTCAAACAAATTAACGTAACTTTTGTCCTAATTAAAATTAAGAATAGATATTTGACAGATTGAGAGACATTGTACAGATATACATCATATGTGGGTTTGAAATTTTTCACTTACATTTTGTAGAAGATACAGGCTTTCAAACGACTTTCTATCGCCGGGGGTAGCGATGCGCTGAGGCGGCTGCCTCCAGCCAGTGCTTGATGTGACAACGCCGCAACTTCCCACCGCAAACGTTAAGTGACAACTACTTTAAATCAGACTTATAGAATGTGTTCTGAACAGATAATACTGTGAATCATGCACCGTCAAGAGCGACGTTCATCATTAATGGATTAAAGTTAAGTATCAAACTAATTACGTCCGCTTTCTGAATTCTCATTCCTTGTCATGTTCCAGACCTCACGTCAGTATAGTTCTTCCCTCCTCCAACCAGCCTGCATGAGCTAAAACACGTGCATTTCGGCCTCCACTAGTAACACGATGTTGGCTCATCTACCAACAACAACAGCAACCTACAGGAGTTTATGATGAGATTGTGGCTTACATGCGCACCTTGGCGTTATATTTCATTTGCAGAATTATGAGCTTTATAGGTATACCGTCTTTTGGGACAAGGTTAAATCCATTGTTCAAAGTGAGAGCCTTCCTTCCATGTGCAGGGATCAATATCGGCACTTCATTTATTCATCTCTTAATGTAGCCTGTGGCACACATATCTATCCCATTTACTCACTATTACTATGGCATTAAAAGACTACAGGGCGTTCTTTTTTGTATTAATTCAGGTGATAAGTACATTTTTTTCTCCATGTGGTCTGTTAGAGGAGAAACGTAAGCTTGTTATTACTTTTCTCTTTTGTTATTTGAATAAAAATAACAAACTACTCTAAATTTCTCTTCAGTAGTATTGATCACAATGTTGCATTAACGTAAAATACATTATTAACGACATAAGAAGATACCAAATGCTAGATGACGTCGGCAGACCGTAAGGAAGGTACCAAAGAATGAAAAGGAAAGCAAAGGGCAGAGACGCGTGAAGGGCTATGAAGTGTAAAGCTGCCACAAGTCAGATTAACAAATGGTGATTAAATTACTCGTCACGCTGTGAAGGTCTCTCCTGGTCTGAATATATCGATCAAATAGCGGTCAAACCGCGTTACTTTTCATTTATGGGCTAAAATTTTGCTTACAGGCGAAAATTTTCAGGGCGTACCTTCTGAAGCCGTACCAGTTATGTACTCAACTAGTTCAAAAAAACTGTCCAGGTGCGAGTAGGACTTAGCTCTGAGGGTTCCGTAAAACCTTAATGGTACGTATAGACAGTTCATCCATCCCTGGAATCCAGAATATCGACGATTTCTGGCTGTTATCGACATTCATGCTGAAAAGATATCGCTCACGGGAATTCCGTTTTACGTCTGATATCAGATAAAGAACGACAAAGCTAAATTCTTTCGACATAATTACAAACTAACACTTTTCAAAATTTTTTCCTTTACTTGCAATGTTAAAACTTGCTTCATAACAGATTTCATGACCTAGGTCAACGAGAATTACACTATAGGTTTCAATGGGTGAGGTATACAGTTTCAAAATATGTGACATTAATGGCCGTACCTTCTGACTGTATTGAATAAGAAGCTTCAATATCTTACACTGCCGTACGACTGCAGATCTCAGTGACACAAAATTTCAACTTGATACGTCTGTCCACTCCTCAGGAAAAGTAGACAGCCAGACAAACAAATAACAAAATGATCTTACAACGGTTCGGTTTTTACCGACTGGGGTGCAGGGTCAAAATTGTTCAAATGGCTCTGAGCACTATGGGACTTAACACCTGAGGTCATCAGTCCCCTAGAACTTAGAACTACTTAAACCTAACTAACCTAGCGACAACACATACACATCCATGCCCGAGGCAGGATTCGAACCTGTGACCGTAGCAGTAGCGCGGTTCCGGACTGAAGCGCCTAGAACCACTCGGCCACCATGTCCGGCTCTGGAGTACAGGACCCTCAAAAGAAGTGGGAGGCTTTCAGAGTCTTGCCTACTGCTGGCCAGTTATAATTAAAGTGCAGCTATTCACAGGGGTTCAGTGTGGGCTCTTATTATCATACAGCTGCGTAACTTTGTATATATTGTAATGTGTTAATGTGGGACTGATTTACGTTGGAAGAACATTAGTTCCAATTTCGACCACCAGATACAAATCTGGCGCTGCGAATGGAAGGGAAACGTATGGAAATGTAATGGCCGGCCGAAGTGGCCGTGCGGTTAAAGGCGCTGCAGTCTGGAACCGCAAGACCGCTACGGTCGCAGGTTCGAATCCTGCCTCGGGCATGGATGTTTGTGATGTCCTTAGGTTAGTTAGGTTTAACTAGTTCTAAGTTCTAGGGGACTAATGACCTCAGCAGTTGAGTCCCATAGTGCTCAGAGCCATTTGAACCATTTATTTGAAATGTAATGTTTCCATGTCTAGTGGATTGGGAATGGGAGGTGGGCAGAAAAGGTCAAACAAGTAAGAAAAGCATAATGTTGATTTTATTATTAACGACGACTTATATAGTTTGTTCAATTAGACCCCTGGAAATGTCCATGAGGTACTGTACAGCGCCAGATTTGCACCTGGTGACCAAAAACGGAACTAATTTTTTTCCAGCGTAAATTGGTTCCCCACTATTGCATTAACATGTCTACCGAGATTTGCTGCCATACCATAATTACATCCCACATTGGACCTCAGTGAGTAGCTGTAGTTGTTAAAACCACCGGCCACGTCACATAGTAACAGCTGTTGTCCCATGTTCTATCGGAGATATCTGGTAGGTCTTCACGTGAGACTCAATTCTGAAGGATTCAGAGGAGCAGAGACACATATTAATGGAGAGGGAGGGCAGCTGCGAGCGAGCGCGGCGCCGGCGTGTGGCCGGAAGCGGCGGCGCGGGCCCCGCCCACAGAACACGGGGCAAATTAGCGCGCGTCACCTCCCACGGCGGCGCCATGACGAATGGCGGCGGCGACGCGCCGCGGGGGTCCCACGCCCCATGCCGGACGGCGGCACGCGCCTTTGTGACGCGGCGGCGGCGGCAGTTACGGGGGAGGACGAGCACGGCGCAGCTGGGTCCGGAGGTGGCGGGTCGGACAGTACGAGGGCTCACCTGCCCCCTCACCTCCCCTACAGATGAGAGGCACGAGGCGATGCACTGCCGTTACCTCGGGCGGCGCTACACCAAAAGCGACACGCCTGTTCAGCTGCTTGCAACAGTTGTGCACTTTCAATAACTCGCAGTTTGAAAATTCAGGGTGAGCCCGAACTCCACCAACAAAATTTCGGAAGTTTCCAGAATGAGAATTTCACTCTGCAGCGGAGTGTGCGCTGATATGAAACTTCCTGGAAGATTAAAACTGTGTGCTGGACCGAGACTCGAACTCGGGATCTTTGCCATTCGCGGGAAAGTGCTCTACCATCTGAGCTACCCAAGGACGACTCACGACCCGTCCTCACAGTTTCACAGCTTCATAGCAGCGCACACTTCGTTGCACAGTGAAAAACTCATTCTGGAAATATCCCCCAGGTTGTGGCTAAGCCATGTCTCCGCAATATCCTTTCTTCCAGAGTGCTAGTTCTGCAAGGTTCGCAGAAGAGCTTCTGTGAAGTTTGGAAGGTAGGAGACGAGGTGATGGCAGAACTGAAGCTGTGAGAACGAGTCGTGAGTCGTGCTTGAGTAGCTCAGATGGTAGAGCACTTGCACGCGAACGGCAAAGATCCCGAGATCGAGTGTCGGTCCGGCACACAGTTTTAATCTACCAAGAAGTTTCAGAATTTCGGAAGTTGTTCAGAAATATGTTCGGCAAAATTTTCATCCTAGAGACCTGTGGTTTTTGGTGGGCTGTTATTAGGTATCAACGTAACTATTATTTATTTGGTTTGTTACCACAACAAAACAGAAGCGACAGTTGTGTTCAGTCTTAAGTTGCTTGATGATGGTCTTATAAACCCAAAAGGTTTAAAAAAGTCATTAGATGTGATGTACATGAACAGATAAATAAATGGTTACAATTCCAGGAAAATTTGATGATTTATTCAATAGAAGAAGCTTCACAAACTGAACAAGTCAATAATGTGTTGGTCCACCTACTCGTCGGGCCGTATGGTGGGCGATAAGTCAGGTTGGTATTTCTTCGCTGTCTCGGGCATCTCCAGACACGTTTTCCCTAGCCATGGTGCTCATTTCACAAGGGCACTTACCATGAGAGGCACCCACATGCCTTGCTCATACTGTGGCATCAAGCAGTCAGGCCTGCAAGATGAGTGGTCTGCCAAGCGAGTGGATTCATTCTTATTTATCGAGTAACATGAACTCTCGTACTCACAATTAAGTTACAAATTATCCTCCTGTATGAATAATACGCAACGGAAACGCACATCTGACTATCAGTGATTTACAGAACTCTGACTGTTCACTACGCACTGGCAATACCGCATTTTCTTTTTGCCTTTTATTTAACGGCTTTTATCAACACGTGGCCACCGCACTGAATATGAATGGCGCACACATTATAAATTCGGGACATCATGACAACATACAATTCGAAGGAAAGGTCCACCAATCTTTTTCTTTTCACTATCTTATTTATTCCGATAAATTCTATAACCTCAACACACAAATTCTATAACCTACAACAATAACACATGAGAAATTCTGCCCAGTGGGCATGGCTTTACATTGGTGAATCTCTATACTATGGTCTCGTAATTATTTAAGGGGATACGGAATCGGATTTTGGGTTAAAAAATCGAATTTTTTTTTTATTGGCGTATTATATTCTGCCATGTTTCCTCTTTAAAATGACGTATCATACATAGCTCTACTACAATTATAACTATTTTATTTTTATATATTTGTGAGATCGGGTATTGCGCTTTAGTTATACACGTCTCTCGTGGCTGACCATGAACTTTTTGGCAGTACCTTTAAAGTGACATGAATTCAAATATCCCGGTTTCCAGCGACTATTTATACACTAGTTGCCCGAAAATGTTTCTCTCTGGTTTCCTCAAGTTACTCTTTGACTTTGTGGCGGGACTGTTTTGTAAACAGTGTGATATAAGAAAGTAGTTGTTGTTGAGTTATTTCGTATTTAGTGCTTCATTTTTCGCAGTGAAAATGCCTAGAGCTAAAGCAAAAGTATTTAAAAAGCGTGTGAACTGGCAAAAGAAAAGAAATAATGATTCATTAGCAAAGCAAAGCAGTTCATCATCATCACTGTTGGAAAATGTGAATCCACTTATTACTGATTTGCCGAACGAACTTACACCAAATGAAAACAGTGCTTCTCATAAAAAAGTAAGAGATTTGGAAGAGAAATATAATTTACTTGATAGAGGGAATGAAGTTTTTGAACTCATTGATACGAATATATTGTGTGAAGCTCTTGAAAACAGTTTGTGCTGCAAAAAATGTCATGGAAACGTTTCTCTGAAAGTAGAATCCCATGTTGGCCTGGCTGCCCAGTTTAATTTAATATGCAGTGTTTGTAAATACAGCTGTAAGTTTCCAAGTTCGGTTTCAGTAACTGTAAATAATGGATACAAGAAAACTGAACTTTATAGTGTAAATATTAGGTTAGTTTATGGATTGCGAGCAATTGGTAAGGGCAAAGCAGCTGGTGATATGCTATGTGGTGTTCTAAATCTTCCAAGTGCACCTTCAAAGTTTGAAGCTTACAATTATGTACTAGGATCTGCAGTTGAAGATGTAGCACAGAAGTCAATGCAGGTTGCTGTGGAAGAAGCAGTGGAAGAAAATGACGGCAGTCGTGACCTCACAGTGGCGTTTGATGGCACGTGGCAGAAAAGGGGCCACACCTCCAACAATGGTGTTGTAACAGCAACTAGTGTTGATACTGGCAAGGTTATTGATGTTGCAATAATGTCTAAATACTGTAGGTGCACAGGCAGGCTGAAAAATGAACACAGTGATGACTGTATTGCTAATTATTATGGTAGTAGTGGTGGCATGGAGGTTGCTGGGGTGAAGAAAATTTTTCATCGCTCTTCACAGTGGTATAATGTTCGCTATGTCAAATATCTGGGAGATGGTGACTCTAAAGCATTCAAAGAAGTTTTGGAAAGCAAACCATATGGGAACAGTGTAAATATAAGCAAACTTGAATGTATAGGACATGTGCAGAAGAGAATGGGTGCCAGGCTGAGAAGGTTAAAATCAGTTATGAAAGGGAAAAAACTGGATGATGGGAAAACCTTGGATGGCAGAGGAAGATTGACTGATTCCATAATAGACCACATTCAGAATTGCTATGGCCTTGCAATCAGGCAAAATACAGGCAATCTTGAAGAAATGAGGAGAGCTATATGGGCTTTATATTTCCACACCGCATCCACGGATGAGCATCCACAACATGGTTTGTGCCCCAAAGGTGAAAACAGCTGGTGTAAATACAATAGGGGACTAACAACAGGAGAGAAATACATTCACCACCACAGTCTACCATCAGCCATCATGGCAGAAATAAAGCCCATTTTCAGAGATCTGGCTGACAGAAGTCTTCTGATGAAATGTCTTCACGGAAAAACGCAGAACCCCAACGAGTGCTTGAATAGTGTGATATGGCATCGTCTCCCAAAAACAGTGTTTGTCGGAATTAATACACTACATTTTGGTGTGTATGATGCTGTGGCAACCTTCAATCTTGGAAATATAACTAAATGCCAGGTCCTTCAAAAGTTGGGTATGTGTGTTGGTTCCCGTACGGTACGTGCTATGTTCTTTTTAGATCAGCACAGACTAAGGCATGCTGATAATATAATCAAGACATTAGTGAAAAAAGCAAGACAGGTGCAGAGGGGTGCCAAAAGAAGACTTGAAGATGATTATGAAGACTGTGAAGGGGGTATTAGCTACGGATCAGGAATGTTTTAATCTTCTTTCTCCGTTTCCCCTAAGTTTACTTTTTACTTCATCTAGGAACATTATCTCAGGTACTGGTCAACCTAGAAGTCTGAAATTTTTATGACGTAGTGACATAGGTCCCTATTACATACTGAAACAACGATTTTTTAATTACTTGATTTACAAAAGACTTAGGGGTGATAGTCTAGTAAAAAGCGATGGAAAAAATTTACTTAAAAATAAATGTACAATATCTCTGTAAGAAAATACTTTGACAATAAACTGTTGTTTCAGTATTGTTGTAACATATGAATGCACATACAGTAAAATTTGTACCTCTCTGTCTCCAGTAGTTTGTGAGAAAATGTTCCCTATAGTAGGCATATATTAACATTGCGGGGATAGGTGATTCCGTATCCCCTTAACGCTACAGTGCACTTTCTGGATAGGATGGTGGATCTTTTATTATTTCTTACACTTCGACTCTCACAATCATCATCACGAAACTTTCCTCCAGACCGAGCAGTACAAAAGGAACACGCATAACCCACTAATCTTTTGAAACTACCTCGCTACTCTCCCATGCAAACCACACATACCCAAATTACATGACATACACCACACTACAATATGAAATACTACACAAGGAATAGTCACAACATTATCACTTTCAGCTTTCCCACTTCAATTAACATTTATCCCAGTTTCACACGACACTGCCCCACTTTGTAATTCTACTTTCCTACTATGAACTCTGAAGATATTTGCACGTCTTCCTGTGCAATGCAAGCCAAGTGGCGTTGCTGGATAGACGGCCGACTCACCTTGCTTCTCTCTCAGAGTTTGAATCTAGCGTCACACGGAATCATATCACGCAAAGTAATATTAAGAACGTATTCATCACACACGCGAGTCCTCAACTGATACCATGGACGAGTACTTCTCTTTATCCTTCGTCTCATACACAGATTGAGACTCACACGGTACTCACCACGTGGAAGTACTCGTCTCTAATTTCAAGTCCTGCACACGCCATTTCTTAAATATTTCAACTTATGGTACACACGCTATTTCTTAAATATTTCAACTTATTGTACACAGGCTGGTAATTCAGCTTATCTTAAGCACACGGAAGTATTTCAACTTATTGCTACACGTGGTTTCATTGTGACCGTTGGTCACTTCCGAAGATTACTACAATCCAATTAATATTACCTGCCTGACATTTAATTCTCCCCACAAAAGTTCCTGAAATAGAGAAATTATTATATCAAACTACTCTTAAATATTCCACATGCATACCATGTCTCCACTCTTTTGTGTTTACGGAGCACAACTAAAACAGGTCTTAACACCACAAGGTCCACCGGCAGAGTGCTGAAACATGGCCGTTCTTGAGGTCCTCTCGCACCTCTGCTGAAGTGGGGGAGCACCTTGCTACCGTATTGGTCAGCCACATTTCAGGCGCTCAAAGCTCCGGTATCTCTTTGGTTCCACCAAAGGTGGCCAAAGGATCGTCTCAAAGATGATCATATATTCACATTCACTATCTGCGGTTAGCAGACGACCATACATTCATTCATTTCACAGATCTCACCAAACTGGATGTAGGGATTTACTTTGTGGGAGTGCATATGTGATCAATTAAATAAATAAATTGTCATTCTTTGCCACACTGGTATCCGGCTTCACTTTATTAATTGAAATTGAGTTATTATTAGAAAAAAAAGCGTTGTTCTGACAAAAATAATGAAGTATGTTGTACCTATTTTCAATGTCGGGCGGTACTGTACCCTTTCAACCACAGAAGGCAATTCTACTCCATCCAATGAGATTCTAAGCCGAAGACGTGTCTAGAGATGTCCTAGACAGCGGTAAGGTACTAACTTGAATGTCACCCGCCATACCACCCGACAAAGAGGAGTGATGGTCTAGAACGCCGTTTGTTTCGTAGCAGGACCCATTTGATTGTCATCTATGGTATCCTTGCGACGTGCTGGGGTGGAGAAGAGTTTGTATCTCGTCAATTCAGACGAATTTTCCATGAGAACGAGACATGCACTCGACCCCCTCCTTATCTACCAGCTAATTAATTATGCGCGCAACGGTAACGGAAGGAAATGGTGGTGGACCCTGCTCGTTGGTAAAATAAGGAGTGCTCGTTCACAATAATTTAATACAAATCGTAATCTACTCAAAAAAAGAGAACTCTATCATAATAAGTAACAGGAAATGGGATTCTGCCTATATCTACGAAATGATATGTGGATTAAATATTACAGTGAGATTTATTATATATCAGAACATAAATGCACATGATTGCTGACACACACAGTAGGTTAAAGGATAGATATACTGAAATATTATGAGAATAAGAGCTGGCTTGAGAACAAGGGGCTCCTACTCTCTATGATGCAATAGATTGACGGTAATGACTGGGGGTCCTAATGAATCAAATATTAATCTCCCGTTTATATAGCAGTATCTCAATTAGTAGTGAGAGCTCAAATGGGATCACAAGGAGAAACAAGCAAGGTGGACTTGTAGCAAAGCGAGCGTGCATGCTGCTAAGAAATTCAGTATAAAATTAATAAGGTCCTATAATGCCGGAGCCGCAAAATACTGTACCAGTACTGAAATCTGCAGCACGTCGTCGGTAGGCAGAGTCCCGATGATGTAGGCGCCGACTTCTGCCGTGCAGCGACTTTGTGTCAACCGCTGACCGCGAGGGCTGTCCGAGAATTCTAAGTTCTTCCGAAAACGACCGACCAAGTCGCAGGACTGTCCGACTCCGAGGAAGATCAGATCCTGAATCCCATTCTGTGATGCGATGCAAGCAGCAAGGCCGGCATTGCTCAACTCCCTACTCTCAGTGCTGATTCCAAAATTCCCCCAAACTGTCTCAGAACATCATTCGTGCCAATAGCGACCATTCCCTCTAATTTTGAGCACGGTTTTGTGACGTCAACTAGCCTCAATTCAAGTTCACCAATCATACCTCTACTATTCAGCTGAGGGCACTGAACTTACCGTTTCAACGGCTACAAAAACTACCTGCCTAGACCACTGGCCATCCGGCGCCAGTCAGTAGCACCCAGAAGAGCACAGTCCTCAAGTATTCTCAGAATCATGCGGACAATGCAGTCAGTCGGTGCCAGGAATCTGCGTTCCGGACGCGCCGGAACGATAAACACATAAACTGCAGCGACACTCAGATGTTTCGCTTGTCGTTTGGCACTGCATACAATAGGAGAAACTCGACCGACGTCAGTCGTTCTGCCAGGCGCTCAAGCCTATTGTATGACCCCCACAGAATTCAGGGAAGTGCAGCCCCCAACCGCAAACGCCATTTGCCGTGTCCTCCGATGCTCCCCCATGGAACTAGCCCAACATGTATAGGAATAAAGTGAAAAGTATTTTTTAAGCTCTCAGCACAAATGCTCTCATTACAATAACCTTATTTGGTCTGTTACTGCCGTGCAATGACATAGAACATTGATACAATTGATGAAAATGATAGGCGACATGCAAAAGAGGGCATGGAACCTCTCATCCTTGCAGAAAAATGGTACACCTACGACACTGTAGGCCCAGTTTTGTTGGCGTTCATGGCAAGCCATCCTAGGCTTACTTTTCAGCAAAATAATGCCCGCCCACACACTGCAAGAATTTCTATTGCTTCTCTTAATGCTTGCCACACTCTACCTTGTCCCGCAAAGTCTCCGGATCTCTGCATAATTGAGAATGTTTGGAGCATTATGGGCAAGGCACTCCCGTCATCTCAGGATTTTGACGATCTAACGGCCAGTCGGACAGAATTTGACACGATACCCTTCAGGAGAACATCCAGCAACCCAATCAATCAATCAATACCAACCCGAACAACAGCTTAGATAAGGGGCGCAGGTGGAACAACGCGTTATTGACTAAGCTTGACTAACTCTTCCAATTTTTCAGAAACTGTAATGATTTGTTTGTTTGTGCATATATACATCACATTTAAAAATTTTCATCCAATTAGGATGGTTTATTAGTGGTGCATCGTTCTTTCCTTCTTTTCTTAGAGTTTATAAACTGAATACTATGGTGCAACATTTCAGTCTTTAATACACTATCTGATAACACGCATTCAGACACACCTACGTAATGCGGATTGAGCCACTAGACATCACAAGAGATGAACCCATCGGTATCAAAGGAGGCGGTAGTAAGATGTTGTCACTAAAGAAACTGTAACAGGAAAATGGGTTGCTCGGGTGAGCTCTGTGACCTATAACGTGTACTAGCCACTGTCGTCCGAGTAATCCATCAGGGACGTTTCAACCGTTCCAAAGCTGCCCGACTGTCAGTGATGAGATTGTGAAGTGGAAACGTTAAGGAACAAAGTCAGCTAAAATAAGATCAGGCAAATACAGAAGCACAGGGATCGTCAAACATTCTGGAGTGTGTAACTTCCTGGCAGATTAAAACTGTGTGCCCGATCGAGACTCGAACTCGGGACCTTTGCCTTTCGCGGGCAAGTGCTCTATCATCTGAGCTACTGAAGCACGACTCACGCCCGGTACTCACAGCTTTACTTCTGCTAGTATCTCGTCTCCTACCTTCCAAACTTTATCTCCTACCTTCCAAACTTTACAGAAGCATTCCTGCGAACCTTGCAGAACTAGCACTCCCGAAAGAAAGGATACTGCGGAGACATGGCTTAGCCACAGCCTGGGGGATGTTTCCAGAATGAGATTTTCACTCTGCAGCGGAGTGTGCGCTGATATGAAACTTCCTGGCAGATTACAACTGTGTGCCCGACCGAGACTCGAACTCGGGACCTTTGCCTTTCGCGGACAAGTGCTCTACCATCTGAGCTACCGAAGCACGACTCACGCCCGGTACTCACAGTTTTACTTCTGCCAGTATCTCGTCTCCTACCTTCCAAACTTTACAGAAGCTCTCCTGCGAAACTTGCAGAACTAGAACTCCTAAAAGAAAGGATACTGCGGAGACATGGCTTAGCCACAGCCTGGGGGATGTTCCCAGAATGAGATTTTCCTCTGCAGCGGAGTGTGCGCTGATATGAAACTTCCTGGCAGATTAAAACTGTGTGCCCGACCGAGACTCGAACTCGGGACCTTTGCCTTTCGCGGGCAAGTGCTCTACCATCCGAGCTAACGAAGCACGACTCACGCCCGGTACTCACAGCTTTACTTCTGCCAGTATCTCGTCTCCTACCTTCCAAACTTTACAGAAGCTCTCCTGCGAACCTTGCAGAACTAGCACTTCTGAAAGAAGGGATACTGCGGAGACATGGCTTATCCACAGCCTGGGGGATGTTTCCAGAATGACATTTTCACTCTGCAGCGGAGTGTGCGCTGATATGAAACTTCCTGGCTGATTAAAACTGTGTGCCCGACCGAGACTCGAACTCGGGACCTTTGCCTTACGCGGGCAAGTGTTCTGGAAGGTAGAAGACGAGATACTGGCAGAAGTAAAGCTGTGAGTACCGGGCGTGAGTCGTGCTTGGGTAGCTCAGATGGTAGAGCACTTGCCGGCGAAAGGCAAAGCTCCCGAGTTCGGGTCTCGGTCGGGCACACAGTTTTAATCTGCCGGTAAGTTTCATATCAGCGCACACTCCGCTGCAGAGTGAAAATCTCACTCAGGAGTGTGGTTGTAAAATATCGCATGATGCCAGAGGAAGGTATCACCAGCAGTCCAGTTAGTACACTGCGCGTATGGAATTGAAAAGAACAGGGGTGCAATGGTTGAGCAGCTACCTCATAAGTTACGCATTTCTCTGTTCAGTGTTGTGTAAAGAGCGACGCCGATAAACAGTGGATGGCTGCTAACGTCTGATTTGTGTTCCTGTGGCAATCCAACGGAGGGGATTGAGTTTGGGGAGCGCCTTGAGAACGTTAGCTGCCATCAAGGGCAGCACCAACAATGAAGCACGGGGAACGTGGGGTTACAATATAGCGATATTTTTCCTTGTTACAGTGGGGTCCCCTCCTCATGCTTAAGGAAATGCTAAACATTGTATCACACTGCGTGCTACACACAGCGAAGGAACTGTTTGGAGACGATGATTGAAAGTATCAGCATGGCCAAGCACGATGTCATAAACCATCATCTCTAAGACAATCATTTGTGGACAAAAACGTTCTTGAAATGATCTAGTCGGCCCTTAATCCTGATATGAACCCAATGCAACACCTTTGGGATCAGTTGGAACTTTAGTTCCGCTCTAGACAGCAGCGTCCTACATCAGTTCTGTTTCTGGTTTCGGCTCTTGATGAATAATGGCTTGCCATTCCTCCACAGACATTCAGATGCCTCAATGAAAGTGTCCCCACAGGTTTCAAACCATCATAAAGGCAAAGGATGGGGGTCACTCCACATTAATGTACACTAACTGCTGTGTAGATACTTTTGATCTGATAGTGTACGGCCGGCCGGTGTGGCCGAGCTGTTCTAGGCGCTTCAGTCTGGAACCGCGCGACCGCTACGGTCGCAGGTTCGAATCCTGGCTCGGGCATGGATGTGTGTGATGTCCTTAGGTTAGTTAGGTTTAAGTAAAGTTCTAGGGGACTGATGACCTCATATGTTAAGTCCAATAGTGCTCAGAGCTATTTGAACCATTTGATAGTGTATGTCTACATTCCTCCAAGCGCTAGCAAATATTCTAAAAATGAGTGTTCCAAATGAAATTAAAGAAAATAGTTCTCCAGAGAACTACAGAGTGTCTGACTGATTCCAACGACTTTGTCATACCTAAAATTCCTTGCTGTCCTTGCCTGTTACATTTTTCTGATAACGTGACGACTGAACATGCTTTTCTTTGGATATTTTTGTCATAGGTTCTGGACCATGTTTTGAAATGTTGAAAGAAGTTAAAAGAGATTCAGAGGGCCGAGCGGAGACACCTCTGCATTAAGTCGAGATAGCTGTTGGAACCCTGGGAAGCATCTTCGACGCTAGTAAAACATTGTCAGAGTTCAGTAATTTATTCAAAATGTGTACAAGTCGTCATTCTTCTGCGCCAGTATTGGGTGTTGATCATTCATCTGCGTGTTAGATTCCAGCTGATGCCCACCGAGTCAGTTCGATGTCTGCACGCCCAGGAGAAGATTCAGCGGGTTGCCTTCTGGCAGACTCTGCCGTTGCCCAGCACCGAGTGATTTTCATTTTGCCTGCTGGAATGTCCTCGTTCCCACTTCACACTCTATGATGACACTTAATGGCCATCTGTGATGTAATTGGTACCAGTAGTAGTGTGGTTGGTTGATCTCCCTACCCATGGTAGGTTTCAGCACCCAGGGAAAACTGAGCGTTGAAAAGGAACGTGTACCTGAAGAGGCACTGTTCCTGGCTCATGCTATGAAACCTCCCCGTAGAAAAATTACTGAATTTCTGTGCTGATAAACCTCTTACATTATTTGATTTTCAAACAGCTGAGCAAAACTGAACGTACTCAAACATTTCGCTCTATACCTATTCTGATCAACACTAAACTTACACACAATATTTTTAGCGCAACGCAATCTGTCTTTCAAAAATCCCTACAAAAGAATGGCCGTGACTAACATTAATTCAGCCTTACACAAATCACTTACCTCACAAAAATCTTCGTTACTCAAACTACTGCAATACAGCGAGCGCCAATACTGCCAGCTAAATAAAAGATTCAAACTACTGAAGGCACTATCTACTGATAGGCATAGTTAGCAAATGAAAGATTTTGATAGATAACAAACAATGTATTTACCTTAATAGTGTTCAAAAGTCATAATATATATAGCAGTTCATTACATCCAGTCTTACAAATTTACTCTCTGATGGACAGAAGTCCAGATCATCCGCTCTCAAAACTCCGCCATTTCTCTCCCCACATCTACCACTGCCGGCGGCTCACCTCCAACTGCGCAACGCTACGCGCTGTTAACAGCCAACTGCCCAACACTACAATAGCATATACTCCAACAATGCAAACCAACCACAGCCTTCACACAGCACAGTCAGTGATTTTGATATAGAGCGCTACGTGGCGTTACTAACAGCCTACTTACAATGCATTCAAGTCCTGTTTTGGCAATTCTCTGTGATGTGGTGTGGTCGGAAGACAATCAATGTCTCAATCAGTAATAGCAGACAGTGTGCAGCATGAAGCTCATTAAGCGTGACTATAATTTCGAGTACATCTTCGGCTTGTTTTTACATGGTGCTGGAGCATCTAGGACATAGATTCACTACAGTATCGTAATCATGGGATCGAATGCTGTTGCTGTGAATGCCCTGGATCCCAATGATCAACTCCTGATGAGAGCTGGAATATTTAAAGGGAGTTATCAGAGGGATATGACAAAAGGCTCGATTCGTATTGACCATATGAACCCTCCTTATTCTGCTATATTCACTTAACAGGCTCTTAACTGCTGTGTCTGTTCCTCGCTATGTGCTCTTGTGAAATATGCTCGTCTGGCTTCCTTTGGTTTTCTGTCACAGTCTACTTTCTGCTGAATGCATATGCTCACTCAAGAGACAGTGTCATACTGTGTCGATGACCTGATGCACTTTCGACATATTGGCTCACAGCTTGCTTCCAATTCTGTCTCTGGCATGACTTGGGTTTGCCTGTGGCAATGTCAATGAGTTTTAATAAAATTTTCTAATTTTTACCCGTTATTATCCTGGTCCATAGCAGAGAGATACTCATTTGGTTACTTTCAGAACTATACATGACGAATAGTAGATTTGTGTTCAGTGTCCAACTCAATGGACTCTGGAGAGTCTTTTTCAGAGTGAAGAGAATTCAAAGAGAAACGCACCCACAACTAAAAATATCTGAAATGATTACGAAAGCTAATTCATGAGCCATGTATGCAACGTCCACACAAAAGTATATTTGATATAGTTGTAAATTTTTCTTAGGCCTGAAAAAGATTAGTCACAATGTGTGGAAAAGCGATTTAATGTCCCACATAATGACATAAATATCAACACTTAGTCCTAAAAATATGAACATCAGAGCCATTCCTTTCGTCATAAGCGAAGTTGATGTCTTTTGGAGACCTATGAAAATGCAGGCAAAATGTAGATGTGCAGCAAACAATGCAGTCAGAGTAAATGGAGGAAAGATCATTCACCACCGTATGAGTCGACGCGACGAACCACCTACAGAAAAGCGAGTGCCGTGGGTACGACTCAGGCACCAGGTATGTCGACGCTATATGAATACCAGGTTCTCAAAGAGGACGTTGAGATGTAACAACTGGGAAAATGACTGCAGGATGGTAACTTCCCTCCTTTGGTGCAAGTGGACTGGTTTGGCACCACTAGGGATAATCCGATATTACTGACATGAGCATCGATACTTCTAATTTTTCAACTTTTACGAACGTAGTGAGGTGCTCTTATGATGGGAATGTGATCGCTTGCTGACATATTGTGTTCCTTGGACACTAAAATCCGGCCTTTCATCTGTGAACTACATCGTCATCGATGTTTTTATTACAATATCTACGGTATAAGTATCTATACCAAGTACTCGATGAATTCATATCTGGAACGAAAGTACGGAATAGTGTGGGGAGAATATATAAACTTTCACTACTAGCTTAATGAGAACTGAAATGTATGCAATAGCAGTAAGTTCTATGATGAAAACTGCATATCACGTACAGACTGTAATAAACATATCATGTTTCAGCGGGCTACACTAGGAATACAAAGGCTATTCGGAAAGTAAGGCCCGATAGGACGCGAAATGGAAACCACACTGAAAATCCGATGAAGCTTTGCATGATATGTTGGGCAGCGTCTTTAGTATGCCCGTCGATCGTGTCACGTCGCTCTTTCCAAGTCTGAGCACACAATGAACACATAAAGATGCCTAGATAAATAGACTCTCCCGACAAGTATGAGGGCCTGATGAGAGATTTCGGCTCATGTCATGCACCCCGCGTAACACACCTTCGTGCGTTTCCTCCATCACAACAATAATTCTCAGCAGCACTCTCGAGGGGCAATGACGATTCTCTTGCAGTGTTTTCGGTGGGAAGCTGGGGGTGAGCTGGTTGGTCCTCGTCCTGCCCCTGGATTACTATTCAAGGTTTGAAGAGTAAACTGAACGCCAGCACCTAGTGATGGTCGGACGCCTCTGTGCCTCCCGGCCTAGCCAGATACGCTAGAATAAGAAGCGTAAGCGCGACCATCACCAAGAAAAGGTGAAACACACACTGATTGTGTGGCAAGTTAATATAGAAGGTTACAGTGGAGCGAGAGGAGATCTACTGTCCAAAATCACGAACGACAATAAAGTTGACGTCCTTGCATTGCAAGAAACCCACCTAACGGATGACAACATCTCCAAGATCAAAGCACATGGCTCCACGACAGTTGACTATTCTGGGCACGAAAAACATGGCACTGTCAGGCCGACCCCCGTTGAGTGGCTTCCGGTGCTGGCAAACATCGCTCCTGCCTCCATACGTACAGAGAAAGCAACCCAGGATGTAGTAGAAAAAATTTAAGCAAACCCAAATCTACGCATACATGCCGACATGGGAGGACCCACGAGACTCAAGTCCTGGAAACCTATCGACTGGAGCAGAACATTGCGCTCAGAGGGTCTCGATGCTGAATGGAAGAATGCATGGCAGGGTCTGAGAAGAGGCGTCGTGGAAAACCATCACCTAATCCACGACCCAACCAAAAGGGTTGAAGGCTTCAATCTCAACAAGAAACACTGGTCGGCTCTAAACAGGTTTCGCACGGGAGTTGGGCGATGCAGACAGCAAACAACCAAATGGGGCTACACAGACGATTCATGTTGTGACTGTGGCGGGGTACAAACAATGAACCATCTTCTGGTTTGTAACATCCATGGTTTCAGAGACGGCTCTCTGATGTCGCTCCACAAGTTAACGGACAATGCCAGGAGATGGCTCCATAATCTTAATGTTACTGCGTAATTAATTTTCTTCAATTTATGTGATTTTTGTTCCATTTAATGTAATAATGTAGTTTCCCTGACATAATTGTAATGTAATAACTGATATAATTTGTTTCCACATTGCAAGTTCCAAACGTTTATTGTAATTTATATTAATCTTATCTGTTCTTTGTAAAATGTATCTCGCAGATCGAGCGAGAAATAAATAATTCGATGGGAAGTGTTTTATCACCCACAACACAGCTCGTAGTTCGTTCCAGCATACTTCATCTCTGCTCACATCAATCACTGGCTAAGAAGACAAAATTTTGGCATAGACGACGAGCTGTAGGCCAGCGTAGAGAATTGGCGAAAAGTACAGGCGGCTGCCTCCTATGAAGCTACGACGCGGTGACTATGTAGAGAAGCAGCTGGAAGGTGTAGCTAACTGTTGTAAATAAAATAATTTGTATTTTCACAGTGGTTTACATTTCGCGAGCGATCGGACCTTAATATAGGAATAGTCCTCGTATTAAGTATGCACATACTATATTACAAACGTGGTTCGAGCATTCAGATGTAAAAGGAGTAATCAAATGAAACGAGACAGACGGATAAAAAATAAGTAAACTGTTCATCAACCCAGAAGTAATCGCCACGTTATCCCACTGTGAGACAGTATGGCGCAAATCTAAGGCCAAAAATATCTTACTTCAAGGCTAAAAAAATATGCAAATTGCATGGAGATGGTTCGTGAGTGTAAGGAGGGTGTCTAAGGGATTCCTAGCGAAACTTCTGCAGCATATTCGAAACGACCTTGACAACATGTCGGCGAACCCCAAATTTCGGCTCAGCGTCCCATGCCCGATCGCATTCTAACGGTTCGAGTGGTCCATTTATACTGAGCTCGATGCCGATGGTAAGACTTTCCAAGCTATCTTCCTTCGAAGGATACAGCGAGCGTTTAACGAGTAACTGGCTTGACGGGTACAGCTGATTTGCCTACAGCGATTGCGTATGTCGAACAAGAATGGTTCAAATGGCTCTGAGCACTATGGGACTCAACTGCTGAGGTCATTAGTCCCCTAGAACTTAGAACTAGTTAAACCTAACTAACCTAAGGACATCACAAACATCCATGCCCGAGGCAGGATTCGAACCTGCGACCGTAGCGGTCTTGCGGTTCCAGACTGCAGCGCCTTTAACCGCACGGCCACTTCGGCCGGCTCGAACAAGAATTTTCTGCACTAACGTCATCAGAGTGACAAAGTATTAAACCACAAAAGGGTGCCTACACAAACACGCACACAAACACACACACACACACACACACACACACACACACTCATTGCAAATAAGATCGCATCACTGAAGTGGGAGAACAGACCGACCGATGACTGCCTCTTGCAAACCACATTCTCGGAGCTAGCACGAAAAGTCAAGGATGACAAACAAGAGGTTCTTCACGTGCCACGTTAGCACTGGGAGAGGCCCGTTATCCAGCCGTGCGACGCCAGAGTTCCAGCACGAGACACGCACAGTAGCTTCGTGTCAGGCGGAGCTGAGTGCACGGCTGGCTGCGGGGCCGCCAGCTGTTTTGGCCGCAGTAGGTGTGAAACGCGTGCCTCGCCCTGGGCAAACAGCGGGCCGCCGGGAACAAAGGGCGCTGTGTGGCCGGCCGGCTGGCCACGCGCGGTCTCCAGTGATTACGCAGCCTCATTTGCATGCGCGCACTACTAGCCGTGCTAACCGTCTCGCCCTCCGATCAGTGAGCGCATGCACCGTACAGTCGGCTTTTTTAGCGATACCTTCTTGCTTCACTTCATTGGTTACTCCTTGCTCTAGAGCACGGTTTTCCAAACTGTCTTTCGCGGAGCACTGGGGTTTGCGGGGAGTGAATATGTTCTCTGCGAAAATCTATTAATAAGATTTTAATGATACTAATTATGTAAAGTAATTTATTATAACTCCTGTGTTTTTAGTTATTATTTGAATTTGAAGTAACGCATGCATATCATAATAATGGATGTGCGCATAAACGTATGTATGTATGACTTGTTACACATCACCTCCTAAATCAAAGGGCCGATTTGAAGCAAACTTCGCACACATGTCGCTTACTGTCACGAGACAATCGCTGTGGGAGTAAGAACCCCGTATACAGGGTGTTACAAAAAGCTACGGCCAAACTTTCAGGAAACATTCCTCACACACAAAGAAAGAAAATATGTTATGTGGACAAGTGTCCGGAAACGCTTACTTTCCATGTTAGAGCTCATTTTATTACTTCTCTTCAAATCACATTAAACATGGAATGGAAACACACAGCAACAGAACGTACCAGCGTAACTTCAAACACTTTGTTACAGGAAATGTTCAAAATGTCCTCCGTTAGCGAGGATACATGCATCCACCCTCCGTCGCATGGAATTCCTGATGCGCTGATGCAGTCCTGGAGAACGGCGTATTGTATCACAGCCGTCCACAATACGAGCACGAAGAGTCTCTACCATTTGGTACCGAGGTTGCGTAGACAACAGCTTTCAACTGCCCCCATAAATGAAAGTCAAGAGGGTTGAGGTCAGGCGAGCGTGGAGGCCATGGAATTGGTCCGCCTCTACCAATCCATCGATCACCGAATCTGTTGTTGAGAAGCGTACGAACACTTCGACTGAAATGTGCAGGAGCTCCATCGTGCATGAACCACATGTTGTGTCGTACTTGTAAAGGGACATGTTCTAGCAGCACAGGTAGAGTATCCCGTATGAAATCATGATAACGTGCTCCATTGAGCGTAGGTGGAAGAACACGGGGCCCAATCAAGGCATCACCAACAATGCCTGCCCAAACGTTCACAGAAAATCTGTGTTGATGACGTGATTCCACAATTGCATGCGGGTTCTCGTCAGCCCACACATGTTGATTGTGAAAATTTACAATTTGATCACGTTGGAATGAAGCCTCATCCGTAAAGAGAACATTTGCACTGAAATGAGGATTGACACATTGTTGGATGAACCATTCGCAGAAGTGTACCCGTGGAGGCCAATCAGCTGCTGATAGTGCCTGCACACGATGTACATGGTACAGAAACAACTGGTTCTCCCGTAGCACTCTCCATACAGTGACGTGGTCAACGTTACCTTGTACAGCAGCAACTTCTCTGACGCTGACATTAGGGTTATCGTGAACTGCACGAAGAATTGCCTAGTCCATTGCAGGTGTCCTCGTCGTTCTAGGTCTTCCCCAGTCGCGAGTCATAGGCTGGAATGTTCCGTGCTCCCGAAGACGCCGATCAATTGCTTTGAACGTCTTCCTGTCGGGCCACCTTCGTTCTGGAAATCTGTCTCGATACAAACGTACCGCGCCACGGCTATGGCTCCGTGCTAGTCCGTACATCAAATGGGCATCTGCCAACTCCGCATTTGTAAACATTGCACTGAGTGCTAAACCACGTACGTGATGAACACTAACCTGTTGATGCTACGTACTGATGTGCTTGATGCTAGTACTGTAGAGCAATGAGTCGCATGTCAACACAAGTACCGAAGTCAACATTACCTTCCTTCAATTGGGCCAACTGGCGGTGAATCGAGGAAGTACAGTACATACTGACGAAAGTAAAATGAGCTCTAACATGGAAATTAAGCGTTTCCGGACGCATGTCCACATAACATCTTTTCTTTATTTGTGTGTGAGGAATGTTTCCTGAAAGTTTGGCCGTACCTTTTTGTAACACCCTATATATCAAAGGGTAGGGGGTTATGGTGAGTAAGTAGTGTAGCCTAAGACATGTGAATTTGCAGACTGTTTTCATCCAATATTTGAGAATGACTGCACTAATTGACCTGTAACAAACTTGATTGACTTGCCGCAAAGTTTATACATAATTTCAAACCTTTGCGAAACTTTTTCTCTTTGACAACCCACACAAAATGATGAAAGGAAAAAAGTTTATCAATTGCTACATTTTCGCTGCAGCATCGAGCATAACGTTTTAATTTATTGTTTCTTTATTATTAACTGTATTGACGACTCATTTTGCAGCCAGGGGAGGAAATAGGAGGAGAAGGATAAAGAGATGGTGGAAGAGAAGATGGAAGGAAAGGTGGTGGAGAGGAAATAAGCGTAGAAAGGGAAGAGAGGATGGAAAAGAAGGGAGGAGAGATGATAAAAGAAAGGGGGAGGAGGACCCGGAAATAGATAGAGGACAGGAGGAGTTAGACTGAGAGTCGGGATGGAGGAGGCAGACACTGACAGGAAGGAAAAGAGACAGAGGGCAGAGGAGATGGAGAACGAGAGGTGGAAGGAGGTTATGGGCTAATGGAATAAGTACACACCTTGGCGATGCCAGGTACTCTCCTAGACACTGAAAAAATAAGTTTTGCTAATTTTTAAAAATTTTAGTAACCTTCAAAGTAAACGAAGTGTTCCTACGACGTGCCAGGATTCTCAAGACGTTGCGTCATAAGAAAAATTTGGGAGCCCCTACTCTAGAGCAGTGAATCTGAACTTGCGCATAGTCGTCCACTGGCAGGGGGCAAGGGCAGCGTATTCACTCTCGATGGGGCGACGCAACGGTAAAGGGTGGGAGGATGACGTTGTAACTTAATATGGATGGCGGAAGAACAAGCAACGTCAAAAATTGTGTTTGCTTTTGAAAGTTGGCTGAGTTGCCTGTATATATACATAAAAAAAACACTCACCAAACTAACTTTTCGCTACACTACACTACGTTGGTCTTGCAATATGATTTGAGGGACTACAACCGACTATGAGTTTACACCTTGACAGCAGTCACTTCAACAACTGCCTTTCACTTGCTATCTGGCCCGCCCATGCACCTGTTGAACTGATTTTGCCCTTTGACAATGGTTGTTCTTGTTTGACTGCATTGGAGGTTATCAAATTTATCAGTATCTAAATTAATTTGAATGCTGAAATAATTTAATTAGATGATGGTCCTGTCATTATTGCAATCAATTATTGATGGGTGATTAATATATCACTACTCGACTGATCTTTTATAAACAAAAACAGCAAAAGTTTATTGATCTTAAAATGGGACAAACAGAACAAGTTAAGTGCATGACAAATAAATCATGGACTGTTGGTAAGAAAAATAGATGTAACAAATAGTTAACACTCTACTGGGTGATGTTTGATTGGCAAAGATTAAGGTTTGTTTGATTAAACTATTTACTCTGACTCAAAACATAGATAACTCAACTTGACATTACCTAACGCTGAAAAGACTTTTATGGATTTATTCAACACGGAAGTTATACTAAGTTGCTGCAGCTGAGAGCAAGTGGCGAGACTGTGTGTCTGTTTGCCCTAACACGCCAAGGCGGCAACACTGTACTCTTCTTCGATGTGTAGCCCTGTCTCAGGTGACGATTATGGTGCAAGCGTCTGCAGAGTAGCGATGTGCGGTGCCTGCAATTCGTTATCACAGGCACGAAATATGCAAAGTCGCGGCTGCTGATCTGTTAGATGGATCACAATTACTCTCTAATGGAGCCCTGAAATCTCGGAGATTCTAGCATGTGAGACTGCCGTTCGGCGGTCATATCCTGGACGAATATGGCTCACTTATCCACCAGCGCACAGAAGGAGATCAAACGTCAAGATGGCAGATCTGACATGAAAAGACTGTCCACGGCACATCGAGTTGTCTGAGATGACTGAGGTCTAAACCTGTTGGTACAGCTAAGTCCTTACAGAGGTTCCCCACTTAGGACCAACGCCAGTGTAAAGTCACACTCAAGATGAGTGCCCCGAGTGCAACCCACTCTTAACAAGAGTGAAGACGAGACTCCTGGAGTCTGAATCAGAAGACCAAGATTCTCTACTCCTCTCTTTCCATCAAACCTCGGTAAACTCCATAAACACTCTCATGCAACTGCCCCCACAATGGTTTCATGCCAATCACTAGACTCCACAAGCTCTGTGTCTCCTCTCTAACTCGTCAGCTCTATACATTGGCTAATCCTAATCATAGTTAACTATATCCTTCTCTTTTCTGGAGAAGCAGCCGATTCCCGACTCGTAAATTCCCGCATAGACAGCATAAGACATTGTACTTCCAACTTGTTTTCTTCCACAGCCACTTTAGGCACTGTGTTTTGAGTTTCCATTTAGCCCTAAAGTGAACAACATATTTATCACAGAGATTATTATCTAGATGGGCCAAAAGTTACAGTGTGTATGACCAGGAGTCTCAGCTAAACTAAGAGATGTGCCTTTGTGTCCTAAAATAGGCCATCACAGAGCTGCCATGAACGTTGTGTTCCATTCTAATTTCCTGTTTTAAGCCTGAGGCTTCCCAAGAAAAACTCGGCAGGCAGAGAGATGACACACCTGGCAGCTCCCTCGACATCATCTGATCCATGGTGAACAAGGAAACCCGCGAATTTTTATGGCTGCCATCCCTGTTCACAAAGGGCTTTTACGTCACTGTCGAAATCCTGGGCCGGGTGACCTAAATTTCTCTTGCATCCCAGTCCCTGCTGTGGCTAGAGGCGCGTAACAGGTAGATCCAGGTAGGCAGTTTGTTTCGTTTCTTTGGCCGAAAGGGTTGTTTGCACACCAGCGCGTGAAATTCTTGGGACCAGCATTCTGTACCCAGTAATTGATTCCTGATCTTACTTTCCCTAATAGCTTTACGTGGCTTCCAAGTCCCACATATCCTCTGCAAGATTTACTGTTAAATGACCAGACTGTATGCTTGTTCTCAACTCCAGATAATACTATTCGAAGGAGAAACAACATAAATATCCTGCATGCATTAACAACTTACGTTATTCCATCAATGTCTGTTCATGTTGATAACTTCCTGTCGTCTCACAAAATGATTTGTTGAGTGTAAAACCGACATTAAACAGTAGCCTTGAATAAGAAAAATAGTAAGGGAGGGACTCCTCCTCTATCGGTACGCCAGCCTTCAGCAGGAGAAATATTTGTTGAAGCAAAGATACTCCGATAGCATCTATATAAACGAATCAGCGAAGAATTTAGCTACGGGATGCTAGTATATTACTTCGTTTTCTTCTGTGAAGCTGGTCGAGGTATGTGCCTAAAAACTCAGACGGGCACGTAATGCAGGTACGACTTTTGGATGTGAGCGGACACGTAACTTGTAGCGGTGGAACAGAGAGGGACTTCTTTTGGACGGGCTGTGCTGCAAGCTGTGGGTAACGAAACTGTAATTTTTGTTATGCGTGTCTCGAAAGTCTTTTGATCTTCTTATGATTTATGATAATAATGTCAAAATTAGAGTGACACTCTGTGCGTATTATTGTCGTGGAATTTTGGTTAATTGGTGTTTGTCTGTCTCACACTTGAATCTTAACGGGTATACTGGCCAATACGGAATTTGACACGTTCTTTGGCCCGAACTGGTTCTTGCTTCCAGCATTCTTTCCCTATAGCCGTTATTGCCTTCCTCAACGTGTTTTTTAGTCCGTTTTTTAGTCCGTTTTTTAGTCATAAATAATGAACGAGTAAGACTTTGCAAAGTTTGCATCCTCGGTAACAAGTGGTCACAATTTTTGGGCCTTTAGTATGCTTGCGGTTTTCACCGTAGATCCACCCGCACTCTCATGTTTTTACTATTTTCGTCTCATTATAGATCTCTTCGATGTCGTTGTTACTAACTTCAGAGAGATAGAGCTATGCACACTGCACACGCAGGTCCGTAAATATGTTTTTTTTCGGCATATAAGGTAATTTTGTCGCTGTACGAGTCAATGAGATGTGGAACACACAGATCGCAGAGAGATTCTGTTGCGCTAGTTGTTACTGACCAACCGTATTCACTCATTTCACGCTGTTACCGACAAGATGCAATCGTAATGCATATTAGTTATAGGCCTCACCCACTTGTAGAGGCAGTGTCTCTTTTCAATAAGACTGATTGCTGACTGATAGTAAGAAAATAAGCAGAAACACGAAAGTTTTCCTTTGACGATTGTTCTCTTGGTTACTAATAGAAACGTAAACGAAGTTGATTCCCTAACTGTTGGTACGATGATGCATTACTGCTCAATTCGATGTCGGTTTTTAAAATAGTGTTTCAGTTGTCAGATAGTTAAAAATTGAGACCAGAACATACTCGAAAAATTGATTCATCCTCTCGCTTATAAATACACAACTACTTTCGTGATTTCTTTGAGAAAATACATATTCAAATGAAGTTCTAAGGCTTCCAGATTAAGCGATGGCCTTGGAAAATTGAATTCTGAAAGTGGGAAAGCCAGTTTCATTTTTCCAAGCTTTATACTGTATCACTTAGTTCCGTGGAAGTAAGATTTGAAAAAGTCTTTGAAATCATTACAAATATATTTATTGGAAACAATAAAATGCTTTTGCTCTTCAAAAAAAAATTTAGTTGTCAGCTGCACAAATGAATTATTTTATTACACTTAACAAGCTTCTGCAGATTATTCTGTCATCTTCCCAAATTTTGGGAAATGAGGATCAGCAGAACGTGGCTACACATATACCTAAAACACAAGACGCGTATTACATAAAACCACTTAATATTGGCTTATAACAGAGATAAGCAGATACCAGTACTTTGGTCGACAAACAATATTGCCATGACATCTCACAAAAAGTACGTAGCACACTCGATGATATTACAGACAGAGAGTGATAACTTAATTAATCATCCTTACATACCGAGGCAAGTTGATACTAGCACAAAATACACAAAATAGTATAAAAATAGTATAAAAAGTACAAGTTAGGCGCATAGAAATGGAGTTATACGTTATATAAAAAGGCTGATCCGTCAATCAAATGTAAATAAATGTGTTAGATTGAAAGGTATTAAAAAGGCCGGTAGAGACTATTGTTTATTCAAAGCTTACGGTTGCGATTTGGGTCAGCAGTGTAGCGACAATTGGTTGTACTTTCCACTGTCGTAGATACGATGCTGGCAGCTGGAAGCGAGTTCGCAGAAACGCCAGGTAAGTCGGCTATACACAGGCCTTTGAGTGGAGAGCATCGTTCCCAAGATACTGGAAAGTACAAACAAGTTATCAATCTGTGGTTAAAGTTATCGCATAAACTTTGTACATTTTGCGATATGTCATGGCATTATGCTTCATTAGCGAAGGTATTGACATGTGCTTATTCGTATTACAGGCCAATATTGGGTATGCTTCTGTAATATACTTCTTATATCTTCCATACATATTCGACCACTTCCTAATGATCTGTATTTTCCAAATTATGTAGACTTCCGAAGATGACAGGCTAATCTGTCGAAACCATTTAATTGTAGTATAATAATTCACTTGTCCAACTGATGGCCGAATTTTATTTTGAAGGAATATGTACCGTAGTTCCTAAAGATAACACCTATGAATAAAATCGTGAATAATTTTAGCATATATGAAGTTATCATGTATAAAAATGTTCCAGTTTTTCCAGCTGCGGTTATGGCACTACCTAGAACATGGCACAGGCTGTTATATACAAGATTAACATTCACTAAGTTGCGAAGACCTAAGACAAGGAGAGGTGGCTAGAAGCGGTACGCATACTACCATTTCAATACATCAAGGAGACAGTAAGGAGAAAAATACTGACAACTGCTGTTCTTGAGTTCTCTGAGGAGAACATTTCTCGACGTGTCAACAAATGAACACGTTTCCCAACTTTGGCCTCTTTCAGCTCAAGGTACTTTTCGAACATTTTGCTAGTTAATAGATTGAATCCGTGAAGTGTAATTATATAACATCCACTAAATACCTTATGGGGGCTTCTTCACCGGACTCAGAAAGAATTCCAGCCCCAAGTTTCTTACATGTGGGAAGTGAAAGTCGGACTGCGGACGCGGTGCATTGCTGCTGCGCATAAAGCTCCATTCATCTGGTGATGAATCTCTTCTCACTCGCACACCTCCTTGAAGTTTCTGAAATGCAGCTCTATACCGGAAAGAGCGATACAAAAAACAGCTCTACAGCTTATAACCACAAGTCGCACTAAAAACTGTTTTGTTGGTGCAAGGCTAGTAACAGTTAAATGAATTTATTTGCGTAAAATTTCACTCTATTACGGTAAGCTTGCATACACCAGTTACTACCAAGCCTTACTCCCAGTTGTACAAAGTCTGAAAAGTCCACACTATGATGTATCATGCAGCGTAACTTGCTAGAGACAAAGATATTGTTTATTACTCTGTGGCGGTCAGCGCTCACATAATTATTCTGAGGAGATACAACTTTTCTTCTTCTTAAGAGTAAAAATTTTAGGAGAGGAGAGCCATTCTTGTGATGTAAAAATCGACGCCATTGCGAGTTTTTGATTCACATTGTAAAATATAAGTGTATAAGGAAGGAAATCAGTTAATAGAACAATAAAATATTGCTCATTTCAAGAAGGTACGTGTTATTATACACCCAGCGATATACTTCTATTGTGATTTACTAATAAACACCAGCTTGAGAACAGTTCCGACGGGAGCGTTCAGTTCTAGTGAAATAGTTCGATGTTTTCTTCGGAAAAGAAGTCACTTCATGGATCATTCAAATCCACAATAGTACCTGGACATTTCTCAGAACTGAAAGCAATCTGATTGCTATGCAACAGAGCCCCGAAGAATATTTCTCCGTACTTTGGTTACCACTTTCGGCTCAACACGGTATCTGCAGCATCTGGAGCGGATTTCTACAACAGCGGAAGCGCGTAATCGCTATCAGTTGCTCACACACATAGGACAATAATAGGTTGTGTGGGGAAACATTTCAGTATAAAGGTCCTGTAGAGCTAAACAGTAAGTAGCCTAGTAAGAAGGAGTCTTTATATAAGTCTACCGTTAGACAAGACACGATCCTGATACAACACTCATAGTGAACCTGCAATGTAACTATATTAGTAATTTAGTAATTAATGTTTCATTGTGTGTATATATGTGTAGTTTTATAGAGTAACTATATTATGGTCCTTTGTGTGTTTCATGCTAACTGAACGTGTGGGTGTATCTTGTGAAGAGAGCGAGTACGCCGTCCCAGCAGCCGAGCAGAAACTTCAAAAAGGCCAGAACATTTGAATTACTAGCTTTCTTGAGCATTTATGCATTGTAGTGACCTTTCATGTATTTATTTTCTAAGTATAAATAGTGCTGCTACATTACTTTTACTAGAATTCCAGTATTTCAGTAGATATAGTAAGACAATATTTTATGTGTTATCTATGTACTGTGTTTGTGTCACATTGTAAAGTGTACATTAACAGCATTAGGACATTAACGTTTTTTGCGTGTGTAAAATTTAATATTCACTTTTGTAGGACTTATTTAGAGGAGAAACTGTCAATCGCTCATTTACATCACAATGCCCTAAAATGAATTAAATAGTCTGAATGCATCGTCAACTAGTGCCACAGAATTTAATACCGCCGTAGTTAGCGATATGTCGATTACGGCTGAGCAACCAGCAGTAATTAATGCGCTCACGCCGTCGACACCACGGGAGTGCAAATGCGACCTCCCACTCTTTTCTTCGCCGTGATGAATCTCGAGCTGTGACGTCACCTGGCAGCTACTGCAGTTTGTTTACAACGGTGTCGCTCAGTGTTTCTATCGAAGGCCTGCGTGTGAGTTCGTGTTACTCGTTAGTTTGTGGGTAATTCTTGTCCTGCCGAGTGTTCAGTTGGAAAGGACTTGTTCCGTTAGTCTTGTAGCTTCGTTCTTGGAATTATGTCTACAAATACGTCGTATTGTGCAGTTGCTGAATGTAGCAATAGTGGACGTAAGACTGAGGGCGTCATTTATCATCGTTTTCCAAAAAATGTTGAACTACAGCGTAAATTGATTGCTCGTTGTAAACGAGAGGACAAAATTAATGTTAATAATGCAAGAGTTTGTTCTGAACATTTTTGTGAAAGAGATTACAAACGAGACTTGCAGAATGAATTGTTAGGTCTACCTACACGGAAACTGCTACAGGATAATGCTGTTCCGTCTCTAAAAATACCAAACTGGCACGGAAACATACTCGAAGTTCCAGGTCCAAGCACCGCGAATCTTCTAACAGTGAGAGAATGTCGCTGTGACACTAGAACAGTAAAAAAAAAAAAGAGCTCTCTCAACGTGATAACTTTATCTCCCAAAAAAAGTAAGCTGGACAAATCCAGCAACACAGACGTTTTTACTGATCCGCTAATTTCACTTACAGACCAGGAGCTACTTATATATTGACAGCCAGACTTAATCAAGATTTTCTAGAAAATTTCTTTTCCAGAATCCGTGGCCTTGGTGTCTTCTACAACAATCCCACACTCAGTGATTCAGTGTGTACTAGCGAAGACGTGAATGATGATGCTTTAAAATATCTAGCAGGATATATAGCATTCAAGTGCAAAAACGTTGACAGTTCTTTGAGAAATACAGCAGAGAAGTGTGTTCTTGATGCAGAATTAAATCTGAAGCAAGACTGGATTACTATTATTTCAAAAAAGTACCTCATTTCTCCCTCTGCTGACTGGTTTGCTAAAATACGTGAGTTAGAAATTATATTTGCTGCTTTTCATGGATCAAATATTTCTCATTGTAATAGAGTGATGGCAACCTTAGCAGATCATATAAGTGCGAAATTTCCCGAACTTAATAGCAAAATAGTTCAATTATATGTCAGAACTAGAACTTTTATACGGATTAGTCATTTAAATAAAAGCGCCAAAATTGATGCAACGAAACGGAATTCGGCAAGGAAGAATCGGCTCTGGTCAGCGTCCTCTTCAGCATCTTTGACGTAGCTTCTGCATCAGCTTTGTAATGTAAGTTCGAAGATTACTATCTTTTTATTTACAAAATCATGTATAAAATAGGCAGTACCCAACTGTAAAACATTTACCGTAGTCAGATGCCTAAAACACGAGCATGAATGAGGATGCGAACATCGGCCACTAATTTTGCGTGGCGATATATCATCATTGCTACTAATATTTAACGTATTTCTTTCGGAAATCTTGTATATAATATTAACATGAAGTGTGTTTAACCCTGTGAGCGCGAAACGTTAAGTTATATGAGAAGAAAAGAGACGTGAAAACAATTATTTTGCAATTTCTCTTATTCTACAAACGGAGACTGCTGCCATCTGGCTGCCGGGTGACGTAACAAGTCGCTGACCAATGAGAGCGCACTAAGCCAATCTGGCATATGTTTTTTATTCTATGTTCCTTGGTCGACACAAATGGTTGCTAGTTCCGACATTCATATGTCGAAAGAAGTCCAGAGAAATATGCAGCAACCAACAAACAACATGAATTTCATCTCTGACACAGACGCGTGCGAAAACGAAATGACTGTACCGAAAATTGTGTCGGTACAATCCTCATTACGCCCAGTGCAATCGCCAATTGCTGAGAATACTGATTTAAGGGATTAAAGCATTGGAAACCACGCAATCCACGTTTGCAAATGACATGAATCGTAGATTCCAAGTATTGGAGAGTGCGCAATTTAATTTGGCTCAGGAGCAATCTAATAAACTAAAACAAATAAATGAAATGATTACTGAAAAATTCCAGAGTTTGGAAACAAAGCAGAGCCACTTGATTGCCAGTCAGGCACAACTTATAGTTACACAAGAACAACAGTATCAGGAATTAACAAACAAATACAAAGACATCTTACGTCGTCAAGATACACTAAATCATCAAGTGCAAGAAGTTATTCATGTACAGAACACTATTGCGCAAGACGTGAATACAATTAAGCACGATAACGAGCAAGCCGTCATTGAGCTTACTCGGAGGATAGACACTCTCAGTCTCGAAGGCGAGAAACACATAGAGAAACTTTTCAATGAACATAAGATCGCATTCTCTAAGGACATTGAAGATTGGGCGAAAGAGCAAACCGAGACAGTGCGAAATTATGTTGACAAAACCTTGAAAGAAACGGTTTTTAACGTGCGAGTTAACAACGAAGCTGCACAAGAACAACTTAAAGCAGAAGTTAAAGAGATTAAGGAGAATATAGGAGATGAATTTCCTGCTAGGAAAGCAAAGTTAGAAAATACATTAAAAGCATGCCAGCAGGGTCTAGTTAATACTGTTTCACAGAGGAAGACCGCACTGCAGTTCCTTCTCTAAATCCTCGCACAAACGAAAAAATGGCTGACATCGGAATAAGTGTCCAAGGAATAGAAAAGCAACTGGAATCACTCAATAGAGGAAAGTCCACTGGACCTGACGGGATACCAATTCGATTCTACACAGAGTACACGAAAGAACTTGCCCCCCTTCTAACAGCCGTGTACCGCAAGTCTCTAGAGGAACGGAGGGTTCCAAATGATTGGAAAAGAGCACAGATAGTCCCAGTCTTCAAGAAGGGTCGTCGAGCAGATGCGCAAAACTATAGACCTATATCCCTTACGTCGATCTCTTGTAGAATTTTAGAACATGTTTTTTGCTCGCGTATCATGTCATTTCTGGAAACCCAGAATCTACTATGTAGGAATCAACATGGATTCCGGAAACAGCGATCGTGTGAGACCCAACTCGCCTTATTTGTTCATGAGACCCAGAAAATATTAGATACAGGCTCCCAGGTAGATGCTATTTTTCTTGACTTCCGGAAGGCGTTCGATACAGTTCCGCACTGTCGCCTGATAAACAAAGTAAGAGCCTACGGAATATCAGACCAGCTGTGTGGCTGGATTGAAGAGTTTTTAGCAAACAGAACACAGCATGTTGTTATCAATGGAGAGACGTCTACAGACGTTAAAGTAACCTCTGGCGTGCCACAGGGGAGTGTTATGGGACCATTGCTTTTCACAATATATATAAATGACTTAGTAGATAGTGTCGGAAGTTCCATGCGGCTTTTCGCGGATGATGCTGTAGTATACAGAGAAGTTGCTGCATTAGAAAATTGTAGCGAAATACAGGAAGATCTGCAGCGGATAGGCACTTGGTGCAGTGAGTGGCAACTGACCCTTAACATAGACAAATGTAATGTATTGCGAATACATAGAAAGAAGGATCCTTTATTGTATGATTATATGATAGCGGAACAAACACTGGTAGCAGTTACTTCTGTAAAATATCTGGGAGTATGCGTACGGAACGATTTGAAGTGGAATGATCATATAAAATTAATTGTTGGTAAGGCGGGTACCAGGTTGAGATTCATTGGGAGAGTGCTTAGAAAATGTAGTCCATCAACAAAGGAGGTGGCTTACAAAACACTCGTTCGACCTATACTTGAGTATTGCTCATCAGTGTGGGATCCGTACCAGGTCGGGTTGACGGAGGAGATAGAAAAGATCCAAAGAAGAGCGGCGCGTTTCGTCACCGGGTTATTTGGTAACCCTGATAGCGTTACGGAGATGTTTAATAAACTCAAGTGGCAGACTCTGCAAGAGAGGCGCTCTGCATCGCGGTGTAGCTTGCTGGCCAGGTTTCGAGAGGGTGCGTTTCTGGATGAGGTATCGAATATATTGCTTCCCCCTACTTATGCCTCCCGAGGAGATCACGAATGTAAAATTAGAGAGATTAGAGCGCGCACGGAGGCTTTCAGACAGTCGTTCTTCCCGCGAACCATACGCGACTGGAACAGGAAAGGGAGGTAATGACAGTGGCACGTAATGTGCCCTCCGCCACACACCGTTGGGTGGCTTGCGGAGTATCAATGTAGATGTAGATGTAGAGGGGCACATACTACTTGCGGTTTATCAAAAGCAGACATTATTCCTGATGAAACCAGTGAAACCGAATCCATGCAACAATATCCATGTATTGGTGCATATTTACGTAATCAACCAGAAACAGATTATCGAGATTATTATTTACCGCGAAGTAGCCACCAGAATACACCTGTGACTAAGAATGAAGAAAAAATGCTTAAATTTCGTCAATTCCAGATATTTATTCCCGAAAGGAAGTCGATCAATCCCGTGGTATTTATCAAGCAACTTAAAGGGATATTGCCGCGAATGTGGACTGAGCAACAAAAAATTATGTATGTTGCAGGATTCATACATGGAGATGGATCGATGTGGGCGTCAGAAGCATCCGATTGGTGTCGAGATTATGACCAATTTTAACGCGCTTTCTTGCACAAATACTGGAATAAGGGAGTACAAGAAAGACTACGTAAGGAAGTTTCTGACCCACAACCTTTTTCTTTCAAAAATGGATCTTTAAGAAAGTATTTCGAGAAGTATATAAATAAAAGCAAATACTGGAATGAACCAATCCCGACGCAGGATATCATTCGAATATTAAACGGCAAACTTCCACTTGAAGTTAAGGAAAAACTTCTGCATGTGCCTGAACAACATGTGGAAGATTTTCTAGCCACATTGGATTCAATAGACATTCTGTTCGAAGAATCACGTGTGCGCTATAACCAACCAAGTTACCAACCCAACAAATACAATAGTAACAACAAACAGTATGGAAACAAACCTTTTGCCAAACGCACCGGTGAATTATTTCCAGAAAAACGTGAAATTTGGTAACGAAAATCCCGACCATTGTAATCATGACCAACAATGTGAACAAACATATAAACGGAAATGGAGGAAGAATAATAAGAAGAGGAAAGGATACTATCAAGAAGGGAATTATCAGCAAAAACGCCGATATCAGCAACCAACCCAAGAATATCACAACCAACCACAAACTTCAGGTTGGGTACCAAATGCTAATCCAAATGAATGGAGAAATCAACCACCAATACTAACTGACGTAACGGAGCAGACATCTACTAATAATGGACTATCGTCAAACTAAACTCGACTGTCAGAAGCCCCGACGGTGCAGTCGAGGAAGTTTTCAGGGGCGAAAATTCAAGCGTCAATTTTTTTCGGTACAATGATGGCAGATTATTAATAGAAGAACTTCAGCAGGATATGATGCCCTGTCAAGAGGAACATATCACTGAACCTGTTGCGAAAATTCAAGCGACAATTCAAGGCATTACTGTGCAAGTTACTTTAGATACAGGAGCAGCAGTAAATGTCGTTTCTGAGAAGTTATTTCAAAGAATACTTCAGAAAGCAAATCCACCGATTTTTCCTGTTCAATGTTGTAGAATTGTTGGTCCTACTGGTCCTAAGTCTTCTCAGGAAAAGTGCTGACTCAACTCCAGTTAGATATAGGAAATTAGCTATAAACTGCACGTTCCTTGTAATAGAAAAATTGGTTGAGGACTGTATCCTGGGTATAGATGAACTTAGAGAGAGATATTGGCATATCGATCTTTCTCTAGGCCGTGCCAGTTTTACAATAATGGATCAGAGACATCAAGTGGACCTTCTCAGGGAATATAGTACCCATGGAAAGTATTGCCAGGGACGAAAGCTGCAAACAAAGTGGATACATAGCAAACCTGTACGGTATTACCAAATTAATTACTTGCAACCAGTTTTAAACCCTGAAGATATGGAATATGAAAAGGTGCAGGAACCTGCATATTTGCAACACCACCAAAGAAAGAAATTACATGATCTTCTACAGGAATATCATGAAGTCTTTCAAGAAAGACCTGGTGTAATCAAGGGATACACATGCCATTTAGATGTGATACCACACCAAGTTTTCTGCCGTATTTTTTATGCAGTACCGTGGCACCAACGAAAGGCAGTTGATGCGGAAATCCACCAGATGCTTGCATGGGACCTGATCGAACCTTCGACGAGTCCATACTGTAGTCCGCTTCATGTTGTCTCGAAAAAGGGAGGAAAAGTTAGTCTCGTGCTAGACGCACGGCAGATAAATAAGATTATCGTGCCCGCGCGAACTCATCCGGAAAATATCGATGAGCTAATCCAAAAGTTCGAGGGGATAAAATACTTAGCAAATATTGATCCGAGAAGTTCATTTTGGCAGATGGCTCTAGACGAACCATCAAAAAAGTACATCACGTTTGTACATGCAGGTAGAAGCTTTCAATTTAAGGTTTTACCTTTCGGGCTAAACGTGAGCTCAGGAGTTTTTATAAATGCTCTATATTACGCATTGGGACCTGCACTTCAAAGAAATGTAACTTTGTTTGTGGACGACATGCTCATAGCTACGACCACATGAAAGGAGCACGTTGATTTATTGAGAAGAGTGTTAGAACGTTTCAAGGAAGCAGGCATAACCGCAAATCTGCAAAATTCCCATTTTGCTCGAGATAAAATCAAAATTTTGGGTTATCTTATAAATGGAAAAGGCATCTTACCGGACTCCGAGAAACTAAAGGCAATCAAAAACTTTGCAGTTCCAACAACAAAAATGCAGTTAAAGGGCTTCCTTGGAGTTGTCTCTTTTTTCAGGCGTTTCACTCACGACCACTCTATGAATGCGGAGCCGTTGTACAGCTTGTTGCGCAAAAATACTCCGTGGGTGTGGCGCAACAATGTCAGAATGCATTTGAAGCAATAAAACATGCCTTAGTCAATTCACAAATATTATATCATCCAGATATGAGCCAAGAATTTGGTTTAATGGCAGATGCTTCGGAAATTGGAATAGGTTCATGCCTCTTCCAAGTAAAGATGATAGATAGAAAATCAACTTTCTGTCCTATAGCTTTTGCTAGCAGACTCTTAACTGCTTGTGAAAGAACATATACGAGTACCGAAAGGGAAGCATTGGCCATAGTCTGGTCATTTAAGAAATTTTACTATTACTTATACGGAGCGAAGACAAGGGTATACTGTGACTACAAAGCGTTACGTTTTTTGCAAACATGTAAATTATTACATCCAAGATTAGCAAGATGGACGCTCTCACTCCAAGAGTTTCAATTTGAAATTAAATACATAAGCGGACAGGATAATTTCATCGCTGATGCACTGTCTAGAATGCCAGATGGAGATTTGTCAAGTATCAACATCACGGACAATCCGCCTGAATTTAATGTTCTTATAATGACTGATAGAATATAAGGAAACATTTTCTTCACATGTGTAAGAACATGGAAAAACTACAGAATGAAGATCCTCGTTGGCATTCAATAAAGGGAACTTTAGCAAAGCCTGGAAACGATGATCTGAAGAGACTGTACAAAGTTGAGGACGACGTCTTATTTTTCAAAGGGCATCTTGATTCAGATAATTGGAAGGTGTGTATTCCTGAGAAGAATGAGAATGACTTCATTTTGCACACGCACATCACTTGGGGACATTTTGGAGTATTAAAGTGTGCTCGGAAGATTCAAGCATATTGCTACTTACCAAATATTCGCAGGAAAGTACACAGACAGTTAAGGAAATGTAAAATTTGTCAGCTAGCCAAACCAGGAAATTTTTGTGTGAAAGATTTCCTACATCCTATTATACCCACTAAACCGTTGTCAATCATTTCGGTCGACGTCTGTGGTCTTCTACCGTCATCAAGGGGAGGATGCAAATATATTGCAGCTTTTCTTGAGATATTCACTAAGGATGTCAAACTTTATCCATTAAAATCAGCTACTGCTGCATCCATAGCCAAGAAGCTGGTCAAGGATTATATAGTCAAGGTAGGCAAACCAGAAGCTATTCTTTCTGACAATGGGTCAATGTTCACTGGATTTCGTTGGAGGCAAACATTACCCAGTTGTGGTATAAAACAAATTCTAACATCAGTGTACCACCCTTCGGCGAATCCCGTGGAACGAATTTTTCGTGAATGGAACCGGTTCATGAGAACATATTGCCACAACCAGCAACCCAAATGGATCGATTATCTTCACGATTTTCAGGAAATTGTAAACAATATGCTACATACTACGACAGAATACACCCCATACGAACCGATGTTTGGAAAACAGGAGCAGAATGACTGGATTCGACCAATTCCTAAAGTAGCTATTAACAAAATAGGCCTACAAAATAAAGTACGACAATCCTTACTCAATATAATGGACAAGGCAAGAAAAAGGAAAATGTATTTTGACAATCGACTTGAAAAAATAATAACATATAAAGTGAAAGACCAAGTTTTAGTAAAAACTCATTCTAAGGCTTCACTTATACAGAGGAAGAACACAAAATGGCAATTATTATATCAAGGACCACTTGTGATTACCAAAATAAGCCATCCAGGAACTTATGTTTTGAAGGATGTGAAGAATGGAAAGGTGAAAGGAATGTATCCTCATCACTTGTTAAAGTAATTTCATGATGACTGAAGATTCTGAAGATTGAAGATACTATTCTTATCAAATAAAATTGATTAGAGAATTTTTATTAAGCCTATCAATCATACTTAGGATAGTTTCTTTTTTTTTTTTGCAATTTAGTAGTTAGTTTTTCTTTTCAGGCATAATGTACGAGAGATATGCAGACATTATGTATTGTTTTTCCACTGTAAAGATAAGTTTTCTTTTCAGTATACAGAGAATTTAGCTATAGTATGAATCATTTCTTTTAAAAAATTTTTTATTTAGTTGATAGTAACTTCAATCAGGTTTCACAATGTATAATGACCATGACTCAAATGAATCTGGTCTATGGCAAGATATTTTTTCTTATGTCAATTTAACAATGTCAGTGTATGTTTGTATTTGCTTTTTTTACTCGCTGAGCTGAAGTCATGTTGTTCGGAAGGGGTAACCCGTTCTCAGTTTTAAAAGGACGTCTATTACTTTGTTTCAATCTTTTGTGATGGACATTGTCTTTATAATTGTACTATTGTTGTAACATACCTGTGTATGTAAATTATGTTACGTCAATTGTTGCTCGCGAAGTTACCAACTGAGCGAATCCTTTTCACTTATAAGCACATCAACAAGTGTTAAAGTCCATCTGAAAGATGACGAGCATAAGTTGACACGGCAGCACCAGTTGGATTTGTGTATAGTGCATTCTAGGGTTGTTGATAGAAATGAAGAACACCTTACGACTTCCGAATATTTCGAATTCAGGACAGAGAATTAGAAAGAAATTTGGATTAGATTCTACTTCAGCTCAGAACTTACACTGACTCTTATTTTCATGTTAACCATATGCGGAAATCCATAATACCCACGAGGAGACGGTGAAATGGGAATAGAATTCAATCAGTTACCCAGAGATGACAGATAGAAGGGAATCGTAGATGGACGTAAACCAACGGGTCGACGGTTCACCTCAAGACACAGAAGATTAACAGTGTTGTGTTTCTTTTGTGAACAGTGTTTAACTTCATTAAAAAACAATCCATATTGTAAATATTTTTTCCCATTGTAATTCAGTTAATTTTCTTTGCAAATGAGAAATACGAGGATGGTAAATCTACCCCGAGGTTTTCCTTGGTTTTCCTTTGTGGGGCTTGGCCGAATTGCTAGATTATCCATTTGAGACATCCCAAGGCGAGTGACAGAAGCTTTGAGTTATGATGAAAAAGGTTTCTGATCACATCTCATGCCATTCTCGACAAATGAATAAAAGCAAGCATGTAAGCTATGCATATAAGCTGCATCAGGAATTTTCAAGCAGCACCGACTTTGTCAGCAGCATATGCACCCAAATATATAATTTCCATTTAGATAGTCATTCACTAATACCAAAATATCATAAGGAATACAGTGGACATTAATACTCTAGTGGACATTAATACAGCGTCATAAACGATCACCGATATAGTGTTGTGTGAACGCTCGTGTTTGTTTTTGCCCAAAAACGTTTGTCCACAAGAGGGGCATGTATGATGTATCATGCAGCGTAACTTGCTAGAGACAAAGATATTGTTTATTACTCTGTGGCGGTCAGCGCTCACATAATTATTCTGAGGAGATACAACTTTTCTTCTTCTTAAGAGTAAAAATTTTAGGAGAGGAGAGCCATTCTTGTGATGTAAAAATCGACGCCATTGCGAGTTTTTGATTCACATTGTAAAATATAAGTGTATAAGGAAGGAAATCAGTTAATAGAACAATAAAATATTGCTCATTTCAAGAAGGTACGTGTTATTATACACCCAGCGATATACTTCTATTGTGATTTACTAATAAACACCAGCTTGAGAACAGTTCCGACGGGAGCGTTCAGTTCTAGTGAAATAGTTCGATGTTTTCTTCGGAAAAGAAGTCACTTCATGGATCATTCAAATCCACAATAGTACCTGGACATTTCTCAGAACTGAAAGCAATCTGATTGCTATGCAACAGAGCCCCGAAGAATATTTCTCCGTACTTTGGTTACCACTTTCGGCTCAACACGGTATCTGCAGCATCTGGAGCGGATTTCTACAACAGCGGAAGCGCGTAATCGCTATCAGTTGCTCACACACATAGGACAATAATAGGTTGTGTGGGGAAACATTTCAGTATAAAGGTCCTGTAGAGCTAAACAGTAAGTAGCCTAGTAAGAAGGAGTCTTTATATAAGTCTACCGTTAGACAGGACACGATCCTGATACAACACTCATAGTGAACCTGCAATGTAACTATATTAGTAATTTAGTAATTAATGTTTCATTGTGTGTATATATGTGTAGTTTTATAGAGTAACTATATTATGGTCCTTTGTGTGTCTCATGCTAACTGAACGTGTGGGTGTATCTTGTGAAGAGAGCGAGTACGCCGTCCCAGCAGCCGAGCAGAAACTTCAAAAAGGCCAGAACATTTGAATTACTAGCTTTCTTGAGCATTTATGCATTGTAGTGACCTTTCATGTATTTATTTTCTAAGTATAAATTTATAACACGCACACATCATTCGTAACTGTAGCCGGTTTATGGTAATTACTAGGTATCCTTCACAGAACGTTCACAAAAGGATTGTTTCTTTCAGAACGGTTCTCTCAAATATTACTATGATCAGCCTTACAAAATAAGATGCACACTTTCGCGAGTAAACAAAACGAACGCCGAATTTACTTCTTTCAGATGCCATCAAAAGTTCTGAATTTCACACTGGGCATTAAATCGAAGTCTCTTCCACACTTTACGGCACTTGTAAAACATTTTGATACCGAAATATGACAATATCGATAATTTTCATCGGAGCGCCTATCAATAGTTCTGATCACTATGAGATCCAAGCCCCGACTCTACTGATCTCTCTACACAAAAGAAGTCTCTTGTTTGTTGCGTATGTGCAGCTACAATGCGTTTAGCTACAGCCAATATTTCCTATGTTCGTCTGTGAATATTGACTCGATAAGCAACCTGAGTTATCAGTAAACGGAATCTAACCTGCATAACACTGTGTGCGAGCATTATCAGTGTGAGTTTCACAGTCATTTAAGCCCTCAGAAGATCGTTACATGAAAAACTTAAAACTGACCTTTGGATATGCTATCAGACTGCGTATTTGAATATGAAAAACTACAGGAACAAATGAACTTGTAACAATGAATACCTAAGCTATCTGACTGAGTTTTTGAACAAGAATTTACAAGTGATACAGAATCTGACTTGTGCAACGGAATTTACTGGATTGAAGTACATGGCATGTTGTGGTGTGTCAGTGTCTCTGTTTTGCCCCTACATTTTGCACTCACCTCTTCAGATGACTGCCTTTTTACATGTGGTTTACAGCAATTCGCAGCAGCATGCAGCAGCAGCAGCTAAAGCTTATTGTTACTAAGACTGAATTTTATAAAAAGGAGTTTTTTTGGGTCCCGTTAACTACTAAATAACTTATGAGAATGGATTTCATAAATTAAGTCTATTTACAACTTCAGAATCATCATAGCCCAGAGCCAATAATAGCCAATGACATTTATAATGACATAGGCACCAATAATGGCTGAGTGTCAGATAAACAAATTATTTCAATTTCAAAGTCACATTAACATTTAATAACCACAGTATATAATTTAGAAGTGGAGAATAATAATTATTATTTGGAGGATAAAGAGGCTTCTTTAACTGACAAGCAAAACAAGGGTTTATTGCAAATTCGGACAAACAATCACGAGCCTAAGCCCGCAATTGATTTTGCGCTATTCTTCCGAATTTTCCCTAAAGTTCCATCTTCAAGCGTAGTTACTCAATCCAAATCTCTCCTGGCCATTTAAATCAAATCAAGCCTTGAGTGTGGTAAGATCTGCCATCACCGACGTGAGGGCTGCGTGACACGTCTTCTGTCTCCGAGCTCTCGACCGACACTACTACTTCCACTGTCGCAGACAGACCTCGTCCCACAAAAATGCTTAGAATCACGCTCCCACGTTTCGCCTTCAGATTGTTACTATCGGTATCTGAATGCTTAGGCAATGCAAAGAATAGTGTAAAGTTGACTACATTGTTTTCAATGTAATTGAGAGTTTTGACACACTCCTTACAAGTTCCCAAAATACGCACGAATATGCTGTTTTTTGATTGGAAGAGAAACATAATAGCCAATCGGAAAGCAGCATAAAACCCACTTAATGCAGGGCCCATAAACATAACCAATCAAAATTTGTCACTGAATCAGACGAGTAAATTAACATAAATAAATTCTGAAAGCCCACTCATATAAAATTAGCTAGCCCTTAACAAAACTACATTACCGAAATCATTGTCTCACTTCCCCATTACCATAAACTGACGAAATAGTTTACAACAAATTCCTTGCTACGAACGACTAACAGACACGTCATTCTTGAACATACCTCACGAAACCAGTTACTCCAATGTACAGTATAAATTTTTTTTATATAAAACGTTATTTCTCATCCACACCTTCATTCACGCTCATAACTAAGCACAATAATCATAGTAATTAATAAACAATACGAAAATTAAACGAACAGAACTGCAAATGAAAATAACAGTATTCCGACTGCAACTCAGTGTCTGTCAACTAGTGACCTCTACCAGATAGCATAGAAACTACGTACGCTCGGACATCTAAAGCCACCTGTCCTGGGCGTGACTCATACTACACGTCTGTTCACTGCTGTTACCATCTGAACAGGCACGACGCCTCAGGACAGTGCTAAATCTGGTTCATGTGGTGAATGGCTGCATGACTTGATCCACAAATGACACGCTTTTCCCACTGGAAAAGTACATTTGTGGGTAAGTGTGATTTTTTAAAAAAAGATGGCCTCTCTGTCTTTTTGAATTCCAAGTGCCCACTCGTGTAATTTTTCATCCAAACTGTCCAGAAATCTCATGTGGTAACTGGCAGTATTGCAGTGCAAAGAATGAGCAGAATCCCTTTGGGAAGCCTGAGAACATTATATCTTTCACGGCGAATGAAGTCGCTTTACATAATCTGATGCAGGGCCACCGTCTTAAGTATCGGACCCATATTACCAACCTGTGCACATTTTCAGTTGGTTATTACTTAAAATGGTTCTAATGTTGTTGAGAAATGTAGCTTTAAATCTGATGTAGATTAGCAATCAGAAAACTGTGGAACTTGCCTTGCACAAAGCTTTATAATAGGTAACTCTTTTTGCAATATGCAAGATGTTTTTCTTCTTCTGCTATGTCTATGACAGCAGGCTTTTCATTAACCTGCAATCGCCATTCGTCCAGTTTCATACTGCGCACTTCATCAGTGCTTTCATATTTGATTGCAGTTTTAGAGCGTTCTTCAATTTGATTCTCTTCGAGTGAAGTACTAGCTCATTAGAATACAGCCTTCCCCTAAACCTCCGTCGATTGGGATTGATTTTTACTTGCACTACTCCACCGAAGACCAATTTTATATCGGCAATAAAATTCTATTTACTCGTTCAAATGAATTCACTGAAGATATTTATTTCAAAAATTTTGTTCTGCAAAAACACGATGGCACATTCCTTTCGTATATATAAAAGCATAACAAAAAAAATGCATTGATGTATCCACTGTATTTTCTTACCTCGAGAAATAAAAAATGATGGGGGGCTTTAGCGGTTATGACGAAAGTCACTGGACATTCATTCGGCATGAACGTGTGAGGCGGAGATCTGTTTCAGGTCTTCTGCTCGCATTTTATCCTGCCTAAGTACTGAATTTACATGAAAGAATCTCTTCCTTCATTTGCTTTCCGACTGGGTTTTTATTTGTCACCTTCTGATTTGATATACGCGCCGATCACCTAAGTGGTTAGGGCAAAACTTGAAGCAGTGCAAGAGAGTCATCTCTCTGTACCAAATATAATATTTCATTCTTATAGTAGTTTCTGGGTTGGGTTGATTCGGGGGAAGAGACCAAACAGCGAGGTCATCGGTCTCATAGGATTAGGGAAGGATGGGGAAGGAAGTCGGCTGCGCCCTGTCAAAGGAATCATCCCGCCGTTTTTCTGAAGCGATATAGGGAAATCACGGAAAACCTAAATCAGGATGCCCAGACGTGGGGTTGAACCGTCGTCCTCCCGAATGCGAGTCCAGTTTGCTAACCACTGCGCCACCTCGCTCGATAGTAGTTTCTAACTTTAACGTATCTAGTCTTGGCCCATGGAACTCCTCATGGAATTCCTCATCGCTGGGGACAGAAACAGGTGGAAATTATCACACACTCTTGAAGAGTTGCCTGTCACTCAGAGTGCAGGTTTCACGTTAGAGGACTGCACGGGCAGCCGAGCAAGTCTTTCAAGAATTATTCTGCAGGTATCTCAAATAATGGGCGTTTTTTGTAGCAGAACGAGAAATCTGTGGTGGAAGGTGTGAGAACACTGCTTGTTGGCAAACTTTCGGTGGGGTCAACAGCTCTACACTTGCTGCTATCTGATTGTGTTTTGGTCACTAGACACCACATCCACAAGCTATGTATATGCTCACTTGTGGGTCTCCGAAATTTCCAAATTCTGCCTTTTATGTGGGAGAACTTTCCGAAACACTATAAAATTTCCACATTTGCGATAAACAGTACTGGGCGTGGGAACGGAGTGACATTCGTTGTTCGTTTCCGGAAACAAAAAATCTCATTAGCAGAGAGGGGAAAAACTGGCCATTCGCCTCTGTGAGTCTGTTCGCGAACCACGAAAAGTCTTTGTCTGCGATGGTCACATACCTTGAAGGAAGGACTGAAGATTTTGGTTAAGATTACAGTCCATTACCAGGTAACTTAAGACTGAGGAAAAGTTCGGATAGCACCAGTACTGGAAATGAAAGTGGCCGACTCCTTTCAAAAGGAAATGTCCCAGCGTTGGCCTTAAGAAATTTAGGGAATGCACAGTGACAAAGATTTGGATGGCAGCAAAAACTGGAATCTAGCTCTTCCTTAACACTACTTTAGACCGCTTCACCACCCCATCTGGCAAGTATTTGATAACTTCGCTTAACACAGGAAATAGCATTGTTTGCTTTTAGAAACGCCACAGTTCGTAGTATTTGAAGGGGCGTCATTTACTGAAACACAAGTGATATTCGTGGTTCCCCAAGGACGTTTTGCAGGTTCTCTGCTGTTCCAAATGCATATAAATGTTTAGGAGACGATTTGAGTATCCCTCAAAACGTATTGCTAACTGATTTATCAACATGACCTCATTCAAACATTAGTCGATTTGTGTATGCATCGCGAAGTTGTTCTTGATTGAAAATGTCAGTTTACGAACCTAATTCTCGTCATTTGCGGCAGGTGTTACTGTTTTGATTCAATATGAAGAAAACAGCGGGTGATTCTAATCGAATACTCTCAAGTACGTGCATCAAGGGATCACCAATTTAGTATTGGAGGGCAGCGTGGAGGGTAAAAATCGTAGAGGGAGACCAAGAGATGAATACACTAAACAGATTCAGAAGGATGTAGGCTGCAGTACGTATTTGGAGATGAACAAGCTTGCACAGGATAGAGTAGCATGGAGAGCTGCATCAAACCAGTCTCAGGACTGAAGACCACAACAACAACAACGTATGGTAAGGACGCTATTAGTAAAAGAACGTGTCCTGAGTGGTTTCTACGCTTCGAGAACGGTGATTTTAACGTCGTAGACCGGCATAGTGGTGGAAGAGAGAATGTTTTAGAAGATGCAGAATTGGAGACATTATTTAGTGAAGACTCGCGTCAAACTCAAGAAGCATTGGCGCGATTGGTGGGCGTGACACAGCAAGCCATTTCAAAACATCTCGAGGTAATGGGCATGATTCAGAAAGAAGGAACTCGGGCCCCGTGTGAGCTGAAACCAAGAGACGTTGAATGGCGTTTGTGTGTTTGTGAACAGTTGCTTCAGAGGCAAAAACGGAAGGGATTTCTGCATCGCATTGTGACCAGGGTCAAAAAATAGGTTCATTACGTTATCCCTAAACACAAAATATCATGGGGATATCCCGGCCATGCTACCACGTCCACGGCCAAACCGAATATTCATGGCTCCAAGATCATGCTGTGCATTTCGTGAGACCAGCTCGACGTCGCGTACTATGAGGTGTCAAACAAAGTGAAACATTCACAGGTACTCGTTATCGAAAGCAATTAATGCGTTTGAGCAGATCATTAAAAGACAAACGGCCGCAATACAACGAGAGGCACGATAAAGTGATTTTGCAACACGACATCGCTCGACCCCACTTTGCAAAAGAGGTCCAAACGTACTTGGAAGCGTTAAAATGGGAAGTCCTACCCCACCCGCCGTATTCTCCAGACATTGCTCCCTCTGACTATCACCTGTTTAGATCAATGGTGCATGGCCTGGCTGACCAACCTTTCCGATCTCGTGAAGAAGTCACAAATTGGATCGATTCGTGGATCGGTTCAAAAAATGAACAATTTTTTCGAGGTGGGATTCGTACACTGCCCGGAAAATGGGAGAAAATAGTGGCCAGCGATGGAAAATACTTTGAATGATAGATATGTAACCAATTTGTTTCGTTGAAGCCTCAAATGTTGAGAATAAAACGACGGGAGCGAAGTTGTATACCTTGTAACAAAAAGATTGAGGTTATCAACATTTAAACTAAAGGGGTCTGTAAAATTACTGTTAAACGACAGATGGCATGAAGTTAAAACTTGTCAATTCAAGCGAATAATTAGGGTTTGAAACTACGAACATCTTAAGATGACAATTGCGTTTGAAAATATCGGCATGGAAGCGAACAAAAAACAGTATTTTACTTGGAGAACACTTAAAGCATACATCTCTACTAAAGAGGTGCTTGTCCGTCCTCATTTTCGGCTTGACGCACAGTATGTGATCCTTACCAGATAAGATGCATGAAGGACATCGAAAAAGTTTAGAGAACGGCTGCTTGTGTTCTATTCTCATGCAGTAAGGCATAGAGTGAAACTGATGTGATGAGCGAGTTGTCCTTCATTAATTCTCGAAATTTCAATCGCCAACTCATTCCTCTGAATGCCAAAATATTTTCTTCAGTTCCACCTACAAGGGAGAAATGACCATCGTAAGAAAACAAGACCAATCAGAGCTCGCACACGCAACGGTTTCTTGGTTCATTTTCCCAAACTGATAATCGGGAGTGGTAGGGATAAGAAATAGTCGGAAAGTGGTTCAACGGTTCCTCTGCGAAACACTGAAGCACCAATGGCAGAGTAGCCATGTCGCTTTAGATAAAGTTGTAAATGATTTTGAAAAACTGAAGATGCAGTTGGATACGCAAAAGTTAGGGATATATGTTGGTAGGGACTCGTAATGGGAACATCAAGCATCATTGGCGGCATTGGTTTGCTGCCGTATCTGATGAGAACAGCCCTATTACTGATCTGTTCACAGTAGTTAACTCTCTACCTTTCCTTCCTGTTCATAACGAATCATATCCCCCTACACCATTTCTGGCTGCTGTTGATATTAACTTACATGCGTCTGGCCAGATGTCTTTATCATCTTTCCATTTCAAGTCACTGATCTCTGCAACACCTAGATTTTCAGATTTTCTAGCTTTCCTACTGCGTTCACATTTCTGAGATTACATGCTCCGACTCATAGAACATTTCTTCATTGGTTATTCCAACTTTTTCTCAAGATTACCTCCCTTTCGGCAGTTCCCTCACGAAGATCAGATTGGGGGACTATTGTGGAATCTATTGCCAAAGCAGAGTTCCTCATAACATTTTTTTCAGTTACAGCCTGCATGTCCTGCTGTTATGCATCACATGTTTACAATGCAGTGGTCTAGATGTAGCGTCTTTGACTACTTACCAAAACGTCCACGGTCCTCTGTTCGATCGCCAGCAATGGCGGCCGAAGACTTCCGGGATTAGAAGTCACCCATGTTCCGCGAACGGCCTTGTCAAAGACGGCGGAGAAGCTGTCAGTGCTTCAGGGCGCTCTTTCGCTCCAGGGATGGGCAGTTGCCCCTAAAAGGCGGAAGACTCAACAATGATCAACAGCATGTGGGTGCAAAGCAATGGAAAGCCCTGCATGGAATC